>NC_137704.1:25040507-26240507 GCF_964034855.1 Anser brachyrhynchus | reverse complement strand
AGAATAACTAAAAAAGACAATTTACGTGCAAAGCAGTGATGTGAAAAATAAACACATCCATTAAAAGGTTAGCTATATTTAAGTAAACCTGGTTATTTTGGGGACCTGAAGACTTCTACAAGATCTCTGTCTGGTTATGTTTAACTCGGTCTTCCACACAGAAGGTGCCTCAGCTACCCTCCTTTGCCCATTTTCTCCCGTCTGTGGAGTCATCCGTCCTCTGGCATTTTCCTGGGGTTTTGCAGTCTGCAGCTGAGAGCCAGCCTGAGCTGGGGATGCACCTGGACGTGTGTTCAACAACCACGGATGGATGTTTTCCCCCATGAATTTGCCCAGTTCTTTTTTAACCTATTTGCACGCTTGGTCTTTGCATTCCTTAAACCAAAGACTTTTCCCATTTGGCTGAACACCGGTGAAAAAAAAAACCATTTTGTTTTATTTTAGTGGGTGCCTTTCAGTTTTTCTGTGCGGAGAATGATGAATGGTCGTGCCCAGCTTGCCTTCCCCGTGTCACGAACCTCAGCTGCATCGCTCTTCACGCTCCTCTTCCCCATGCAGCACCCTGTCTGCAAAAGGAAACTTTACACACTCCTGCCCATCCTTGCGGCTCTCCCTGTATGATTTCCGGGCCTCTTGTAGTAATTTGTCTTCGAAGTCTTTCAGGAAAAGCCTAATATTCAGCATATCCAAGGAATTCCTTTGTTTTTGACAGCAAAGAGGAGAGGTGGCCCAGCTCACGCTGGAGCAGAGCTGCAGTCCTTGCACTTCCTTCTCCCGCAGGAGCGGTACAGCTCATCTCATTAGGAGAAACCAGCCTTCAGACAGACAAATGTAGGACTTAATTTTAGAATAATGTAGTTAGGGTCACTTAGAAAAAGGAAAAAACAATGCATGATTTACATTTAGATTCACAGTTCACTTTAGAGCGAAGTAACTGAATTTCTGGACATCTGCCTGGTTGCAAAACCTGTAGGTTGTGATTTACAGCATTAAATTAGCTTGATAAGTTGTATCTCTAACTGAGGCCATGTATTCTGCTGGTGTGCTTTCGCATTTCTGTGTTAGTATTTGGGGCTGTAATAACTTCATACTTTCCCTGTCAGCTCAGTGGTGTAAATCCTAAAACTTTCTATATCTTGATACCTAATTTCAAACTAAGATGAGATTACAAATAGGCTATCACTGCCATATGAGCATATTTGCAAGTGTACAATAATGAAAACAAAAGTTTAAATAAGAATTTCATAAGAATGTGTAAGTTTATGTGAAAGAGGTGAAAGAGGCAGGGACACACGTAATATTTGGGGCTTCTTTAGATGATTCTGCTGCAGGAGAAGTGCTGAAACAGGGTTGTATGCAGTCAAATTAAATGTACAGGTACTGCATTTAACAGAAAACGTGTGCATTGTACATGAAATACAGAAGGAAGATGCTCTCCTGTGCCATCCCTTAAGTTTTTCTAACTGGACATCAGACAGTTGGAGTTGGATGATTTCTGAAGTTCCCTTCCAGCTGAACTACTTTATTCTAGGCTTGGCTGAAGCTGCTACTGGAAAGTTTGGGCTTAAGCAGGGTGGAGGATCAATAACACCTGGGCCAGGGTGCAAAGGTCCCCAAAAGCCACATTTCCCTGGTGCTGCCGTGGGGCTGCAGCATGCACAGGCAGATGTCATCTGCTGTGAGCGCTGGGCCAAGTACGTTCAGCTGGCAGTGACGTTCAGCTGTAGTTACCCAAAGAGCCCAAATCGAAGAGCTGTGAGATGGATCCAACACTTCTTCCCATGCCCTGATCTTCGAACGGCACAGTGCTGCAGGAGGGGACGGTTATTTTTCTTGTAATGGCCCAAAAAGTATAATATACACGCACACAAGTGCATCCCTTCAGTAAAAAAGTTGCAGCGTCAGTCATTCAGAAGTTACAAAACACGAAGGTTGAAGGGCGGCATTAATTGGGATGCCAGATATCAGTCCGGCCTTTCCATGGGCGGCGACTGGCCGCTTGCTTCTCATTTTCTCTTTGCCTGACTTCCAGTCTGCGGGGCCCGAAGCAGGAGTATTGATCACGCCCGGCAGTCAGTCAGAGCGGTGCTTTTCCTTTATAAATGGACACAGAGATGCTGAAGCTGGTGGAACACTTTGCCCTAATTTTTCTTGCCTTCAATTTCTCCTGTGAACGGAGACGTTTCAGTCCTATCACTCGAGGGTGAGAAATTGGTGGACTGTTAACGCCACGATTTTTCTTTCCCTAAATTGCTTATATGAAAGGTGCGATCCTATCACTTGAGAGATGGTAAAAAAAATCATTTAATTAAAGGTTCGTGCAATGTTTTAAGTACAGTCAGAGGAGCGCTTCGGAGAAGTCTATGGAAATTAATAACGCCTTTAAAACACGCTTTGAAACGTATACAAAGGACTAGGGTCACCGAGTGAATGGGGAGAAAACAAAACCCCGGGTAGCTGCTTATTACCAGCACTTTGTCCTTCCCGTGCGCTGAGCGAGGCTGGGGCTGCGTGGAGGAGCAGTAAGCGATCGTGTAATTAATGCCTGGCTCGCGGTACAGACGCAGAAGAGAGAAATTAGGCTCCACTGGCAGACTGAATTCTGGCATCCCCGGCTCTGGGGAGTTTATCTCTGCCGCCTTTGTAATATTCCTCTGTGGTAGCTTCTGGTGGCTTATACGAGGAACATTGCCCTTACGTATAAGTTTTGGAAGAGAAAACCCTTGCTGGAGCAAAGTTCGAAGAGCCCAGAGCACAGGCACCGAGGCTGAGCACGCGATGGAGGGCGGGCAGCCACTCCTGAGCCCGGTCTTTAGTGTTAGGAACCTGCACAATGTCCATGCCTTTGAGCATCTTCGACTAGCAACCTTTTATTTAGAAAAATAAAGCCATATGGCCGAGTACTATCAAATCCGCGATATATTTTTTTATAAAAACAACATCTCGAGTTTATATTTTATGTGAAAAAATGGAGCGTGAATGTGTTTGATATCTACCTTAGCAAACAAATTAATGGCAATTAAAGATTAATTTGATGTAATTAGCATTAAAATGCAATTAAATTATGAGTAAGTGGACCAGGAATAGAAACGGATGATGTCTTTCTGTCTGTTTTTACATTGAGTCTTTTGTTTTTCAGCAAACAGAGGAAGTGGGGCGGCAGGCAGCTCGCAGACTGGTGATGCGCTGGGGAAAGCACTTGCCTCTGTAAGGAAATATTTACTTTGGAATACACGTTTACCATTTTCAAAGTGTGAGCTTTAATCAGAATTGGACGCCTGGAGTTTGAGAAGATGAGCAGCAAACAGGAGAGACCTGGTCTCAGAGGTCACCCGCTGGGAGTCACTGCCAACTGAGATATTTAACAATCAGTGCAAAATGGTGTTTACAAAGTTCTAGAATTAATTTTATGCTAGACTAGAAATGGAAAGAGTGGAAACCTTGACCTGTTCCCATTCACTGGGTGACAATGAGCTGTGTCTTTCAGTCTTTCACACACGTCATTTACTCGGGCAAGGGAGGTCTGAACAGAAATCGGCAGCAGGATTACTTCTGTGCTACTGAGCGATCTGCAAACAGGATTCGCTCTAAATTTCCTTTGCCTTCAGATTTTATATTTTTCACGGCAGTTTCCACCTATTCAGTTGCTGTGGTTGCTGTTAAAGTCAGGAGTTCCCAGCTCTTACCGGGGTAACTGGGGCATGGCAGTTTTCCACCTCGAGCAGAAGGAAACACTGCCGTGCCTCGGTGTTTGGTAATTGTTGGCACGGACTGACTGTTAATAAGGACCACGATAGTTATTTTCTGGGCAGAGTGGGTTCCATTGAGTTCTCATGAGAGTTAATTTTTTTTCGCATATTCTTCGATGCTTCATTGAAAAGACGAAAAGTCAGACTCCAGATTGCCTGAACTAACTGATACAGTACAGAATCCACTTTGAAGTGGTGCCCTGACCAATGGCACGGATGGCGAGCGGTGCGTGGCAGCGGCCCCAGGGACACCGCAGGGCGGTGGCACCCTCGCCGGGCACGGGGCAGGCAGGGGCTTTCTCGCTGGAGCAGCGGCCGAGTAGCTGGAGTTTGCTGCTGCAGATTCCCCGCTGTGCCAGGGCGACGTGCTCCGTGCCCTTTGCTTTATTTTGGCCGTTAAGGGATTTCAGCAGAACAAAAAAGCAATTTTCAGGCTTGCTTGAAGGCCTGTCAATGACAGTCATTCGTAAAGTAGTCTATACAATGAAAATGTGTACATCTACCGTGGCAGATCTGTGTGACAATCAGAAACCATCGCTTAATTGGCTAGTGTCTGTTCCCATCAAAAGGGGTCTGTTGTCTAGCTTCCTGCATCTAATACAGTTTTGTCTTTATAGAAATATTAATATTTGAATAAGAGGCTTTTTAACCTGTCCTGCTTTCATTTAAATGAACTGAATGCATAAGAATTCCATATTTCTTTCTGCATCAGTTTGTGATGGCTTTAGATTAATTCTGTATCATCTTTTAAAGATCTATTCTCCAGATCACACCAACAACAGCTTTTCATCAAATCCTTCAACTCCTGTTGGTTCTCCCCCTTCTCTCTCAGGTATTGTTGTTACAATTCTATTTTACTGAACGTTTCAACCTATTTTTGGTAGGAGATGCCTAAATGAGCTCCTACGGTACTGGGTGTGCGACGTGCATCCAGCCAGCAGCACCAGGCCAGTGTTTCACCGACGTGCAGCACACCCAGGTGGCCGGTGGTCCCGCGGAGACGAGCAGAGAGTTTTCCCAAATGCTGTAGTGCCAGTGCAGAGAGAAAGTCATTGCAGCTCGTAGGTGGATGCCTGTACAGTAAAGCAGTGTTTTTATGCATCCTTATTGAGCTTCCAGCAGTGCCCTCAGGGTCTTGTGGCCAGCGCCTTGTGCCGTGCACGGAGCCTGTCCCGTGCCATGGCCGTGCCCCATGGCAGCCTCGCCCCGGGGCCAAGTGCATCTCCTTGGACGTTCCCCCGTCCCCTCCCGGGGCTGAAGCAGATGCTGGCTGGAGTTTGATCCATAAAACGTATCTCTGGACAAACCGAGCCCCCACGAATCCCATTGATTTATTTTATGCTCTGTTTATAAAGCTGACATATTTTAACTAAACCCACTCATATTAATAAAAGCCTGAACTGAAAAGATCCAGAGGCCCAGGGTAGTTCTCATGAGCATCGGGAGTTTTAAATATTTATCTGAATATAATTCAGATTTCATAAACCCTGAGACTTTTGGACTAGAGCAGTAGGCTACTCCTCCCCTGCACCCACACTAATGCCTTGGAGAAGACCTTTCCACCCTGTCTTTGTGACGAGGTCTTTATCACCAGTAGCCAAAGACTCCAGTCTCCTTTCCGTATGGGCCCTGCATCGTGTTCAGGCCGTCCTAAAAGGCAGCCGAGGCTGTTTGTGTAGGGTAGTGCTGGCGAGAGGTGTGCTCCTTCTCGGCGGGGTACGAGCACCGCAGCAGGCACCTCCCGTGCTCCTTTAAAATGGCGGCACCGCCTCAGAGGCCTGGGCCTAACCTGTCTCTGCAGTGATGAGACCCTTGGGGAAGGAGAGGTGGCAGGGAAGCTTGTGCTAGGTGGCAGTGTCTAAAGGAAGGAGAAGGGAGCTAGGTGACGGCCCGGCCTCCGGAGGCAGGGGTCCGTGAGGAGGGGTAGGAAGACACCACGTCCACCTCCGTCACACTCATCTGCTCTGAAGGAGCGCTAACGTCGGGGTGGAATTCAGTCAGAAAATATCCCTCCCTCCAAAACCACCCCTGGCAGGAGACCGGCAGCAGGACTGCCTGCCCCGTCACAGCCTTGGGGCTTCAGAAAACCCTTTTCTGCCCTTTTTTTTTGGCCTGAAATCACCCCTGAGGTGTTAAGCGACACCCCGGCACTCTGAGCCGCATTTCTCCTAGCGAGGCGTTGCCATTGTTCCCCATGAAAGGGTCCGAACCAAAAGGAAAAATATTGTGCTAATTTGGGCTGCCTTGCTTCCTGCAAGTTTTAGTGAATGAATAGAAAGAACCAAGTGTCAAAATAGAGAGAAATAAGGAGTACAAATGCATTTAAATAAGAACTGAAAGTGTTTAGCATGCGAGACACTTTCCCTCAAGGATATCAAGGGCTAGTTAAAAATGATTTTGAAAGTAAAGATTGCTGTTCATTGCTCCATTCAGTGCTGCAGCAAAATCTCAAATAAAAACTCCATGGGGACCAGAAAAGGGAAGATTTAAGTTTTAATTAGAAGTGACATGATTTTTTACTTTTATGAGAAAAAAAATAATCATGCTGTCAGAGCCTAAAAAAACGTGCCATGAGTTCCACCCTGGCCTATCTTAGTCCAAGCAAGTGCCACTCAATGTAGACATTAAGATTAAAATCCTAATATTTCCATCTCAAACTCTTAAGCCCATTTTATAAGATCGTTCAGAAGATGACTCATTTAAAAGAAAGAACTTTATAAATGGTCTAAGCGTTGTGCTAAATATATACGCTGTTGGAAAAAAAAATACTTGAAAAAAAACTTCTTTTCCCCGTGTCTGCTTTGCTTCTTTTGCAAGGGCAATTTTTTCTTTAGAAAGCATTGCTGGAGACGAGGAGACCTTTTATTCCTGCAGCAGGAGCAGATGTAGAGCAGTGGATGCAAACCAGAATTTTTTTTTTGGTTAGACCTTTGGCATTCTGAACCTGCCAAACCAAATAATCTGGCCGAGGAGAGTGCCGACCTTATCAGAATATAATAGCGTGTTGTGTGCAGTGCTTTTACTTATTTTCTTTTTTTAAGATTTTGCGAATTTGATGGTGGAATGACGTAATCAGTGGCACGGACTACAGCTCGAAGTGAGGTTAGGATAATGGGCTAGTATGTGCCGGGGCTCGCGCAGAGGCCCAGCTGCCCGCAGCACCGCGTGGAAGTGCTGCTTCTCCTTTCCCCAGCGAGACGTTTCCTTCTCCTGCAGCCGCTCGTCGGTACAGCTGCTGAATCAATGCAGCCCTCTATGTGGAGAAGCAGCCTGGGGGAACTTTGTGGCCTGCATCTACGTGCTTTGCTACAAAATACCTTTTTTTCACCCGTGTGTATTTTGGAAGTTCTCCATATGTCTGCTCTATAGTCTATCTGGAATACGGCATTTACATGTCTACAAAACTGTCCAAAAAGTTTGAAAGACATTTTTGTTTGCATAGTTCTAATGGTAATTCCAATTTTACTATTAGCAGGCACAGCTGTTTGGTCTAGAAATGGAGGTCAAGCGTCATCATCTCCCAATTATGAAGGTCCCTTACACTCTTTGGTATGTTTTGATTAGTGACCTCCTCTGCCTCAGTATTTTACTTGCTGTTCTTTCCATTTCTCATCCATTCTTCTCACACAGGTTTTCATTTCGTTAGCAACTGCTATGCCCTCGGACTTGATTTTGCCACCCCTAAATTCGCAGCAGGGTGCCCCGTGCTCTAGCTCTCGTAGTCTGGTTGGAGCTGCAGCTGGACAGGATCTCCTGCTTGCTTGCACGGCAGGGGATGCAGTGCTGAAATACCCTGAAAAGGGAACAGTGCATACAAAAAGAGGGAACGGTGAACAGGCAGGTGGCACGTATTGCAGAGAAATAGAAAGCAGGACAGAGCGTGGTCACTGTCCGTCAGTCCCGTGGAGTTGGGAAGTGAGAGCGGCCAGCGTGGCAGCGGTGGTCTCACCGGGAGAACACGAAGGGCTGGGCTTGAGGGGAAGAGTCAGGGGCCGAGCTGGTGATAAATGTTCGTGTGACGGATAGGATTAAAGGGGTATCAATAAGATTTGTTACCTTTTTTAATGGAAAGATTAAGTCACACATTAGGGCAGAGGAGAACTTTAACGAACCCGATACCCTCTGTCTCAACCTTAGCAGCTGGTTGTTGGTCTCAACTGGAAGTCTAGAAGGTTCCAGTGATCGCTGCGAGATGCCTGACATATTGTTGGGTGTAAAATCAATGGTACTGAAGTTTTAAAGTTTCCTTAAAAAAGAGAAAGCAGGTAATTCCCAAGAGCACAGTGCTAACCCACCAGTAGTGCTGGGGGATGCAGCAGTCCTGTGGACTTCACTAGAAAATTTCCAGGTTCAGGAATTAGCAGGGGCTATTTTTTCTGCCCGAGCATGGAAATCCTTCCCATGATTGACTGTGATATTTTTTAGACTATCTGTCTTCTGGAGGTTTTTTAGCTACGTTGGTTTTTGGAGAGCAGCGGGTTGGTTAGGAGGTTTGCTTAAGAGATCCATAAGATCCATAGATCCATAAGATCCACAGAGCTATGTCTGTTTTTGCAGCTGAAGCTCCGCAGAGCTCTGGGACTGTCCTGCTGAGCTCCTCTCCTATTTCAACAAGGAGCAAAGCGTTGGGGTGCCCTGCTGGGGACAGGCAAGGAGAGCGGTGGGGCTGAGGAAGCGGAGCAGAGCAGGGCGTGTGGCAGTGGCTGGCCGTCCCCACGCCGAGGTGGTGGCTCCTGCAGGAGCCCGTCCCTCTTTCCATGGAGCAGCTGGTGCAGCAGGCAGTGGGAAGCCCAGGTAGAGGTGGTGGTTTCCCCGTTGCTTCTCTCCTTCCTAGCCCTGCCTACAACATGGCTTGGAGTTGTTCTGGCTGAGCAGAAAGACGACAGTGGAAGGAAGTAACTCAGTACAGCAGCAGCCAGGTTTCTTCAAGGAATTCCCCGGTGCCGTAGCTGGCGTTCGGGATGGTCGGAGAAGCAGGGAGGAGAGGTGGAGGCTCCCGGGGCAGAGGGGAGGTGGTTGGGTGTCACAGACCTGGCTGCCACCAGGGCTGCACCCTCGCCCCCAGCATCGCAGCGGTCACCGTGCCCATGGGGTGTACTGGCCAAGGACAAGTGCTTATTGCTGCTGTCACCAGAGGTGGAAAGTGATCCTAGGGTGCGTACCTGTAGGGGAAAAACCCGAGCAGTGTGAGGGACTGTGTGGCCTGGTAGTTTCTCCGTTTCTCCTTGTGTGTGATCCTGTGACTAGATGGGGGGAGGAAAATCCCAGTTAGAGATTGACTCAAATTAGAGGGATATTTGTTCCTTTACTTCTACTTCTTTTTTTTTTTTATTATTATTATTATTATTATTATTTTTTTAAGTATCACTAAAACTTTTCAAAGACATAGAGGGCAACATATGTACTGTAATGATTATGTTCATGAGGAATCATTGAACCTGTTTTGCCCATGAAAATCAAAGCTGCACTCGTGTTAACCATGCTCTCTCCTTCCCCGCAACGCTGTTTGAAACATGTCCCTAAGGAAACAAAACCACTCCTGTAAAAAAATATATATATAAAAAAAAATAAAAATAAAAACGTGAAAAGCAAAAAGAAAGGAGAAAAGGGGTTGAGAAGGCAGGCCTGGCTGCGGGTGACCGTGCCCCCCGTTGCCCCCGCGCCCAGCCCTGCGCCCGCCTCCGCCGCTGCGGGGCCCCGCGGCTGCTGACGCTGCTCTCGCTTTCTTTCTCGCACGCCAACAGCAAAGCCGGATCGAGGACCGCCTGGAGAGGCTGGACGACGCCATCCACGTGCTGCGCAACCACGCCGTGGGGCCCGCCACCGCCATGCCGGGCGGCCACGCCGACATGCACGGCTTGATAGGGCCCTCGCACAACGGCGCCATGGCGGGCCTGGGCTCCGGCTACGGCACCGGCCTGCTCTCCGCCAACCGGCACTCGCTCATGGTAAGCTCTGACAGAAAACACACCGGGGAACAGCTCGGGGGGGAGGAACGAGGGGGTGTGAGGTTTGGTGGCTTGGCAGAGGGCTGGTTCGTTCACGTCTTGTGTGCGAGGTGGCCGCAGGACCCTGCACAGCCGCCATTTGCCATGGCCCTCCTGGCCGCCGGCTTGGAGCCGTGGGTGGAGGTGTGAAACCTTGGGGTTCATAAGTTCTCTTTCGTTCCCAGCCTGCACAGTGTAGAGTCACTGCCCCACACCGGTCTGGAAATGCTTTTCCTTCCTTGCTGTTAAGGTTTCGGGAGTGTTGCATTTCATGTTCGGGAAGCTGGGTGCAGATTTCAGCCTAAGGCCCCCGTTCGGCAGGCAGGGCTGGAGAAGGCTTAAAGAGTAGGAGCTAATCCCGCCTTTGTGTTACACTTGTGCTTAAATCTGGGAAGAGAGGGTGGCTCCGAGTCCGAGCTGCGCACGCTCACTGTGCCTTGTGGTTCACTCTGGATTAAGTAGCCCCTGTATAACATGGAGTGGTCGGCGCTCAGCAGCCTGCTCCTTCCTCGTGCCACCGGCTCTTGCTTTGCGTTACGGAGTCCCAGCCCTGTCACTGCTGCTGGAGTGCACAGTGTCAGGACGTGTGTCACCCTGACAAAAGCCTCTGACCAGGTCTGGAGTATGCTGTTGGGATTTCCGCTCCCGCGGGGCCTTACGTGCACCCTTATGTCTCCAAGACAAACGTCTTGCACTTGGAAAAGGAAATATCTGGCAGCTAACTTCCTTTCATGTGAAGGAAAATCGTGTCTCTTCAGTCTCTTTTTTTTTAAGTGTAATAAGGAAAACCATCTAACGCCACGCATTCGAGTCTGCAGAAATCTTAAACAAAGTCGCTCAGCGGAAGTTAATGAAAAACTAACGGTCCTGTAGGAAGTGAGAAACAGCAGTTCTGGATTAGAAAGCGGTGAGGGTGCGTCTGTGCAGAGCTGAGCTAGATGTGTGATTTTCATCAGGATTAGAGGGCAAACTTTTTTATACTGCAAAATTTCGTTCTCGAAATAGAGTTGCTTACTTACATGCGGAATGGGGGAAAGGATCGAGGAGTCAGCTGGCAGCATTTTCAGATAGTTCAAGCTGTTTAGGTTAATTAAGACTGGGGGAAAATATGTGGAAATAGGAAGGGACTTGACAGATCCACGGCCAGTTAGCTGCCGTGGTGTTGTGGGAGGACTAGGCTTGATCCCCGTCTCATCCCACGTACTGAGGGTAAGGCAGAGCAGATTAGAAGAAAGAATTTCAATTAACCATATACATATTGGGCTCTATTCAATTTGGGAGGAGAGCGTGTGCCTCTGTGAGGGTTGCCTGGAAATTTCTCTCCAGTGTGCACGAATCATTAAAATAAATAAATAATTGAATGAATGAATAAATGAAACCTACCGAACTGAAAAGGAACATGAGAAAGGACACCAAGACTGATGCAATGCCAGTGTATGCCTCGGGTGTGTCCTTACACACACACATATATATGTTTTTGTGCCTTACCTGGAGTTGTTCTGCTTTGGTTTTCCCGTCTTATAAAAGTGTAGTGGGATTAGGAGAAGTTCGGTGACAAACAGCAAGAGTGATTGCAAGCATGGAAGGATTTTCATGTGAAGGGAGATTGAACAGATTGCGGTGATTTTGTTTAGAAAGGAGATGAATAAGAGGAGACATAATAGAGGTACGTAGAATAATGGATAGCATAGAGAAGGTAAATCTAGCTCTTCTATTCATCCTTCCTTATAATTAAAGAACAAGGGGACATTCAGTGAACCTGACAAAAAGAAATACTTTTTATTCAACACACAATGACCTGTGAAATTCATTGCTCCAAGATGTAATCAAGGCCAAATGTTCAGAAGCATTCCAAATAGGATTAGACATCATATGGAAAATGCAAACATTTAGAGTTTTATTTGACAGGATTCAGACAGGATTCCTCCTTTTTTTCACAAGGAGAAGAAAAAAAAAAAAAAAAGAAAGAAAAACTTTGATGCCAGAGCATGAGGCAACTGCTCGGGGAAGGAAGGAGCTTCTTCTGGTGGCCAATTATTTGATAATTGCCGTGTCCTCCAGGCTGCTGCACACTGCTGATGCCCCCAGTGCCGGGCTCTGTCGTGATAGTCAGTTAGGTGATTATAAAATAATTAGCCCCAGTGTTACTGCGAGCCCTGCTCTATTCAGCGGGGCCATTCCTGCGTCCCGTGGCTGTTCTCAGGCGGCCCAGCCGAGCGGAGGGGACGGCTCTGCAGCCCCCAGCACACCCCACAACCCGCAGGGGCAAGATTTTGGGGGTCAGCCTGGAGCCCGAGGCCTTGCAGACTGAGATCTGCTGTCTCATATGGAAATCAGAATATCCCGTCCGCCTCCTGCTTTCCCCCTCCAAGGAAAAGTGGAATTTCCAGATATTCTTACCCAGATACTCTTTGATAGTTCTCCCCTTCATAGTTGACCACATACAATGCTGTAACCTAAATATTTGCCCATAGTTCTTCAGCTCTGAATGAAATAGTTTCAGGTTATTAAAATGTAACATCAGTTGCTGGAACTAAGCACCTGAGAAACTAAAATAAGGTTTTTTTTCGTTTATTTTTTTTTAATCGGGGCGGCTTTGTGATAGGCTCTGCTCCTCATTAAATTAAACGTTACTAGAAGTGACTCTTGTCATGGGTGAAATATCATTAAAAGCCACAACTGAGCCTGTGCCATTTGCAGATTCAAAAAAAAAAAAAATAATGTTAAGTGTTAACTGAAAATGGTCTGGCAAAAGGCTCCGAGAGGTAAAAAGATGCTTTTTCAGCAGCTCAGTTAAATCCATCTCCTTTCCCCTTCCCCAATAAAATTAGCATGAACCAGACATTGTTTTGCTCTCTGTGGCAGTTGCTGAGAATTCACAAAAGGAAATTCTAGATTGTAATTTAGCTTGGCCTCAGGTAATATGTTAAATACACTTGGGATACATATAATCTAAGATTTGAGTTTGTACAAAGCTATTTTTTCCTCCAGTGTTTAAACAATACTGCTTTTAATGAAGAAATCTGGCTTTATTAAAAGCCAGATCTGTGACTTACAACTGTTTCTGTATATCTGCTCTCAATCAAGAGAAAATAGTTTAATTTTTGTAGCTTTGTTCGCTTTGCATATGTTAAACTGATGCAACATGCACCCAGGGCATCACTTCAGAGACAGTTTGTTCCATAAATATGTGCTCCTCGCTTAAATACCAGATGTAGGTGAAGTTAGATTTAAACAAACAACAACAACAACAACAAAACAGCACCAATGAAAAACTGAAGGGATCGCATCCTGCGTCTGAAAAATGCGCTCGGATTTTCGGCTTTTTCAGAAGTTCGCGTGTTCTGCCTTGGAAATGCGGGGCGGAGGGGCTCGCGCTGCTCTGGTTTCGGAGGCGAGCTGCTGCTCGTTTCTCTAGCAGCCCCTGCAAAATCAGTACGCAGGCAAAGCGAGAGAGTTGAGGAGGGGAGTTCAGACCGAGGTACGGTGCTTTGAGGGCAGTGCTGCTTCTGAAAAACAAGACGGGCACAATTTCTGTGAAAAAAAGCAGTCTGCCGAGCTCCCAAACAGCATTACTCACTGTCTGAAACTGTAACTTGTGTGAAGGAGTCAGGCCTGATGATTTCTTTTGGAAAACTGGTATGAATTTTGAAGTAAAAACATAAGAACAAAGGAAATAGTTTTTGAGTAGAGTCAGTCTGAAGTTAGCCTTTGACCATTTGATACATTCCACGCTGAAAAGGAAGTTGAAGGGGGAAAAAATTCCAAAAAAAAAAAAAAAAAACGAAAAAGAAAAAAAAAAATCAAGGAGGATACTGGTAATGTTTTCCACATTTGAATTTTAATACATGAAACAGGCTATAAAACGCTGGCCAGCTGCAGTAAATAAAGTAGCAGTGGGAGGTATGGACCGGAAACTTGTACAGAATGTGCTGGTGGAAGTCTCCTTGCCCACTGTACACCTTCGGCTGCTGCCTTCGGCCCCGGAGTAACTTGAGCCCGGTGCTGGGACCCAGCGGCCCTGCCGTGCCCGGCGCCCTGCGCGCTGCTCCCTCTCCCCGGACAAAAAGAAGGCGAGGGTAGGGCAGAAGCTGCTCTTCTGCTGAAAATATGCGGACGGAGTGCTCCGATTTTGGTGGAGTTAGCCCAGATTTACAGCCGCGTAGCTGCGAGCAGAGTCCTGCTAGCTCCGCGAGCCCTTTGCTGTAGCAAGCTCTTCCTTCACATTCGCTCCCTTATTTTTTTAGCGGCCCGGTGAGGAAGGCATTTGAGCACTTGCTAATTTTTAGCAGGCCCCTGACGTCCCTTCCTAAGCTCTCCTTTGACTTCGGCAAGCGGCACGCGTTAATCCACACCGTTTATAAATACAGGATATTCGGTGCTGGCGCAGCGGCAAATGGGCTCAGCCGGGAGGGCTCCTCCGGCACCCCCGGAGGTGGTGCACGGGCGGTGGGAGGCAGCCGCCAAAGCTGCCCCTCGCAGGGCACGGCGAGGTGGGTCGGGCCGGGGGGGGGCCACACGGGGAAGGGGGCGACCTCTCCTCTGGCAGGGGAGAAGGAGGTTCAGGTTTCCCGTCCCACAAGGGCCCCGGTTCTGCAAACGCACGTGTGCTGAGCTTTATTGCCGCGAGTCGTCCCGTTGGGACTATTCGTGACGTTGAAATGAAGCACACGCGGGAGCGTTTGCAGGACTGAAAAAACGCGGTGATTAAAACGAAGGTAGCCCCCGCTCGCCGGGCTTGTAAAGCGAGCACAAAACAACCCTGGACACCCATAAAGAAGCTCCTGTGAACTGGCTGCGAAGAGGCAGAAGTTGCTTAGAAATACGGGCGACGCAGGCTTTGTTTTCAAGCTGCTCATAATATTTATGCCTCCGTAATGGCCTTTACGGCAGAAGTCGCGTGTCGAGACAAAAACTTGGAGTTTGCGTTGATTTCGCGGGAGCTGCCCATCTCCAGCTCTCAAGGGCATGAGCTCAGCATATATTTTCGGCTTTAACTGTGAATTTCCTGGCTTTCGGTAGTTCCTGTTATTTCAGAGGTTATGCAGATTGTAGGGATTTTATTGTAACATTTCAAATTAAATTGGAGCAACCAGCGTTTAAACGCTAACTTTTACACGGGAATCTTAGCAGACACATGTTTCTTTTGTAGCAGTGCATGAAGGGATTGATTAAAATCATTATAAAACACAAACTGGTATACATTATTTTTAAGGCAGTACTTAGAAGTCCATCAGCTCGCCTGCATGCTTCACATGAGGGCCCACAGGAAGAGAGCATGTTCGTGTATATTTTTTTTACATCCACATTAAATTAACTTACGGAATTTTCCACCCCTAGGAATTAAAGTAGCAGCTCATGAAGTAATTCGGTTATGTCATTCATACATAAACAAAAAGAGTCGAGCAACTTGGCGTTATTTAAAAGGCAAAATCTGGCTTTTGCTATTTTTTCTTATTATCTTTTCATCTTCTCGATTCTTAGCGCCGTTGTAGCTGTTGCATCTGTTGTTTATTTTGCCTTGCTGTGTTTTTTAGCTAACAGGTATCACGTACGTTGAAAAAAAAAAAAGGGGGGCGGAATGACCTTACTGGAATAAAATCTGACATAACAGGCACCAGTGCAAGGTTTTTATGTAGCGCCATTTTCTGCCTAATTGGCTGACATTCCGACCGCCCCGCAAATTACGGCCTTTATCATATTTTTAAACGATTTTCGAGCCGTAAAGCTCGTCCCGGCCGGGAGGGAGAAACCGCTGACCGATACCGAAGCGAGACCTTTTTCTGGAAAAACGCCGCCCGGGCACAAGGGCTTCATTCATTCCCCGGCAGCTAATTAGGCTCATCGTTCAGACCGTGGGGTCTGGGGCTCGGCATGCCGCCGCCGCCTGCCCGCTTGCCCCGCGCCGGCTGCGTGCGGGCGGCACCGGAGCGTGGCCGGCCCTGGGCAGCGCTGCGGCTCCTGGCCCCGCTCCGCGGCCCCCAGCCGGCCGGCGGCAGCTGGCTTTTGTTTGGAAAGCTGCCGGGGGAAATGGCTGCACCTCGAGGGGCGAAGAGCTGAGGTCACCGCTAAAGCAGGTGCCTGGCAGAGAGCGGCAGGCGGTGGCTCGCCGCGGGGGCTTCTGGTGCTGGCCCCCCCCGGCGGGGGACGCGCCCCCAAACCGGGATGAAGTGCCCAAGCTGGGCGACTCACTCGCGGCGTGGCCTCCTCCGCTCCCTCGCCGGCGGGTCAGTGAAGAAGAGTTAATGTTCCTAATCCCGTACTCGAGGCCCTTTTCTATCTCCGGATTTAGCCGGTGCTTAAATGAATAATCGCCTCTGTTGGAAAGAAATCGGTAAGGATTATTTCAGCGACTTCACTTCAATGGCCGCGGCAACCCACTTTTCCCCATAACAGGCTGCCACCGGCCGCTTTCCCTTAAAACACTTCCATTTCCTCACGTAGCGGTGGGAGACCGGCGCGCCTGGGCACGGCCCGGGGAGCCCCCACGTGGCTCTGAGAGCTGCGACGCGCTCGCGCTGGGTGCTCGGGCGCGGAGCCCTGGAAGAGGGAGGTCAGCCCGCGGGCCCTGCTGGAAGGAAAGCCGTCGGGGAAGCTGGCCCCGCGCATCGAGGGAGCGCGACGTGCCAAGCACAACTTCCCCTCGCCGCGCCGGGCTCCCGGGGGCGGCGGGGGACCGCAGGGCGGATGCCGGTGCCACCGCTCGGCCCGGCCCGGGACGTGGTGCTCGTCCGCTTCGTTCGCTCCTTCTCCTTTGTAACGTTGAGCTTGGGCTGTGCCGCTCGGGGCTGCGGGGAAATGGCTTTTGCATACAACTGGCTCGCAAGAAGCCCTTTCGTAAGACGCTTGGCGAGCTGCGCGGCGGCGCTCCGGCACTGCTTTTTTTTTTTTTTTTCTTTCTGGAGAAAAAAAAAAATTTGAACTTTGCTGTTTTCCTGATTTAATGCCACTCCTAATGTCTTTTTTTTTTTTTTTTTTTTTTTATTAAATCCTTTCTTTTGCTTTTGATCTTATTTATAGCTGAGCCACCGGTCATATGGAAACTATTATTGTATAGCATGGAGATGAAAGACTTCAATGCAGTTAAATAAGAGTGAATAATTTGGACCAATAATACACACATACAGTGAGAGACCATTTGTGTCAGAGTGCCCTGCGCTGTTCCCTTTTTAATATAGCGCTGGAGGTTTATAAGGGCTTTGCACAAATCTGCTTTCTGTCAGACTTATAAATTTTGACAATATTGAACACATGTTAACATGCATCACCTTACAACTTCCCTGCCGCATGTTTTTATTTATCTAATTGGATAACACGAGGTCATCAGTTTGAAAAGTACAAAGCCCGCTGCTCGCTGCGTTCGGTCATTACGTGAGCTAGTTAGGAGCGATCCCTTGCTAGCCGTAGCCTGGAGCCGTGATCCGGGGAGCATCTGACGGCAGGTGATTGCTTTTCCTTTGCGGCGGCGTGTTCAGAAAGTTAATACTTGTGTGAAGGCGCCGCTCGGCGCGACGAGGGTTAACCGTAGGGAGCGGGGTGCAGCGCTCCTAATAGGAAACCTTTCCCCGTTTTTTACAGCTTGTGCCTGCTCCTTGCGGTTCCCAAACTTCAAATGCCCATCTGCGAGCAATAAAAGAAACATTTGTATGACCATTTCTTAGCGCTCCTCGGGATTCGCTGCTGGGGCAAATGGTGGCTTTTCTTGCTCTGGAGGATAAAAGTTTCCGTCTTCAGCTACACGGCAAAGGTGCAGGGGGAGATAACTCCAGATAATTCACAATGAGGCGCAGCACTTTGGGGCTGTCGGGTGCAGCTGCTATTTCGCGGAGGTCGCAGCTCAGAGAGCAGCGCTCTGTGTCGATGGGCACCCGAGGACCATGCAGGCACATCGCATCTTCTCTTTATGTGTTCACCAAAAAATGGGGACAGGAAAACCTGTATGCACAGGTGAGCCCACAGGCACACGAGGTGTGTGACATAGCCGGGGTGCCTGATGTCCCCTCCCCGGCCCCTCCGCGCCCCCGTCCTTGGTTTCTTTCCTCCTGTCCCTGCCTGCCCCGCTGCTTTCAGGGAGGGGTGTTGAGAGAAGGGCTTTGCTTCTGAGGAGGCGAGGTGTACATCTGCAGCAGGGAGCTGGGAAGCTGCCCTTCGGCAGGAAAAATCAGCAGTTGCTCTCTCGGAAGAGGCTAAGGTTGGTCTGTGGGCTGCCAGCCCCTCCGCTCTCAGGAGGCACAACCGCACGGTGCGTTCATGGCCGAGGCGTCGGAGGAGCAGTGCCGGCTCTGGGGGCATCATCCGGAGAGGCAATATTCTCCATTTCAGACTCCTCGGGGAATATGCTTCTGAAAATCCCAGTATCGTGCTGTTTATCCGTGCTAACTACTGATACCCATCTCTAGCACGAAATGCTGAGTACTCCAAATGGATTTCCAAGCATTTTTTAAGAGCTTCCCATCCGCGATGAAGGTGGGAGATAGTGCAGGTAATCTGAAATCCGCACAGACCAGTATAACCAGAAAAACCTGGCATTTGTGCTGAATATCTTTTACCGTGTATAAAAAGGAAAGCACGAGTTAAAAGGAGACGAGGTCTAGCCTTCTTCCAGCTCTTGAAGAGTTGAAAAATGCTGTAAAAGACAAACCAAGCGTGAATGCAGACATCGTTCTGGCCAGGTTTTCCTGCCGTGTCTGTCAGCCTGGTATGTGAGCGCCTCCAAAGAGGCCTTGGAAAGTCCCGCGGGACGATTTTGATCCTTACGTACCCCCACCTCCGGGATCAGCCTTCTCTCTACTTGCATTTCTTTGTCTTCCAGAACCCTTTTTGACCTTAAATAGCCCCAAAAAAAACCCACAAGACTGAGGTTTCTCATGTTTTTTTTCCCTTAGGCTGGGTTATCTCAAGCATACTGCGCTTCATCTCTGAGCACACACACGTATGCTCGGGCCCTGCTGCCTGCACGCGTGTGAGGTTAGGATTTCAAAGAGGAGGTTAGGGCAGAGATTTGCACATCAACAGCACGGCCTGTTTGTACCTCCCGTGCGCGTCTTTGGATTTGCTATCCGTTTTGTTTGGGTTTTATTTCCACTCCGATCTGCTGAGCGTTGCAGTAGGGGCTGTTTAAGGAGATGGAAAGAAATAAAATATTAATAGAACTTCAAAGTGAGGTCGATTCTCTGAAGATAAGGATTATTTATAGGTCTGCACTCCTGGGCTGGGGGGGACGATGCGTATCTTTGCTCCACCTCGGGGCAAGGCTGTTGCTTGTACAACAGACAGACCGGCGGCACTGCTGGCTGCGGAGGGGAAGCAGGAAAGGCAGCGTTTGTGTCCCCCCCCCAACGCATGGGCCTGGCTGCTTTCAGCCCCTGAGGTCTCAGATAGGGCCGGTTTTGCTTCAGAAAGTGCTGTCCCTTCCCTCCCAGTTGGGGGTTTTCAGCCAAACTGGGTGGGATGGTCGTGCTCTTACTGGTACCGAGCTGCTGGTGGCTATGTGGAAACGGCTGATGACACTTAAAGGAGAAAAGTAAACGTCCGGCCCCTTCTGGGGGGGAAATCAGGCCTGAAGTTTCCTGTCCTAGCAGTCATTTGGGTACCCACGCAGGACAGGGCGGCTGGGCATCCCGCAGGTGGCACGGTGCCCCCCCGGCGCGCGTGGGAAGCAGCCTTCCTGGTCCTCTGCGCATGGCAGTACTTGCTAGGCAAGGTTAATTTTGTGGGTTTTTTGCTATAAATGAATTAATTTTGGTCTTTTGCTACAAATATATGCATGTGCGCTTACACATGTGCACGTACGCAAACATATCTGTAGCCTGGTAGAGCTGTAGCTGATGGGCTTAATATCTCAAAAACCACGTTGCTTATGGATAACGATGTGATTGTGAGCAACTGAAATGGGAAGAATAAAATATCCAGGAGAATACCCCGTGGAAAGGCAGTTGCACAGGGGTGTTTTTGTGGCTGTGGAGGTAGGAGGCATGAATATTTTGGAGCAAAGCACCCCCCTCTGCTGCGGCGCAGGAAGGACTGCAGTGAGACGAGTACTAGAGCCTGGAGGTTGATCCTATGTCTTGGCAGAAACCGTGTCTCCCACTCGGAGAGGGGAAAATCTGCTCGAACTAAATCACAGCGGAGAAGAAATGCTTATTCTTATTGTAAGAGTGGGCTTAGTGTAAGGGTGGGCTTTAGTACAAGGCGATAGGGTGGGCTTCCTCCCTAAGCGAGCCTGAAATTTGCCAGTTCGCAAGACAAAAAAGGAACAAACCTCAACAAGTGAGGCTGACCCCATTGTAGGTGGTAGAAAAGAAGAAAAGGAGTGACAGTTCTTGTCGGTCGGTTGTGAGACATGACATTCATGATTACCTTCCAGATCTGAGAACCTAAAGGAGGAGAAATTTGAGGATTTTTTTGTTTAATCAGAACTATTTTTAAAAACATGAATAAAACTTTGTCGATACATGAGTGGTACAGCGATGGGGGCTTGATGGCGTCTGATTTTGCGTCTGAATTCAACAGTTCAATTTAAAGATCATCTGTACTGTTGGCCTTCGATCGTTATTGCCGCTTCTGCTTCTTGACGTGATAAATCAGAGGTCGTCTCCCAGCAGCCAGGCCGAATAATCAAGATATCCAGGCTGCCTAACTTCAAGCTGGACCACCCAGCTTGAGGCATCTCGTGGAGTCCCGTGGTGGCAGTGGTCCACAGGAGGAGGCGGGCTGCTCCGGGGCAGGAGCAGGAGCAGGACGGGGTGCTGGCAGGCTCCCGGTCGGTCTGTCTGTCTGTCTGTCTGTCTGCACAGAGCATGGCTGGAGCCCAGAGAGGCTCGCAGGAAAAGGGAGGGATCCGGAGCGAGACGTTGCGTCTGTCAGAGTGCCTTTACAGCTTCCAGTCGCTCTCTGGAGCTCCGTTTGAAGGTCGGTGGTTGTTCTCCAACCAGAAGTGCTGTCACGTGTTTCTTTGTCGACCTCAAAATGAAATGGTTTTCGTCTTCTGTAGAATCGCGGAAGAATGTAGATGGGAGGGGGCTGCTGGGGGTCACCTGGGTGAGACCCCCGCACCCTGCGGGGCCGCTTTGAAGTCAGGGCCGCCCCTCTGGGTAGACCTGGTGGCCCCAGGTCCGGCCCGGCAGAGCATGGCTCGCTGGGGACGGGGGAGCACAGCCCTGTCACTGGTACGTGTGTGTCACAGCGGGTGGGAAAAACACTTTTCCTCCTCGAAAGGATGCCATTCTGACTGTACTGTGTTCAACCATCTGAGATTTAAGGAAGGAGAAGTGCAGACCTCCGAGCACAGCCTCTCGCAAGTCTTTCTTCCTTAAAACCAAATAATGCCGGTTCCAGTCTTTTCTTAGCACGTCATGTTTTTAAAATAAAAGCGTCTCAACGAGGAGAGAGTTTTTGTCTGTGCTATTTTACACTTGCTTTTGGTTATTTGCATTTCGTCTAGTAGTAAAAGATTTTCTCAAGTTCCCCTTGGCAGGATTCCCTTTTATCTTTCCTACTGCGGTCTCGACTCGCTGTTAACAATTATACTATATTATCTTGTAAGTCTGATCAGAAACATTCCTCCATCTTTTTTATCTGCCCGAGCACTTTACTTTGGGAGAATAAAGAGAGATTTACAGTTGGCTGCTGAGTTTATCAGCCACGGAAACCCGTTTCACACCAGTGTTACGGGAGGCGCACACCTGAGGAAGTCCGGAGCGTGTGCGAAATTTTCCCTGTAGAAAATTTTCTTGTCTGTAGCTCCGGACGCGGGGCGCGTACCTGCAGCCGAACGGTGCCACTCAGAGCTCCAACGCTGCCCCTTCCTGGCTCTTCTCTAGCTTTTCTCCTCCAGCTTCTGTCAGTGTTGCTCGTCGGCTGCCCAGCTCTCCTCCGCAGCCTCCTTTATGTAGGGAGGTAACGGCCCCGCTCCGTCTGTGAGCGAAGCAGGTGGGAGGAATGGACGGATTTCCATCGCGCTGTCAGCTCCGATGATGGCACAACTGGAGTGTTTAATAAAACCTTCATGGGGATATTACCCGGAGTCACGGCGTTGGCAGGCCTGGCGCCCCTTCGGCTTTGGGACTCGGTGGTTAATGAAATACGGCTAATTTGGACGGGGCTGCCCGCCTCGGGTGGCGGGGGACACGGCGTTGCGTTTGCGCTGCCGCGGCCCCCGCTGTCAGAGCCTTCGCCGGCGGGACGGGGAAAAATGGCAGGCCCGCGATGCCGATCCCCGAAACGAGAAGTCGGATGCCAAATTGAAATTCCTGCAGGATTTCCGCTAGCGATGGGGGAATCGAGAAGCCCGCAATTAAGCATATGGGCATTAAGATAATTGTCAGATCTGTTGGCGGACATGATAGAAGACAGATGGGCGCGAAGCGGCGCGCTCGGCTGCGGCACCCCGGGAGACAATTTGACGTTTTACCTGCCTGAGCCGCTCGGCCGCCTGCACGCCCGGCCGGGCTTCGGCTCTGCGGGCTCACGGCGCCCTCTGGCGAGGCACCCAGCCCGGGCTGGCCTGCCATCGGCGCCCTAGGGCGGCACCGGGGCCCCAGGGCAGCAGCAGGACCCCAGGGCTGTAGGGCCCCGGGTCCCCATGGCCCCATTGCAGGCCACCACCGCCTCCTCTCACCGCCCCTCTCTCCTCCGCCTCCAGGTCGGCGCCCACCGCGAGGACGGGGTGAGCCTCCGCGGCAGCCACTCGCTCGTGCCAAACCAGGTGCCGGTGCCCCAGCTGCCCGTCCAGTCGGCCACGTCCCCGGACCTGAACCCGCCCCAGGACCCCTACAGGGGTGAGTACCGCCGGGCAACAGCCCCGCAACATGGGGATCGGGCCCCCCCTGCCTCGGTCCCGTGCGTCGCAGAGTGATTGGGGTTGGGAGGGCCCTTAAAGGTAACGCCCGCCACGGGCAGGGGCACATAAAAGCAGCCCAATTACCAAAATAATTCTGCAAATTGACCAAACAAATCTGGCAAGTATCCAAGGCGCTGCAGGGTGCCCATCAAAAAGATGTGGATTTAAGGTGAAACTCGGAATTTCCACCCAGTTTACGATTCCAGCCGTGGGAAGGGCATCAGCAGAGTGCCTGCCCTTGGCTCGCACGATGTGTGAACTATTCCTAGAGGCTGAGGGGCAGAACAAGACCTGAAAGCCATCACTGAAACCTGTTTTAGGGCCTTCACGCTTCGCTCAGTGCCAGTTATCTGGGGCTGCACGCACAGGTCACCCTTCACTGGGCAGCAGAGGCAGAGGACTTGGACCCAGATCGCTCTGACATTCGCGTAACCAGTGTTTGACGGCTCGTCCGTGTGTTTTCTCCCAGGCATGCCAGCTGGACTGCAAGGGCAGAGCGTCTCTTCAGGTAGCTCCGAAATCAAATCTGACGACGAGGGCGACGAAAACCTCCAGGACACAAAATCTTCTGAGGACAAGAAACTAGAGGATGACAAGAAGGATATCAAATCAATTACTAGGTCAAGATCTAGGTAACAGTATATAATAGTGTCGCTTCATTTAATTCCTTTACTGGATTTTGATGAAGTGAACAGAACAGGAGGAAACTATGAGGTTTTTTCCTGGCAGGTAAAACCACAGCCTAAGTGGAACAGAACGGCTGTTCTGGCAGTACTGAGTACGCTTCTGGTACTTGTACTCCAGGACTTCCTCAAATTTGAACAATTCACAAATTTGGACACTGACCAAGTTCTCCACAATCTCTAAAGAAATTGTATTTTGCTAAAATGCGTTAATTATACTGCTATTCCTCTCTGCCTCTGCTTGCAAACGGGAATACAGTGTGGATTGGCATCTTTCTAAAAATGTGCCTAAAAGTCGATCACACCTGCATCTGAACTAACAAACCGTATTCTTTTCTTTTACCTTTAAAATAAATTCGTCATGCCATGTCCTCAATTTCTGTAAATCTCCAGAGCTGTGTAGGTTTAGCTGGCAGATTTAGTGGCATTATTACAGCAGGTGAGGATCTGGCCCTCCCGTAGTTCCTGGAAGAAGATGGGCGTTCTGCTGCCTCCTCGCCCTGGGAAGGGCCAGGAGGATTCTCTCCTCCTTTGAGGCTGAGATGCTTAGGAAAGGCAGGAGTGTATCTGGACTGCTAGTGGGACAAGGCTTGTGCTGCATATTATTTATACATTTTTGGAAAGGATTACTTAAATCCTAGCTGTATTGTATCATTTGGGAGCTCGTGCCCGTGGTGAACCTGAGCAATGTCTATGGGCACAGCAAACACGAACCACCTAACAAGGGGCAGGCCACAGCTGTCCCATTTATCCTAAATTTCCCTTGTCTCACCTGCATCTCACCATACCTGAGGTACAGCTCAGGAGCGCAGATACTCTTTATCATCAGTTGAGTCCCAAATCACCCAGCCAAATTGCAAATAAGGCTGAAATTCTGTTTTGTTTAGGGGATTTTTTTAATGATTGTGAGTGGCCATGTCTTACTGCCTTTTCTCCTTCCGTGTCTGCTTGTCTGTAAAAACTGAGGCAAGGTAAGAAACATCTGAGCAGACATTTTGCCACAGAAAAAGCGCCGAGATTCTGACCTCTCAAGCCTGCACACACTGATTTTTAAGCTGTTAGTCGCATTCACATCTCTTACGACTGGAGAAAACGTGTGACACTTGAGATTTTCTCTGAATAAATGTGTTGAAGTAACCATAAGCATAAGTGAGGCTTTCATGTCCGTTTCCAACATGGTAAGAAGAAAGGACCTTGATGCTGCTGTAAGGTGGTTGTAGTTCTTGCTAATTCAACAATTACGCTGCCGCTTATGCATATTTATACGTGCTTTGATGCTTTTGTAGGCTAACATTTTTGCTTTTAACATGCTTGCGGCTCTAAAAGGTTACTCCCGATATTTAGTTATATATCTAAATCCATGTTGTTAGGGCTGCTGAAAATTTATTACTCTATTTGCATAACCAATTCAAATTGCATAGTGGCAGTGACTCACTAGCTGATGTGTTTTCAATTTAAAATCATTATTTCATCTGGCTGGAAAGCAGTTTTGTTGCAGAAATGGTGCACGAGTTCACTGTAGGGCTCTCCGCAGCCGTCGATTCCTCCTGTGGCCGTTTGCCCACCGGCATTTCGGTGCCCGGGCTCTGCGCAGTGCCTGGTGGGCTGCCCGCCCCCGCCACCGTCGCTGCTGATAGCGGAGAAAGTTTTTTCTAAAGGACGGTCTGCAAAAAGTACAAGCTGCACAAGAGCCTTTACACGCATGCTGTAGCTTCTTTATATTTTAGTGTTTCTGCTTTGACCTTCTCTCCGGTCCTTGCCCGTGTCACCTGCAGACAGTCTGCTGGGGCCTCTGCTACCCCAAGGGCCACGTGCTATAAAACTTGAGCTGAACAGATCTCAAATCTTACGTTCGGCATAGAAGAAAGTCACAGAAATATAAAAACGGCCTGGAGTGCTGTTTGTTTTAGATGACAACGAGCGTGCTCCCTCGTTGTCAGCAAATCTGTCACTGCAGCAGCAACCACACTGGCCCTCAACAACATTTGTCACGACGTAAAAAGTTGAGGTATCGACCGTGATAAAGCATGTTATTGAAAAAGTACATTTTCACTTCTTTAAGGTACCTTCCTTGCAGAATGTAAAGGTTGATTACCAACTTAGTGTAAAATTTAAGGGGACTGAATTTTGCCCAGGTTCACTGGAAGAGGAACAGCAAATACGAATAGCTTATAAGGTGTTTGACTGATTTGTAGCCCTGGTTTTGGACAAACTCTGTTTAAAATCTTTCCCCTGCTTGTTTTCCACGTCATTAGAAAATAATGTATTCCTTTTGTCTCCCAGCAATAACGACGATGAGGACCTGACACCCGAGCAGAAAGCCGAGCGAGAAAAGGAGAGGCGAATGGCCAACAACGCTCGGGAGCGCCTGCGCGTGCGCGACATCAACGAGGCGTTCAAGGAGTTGGGCCGGATGGTGCAACTCCACCTGAAGAGCGACAAGCCCCAGACGAAGCTCCTGATTTTGCACCAGGCTGTGGCTGTCATCCTCAGCTTAGAGCAGCAAGTCAGAGGTGAGTGCCGCCCTAGCTCCTCACGTCCCTCCCGGGACAAAAGGCACCACGCTGAGTCTGGGGAAGGCTGCCCAGGGGCACCCGGTGACACACAGGGGACAGGACCTGGCCCCCAGGGACTGCTGAGCGCCACAGAGCACCCGGCGTCGCAGTGGGGCACTGGTGTTCGCCTGTGGCTCTGGCACCGCAGATGTTGGCGGCGATCCTCGGCAGTCTCGGTACATTTTACATTCTTTAGCAAGCTCCAAATTCAATATTAAGCTTGGCCGCTCCTTAGCAAAGCGCAAACACGAAAGGATTTGCAGAGAGTGTGTACCGAGTTGCACTGCCTGCGTCTCGGCATTGACCTGACCGGGCTGCGTCATCTGCTTCAGCCCCCTGAATTCCTGCAGCCTGACTTTACCAAGTCACTGAGGATTGTTTTAAACGCGCGTGCAATATCAAAGCCAGCCTGATGTAAAAATGTGAACGTTTGAAATTGTGTTCTGCTTCAATTCAACAGAAAGAAACCTGAATCCTAAAGCAGCCTGTCTGAAAAGAAGGGAAGAAGAGAAAGTCTCTTCAGATCCTCCTCCACTTTCCCTGGCAGGACCCCACCCTGGGATGGGAGATGCCTCCAATCACATGGGACAGATGTAAAAAAAGGCAAGTTTCGTTTGCAGCAGCGCCTGGGTGCTGGGAACCTTCCCCCAAACAGCCGGTCACGGGGAGTTCAGCCCCGGGCGCAGAGCTGCGCGCCCCCTGTGCTGCTGGGGGCGGGCAGGTGGGCGAGGGGCACCCCTTATAAAGTGGGAAGCAGGTCATGCTGCCAGCACGCCCCATGGCCAAAGGCACGTTCAGACCATGTGTTTAGAGAGGCTATAGTGACGCGTATTCAGCTATCCTTGACTGATGTGGTTTTTTTACTTCTTTCACAGGTCCAAGTTGCCACATTTCTTCATTTAAACAAGAGACCACTTCCTTAACAGCTGTATTATCTTAAACCCACATAAACACTTCTCCTTAACCCCTTTTTTGTAATATAAGACAAGTCTGAGTAGTTAAGAATCACAGACGCAAGAGGTTTCAGCATTCCCGATTATTAAAAACAAGAAAAAACAAACAAAAAGTGCAACTTGAGGGACGACTCTCTTTAACATATCATTCAGAATGTCTAACGCAGTATGTTACGAGCTGTAAGTGCACAGCCTAGAGACTGAATGGCAATCTTCTCCACACTGTGGGACAATGCATTTGTGCCTAAACTTCTTTTGGAAAAAAAAAAAAATATAATTAATTTGTAAGTCTGAAAAAAATATTTAATTTAAAAATTGTAAACTTGCAATAATGAAAAAGTGTACTTCTGAAGAAAAAAATGAGCGTTTTTGTTGGTGTGCTAGACAGCTAGTGTTTATACTTACTGGATATTAAAAGGGAAGCTTTGCTGCCCAGATATTTACAAAACCAGCAAACGTCCTAATGAAAACTGAAGTGATGACATTAGCCATTCCTTAGGGTAGGAGGAACAGATGGATCTTATAGACCTATGACAAATATATATATATAAATATATATATAAATATATATTAAAAATTTAGTGAATATGGTAAGCTTTTGTTCATTTGTTTCAGACTTTTTTGCTCCTGTAAAAAAATAGTACTGATTAACTTTTTTAAAAAGAAGATTTTACTGTAAATAAGGATTTTTTTGTCTTATTTCTGTCCCTCTCCCCTGTTTTTGTTATTGTAACCTGTAGTGCCAACTCTGTCTCTGGAGGGGTAGTGCAGGAACGAAACGCTGACCCTGACGTTGCTTCTCATTCATAAATAAGTAGAGAGTTGTTTCTTCGGTCTTTTTGGGAACACAGGACTTAAAAAGTCACGTCGTGTGTAGATACTACAGGCAGCGTTACCGAGCCCGGCGAGGCGAGCTGGTCGCATGGTGACGTTGCTCTGGTTGACCCTTTTTCTGGGATTTTCAGAGGTACAAGGTTAGAATGCTACAATGTTACCACTGTGCCTTCCAATGTTTATATCATCAGAAGCATAACATAATCAAAGTGGCTGTGATTTAACGAACCGATTAAAAGTGTTACCTATGTGTGTAGCCTAAATAGTGTGCAGTGAGGCGTTTCTGAATACATGGTCAGATTTTGGGGGGGCGGGAGGGGGGGGGAAACCATCCGGGGGGAAAACTGCAAGTAGTGTGACAGATTCGATTGACTTCTTTGCGTTGTTCTTCTCTTGTTTTTAAGTGGATTATTTAAGTGTAGACCACTTGCTGCCTCCTCCTTTATTTGTAAGATGCCAATTTCAGTCATCATGCAGCATTATAACAAGCCTTATGAGTCCTAAAGCATTAAGTTGCACTTTCTCGAGGAGGGGTGGTAGTACAGTATTTCTCTGGCCAGTATGAATGAAGTTTTTACTTAACATATTTAATAGTAACATAGATCAAACTATGGCACAGCAACTCATCAGATAACTAGCTTTGAAGTCTGGGCACAATTGAACCAACTTCCATAGTGAATCTTTAATAATGATTGACTTTGGTGTACAGTACAATTAACAGATAGTGCTCCTAGTTAAGTATTTGTCAGCATCCTTTTGTCTCTAATTCCAGTTTCTATTTTTACAGCCACACAAACCTGGCATGTATTTTAAATAAAATCTCCCTGTTCGAGTAGATTTTCCACCTATCAACACTGAATAAATGCCATAAATCCATCAAACGGTCTAAATGTTCCATCTGTTCTCCTGTTTTGCCAGTTATATAGTAATGAAAAATACATTTGTAAATTTTATGCAACAAATGGCAAACGTATCATTATTTTGGAATTGTGTATGTAAAAGTTATATTTTTACATGTAGACTCTTGTTATTATGTGTTTTAATACATTGTATCAGTTTTTGTTTATAAAAAAAAATCTGTGTGGTTGAAAAAAAAGTCTCATTTAAATGAAATAGTGAGATACGAGAATCTGAATTTTATGTTTGTTTCTGAAGACGTAAAGAACAAATATGATAGCTACCATGTGATCACCTTCGACATACCCATAAACATTTTGATTAGCTGTGTGCGTGCTGAAAACTGTAAATATGTTCAGTAGCGATAAAACTGAGAAGTGTTTTGATTTGTCGATAAGTTTCTCAAATGTGGAGGTGGATTAAACCACTAGATAAAAACAAAAAGCAGTAGAGGAGAATGCACTAAGGTTTGATCCAGAGGTACAAATGCGTATTATGTTGAGAACGCCAGACTTTCGACGGGCCTGGTTTCCATGCAAGTGGGGGTAATAAAAGACGAATCCCACCCGACGTTAGCGGCAGCCGCTGTTTCTGAGTGCTGGTATCCTCAGCGGGGTGGAGGCTTCCGTTTCGTGTGCGTGCTGTCACGCTGGATGGTGTTGAGAGTGAAATGACGATGAACAAGCCATATTTTTTTTCCAGGAGATCTCAGACCCGGTGGAGCCCACTCAGTGTCTGTCTGTAATGTGGTCTTGTAAGGAACCTGAAAGGAGCCTCTCGATTCACGGAGATTTTAAGAACTGTGCTTCTGATAAACAATGTAAAAAAAAAAATAATAATTACGAGACCAACTTCATGTTTATTTAAAACAATCTGTGGACAGAAAATAAATGACAAGTGTAGTTTGTGGAACGTGTAAGAAAGAAAACGCTTTTGTTGTTCCGCTCGCAGTCCGCTTTCGCTTAACTTGAGGAGCAGCTCCAGGTTGTGTCCGACGGCTCTGATGTGCGCGGCCACCGCGTGAGAAGTAGATTGCACACTGAACTTCACTTTCAGGCTTACGGTCCGTAGTTTGCGCAGGATAAGCATTCGTCCTTCCCGGATTGAAGAACTGAAGATCCTGTCCTGCTTCCACTCCGGATGAGGCAAGACCCCCAAAAACCACCACCCCAAAAGCAAACCGCAAAGTGTGTCCTCCTGAATTTTTTCCATTCTTTCCCAAAGCAGGTAAGGTTTGTGCATCTCAAGTTGCCTTCGTCAGGGGAGATTTAGCTGATGATACTTAAAGCAATGAAGGTTTTAGAAAGCTCTATCCTGTGGTAACAAACCGGGCTAAGAAACTCTCTACGGAATAAAATACCGAAATAGCAGCTTTTACCGAAACGATCCACCTCCACATTCAAGTAATTTATGAATATGCTGAATAGGGAATCTGTTCATCTAGAACTTTTTTACCATTTGTCTTCTGTGTAGCTGCAAGGAACACTAATGTTTATACAACTGTCAGTCCTACCAGTGATGCAACTTGTACTGATTCAGTCTTCCGAGGTTTTCTTTGTTTGCTTTTGTTTTTGCTTTTCTTTTCTTTTTTTTTTTTGTTCTGTTTTCTTTCAGGGGGTTGGGGGGGAAGGCGATAAAGACGGGTGGTCAGGGAGAGGAGGGTTTCATCTTTGTATCCAATAGGCAGAATATGATCCGTGTCCAAAAGTGAACAATACCGTACATTGCCAGGAATGAAGAGATTTCAGCGGAAACAAGCACAAAAAAAAAAAAAAAGGAAAAAAAAAAGAAAAAAAAGGAAAGAAAAAAAAAGAAAAAATGAAAAAAAAAAGAAAAGAAAAAAAGAAAAAAAAAGAAAAAGAAAAAAAATTAGTCCACTGGTTGACTGGAAAAAAAACTAAAAACCTAGAGGTGGAATATGATGAATTCCAACACAACGGGGCACCAGGGCCCTTGGGGGGCCCTACCTTTTTGTTTTGTTTTTGTTTTGTTTGTTTGTTTTTTAAGAACATGTTCTTTCTCATGGGACTTGAAGTTGATTCATATTTGTGCAGTGCTGGTTTGACCATACTCATTTCAAGTATTATAGACTTATGTAATGGTGAAAATATATGAACTGTGGCCTTTTTCATTCTTGTTACTTGTGATGCAATTAAGTGAAGATAAGAAAAAAAAAAAAAAAGCAGAGATTTACCATGTATCAGTGCCTGGCTTTTTGTTATAAAGCTTCGTTTGTCTAGTGCTCTTTTTGCTATAAAATAGACTGTAGTACACCCTAGTAGGAAAAAAAAAAAACTAAATTTAAAAATAAAAAATATATTTGGCTTATTTTTCACAGGAGCAATCCTTTTATACCATGAATATTACGGAAAAAAAAAAAAATTGTCAGATTCTGAATATTTCTTCTTTGTAGATTTTTGGAATCATTCTGAGTAAAAGTTTGTTACTTTATTTTACTATTTAAAAGATGTTATTTTACCATGTGTTATTGAGATGAAACTGTATGGTAGCTTTTTTTTTTTTAGTTGTAGGTCGCAACGGGGGAATTTTGCGACTATACACATAGCTGCAGCAGTAAAAAACAAAAAAAAAAGGGAAAAAAATGAAAAAAAGGGAAAAAGATCAAAAAAACAAACAAAAAAAGATGAACAGTTACACCTTGTTTTCAATGTGTGGCTGAGTGCCTCGATTTTTTCATGTTTTTGGTGTATTTCTGATTTGTAGAAGTGTCCAAACAGGTTGTGTGCTGGAGTTCCTTCAAGAAGATTAAAAGCAAAACAAACACAGCTTGGTGTAGGCCATTACCTGTTTCTCATCTGTAGTTATTCGATGCCGTCATGTACATGACCGTTCTGTAGCAATAAATGTGCCATTTTTATAAACCGTTTTCCGACACCTTGGTTTCATTTCATTCCCCATTGCCGCCGGGCTGGGGCCGGGCTCTGCCTCGGGCTTGCCTGGAGGACGCCGGGCGCGCTCGTCCCGCGTGCGTGTCCCCGGAGAGCGCCGGTCGTGCCGTGCGGGGTCGGCTCCGTGCTTGTTCCTGACCCCGCTGCTCCCCGAGCTGCTCCCCGCGGCGCTTCTGTACCTGCTGGTGGTAGCTGTAAGGCACTTTGGAGTCCTCCTGGAGGAAGGCGCTGTAAAAAGGCAGGATCATTTCCATGCTCATTTCCATGTAGAGCTTTGTGTTCCGTAAGGAAACCATCTGTGTCGCACCCTAAAACTGCTTGAGCCATTGGAGGAAGCACTTAGTAGAACAAATGGGGCTGTACCGGCGTGCGCGCAAACCGAACCAGCAGCCTCACATAGGCAGAAAACTGGAAACGTAGCCCAAATCTGTAAAACCTGAGGCGGTGCCTGTAGAAACACCAACTACATGTGTGCCGTGCCGTGCTCTCACCTTGGCCAGATCGGTCTCTGCTCTTGGCCTTCTCTCTGCTGTGATTTTGTGGTTGGTGCCGGAGCAAAGAGCTGAGATGTGTAATTGTTGTAAACCCACGGTCGTGGGGTCACAGTATTTACACTCCTTTTTGCACCACGCACTGCTGGTCGGCACGGTTGGACCTGCTCAGCCCAGACGGAAACCGCACAAGCTCCGTGCGCCACGGCCTGCCAGCGGTGACGGGGACGTGCAGCACCGCGAGCGAGGTCCGGGTGGCCTCGGGTGGCGTTTGGAGGCGTGAAGGGGCCTGGCTCGCGCAACCTTCATACAACATCCGTGTATGTGCATGAAAACCATTGCAGGTTTGCACTCAGGAGTTATTTACCCGTGTGGTGCGTTTAGGGTCGTTTCTGTTATGGTTTATGCTCCTGTTGTGGGGCTGGGCTGCTCACCAGGGGGACGTGGACAGCCCATCGCTCACGGCCATCGGTAGCAAAATGTGAGGACACGATTTAAAGCGTTGTACATAACACGTACCTGACTCTCGCAAAGGTTTTCAGTGGTAACACCGTTCGTTTTGGCAATGAATGGAGCTGTAGTACATTCACCGTTGTACAATGATTCTCCGTAGCTGCTGAACCACGCAGCTCGGTCTCCTCGAACGTTACACCCGAAGCAATGCGTTTAACCAAGTTTTCTTCCCAACCAGGACAGTCGGTCGCTGCACGCCCCGAGCACGGCGCCTCTTCGCCATTTCCAGTGGCGGGGGCAGGAATACTCTTCCATCAATCCCCGGTGGAGACAGCGAGGCCGCGGGGCCACCACCTGATGGCCGCAGCCTCCGTGCACCCCCTTGGGTCCCACCGTGCCCGGGGGGTGTCCGCCAGCACCCACAGCACCGCCGGCACCGCCGCCTGCGGGAGCCGTGCTGGAGGGCGCGAGGTCCGGGCTGGGACCGCGGCCGCCGGCAGCAAGCAGCCGCTCGGTGCGAGAGGGCTTTCAGCAGGACATTCATGCTGTAATTCATTTACGAGGAGCTCGGGCTTTTTTTTGTTTGTTTGTTTCCTCATAAAGCAACGGGACTCCGCAGTTCTTCTGAAAGGCGAAATGAATAGAAGAGCTGAAGGCTGGAAGAATGGTTTTTATTCTTCTGCCTTCTGTATAGATAGGGCTTGGATGAAGAGACATCCCACCCCGTCCTGTCGCTGACAGCTCTAGGAAAGTTGGCTTGATATCACATGCAATTACGCTCTCATTATGTTGGTAGCCAGTAAATACATCTCAAGTGTCTGGAGCTTGTAAATCTTACAAGTGGGAGCACTGGGAGGGAAACCGCCCTGTCCCCACGGCTCAAGCCCAGGCCAGGGGCCCGGGCGTGCTGCATGGCACCGGGGGGGTCACTGGGGGGGGAGGCAGGGGCTTCAGCCCCTCTCTGAGCCGGGGGGGACCCCTCCTGCACCCCTCGGCTGTGAAATCCTCTCACAATGATCTTCTGTGCACAAGGGCTGACAGCCACCGAGGGACGGACGGGACTGACGTGTAGCTGTGGCTGGCTGTTTTTTTTGGGGGGGGGAGGGTGTGGGTTGGTTTTGGGGGGTTGGTTGTTTATTTAACATCGCTGCTGAGGCCAAAGAGCAGTTCCCCAGCACTTGGTCACCTGCTGCGCTGGTACCTTAAGGTCTGCTCACGTGGGTGCAGACAGAAGGTGACCCCAGCACCAAGCCCTGCGAACACGTCTGTCCTTTGGGATGCCACCTGCAGGGAGCCCGGCTGCTCCCGGGTTAAACACCAGCCCTCACAAATCAGGTGCGTGACCCATCTTTGAAGTCGAGCTCGCCCAGCCCGGAGGGAGTTGCGTGGTGTTTGAGCCCCCTGTCTCAGGCTGTGCCCCCAGACGGTGGCGGGGAAAACTTGGAAGCTTTTCTGGTGAAAAATGAAAACCTTGCCCAAAATACCCTGAAATAACCCAGAGCTCCCCGGCACCCTCCCCTGGAGGCAGCTGCTGCCCCGCAGGACTCGCTGCAGCCACAGCCCTCTTCCAGTCCATGTATGCCCAGAAGTTTCTCTTTGGGTAAATAGCAATTTTGACAAAAAAACCCTGAAAACTCTCAGTTCGCTTCTAGGCACTGATTCTCTCCAATGCTGCCGCCGATACGATCAGATAGCTTTCTATAGCATGATCTGGGTTTAAGCCCGTAAAAAACCACTCTGTTGTAATCTAGTGTTAATCAGCTTGCAGTCAGATGTCCCTCGCATAACCCAGTGGGCGAGCGAGGCTGGGAATCCTTCCTGCAGGGCAGCCTAAAAGCCCCGCAGTGTTTGCACGGTGCCGGTCCGTCAGCAAAGAGGCTGTTTTAGTGGCCGGGTGCGAGGACCCGTGTGCCGGGGGTGAGCTGCTCGGGGCACGGAGCAGCACGGGGGAGCAGCGAGCGGGGCTGGTGTGTGCTGGGGGGGGGAAGCATCTCTCGGGCTCTGCTTTATGGCTTTCCACTTGCAGTCCTGGCATCCCTCCAGAAGTGCTAAATACCTTTGGTATATCCTTAGCTAGAACTCATTTATCTTCTTTACTCCGCTAAGCCAATATTGTTATTTATAACAGAAATCCGGCGGCCTCCTTCCAAACGCATCTTCCCAGCGCATCTGGGCTGGACGTTGCCCGTCGCGGGCGTTGCAAGGCTTGTGGTGGAGCACAAAGCTCTGCCCAGCCTCGTGCTCCTCTGTTGCTGTGAGAATGATTAAAAGAACAAAATGTTAATCGAGGCCCAGGCCTTGCAGGCGTGGGTTCGCGGTGAGGAGGTGCAGCGCCCGGTGGGAGCAGCGTTCCTTGGTGACAGCACCGTGTAAGAGCCTCCTGCTGACAGAAGCAACTCTCTGTTCTCACATATTCAGGAAAGAGCATCTGGAAGGTGGCGCTGGAATTAAATTTCGCTCTTCCCTGAAAGGACGCCCAGGGGAAAGGTCCCCGAGGTGGGACCGGGCGCGGCGGGGGCTGCAGGCCGCGCAGGCTCCGCACAGATGTGCTCCTCACTGAAACGCGCTAAGTAACTGTAAGCCTGGGATTCGAAGGAGTCGAAAGAGGATTAAATCGTGCAAACTAGGCCAGAACTGCCTTGTTGTTGTCAGTTTTTAACTTTGTCCAGGCAGCAGTGGCTAGAAGGAGGCCGGAGAGCTCCCGGTGCCGCCAGAGGCCCCAGAGCCACAGGCGGGAGCCGCAGCATCGCCCGCAGCGTGCGCAGGCCGGGGGCTCTAAGCCAGAGACACAAATCATACCTGTGAAAACAAAAAACATCTACTGCGCTGCAGCCTGCAAGCTGTTGATCCCAGGCTGCCCACTGCTGCTGAAGCTGAAGTGGGGAATTTCATGTGGGCTTTTGCCCTGTGCCGGCTCAGCCCCAGCAAGGCCGAGTGACCTTGGTGACAAAGTCACTGAAACAGAAGCACACGGAGGGGCCGAAACATCCCCTCGCGCTGTGTGTCCTCATCCTTCGAGGAGTCGTTGTCCTAAAACCAAAACCACAAAGAACAAAGAGCCACCTGAGGCCTTCTCCTGTTTCCTCGGTTGAATTAAGGAGAGTGCAGCACCCAGCAGGACCACAGGATTAAAAAGTGATAGAAATGCTGGGGTTAAATCAAGGCAAATCCTTAATTTTGCACATGTAGGTATAGGAAGAGGTATTTAACACTCAGAGTTTTGGGACCATTGCCAGTCTAGGCAATATAAAAAGGCAGCGCAGTCCTTTGGGGTGGACCCCCAGGGCATCCCCGTGGTGCGGGGGCTCAGCAGACCTCACAGGGAGCCCGTCAGCACGTGCCGGGGGGGCAATTAAAGGTTTGGCTTTAGCCATGACCTGAGCTGTCACACTCGACTCATCCACTGTGTTTAACAGCAAGGCCTCTGCTTAGCATTTAGCCCTAGAAACTGGAGCTGGAGGAGAGAGAAGTGGAGAAGAGGCAGGTCCCGCAGGGCCGGACGGTGCTTGGGTCAGCGGCTGGGCTCAAGGGGGGGCTGAAGTTGATGGGTGTTCTGGGGGTAAATCAAATGATATGGGGCAGCGGCAGAGAAAATCACTGTCGGTGTAGATTATTAAGCTGAAATAGGAAAAAAAAAAAAAAAGGAAAGAAAAGAAAAAAAAAAGAAATGAACACAACACGAGCCCCTCCAGGAAGCAGATCAGATGCTTTGCAGATGCAGGAAGGGCGCTGGGGATGGAGGGGTCGGGGGCTGAGCCCCACAGAGATCCCTGTGCCCTGTGGGCTGAAACCACCACGCTGCTGCAAGCTAAATACCTGCAATTAGTAAATAACACCTGACCTTGCTGCAACTGCACAGGATTGTACCATCACAAATTGCCCCTGTCTGATAACAACTTTGCAGCACCAATTAATAATAATAATAATAAAAGCACGGCACAGAATGAGCAGGTGAAAACCAAAGCCTTTGGTGGAATGTGGAGCAAAGCCAAGAGAAAAAAAATATCGGCGTGGATTAAAGACAGCAGAGACACACTTAGATGCAAAGATTATGCGAAATTCCTGAATTATGTGGAATAAAAGGGGCTGAAAGATCATTAAAATTAATCAGAGATTAACCGAAGCAAGACTGCTGAGCCAGTGTTATCTGCTGTCAATTGAACTTATTTTAGCTGAGAAATAAGACTCAGATTTGGAGCAGACTGATAAGGATAAATGAGATCTCTTCAGTCTCCGGAGAGGCCCCGTCCAGAGCCGCCAGCCCTTTTGTGACCTCCTACAGGTCTGTGCCCCCACCCTGGGCAGCCTTGGGACCCCCGGGGGTCCCTTGTCCCAGCCGCCCCTGCCACTTCTCTGCTGTCAGAGGAAGGATAATATTTGGAGAAACATCTCCCGTCAGCAAAAAGCGTGCTGCTCCCTGGGGGAAGGGGCCGGGTTTTGGCGGGGGGTGAGGCACAAAAGCTGCCTGCTGGGCCGGTGCGAGCTGGGCCAGCTCCTTTCAGCTGCGAGAGAGCTACAATGAGTTACATCCGAAGAGGGTCTGGCACGCAGGATTTATTTCAGGAAAAAAACACAGCAAATATGTAGCGGCTTGTTTGCAAAAATGTGGTTCGGATTAAAAGGGCTAGGCTCAAGAAAAAGACAAATAAATAAAAAATTAATACTGCTTTTGAAACATCACAGGGGAACAGCCACGCACTTGGGAACGAGCTGAATCGGGCGGTGGGGCAGGGCTTTGCACAACGCCCTTCCCAGCCCCAGCGCGGGAAGGCGCAGGAGGAGACGGTGCTGACCGTGGTCCCTGCTCAGCACCAGCCCCAGCACCAGCCCCAGCCCCGGCCCCGGCCCCGGCCCCGGCCCCCAGCAGCGTTTGATGCTCTCAGTCGGAAGTCGGTGGGATCGGAGGGAGCTCAGGATATTACAGCATCAGAGCCGGCGTAATTAGAGGCAGATCTGCCATCGCTGTAAATTGTCTTAGCCTCATTGAAGTCGATAATCTTTGAAGTCGATAGAGGTATGATAACGTACACCAGCTGAGGATCTGCCAACAACTGTTGGATTTTTACAGTCAGTTATTCATTCTTACAACCCAAACGCTAACCATCGGCCTCACCTGGTCAGGCAAATCCCTGCCTTAGAAACGCTGTTAGAAATACTGCTCCCCTGCCTTGGGAGCCAATATCGGATCCCAAATAATTACCGTGAGCTGAGAGTATGAAAATCAAACGGGGGAAGGAAAATTATCGCGTGCTACAGCACTAGTGGCAGAGCAAACCGAAATGCAGCATCTCCTGCAGGGGTTACTCAGCAGCAGGGCCCGGAGATGGGGGTTACCAGGAGTGCTGAATAAATAGCTATTTGCTGTTTATTATAGAGGTTATTGGTTATTTGCTGTTGATTATAGAGGTTAATTAGCAAACCAACATGTTCGTAAAGGTGAAAAATGGCGGTCACCTGGTCATAGACCAGCTTTAACTTTTAAAATAAAAATCTCACTGTTTTTTTTTAAGAGAATTTTTAAAAAGCTAACACGGAGACTTTTCATCTCTCCCCCGCACTGCTGATTATTGTGTTCCTGCAGGCTTTGCAGCGATGCCGGAGGACGCTGCTCCACCAAGGGAAGGAGCAAGTGTTTTTACAGTGCAGCATCACAACTGGGCTTGCGTCTGCTCGGAAATGTAGCCTTAGATGTTCGCCACCTCTCCCCCTCGTCTGAAAACTTGCGTCGAACCAGATGAAGGGAGGGGACTGCCAAAGCCTGGCCGGCCCTGGCAGCGAGGCACACGGGGCCTGAGGACAGGACAGCGCCGGAGACCTGGGGCACCCACACCGCGAGGGCCGGCGGCTTCGGGCAGCTCCCTCCCCGGCCCCTGCTGCACCTGGGGACGCTGCCGGCAGCAGGTCCCCGTCCCCACGTCTGCCCCGGGACACACGCATCCCCCACCGAGCGCCCCGTCCTTGTGTCCCCTCGGAGACACGGTGCGGTGGGCTCGGCCCACCCAGACCTTTCCGTCTCGCTCCATTCCCCTGATCTGTGGGTGAAGCCCGTTGCTGCGCTGCCGCAGTAGCTCTGCCTCCAAGCTCCTTCTCAGACCGTGAGGGCAAACTAATATGGAAAGCTAAATTAGACATATTGCACAGGAATGCAGGCTCCAATCAGACCCTCGCTGCTCATTCCTCTGCACAAAGCATATAAATTCATCCCAGATGGGTAAATAAGCAGTCAGCTTTTATTGAGAAAACTGTGTATTCATTTTGCTGCTGCTGACTAATTTCTCATAGACATTCCTTCCTATGTATTGAGCAAGCATCTTCCCGCATCCCTCTGATGCGCTGTTAGCAGGCGAAATTATATCATCCTCGTTCTAATTTGTGTTTAGTCATTCTAGCTCTTTTTAAATAGCCTTATCCAATCAAGCTGGGGCTGCGTGATGGAGGCGCTCCAAAAAGCTGCAGACCGCCTGCCAGGCCCTCGTGCTCTCATGCTCTGGGCGGCGGGGGCTCGGCCCAGATACGTGGCCGGGGGGGGGGGGGGGGGGGGGGACGTCTCCAAGACCCCTTTGTGGGGGAACGGGGCCGTGCCTCTGGCCGGCGGTGCCTTGGGGCTGAGGGCTGGCAGCCCGGGATGCCGCACGCCACGGGGCTGCTATTTTGGGAGCCGTGCGGGGGCGGCTGCGGACCCCCCCCCCCGGCTGGCCCCGCGCAGCCCCGGGTATTGTCTCGGCGGTGGCTCTGACCGGCTGGAGCTGGCCGGCCCCGGCAGAGCGCCCGCGTCCTTCGGTTCCCATTCTTTGGGAAAACTCGTGGGGAAAAGAAACAACAACAACAACAACAACAACAAAACCAACAAAAACAATAAAGTTGAAAAATAAGGAAGTTTCTTCATCCGCCTCCCTGTGGGGATATCACGGTCCTATAATGGGCTCGTGGCGGTGAGGGGGCAGCTCCCCCCCTCCCGGCACGCATCCTGCACCCGCGGCTGGGTGCTGGGCACAGACCCACAGGTTTCTGCTGCAGTGCCAGGTCCCTGCCGCTGGTCACCGTGACACACAGCAGGGACCTCAAAGCCACCAGAACGTCTGAGAGCTGCCCCCGTTCACAAAGCCCTCTCCTTTGGTGGGGCGGTCTGTCCCCATCCCGTGGTCTTTCTCTTTCGGGCAGTAATTTTTGTATTATTACGGGCTGAGAGGTCCTGAGCACTCCAGCAGTTTCATCCCTGTCAATTGGTGCTCAGCCAGCCCAGCAGCACCCTCAGGACGTCCTCGTAACAGGACGGATCACCGGCTTCATCGTGGTCCGAGCCCTGCTCCCCGTGAGGCCTCACGCCAAGGAGGCCTCGGGACCACCTGCGTGCGGGCTGCCCCGGCCGGGTGAAGGCCCCCCCGAGCCAGCACCGCTTCTGGTGTCATTTGGCAGTGAAATTCAGTGGTGGATGTTTGGTGCGGTATCATTTCAGTCCCTTCTTTCTCCTCCTCCAGCCCTTTACCCTCTCCTCACCCCCTTTTTCAGCTACTTACCGGCAAATACGCCGTTAAGGAAGCCTGATGGTGGCACACATTAATTCCTTGGTGATTTTTTTTCCCCTGTATTTTCATACGTGTCAGTAACACGTGGTGTACTTCCAACGGGAGAAATTATGTGTTAAGGTCTAAAATTTATCCATTCAGAGATCGCAGTTAAAGCCCGGGTGGGTCAAGCAGCCTCCTGGAAGGCTGGTATCAATTTTAACCTGGTATTCAGTTATTGCACAGGTGCAAGTTCTTAAAACAGCTCAGGAAATGAAAAGGAGGGAAGACATCAGGCCAGGAGATCGCCACTCAGGCAGGAGTTTGCTCGGGGCTCAGGGGTGGTGCGGGGCAGCTGCAGGGGCTGGGCCGGGCGGGCAGGGGGATGCGGGGACATGGGGTAAGGGGAGCAGCCGCTGCCACCCTGCGGTGCTGGGACCGGGTCTCTGGGCAATCAGTACGAACAAAAAAATGCCCTTTAGTTACATCCTGCTAATTTGGAGGGAGGTTCAAAGGAAATTTTAAAAAGTCCTTGTGGTTTAGGGCCAATGCAGTCATTAACAGCAGAGCCAGACCCTGCCACTTGCCAGCACCGCTCGCTCAGGCGAGGGCTCTGGAAGCCAGGAGCCACCCCAGGATAAAATCGGGGACTGGACTCGGGCTCAGAAGGAGTAGAGCTGCTAACAGCCCCTGCTCCTGCCAAACACTGCTGCCATTCCCAGGAGGAAATATCCCAGCCCTAGAGGTGAGGCTCTCCTAAACCATCTGGCAGCTTTCTCCTTTCATCCCTGATCCCAAATACTTAATTTTCTCAGCATTGATTTTAAAAACGGCCAAAAAAAAAGGCCCATGTAGGTTGATTGAAAGCAGAGAGAGATAGGTGTGACGTGCCCATCGGCCCAGCATGTCCGTAGGCGTCTGTGCCCTGACCAGGTTTGTTTCTGACGTGGGCAGCCCCAATCCTGACTGCTTCACGTGCAGCCCCAGCAGCTCCTGAGCCCCGTCCTGGCTGGAGTCGAGGCACGCAGGGACACCGACAACAATTCCACCTAATGGGAAACAAATGCTCTGCCCCCAACGTCCCTGGCTTTCAGTGGGAGTTTTACAAGGAAGTCAGAATTGGATTCAAAGGGTTTGTCTCACATTTGTCTTAACTCCTGGCTCTGCACCCCAGCTTGTTCTTATTTTATCTAAATCTGGTCTTAGTCCCTAGAGCTCTGGGATTTGTCCAGCTTAGGGCTCGGTTCCCGTCTCACCTACGTGGAGCACCCGCACTGACCGGCCTTCAGCTGGGGCCGGTGGCTCTCAGGTTGGTCTGGTGGCTGGTGACAGTGTCCTGGCAGCCTTGTCCCCGCAGTTGTCCCCTCTCTGTAAAGAAAAGGACCCGAGGAGCCGTGCTGCATCAGCCCAAGCCATCCATGGCCATTAGGGTCTGGTACAAATTAGCGTCGGCTTCCGGCAGCGCTATGCATAATACAGCGCGAAGGATGCACAAAGAGCAGCACCAGCATGTGGGCTGTCCGCGGCGAGAAATCAAAGCTTCCCCGGCACCCTCCAGCCCGCGCCCGGTGCGTTTGCTTTCGCAGAAGTGCCTGGTGTGGTGCACGGCGAAACCCTTTCATGTCCGGCTCGGGCCACATCCTGCTGCCTTCCCTGTTCCTCAGAGGGCCAGAAGGTGAAAAGCTGTGTGTCACTGTCCCGCAGGCACCTGTGTAAAGCAAAAGGACATCTCTCGGCACGGCCACGAAGGTGAAGTGGAAGAGGACCCTGGTCCCTGCCACACCAAGCGTCCCCACGCCGGCTGCTGAGGTACCAGGGCCCTGTGGCTTTGGATGAACTGCTGGAGTTTTTAATGCACGTCAAGTGTACCCTTCTTGTCCCCTAAGCCTAAAATACCCTGAAAAAGTGCCAATTTATTACAGATTTTCAACCAGGCCTGAAAAAAAAATCTTCTTGCAAATCTTGTTTTTGTTGAGCTTTGACTGCAAACCGTTATCAAACCTCACTTGAAGTGAAGCACTGACGCCTGCTGCAGGCCTTCTTTGAGGGCACACCGTCAGCAGCCCGTGCCGTCTGAGTGCAGGCCGTACACTCATGCTAGCAGACAACAGCAAAGTGGCGATATTTGTCAGAAACTAACAATGTAGGCAGGGGATGAAGCCAGGTTTGGGGCTGTAAATCCCCCTCCCACCACCGCCTGAGGCCGGGGAGGCTCCCAGGCTGGGCCGAGGCCTCAAACCGCCCGCTGCAGCCAGGCACTCGCCTGGTCAGGATGCAAAGGCAGCGTATATTTTAAGTGCAGGGATAGATTTGAAAGACAATACATTAAAACACACCATTTCTATATATATATACATATATAATTCTTTTTTAAGTTAATTTTCATTAGGGTTTGAATGGTGGCTACTGCCACACCATACACAATTCCTGCAGACCTATCAGGTGGGCTTAACCTGTGTAATCCTCAGTCTGCAGAGCAACCACTTCTGGGCCAAATCCCTTGATTTCTCTAGAGATACAGAAACCTGGAGTGAGCTTGACCTGACCTCGTTGTTTCCACTCAAATTTTCACCAGCTGAATTGAAGCAGAGGTGTGGTGCTGTGGAGATGAAGTCTCTTATCTAACAGTGGCTGTGGAAACACCGAATTTTAGGGACCGAATGACTGAGGTGGCACTGTTTTGTCGTGCTTCCCTGTGTGAAAGAGATTGCCTACCACATGCCTAATACATGGGAAGGAAAACATCTCCTGGGCAGTCGTCAGCACTCGTGGATTAGGGTCATTACAGCGGGCTAAGACTCAAGCACAGCTCCTGGGCTTAAGGCTGTGGGTCTGGGCGAGGAGCGGGCTCCCACAGCCACTCACCTCATGGGGCTTTGCTGGAAAAGCCCGCTGGTCTTTTTAAAGTCGTGCACTGAAAGCATTTCACATCGAATCGTGATGCTCCTGCCACCACACAAAGGCTTTGTAGGCAGAAAATGTTATCATGAGTAAGGCTATTTCCAACCATTTTACTCCAGAAATTGCTTCATAAATGAAACATGTAAGAGACTATATTTATAGTAGAAAGAACAACTCTCTCGGGATGTGAATAGCATTATACCATATCATGTAATTAAAAGCTGAATATGACTAACACATTCCCATACAGATGTATCACAGCACTGGCGACCATGTGGGCTATGCGGAGAAAAAAGACCTAGTTAAAGAAACCACAAATTCCAGGGGTGGGAGTGTGAGGAGGGGGATAATGAAGCGCTTCGCGATGTATTTTTCTTCTCCTTTTTTTCCCTTCCGAGAGGAGGAACACATGAGAAGCATTAGGTGGCTGCGTGTCCCTGGCCCCGCTCCGGCACAGCCCCTGGGGACGTGCCCTTAGAGACCCAACCAAGCGAAGGCAAGGGCTCGTCCCGAGCCAGGGGGTTCCTGCTGCAGGAAGCCGGGACAGGGCGAGGGGACCCCAGGAAGAGCCCACGGGGCGAGGAGGGGACGCTGCGGGTCCCACCCCAGCCCTGGGTGCAGGCATGGGGATGGGGACATTTCTGCTGGAAGGAGGCGCAGCAAGACAACTGCAGACAACTGCCAAAAATAAACCAACAAAACAGAACAAAACCGACCAAACAACAACAAGTAAAACCAAATGGTGAAGTACCATAACGCAAAGGGACGTGGATGAAGGTTGGAAGGTGCCTTCAGAGCGGGAGGGTTAGTCCTGGATGTCCTCAGAGCCCAAACCTGGTGCAGACGGGTGTATGGACCGTACCCTGGTGACAACACCGGGATGGGGGCTCTGAATGCCAGGAGACCTTAAAACACAGGTCCAGCCACCAGTCCATCCCACAGGGCTCTCCTCCAGCAGCCGCTGCAGCCCGTGCTCGCAGACCCAGCGTGAGGCTATCCGGGTTGCTGTGGTTCCCTTCCAAGTCTGCCCAAGCCCTGTGGTGCAAAAGGCCCGATTGCCCAACACGAAATTGCATGTTCAAGTGAGACAATGGGTGTTGAAAGAAACAAGAGAATAAAATAGGGTTGAGAAAACAGTGTAAAATAAATACATAAATTCTGTGCGAGGGGAGACAAACCGAGAATGTAGAAAAAAAAAAAAAAAAAGGTCTGAAGAACAAACAAGTCTGGGCGTACATTATGTCATCTGCGAGGCATCCCCCAGTGCCAGCCGCAGTCTCACAGGATGTGATCCACGGTCTTCAGCTGGGCAGAAAAATGTCTGCGCGGCGCTCCAGCTCCGGGGAATTGTGCAGAGTAAGGGGGTTTAGGCGGCCGTGGCCACACAGCGGGACCAGGCCCGGGCAGGGACGCTCGGGAGGAAAATGTGAGTTTGAGGCCTGCCAGGGGTGGTCCAAAGCACGGTGTGGAGGAGCTTTCCTCATGTGCTTACAACCTAGATGATGCTGTGATTCTGTTACAGCTGGCCAAAGCAGGCGGATGGGGCTTTGGTGAGCTCCTGGCGGTGTCGGCCGGAGCACAGGCCTTGTCCGCGTGGGTTTTTGTGGGTCGGGGCAAACGGCACGGCACGGACCGGGTGCCTTGAGCGTGGTGACTGCTCCACAAGGCTTGGTGAGAGCCGGAGCAGGGGAAATGTCCCTGCACTGTGCCCGGCCCGGCAGCACGGGGCTCGTCACGGCCTCCGATGCGAAAGCGAGCGGGTGAAAGCGGCGCTCCAGTGCCTTGAAAGAGGGAGGGAAGGCGGAATAAAGCCAGGGGATTTGCAGGAGGCAGACTTCATTAATCTCAGCTGGGCGGCAGGGAGACTTCCTGGGAAGCTGGGTTAGAGGAGAACAGCGTGGGAGAGAAACTGCGGCCCTTTAAAGAGACAGCAGGGGAAAAGTGGGAGCTGCCGCCTCGCGGGATGGGGCAGGAGGGTGGCGAGGGACCCGTGCAGGGAAACCGCGACCCCACGGAGCTCAGCCTGAGGGACGCTGCAGGCCCGGAGGGTTACTGGTGGCAGACAGGGTCTGCTCGAGGATATCCCAGTGATCCACCCCCTTCGCTGGGAGGCACCACTGCTTCTTTAGGCACCGAAACATAGGTGGGAGCTGTACGGACCAGATCCCAGAGTAAATAGCTCTGTTCTCAGTCTTCCCCCACGCAGCCTGTGCCTCTGGCTTTTCTTTTTTCTTTTCTTTTCTTTTCTTTTCTTTTCTTTTCTTTTCTTTTCTTTTCTTTTCTTTTCTTTTCTTTTCTTTTCTTTTCTTTTCTTTTCTTTTCTTTTCTTTTCTTTTCTTTTCTTTTCTTTTCTTTTCTTTTCTTTTCTTTTCTTTTCTTTTCTTTTCTTTTCTTTTCTTTTCTTTTCTTTTCTTTTCTTTTCTTTTCTTTTCTTTTCTTTTCTTTTCTTTTCTTTTCTTCTCTTCTCTTTTCTTTTCTTTTCTTTTCTTTTCTTTTCTTTTCTTTTCTTTTCTTTTCTTTTCTTTTCTTTTCTTTTCTTTTCTTTTCTTTTCTTTTCTTTTCTTTTCTTTTCTTTTCTTTTCTTTTCTCTTTTCTTTTCTTTTCTTTTCTTTTCTTTTCTTTTCTTTTCTTTTCTTTTCTTTTCTTTTCTTTTCTTTTCTTTTCTTTTCTTTTCTTTTCTTTTCTTTTCTTTTCTTTTCTTTTCTTTTCTTTTCTTTTCTTCTCTTCTCTTCTCTTCTCTTCTCTTCTCTTCTCTTCTCTTCTCTTCTCTTCTTCTCTTCTCTTCTCTTCTCTTCTCTTCTCTTCTCTTCTCTTCTCTTCTCTTCTCTTTCTTTTTTTTTTTTTTTACTGTCGTGCCACGTGGAGATGAAATCTTGTTTTTTCTCTGCAGACTTCCTACAAACACGAAAGCAAGCAGCACGCCTTCCCCTTGCCTAGTCAGGTTCATTCAGCCCATCACTCAGGTCGCTCTGTGAGCAGCATTTTCACCACCTTCTGGGCTCCCCAGAGTCAGGCTCCCTGCCGAACACACGCTCCCATTCTGACAGGTCGATGTTGGAAATCATCCTTGGGTATGGGCTTCCAGTTCTGGCTTTGTTTACTTCGTAGCATTCTCATCCAGACTAAGCTCCCTTCGATGCTTAAATCAGAAACCTCGCCAGAGCTCAGACATGTGACATCCACAGCTTCTCCTACACGCACAAGGCCTGTTGCCCTGCTGTAGTATGAAATTAGATTGGTTTGACATGATTTATTCTTGACAAATCCATATTAGTTGTTACTCATCTCCTTGTTCCATATACTTAAAAATTCTTTGATTAATTGCTCCAGTACTTTTCTGGGACTTGATGCTAAGCTGACAGCTCCATAGCATCTCTGTTCTTCTTCTTCTTCTTTTTTTTTTCTTTTTTTTTTTCCTTTTTGTCTATTTTAAGGCTAGAGACCCTGTTTTCCATTTCCTAGACTTTTGGTACATCTCCAGTTCTTACGACTTGAATTCTTGGAGAGACCGACCAAGATGTGTGCTGGCACCACAGGGAACCTAGGACGCCTGTCCCCAGCCCGTCCCCCCGGCCAGTCCCCTACGACTGAAGGTGTCAGCGAGCCACAACAAGCAGCGCTGGTGCATGGTGCTCCTACCCCAGGGAGCCAACAGCAAATATTTTCATATGAAACAGTTTCATGGCCCTCGGACCTGTGGCCGTGCGGACACGGCTCGCTGTGCCTGCAGTGCCTCTGCCTACTCAGGGTTAACACGGAAAGCTTCAGAAGAAAATCAGATGCCTTAATGACACATCCCTACTTTTATTTATAATATGTTCTTCTTCTCTGATCACACATACTTGTCTGAAATACATTGTAAATCAATGTGCCCTAATTCAATCTTGTGTTAATTAATTCTTCCACTTGCCTTCTACTTAGGGGAAGCAGAAGAATAGATGTAAAAACCGTGATAGTGATGTTGGAGTGGCTGATTATTATTTTTTACAATAGCGTATTGATAAGAAAATGAGCACGTTCTTTTCCCATTTGCAGCACAACCTTGGGCAGGAGTTTGTTATATTAGAAAAAAAGCAATTTGAAAAAATTGCTCCCTGGCTCCTGTACAGCCACTTGAAAATTGATTTATTTTGGGGTTTCCACAGCTGTGTGTGGGTTTCCACAAGACTTTATTTCATGTTATTAAATCTGGCCGTTGAAATGTTCCTTTGATTTAATGTGAAGTGTGTTTTATTTGATAATTCCTTATAGATATGGAGGGGAGGCCTCGTCGAAGCCGGGGAGGAATAAACAAATAAATAGGTAAAGCGACGGCTTGGTGCTGCGAGACACGGCCAGCACCCACCGGAGACGCCCCGGCAGCCCCTGGGGTGTGCGGATGGGAGAAGAAATGAGGAAAACAAGAGGAAGACTACGTCCCGAGGGTCAGGAGACATGGCCAGTGGGGATGGGGGCGAAATAGGGCCTGGTGGAGCCAGGCAGAAGGGGGAGCAGCGTGGGGAGGCAGGGGCAGCGCTGGCCGGGCTCTTCCCAGCTCTCATTCCAGCGTCTCTCTGAGTTAGACCAGAGAGGGACCCTGCCTGCCATCCAAACACAATTTTGAAAAGAAGAATGCTTTCCTCATTGGAACGAGCTGCAGCCTTCTTCCTCTATTAGTGAGTTTTGTGGCTTATCCTCACAGGGCTTCCTAGGGCTGATGCCAGCTTCACCTCCCCATTGTATTGTGATAAGCAATATTTACTTCCACAGCCCCCCAAAAATCCTCAACAGGAAAAGAGCAGAGCTGCCAATGAGCCATGCGAAGCATGTGGATGCCCCGCAGCACGTGGACACCGTAGGGACGGTGCATTCTGCAAGCTTTCAGAAAGATTTTTAACAACAATAAAATTAAAGAAGAGTTTTGCAGCGAGCCTCAGACGAAATTGCTGAAGTTTGGGTTTGAAAAGCTCGTTCTGTGTCAGGAAAAGGCAAATACTTTTCCTTCCAGTTGCAACAAAAGATTTCGGACCTTATAAAATGTTTCCCAAGAAGGCCTGGTTGAATTTGTTGTGACAGCATTCCCAGAAGAGCCTTGTGGTTTGGTTTTGTAATGGAAATCCTAGTCACCTTAGATAGCTTTTGAATTACAATCATAATTTATGGACAGAGTGACTCCAGTAGTGTTTTTATGTATTTTCATTTAACAGCTCTGGAAATACAAGATTTGGAGCTTGTAGCAGCTGGAGCGAAGCTCCGTCTTAATTTATGTTGGGCCAGGTTCAACCTTATGTGACTCTGCTGAACTCGTTCACCCTTCATTTCCCTTCCTGCTCCAGTTATGCTTCCTAATATTCTGGTTCCCTCCTCCCACTTCCTTCCTGCTCCAGGCCTTGGCTCGCTGCCCTCCCTCGTCTGCCTGGCCCCGGAGCCAGCCCCTGCCCTCCTGCTCCCTCGTGCCTGCGCCTGCAGCCCCCGAGCCCCCTTCAGCAAACGGCCCCTTGTGCTCCCTGCATTTCGGAGTCCCCGCATACATCTCTCCTGGGGTCTTTGTTAGCCCCAGAAGGTGGGTTTGGGCACATAAACATGTATTTTCCTACGACTTCTCAAAGCAAACTTCCGTGGCGTTGTATGGAGAGATGGCACCAAACGTTTCCTTAATAATTGGTGGGGCCGGATTTGCCCAATTACCTATGCACAAGGAGATGTTCCAGCCCTGCAATATCTCCTTAGTCCAATTGGTTTCATTACAAGTAAACAGACCATCCAGCCAAGTCGAAAGGGCTTGTCATGGTCATGTTCTTTCGGAGACGTTGGGATTAATGCCAATTGCCAAGTCATTTTGCAAATGATATTGCTTTGTTCGGTTCTTCAAATGTTCCTTCATTTCTGAGCCAGGCGAAGGCTCTGCCCGGGTTTGCGGTAGCAGCCCTGGCCCTGGTTGAGGCTCAGAGCTGGACCTTTGCAGGCGGCGAGCACGTCCAGAGGGGCAGGTTGGAAAAGGGAGAGTTTTTAAATCTGCTGGCCTAAAGTACATCATGCAGCCCAGCGGGTCCTGAGCATTCAGGGGCATTTCCACCGGAGCGTGATGTGCCCTAGAGGGTGGCTCTGTAAGTCCTGCAAACATCGACGCCTTGTTTGTTACAGTGCATCATTTCTCCTATCCCACCTCCAAGGGGGGGGTTCCAGAAACTTCCAGATTTCTTGAGCGTAAATACTCGCTAAATCCTCAGGTGAAATTTCTGAAAAAAATAGCAATTCCTGCACTTGTTCTACCAGAATTATCCCGGCCTTATATCCTCTTGGGACAGTTAAAACCCAGCCAGCACGTGCACAGGACCTGGGTGCCTGTGGTTTGTGGGCGCAAAGTCACACCACGGGGACTGCATCCACAGAAAACATCGCAGCCTGTCCCCAGACAGCATCCTCCTGCGGCAGCCGCCACGTCCAGGCGTGCAAGGAGGAATGGCAAAATAGGCAAACGCAGCGAGACTGCCCCAGAAAAGCACCCCAGCCCCAGGGACATGCGGGGGCAGAGGCGCTGCCGCTGTGCCGGGAGCCGGAGCCGAGCCTGACCTCGGCTTATTAAAACGCCCTGACCTAATTTAACTGATGGCTCTCTGGATTTGCATAGGCTGCCCGCAGAATAGGCTGGCGCTGGCCAGATTAACTGCAATTATTTGGGACTTACAGAGACTGTTTGCAGAATAAACTGGCAGATTAACTAACTAAAATAATTTGGGATTCGGGCAGACTTCCCACGGCAAATAGACCGACACAAATAAAATTACGAGAGAACCAGGGGAAATACATTTGTCCTGCTTATTCGTTGCGGCTAAAATTTCTGTATTCCCTCTTTGCGCCGCTCCGTCTCCTACCTTGCCCCCCCCCCCCCAAAAAAAAAGCAAATAAAAGGTATTAAGTATATGGAGCGATCAATCCTCGCGACCGTCTCCACCGCCATCAAACGCAATAAGAAACCAATTACGGATGGGTCGTTTACTCCAGCGCGCTTTCTCCTGTCTTTCGGTTTTATTTGTTGTCTCTGTCGCTCCTGGAAACGCGCCGCGCGCCCCGCGCTCCTGCCCGCAGTCACAACACGATGCTGCTTTTCCTCCGAGAGCGCGTTACCACGGCCTTGATTTACGACCTGTGACCGACCAGGAGCCTGGTGCGGGGCCTGGGGCTGAGCTCCGAGGAGCCATGTGGGAGGCGAGGGCCCAGGGGGGGCCGGCACAGGTCCCCCCGGCCCCAGGGACGGGGCCACGGCCGGGGTCAGGGGCTGAGCACGGGCAGCGGGCTGGGGACCCCCAGCACCCCACAGCCCGTGAAACAAAGTTCTCGTGCTGAGCTTTTGGTGGAATCCCACGTGCGCTTGTGGCCCAGCCTCACGGTGACCGCATTAGCGGCCTTTTCCTTTCTGCTCGCCGCCTTCTGCCTTCTCCTCACGGCATCTCCCAGGCTCTCGGGATGCCGAACACCCCGAGGATGCTCAAAGGCTCTCGGGGCGCTCTGGGACGTGGCAGCCGTGCTTGCGGTGCCCCAGCCCTTTGGCAGGGGGGTAAGGAAAAATCCAGCGGCACGAAGCGGGGGCACGAGGGGCCGAATCCTGCTGGGGACAGCCGCCAGCAGCAGCGCGGCTCGGCTCGGAGCGGGGACAGCCAGCAGGCCACAGTGCCACCTAGCGCGGCACGGCCGGAGGAGAGCTGCCAGGGAGAGGGGCCGCCACTTCTCTGGGGTCTCCGCCACCTCTTAGGGGTCTCTGTCACCTCTCTGGGGTCTCCGTCACCTCTTAGGGGTCTCCATCACCTCTCTGGGGTCTCCGTCACCTCTTAGGGGTCTCCGTCACCTCTCTGGGGTCTCCGCCACCTCTCTGAGGTCTCTGCCACCTCTTAGGGGTCGCTGCCACCTCTCTGGGGTCTCCGCCACCTCTCTGGGGTCTCCGTCAACTCTCTGGGGTCTCCGCCACCTCTCTGGGGTCTCCGCCACCTCTCTGGGGTCTCTGCCACCTCTTAGGGGTCTCCGTCACCTCTCTGGGGTCTCCGTCACCTCTCAGGGGTCTCCACCACCTCTTAGGGGTCGCTGCCACCTCTCTGGGGTCTCCGCCACCTCTCTGGGGTCTCTGCCACCTCTCCGGGGTCGCTGCCACCTCTCCGGGGCGTTCCAGTTCTCAGAGCCGCCATAAACGTAGTCAGGCAGACATTTCCATACTGATAGTGGCAAATAAACGCAGTGGGAGCCCAAAGTACCTTGAGGGACGTCCTGCTGTGCTTATTACCCCGCACTTCTCCGCTAATTACTAGAGCCTCAACTTGGGTACCGGGGGGATTTGTTCACCTACCGCTCCGTCAGCTGCCGCAGCCTGCCGGTGACGGCGCCGACATTTTCCTTCCCAACGGGCTGCGGTGGGGTGGAGGCCGAACGGGGCAGAGCTCCCGAGAGAGCCAGGTCAAGCCTGAGCCCGATTCCCCCCCACGGGCTCGGCCCCTGCCCCTTCGCCCAGAGGAAGCCACGTGGGGGATGCATACACAGGAGCGATGCTAACCCGCATCCGTCCCGGGGGACATTTGGGACACAGGGTGCTATGGGGGTGCACAGGGGTGTCAGCCCCATTAATAGGAAAGCTGCCGCCACCCCAAAAAGCAGGGGGCCGGGGGGGTCTGGGCGGCGCTCGCTGCCCGCTGGGCTCCAGCTGGCGCCGAGGCAGCGCCGCGCCGCCTCGCAGGGCCCGCTTAGCTGACAAAATTCAAAGCATTCGAGGCCAATAAATTGGATTATCGCCCGATTGTTGGATTAAGATGAATGACTTTTCCAAATTCTTGGCCTGTTTGCTTTGGCCGCGCTTGAATCCGGTGAACTCGGCTTCTGATAACCGGGTTAGCAAGGGGGATACGTGGAAAAAAGGATGGAAATAGAAATGCGTAATCGACAGATTACTTGCTGGTGGGTTTTTGTTTTATGTCAGAACTCAGAATCCCTCCCTAATTACCTTCATTACTCTCGACCCGAGAACAAGCTCAAAGGCACTTCTAAAAGGGCTTAATGGAAGGATTTATGAGGAAGGGGGGACACTGCAAATAACAGCGTGTCTGTCCCGCGCAGGCTCGGGGGGATGTCCGTGCAGAGGGCAGGGCTGCCTGTCCGTCCCGCGGGCACAGTGCTGGGCCCTGCACCCTGCTTTGCTTCCCCGGTGTCACCTGTGCCGGGCAGGCAGCTCTGAAAGATCTGGAGCAGGGACTGCGGTGAATAAACCCCTCGGTCCCCAATCCTGCCGTGTCCACTGGCTTCACCCTCCCTGAGCAGCTCCCCAGCACCTCTCCGAATCCCTCCCGACTTTCCTGGAGCTGTTTACGCGCTTCCAGGGGCAGAATTAGGCCAGCAGGAGGAGAAAGGCTGCCCCGTAGCCCATCGCGTGGGAGCTGGCAGGGCTGCGTGCGGCCCCAGCAGAGCTGCTCGGTGCCCGGCCCCGGCCCTGGGGGGGCTGCAGCTGCCGCTGCTGCGCGCGGCGATAACGCCATGTGCAGAAGCTTCAGAGAACGGCGAAAGAAAATCCCTCTGGCCACCTACAGCAGGCTCTGGCCGCAGCCGCAAGCCAGTTTCTTAATCACACATATGCTTACACCACGAATTTTTTACCGCAGACGGGGTAAAATTATCCTTTTTAATGCATATACGTCCAAACGGAAGCTGCAGAATGACAGAGTCGCCGGGGCTGGCACCTCTGGGGTCGCTGCGTCCAACTCCGCCGCCCCAGGGGATAAAAGCAGAGCCCAGCACCGCGGCCAGGCGACTGCGAGTACCTCCGGGGACGGAAGCTCCGCAGCCTCGCCGGGCAGCCTGTGCCAGGGCTCGTCCCGCCTCGGAAAAACAAATAGAAAAAAAAAAAAAAAAAAAGAATTAAAGTGGAACTGTGTGTGTTTTAATCCGCACCCACTGTTTTTGCTTTCACTGGTGGGAGATGCCCACTGACGTGTTCGTGGCTGTGTATTTGAAGTTCGGGGGATGCGCACGGGTGTCTGTTTTGGGAGCAGGTGGGGAATGTGAACGTGCAATCCCACCGCAACGTGCCCCACCAGCGCTTCCTGGGCTGCGTTTTTATTTGCTTTCAGGTTCCCCAGCTCCCCCTGCTGCACCGAAGGACGGCGCAGGACGGAGAGCCGGGAATGTTTCCTCGCACCCGCCGCTGCACTGGGAGCCGCAAAATGGGCGTTTCGTTCCCGGTGTCACATATATCCGCGGAGATTCGGGACAGACCTCAGAGCCCGAGGCCAGGAGCGGGGCGCAGGCTGACCTGGGCGCAGGGGAAGCCCAGAGGGATGCTCCAGCATGGGGAGGGCCTGCAGGGAGCTGGAGGGCGGCAGTGACACTGCACACCCTGGAGACCAAAACGCCCTGTCCCCGCTGCAGCAGGAGGCTGGCAGCCCGGGACGCCAGGGCACTGGGGAACCTGGGGCGTGCTGCCACTGGAAAGGGGACGCAGGGGCAGGAGGGGCCGGAATTGGGTTTATGGGTAGATAACACCGGGGTGTTTGCACGGATGGGCCCCATCCCCATCCAAAATGCTCCTTTCTAAACTCCCTCCCCTGAAAAAGCCCCGGAGCGCCTCTCCCCAAGCTTTCTCCTGGCACTTTGGCACATCTTCGCATCAGGAAAACGTGGCAAAACTGAGTCAAAACCCACCAAGGACAGAAAGAGATTCGAAATCTCAGCAGGGGCAGGGCTGGCTGCCACCGCGTTGGGGTCTCCCCACGAAGGCGACCCACCAGCAGACGCGGCCGTGCCGGCTTGCAGTGCTTGCGTGTCCGTACCCGGTGCCTCCATCACCCTGGTCCCGTCCTCAGCCTTCAGTGGGTTAGGTATGGGAAAAACATGTTTGCGCCCTAACAGTGCCTGATAGCCCGGCCCAGGGTGCCTGTTACGGTCTCCTGTTGTGCAAAAATAGTGCTTCTATTCCGGGGTCGAGCCATCTGCTCACCTTGTTTCTGTTAGGAGGGGAATTAATTGCAGGCCATCTTCGTTACTGGAAACAGAACCCGCCTAATGGTTTTATTATCAGAACCTGTTTCTAAAGGGTGTCCCGTCCCTGTCTGATGCGGAGAGCTAATTGCAAAAGCTGGTTTTGATTAACTTGAAAGGTATTGTGACATCCAGCTTTGAACATCTGGAATGAAAAATGGGGTTTCTGTTAGAAAGGAACTGCCCGAGACAGCTAACGAGGCGGTAGGAATACATTATTTTGTTAAAAAAACAATGCCCGCGGAAACGAAACGTCCACCACAGCGCTCCCAGGACGTGTGCTAATCCTGAGCACCCCTCACCTCCCTCTGCATTTGTCTTCCAGCACTCCGAGGGAGAAGGACCGTGGGGTTTATATGGGTGGATACTGGGAGGCAACGAGAAGGGACCCTACTGCTAATTAAGGATCTGGGCTGCGGGAGGACGAGGTTTCTGGGGAAAATAGGTGGTCTGAAGGCCTGGGGTGGCTGCAGGCTGGTGGTGGCCCTGCCCGCCGCTGCTCCCCCCTTGGGCAGCCGTCCCGCTGCCCAAGTGCTCCTCCAGCGAGCCAGTATCCTGGCTGGAGATCCCCGAGTCCCCCAGCCCACCAAGGTGGCAGCAGGACAGAGAAGTGACCCTAAAAGCAACCCGAAGTCTTCAAGCCTACCCCGAGCCCTCCCTGCATCCAGGAGCAGAGTTTGCGGGAGGAGCGCGCCCTGGCTGAGCGCCACAGGTAGTTCGCAGTCACTAGTTTGGCGTTTTTCTTTTTTTTTTCTTTCTTTTCACTCCTGGGAGAGCTAATTACAAAGAATTTAATTAAGATCTCTCGCTCACTAATGTTCCAGCAGTTCAGCAAGTTTGGGTTCGCTCAGCAGGTTGCAAAGGTTTTTATTCCCCCCCTTATCCCCCCATTAACTCAGCCCGTGCCAGCGCCGTTCGCTTACCCCCCTTTGCGGCACAGCGCAAAGTGTCCTCGAGCAGCAGATCCCGGGACACCTTGTCAGAAGGGACCGGGAAGATTAAAAAAAAACAGGCGAGAAGGGAAGGGGGCTGGGGAAAAGCTGGAACCAGTTCCCTGGGTATCAGCACAACAGCCTTCTCCGCCTGGGGCAAAGAGAAATCCGAGCACTAAGGCCCTGGAAAGTGGAGGAAAAAAACAAACCATCACAAGTGACTGAGAAAAGAGAGGAAATGTATTTTTAGTCCATTTAGAAATCTGGTTTGGTTTTGTTTTGAATTAGCTTTCAAAAAAAAATCTGCTTTGGGTTTGGTTAACGACTTAAGTTCGGCGAGGAGCTCTTGTGCAACGCGCCAGGCTTCGCGGCCCCGGCCCTGCGGTGGGCTGCCGGGAGCCAGCCTGCGTCCCCCCCGGGAGCAGCCGGGGACACTGAGGTCCCCCCTGGCTGCTGGGGACCCTGCGCATCCCCAGGGCCGTCCCCCGAGTGTGATAAAAGCCAAGGCACCTGCCAGCCGTGCTGGGGTGCCTGCCCCACGGGGGGGGGACCAGGCAGCACGGGGGCTTGTCCTGCTCTCCGTTGGGTTTTGTTGCTCACGTCGACTTTTCTCTTTGTAGTTCACTGCTTTTCCAGTGAGTGGGCCTATATCTATATCTATATCATCTATATCTATATCTATATCTATATCTATATCTATATCTATATCTATATCTATATCTATATCTATATCTATATCTATATCTATACAGAGGCCTGCGGTGCCTGCTCTCACGGCTGGCTGTCAAGCGAGAACGAACGCACGAACCCTTAAAAGCGGTCTCGCAGGAGACCGTGGGCCAATGGTGTTTTCCTGCGATTTAATGAAAAACGAAAGCCCCGTGAGCACGTGGCACGGTTCTCTCTTCGCGGCGCTTGATTACGGGCTCTGCCCTCGGAGGTGTGCTGTGCTGGGGCCGGGGAGGCCCAGCCACCTGCAGCAGTGTCCCCAGAGGGGCAGCGGGGTCTGGTCAGTGCCCTCGGGGACCCGGGGCGAGGGACAGGTGCCCGGCAAAGGTGCAGAAACCTCTTGGACAGCAGGTCGGTACGTCAGCATTTAAACATCCTGTATTTGCCCTAACGCCTCGCATCCGCTCTGGATTTCAGCGTCGTCCGCGTGTCCCTTAGCAGAGCAGCACGTCCGCAAATGAAGACAGAAATATTTTGTCAGTCTATCACAGCCTCTCTCCCCTGGGGACCGTTTGTGTCTGCCCGACGGGCAGAGGTGGGTGCCGCCACGAGGTGAGCCCGTGCCCCGGGGACAGGGATTGATTTCCAGCTGAAATAAACCCAAAGCATCACGCGACGTCGGTGCCGCCAGCTAATCTCGAAGAAGAGCCATACGCTGGGAAAGGGTGGCGAGGGAGTTGCTGACCACAATAACCGCGCAGCGGGGAAAAGAGATGTTTAGGGAGTCACCTGCAGCCTTGATTGAAAAATCCGAGTTACATTAAATTTTTTCCTATTTAATTATCTCACAGATAATATCGCTTAGATTGAGCTTCATATCTGAGCAAATGAGTTGTGCCACCATTATTAAAACCTACTTAGGAAACTCAATCAGCGAAAACTACCACTTTGAGGCTTAGCACGTGCTAGGAGCAGAACTGGAGAGGTGGTGCTTTGGTTTTTTCAAATGAGCTGAAGTATCTTTATGATGTAGATAAATGGAGTATGAGTGAGCCCAAATTAACACCGCTTTAGAAATCGCTTTTCCGTTTAGCGTTGCTCCTCCAAGTTGGGAAAATTTGCAAAATATCGTGCAGTTGGTCCCGGCCAGGCTTCTGCCCGTGGGAGCTGGCTCTCAGCTGCTGACGCCCTGGTGGGACAGAGGTAAATGGAAATCCGTGGAGCACTTGCACGGGGTTCACGGGCTCTTTTCTGTGGGACTGCCACCCGAGTGATAGAAATTGGCCCTCTTCTTGTCCCTCTGATTTCCCCCCAGGGATTAGACTCACAGAATATCCCATCATATGGAAGAGACCCATCAAGTCCAACTCGTGGGTCCCCAAAGGACCACCCAAAAAAAATCAGACCATGTGTTTGAGAGTGTGAAAATGCAGGAGAACGTTATGGAAAATAAAAAATTTGTTCTCCAAAGTTTAACAAGTCATTTTATACGTGTGTGTGTGTGTATATATATATATATATATATACCCGCTTGCTGCCAGCCCTGCAGCAGCCCTCGGCACAGCATCAGCTTAGCGCAAGAGAGGGCTCACTGAGGTCTTAATTTCAGTTCAGCTATGGGCTGAGCTACGCATTCATTCTGTTCTGTATTTTTGAATTGCTTGTTTTACGCTCCAACCAGATTTTTTGTATTTCTCTTTTTGTATTTCTTTTTATTTTTTGTATTTTTTTCTCTCTTTTTTTTTGTATTTCCAAAATGCAATTAAAATTACAGCTGCACCGTCTATCATGAGCCCTTGACAAATCTTTCACCTGAAGGCTTCCTGCTTTCATTTTCATCTGTTAATGTCTCATTCACAAGGTGAATTGTAGCATCAAGCTCGATAACTCGATGTACCGTAGGCTCTTCAACCTCCTCTTAATTGCAGACTCCTCTGATGCTTCACAGCTTTATGTATCTCACACCTTCTTCGTATCTACTTCTCAGTCATCTTCAAAAATAAAGTATCCCAGATTAATACGACTGCGGCTTTTTCTACTAAATCTCTTCTGCTGAAGTATTTCGGGTTGTGGCTGGAGGCCCGGGATGCTGACCCCGGCGCGGGAGGACCCCGTGCCATGGGAAACGCAGCGTGGGCAAGGGGAGTGTGGGGTGTGCTCCTGCTGGGCAGCCTCCATTGGGGTCTAACGGGGGCTTTGGAGGATTTCAGCCCTAGATAATGCCAATAACGAGACCTCTGCTTGGACCCGCCCATGGCGAGCCCGTGGGACGGGGCACTGGGGAGCTGCCGGTGGCTCCAAGAAACGGGAAGCATCCCACCTCCACCCCTCTCTCTCCTCCACCACTGCGGGGAGTGCTGGTGGCTGGGACGTGGACGTGACTGGAATTTTTAAATCAAAATGAAATCGGAAATTATTTTTTTTTGAAATTCTGAACAAAAAATATACACGTAGGCTTCTACGCTGCTCTATATTTTTAACGTTGCTATACCCACATTAACTTTTTAGCTGACACAGGAAAATGCCATTTCAAAGTGCTGAAGATTTAGATAACCCCCTCACATTTTTATGTCACCCATTCTGTACAAAACAAGTGCTATTTACAGGAATACTTCTCTATGTAATTACACAATTATTAAAAACATAGGAGTGAAGTAGGAGCTTTTATCAAGTCATTCAAATTAGAGCTGTTTCATTCTAATCACTATCTACTTGAATACGTATCGCTTGGATGAAACTGTAAAAAGCTCGTTAAATATATTTTTCTTTAAAATTTAATTACTGGGAACTTCTTCAGAGAATAATGATTGTGGATCATAATTAGGATCTTTGTTTCTGTTTGTATTTAGACTGAAAGGTATAAAGACGAGGAGAAAAAAAGAGAGAAATTGCAGATCCAACATTTGGAAATGGGGCTGTCAGAGGGGGAATGGAATATTAACAAGCCAGATCCAGCATTACAAAGCAGAAAGATGGTGCTATAATTTGATAGACTTATTAAGCCCTTCGTTTCTGGTGTTAAGAAAGCTGTGTTGTAGTCTTCTGTAAATGTGAGATACTAATTGCATTCTGTTTCCATACAATGCGTTTATGTGCATTAACTTTGTTTAAACAATGATGGTGCATTTGCAACTTCAGCGTGACAGTTGGAGGCTGCCCTCCGTGAGCCGGTTCTAGAGCCCAGACCCGGGGAGAAGCGATGTAAATGTTTTCCATCACATTATAACTGAAACATAGATGTAGAGCAAAGGAAATCACCCATTTTTTTTTTTTCCAAGGATTGTGACAATGGATGGAAACAAAGTGGGAAACTGAAGGTGGTGCCGACGGGGGCAGAATGAGGCATGCTTACCGGAACAGTTCCAGGAGATAAAACAACAGCGAGTAAAAGAAAAAAAGAATTGCTCTAAAAAATAATAATGAAAGAAGGAGACCAGAGTCTGATAATTCTGCTGTGGCTATCCATTCACTCGCACGTACACAGACAGAGATCGTGAGAACTTCTCTCTGAGGCGTGCAGCCTCCGATAGCAATCTTAAAATTGAAAACAAAATGCAAGCGCTATCAACTACTGACAGCTTTGTTTGTTAAAGCTTCCTCTTTACTGATGATTTTAACTCCGCTGAGAGACGGCTTTGTTGACGAGGGAACACCCTTGGAGCTGTTGGGATCCTCTCCAGACGGGGACGGAGGGATGAGGCGAGGGAAGAGGACGGGCACGGCTCTCCCTGCCTGCCCGGAGGGGAGCACGGCAGCCTTACGGCCCTAGCCCACGAGTTCAGAGCTCCTTTCGTCTTCTGGGGGCCATGGCTCCATCTTTCTAGACGGAGAATGAGAGCAACAAGGATTTATTTTTGAATAGCCCCTGCTCCCTCTGAGGAGGTGCTTCGGATCATTTCCCTCAGTTGCCCAGGGAATGGCGGCGGCGATAAACAAAGCTCACAGAGCTCATCCTACTCTGCAAATACGTTCGCGGCCTGCTTCCAAGGCCTGCTGCCAGCAGGAACCTGACTGCCCGAAGTGTTGTGGCAGGACCAACAGAGGTGTCACCTCTCCCACTGCTCTGAAGGGCTTCACCTGCTTCACCTGCAGCAAGTGGGGCCTGAAGTGGCAGGGAGCAAGGCCGCGCTTCTCCTCCTGGGCCTGAAAACCCTTCTGGGGCTGGGCTGGGGACACCTCCTGCGCCCGGGGAGCTGACACGCGGCGATCCAGGGTCACACACGATGCCAAAATACCGAACCAAAGGCCCGGAGCCAAGCTGCAGCAGCCACACCGCCCTCGGAGCAACATCTTGGGGCCCTGGGTGCTGAGGGCCCTGGTGCTCCTCCTGGGCAGGTGTCCCCAGCATCTCCCCCTGTCCCTCCACCTGAGCCGAGCAAATGGTTGTATCCGAGGGTCAGTGCTCGCTGCCGGGTGTCCCCACACTGTCATCGTCCCTCCTCCACCTTCCATTGACATCCCTTTACTGCCACGCTGCCTACCGAGGCCGAATAGGGGATACTGTTATTTTTTGGTGCGATATTGCAAACCTCTGGTTCTTTTTTCGAGGTGATGCGTTGAGGGAAAACACCCCAAAGCTGTTAGCTGTACATTTTTCTTCCAGAGATGAATCATAGGCAATTAACAGGAACAATTCTAATTAACTGACATAATTAAAAAACTAATAATGTTTAACATTATTGTTTTATACAATGACATTAGCTTTAACAGCCTAGCAACACATCAAGGCTTCATTTGCATAGTCACTGAGTATATTATTTATTCTTGGTTTCTTTGGTAACCAAATTGACAATAAGAACTGCAATGTGAATTCCTAAATTGTTTTGCCATATAGCTTCATAATTTATGCCATTGGCAGTAATTGTAATGTCTGTATAATTTCCTTTTAATTATCAACTAATGAAATTTACATTCATTTGGGTAAAAAACAAATATTCACGTTCGACTTCCAATCACCTGTCCAAATTTCCAATCAATTTGCCCGTGTTTGCTGTGCCTTATGTTTATTTATATTTTCGAATGTCAGAATGTGCAAGAAGTGCTGAAACCTCTTTGGCTGTTGGTGGCTGGAGGAACCGTGATTGCTCCGTCAGCCTCCGCTGGGCTCTCCTTCCTCCCAGATTTCCAGAGATGATCCTTTCCGAAAAGAAGACGGAAGACGTGGACTTCATCGCATTAAACTCCACGGATTGAAAGCGGAATTAATTCCGTAAACTTTAATTGCAGGATAATCTCTGCGTGTTCCCTTATCTCTTGATTTATTACAGACATTTATTTCTAGTTTGAAAATTTCTCGTCAGTTTCCCAGGGAATTAATTCAGTTTTTCAAAAAGACAAAGAAAAAAAAATAAAGGAGGGTTGGGGGAAGGAAATGGTTTCTAAATTCAAATTGTGAGGCTAATTACAATAATTATTTCATGAAATAATATAGGAACTTTATCTATACAAGCATAGTCGTTTCACTGAGAAAAAAATATATATTTGCACATAATCTTAATTGAACCAAACTTCTGAACAAGACAACACTTCGGCTCATTGTATTTTAAGCAGCAATGCTTGGGAAAGCCAAATTGGCCCCAAAATGTGCTCCTTGGGTGCGGGCAGGGCTGTTCCTGGGGTGCCCCCGGTCAGGGTGTCCCCCTGGGGGGCAGCGCCGCCGCACCTCGGCGCGCGGCCTCCGCCGCGACTGAGCGATGAAGTCCATTATCCTCAATTACCTTTAAGTGATTCCAATACAGATTTGATGTGAATCCACATGAGACAAATTAAAACAATTAATGGACAATCTGGGCCAGTCCTTGAAGGGAAGTGCTTATTGTTCGCGTCTGGGTTTTTCTTTTCCATCGAGTATGCCTCCTGCACATAGAACCCATTAGCTCCTTTTTGATTAGAAAAAAAAAAAGGAATCATAATAATAATAACTGCTAATATGCTGAATTTCTCGAGGGAGAAAGGCATTGCTATTTGGAGGGCTCGGTTCCCGACGAAGTTCAGCGTGTCTCCTCGGAAAGGAGCCACCTGGGTGCCTCCGGGGTGATGGAGCATCTCTGCTTGGAAAGAGGAGGTCTCGCGCGGGCGTCCTTAGCGTTCAGCCACAGGAAAACGGCGGAGCTGGAAAACGGGGAGCTGCCCCCCCTGCCCCGCTGCCTGCCGAATTCCCCCTGCGGCTCAGCGGGGTCGGGTCCAGGCCTCAGGGATGCCAGCACGCTCGCGAGGAGCTCGCGGAGCGCACGCCCCTTAAAATCAAAGGGATGGGGCGCTCCTGAGAAATGAGCATCTGTGCTCAGGCTCATTTTACCCAGCAAGCGGCAATTGTGATCTGGGTTTGGGTCCGCTGAGCAGCATTTCTATAGCAGCTGAAAATTCATTTCATTTCATTATCTGAACTGTTCAAGCACCCCACTTTGGATCAGAGAAATCTTTCTAAACCTGCAGGAAACTCATTTACCCCTGCTGAGGCTCCAGCTTCTGTTCTCGTATTAAGGTAGCGATGTCTTCCTTAGGAGCTCTGGCAGGCACGCACACAAGATTTTTTCTGAGGAGGGAAGGAACATTTGCTGAAATCCGGGGTGGAAAGGAGCAGCGTTATTACTCTTCCCCGCTTTATTTAGGTCTGTTTCAAGGCTACTTTACTAATCTCTCATCTGTTACAAATACAGTTCTTGATACGTTAGAAAGGCGAGAGCCGCCTTTGAGGTGTCGCGATGTAGAACAAAGAAAAGACCGTCTACCCTCGGAGATTTTACTAATGAAGAAACTTGCAGTACCGTTAAGTTGAAAAGAGGGGAAAAAAAAAAAAAAAAAGAGGCAGTAATCAAAGTGGGATGTTTTCAGACTGGGGACTAACGCGTGAGAGCAGGCACCTTCCCCTTCCCAGCACAGCAGTACCGGCTGATCCGCGCTGCAAAACTCGACCCCGGTTCCCGATCACAGGGACTCAAATACCCGAAAAGTTTATCGAAATCAAGACGTTTACTCCAGAAATACACCAATAAAAATTAATCTGGTAACAGATTGCCTGTATCCATTATACTGAGCTTCCACAAGCACAGAATAAACGCAGGGTGTATAACAGATCTCTGCGTGCTCGTGCCCTACGACACCCGCAGCAACTCCTCTGCACCCTAAGTGATGCTGTGCGCTTTTATCGGCCCCGTAAGCTTCTTTTGCCATCAAATAAATGACCTGCATTGATCTAAGCGTCCGTTCCTGCATATGTGGAACAAGTTACCGAACGCAATTAGGGCAGCTGGAACGAGAGGCGTGCGTTGCAGAGAGGAATGCCCACACGGCGACGTGTTTCGGGGCTTACACCCTCACGCTGCAGCCTTGCCGGTGCTGCTTTGGGCTTCTCTTGGCACATTTTGGAGTCTCTTGCTTCAACTGAGCAATACGTGGAAAGAGCCTTTTGCCTATCACGTTAGCCTGTCACAGTTGTCTTTTGGGAAAGGGCAACTGTTCTTGAGTTCCTCTTAAAAAAAAAAAAAAATAATAAATAAATAACCACAGTGAAGGAATGAGAAATGAACTTTTTATTATTATTTTTTTTTTCCTTTGGTGAGAATCTACAAAGCAAAACTCTTTGATTTTCAGGCCGTCAGATTTTCAGGCCTGCTGGACCACGCAGGGTGGCTTTGGTTTTCACAAATCTGGGCCGCGTCTGCCCCCGGGCAGCGCTGGGTGGCAGAGCTGGGTGACAGAGCTGGGTGGCAGCACTAGGTGGCACTGCCTTCCCACTGCTCCACCCGCACCTCCCTCCCGCATCTCCCGCATCTCCTGCATCACCCTCATCCCCTGCATCACCCACATCCCTGCATCACCCACATCCCCTGCATCACCCTCATCCCTGCATCACCCTCATCCCTGCATCACCCTCATCCCCTGCATCACCCTCATCCCTGCATCACCCACATCCCCTGCATCACCCTCATCCCCTGCATCACCCACATCCCCTGCATCACCCTCATCCCTGCATCACCCTCATCCCTGCATCACCCTCATCCCCTGCATCACCCTCATCCCTGCATCACCCACATCCCCTGCATCACCCTCATCCCCTGCATCACCCTCATCCCTGCATCACCCACATCCCCTGCATCACCCACATCCCCTGCATCACCCTCATCCCCTGCATCACCCACATCCCTGCATCACCCTCATCCCCTGCATCACCCACATCCCCTGCATCACCCTCATCCCTGCACCACCCTCATCCCCTGCATCACCCACATCCCCTGCATCACCCACATCCCCTGCATCACCCTCATCCCCTGCATCACCCTCATCCCCTGCATCACCCTCATCCCCTGCATCACCCACAGCGCTTGCTCTCTCTGCCACACTGCACATGTGCAACACATTGGGATGTTGCACTGGAACACCACATACTATAGATCAATATATGGCATGGTGCTAATATACCATCACGTATATATAACCCTATAACTCACATATATATATATATACATATTTATACAAAGACATTAGATTTTGTTGAGAGGGGTCCCCCATCCTCAGGTAAGCACGCACAGGCCCCTGCGTGCTGAAAAGCTGCCTGAAATTGTCCTCTTCCTGAAGCAAGAGAGCAAATAGAGCAAAGCTGTCCCCTCGGCTGCTCTTCTCTTGCCTCGCGGCACTTGCCCCCTGCTTGCACAAGCACAAGGCTGGTGCCAGCCGGGTGGCTGGGGAGCGGGGCAGCAGCTCCAGCAGCTTCTGAACTTGTCAGGCTTGGAAACCGCACCGGCTCATCGAGCTCCGAGTGCTTAATTAACAACCTCCATGATTGAATTCTCAATCTTCTCCCTCTGCCTTTGCAAACGAGAAAAAAAAAATTAATAATAAATCTCTGCAGTTTCCTGGGAAGTGAGGTGATGGATGGGGCAATCTCGGAGTCTCAGAGCTTCCCCCGCAGGAAGTCGAAGAGCCTTAAAAGTCCTTCTAACAGGCAAAAACTTCCTAGCAAAGCAAAAACCGGGATCAACTTCAGCTGAGATGCGAAACACGGTCAGCCACAGAGGTCCAGAATGATGAATTTAAAATGAATTAGCTGCATTTAATTCGGCGGCAGCGAATGCGGCCATGTAGCCTCCCAAGTTAAAAGGCATGCATCGTGCCATCACCCGTCCCATACCCGTGCCTGAGCGAGGGCTGTGCCCCTTCCCCGCGGGACCCTCGGTGCTGCCCCAGTGCTGCAGGACTGTCCCTGCTCATAAAATTTACATCCCCATCAAAGTGAAGCTTTTAGGACGTCCTGAGCACGGGTACGGCCTGAGCCTTATCTCCTGCCCTTCACGGTGGGCCCATCCTTACGCTCCTGATCAGTAGGAAAACTAAGGGAAACAAGGAAACACTGCTGGCACATCCGCCCCGGCAGGATGTGGCCCTGTGGTGCTGCGCGGGCTGAGCATTAAACACCCCTGGGGCTTCTCCCAGGACGGTTTCATCGCGTTGCTTCCGCGACGCCGTGGCTAGGAGACAAAATCCGGGACCGTGTAAAGAGCCGTGAGCGGCGCTGCCACCGCACGAGCGCCGAATTGAATGGAAGGGGCACATCTTCAGCACTGTTAGTACGGGAACCCCGAATCTATCGCCGGCTGTCATTTCTCAATATGCTTCTTTCTAAGCCTGGGTTTTCTGAGGAGCAGGATAATTCTGATTTAGCTGCTGTAACTTGGGGCTCCGTTTGCAGGCAACAGATTGTTTATCAAAACCAAGACCCAGGGCAGCAGCTGTAGGATGGGGAGAAGGAGATTGACGGGGAGAGCAGACCGGTCCTGGGGGAAGCAGGGGAACAGAAGGGACCGTAAATGACTACCTCCAAACACGAGTGATCGATTCACCGAACCCGCTCGAGCAAGGCAGCGCTGAGTGATTGGTTTGGGAGGCTTCATTATTCATGCGTGTGCTGCGAGAAGAGACACCTTCGGAGAGAAACTCCAATTATAATGGGCTTTGCAGAATTAAATCTCCAAGAGCTGTTCTGTTTTGAAACTTGGTGCTCCCCTGCGTGCACGTGCTCCCATTGCGTGGCAGGGGTGGTTTGTGTGAGCGATGCTGCAGGCCCTGGGCCGGTGCTCGTGGCCCTAAATCGCCAGCAAAGCTCCCACCCCATTAACACCAGCAGCAAAGTGCCTGCCGAGACTGGGGACGTGGCAGTGGCATCGTGGCAGGTACCAGCAACCCAGCACCAGCATCCCATGTGCAGACCTGCAGACCTGCAGCATCACACCCCGTCAGACCCCAGACCCCATGGGACCCCAGACAGTGCCGTTAACCCCATGCCATGAGCCGAAGGCGCTGCATGGAGAGACGCTGAGGTTTTCCCCCTTTGGGATTTGATTCTCACACTCGTGTCTAGATGGCTTCAGAGGTGTCAAACCGACACGTTCGTACACATGTCATTTCCACCCTCTACTGCAACCCTATCAAAATAAATGGAAGTACTATAAAAACACGCTGAAATTATATTTTTAAACAGCTTTTTGCTGTGCTTTGCAAGGTTTTTGAGTAGCTTTCTCTTTTTCCATCTGACATTTGCTGGCACGGTTTTTCCTGGCATGAGAGCCCTGAACATAATGCCAAGGTATGAAAGGCAAATCAGTTCCGAGCAGCAAAAAGATGGTGACAGGCGAACCGCCACGCCAGAAATAACGTCAGTGACGGTGTTTAAATACCGCAGTTCTCGAACTGCGGACTTCAGCGAACCTGTCACGGACAAGGAGGGTTAGTAGGGGTCCAAATCTATCATGGCCATGTTGCTCCTGCAGTGTTTTTGGTTGAGCACTTGGTGAAATAATTGCTTGAAAGCCAGTGGGAAAAGTTGGTTGTTGGGGAGATGAAGTGCCATAAATACTTGGTGGGATCTCCTGTGTCCCTGATCCCAAAGAAATACCGTGATCCAAGCGGGTGCTGTCGGACTGCAGGCCTGTGAGAGAAGGACCAGGCCGTTACGTCGATGGTTTCATCCCCCCGAAACCAAAACTGCCGCATCCACACAGCAGCACTCCTAAACCCGTCTGTACACAGCAGCTGCGGCCCGGAAAGCACTTGCAGGCACACTTTTCAGACACTGAATAATGCTCGGATAACTGGTATTTTCCCGGTGATGCAAGGCCAGGAAATGCCCGAAGGCTCAGCTATGAAAAGAATGAGATGTCTCATCTGACTGCTGCTTTGAGAAACGCAGGTAAGGGAATATCGATGGGTCACTTATCTTCTTCACATAGGCAAGAAAACGTGTCTTGGATGTTCTTCCTCAGCACCAGACCGTGGAAATAATTTTATTTTCTAAAAGCAATCACGTATGAAGGCAAAAACCTCCCCTAGGGTGCTTCCCACGGAACGAAGGGAGCCTTCACCTCTGGGTGCTTAGGACAGGATCCATTTGCCATCGGTGCTGAGCATAAAACTGCCAAAAAAGAGACCCTTCAGGACAGTGGTGTCCATGAGCACCAGCCTTGGGTCCGTACTGACACGGGAAGGGCCAGCCCTTTAACTTTTTTTGACCAGAAGCAATACCGATGGCTTAAGGCACGGGCAGTAACCATTCTCTCCACAATCCTGCGTTGGCTTCAACATATCGGGGTTTCTCCCCCTCCGTGCCCACGTTTCACTCACCACAGGGCTGGTGTCCCGTCCTGTACATGTGGAAGCCCAGCCACTGTTAACGCCAACCTCTCGCGGCACAGATCGGTACGAAAAGGAGTCTCTGAGGGCTACATCCATGTAACCTAGTTAGGAACCATGGGCTGCGTGGCACAGGGATCAGGGTGGAGGCGAGTGAGTCACGGTTTCCAGGCCTTACTTTCCTCATCACCAGGCGCCGAAAATGAGCACCAGTGCTTCACAGCAGCTTGCCGAAACGTCACCAGGGTGCTCTGTGTCAGACGTTCCCCGGCTGCTGTGGATTTCTTTGAGCGAAGACAGTCCGTTGTCCGAATTACAGCCCCTGCCCTGGGGCAGCACACGCGTCCCCGTCCCCGTCCCCGTCACTATCACCAGCACCAGCACCGTCACTGTCATTGTCACCGTCCCCATCGCTGCCCCCGTGCCCAGCAGCAGCCCCCAGGCCCAGCCCTGCCCCGAGGAGCGACGGGGACGATTTCAAGGCGCAGTAGGAAAATAACCCAGGGCTGCCCAGGCGGGTAGGCCGAGTCTGGAGGGACTCTTCAGCAGCAGCAGAGCATATAAATCTTGTCAGCAACCGCCCCCAATTATAACGCCAGTGAAGTGGGTTTTATAGGGAGAGAGATTTTTTAGAGCAAATGATTTATTTAGGAAAAAAAAAAAAAAAAAAAAAACAAGCTGTTTGGTTCACAAGCTCTTCCGTACATATGAAATGGAAGGAACACGTTTCAGGCTTTATTTCCTATTTAATTAATTCCAATTCGTGGTTGGCTAGACCGGGCACAAATATTTATTTCCTTTGCAAGTAACAAATATTGCGAGGGGACCTATTTAGTCAGGAGTAAGCAGGCATTGCCTGGTCTTGGTTAAACGCTCTTAAAATGTCTCTATAAACTAGGGGAAGAGTGAGGGCTTCATTTTCCTGCTAATGTTATGTTTTCAGCGCAGGCGAGATAAGAAGAACTCTTTTTCTTCTCGCCCAAACTACTCATGCAACAAAACTCTTATCTTAAAAAGACATTGACAGGAACAGTTAACACACTGTATAATTAAAGCAATAAATTAATTACCAGGCTTCCCTGGTGACTATTAAACACTTGAGGCAAAAGAGCCGTCTTTTGCTCCCTGTTCCAGGATTATCGCTGTTTGGTTTGAACGTTAGCTTCAACATCGAAGTTAGGGCACTTTCCCTGGTGCAGGCACAAAACGCTTCCTAGCTGCAGACACGTAGGCTGCCGAAGCAGTGTTACTAACAGGGAGGTAACCCGATGGCCGTGACGGCCTGCAACACACCCCGAAGTTTTGGGGTCATCTCGGTGCGACCTCAGGCCGGCCTCGCTCACGGCTCCCTCCCTGGGGCTCAGCCTGGGTGCTCGATACCTCTGCCGGGACACACGGACAGCATAAAGGGACACACAGACATTGCGCTGGGACACACGGACACGGTGCTGGGACACGTATCGTGTTTGACATCTCATCGGGATGGCTCGAACACACCTCGGCCGCCCGCAAGCGCGGGGTGACTCCCGGCAGGCAGCAGACAGATGACTCACGGCTTTTGTTGAGCTGCTGGGCCTGTCAGAGCCAGAACATAATCTGACGTTCTTATCTAGAAATCCCAGCATTAAAGCTTTGTTTGAATAACTTCTCACCGTGTTTATCTGCGGAAAGTGGCTCACAAGCCATCAATAAAAGGCTGTTTTTGTAGGGTGAGCTCGGCCCGAAGGAACTTTGGATCTTTATTAAAATTTCTAAGCCCTCATCTTTAATCTTCCTCAACTTTGGCATGAAGGCTGGCTTCGGGTAAGGTATTTGGGGAGCAGGCAGTGCAGGAGCTGCGAGCAGCCAAGGGCAAGGCGAGCTGTGGGGCCGAGCATCAGTGGGGGAAGCTCGGGGACCGCCGGCCCTGTGCTGTGACTGGAAAAACCTGAGTGGGATCGGACGGGTTTCCAGCGAGGAATGCACTTTGCCTCGCTAATCAGCGATCCTCCCACTGAGGAAATTGCTGACTGAGTGCTCACCGTGACCGATGGCAAACCTGCGGTTACACCCACGGGGGACATGGGCAGGAGAGGCCAGAGCTGGGACGAGGAGAGGACGGCATTTCCGCGGGCAGCACAGGAGCCAGCTCCACGAAATGGCACTTCTGCAGACCAGCACTGCGGGCACCTACGCTCGCAGCACTGCCTTTTACTTTTACTTTTTTGGTTGGAAGCGAAAGGAAGCATTCACCTCGCTCTGGACACCTGGCCCTGCACGCGCCCTGCTGCAGCGCAGGCTCCCACATCTCACCGTGACAGCTCTCGCTGTTCACTTGTGTCCTTGCAAGCTGCTAGGATAACTTGTCCCACTTTTTCTAAAACATAGTTTTAGATCTGTGCACGTGATTTGTATATTTTGTGCTCCTTTCTGGCTCTCTCCTAGCTGAAAGCTCCTGAAAATGCAGAACTGAAGCACAGGAGTGAGCTCCGTATCACACGCTTCGCCCCGTTCCGTACATTTCGTGTTACGCACACCTTCGTGAAGACAAAAGTCATCAGCCGTTTCTGTTTCACATCACATGCCTAACAGGCCACTGTTCTGTAAAACGAGATTTTGCTGAATAAAGAGACGCTCTGTTTCCTTTTCCCTGGAGGAACGGAGGTTACCGTGACCGAAGCACCCTTGCATCACGCTGCAATTTTCTGGACACAGCAGCAGAGGTACAGCAAAGGCGAGGGCTTTCCCTGTACCCCAGCGCTGGTGTTCTGCTAAATCTGTTCCCCTGTCCAATGTTGCCACATCTTAGACTCAAAAATGTGACATTTTTAGTACTTTTTGAATGAAAGAGCCATCATACTCTCAGAGAACGAGTGATGCAGCTGAATTACTGCTTATGTTTTCAACAGAGAAATAAAAATAAGTAATCCTCTTTCACAGACATATATGAAGTATATGAAGTTTCTTTCCATGTTATTCAACAGGCTTTGCTCCAGACCTCAAAATTTGCAAATAAGCTTAATGCTTTACTCATCAAAGCACATAATGGAAGTTTGGCGGGAAAACCCATAGTGACATCATAATTTTCTCCATTCTCTTTTTAATGAGTTTGTGGATATAACTGCTTTTAGGAGGTAAAACTCAGATATTTGAATAATGACAGTAAGAGGATGAGTAACTGAACAAGCTCCAGGGGCTGGAAGACCTTCCCTTCATAGGCTCAGCTCCCTGCACATCCCGTACAAACCTGCGTGCGTTGCAATAGCTGGATCAAAACAGGATGCGGCAGGGAGGAATGATGAATCCCAGGGCAAGTCCGAATCGCTAACCTAAATTACCACGGCTCGTCAGCCTCCCCTGCCTCGTGGGTGCTACATGTGTTGAGGACTGGTTAATCTCTCAGTCCAAATTGTCTAGCGATCACTGGCTTGAGAGACCCAGCCCACCTCTTGCGTTTGGGCAGGAATCTGCCCAAATTCAGCACACTGCCTGCTGAAATATTGCTGTGTCGGCGCGAGGGGCTGGTGCTGAAGTTTACACGAGGTTGCATGGAGCACTGCAGTATGCTGATAGCTGGGGCGTCAGCTCCTGCAGTATCTTGTAAGTCACCTCAGAATGTCTTCCCCATTAAAAGAGGTCTTCAGGCATCACCCGTGCCAATGCTAGCCGCTAAATCGCTCAATCGTACACCCTCAGAGATCTCCTGGGGGGAAAGCACAGCGGTGTTTGCAAACCGTTTTACACACGGCTTCAAAGACGCACCATGCTGCATTTTGCCTCGCCTTCCTTAAGCAGTAAATGGAAACGAAATCACCAGCCTGGACTCTGCCTTCCCGGGCTGCTGAGCGTAGCTGGAGCCAGCTGCAGGGCTCACTGGGGACTAGAGATTAACCACCGGTGGGTGGCTAGCTGCTTCGATGGGTATCACGAGCAGAAAAGACTCCTCTCGTGACCCCATTTGAGAGATCTGAGTTTCCAGAGCTAAGGAAGAAGCAGTCCTGGGGGATGTGCTTGGTGGTGACTGGGCTCGGGGTGGTTCTGGGGTGCTCCCAGCCTCTCCCGTCCTCGCTGGCGAGAGCAGACTTTGGAGCTGGGCGCTGCCTCGCCACTGTTTGCTCTCCGAACGGGGCTGGAAACAGCCCGACTTTGCCCCCGCGCCGCTCCGCGTCCGAGGGGAGGCGAGAAAGGAGCAGCAGGAGGAAAGAGGAGTAACGCTTTATTACTATTGTTATTTCTGACTGTAATTAATAAGACAACCCCCCTCGCCCTTCCGCAGAATAGACAGCTCGCAGGGGCCAGCAGCTCCCGGTCCTCAGCCCAGCCCAGCGCCGGGGCCCTGCGGCCCCAACGGCGCGGGGGGACAGGGCCAGGCGGGGGGACAGCACCGTGTGGGGGGGACACGGCGGTGGCGGGTGGGCGCCCAGCAGCTGCTCCTGTCCTGGGCCCACACGGCCTCGGGTTCAAAATGGTGCTGGGAAAGAGAGAACTGGGTGCAAAGCGATGTATTTCGGAGTCACGGATGCGGAGGGATTGCTGCGGGCTGGACCTGCTGACGGGGCTGTGGTGTCCGCAGCAGCTTATCGCACGTTTTTCTCCCCCCCCGTCCCGTTTCCACTTCACCCGCTGTCCCCGCAGCCAAAGGGGGGAACTTTACAGGGGGAGGGCTGTGAGGGACATGGGGGCCGGAGGCTCCGACCCACACCGGGCCGGGCTGGGCCGGGCCGAGCTGGGCCGGGCCGGGGCGGGGCCGGGCGGGGCCCGGGGCCATGTTCGGGGCTCCCCGGGGCGGAGGCCCCCGGCTGCCGGGGCCGAGCCATGTCCGCAGGTGAGGCTGAGGGGCCGGGGGGGAAGGTGGCCGAGGAAGAGGAGGAGGAGGAAGGAGAGAGGGGGACCCGGCTGGGCGGGTCCTGGGGGGCACCGCAGCCTGCCCGAGCGGCGGGGGGGCACCTTTGCCTGGGGAGAGAGCGTGGTGTTTGTGTGTATTTTCTAACAAGTCAAACAGCTGTGAGAAGAGCCTCGGCCGGCAGCTCGGGCAGGCGTGGAAAGGGGGAGGAAGGTTGTCCAAGTCCCCGCTCGGCTGTGGGACGAGCGCCGGGGTTGTTTACCTGGCAGCTGGCTCCTGGGGGGTGCGTGGGGAGCATGGGCAGGGAGGGACCCGGTGTGGGGGTACAGCGCTCTGCTGGAGGCTGGCCCGGGGTTTCTTATCCGAATATCCCCAATAGTCGCAATTAAATGCGTTAATTCCGATTAGAAGGGCTCCAGCCCTCGCTTCGTTCTGTCGCTGGTCCCATTGCCCCACCTGGAAAGATGCTTAGGGCAAAGACCCGAATTTGGGGCTTATGGCCAAAACCCGTCCCGAGTCCCCGACAGACGAGGACTGCCCTGAGTGCCTCCAGCCCCAGCTGGGGACCTTCAGGTCACCTCGCAGAGCTGTGCCCACTCTGTATTTCTCTTGGCTCCGCTTCTTCAGGGCTAAAAGGCATTTCCATCCCACCCGCCCCCCAGGGGACGGGGCCTGGAGGCTTCAGCCTGAATCTCCCCAGGCTGGAGGGAGACTGGTGCGGGGCGCCTCTGTGCTGGGCGAGCTGGCGGCCAGAGGGCAGGCAGGAGGAAAACAGCAGCCCCAGAGCGAGACCCGACTTCGTGTCGGCAGGGAACCGTCCTCTGGAGCTACGGAAACCTCTTCTGTGCGCTCGCTTGAGGTCAAAGCCCCGAGGGTTGTGTCTGGATCTCCAGCTCCTCCTTGCCAGCCACACGAAAATTGTGGGCAGAAAGGGAGCTTGTCGTTTTACAGCCTTCCCGTCATGATTTTCCCTCCCATCTCCCACAACCAAAGCGGAGCAGCTCTGTGCTGGCCGGAGCTGTGGCATCTGCTGATGCTCCTGACTTTTAGAAGCGGGTAAGGAGTGTGAAATGGGAAGCAGGGAGGCTATTTCTGTGTTTTATTGCTCTTGAATTCGTAGATCACCTAGGAACTGGAGTTCCGAGTAACAGCCGTGGGGCTCGTGTATTGATTTTTTTTTTTTTTTTAATGCTTATTTATGGCTGATTTATGGTTTAGTCTTCTGTATTGTCTGCCTGGGACAGAGGTTAACAGAACGTGGGGAAGGTCTGCAGCATGGGCTGCTGCTCCAGCGGGGCAGTTACACCACCGGCTCCACGCGGCTCTCTGTGGGAAGGCGATTCCTCTTCCACCGCGGCAATAAATATTTCGAGCTGCCTAATTATATTTTACTAGAAAACGGGTTAATTAAGAAATGTGTTAGCCTGAGTGATCTTCCTGGTAGTGCTGCAACACTGTGCTGGGGTGACTCAATGAACATGAGGGTTTGCCTGCAGCAAACCATGCAGGGATGGCTGTCAGCAGCTTAACCCGCAGGAACTAAGACCTCGAACTCCGGTGTTTTTAAATAAATGCATTTTTAAGTGAACTTTTGTTGTAAATGATCTGCAAGGTTTGTAAAACTCAACCATTTTTTTGTTTTGAGCCTGTCCACCACCATGCTGAGTGGTGTTGTTAACCTCCTGTGTTAGCTTTAATTAGTTCCAGATGCTTCAAACGTGCTCGTTAAAAACCAGCTTGCCTGATGGGCACCTGTAAGCTTGCTGACCCCGCCTGGGACAGGCTGGAAACAGGTAGCTGGAGAAATTCAGGCTCCTTTCAGAGTAAAGCAGCTGACACTGGATGTCACCATTGTACAGGAGAAACGGAACCGAGGCGGCTGGGACCTTCCTCTCGGTGCGTGACACGGGAAGAACAAGCTTTATCTGCTGTCTCCCATCCGTTCCCCCTAGGTAGTTTTGCTCCAACCCCTCTCCTGAGAGTTGTGCTGTGATTCAGGCTTTGTGCTGCTCCTTGCATCGGAGCAGGACAGGTTATCAGTCCTCTGGACTCGCTGTAATTGGCAGCGGGACCGCTCGGCAGGCTCTAATTGGTTTTGGTGGATAAACCTCTCAGACGAGTGGCAAAAGTTTTGTTTTGCCCTCTGTTAAATTGCAGGTTTGTGTGAGGTATTCGCGTGTTTTCTGCCTGGAGTCTCTGGCCAAGTGTTTTCTGAAATGATGTAGGATGGTGGTTTAGGTTGCTAGCGAGAAGTCGGTGAAATCTTCAGTGAAAATAACGTGTGAATGCATTTATTTTCCCATCTATAAAAAAAAAAAAGAGGATGTGCCTACATTTATTTTTATGTGGCTCTTACAAGTTTTTATAAGTGGTTCTCAGTCTTTACTTCTTTACACTTGCAACGCCTGAAGCTGAAACGGATTTAAATGGGGTAGGGAAACGGCCTCGCTGCCCTGGTGTAATGAGACAAGCCCCTCTTGTTGTCCTCGTGCAGAGCAGAGGAACGCGCGCATCGTGACCACCACCCTGCTGCTCACTGAAGAAGTAACGCGGGAAGACCGGGGCTCGGAGGGGAGCTACGTCATGTACGGGGCCTCCTGTGCCGAGATCACCGAAGAAGCTGAATATGTGAAAAAGGTATTTGTGAAGCTGCTGTTGTTTCGTTCCTTTCTTCGCTTGGTAACACGGTGAGCAATCGTGATAGCTGCTGAAAGAGAAAATCCTGACCGTACGTGGTTGTTTACTAGAAACACTATTTTCTCCACAGCGTTGCTTTAATTATAGTGTGCACTGTCTTGGTTAAACCACTCTGAAACTCATGAGGTTTTTCCGCCCCTCGTTTAGGGTTGTTGCAAGAGATGCTTCTGTGCTGTCCCCACCCAAACTCGCAGCCCTTGCGAGGCGCAGCTGGGGACGCTTTGCGATAAGGAAGTGTTTAGGATGGGCGCCTTGTGCTTTACAGGTGATGGCAACAGAGTAAGGTGGGAGCTGATGCATTAGAAAATAAAAGCATATAAGGATATAGCCTTACTGCAAAAAAGGATATATTCCGTGGTGGTGACATCAGCTCACGCAGGGTGTGTGAAGGGGTGCTCTGCTCGCTGCCAACACCACAACAAATAGCTAGAACATGCTTTTTTCTCTTTTTTTTTTCCCCTAAGAGATCTTGTGAGCAGTGGGACTCAGCCCAGTAGATCTGATGTCTTAGTTCTTTGCTCCAAACAACAGAGCATAGCGATGATAACGTGCAAAAGCTGTTTTTCTGCATCCTGGCTGAGCCTGAAGGAGCACAGGAATGAGTAAGGGGAAGGATCACTGGGCTGAAACAGTGCTCGTTAAGAAATAATTGATCACAACAAGTTCTTCAAAATGCTTATTCCTTTTTCTGCTCAGGTGAGGAGTGAGGCAGAAGAAAAGAAGCGAAAAGAAAGTGATTTATGGTTTGAACTCCTTGAAATGTACAGGCAGCCCTTTGTTTTTAGGGGTTTATTTTTAACAAACGAACTCGGCGGAAAGTAAGAATGGCCTCACCTGCCATAGGCATGCTGCGATCATCTACAAGCTAATTATTCGTGCGGAGTAACAATGCAGGGAGCAGAAGGCAGCTATTTGTAAGGACTGATGTGCTAAGGCTTTAAAATGTGAAGCCCTGGAGAGCGGCGCAGCCGGGAGCTCTGCTGGCCCTCGGGTAGGGCTGGCTGCTCTGCAAAGCTGCCTCCCGGGAAAAGGAAAGGGGTGCTTGCAAGAAACCAGCCTGTTTTAGGGGCTCAGTCATCAGCATCAACTGCTCAGGCTGTTTTTCCGATCCCTTGAGCTTGCTTTCCACGTGTGTTTCCTTTAGCAGCACCCTCCGGTGCCGGGCGGTAGCCCAGAGCCCAGGAGCGGCGGCTGGGGCTCGAGCTGCAGCCCCGTGGCGGCGAAGATGAGGGAAACGGAGAGGCAGCTGCTGCTGGTCAGCAGGGAGAACCAGGTGCTACGGATCAAGGTGCGTGCTGGGGCTTCCCAAGGTCTCACCCGTGCCTCGTGGCCCAGAGGACAACTGGTTTTGGGGAGGAGGCAGAGCTGCCTTTGCTTCGCCAGCTGGTGCGAGCTGCTCTGTTCTGCCAGACCATGAGATTTGTGTTAAAGCTGCTTCACACGCGCAATTTGTGGGCGGTGAGACAATGTAGTGCTGCTGCTGGCTGACAGCAGAGGTGTTCAGGAGCAGTTTGAAGCACCTCGCTCCTTTTAAACCATCGTCCTTTGTTTGTCAAGGAGGGGTGCTTCAGTGCTGAATAAATCTGCCTTTGTCTAGAAACTGAACTGCCTGTTGCACGCTGCTGGCAGGTGGGTAGGATTATTGTTCTTTGACAAGGGAAAATACTGAAAATTGATCTTATAGGGTGCTTGTGTTTTGACACGTGATTATAACATTGTTTTTAAAGCACCATATATGCTTATTGTGAAATTCCCTTTCTAGCTGGAAGCCACAAGGGAAGCGGGCATGCAGGCTCTCCGAGCTGCCTCCCAGAAACTCTACGAGAACTACCAGACTCGGTCAGAGGAACTCCGAAAAGCTCACGAGGATGAGAAGAAGCAAATACAGGTACAGATCTCCCTGCGTGGGGGCACGATGGTCCTGCTCAGGTATCGAGCTGTTACAGGAAGGTGTTTCTTGTATCCAGTTAACTTGCGGCTGCTCTGAGGTGTGGGGTGGGAAAGCTGGGGCCCAGATACAAATGGATTTTTGGAATGAGTGAGTTTAGCAGCTCTTTGCCCATAGAGGGGGATGTTTCCTACTGTGGGTCAAGCCTGCGGGTACTTGGAGCCCCCAAAATTGCAGTGGGGTCCTGTGCCCACGCACCTGCACACCTTGAGCCGCCCTCCTCGCTCGCAGGCCCGCAGTGGGGAGCAGGAAGAGAAGCTCCAGCAGAAGGAGGAGAAGGCCAGGCGGCTCGCCGGCGACGTGGAGGAGAGGTGCGCCCGCATCGCAGACATGGAGCAGCGCGTGCAGAGGATGGAGGAGGTGGGCGCCGCAAGGGTTGAAAAAGTATTTCTGAAGGATTTGTGGTCTTCTGGTACCACAGCGTCCTGTAAAGAGAGGTGGCTGTAGCGCTCAGGTGGTTCCCACTGGCGGCTGAGCACGGCCACTCTCAAGATGTGAAATTTTTGCTAATAAAATAATAGCTTTTGCCTTTATTTAAAGAGTGAATTTTCTCACGGTAAATCAGTACGCTGCCATCCCTTTGTGGGTTGGTTTAGAGAGGTCAGACTGTTCTGTATCTGCAGCTGAGGTTGATGTAGGTGGCTATTGCTGAATTTTTGGAGACTGGCTAGAGCGGTCGGACCTAAGGCCAAATGTCTCTTTGTAATGAAATGACAGGGCGTGTAATACCACTCTCATAAAACTCTGTTTCCTCAGGAAAAGAAAACCCTGATAGAAAAGAAAATGTCCTATGAAAAGATGCTTCTGCAGATGATGTCAAGGAATGAAGACAGCAAACGGTGATTACATGCACGTGGTGCAGTGCTCCCCTTGTTTCTGGGGGGTGACTTGGTGTAGGGTATCGCCACCTGCCCGCCCCATGGGGCTCCCGGAGCCTCTGCAGCCCCCCTTACAACTTTTTTTTAATATCAGATAACGCTTTATTGCTTATGAACTCGTTGGCGACTTCAGCCTGTGGAGTTATTGATGATTTTAATGATCAACAGGGATTCGGGTTGGCGGGTGGTCCTGCCCCACAGTCTGGTTTATTTTGTGGGGTTTATTTTATGGGTTCACTTGCCCTGCTCAGCAGAGAAGCCTCTCTATGTGTATATGCTCGCGCTCACCCCGTGCTCCTGTCCCCAGGTGCCTGGCCGTGCAGCAGGACATCGCCACGCTGCGGGAGCAGATCGGCCACCTGCAGCGCCTGATCGGGGCACAGCACCAGAGCCTGCGCCGCGTCATCCAGGAGGTGAGGCCCTGCAGCGGGGGAGCAGAGGCCTGGCCCTGCGATTAATGCAGAGCAGGCATTACCCCCAAAATTGGGATTATTGGGGTGGATGGGACGAGCTCGGGCTGTAAACCTGCTGTCATGAACAGCCCTCATCGCGAATTTCTTCCCAACACGTAATCTGTCGGCTCTCTTTTAGTTTAAAGCCATTACCCCTTGTCCTGTCACTCCCTGATAAAGTCCCTCTCCCCAAACCAGAGGCCTAGATCCTAGAAAGACTCCAGCAAAGTTGAAAGCAATCAGCCCCCTTCCCCAAGTAACTATACAACGTGAACTGCTTTTACTTGCTGACTTTTAAAATATATTTATTCCTGCTGCACGCTCCTCACAGAAGGCTGGCCTGCCTTTCCCCAGGCAGTTAAGGCAAGTCCCCACACCACTTAGCTGTCACAAGCACCTTCCTGCACGTACACCAGCATGAGGCAGACTAAGGAAAATGCGACACCGTGTGTTGGGAAATTGTCTTATGCGTTGGGCAATCACTTAGCTCCAGTTTTTCCTCTGGTGAAAGAAGTGGCTGCAATCCCCCTGGCGTGGCAGGACAGTTAACGCTGTGGTTTCGCTTGTTTTTCGTGTTTCGAACCTCTTACAAACTTCCTTTCCTAACTTCTAGGTGGAGGAACTGAACGAAGAACTCAAAATCCAGGACAAAAAAATAGAAGACCTGACGGAAAAGGTGACGGCGCTTGAGACTCAGGTAAGGTCAGGAAGGAGGAAGAGGCATTAAGAGGAGAGATCAGCAGTGGTCCCGTGAAATCCTCTTGTTTCTCAGGTGGGGAAATGTCAGGAGAGGGGGCAGCAAAAAGCAGGGAGGGCCCTGCAGGCTGCTGAGCTGGGGGCAGCGCCTGGCTGTTATTTATTTGCATTACATCTTATTTTTTCCCCCCCCTGCAGAATAAAGAACTAAAAGACAGAGTGGCGTTATGGTCCGGCCAGCCCAAGACAAAAGTTTCGAAAGCCGTCCTGACAGAGTGAGTGCCTCTGCCCGCGGAGGTTTGGGCAAACTGATCCGGGCCTTGGTGGAAGGGAGCAGATCCACGGCCTGCAGAGGATCCCTCCCTGATGCAGGAAAGGGATCCACGAGCCTGAGGGACGCAGGTCGCTGTGTCCTGGGCAGGGGTCGGGCTCAGCACGGGGCTCTGCTGGGGCTCACGGGAGTCCTGGCTGCCTGGGGGCAGAGCTGCCCTCGGGAAACCAAGGTTTGGGGTCAGCTGCCCCACACGCAGGGCAGCAGTTCTGCGTCACTGGTGGTGTGAGCGTGGGTGTGTAGAGAGGGGTGGCTTTGTGATGGGTTTTTAAGAAAAACAGAGGTGTGGGAAGGTTTCTGAGCGATCCCTGCTTTTCTCTGCCTCACTCCGCAGCCCCCTGCGGGACTACAGAGCATCCCCTTACCTGCTGCTGACCAGGATGAAGAAGCAGGACAGCTGAACGAAGTACTGGGCGCGCATCTCCTTGGCAGAAGGACTTCTTGCGTTGCAACGTGCCTTCAACACGTGCCGCTTTTCTCCGAGACGCTGGTGCAGAAGGGGTGTCGCGGAGCTGCTCCTGGAAGGATAAGCCTGGAAATGAGGCACGAGGTGACGAGACAGCCCAGGGGCTGCTGCACACGGGGGGCTCCCCGACTGAGGACTGAGCCGATCCCTCGGTGGTAAACCAGCTTCCGTTTTCCTGAACGCTTTCCACGGTGAGTGGCGGCTTTTGTGCCCCAGTCGGTGCGAGGATGAAGCTCCGCGTTCAGCCTCCCCTCCACCCGAAATCCCGTTTGCGTGGGATTGGCCTCGTTCCCTGGATGGTTTCTGGCATTTATGACCTCGTTTCAATCCAGCATCATCAAAGGGGGATGAGCAGCCCCTGCTCTCTGCACTGGTGCCCAGGTGCAGGTAACACCTCGCCCATCCTACCCCTGTGCCCAGGACAGGCTGGTCCCTCTGCTCTCACACCAAAGCGCGCTGGGGACCGGCTGTCCCTTGTTCGAGATGTCACCTTGTGGTGTGACTCGTGTCCCCTGCATGAGTGACGCTATTTGCACGTGCACCTTTACCTCTGCGCCGGGCTCCTGCGCGCGTTAGGGGAAGGAAAGCCAAAGCGTTGCGTAGTCTGGAGTTTGCCTTCTCACCTGTGTCACAAATAGCAGTATTTTGGAAAAAAAGTAGTATTGATCCTTAAATAAGACTTGAATATACCCAGTTTGTCTCTTCCTTTTCTTGTCTTGCTTCAGAAGCGCTGCTCAAACGTAGCGTCGCTTGGGGATTACCTCTGCTAAGGTGCACGTAAAGGCCTGGTGCTGCAGGGACTCCAGGTGCAGGCGAGCGGCGGTGCCCGCTGGGGTTATCCTCACACCAGTGCTGGCTTTGCAGAGCTTCGCGCAGTGCCCGTGGTACGTTGCACCTCTCTCGTGGGAAGGTGGTGAGCTGGTGTTCAGGTCCTCAGGGAGAAACTGAGCTCAACTGCAGGTCAGGAAAAAAAAAAATAACCGCTTTCCCCCCAAACAGCTGAGCCAGCCGCTTAAAAACGTACTTTTATTCTGAAAATAACAGTGCAGAAACCGGATCACAGGAATACATTCCTCAGCTGTGTTACACAGACCCACACAGCGGGGGGGGGGATCATCTGACAGCATGGTTTGAAGCCACAGGTGCTTTGGCACACAAAAAGTGACAGTAACATTGTTAAAGCAAGCGCCATGGCCCCAGCGAGGGGGCAGCTATAATGAAAATACTCTCTGCGTTTGAGATCTAGTGTCAGCCACGCTCATGTCGCTAGATCTGCCGCAGACGAACGTAAACCATGCTTACCCTAGCACAACAGAAGAAACCACTCGGAAAGGAACTGACAGAGGCTCCTTAGTGTTTTTGTCTGGAAGATGAAAGATACCGCAACGAAACCGAAGAGCAATTCGACGTCCGTGAGTAAGTTGGTAAGAGACAAGAGGCTTTTTTTGTAATACACAGTTTGTCCATCAAAGCCCTATTGCACAATGAGGACTGACGACTTTAGGGTTTATTTTCTAAAGTTTTCACTAGGTAACTGTAAAAAGCACAAAGCAAAGAATCACTTCCTCTGTTGCCTTTAACGAGGTTAGATAGAAATAATAATAAGTTACAAACAGATCTGCCCAGCACCTAAGAGCATAATTCTAAGCCAGATAGCATCCTCTTGGGGAAAAAAAGAACAAAACTCATCCTATGTGGGGGGGTGCACTTCTGGTTTTCTTTCAGGGGAAGAGGTGCAAGGATTGATTTGTTTAAAGTAAAAGAATTATAAAAGACAGAAAAGAAGCTGTGAAAATTTGGCTCTCTCTTTACAGATGTCTCAAGCCAGGTCTCACAGCAGTCAGGTTAAAAAAAAAAATACTCATTTTAACATTTTCATGTCAGTTACAAGACATTGATTTTTTTTTTTCCCTTTTCCTTTTCTTTGTGCAATATCAGAGCATGGTCTGAAACGCCTACAGCATTCGCACACGTAAAAATAGCAGTCACTGGAGGTTATTTTTTACACCTCCTACGTTTCTAGGGTTATAGTGATAGGAATACAAATTTTAAAATAACAGCTCAATTTTTTTTCATTTTGTTTTATGTTTCGGCTGAATAAAAAGCTAGTTACATCCAGGAGCTGAAGTAGATCTAGGAGATAAAAACCTCTTACCTTGAAATAGCCCCAAGGAGTTGCTATGGAGCAGGTATCAAAATCACATCTCGTACAACTTTTAATAAGGTTTCTTACGGGATCCAGTCCTCTAAAATGTAAATGGAGGTGTGACAACCCTTTACACGGTCAGAAGGAATGCTTAGCCTTCAGAAAACACTTTAAGGCAATGGGTTTTTATAAAATTACCAAGCCAGCAACCACAGCCACTGCTCTCAGCTCCATCACACCCTCCTGAGGCCATGCGCAGCTGCAGGAGCAGCAGCAAATTCCCCATCCATCCCTTCTGCTTTTAAAAAAAGCATCTTTCAGGCACCCAACATTTTTTATTTTAACTGCCTTTCCTCTTGCAAACGTCCCAAGAAAGCTGCTGAAAGCGAAGGCAATAGAGAAGATGAGTTATTTAAGCCCCTCGTGCTGGTTTCCCACCACCTTTAGCAGGCACGGAGCCTGCTGGGGGTGACAAGGGGCAGTGGCCCCAGCTGGACAGGGAAATGTGGAGTGGGGAAACCCCATCAGCTGGGGGCACTGGTACCCGCAGGGCATCCTGCTGGCTGTGCCAGCCTGCTTCGTGGGGACGCGGCACATCAGATCGAGAAAAGAAACACGTTGAAAAGCTAATCCCAGATAAAAATATTCCGTAAAATGGAAACTGAAGCTTAAATGATTGCAAAGCCTAAGCCGTGTGATTTGCCATACCCTGTAGCCTGCCTTTAAGCAGTGCCTGGACCCCCCCGCAGCATCGACCCCTACCACAGGCAACAGATCCAACTTGTAAGGCCTTCTGGAGAGCGTATGCTCAAGTGTCTTAAAAACTGCACTGAAGCACAGTCAGTAGTACCCTCCTACCATTCTTCAGTTGATTAATTTTCTTTTTTTAAATCACTAGACACTATTAAACAACAACAATACAAAAAAAAAAACCCACAACATTCATACCTGTGCTGCCCTGCGCTTCCCAGCCAGCCCCAGCTACCCGACCCCTTCCACCAGACCAGATTCAACAAAGTCTGCTAACTTGAGCCGTCCTGTAAACACCAGCGCCTGAGACAGCTGCCAGAGACAAGGAAAACATCTATACAGAGAGACAAGGAAACAAAATTCTAGTGTCTGTGAGATCCTGCAGGTTGGACCTGTAAAGGACTGGCCTTGCCGTCACCTCTGTCGACGCACAGCGCTACTGAGTCGGGAAATTACTACACAGAGCACAATAAAGCCTGCAGCAAGAGCACTTACTGGACGGCTGCTGAAAAGCTGCAAGAAGATGCTTCTACAGGGACACAAAAAGACACCTTGAAAAAAAGCACTATGTCTAGACTGAAATTCAGACCCAGGCCAACAGGGTCGGAATACTTGCGCTTAATTCCTAGCATCAAACCGGACAAAGCATCGCTGGACCTCCTCTCCCTCTCCACCCCTCGCGTGGGATGCCTAGCAGGCTCGCAAACAAGCTGTACTTGGCCTCAAAAGCAACTGCTTCCAATTCAAAGACCTATAAGGAAGTTCTGCAACAGCAGGCTTCGAATTCAAGATCTGCTGGGGCCAGGTAAGGCCATATCCAGCCAGAGAGATTAAATGAAAGCAAATTCATTTCCAAGGCCACTGTCCCAGAGCCACTTCTAGGGCAGAACACGGTAGAGTGAAACACTTCCCCCCACGGGAGCACAAAAAGGGGGAAAACAGCAGGGTTTGGCACCTGGTAGGGATACGTTCAGGAGTGCAGAGTGCAATCAGAAGGGTCAGAACCAGCAAATAAAGCGCTGTGCCAGCGTGCTGGGCTTTAATCCCTCCACAACAGGCTTCCTGCGGGACAGCACCATCCATCACACGGATGACTCAGGTGTGGCCTTTCTTTGCTGCGGTTCCCATTGTTTCCAGGACGTTACACACATACAACCTGGGGTTACACACACACAACCTGGGAACTTTAACGCTGCCCTCGCTCTCAGTCTGAGCTGCTCCCGAGCCAAGGAGTGGCTCTGAGGCACCCGTGCAGGGCTGCAGCTGCTTAGCAGGGGACAAAAAAAAGGGAGCAAGAGTCAAAGGTAAATGGAGAGGGGACAGGACAGGGTTTTCAGTAAGTCTGTTACCTGTTTTTTTTCAAGGAGGGTTAACCTAATAAACAACAAAGCTGTTGGCAGGCATTTAGAATCACTTATTACTTCCTTACTTTAATACCTGAGAGCTACCACACAAAACCTACGTGCAGCAGGTAAGAAACACGCTTCCATTTCTTTCCCTTTTCCTGCAAACAAATCCTTTTGGAATAATGGTTTCATCTGCTTCGTTTTTTTTAAAAAAACACATAATAATAATAATTAGCTTCCTGTATTAGCAAGGAACAAAACTTTTGCTAGAGTCATTTCCCTTTCATTCCTATATGGATCCCTTGAGTAATAAATAGTGCAACAGCTGGCCGTAAGTTAACTCAGTCAAGCACAGGAGTGCTTCATACACCTGGCTGTATATTATTCACCATATATGCACGTGTATATTCACCACACTTTAGGCACAGCCTGTCACTTCAATAATCTTTACAGTCTCCAAGTGGGATTCGTGGTCTGGTAATTGCAGCGATTTGGTTACTCACCCAAAGGATCTGCTCCTGTGGACGTACCGTCTGCCCCCGCTGACACGCCAAATCATCCACTAAACATCATTTTATGAGCTGGGTGGAAGAATCTGTCATTTTTTTCATTTTTTCAGCAGTGAATCTGGTAAATCCTCTGTTTCTGGGAAGCGCTGAAACACTTTATGAGCTTGCTATTCACAAAGTTTGCAATTGTGACTCGACCAAAGCTGAAAACATTTACATAAATGAACGGCTGCGGTTCTGCCAACCCAACCAACCAAGCCTGACTTGTAAAGAGATCTGCCCCTTCCTCCCCTGAATGATTTTTAAGTAGCTTAAAGCGCAATAACCACAAATAGACCTTTAACTACCAGCTGTATAAAACCCAAACTGTTATTCTATAAAAAAGGACGGGATAAACTCTATGCTGTAACCTGGTTTAGAAAATGATCTCTTCGCTTATAAATATAGTGTTTTTTCTTTACTTTTTCCTGTATTTATCTGTGCTCGTGATAAGCAGCTTGCTATTTCACTAGAAGTGGTTTTCACCCCTAGAAGAAATCCTTTGCAATCCACCCCGCTGCTGCAGCACACCAGCAGAATAACTTCTGTCCCAAAACACCTGGCAAGCCGTGCAACACGTCTTTATCCGGAGCCGGTCACATATTCTGTACAGAATTTAAGAGACAATTGTCCTGTCGTCTCCTGCTGAAAGCCTGCGTGTACAGAGGACCTGACCAAACCTGCGCGATAACCTCGAGGACCTCTCAGCGTGGCACGATTTGCAGTTCCCTTTTAGGCAGTGCAACACATTCACAAGTTCCCATATCCTACCTGGGATATGTAGTTAATACACCCCACCCCCCCCCCAAAAAAAAAAAAAGAAGGAAAGAAACGGGACAGTTTCCTCAAAAGGGGGAGACAATTATTTTTTGCTAATGGCAAGATTCAAAAGGTGCTTCATAAAATATAGTTGATATCTGTTCCCATGCATTACATTCCCACCTGTATAAACTGTCCCTGCAGTGCCAGAATCCCTCTCAATACAACATTTTTTTCCTGTAACGCTCCAATCCCTGCTTGGATTGTTGGCAACATCAGCAATGCTGCACAATTCCCTGATAATATTTTTTTTTATTTTTTAATTAAATGCCCTTCTTCCTGCCCCCAAGCCCAAAACGCACGCACACGGACACGCATGCCACCCCCAAGCAGCTTCTCAGTGACTCAGTCGGGACAGCTTCACAGCACCGCACTCCGTGCAAGCGAGAAAGTTTTTCCGAAGAGGCCACGCACAACCTTTCGTATCTCTGCCTTCGAAAACACGCGGGCCCTGATGCAGATTAAGAACCGTAAAGAAAAAAGATTCCGTGGAAAAATGGCACAGACCTAGAAAACCACCCACCGCCATTTAAGTTTCAATATCCAGCTGATGTAGACAATATATTCCCCCCCCCGCCTTTTTTTCTTATATATATTTTGAATAGAGCTACTTTCCTCTGTTCAGCATCCCGATCACAAAACAACTAAAGATGAGGGCCGAGGGAACGGGAGAGCGGGGAAGAGCAGGTGGGAGAATTATTCAGGACGATGACACCGTATCAGGAATAATTATTTCAGCACAAGAGCCTCACCGCAATACAGGTTTTCGGTTTTGAAACCAGTTCTTTGGAGGAAAAAAAATGCACGATCCCACTAACACGATGGAACTTTGCTTCTGTGCACGGCTCGACGGAGCAGGTTTGAATTGGGTGGTAGGTCAGCCATGTTCTGATGCGATATTTTCGCCGGTCCTCACAGTTTAGAGGCGAGGTTTAGCAGGCACACTTCTTCTCCTCCGGCTTTGCCGAATCCAGCTTCCCCGAGCTTCCTCCGTTGGCTGTGTCAGAGACTTGCGTCTTGTCCACGCACTGCTCCATGCGTTTCATTATCAAGTCCAGCAGCGTGTCCACGGCCTTCTCCACGTTCTGGCCGGTAGCAGCACTTGTTTCAAAGTAGGGGATGCTAGGGCGAAAAGGAAAAGGTTTACTGGAGAGGCTTTTAAGGCAACGGAGACTGAACTCTTGGTAAAACTCCTGGCCCAGCTCTCGGTGGTGGGTTTAGTGTTAATGAAAACAGTGTGAGAGGTTTTTGGGGTTGTTGGACTCTTATTTCCCTGCTCGCCAGAACCCGAACTCCTGTTCCTAGCACATGGTGGTGTGACGATATGCACACAAAGCAGAATCATTAATTAAAAAAAAAATAAATCTGTCCTGACATTTTGACTTCAAATAGTAAGAACGTCAACACAAACCTCGCCTGAAAGTCCTTCAGGTAACCAGGACGTCTGCTTTAAAGAGAAACCTTGGTCTGCATCACAGAAAGTTTCAGGGACCGTACGACATAGCGTATCACTGCAGGCTGTGTGGTTTCTCTAACAGGCATACTTTTCAAAATATTTAGAAAAAATTACAGTATGTCTTTCAGTTGTTCAGAAATTCCTGACCCACAGCGAATGGATAAGGCAAAAACTGTTTCCCAACTTAGAACAGGGAGAGATTTTTCCCATATTTAAGGTGGAGATTATTTTCTTTTCCCCCAGGTATTGAAGAAAACATCAAAAATGTCCTTAATTTTTGCTCCTTTTGAGAACAATTTCTATAGGCAAGTTTCTTTAACAGATTTAAAACGGAGGCCTTCTTATTTTAATGCCGAGGTGAGCACAGTTTCTACACCTTTCTCATACGCTCTCTGGATGCCGAATCCTTTCATTCCTACCATTCATTCCTTTCCATTCCTCCCAATTTCCTTCCAACCCAGAACTGGCACAGTACCACAGAGATGCCCCATTACTGCCACTTTTGTCCCGGTCTTTACGCCTTCCAACTTCAGCAAGCGTTAAACCCACTGAGCGCTGGCTCCAGCGCAGAGCTGAAACGCAGCCAGGCACCAGCGCGGGCTCAGCCAGCACCCAGCCACGTGTCTGAGCGAAGACGTACCTCCTACACCAGCCTGCGTGCCACAGTTCCTGCAAGTCTCTGACTCACACCTCGGGTTGTAATCGATCTACTGCAAATGCAGGCATTTGCCTGTTCCGAAAACACACCAAACCTGTGCTCCTTTTTCATACGTGAGCACCTACCCAGCTCCGGCACCTCCCCTCTCTCCCGGAACGCTGCTTCCTACACAGAACCTCTGCCAAAACACGATTTGAAAAGCCCACGCAGGCAACAGATGCATTTATGTCCACTATTTTAAAGTAACACTTATTTTTCCTGTAAAGACGACGCCTGTATCACATCATCATGATCTAGATGTTTTATGGTTTTTTGTGTTTCGTGCTATTTCCTACTCAAACAGGTTGATCTGAAAGCGTGACAAGCTGCAGATCACTACAGAAGGCGTGTGATACTGCGCTGACTACATACCTTAGAGTACCTCTTTCTTGCAAGAGTCTCCAGCCAGGCATCAGCTATACTTCCAACAACCGTAACATTAAATTTTGCTTCTGCCATAATGTGCTTACCCGTATTTGTCTGCCAGATCTTTTGCTTGCCTTTCGTTTACCTCCCTTTGGTCGGATAAATCAGCTTTATTACCAATTAACACGATATCAGGATTCTCACAATATGCATTGGCTTGCAGCTGACCTAGAAGGAAAAATAAACAGGAGAGTTAAGAGAATGCTGGAAGTGCCTTAGAGACTCAGACTGCTGACAAAACAATCCAAAAGGCCTGCAACACAGAAGAAAGTAGGGACTCAACTTGGTAAGCAGTGGAAGATTGCGATGACACCAACCTTTTAGTGGGAGGAATCTCTGAAGAAATTCAGCTAGTATATAAAATCTGATGGAGCTGTTTTCACAAATCTGCCTGGATTCTTGCATCATCCCCACTTCAGCTCACTGGCTGAAAAGCTACCAGCTGGAAAAGCAGCAACCTCCGTCCTTCCAGAACTCTAAATACCCTCAATTAAAAACAAACTTTAAGAATTTAACCTTTCTTTCACTTTTAGTCAGGTGGTTGTCCCAATAAAAACTCCCTACAGGTGCCAGCTGTAATCCCATTTGCCTTGTTAAGGGTCAGAATACATTCAGCTGTTCAGTTAGTAAGGCAAATACTATCTGCTTCCAAACAAGAACAAAGACCAACTTTAATCAAAACCTCAAAAGCAGGAAGGAATCTCATTCTGTTTTGCTAATACAAATCACACCATTAAACTAAACAGCATTTCCCAAGCTCCTTTGTATCATCTCAAATAAGGAGACTGGCCAAAGAAGTGTCAAATACCAGAAATTTTCAAGAGGCGACAGATTTGTTTGGATTGTACCAAATCCAAACAAGATTATCAAGTATGTGTTCAGAAGTCTACCATGCAAAAAAAAAAAAATAGAAGAAAAGCGTGCATCTTTCAAATCTGATGAAACTTTCGCCCCAAACCAAAGGGCGTATCCTGCTCGAGGCAAGTCAGCGTAGCCCAAAGTAAGTCACAACAGGGTGCCACACTCCACAGGACCACAATCCACGTCCTCCTACCTCTGGCAGCCCTTCAGTTGTAATGGTGCATGCAAGGATGACAACTCATCTCACGTGCATCTCAAACCTTGATCCGGAGCAGAGGTGCTTTAGAGCACGCAGGCTGTGAGTACCTCACATATGGCCGCTTTAGACATAAATACCTTTGAAGATTTTCCAGTTCACCAACACTGATACACACAAAGCCTAGAAGCACAAAATACATGCAGGAAAGCTTCAAGTCAACCAATAAATGCAAACTCTGTAGTTCTACTTACTCATCCAATTTCTGACATTTAAGAAGCTCTGTTGACTGGTGAGATCAAACATCAGTAAAAAGCCCATAGCATCTCTGAAAAATGCTGTGGTGAGGCTTCGAAACCTGGAGGAGGAAAAAAAAAAAAAAAGAGAGCATAGCTCTATTACAAAGTGAGCTCTAAGATTCGAGGTAAGCACATTTCTTTGGCAAAACGGAACTGAGTAAGGAGAAAGAGATGAAGTAAATGAAGGGTTTTCCAAATCACTTGTGAAAAACTATTACAAAAATCCCAGTCAGAAAAGTCTGCATGATTTAAAGGATGTACATTCCCTTGGAAGTAAAAAAAAAAATAAAATGTGATTTTCATTTTAGCTATGATACATCACATCAGTCAACACATATTAATCAGTGTGTTAGTAACTGGCCAGAGGAAGCTTATACGTGAGAAATAAACATTGTCGGTGACTAATGCATCAGCTCAAATTCTGTCTGATTTAACCTGGGACGGAGACAGAGAGAGAGAAGAGCTGGCTAATGTAAATAAGCTGAGACAGAAGCATTTAGTGCATCACAGATCACAGGGACACGGATGCTTCTGGTGAGATTACATGCACTTAGTTGATGGATGTGCACTGCCTAGTACAGTAACTATTAAAGAAAATAAGAGTAGTTGGCTGTTTACACGCTTTCGATTGTTCGATGCAATTTTCTACTGGTAAGCTCAGCAATAAGGAAAGGCAACCTGGTTTTGCAGACCTCTAGCCACACGTGCGCTCTGTGCATTTACACTCCCCTACAGGCTTCCCGCAAAGCCATGGAGCTGGACAGAAGTACAAACCATGGAACTGCAGCCGTTTGTCACCAGAAGGTCACAACTCGGTTCAAATCAGAAACGTGGAGACAATCCAAACGATATTACGTGTTTCAGAGTGCTGGCAAACCACCCAACGGCACTCTGGTGTTTTGTATATGGCGGGGATCGACCCCATCCCAAAACAGCACTATATAATCCTGCAGAAACTAACGGTGGCAGAAACAGAAACGGGTATTTCATGACACACGTATATACAGATTAAAACAAAAGCTCTCCACATAAATATGTCAGATACCCTGACACACTCTTTGTATTTCTTCTCGGCAAAAGGAAATAGCCTCGAAATGTTTAACTTTTAATACGTAGATGGTGTTTGAGGGTAAGCACGAGAGATGCAAACAAAATTTCAGCTTGCTTCTGCTTTTCACATGGCAATAACCCCTCCCACACGGTGTTGGCACTGCTTATTTAGAAACCCGAAATCTGCCTCATCACTACTCTGCTTCCTCTGCAGTAGGCGGACGCTTTCGTCCACTGCTCCTCAGCTGCTGTTAGAGGTGTGACGTGCAATTTCTTCCCTTGTCAACAGATGGTATCAGCAATCATGCTGAGGGCAACCTCACACACAAAACCCAGCCGGGGAAGCTTAAGAAAGCGGCACGCACACTTCTCCCTCTCAAAGAAAAACAACAAGACCAAGTTCAATAGTGCCAAGTGGAAAAGGTCTCTGGGAATAGCAAACATCCCTGCAAACAGAAGACGGGGAATAACTGGTTAAGGAACTCTTCTGCAAAGGAAGATTTGGGCCACTCACGAATTTCACATCCATCAACCACAGTGTGCTGCTGCAAAGAGGGCAAACGCGACCAAAACCATGCAAGCAGTCAGCGTTGGTAAGACTTGAACCAGAACTCTCCACCCCGTTGCATCCTGGTGATGAAAGGGACATCAGTCCAGGGCAATACAGAAGAGAACATGCTCCTAACAGAAAGCTTGAGCAAGTCAGGGGCACTTAAACTGGAGAGGACTTAAGGAAGGCATCACGCTGTTCTGGACCTTGTCCGTCGGAGCTGTGAACACCCGCACGAATGCAGACTGCACAGCCTCTGTGAGCAACCTGCTCTGGTGCTTAACCGCTCGTGCTGTTAGTGCTTTTTTTTCCTTCTACCTACTAGGCTTTTGCCTTGCTGCAGCTGGAGCTGGCGCCTCTGGTCCTCCAGCCGCGAAGCTGAAAAGAATCTGGTCTGCCTCATGTGCCTCCGCCTCCTGACCTGTTTTAAGGGCACTCCACTGGACTTCAGTTATCAGTATACAGTACCTCATCCTGGGGGGCCCAAAAATGGGAACAGCACTCCAGATGTGGCCTCAGAAGTGCTAAATAAAGCGTCAGAAAAAGCTTTATTTCTGGAAAATACTTTTCTTGTCCCAAATTAAGAGGATTTTTGAGATTCTTCACATGTATGGGCTAATGGTTTACCCACAAATGTGGAAAAACTCAGACTTCATTTCTAACGAGCTGAACCCTTACCTTTCCTGTCCAGCGGTGTCCCAAAGCTGGAGATGCACCTTGAAGGCTTTTCCTGCAGATCCATTTGGTCCTCTGCTATTGTATACCTAACGAGAGAGTGCAATCAGTAAACACATGAATCACACGAAACCTTCGTTTGGAAGGTTATTTGGTCACATTTAGTACTTCAAATTAGACACCAGTTCTGTAAAACTTGGTTTAGCTCTGTGCTGAGCAAGCTTTCTGCGCTCTGCTTCGTTGCTGTCCTTGCAAAATTTGCAGCTGGCTGACAGCGTTAGCCACTATTACTAAAACCATTTTGGATTCGTTAAGTCCTGTTAGACATCAACGACTTCCTTACCAACTGCACCCGTAACCTTGTGGCGCTTAAAGAAAGCACCGTGACCTTTTTCTGGGGCTCAATTCCTTATTGAACAAAAACAATGTGTACACTAACCGTTACAGTAAAAGACAGAAGGAAAAAAAAAACAAATACGAGCCATTTTTGTTCTCTGAACTTGCTCAGCAGACTCTTAGCAATTTTAAAAGCAGGGAAACGTTGCCCCTGCATTTACAGCAAGAAGATACGGACTTTTTGGGCATGTCTTTATCCAGATGCTCCACTGACCTTATTCGAGGAAGAGGAATGCTTCTTCGCCTGCTCTCTCTGGGCTGTAAAATACAGCATTCAGCTTTCCTGCTCAACCCAGTTAATATTAATTGGGGGTTGGACTAAATGACCTCGGGAGGCCCACTACGACTTAGGTTATTCTGTGATTCCACGGATTTATTTAAACGGCTGTAATTTCAACACGTAGCTTCTAACCAGAACATGCTTTTCTTTCCTTTGCGGCAGGTGCCAGATCTGAGAATCTGAGAAGAACCAGCAGGATCAACCACACACCACGCTTTGCGAATTAAATAGGCTCACTGAAGCATGTTCCTGCAATACCCAGCGTTATAAACAGGGAATTTCACGGGGTCATTTTTTAATATGACTTTTACGCACCACAAGAACACACACACATTGAACCTTTTGGATCTCCTTCTTAAAAGGACGTGTTATTCAGACGGACCTTCCAGATGTTTTAAAGCTCGTAACTGCGCGTGAGGCGTAGTTTCTTCCGTCCTTATAAAACCATCTCGCCCCAAAATGTACGGCAGTGGAAAATTACAGAAGAAATCTGTCTGCAACCTTTCGCAGAAAAGTTCAGCCCCCTGGAAGGAAGCCAGCACCCGTGTTCAAAACACGCTAACGAGCGTCTGACCAGGCAGGGAAAGAGCACGCCAGCAATCTGCGTGTTCAGACATTTCCTTGCAATAAAACTGCTTTTAATGTTTTCCTCTCGTTCTATCAGGGGAATCCAGCGGTGCGGTGGAGGCACCGGGTTCCCCTCCGACCTGTGCATCGTGCTTAACCGGTCCGAGCTGCTGGAGTGCTGATTAGGAGTAATTTAAGACATAATCCAGAGCCCTGATTCTTTTATTCTACCTCAGGCCTAACGATTAATTCTCCAGTACTGCTGATTTACAAGAGTTACCTGCTAATTGCCTGGTTCCCCAGGGACCTAAATGCACCTAGTGTGTCCTGACCACACTATAAACCCGTGTGCTGCTATGGCTCAAGCAGGGGACCAAGAAAAGTGTGATTTACCCCTAAAACCCATATGGGGCAGGGGACCAAGAAATGTATGATTTACCCCTAAAACCCACACAGGGCCATCTCTTCAGTGGGGCTGGCATGTACCCTCCACAATGGCACCACCGAACTCAACACCACAGCCACAAATGCTCTCAGCCATAAAAAAAAAAGTTGTTAGGGAGGTTTTGGGTGTCTGGGGGAATGAAGCTCACCTTTTTGCACAGTAATAGGGACCGGAAAACACGTGAAATGGCAACACGTGAACAACTTTATATTGCCAACGCATTCATTCTCGTTCAACTACTTCAAAACTGGGAAAGCTTTTAAGAAAAATATTTTAAATGCTTTTTAACTCTTACATCGACCTGATGGGGCTAAGAAACATGGCTTTGTTGAAAGTAAGTAGTGGGAAGTTTTGTCAGAACTTGACTTCTCAGGAAAAAGGGTCTGCCCCTCTCCAGGCTGAAAAACTCTCCACAAGCAGCGGTTCTCCTGCCCCTTGAGCATCTCTGCATTGTCAAGACTTCCAAGGACTTTTCGTGCAAAATCCTTCAAGTATTTAAATTTAAAAAAATGCAAATTTAAAGAGGTCTCCATATGTGAACTGGGCAAGTATTTACATCTTTTTTTATCAAATAAAGAACTAAAATCATCCTCCAGGGTCTAATATCTTGTATTTATCATGGTTTTACTGTTCAAGCAAGCCGGAACGATTCCTATTAGAAAGCTGAATTTGTCCCCTATATTTAGCTTGTATCTGGTATCAGGATGTACGAGCAGATACATTAGTCATGTGAAATTAAAACAGAGCAAGCATGCTCTCATATTCCTGAAAAGAGTCTGACTGACGCTACAGAAGACTCTCATCTTCTATTTAGGATAAAGAAATAAATGCACTGTGGAGCAGGCTTGCACGCCTTGCATTAGGAACTACATCAATCCTACCAGGGCTGCTGATAACAGACTGGTTGCACTCATTTGCCAGCCTTGCTGCTGATGGGGAAGCAGGGAAGCAGCAGGCTCTTTTGCTAGTTTACCGTCTGATCTGGAAGCGAGCTGAAACTTCTGCGTTTCTGAAAGTTTCCATCTTTTCTCTTTAAATTTTTACGTTTTGGGGCCGGAGTTATTTCTAGTCATAAGCAAGCACACCTCATTCACTAGCACTATGGAAACCTGTTCTTGGAAATACGCAATAAACCACTTACCAGTCCCGCATTGGGATAAAGATAATGGCATTTTTCTCCTTTATCCAGTTCCTAATTATGATTTGCTTAAGCCAAGAGCTAGACGAGGAAAAGCATTATCAACATGCCATATCCCACAGCAAGAGAAGCAGCACGCATCGACGTCAAATTTGTTCTCAGCAGTAACGAATAAAGATAAAAGGAAGCTGCTATCATTCGTACGAGACAACTTACCACTCGTTTTTCCCGAAAATCTATCCCTACTGTCGTGATGAATTTGGGATTAAATTTGTTATCGGTGTATCTGTAGAGGAACGTTGTTTTTCCAACCCCAGAGTCTCCAAGGGCCAGGAGTTTGATCAGATAATCATAGTCTCCATCAGTCATAGTGCTAATTTTTAGGAACCTACGTAAAAAGAAGAAACAAAATGTTTTAAAAAGAGAATGACCCCTCCCCTTTTCTCTTTGTTTTTGCCTCATTTAGAGTTCTGGCCACTGAAATGCCGCTGGCCTGTGTGCACGGTCGAAAATTACGTCCTCTGGAGCTGCACGGCCTTCTGAGGCTGTTCCTTCGGCTGACTCCTCCCGGTGGGCTTCGTCCCAGGAACCATCCACCGGCTTTAGGAGCAGCTTTTCATCGGTTAGAAAAGGTTCTGCTGCTGCTCCTCTGTAGGCGGGGGTCAGTGTCACACAGCCTGACGAAAGAAGGCTTGCAAAGACTTGCCTTGGATGACGAGACTTGCGGGGCTCAGGCTACTAACAGCACTGCATGAAGTTATCAGGGCTACGTATTTTTATCTCGACAGAGACGTGTTTTTCCCTCAAAGAACTAATTAAGAAGCAGAGTAGGCAATCATCCCGGGGTCACCGTTAATAAGGGCAGGGCTCTCCCGCACAGTTTATTCACTAGCGCGACCAGAGGCACGCACATCTGCCTCGCTCCGCGACGCACGCAACAAAACCCGCCCCCTAATCAAATGCTGCCCGATGCTAATTGGAGTGAAGACGAACGAAAACCAGATGGCAAACCCGCAGCGTGGGCTCGGCTCTGCCACAGTGAAGTTGCTTTTTTGCCTGCAGCTTGATTTATTTCCTGCAGGCCAGGAGGAAGCGTTTCGGGTTAGGCGATGTCCTGAGGAAACCACAAACAGCTCCGGGTTTAGGCTATTTTCTGCAAACGAGACCAGCAAAGCCTGCCCTATTAGGTACTTGTGAAACAAATACATCAGGAAATCACAGGGTAAGACAAATTCCCAGCAAGGGGGAAATCTCCCTCCTCTTTGCCAGGCTGCCTCCCAGCCCAGGCAGAGCTCCCGGAGCTAAATGTATGCCACCGAAACGATTCCCGGGAGATTTTCACGGCCCCACACAGCACGTCCTGAGTTTTCCCAACCTGCTGAGTCAAGCGACATGGTATATATGGGAGGGAAAATCCCATTACTGTATTGGCTTTGCCAAGTTTTGCCCTGCAGAGGAAGGAAAGGGGACGACGTACGCAAGAAATAGGCCTATAAAATATTTATTCACCTGCTTGAAACGCCTTGATGAGGAGAAAACTGGAATTACGCGAAACAACAGCTGGTTTACATCCTCTTCGCTTGTTCTCAATGTGATTTAAGCCCCTCGCTTTTTCCAACGTTTTGTTAATCCCGAGCCCAGATGAACACATCCGTTCCGTTCGGATCTTTACGCTGAGATTAATCGCTGCGCTACCAGAGCGGGAGACCCGGGGTCACGCTCCATTCATAAAACCTCCTCCTTCGTTCGGTGCAAGCCCTTAATTTCCATCAGGATAAAACCTACATTCTTGAGCACTTCAATTAGCAAGCACTGGCCTGCTTCGCCTGAAATAGAGATCCCAGCCCGTTTTGACTACCCTGTATTTCAAGAGCTTTAAGGATAAAAGCAAGCTGGCTGCGTACCAAGCCGTTTCATTGTATGAGCCGCCTACCTCTGACAGATCCAGAGCCACCCAGAGAGGCAGGACAAGCTTGTGATCCAAATCCACCTGCAGATGACAAGGGTTTAAAGAAATCGGAGGAAAAGGCTCTCACCTGCATGCTTTGCTCTGCCTTACTCTGCCTCCGTCCTGCGCTCTTCAGAGGTCAGAGCGCCACCGCAGCACCGTCACCAAAATTAATTCAGTACCTTTCACCTTTCCCACGGTATCTCAGGTTTACCAGCAGGGTGAGACTACTTTCTGCCCAGATGTTCAAGGATGATCAAAATCAAACTGTTTCTGGTCAACGCAGTAACTCTTCTTTGGGTAATTCATTCAAAAAATCAGAAAAAAGGACGATGATTTCCCCCCCCCGACGCTTGCCTGTTAATACGAACGGTCCTCTCCGCGGCCAGACCCAGGGCATCCTGGCGGCCTCACCCTCTTCCTCGCTTCGCCCTCTTCATTCTCCTGACTCCTTAGGAAAGTAAGTTCATAACACGTAGGACGAAGCCTATTTATTCCCTCGGCTTGGAACCTGAAGCCACTAAGAAACCCTTCCTAGCTTGGCGAGCTCTTTGATGGAGACCAGCTGAGCACGCTGCGCAAAACGCTGCCGGCGGGGAGCTCACGGGCCAGACCCGTCCTCTTCCATCCCACTTCCATCACTGACTTAATGCTCGCAAAATGCTGCCGTGCAGCAAACCGCGCTCTCGTTCCGCGGGAAATTTTACCATGAAGATTTTCACTTCGAATGAAAATGCTAAAACTATTACTGCTTACTAGCAATTACTATTAAGTAAAACATCTAAGCTTGCTCTTCACCGTGTCTGTGATTTAACTGGGTTTAAAAATTCTGAATGTTTCGATTTGCTCCATGGCAAATGTTACCTTAGATAATACCTACAACTGAGGTATAAGAATCAAACTATAATATCTGAGGTTCATAACAAAAAAAAAGCCTTTACTTCAAGGGTTTTTGCGCAAGTCTGAAAAACACATCAAAATTTTCCACTAAGAAATCAGCAAGGCCTTTTTTAAGAAAAGCGTAATATACTTTTCTTCATTCTAATCCAACTGTAATTATAAATGGCTCAATAGATGGAGCTCCTGAAAAGAAATACCCATGGGCTGTAATGTACAAGTCTCATGTAAAGACAACACAACTTAATTCATGGTTTTCCATAATGGTATCCCAACAAACAAACACAAAACAGCCCAAACCACCACCACCACCGGATCCTGGCATCTTACCCTTCAAGTCCTCACCATCCCGAGAGCATCGCACGGGTCTGAAATTGTACTAGAAGCTAAGGCAGACGAAAGGCAGCTTGCCACTCGACTCACCCACCTCACCTTCCAGTTCCAAGCCCTGCTCTCGCTCTGGTGGCGTGTTATCGTCCGGAACCCAAACACAGCTCCCAGCCGTTCCTCCCCAGCCTTCCCGGCAACGTGGCCGATAGCCAGAGGATGATAAATGTGTCATTTCGCTGCTGTTCTCCCGGGCTGTGCGTCGAGACAGCGCCTGATTTTAACGACACTTCCCTGCTTTCTTGGCAGACAAGATTCCCATCTACATCAGAAGCAGCATCCTGTTTCTTGATTGATTATTTTCTCCCATCCCTATTTAATGTTCTCTAACTACAGGGTAAGAGATCGTTTAAAATCTGGCACTTGTCAGCAGATGCTCCAGAGAGCGTTTTCTCAATAGAGAGACAAGGCTTCAAATAAACCAGCCTAACCTTCAGATGTTTTAGTTGTAGCCTACGGGAGAGGCAAATCTACTCCTCGGACACCACACTGCTGCTCTGCACCCGATGGGGAATTCGTAAGAAGCACGCTTTGGCTCTCCCTGCACGCTTGGAGGAGCATCTCGAGCACAGCAGCATGACCCTCCGGCATCTCCTACAGCGGGGACACAAGGAGTTCGAAGCACATCTGCCGGTATCAGCACATTTCAGCCTGGTATCAGCCGAAGCTGCGAAGCGTGTCCTGTTTTGCTTCCTGACAGCCTCACCCTTTCCTCTGTGGATTTCCCAGTTCTCTTCTTGCACTTTCCTAACAGGCCAGAGATGGCACGGCTGCTCGGGGCTGACTGCACGCCGCATCCTTTCTTCTTCCATTGGCGCTGCTCCTGAAAAACTACAAGTACGGTTCCAAATTGAAATCTAACCCGGTTTTGAAAAAAAAAAAAAAAAACCATTAATTTTGGCTGGGCACAAACTGCAGAAAAATGGTTTCAACTCAGAAACTCTTTTAACTCTCAAGACGTTTAGACGTGTAGTAAAAACAAATCAAGCAGGCTAAAACTCTGATGAACCTAACCTAAAAATAGAGCCCGTTAAGTCATATTTTTGCCCTCTCGGAATTGGAAGGGGTTATTTTATGAAAAAAATCTTAAAACTTCTAAATTCCAAGCTGGACGGGTTTTTAAATGTTGAAAGGATGCCCTAAACAAACAGACGACACGCTGAATTTTCTGATAATGCATTTTCTAATTAATGGAGAGGGTTGTTTAAAAGAGGACATCTTTATACTTACGCAAGCAGCTACTGGGAATATCATTAAGGAAAAGCTATGCCCGCAACGAGAGAGAAGTCAGTTCCAGAAAACAAGATTTTCTTCCCCGACGCATTATTAGTTAAAAGGCCAACACACACAAATGTTGGATAAACAGCGTTAGCTCTAGAGAGCGCGGGATGTAAAATGGCAGCGCACATATTGTACCAGCAGCTGGTCAGCAGAGACTCCTTCCCTCCGCGGCAAAACGCGTCGGCACCACCGCTATTCATCTGTTTTTCCATTGAAAAAACCCAAAGCTTGAGGACAAAAAGAACCGGTGATGGTCAGCGGCGGGACGCAGGTGACCAGGACACTCGTCACCCACGCAGGCGCGAGCGGAGATGTCCCCGCTACCAACGTGTGGTAGGTGCCGATGGGCAAAGCCGCTCCGGGGGAGGACGGGCTGCCTGCTAGGCGCCCTCTTCCATTCGCTTCTCGACGACAAAAACCACTCACGGCAGTAGGTTCCTGCTGCAAATCGGAGCCGGTACGTACAGAGGGATGGAACCGCGTTGTCTCTAGCTCTGCGTGACCTCCTAACGAAACCATCCGGGCTGTTGGATCAGAATATCCGAGGGAAAACTGAGCTACTGAAAGAAGACAAGGCAAAACAAACCAACTACAGAATCTGCCCTGAGCCCCCAGCCTCAGCAGCCAGGCCACGCAAATGCTCAACCAGGACGACGAGACCTTCCAGGTACCAGACTGGTTTTACCCCAGGTGAGAGCGGTTTTTAACCATACCTTGAAGAGAGAAGCCGCCCCCTGGTTTTCCGGCTTCTTTTTGTCTTGTTTTCAATCCCTGAGGCCTCTGCGCGCTTTATGAAGAGCTAAATCCTAGTCCCACCCCAAATACCCACAGCCTGGTGGGACAGCGTATCCCAAGAGACAACCCCTCACCGATCACATCCTTAACATCCGACTCATCAGCGGGCACATCAGACACCTCTTCCCTAGCAGAAAGCACCTCAAGGGAAGTCTGCAGGACGAGGTGGGACGCAGGCAGAAGATTTAAATGAAATTTAAGAGCGCGTTAGCGGACAGTAGCCTCACAAAGCCTTCCCGAGCAGACAGATGGGACACGGCGATGGCGAGATAAAGCTCCAGCCAGTTACCCCAGCATCACGCCATGCTTTGTCAGCAGTCACCCGCCAAAAAAGCGGAGCCTCACAGCTGCCAAGGAAATGGCACACAATGAGCCAAACGCTTTTTGTTTTTTCCCTAAAAAAAAAAAAAATAAAAAAATAGAACAACTCGCTGGAGCTACGCTGAGCTGAAACGAAAGCTGGCTCCTCTCCTCAAAACCGGGCTCACACGCTCATTCCCACACGGGAGCAACAATACAGAAGAAATGGAGCAGTGGCGTGAGAGGAGAGATCTCCCATCCTTTCCTTCCTTAAAGCAGAAAACCCCAAAGGACCGGAGGGAGCAGCACAGCATTTGAGCGCAGACAGGTTCAGGATTTGGGATGTGGAGGCTCTTGGCCGGCCTCAGCCCGGTGTTTCACGCCTGAATGTACAAGGAGTGGACGTGCACTGGGCACAGCTCCTATTAAATGCAGGAGGAGGAGGGTAAGGGGGGTGCTGTCACAAGCACCGGGTCACCTCGCGCCCTACCAGCACCACCCAACTTGCCATAAAGCCAAAGGGCGAGTCCGAGTAGCTCTTTGCTGCCTTGCCGTTCAAACCCCCTCAGCCTCTCCTGCTCTTCTGATGGCAAGCGCGACCTACCACTCATTACGTTCCTTATCTGTCAGGAAAAAAAAAATAAATAAATTCTATGAAAATTTAGGAGCTAATACGGTTATCGGAAAGGCACCAAGTGGGTTAGACTTCCCTTTTAACTGCAGGAACACGATATCGTTATCCATGCTTCATCTGTCCCTGACCTTATCAACTTCTGGTTGTTGCGGATCCAAAACTCATCACAAATCTTTTGCAAAGCTCCTTTGACAAAAGCCAGCCCTCGCAACCACACGCACAACTCTTAGGCTGCTTTTTGCCAGCTCTCTGTTTAAATTCAGGAACCCCGACAAGCTGGTGAAGACACCCAACTGGTTGATTACATCTTTAACCCCATAACTGATCCCCAAATCAAACCCAAACCTGCCTTTTGGAGCATCTTCATGGCGGAGAATTTAACGAAAAGTCCGAATCGAGACTAAGCCGAGGAGAATTTCTGCTTTGTGCTGCCTGCAGATAATGAGCTGTATGCACAGCAAAGGAAAAAAAAAATGATGATGATGAAAAAACAGGCATATAAATGTGGGAACGGGTCAGGGCTGGGAGGCCATCCTCTTCACAGAAGCTTCTGAAACGGAGGAAAATTAAAAGCTTCTACTTTTTATCCTCCTTCTTCTACTTTTAACAATTTCTTTTTTAAATAAAAAGCTTCTAATTTTTCATCCTCTAGAGATGGATCCCCGTCCCTGGAGGTCCGCAGGAGGTTACAAAACCATGACTGAGATATTCAGCCGACCCTGCCCGGCACAGGAGCGGGGACTGACTGCTCTCCTAAAGTCCCGAACCCATTTTGCCATCTTACACCCGGCCCCTTGTAAACCAAAGCTGGTCAGAAACGACTTGTGGAAATTTGAAATTATACCACTCTTTCGCAACCCTCACAGCAGCTTTCCTTCTGCTGTCAGATGGGTAGAGGGGACTTTGGGCATACCTGAAAATTAATGGGTTTCATCCCATACAGCTGAGGACAGGCTCGGAAAGCTCCTAACGCTCTGAGAGCTCATTTAAACAAGCCGGGCAATCATGGTAAGCCACAAGAGCAGCCGACGCCTCCCTCGGCACGTTAAGGCGGATTTCCGTGCCCTGTACAATTCCGGTTAAATAAAAACGCACGACGGTGATCAAAACGGCTTGGCTTGTCAAATAATCCCATCCCACTTATCGCGGCTCTTTAAGGACCGAGAGAACTGTAAGGGAGGTTTCTTGAGACAGAAAGTCATCAGTTCTAACGCGCTAATGGCTATCGTACATTTAAAGCACCGCTTTGGAAAGAGCAAATCATTTCCTCTTTCTGCGGCAGACGATCTTATGGGAGCACTGAAGCAATCTGATTATTGCACGCAAGCTTCGGGACTCCAAGGCTACGGCGCTGCTCAGGCACAAACGCTCGTCCCAGAAGTTTTGAACCCCTCGAAGCCGCAGAGGGCAATAAGCTGCCACAAGCAAGGCTAGCAGTGAGTTTTATCACCCTCATCTACCGGAATTTGCAGGTTTTAAAGAGTTAAAAGGATGCATAGATCCCCAAGCATCTTTTCCGCTACGGTATTTGACAATTACATCGTCCGCGCTCCATCAGCCACTCCAGAGAGTTACTCGCTGCCTGATAAGCCCCCTGCGTTTTAGATCACTGAAACTATTTCCACGCTGCCTGGTCATTTTGTACGGCTGCACTGCCGAGAACAGAGGTGGAATATCACAGCACGGCAGGCCGGGATGCCCACACCGGGTCACGCTCGGATCTCCGCCGTCACATCAACCTAATGCCACCGAGGCCACCAGCCCGACCCGGGGATGGCGGGGAGGGACAGACTGCCCGGCCTGGCCTCGCCCCAGCATCACCCGAATCAAATCAAATCCTGCCCCACTCTACCACGCAACAGACATTGCTTCGCCGTGCCGTGCCTCAACACACAAAACGCAAAACGCGGACTTTCTGCTGCAGTAATCCTTGGTTCCTCGGTGAAAGAGAGCAAACCTGAAGCCTTCACGGGAAGAAGCAACACAACGTATACGTAGAGCCTCCTCCGCAGCCGCTCAGAGATGACAGGAATACCTTCACCCGCAGGAAAATCAGCTTGGAGGTCTGAGGCTGCGATGCGTGAACAGGGAGGGAAAAAAATAGCATCCTGCAGAAAAAGAAGCTGCGCAGCTTTCTCGAGCGCGAATTTGGGCTTTCGGCAGGCTGGACTCGCAGATATCTGGGTAAGCAGCACGCAGCTGCGTTTTGTGGCACCTTCCTAAGGGAAGCATATTTTTCAAGATGCCGTTACGCCAGTTTCTGCCGCAGCAACTCCTAGGCACAAGCTACGGGAGCGGGTTAAGGGAGCCTTCCCGCAGGGGCTGCCACGCAGCGCTGCTCCTCCCAGGGCAACGCCGAGCCCCGCGCCGTGAGAGCCGTCGCCTCCCTCTGCAGCTGTTCAAACTTCCCTGACACCACGGCTCGGCGGAGCCTTCCAGCAACGCCGCGTGCCGACCTGCCAGCGGTGCCTCCCCGCGCGTCCCCTCGTCACGCCCCACCTGGGGAGCTTCACCCGCCGCCGCCGAACCCACCAGCTTTGTTGGGAAGAGTCCCTCGGCGTGGGGAAGCTGCTCCTCCTTCGAGTCGAGCCTGAGTAAGGGACGGGACGCGGCGGCACGCTCTCTTTCACCGGAGTGAATTAGCACGACTCCAGCGCTTGGCCTTTTTCCCCCATACGCCTGCAAGCGCGCGATCCCTTTCGCCTCCAGCGCTTTCCTCCACCCGCAGCCCGCAGCTTCGGCTTACTTTAAGGAGCGTTTCGCCCGAGTTCGGAGGCGGCGAGCTGTTTCCCTGCTGCTCCGCGGGCCTGGTGCTCCCGCAGGGAGCTGGGGTCCCAAACCCGCGGGTGACCCCCGTGGGGTGCGATGGGACCCCAGACCCCCCGTGTCACGGTGCCCGTGAGCGGGGCCGGTTTCCAAACGACGAGCGCATCCCTTCTGTGTCTGCGCCCATCTTCTTCTACGCTTCGTCTCCCGTTCTCGGCTCACCCCTGCCGCGGAGGCGCGGGTGCCGGCGGCCCCGCGGGAGCCATTTCGGGGTAACCACCTTTTGGGCGCGACGAAGCCGCTTCGGGCGCCCCGAGAAGCGCAAAGCGAGGGGAGAAAGCCCCGGGTGCAGGCGGGTGGGAGCACCTCTGCGCCTCACGGGGCCTGGGGGGGGGGGGGGGGCTGCCGGCTCCCTCAGCCCCCCCGGCAGGGACCGGGATCGGGCCCGAGCCCACCTCCCCTCCCCCTTCTTCCCCTTCTTCCCCTTCCCCACCCCTCCGTCCGGCGGCGGGGGCCGGAGGTGCAGCCCCGCAGCCCGGCGGGCAGCGCTAGGCCGTGCCCGCGGCCGCCCGGGCTCCATCGCGGCGCCCCGCCGCGGGGCCGGGGGCCGAGAGCGGAGGGAGGGAAGGTGGAAGGGGGGGGGTCCCGGTGCCGCCCGGCCGCCCCCCAGCCCGCTCCCACCGGCACCGACCTGCTCCGGGGAGCGCCGCGCCGCCTGCGCTGCTTCCTGCTGCCGGCGGCGGGGGGGCCGGGCGCCGAGCGCCTCCCTCTGCGGGCGGCCGCGGGGCTGGAGCCGGGGCGGAGGCGGCGCCGCCGGGGCCTCCCCCCGGGCCGAGGGCTCAGCCCCGCTCTCCCGGTGCCCGGGGGGAGGAGAGGGGGGGGGGTCGTCTTCTTGCCCCGGTGCCGCCCGTTGCGTGTGGGGCTGGTCCCGCCCGGCCCCTCTCCGGCACGGAGCTCCGCGCACCGCCTCAGCCCGGCCCGTTGCCCCCGTTGCTCATCGCCCCTCTGAGCCCCGGGGGAGAAATCCGAAGGGCTTCGCCTCACCAGCTCGTGCTTCGAGCCGTGCCCCCCCTCTCCCCAAAAGCAGGCTGAGGCTGTCGGTCAGGCCGTGCTTCCAGCCCCGAGCTGTGAGAGTTCACAACCCAGTCGCTGCTGATCCCACGGCCCCGCGCTCCTGAGGAGAAACGGCACCCGGTAACTCGGGCGCTGCTCCTCCTGAAGCATTTTCGCACAGCAGCGAGAGGAGTGAATTACTTCAGGGAGCTGACAGCCAAACAGCACGGTTACCAGCGGCCCTGCTGCAGGCTCGTCGCTACTGGCGCGTGGCAAGGCCCGAAGGGGCTTCCGTGGGGTCGGACACCCGCCTGCCTCCAAGACACCGGCACCTAGTACTAGCAGATTTTAGCCCTCAAATCTCTGCCTTAAAAATAGAAACGCAACAGGTGGGGGAGGCAAACAGGTGGCCAGCGTGGCACCTGGGCTTGTCGGCTCTGCGCTGCTGCTGCCAGCGATGCTCCTGGTGCCCGTCCCGCTGATTCGCAGCACTGCACAGCCCGGGTGCTGCCCCGATGGGCAGAGACATGCAGGAGCTCCCGCAGGAGGAAAATCCCGCATTTAAACCCTGACAGGGCCGAGATAGGTCGTGTTCAGGGGAGGTAGGGAATTTCTGCAGGGCTCAACGTCCTTCAGAAGCGGTAGTGCTGGTCTTCAGAAGGGCACATGCTGTAATACAGACCCAAAAAAGAATTGGAAACGATTCTTGGAAACTGGAATTTGAGGTTCTTGTCCTGCTGAAATACATAGGAATGCTCCGCCATTATCTTTCTCTTTCGAATTTTGTCTTTTCAGAGATAGCTGCAGAACTTGGGTGGCTGCCTCTAACCTTTCATGATCCTGGGAGGATGTTCCAGCTGCAGTTCCCTGCACCCCGGACCAGTTTCCAGCACTTGCAGCCACTCATAAATCTGTTTAAATGGTTGCTACCATTTGCTGGGATTTGTTACTGGCAACGTTTCAAGACAGTGCTGTCGCTACCAAGAGAAAAAGGTTTTTTTCTGAACAGCTTTGTTCTTTGGGCAGCACAAATCAAATAACCCATCTCAGCGATGGCACGCACATCCGTTTAGAGAGGACTTTCCTGCAGCTCAGCTGGGCACGCCGGTCACTCCGTTTAGGATCAGCCACACCGGTGCCAGCATTGTCTGCTGTGATGCTCACAGACGGCTCGTGGCTGCTCGGTTTGCCACTTTCCCCGCTGGTAAATACCCAGTGCTCGCAGAAAGGGGAGATTGAGGCGCTGGCAAGCACCTCCTCGAGGCCTCGCGTCGCAGAACTTCGCACCCACGCGGCGTCCTACAGCCTGGCCGGCGATCAGCGGCGGTGCGGTTTGAGCACACGAGCCATTAGGAGCTGCGCGCTGGCAGCTCTCTTTATGTCACTGGAAACATTTTGCAGTGACGGAAGGTTTCGGACAGAAGCATTTCGCCGAAGCAGTTGCAGTTTCTAGACAGGCTCTCTCTTCATCCCCACTAGGCTGCTAAATGGCAAACCAAAGGATTTTGGTTGCGTTTCTTTTGGGTTCCTGAAATTAAAGGCGAGTGTCTTGCTCAGTAACCTCAGCTTCCTGCTTGTTCTTCTAACAATTCAAGCTCAGCACGATTCGCAAGAACAGGAAACGTGCCTAGATTCTGTTCTTCCTAGATAGAGAAATTTCATGTGAAACAGCAGTGGCTAAACAAGTACGTTGAGTTATTAGAATAAACCATACAAAATTAATAACGAAGCGGTGGTATTTCCTGAATCAACCTCTTTTAAAAGAGGGCTGGGTCTCCTTTGGAAATAGCAGCAGGATGTGGTATGTAGGCTCGCCGTGACAAGCATATTTGCCTTAGCTGCTATATTGCACCACAAAGAGAGCAAATATTTTATCTCACCTGTTCTCCCTGTGCCCACAGAGGGGACGAGCAGCAGCTGCCAGCGGCCACCCAGCCCTGCATAGCCTCGGTGTGCTCCAGGAATAAGGAAGAGGCTGCAGCCAACTCTCCCCCCCCTGCTTTTTCTTTAATTATCCCACAAAGTTATTACTTATTCAAGTTTCTTCTTCAAGGCCTGCTCTGCTTTGGGAAAAAAAAAATAATAACGTAATAAAATCATTTTAACTAACAAAACTGGTGCATGCCTTTAAATAAGCTGTCTGAAACCAGTTCTTGCGGCTCAGTTGTGGTTTTTCACAAAGTATAAGCAGCATTTTTCCTTTTACTAACGCAAGCTATGTTTATGTATACTCGACCTAATTAAACCGCGACAAGCTTCTCATGCAAATGCCCTCAGCCTGCTTTGTTCTCGCTCAGCCCCCTCGCGTGGGGCTGGAAGGACAGAGGCACGCTGCTCCCTAACGGGGCCGGAGGACAGCCCTGGGACACCAGACGTGTCCTGTCACCTTGTGTGCGACCTGCTGTGGGGAGCCTTAATGTACACGAGGCTGTCCAGCGGTCCCCAAAAGAGCTGTCAGTGCAAGCAGTAGTAATTAGTGAACGCAATCAGGCAGGGGTATGTCCAAACCAAGTAACTGCTGCAAGCATATTTCATATTTTCTCGTCCTGCCCTTGACCAAAGTACTGCCTGAGTTGTCCAGGTTCTCCGAGAAGAAACTTGCTGTGTTTTAAGTAGTATCAAGCCTCCTCTTGCTCGCCTACATTAAGAAAATAAAAAAAAAATGCCAGTCTAAACTGACAAGTACTACTCTAAGCCATTTTTAAAACGCCTGTTTAATTACAACGGAGAAATGAGATACACGACCAAGGCGAATCTGGAGCAAAGAGTTGACTTAACAACACAACGGCAACAAGTTAATTAGATAAGGCGTACGTTGCAGATTTATTTAATGACTAAGCCCTGTATATCCTGCTTCCTCCCCCATCGCCCTGCCACCCACGTCCCCTCCCAGCTGCGCCCCGTCCCTGCAGGCACACCGGCCTCCTGCTGCTGCCCGCCTGGCTCCTCCGAGCCCATCTGACCTCGAGTGTTTTACCCTAACCGCACATTTAATCCACTGTATCCATTTTCTGTTTGTAGTAAGTCAGCAGGATATGCTCATATTTTCTGCCCCCTGAATGGGTGGCCAGGGATTAATTAGTTAAGAGTAAGAGGAAAGAGCGAGGCCAGTCAGAAACCAATATCCTCTTCTGCTTGAAATGGCGTTAGAAAGAAAGGCCCTAGGTGTTATTTTATTATTATTATTGCTACCAAGGTTTTGGATTAAGATTCATTTTTCATCTAGAAAGTTGCCCCGTATTTTTTCAGACCCAGAACATTTTATTTTCCCGTAACATCGTTACGGCCAGCGGACGAATACTTCGATTTCTGCCAATCTCCAGTGGAAGTAATCCGCATCGCTTTTTAAAAAAATCAGATCTCTCATTTAACTTTAAAACGCACGCAATGTTATTAATTCCCCGTGTTACAATGTTTTAAATATTTCGTGTGCCTGGACGTTTAGAAGCAAGCCAAGATCGCTTCGGTGTTGCAAACGCTGGGTATCGGTGCCTAAATAATCGCGTGCATCTGCACTGAGGTATTGGTGGTGAGAAAAGCCACGTAGTAACAAGGCTCGTGCTGGACTTCATCAGGCCTTGGACTCGGATTTCACCTTCCACTTGCTGCAGAAGCAGCAGTCGCTAAGTGCTGACCACTCTGAGACACCTCGTGTCCCTTGCCAGTACCTGGGGTGGCTGAGACAGGGGAAAAACGCTCCGAGTTGGGCAGAACTGCCTCGGTATCCTACCTTCATTTGCGCCGATTTATTACAGCTGTATAATCACACGCTATCCGCGTGGGTTTCTTTTCCCCGGCTTTCCTCTGGGCATTTTCACGTTATCTACAGAAACTTGCAAGAACAGAACAAAACGTGACAGCAAAACGTTTCACGCAGGCATGAAGCGCATTCCTTTCAGCAAGCAGATCCTTTCTTCCAATGGCACTAGCTGCAAACTGGCTTTAAAATTAGGTGGCATCCCTTTGTAAGCTCGGAAAACAGGCTGGTGGAGAGCACGCTGTGTTGTGCGCGACCCCCTCTGGATCACATACAAACTTTCTCCGCCCCAAAGGCTCTCCTCCTCTCGTTACGTGCAGCACAGAGAGGGCCGAAGAGCTCCGAATGAAATTAATCTGTAAAAACCTAGCAGCCGAGTGCTGCTTAATGCGCTGAGCAAATCTAATTTGCCGGGCGCTGCAAAACAGCGTGGAGCGCTGAGAAGGAGGAATGAGTGCTTTATCCCTGCTGAAAAAAAATCAGCATTTTGTTTTCCATAAAAACCGTCACAACCTTGAGAAAAGCTCCCGGCTGTGCCCTGCCGAGCGCGCGCACGGCTGCAGAGCCCAGGAGGTGCACCCAGAGCCCCTTCTCCTGCCCGGCCTGGGCCCTCCTGTACCACAAATCCTGTCTGAAGATAAAGGTGCTGCTTCTGGCAGAAATGTCGTGCTGGCAGCTCAGCATCCCCCTGGAAGGAAGAGCATGCCCAGGTCGGGGATACGTGGTGAAGGGAGGCATGAAAATAAAGCGTGGGCCATGCAGAAGCAGCGCTGCTCGTTATTTCCCCTCCGGCCACAGGCATCGTTATGGGGAGGATGTAACAAATCCCGGTTGTTCCACTTTCCTCCACTGTTGGCCTCGATTTTGAGTACAAAAAACCGATCCCCCCAGCCTGCAGATATCGCTGGTGCTCCCGCTGCGTCGCCGCATGGAGCTCATAGCCCCACGAGCAGCACAGCAAGAGCAGCAGGCACTTCTAACTACTCCGCTGCTGCCTCGCAAAATCCATTTTCTAATATTTCAGCAGCTGTCCCAACCTTTTATTAGTTATTTCCCATTTCTCTGCTCTCTCCTTTTTGTTTTCTATCCGCAGGTTTTCACGTCCCAGCGTGCTCGCTGCCAGCGCCTGGAGCACAGACGGCGTTCAAGGCTCTACGCGGGGTGATCCCGTTCCCTTCAGACGGCGAACATCTCTTATTTCCCAGGGAAACAACGCTTCCAGTTGTTCCTATCCAGATGCCATCGCAGGCTCACCCCGCAGCCCGGGGGGCAGCCCCGCGCCCCCAGGCCGGGTGGAGGAATAACGCCCGTCCGTGCCCTCTGCACGGGCTCCAGCACAAAAGCACGTTTCTTCCATGCAGAAACCAAACACGGGGAAAACAAACAAACACACTCGACTACCTTGTTCCTTGATCTGGGGGTGCGATTATACGTTGACATCTTCCTCCTCGCGCCTGCCCAGCAGGAGATGGAGGGAAGAGAAACTGGGAATGAACGCGCACGCCGATATCTGGCTCCCGCTGCTACCCCAAATTTTCCTGCTTTTTCCAAAAATGGAAATTTTGGAAAATTTCCAAATTTTCCAAAACAAGGCTCGTGGCACAGCTCAAGCCTCCTCTCTGCAAGAACCCGTAGCTGCAGACACGATTTTCTTCTCATCTCTGATGCCCTCACAGCTTGGCACATGCTTTTTTGTTTTGTTTTGTTTTGTTTTTTTTACCAGGAGACATTTCTTTTTGTTGCTCCTCTGCTTAGGGGATCTAATTCTCAGCGTTATGCTGTACGCATGCTTCAAATCCCTGAGATCAAGGATATATCTAATAGACTCCACCTGCTTGCTGTATCAGTCCATTGTGGAGGACCTCAGCTCCACGTGCATTTAGTACATAAATCACCATTTATTATTTATATGTATTTTTTCCACATTCTCACCAGTCAGCAGAGCACCAAGGAACTCCATGTTAGGGCCTTTTTGACTCTTCGCATCCTTATCTCACCACCCTTTTCTTCGAGATGCCTTCTGTTTAACTTAAAGACGCTTTCCGAGTTAATCTCAGAGCTTCGCATCTCGTTTGACTCTTTTTTGTTGTAATTAACAGCCCCGAACCCGCTGCTCCCAGCGGCTCAGTCACGCTGGTCTGCGGGATGGTTGGGCTTGCTCGCTTCTTTTAAAGACCACCAGTGAGGAACTCCTGGGTATATCCTCTGGGATTTGGGCAATTTCCCTGGGTATTCTTTGGGATTTGGGAAAATTTTATGACTTGTGAGCAGAGGGAAACCCTCAGCCTCCAGGTATCAGACTTTTCTGCGTCCTGAGTGCAGCTCTGCGCTGGTTTTCCGTCTGTAACCGCTGACCTGCTGGGGGGAGGCCAAGGACTCTTTCTAGGAGACCACAAAGGGTAACTCCAAACCCAGTCTAGTGGAAGGAAGCGGGAGGTAACGAAGCGATCTGTTCCCCAGGGAGACCCTGGGCTGAACAGGCTGGATTCACCCAGGCAGGGGAGCCACGTACCTCCTCCCGTCCTCGTCACCTGAGCCTCAAAGCAGACTGAAAACAAACACGGCAAGCTGAAAGCGGGTCATTCAAAATGCCAAATTATTCTTAAGAGTTACTCATATTGCTTACAGAGTTGTACAATACTACCTTGTTGTACGATGTAATTCTTATAGTAAATATGATAGAAAATGATTTCATAACTGAAAAGAGGAAGATATTTCACTGATGACGTTAAAATGATGGAGGAGTTGTGGAAAGAGAAGAGTTCACAAATTCAGTGAATGTTTCAGGGAGCTAACGCGCGGTGCCGGGATGTGACTTGGGCTTCTTAACCACAAATCAGCCTAAATAATAGCCTACACATTGCCATCATACAGTTACACACCCCTAACATTAAAATCATCTTGTCTAAGCAGGGTGTATTATCTTTTGCACACCATAGGGCATGCATTAAATTAAGAAATCAATGCTTGCTCTGATGGCACCGACTTCTCTTAGCCACATTGTGAAATGCTATCTGGAGCACACCGCAAAGAATAGACCGAGGATGCGAACAGGGGTGGGCATTTGTATCCAAGAGAATATGGGAGCTAATTAAATTAAAGGCTGTATAACAGGGAACGTATATAATAGTGCTGTCTGAAGGAGAAAGTGATCATCTCAAACCAAGTTTTCCAGTTCCACCACCTGTACCTGTTGCTATTCATCTGCTTCCAGATGCTGGAGATGAAAGCTGTGTTTGTTTCGGTGTTAAGCAGGTTGCCCAGTCTGCCGAACTGTCTGGATTATTTTTACATTTTATACTTGTGAGAATGAGCGACTGAACTGCGATGAAACAGGTTTCATGCTGTCTCTGCCTTGCTGACGCTTTCCCATGGACCTCCTCCTCCTCCTCGTTCCCATGAAAAGCCATGGATGTGCTTCGGGCATCAGTGGTTCCTCCCTGTAACCTAAACCTGGCGGTTTGTGTACAATTATCGGCCGTTTCCAGCACAAACGTCTCGTTTCAGACCTATAAAGAAGCAACGAAGTCCTGCAGGGGGAAGAGTGCTTAGCACCTTTGGGAGGGAGCTGCAGCAGCGAGCATCTCCAAGTCGAGGTGCCAATGGCAGGACTGACAGTGCTGCACACAAGGAATTGCAATTGGAGGAAGATTTCCTCAATTTTTTGACATACCTTGGATATAAAGAACCCCCGTGTCCCCCTGTTAGCACGAGGGATAGGGCAGGTGGCAGAAGCCCCGGATACAGTTTGGGATCACAGGCAGTACACCCCTGCAGGACATAGGATGTTTTTCAAGGGGTACGGAGCTCTCGCTGCCTGTTTTTGTGCGCACACACCCAAATAATGCCACAGCCTTAGCAAGAAGAGCAGCCTGATGGCACGCTGGTGCTGACCCCAAAGCAAGTAACGTTTATAAGGCATCGATTTGCAGCCCGGTTTTAACCAGAGGAGCATTTCATTGGCAACGAAAAGCCGTATGCAGTAGTCTGAGAAGCAGAAAGCTCAGTGATTTATCTCCAAACCAAATGAGCATTTGTTATCCAGAAATATAAGCATCTGTTTGCAGTGTAAGTAATTCCTCCCTCCCACTCAAGTGACAACCGGGTGCCCCCAGAGCAGGATGGATGGCCCCGAACAGATCCCTTTATTGCTTTCCCCCAGTTTCTGCCTGGGAAGCGATGGGGAGGAAGTTATGAGGCAGAAGGCGCTTGGAAACAAAGCCCGATCGGAGCAATCCCGTAAGATAAATGAGCATTTATCTACCGTTTAGCTTTCTGACACGCAATATATGTCTGCCTACGTTACTCCAGACAATCATTTTACCAGTCTGATCCCCTCCTATAAATCTGCCGGGACAAGAAAAGTTTATTTGCCGTCTGCCACCCCGGCAGCCCTCGCTAACGGGGACGAGAGCGGCCGCTCACTTCTCCCACGGGAACCCAAACTGGGGCCAGGGTCCCCCCGCGCTCCTTTGGTGGGAGACGGGTGGAAAAGCCCCACGTGGGTACGGGTAAGGGACGGTGGAGCCGTGCCTGAGGGTTCCCATTCATCAATAAGGCCACAGGGATGATCCTACCCCTGGGTCAGGGCAATCCCCTATATATCGGCAATCCCCTGTATGTCAGGGCAGGCTGGGCCAGATGGGGTTTGGGCAGCCTGGCCTGGTGGGAAGCCTCCCTGCCTACATCAGGGGGACGGATCTGATGATCTTCAAGGCCTGTTCCAAGCCCTAACCATTCAGGAACCCGCGATCCTGTGGGAACAGAGCGTTGTATGGGAACAGAGCCCGGGAGAGCCCTGTAACCGGCGCTGAGCACTCCTGAAAAGCCTCCGCTTCGGCACGAGGCGTACCGGGGAGGTGACCGAGGGGCTCTTCAGCGGCGGCCTGCTCACGGCTCAGATGGGATTTGTAGAATAACCGCTATTAACGGAGCCGCGCTAAAAAGCGGCGCGTGAAACCCCGGGCTTTGGGGAAAATGTTGCCTTAGCAACAAGTTCGCAGCCTGCTCGCGCCCAGGAGGAGGCCGCCGCTGTGTTTACACGCAGGTTCCCTTCGCTGGGCCACAAACACCGAGCCTGACGTCCCCCGAAACGCATACCCACGTGTTTTGACCACCACGCGCAGCTTGGCACGACCGCAGCCCCCTGCGGGAGGGCTCCTGAGGGGCTCCGGCGATGGTGACTGGACCCAGAGCGGCCTGGGGAAGGGGCGCAGAGCCCCAGGAATATTTTGGGAACCGGGGCTGCATTTCCCGGGCACATTTTGAAACTTGTTTAAACCTCCTTTTACATACCTTACTGTGACGGAGCTCCCTCGAACGCTTAAAGACCAGACCCTCGCTCATCTGATCTGCGATCGCACCGTGGTTCAGCTAAGCTACGGCGTGAAATACGCTCTGGGAACCGGCTCCAGGAGCAAAACGCAGCCTCGAACACCTCCAGCGAGGACTGCCGGTGAAACCTGGGCTGCAGCCCCTGCAGGCGCGCAGGAGCGGGGCTCCGTTTCACACCCAGCCTGCGTGGGCTGCCCGAATCACAGCGCCGATTTCAGGGGACACCGAGCTCCCGGCAGCGCCGTTTCGTGCTGGCATGGAAAACAATGTGAGTCAGCCTCTAAATCACAACTACTTCAATATTAACTCGGCCGTGGATAAGCAGGGGCCCTGGCTAAAGCACCCCCTGCAGCAGCGGGGCTCAGCGGTGCCCTCGCCAGCCCCGCGGGCATTGCTGCGTCCCCTCGCCATGCCATCCACTCGGGTAATAACTGAGTGTATGAAGTGCTGAATCCCAGAAGCTGTGATATAATAAAAGGCTCTGTAATGATAAATTTAGTGACAATAGTCTGAGAAATAAAGGTTTCAGAACGGGTCTCCCCCATTTCCTAATTTTAATTAAATTCAAACACTATTAAAAGAAACCCTCTTATTAACTTTCAAAATTAATTCTTCATAGCTTTCTTTCTTTCCATTGACATTATGAAACCCAAAACATTAACGAAGCCCCAGGAAAGATGCTGAGCGTCCTCAGAGCCCCCTCAGCTGGCATCCAGAGGGTGGCATCACCCGCGGAGGCAGCAGGAAGGGAAGGAGCCCCGGGGGTTATTCCAGCAGAGATGGAGCCACGCTTCCTGCTGCTCAGCACCACGCTGAGCCCACCCGGTGCTTCCTGTGGGCACTCACACCGGGGCAGCATCCAGCCCCCAGTCCACCAGCACCGACCCGCCCGCGGTCTGTAACACAGCCACACTGGGAACATGGCATTCACGGCACAAAAATCTCCGCTTTTGAGGTTTTTGCTGCTTGAAAAGCAGCCTACTGGAGACGCAGCCGCGGTGCTCGTCTGCCACGGTTTGGGTCAGAAGGGACCTTAAAACCCACCCAGCTCCAACCCCATCCCACTAGAGCAGGTTCCCAAACCCCGTCACCCTGCAGGTGCCATCCCCAGCCCTGAGAGGCCACAGCAAGCCAGGGCTCCTTCTGTTGCCCCCTGCTGGGTACCTCCGTGCTCGTACAGCTGAGGCTGGTTCAATATCTAGAAGCATTTTAATGAAAAAAAGCCCAGTTCCTCACGCTCGGGTGACTTCAGGATCTGGGGCTTCAAGTAACTTCTGAGATCCGTGCCAAATCGGGATTCGGGATCACATTTACCGGTTCAGGTGAAAGCCTCCGTCAGATAAGCTCATTTTTAGCCTGGTGCTTCTGCAGCAGCCTGAGAACACGATTTATTTTCCCTCTTTCTCTCCCGTTTCCTTACAAAGCCCAGAATTTGGGCTGGAAGGGATTGAAGCCCGTGCGGTCCGAATCCCTGAACCTAAAGCTCAAAAAGAGGAGCCTGCTCGTGGAGAGATGTGCCGACAGACCCGAAGGGCGCACCTCCTCTGAAAGCCAAGTTCATGGCCCCTCTCACTGCCTGCCTGCAGCCTGTCACCCTATTTACCCAAGCACCCACTCCTCTGTATCTCATAAACATTTCTACATAAGAAAATCCCATTTAAAATTACCTTCCACACGGCAGAATAGAAGCACGGGTTAAACACCAGGCGGCAGTGAATCGATTTCTTTCCCCCTCGTATCTTTCTCAGATGAGAAACTTCGTATTAATCCGAGCTAATAAAATAATGTTAAAGCATTCCTTCAGGAAGCAAAATAAACTTAGCAGAGATGTAGCTAAAATTCAGATTTTATGCTGCCTTCTGCTGTTTTTCCAAGCTCTAAGCGATCATTTATTGTGACTATATAAAACATTAAAGCCAGCACATGCAGCACTGCCCCGTTCCTAAGGTCTCAAGTCTGCCAGCCCCTAATTCCCACCCCATTGCGAGTCCCCCCCAGGGCTGCTCCCCTGGCACAGGGTGGCTTTGGGTGCACCAGGGGAGGTGCACCCAAAAGGCAACGCCTTTTACTACTTTCTGCCCATGAAAAATTAATCCCAAGGGGAATTTCTCTTCAACTTCTTCATTATTTAGTAAAATGCCTTAAAGACACAATTCCGGGTGCTGTAATTTCCCAACTTGGTGGCTCCTCCCCGCTTGCCCGACTCACGTTACGGGTGCCAGAAATTCCCGTCCCAAACCCAGCAACCTCTTTTTGGCATTGCTGATAAACAGAGGCAGCTTCTGGAAAGCGTGCGAGCAAGCGGGCACAGTGACAGACAAGGCTTTGATAAATAAGACCTACATTTAGCTCAGTCCCTGAGCAATGCCATGGGGCCCAGATATTTCACCTGTGCATGCGGTGTGAGCACAGACGCCCTGCAGGCATCTCCCCAGCACGGCTGGGACCGTGTAGGGCCCGGCCCCACTGCACGGGGCTGCTGCCAGAGCTCGGCAGGGCCCAGATGTGGGTCCCTGCAGCTCCCAGCTGGCCCCCTGCACTCGGCCACCAGCCCGCTGTCACAGCTCGCCACTCACCCGCGGCTCGCCAGCAGCTTCGGAGCCCTCCTGGCATCCATCCCGAGGCACCGCCTTCCTCTTCAGCACCAAGATCCCCCGCCAGCCCTCCACATCACAGAAAAACAGCCCTGATTTGTAGCTAAACACCTTCACCCAGTGAATCAGAAGGCCACGTTGCAGCGTGCCCTCCCAAACAGCCCTCCCGTCTCCGCACTCAGCGGGCCGGGGCTGACAGCACTGCCCAGCCAAAGGATCCCTTTAATTAGCCGATGCGCAGCGAAGAGGATGGCATGTGACATCTCTTAGGGACTTTCTGACATTTCTGGAGGATTAGCAGCACCTTAATTATTTAAAGCCTGCCATTTACTCCCTGCCCTACATCGCCCCAGTCAATTAAAACGCACCGAAATGCCAGCAAGGGCATTTCAAACCGCTCCTGCGCATCGGGTTCCGAAGGATGATCACAGGCAAGCAAGGGCACATACCCAGGGCTATGCCGGGCCACAGGAGAGGCCCCAGGACCCATGTTTAAAGTAAAGGGCCCCAATTTCCAGCCTGGGCTGCAGGATGCATCCCATATTGCAGCAGCGACCATCGCCTCTGGCTGGGCTCGGGCAGGTTTTGGTGGCCAGGAGCAGAGCGATCCACAAAACCATCGGGTTTTGGGCAGAGGAGCAGAGCTACAGCTCGCTGCCTCCCCGTCGATCTGCATCTGAAACACCAAAAACTTCAGGAGCTTTTTATGAGGGAAGAGCTGCCCAAGGGCTGCGTGCGGGTATCACTCACCCCACGGACTGAATAATAAAAAGCATTCAAGAGCGTTGCATTGTTTCACCTCGTTTAAGCGAACGAAAGGAAAGATCTGGGGAAATCCAGGAGTAACGATCACACCGGGCTGTCAGCTCCACTTAAGGAAGGGGAAAACATTAATTTTTTGGAAAACCATCCCAGTGCTGGGAAACTCCCAAACAGGATGCCCAGAAGGGCTGGGGGACCTCAGGGTCCCAACCTAACGACATCGTGGACAAATGTGAGACAGCCCTAAGGATATTCCAAAGTAATGCACCCCAGATAAATCACTCACCCACCTTTGTGGCTTTCTAGCCATCAATATGCAGGGGAAAAAAAAGATTGGGCATGATGTTACGGTGTTTGTAACCGCAAGAAGAGAGATGTTACTCTGAGAAATGTTAACATTTTTTGCCTTTTTTTTTTTTTCCTCTGGTGTGAGGACACCCGTTTATGTTGGTTATTTCCAAACCAGGGCAGAAGGATGCCGAATGGTCCCTCGGGATATGGGGGCTGCATGCTGGCTGTGGGGTCCCAGGTGGGAAGCCCGGCCCCATTTTCAGCCCTTTTCCCTGGGAGGAACCCAGCCTCAATACAACTGCGCTCGTGTTCTGCTCTGCCAAGACACGAAGCGCCTTCCCCGTGCTAGGGCAAACACAGATTGCTCCTCAAAGCTGCTCTTATCTCGCTGCGATTGGCTTTTTTCAGGGGGAAAAAAAATGCAGGACCTGATCCAAAGCTCGAAAGCAGCGTTCGCTGCCTGCTTGATGAGAGAGGAGCCCTGGGGTCCCGCTTTCCCTCTTCCTTTCTGCCGCTGTGTGTAAAGGATTTGTGGCAGAAAGAGGGCTCCAGGCAATATTTCGATCCCGGAGGGTGCGCCCTGTCGGTGCTGGAAGGGCCACAAGGGCTCAGCAGAGCCCTTTGCCTGCAGCTTCCTCCGCAGCCATCGCCACCTCCCCGAGCTCGAGCGGCTCCAGACCTGGCACAGCCAGACCCGAGGCTCCCAAACACCTGAAGATACAAAATCTTCCACAAAAATTCAGAATCTGGGCCTGGAAAGCGATGAGGGAAAAAAACAGGCGCACAGTTTTTCCACTAATTACTCGAGAGAAGCCTTTATCCTGGTGGGTTTGGCTGCCGTCGCTCGGGCCCTGCAGCAAGGCCGCAGCACCAGCCTTTGAGGACCCAGCGGCTCGTCATGGGTGGCAGCTGCAATTAACGTCCAGCTAATTACCAGCATGAAAGAGGAGCAAGGAAACATTGCTGCATCCAGTTTCAAACCCTGCGCGGACGTGATCAAAGGGAGGGTTGGGACGGATAAACGCCGCGCAGCTTCAAACGCCGCTCTTCTCCAGCCACATCAAAGGCGCCGTGAGCTTCTGGCAGGTGAACCCACAGCCGGTGCCCGCTGTCAGGGGGCTGACACTTGTCACAAATTCCCCCACACGACACAGACAATGGATGCTGTAAAAAAGCTGGACAAAAAAAATCTGGTTTCTAATACTTCTTCCCTGTGTACCTAGGGGATACGTGGCAGCACGCGGCATCTGCTGCTCGTTTTCTCAGTCTGGCTCTCCGGGGAGCTGTGCCGGGTCAGCTTTATGCCTGCTGAGAGCATAAAGGTGGGGAGAGGAGGGAGAAAGGGAAATTTCAGCCACTTCAACAGCGATTGTCAGCTGAATTACTTCCCTTTGTACACTGCTGTGTGCTCTCAGCTGAGGAGGAGAATGGAGAGCAGCTGAGAATAACTCGCAGCACTTGTGACTGACAGACAAATTAATATAAAAATGGTCTTTGTAAGGCAGTTTCGTCCTCAGAGGGGACCTCCTTCACCACACTGAACAGGGAACGAGCTGCCCAGGCCGCGTGCTGGGTGTGAGCAAAGCAGCATCCACCCAAACTCTCCCCGTGGCTGCACCAGAGCTCACAGCCCAGAATAATCCTGGAGCTCTCACGGAGCACAAGGTTTGCTTTTAGAAGGCTAGTCCTGAGCAGCACCGTTCGGAAAACACCTACGAAATGGTGGAAGTGAGCTTCGTCAGGTATTTATGAAGCAGAAGGTTTGCGTGCCCTGCCAGCCCCTCGCTCCTCGGTGCCAGTGAGAGCAACCAGAATGCCTGCTGCATGCAGGGCAAAGCTGGTTTGGGCAAAAAATAGGCACCTCTCACAGAGAAAGCCCAGTCCCCAGTGCCCTCCCCTGCCCTGCAATTCTCTCGTCATTCATAAAACTAAGCCATTAGCCTCAAAACAAGAATCCCCTCTTTGAAATCCCCCTCCGGTGCCATCTCTCCCAGAGGTTTGCACTGAGCTAGGAGCACAAAACCAACAACTTCAGTAAATAAATATGAAAGCTAGAAGTATTAAATGTTAAATATTTTGAGTATTTTTTTTAAAAGACCAATCTCTGAATTCAATTCATCAGCAAGGAAAGGCCAAACTCCTGGGACTAAGAGGCTGAAGAGGATTTTGCATTATTACATCCCCACAGCACCAGGGAAATCATTCTGATTTCACCGTACCCTCTCTGCACAAAGTATTGTCTCATGAATTTTTATTACCAAGTAGCACACTCTAATCTGAATTTTACCTAGCCATTAAATTAACATGGAAACTTATTCACTGTGTTTAATCGGGGGTTAAAGTATATCAGAAAAGCCATAAATTCTCCAGCCTGTGTACCCCAATCCTACTGATATTCTGCTCAAAATTAAGAATTATATACTTGTGTCGTAACACTTACAAACAAAAATAGGTGGAAGTACTGATGGTGTCCAGGAGAACGAGCCAATTGATTTTTCTATATGCAGAAGGTGCCATTACTTATACATTGCCTAAATGAAATCATAACACATGTTGCTGATTAGTGAATAAGCTTACCACCAGTTTCCTGCTTTATCACGAGCTTTAGTCTTTAAAAATTGACATTTCAAACCAATCACTTAATAAAATTAGATTTCCTCCGTGCTCACAACTGCAGGCTTCAAGCCACTGTGCTGTTTCTGGGCAGCCGCACATCCCCCGGACCTGGCCTGGAGCTGAGCTGTGCCCCCAACAGCACGTTTTCCCCTGCGGAAACCCAAAACCACAGCCAAAAAGAGGGCCAAGAAACATCTCAGCTGCCGGCACACCACACAGCCCCACGCTCTGCCTGCGCCAAGCAGGCAAAGGGAAATTGCAACCATCTATAAAAAAAATGCAAGGTGCAGCAGGAGATGAGCACATCTCCGTGGCTCAGCAGGGACTGCACAGGGAAGGCTTTGCTCCTGCCTCATCCCCACAGAATGAGGAACATGGCTTTGTTTCATTGTGCTTGATATATATATATATATATATATATTTCCCCTGGTAACATTACATTTCTCTCAAAGCTACTGCTGTATTTTTAGAAAAGGCAGCACAAATGTTCATCCTGGAGTCTTCTCTTTCTCTTCTTCAATATGCTTGAATTTCAAAGAATAAGTGCGGAAAGGTGACCGTAGCTAACCGGTGCCCTTGAGAAAAGGTAATCCTCCCAGCAGGGCTGAGACCTGCCCCGGAGGCAGCTCCATCTCCTGGCTGCAGGACCCTCACACCAGCACCGCAAGCCACTGGGGCTTGACACAGCCCATGCTATGAAAAACGGTTTGGTTTTATTTTTATTTTTTTTAAATACCCGACATTCATTTAAAAGCAGCTGCAAATGCTTCCCTCTCCAAAACGGAGCAAGCACCAGATCTCATTATTTTTAAGTCATCTTTTCTATAGCTTTGCAATTAAATTGTTTACCTGAAAATCTACATGAAACCCTGCCAGCTGTGCCTCCCTCAGGTGCGACATGCTCACCCTGCCCATGGCAGCCAGCTGAGGACTATCAGAAGCTTTTTGCTTTAAATTTCATTAGGTTGCAAGTTTAAATTCAAAATATTTCAGTGCCTTTCTAATCAACACAAGAAAAAAAGCCGCAAAGAAAGATTTTGCCCCAAAAACTGATGTGTTCATAAAAAGTAAAGTATTGTAAGGTCTCTTCTAGCAGGCAGAAAACTGGGTGGTACCTGCAGCAAGCTCCCTCTCCCAAAATACAGGCACACCTGCAGGCTGTCCAGGTGGTTTGCACAACAGGCTGGAGCAGAAGTGTTTCAGCTGAGGTGGCCCCGTTAGCTGGCACCTGCAGAGCCAGGCTCCAGCTCGGCTTCACAGCCTCCCCAGCTGCTCAGCTTCTGAATAACAAGAAGAAAATAGACAGGCCAGTCTCCAAAACAATGTATTTCTGCAGAGAAGTTTACTATTTCAACATTTTCTTTGATCTAGAGTGAGTAAAACCCCAAACTTTTAGCTTGCCTGCCACAGAGATGGGCTGATTTTAACATCCATTCTTCACAGCGGCATTTCTGTGATGTACGCTCACGTGGTCATCCGCAGGCAGGTTTTTCCTCGTATTTGGGTGCTGTTGCCGCCCCCGGGGCTCCTGCCCTTGACTCACCCTTCCTGGAAGGGTGGAAGTGGCAGCAGGGGAAGGGGAAATGGCTCGGGGCAGCCCCAGCAGTGCACGCCCGGGCCACATCCACCGCCTGCTTCTCCAGGAAAGCAGCGGGTGACACCAAGGAAGACCTCACCTAGCACAAGGTCAGTGCGGATTTTATGATGGACTCGGTCAGGATTTCACCCAAGAAGGAGACAGAGATGCAGGCAACGGTGCTGCATCCCTTCTGCACGTAAAGCATCCCACCGAACCAAGGCCAGGAATTGCAGAGAACAGTGACTGTCCTGAAGGCCGTGAAATGCCTCCTTCAGTTACCGAGTCCTTGAAATATCTGCTGATTTTTTGACATGTAAAACCCTCACAATTTTCTCTCGGCATTTTTCAGGCGAACAGCTCTGAAGCAGCCACTGATTACAGGCTTTAATGACTGAAGGGTCTCATTAAGGCAGATCCATAAGGACCAAGCTTCACCTCAAGGTTTATTTGGCAGTAGCACTTGAACACCCTCTTTCCATTCAGAAAACACAAAAACCGGCATGTTTCTGAACCAGTAAAAACAGCTGGATTTTTTTATACACAATCCAGACGTTTTACGTACACACATCCTTAAAAACACACCACGAGGAGGAGCACGCAGGACTGAGATTTACAGAGCAGGGTAAGTTATTAAACCATCACATATCGAGGCCTCTCGAGATCCTACCAGGCTGCCGAGGGATTTTAGCTGGTGGGATCTCAACAGAAACATTGCAGGTGTTTGGATGTGTTCATGTGGGCTCACAGAAACAGCACAGGTCACTCGTTATAAAGGCAATATTTGTAAACTGAGACTATTTAGGTGCGAAACATCGGAAAACAAGCACAGGAGTGGGGCTACAGCACCACTGTGTGAATACACACGAACTCTGAAACTCGCTCAGAGGATTATTAAAAAAACATGACATATTTCACGTGCTGCACGAAGCAGCGGCTGGTTTACGGCCGCTGGAGGTTTATGACCACGGGCTGCAGCAGTGCTATAGCACCCTTGGCTGTAAAACCCAGCCGGCCCCGGCGGGACAGCTCAGGAGGAAGACAGAGGGAGAGGGGATTTCCCCAAAGGGGCGGCCCAGATGCCAAACCCTCCAGACCTCACATCCCCCAGATAGCCACGAGCCCCGTCCCAGCCATGCCAGGGACTGCTGTCACCTCCGGGAAGGTCTGAAGCCAGTCAGAAAACCTCAAAAAGAAAGCAGTTTGAGGAAGGGGGTTACATTTGGGGAAACTGGAAGGGAGCCCAGCTGCCCTGGGCTGTGTTTTCCGCACGGGGCAGAGCAGACAGCCCTGAAATAAGGATGTGAATCAGGCTTCTCCTGTGACCCCGGCACCACAAGACCCTGAGTCAGGGAATTGGCGTCATCGCCTCCCGGCAGATTTTAAGCTTTCTTCTCAAGGGCAGAAGTGGCTGTGCAGTGCAGTCCTGCTGCCCCCGCCCTGCCCTGGGCTCCAGCTCTCGAGAGCACCCTCGGGTTGCCCACGCCTCCATATATCACATCAGTCGTCCCCAGCATGAGGCTCTCCCTGTCAAGTCCAACCGCACCACCTCTTCTCTGGACCCTGCCCTTAGGGTTGCTTAGAGCTTACCGCTGGTTACCACATGATGATTTGTCTTAAATGAGCCACGGGATGACTTACTCTGAATGAATTTCACTCACACACTACCAACCACTCAAGTGTCACACCCATTGTAGTAGTGTTCCTGATTATAATCACCCAAACACGACAAGACCTATTCTATTTCATATACCCACACAGTTTCTGTACAAGAAATATTTGCCATAATTCCTATTTCTCCCAGGGGCAGGATAACACAGCCTTTATTCTTTAGGTATTGCTGTTCCAATCAATGCTTTACCCGTTATTTTCAGGGGACACGTAAGGACGGACTTACAGCGCCTGAACAGCACCTCTAGTTTCAAGTGAATCGCTGCAGGGATATTCTGAGAAAGCCAGAGCTGCCAAGTTCCCTTTCTCCCAGCAGCTCAACCAAGATATCTCCCCGGGTTTTGGTCCGGCAGGACAAGGTGCATTGCACGGCTGTGCTGGAGATCCCAGAGCAGCCCACGTGCTCAGCATGCCCGCTGTTTTCCTCTCTGCAGCGAGCACACCTCCAGCACCCGTGTCCTCAGCACAGGGTGCCCTCACCGTTCCCATCCGTCACTCCTCATGTGCAGGACACGTCCCGATGGGTAAGTGGCAAAGCCAAACCACAAACAAAAAGCAGGCACTGAAACTAAAGGACTGAGCAGAACGCTGTGTCTGCTTGTGTATCTTTTTGTTGATTAAAGCAAAGCCCTCAGGCAAACAGGAGTTCGAGCTAACGGAAACCAGAACCAACAGCGAGGAGCTCCCTGTATCACAGGCAGTCTCGTGAACTTCTGCAGTTCCTATTGCTTCCAGCCTTTTTAGTCTTCAGAGCCGAGCTAAGAAGCTTGGTCCTAATCTCTTTTGACAAAGCTCATCACAGATGGTTAGATGCGTTTCAAGCCCAGCTCTACCACGTCAATCCAAGAACCTCTCGCTGCCATGACTGGAAGTTTTTTTTGGACAGCATCTAGCTGATTGTCCTCTGGGTAAATAGGAAAAAGATTTCAAAGAGATGAAGAGAGTTCTGAGGTAAATCTGATATTTAGGAACCAGACCTCACTGCATTTTGGTTAAATCATCTCAGGCCTGTAGTATTTGGGGAGGGAATCTAGATAGTTTGCTAGTCAAAGAGAAAGCAGGAGAGGAGAGTATGTTCTGTCACCCACTGAATACATCACTCTATCCAAGCGTTATCTGCAGAGCTGTGATGTTAACAGCCTGGAACGATAACAAGAATTATAGAGCTGACAGCTGGCCAGCACTCCACAACGCACAGTAACAATCTTATATTCTGTCAGACAGAGCTACCTTATAACCTCAAGCATCTCCGCAGCATCTCATTGTGCTCCTTCCTCTGAGCACCTAATGCTCCACCTTGCACTCGTATCTCAAATATTGTACGAGCAGCAGTTTCAGACCCTAAGGGCAGGATGAAACTAGCAGGCGCCTGGATCTTTACGAGGTCTGTAGAGAAGGCTCTCGGCTCAACGTTAATGAACGCTCCCCGGTTTAGGCAACTTAACGCAAAATGGGGATCTGATGCTTCTGCTCTGACCATTTCTTTGGATTCTGATTCCAAGAGGAAAGACGAGAAGTGTAATTTAACATCGTACTGACTCCGCCACAGTCAGCTGAAAAATGGCTGGATGTCGACCTAAAGGTTGACTGACTGATACCTAAAGAAGCTATGGAGACAGCAATTGGGTTATGAGTCTTTGTAAAAATTGATAAATAATTAAAAACGGTCCATCAGTAAGACAACTGGTGAAGTTAGTCCACCTGCATACACACTCACAGCAAAAACCACTTCACTCTGCTGGAGGACTGGTCTGCAATTAGTTGACCAAAACTTAATCAAAGTTGAAAATAAGCCTGAAAACATGCTAATTATTTAGTAAAACAAACAGAACTGTAGCATTCCTCAGCGCTAGCCTGCCTACGAAGCACAAGGGCACTGCTACAGCAGCTGACTGGGCAGTAATCACTGCCGGAAAATGCATTTCACAGGCCGTTAACCTGATGGATTTGGACATGCAAAGCAATGATCGCTTCATTACGGCATGATAAATGACAGCCATGCATTTCCCTTCACGGTCCTTCCAAGAGATTCTCCAGAGAGCATTCGCTGCACTACGGAGCGCGGCGTTTCAGGCAGACTGGCACGAAGCAAGGGAGATCAAGTAAGAGGTTCGCATCCAAACAGGAAAACACCGGGAGAGAACCAAATTTCCCACAGGGCTCCAGACACATGCCTACAGAAGCACTGATACCTGAACACACTATTTGCGTTTCTTAATAGAGTAGTTAGAGCTAAATAAGTTGATGAAGCACATGAAATAAGCACTTCCTTCAGTTTGGATACGTGGCACACACCCTAAACCCAGTCTTCAGAGGCCTTCTAGGATTTCAGGACTCACAAAGACCAGTTTACAAGATACAAATAGGAAAAAAAAGTCACATCTTTCAACACTTAAATATTTTTTCGGTAACTAACATTATGACCCTCTTCTATTGAGGGGTCACAGTCTTGCTCTACATCGGGAATAACAACAAGCAAAGGGCCTGAATCTATCAAAATAGTATTTTAAGGAGCAGCTTGTAGCCAAACGCATGAAATAACACCAACAGGCAAGCCAAACCACTCCAACAGCAGGTCAAACCCAGCCCAAGGAGCACAGAGCTGAGAAGACAGACAGAAACCGGGCACTGAAATAATTAGGGGATGCCCGTAAGCAGCATCCGAACACCACGCGTTGGGACTGCAGGGCTTGTGCGGGCAGAGGACAGCAGACACCACAGCCATTGTGATAAGAGACCTCAGCTTTCAGCCTGTTACCCTCAGAACAGCAAAAAAACACGACAACAGCAGGACAAGAGCCACATCCCTGTTCCTTAGCAGGTTACATTCCCCCACCCGCCAAGCAAAGCATCTCCCCTACCTGGTGAGGACATGAAGAACTTCCTAAGGAGCAGCTCAACTAAGAAGCAAGCAGCCAGCATCTAAACCTTCTACTTTTCAGCTGAATTGCTTTAAACCAGAGCCCTGGGCGGATTGATTGGTGGCACCTGAATGACATTATTCGTAATGAGCAGAGCCTGTTACTCTCCTAATGCCTGAAAGCAGTTAATGCTCTAATAATAAGCCAGGTCCTTGTCTCCTTGGGTGCAACGTAACTCAGAGCGTTTGGGGCCTCATCTTGGGGAAAGTGTAGCAATGTCTGCAATAATAACTTAGTAAACCACCTTAATCCTGATTTGATTTGAGCCCCAAGAACTAGGCGAGTATTTCCTGAGACAGGGACCGTTTCTCTGAAAAGAGCCCACACCCTAAACCCCAAGAAATGGAGAAAGATAGCTCTGTCTCCCTGCTGCAGCCATCTCCTTGGCTATAATTACCTAAATACTTACAGATGGAGAGCGATCCCGAGGGTTACAACACAACGGCATAGCTGCCAATCTGAAAAGTCACCCTTGCTTCTTTTTGGCCTGCCTGCTTTTTGTGGGGCTCAACTATCCCCAGCCTTTGTGCGGGATGCATGGGTGTCTAGCACGGAGCTTGGCTGCTGCTGGGTCCGTGTTTCTGCTAAGAACCTGTCCTCAAATATCCCACGAATCAATCCTCAGAAAGCAGATTGGTGGCAAAGTGGGGAAAATAAACTAGTTGTCTTAAACGCTAACACAGAGCTCAACCGAGGGGGCTGCGGTGAGCGGAGGGAGAGGGAATGTGAGGTGAACGCACGATGAGCTCCTTCCTGCAGCCGCTTCTAGACGCAGGGCTTACAGCTATGCCTGGTGTCGGGGCAGACAGAGTTGGGTAAATGTGCTGTATTTGTGCAGATGCTGGTAGATAAAGTGCTGTCAACGTGACAGAAAATCAACGTAAACTTCGGTAATGCGAGGAAAGAGATAAAGCGGGATAATGGGTTATGTACAGAACAAGAGGCAATTGCAGAGGTAGAAGTTAATTTAATACACGCTCAAAATACATCGCACTATAAATAATACATGATAAAAAAATACAAAGAGGAAAAAAAATTTAAAAAAATTAGTAACCATAAATTCCGTTTTCTGAACATCTCTTCTGGATAAACAGTGAGAAAGGTGCTGTACACATCAGAAGGTACTGCCAGAAACACAGCAATTGTACAAAACATCCTTGGAGCCGTTAACTGCTGAGACCACTTGTTGGCAGTCTATTTTTTAGACTTTGGGAACTTCTGAAACTCGTCCTGTTCCTTGAAAAAAATCTGAGCAAGGATATGGTCTGCTGTCGCATGGAAGTAGTCAGTCATACGAAGAGTTTCCAGCTATAAGAAAAAAAAAAACCACACTGTTTGAGAGAGAATAATCATAGCTACCGGGCTATTTTTACAACATTCATGATATGAAATATTAAAGTGCATCTCAAATGGAAGATGAAAACCAATGACTATGAAAGTATACAGCTAACAATAAGCCTTACACTGAGCTGTTAATATCACTGGATGCCTAGGTTAGAAAAATACAGCCTTGCTCTGGCTCCTCGGATGCAGAGCTGCTTAAAGCATAAGATTATGTACAGTTGGGCTTTTCTGACTCCTCCTGCCCTTATGAAGTTTTCTCACCTGGTCGCCTGTGCTGTAGGCTAGAATCAGAAGCAAGTCCTCATCACATATGCTTTTAAGGTAATGTTGGGTTCCAACGGGGAAAAATATAACATCTCCGATGCCGATGTTGAAACTGCTGACGGCCCCAGAGGAGGTGATAACTCCAGCCTATTGCAAGGAAAGTGGCAATGTTCAACAGCTACATTCAGTGCACTGTTAGTGGATAAGCACGCAGTGACGTCCTAGCACTGTGCTGCAATCAGCTCGCGCAGTGTCGGTGCTTTCACTGAGACTCTAGAAAGGTAGAATAGTCCAAGGCGAATTCCCAAGTACAAACGCCTTGCGTTATGGGGTCTCGTCATTCTGTCTCAGTTGCATTTGCACTTCAGATTTAAATTGAGTGAAAAACAAATAATAAAATCCTACACTCTAGTAAGCTTTCTCTTTTTTCTCAGAGGAGCTAATTCAAAAGTATGGTTTTGTTTTGTTTTGTTTTACTATTACTTTCTTCTCCCACTATTCGGTTTGAATTCTTTTCAATAGCATGTATGACTTCTGAAGAATTACCAAGGACAAATTCTGCTCTTTGTTCAGCTCCACTTTGACTAGACAGGCTGCCACAAATGTAACCGAGAGCAAAATTTATATTGAAAAGGAATGTGTGGACGCTGAAAGTTTTGTAATAATACTGATTGGAGTACTATTAATAATCGGGGATGGGAATCCGTTATAAGATCCGTAATTGTTATACAGCCAGAACTCCACTGCCTTGCCCCTTACTGGGGTAAGGAATTACCTGTCCGCAGCCGCTGATGACATAACCCATCTCGTTAGCATTGAAGTGGAAATGAGGCTGTCCCAGCTGATTGCTGAATATCCTGAGAGTTGCTAAGGTGAGGGTATTTTCATGCTGAAAAGCAGAACACAAATGTTCAGAGTCAGTTACATCCCTGTTATACATCACATAGCAGTGACGAACCTACACAAAATGCATTCCGTGCCTTATTTTTAGGTAGCTAAGTGCCCTATTTATAAATACCTTATTCAATGCCTTATTTTTAGGTAGCTATTCAGCTGAAAGCACATACCTTGTTCAGTGACTCACTGAAAATTTTCTCTGTTTCATTCAGCCCGGTGCTGTTTCTGCGGTAGCGAGCCCACTGGAAGATTCCTCCCGGAAAATGATATTCTCTGGACCCTTAAGACAAAGACAACTAAATGAGCACTTACAGCAAGGTTTTGTTAACATTGTTAGGGAACTTCAGGGAATTACTACGTGCTAAACTCGAGGCCTCGAATCTTGTGAGCCTCTGGAACAAAAAAGAAAGCCCGCTTAGCTTATCTGCCTGTCATGCACTAGGCACTATGCAATCTCCTTTATTGTGTGTTTGAGTAGTTAGATCACCACAACGGAAACCGCAGACTAGAACTTTTCCACCCCAAATTGCTACCAATACCAACACATTAACTTCCAGTATATTTACATGTTACCTTTCTGACTGCGTATCGCTGTATTTCGTAAGGTGCTGCTAACGCAGGGGAACGTTTTGGCCCACGTGCGAAGATCTTTGTCACACATCTCTTTCTCATGATCCACCCAGTTGTGTGTAGACTTATGGACCTAGATTTGATTTTTAGGCCTTCTTGGACAGACTGTGCTACTTGGAACTAAGTTTTGCCGTCCGTGTTCGTTAGGTGCTCCCTGGTAATCACTACACCCGGGTTGCACAGAGGGATGTTTAACAAATTATTATGACTCCCTATTCTTTCAATCTCCTTAAATTATCATTTCTCTATACGCTTTTAAGTCACATTTCGGTGAAATGTTTACAGATCCCCTTCTCTCCCCTGTCTATAAAGGCAGAGAGCTCTTCCGTACCAGGTTCTTGGGTGCGTACCTTTGAGGTTATAGAAGTACTGCCACACCAGGTGGTCCGGAGACTGCACGTAGTCGGCACTTTTCACGAGCTCATCCAGGTTTGGAGGGAGGTTAACTGCTTGATCTTCCACTTGTTTCTTGAACGTTCTGATGAAGTTCACTCCACCTCGTGGCTGCGGGACACGAAGTGCATATAGAGTTGACGGATGCACAAAAGCAAACTGAGGAATTAGAATTGTATTTCTCCAGATATTTCTTCACCTCCTTGACTGCCTAGTCCTGCCAATGCTTTGTTTTGCCCCTGTGCTCTGCCCTTCCTTCTCAGGTGCCACAGAGATTTGGAGCAGAAGAGTAACTCGGTCCATCTCCCATCAAATTCTTTCAGGGTGGGGAGATTTATCACAGTTTTGTGGTTTGAACATGCAGATTCCTCAGACCCAGAAGAAGTTCTGAGGCTGTATTCTTGATGAAGGAACACTGCCAACTAGTTAGTTCAGATGACCTCCGTTTTAACAATGAGGTGGACTTATCTATACTTTCTTATGAGACGTTATTTTACCACAAGATTCATCAAGGGGCTGTTGGGAAATGAGCTTTGGGCTTCAGTACGTCATTTTCCCTGCCATCTTTGTAAATGTGGAGGCTCCCCCGTGAACTGGGAAGACGTGAAAAGTTTATTTCTCCTTGCGTGTAAAGGAGCACACAGGGTGGCACAACGTTGGGCAAAGGACAAGCGTACGTCTCCCCACACTGGGGGAACTGAGGAGATGAACTGAGATAAGGGGAATTCTCCCCCAAAAAAAGGACTGCCGTGCTGAGCGCAAGAAGACTAGACAGAGGCTGGTTATCCCGGCGTACAGACCTTTAATGCTCTTGCGGCTATATCCTCTGGGGTAGAGAAGAACGCATCATCTACATCCAAGGTCTGAAGTTCCTCGTGTGTCGTGAAAAACAGCAAGAACAGGCAGTCTTCTGTGCCTACGTTCTTTATCCAGTGCACGGTGTTCCTGGGGAAGAAGATCACCTGGCCAGCTGTGACATTGTAGGTGGTAACCGTGCTGTCGTCCGCACCAATGACTCCAATCCAGGCAGTGCCCTGTAGCACAGTTGGAATTTAACAATAGGAATGAAAACTTGCTCATTTAATCTACATAATCCAAAATTCGAATAGGCTCTTAGGAGAAAACAGAACCTGACGCACTCGCCTGCAAGCTTTTGTGAAATTAAATCATAGGATCACAGAATGGGTTGGGCTGGAAGAGACCTTAAAGCCCGGTTATGTGCTAACTATTAGCATTAACTAAGAATCATTGTTCTTAGAAATACAACTAATAATTGAGATATATATAAATACATATACTTCCAATGAAAGATGATTTTGCATTCAAATAAAGTTTGTATCTTGAATTTTTCCTCACTGTGAGTTTCTATTTATCTTTTTTTATTTTTTTTGTATTTATTTTTACAGCTATGAAATTTGACACTAAGGTGAAATAGAGCAAACAAAGATTTCAAAGATGCAGAAATAATCAGGAGTACCTGCTGCAGGTAGCCGTGTTCGTTGGCATTGAAGTGCCAGTGGGGAACCCGGAGCCCTTTGCTTTTGATCCGCAAGGTTCCAAAAGTCATTGAAGAGCGATGGTTATTGATACTTTTTCCAAATTCCATTTCTTCATCGTTTTCGTATTCATTTACGTCATTCCTGAATCTTGCCCACTGAATTTCGCCACCGGCGAAATTAAACACCTGTAAAGTGAGTCAAAGTGGATAGTTTTATCAGTTGTGGACTGTGGTGACCAAACAGTCCAAATGTATTTTAGGAAATACTTGATTTGAGCAATACTGATGAGACTTGTTTCTTTCCTCAGTGAGGGTCCTTGCAGCATGTATTTTAGCCACTTCTCACAATCACTTACATGCTTTCTCATGTCATGACGGGATAGTAATGTTTGTACAAATGAGAGATACATAGAAATATCAAGGACAAAATTATCTGCTCATCTTCTTATGTCATTCTGGAGTCAGATTTAGGAAACCAGTTGCATACATGCTTAAACTTTTAGATTCAAAAGGCTTAGAAAATTTCCTGAGTAAGATATTTTTCCTGCATTTCTACATTTGCAAACTATTTACGCAAGAAAATATTCCCTTCCCAACATTTGTACTGCCTCTAGGATGTGTTTTGTATTTGAAAGAATCATCTTGCACTGGGGAAAGGCATATGAAAAGGGTTGCTCTCCTCTTAAACACATTGTTTGTCCTTTTGTTTGCATTCTTAAACACATTTTTGTTTGCAAATATATTACATAGTTAAATATAACGTATAGGAGTACCAGAATGGCTGTCATCAGTTTAAAGTGTCCAGCTACCTAATTTATCCTTTTCACTCTTTGCTGAGCAAAATTAAATTAAATTTTTAAATTTAAATTAATTAAATTTTTAATCAATCAGAAATTATTTTTATATAACAATACAAGATGGATCTTGTCTTTAGTGTTTGCTCAAAGGAGACCTTTCGATAAATATCAAAATACACTTGCAAAAAGAACTGTATAATTCCTATAGCTTTGTGACATTGTAAAATTAACGTGTTAGCTCACTGAAACAAGACCACGGAATCCATTTTTCTTGCAACATAAGAATTTGTTTGAATCCAGTCATAAGAACTAAAGAGTTACTGTGCTACTCAGGTTACATTAAGATTTGATCTTTCTGTTTATGCTTCACCCAATTTCACACTCTGTAGTTTGGGAATCGCACTTAAAACAGTTGCCTTCTCTTGCAAGCCTTATTTATTGGAGCAACTATTTAGCTCTCCAAGAGATGCTCCAGAGATGCAAAGCACCTCCGAAAGCTGTTGTATAAAGCAGTGAACCGCTGTTAGGAAGTCTGGGTCTCTCCTCACCGATTCTAGACTGGTCCCCTATTACTTAAATAAGTAAATGTTTTAGATAAGTAAATAGGTGACATGAATTCACTAAACTTCTACATACGATGCCAGAATATTATTGACCAGTTTACCTTTGATTTCGTCAGATGATTCAGGAACTGGAATTTGACATCCACGCTCTTTTCATCTGGTTTTGTGGAGCTTGCCCCATCATCTTTCATGCTGACCTCTTTCACGATGCCGGTGGTGCTCGTGTAGACCAAGGACAAGACCAGCACTCCTATCGCGGTGGTGATAACGCAGGCCAGCAGACAAACTAGGAAGATTTTCATCAGCGACCAGTTGCCTTTTCTTTCCTGGCATTAGCAAAAAGCCCACCGAAACAAAACAAAAGCAAAGCAAAACAAGAAGCTTTATTAGATCGAACACAGGGGGAAAAAAAATATGTGATAATTTCTTCGTAATCGTAACAGCATGCCTTGCAGAACCACGCTTACAGCCAAATCTCTGGGCCCAGTGCAGGGAAAACTCACAGCACATGTTACAGGGCTGCTTCATTCTGTCCCTCCATTGTTTCACCAAGTGAAAACACGTCTTCATCAGCCGGGGGTTTTACAAGCACCTGAAGTTTTTTTCCCATTGCTGTTTCTGTTCTGTCCCTCAAAACGCTGACACCCGTAGGATCACCCCACAGCAACCCTTCGTCCATGGGGTATGGGAGGAGAAATGCTCGTGGCATCGTTTATTTGCTGTAAATTACCTCCGGACACACAGGCCTTGGGAGGGGAATGACAAGGAGAAAGAAGCAGCTGGGCACACACAAGCACAGGAGCTTATGGAAGGCCAAAAAACCACTAAAAATTGCTCTTAAAAAAGAAGCCACAACTGTGTGCTGTCCTACTGGAGGAGTTCTGGCACCACAAAGCATCTCCTCGATGAGGATTTTCAGTTTCCTGCCCCTTACCGTTTTTTCTTACAAGCTGCAGGTTCAGATGAATAAAAAACTACATTCCCTGACCCAGATTTTTAACCTCCAGCGATTCTGGGTGCACAGCTTGATCTACCTTTAAAAGATTGATTTTCAGATGGTGAGGGCCTGAAAATGAGCTCTGAAAGCTGATTCTTTTAGCTGGACACTCAGAAGTGAAAAATCTGAAGGTTGCCCTCTGATTTTAACAAAATGACCTCTTTCATGAATCTATTTGACAAAAGCTCTGTACTAATAAATTTCCCTTACCAGTGGAAAAGTGCTCAAAATACCAATGTATTTTACTCAGTAATAATCCTTTCTTCAGTTTAAATTACCCCTTTTTTCAAGCTTGTATTCAATTAAATATTACAACAGTAGTACACAGACCACAGAGTTTCATCAGAGAACAAGGCTTTAGACCTAAATGCATTCAAAATCCTCATTTTCCAGGCTGGAACGACCTTTAATTTACGGCGTTTTCACAGCAGTGGCACCGATACAATAATTACTTTTAATGTAGAAAGAATGGCGAGCGCAGAGCATTCAGCCTCAGCCCAAGTGTGTGGAATGAGTTATGTTGCGAGGAAATCACTGGTTTTGCTGTATTTACAGCCGGGAGGCAGCGCTGGGCGGGCTGCAAGCAAATGCAACGCCTTTAGGAGCAATACGCCAGCTCCTTCTCCACGAAGTTCATTCAAATCCCAAGAAGCAAAAGGTTTAATGAGAAAATCACAGAGAGTGAATTTTCTCAAGGGCAAGAAAAAAAAAAATGAAATAGTACTCAAATGTGTAACTCGGAAGAGATACTAAAGACCACCACGAGATGTGCTTTTAAGTAGCTGTTTTGGTTAAAATCAAGGGGGAATCCTCCAAAGCTAATTACTGTGTCACAGGATAAAGAATTTAGCTATTAACTTCAGTGAGGCCAGGGAATTTTGTCTCGCTGTCCAGCTCCTGGCACGTGCACGTGAGATAGGACATCGTAAAACCTTGGCAGCAGAAGCCCTTGGGAGCTTTTGGTTTCCTCAGGACCTTCTTAATGGTATAGGATGGGGTCGTATGGTGAACTAATAAAAAGTAAGGGCTAAATCTTCAAACCGTCTCTGCTAATAACGTTTTGATAAGACTGCAAAAGAAACGGACTGGTACCTCTTTCCTGGGCCATTCTTTCCCTTTTGAAGGGCTTTGTATTCTCTCTCCGTGCATTTCGAATGCCTGGTTATCCATTCCGTGAAGCCGAGACGGATCAATCTACAAAGGACGAGAGACACATTGACACGAAAGGCTGTTAATTCCGACGTGTGCTCGTTTAGGTTGCGTTAAGGCCGGGGAAGGGACCCATCGCCTTTGCGCCGCGGCGGCAGCGGCGGCACTGAGCGCAGCGCCCTTGTGCAGCGATGCGCGGCAACACAGGGACGCCTCGCCGAGCTACGGCAGAAAGGCCTGACACAACGTGGCGGCGAGATGAGGCTGAACCACCAAATACGTGGAAAAAAAAAAAAAGGCAGAAAGGAATCATCAGAGGTCATCTGGTGCCCTCGCTCAAGGACCGAACGCGGCGCTGGGTGGTTGCGTAACCTACTTTTGCAACAACAAAAACGGCCGAGGTCCCCAAACTCCTTTGGCAATCCACTTCGCTGCTTCCATATTCTTATAATTGAGAAGTTTTTCACAAGGCTAAGTCACTCTTGCTGCAATTGCAGCCCGTTACGGTTACCCTCCCACCGCGGGCCCGACCGCGCAGGAAGCGCAGCAGTGCGTCCAGCCCTGAAATCTCCCTCCGACAGGGCTTTAGGAGATGATAAGGGAGGGTGTAGCTGGGCTACTACTCCTGGGTTACGCCTCTCCTGCTTTACTAGCACCCTTAACTTTTGGGTGAGAGATGCTAGAGGGAATAGCCTCTTTCCTTTGGATTTCGTTCTGTGAAAACCATGACTTTGTTTAAGTCTTTCCTGAACCCGTTTACATTCCCTGACTTAATAGATAGGCTGCTTGCTGGGTAAGGGAAAAATAATAATAATAATAATAATAATAAATCACACTTCTCTGTTCTAAACAGACCACTTAATATAGCTCCATTAAGTCCTCCTACATTTCTGTATCGTGGGTTTGGAGCAATATCACCATGACACACGCATTCACCTCTCCAAGCTGGAGTCCCAGCCTTTTTAGTCTCTCCCTTTTAGGCAGTTCTTCCCTCTCCTTCATCGTTTCAGCATTTCTCCTTCAGACCTTCTCCAACTGCACCCCATTAATGAAAATCATGAATAGCAACAGACAAACCTTGTTAACCCCAAGTACTGTTCTCCAACCATCTCAATGATTCCTTAAAAATAATTTAATATAGACCATGATTCTTTGTTTTGAGACACATAAGTGCTAAATGCTGTTAGCCTGTCATAAAAGGAAACTAGGTTTGTGTGATACATTGTGTTTATACTCCTCTTCTCTTCTCTTCTCTCTCTTCTCTTCTCTTCTCTTCTCTTCTCTTCTCTTTCTCTTCTCTTCTCTTCTCTTCTCTTCTCTTCTCTTCTCTTCTCTTCTCTTCTCTTCTCTTCTCTTCTCTTCTCTTCTCTTCTCTCTCTTCTCTTCTCTTCTCTTCTCTTCTTCTCCTTCTCTTCTCTTTCTCTTCTCTTCTCTTCTCTTCTCTTCTCTTCTCTTCTCTTCTCTTCTCTTCTCTTCTCCTTTCCTTTTTCCTTTCCTTTCCTTTCCTTTCCTTTCCTTTTCCTTTCCTTTCCTTTCCTTTCCTTTCCTTTCCTTCCTTCCTTTCCTTTCCTTTCCTTTCCTTTCCTTTCCTCTTCCTTTCCTTTCCTTTCCCTTTCCTTTCCTTTCCTTTCCTTTCCTTTCCTTTCCTTTCCTTTCCTTTCCTTTCCTTTCCTTTCCCTTTCCTTTCCTTTCCTTTCCTTTCCTTTCCTTTCCTTTCCTTTCCTTTTCCTTTCCTTTCCTTCTTATTATTCTTCTTGGCATTAATGCCAAAAGGGACAGTCCACTGACCACAGGCAACTTGCGTAAGACCTCTCGGCCATGGTTTCTCTTTTCTAATCTGGACTTTATTCACCGCCCCTCGGTGGTATTGCTAGCTGTTTGATTGCTGTTAATGAATTTAAGTAAACACTGTATCTTCACGGACATAATTTATTAATCTCTGCAGGAAACTCATGGACCAGGATTTTCCAGGTCCTCCTTTCCGTCAGTAAGGGACAAATAAGGCGAACAATAAGGAACTTCGGTGCCACTTTATTATCTTTGACAGTTCTTCCTCCTCGTCTCTCCTCTTTATGCTCTGGACATTCCCAAAAGCACAAAAGTCAAAGATGACTCATGGTTAGGTACAATTCCACCTATTTCCTTGGTGCTTCCTTCTTGGAGACCATTGCAGACTACAAGCCAAATTATATTTATTTTCATTGCTCCGTGTAACGATGTCCTACAATTATATTTCAAATACCTGTACCTTTACGAACATCCAAATTCCTGAGCACCTTTTTCCTAGACTGTTTTCACCGGATTTTGCAAACAGCCCTCTGAATTTATCGAAGTTGCTTTTTCCTATTCTTCCTCTCTTCCATTCTAAAAACCTTTAAATCCTTTAAATCTTTAAAACTTGTACTTATCTTCACATTCTGATCAAAACCTGACATCATCATAGCCTAAAAAATATCCTGGATACTCTGTGATCAATTTATCTTTTTCCCAACAGGCATTTGGTTAAATAACATCTCCTCAAGGCAAATTATTCTAGTTGTTTACAACAATGTTCTTTCCATCTTATCTTCTTGGTTTGGTGGTCTTAATGGTGGGAGCTCAATGTAACAGATTTTTTCTCCCTTTATTGTCATCAAGAGACTTTCAACAGATTAGCTCCTTTTATTTTCTAAACTTTGATAAAAAGGCGAACATCCGTAGAGAAATGTATTTTCCCTCCCCTTTTCTTTGCACTGATAACACATTCTTTTGCTGTCATTCCTCGTTAGCTCTAGTTGAAAGCCGTCCCTCCTAAGTTCGTAATCCTAAATTTAAAGAGGCATTTCTTTTTCTGTCTGCCTGTCTCTCCTCAGCAGTCCTTTCTATTCCGTTCTGTGAAAAGCTCAGCCATTCGCGTCGTTAGCAGCAGGATAGAGTGAACTGGAATTAACGAAAAGCTTTTCTCCTTTCTCTGTGAACACCAAGTCCCTCGGCACAGATATTTTTCCAGCTGTAAACCTGACCGAATATTTTGAGTAAGGAAAGAAAAATGAAAAAACGTGGCAGATCACGGAATCCGTGATCAACAAGAAAGAAAATACATACTACGATTTTCAAGGGTTTCACAGTTCCAGATACGTATACATATGTGAGATTTCATAAACATATTTTGACAAACAAATACAAACGCTTGATAGGGTAGGAGTTCACCTGGTTACACAGGAAAAGAATTAATAGTGACAACTATTATTATGCTGTTGGTAATGAGTGACTGCAGGGTTCGCAGTTTTTCAGATCCTTCTTTTCAGACCAGAAGGGGTATAAACTAACCAGACTACCCCTCAGCTGGCAGTCTTCATGATATCTGGACCCTGAAAATAAGTTTTCCTATACCAGCATCCTTCCGAATCAGTGTGAACTGATGCAGAGAGGTGCCCTAATGCAAATGGGCTGTTCCAGAGGAGAACACAACTGCAGCATACAGCTGTTCCATCTAAAGACCTTCCCTTGGAAGGACAAAAATCCCAGAGACAAAATTCCCATCCGTCTTCCTCCCACCGTGCCAACCCGCTGTCTTACCGCCGCTGGGATCTTCGCAAGGTCTCAGAGCACAATACTTGTCCTCATCAAAGCCTCTGCTGCCCTAGCTCGGTTTTACTCATGTATATATACACTGTAATTCAGGAAGTGCCTTCTGCAGAAAAGATTTCCTGTGTATGCAAATACATACGGTCACGGACACTTGTGTACATCTTCATCAAACACTTCTTGTAACTTGCTGAGAAACGGTAACATTCCTTCTAACAAGCCCTGCTAATTTATTATTTCCTCCAAGTGCCGGACTCGGGCTTTCTGCCTGCCTTCCCCACCCCGCCACTATCGAAACAAAGATTATAGTTCAATAAAATGCCTTTTCCCTGATGTAGCCTCCAGGAAACAAACACCTCTGACAACTTGGAAATGGCAATTACTCTTGTTTGGTACTTGATATTCATTTATTGTTCCTGAGTGGTAACTTCATTTTAGCTTAGAAGAAAACAAAATTCCAGCTATAATTGCAAGTGCATCGTGTATATATCCTAAAAGTTACTTTTTCTGTTGATATATAAGCAATCAAACCCCTCTTTAAAATACTCTTTAGTGGCCATAAAGTTCAGATAAGAAAATAAGAAAAAATTGAATAGGCTGTCTAACAATGATAACCAGAACTGGACAAACAGTTTAGTTTATTTATTTTATTTTATTTTATTTTAAATATAAACATGCAGGGCTTCTTCCATGAAATGTTAACATTGTTTTAATTCCGTATTCTTTTAAAAGTGGTGTCTTATCACATGTTGTTAGATCCTGCTGGAAGCACTAATAACTCAAGGTTTGAAATAACTCATGAAAGTAACGAACATGTACAGAAATAATGAATAAAATATTGTTTCAGAACAGGCACTGGTCCACCTTTCAAAAAAAAGGAACAACGTACAGGCCGACAAATTATTTAAATTATACAGTATTAAACTATTCGTAGATATCAGCTTTTTTCTTCTTTATTTTCTTGACGATCATCACTTTGCTCTTGTTTCATACTGGTATCTTCAAGAAGACTCTTAAGACGTGACACATGGTGTAAAGCCCTAAATTATGAATTATGAAGACTTTAATAACAGTGTATAAGTATTTACATTCAACACAAAATTATGTTTTACTAACAGTTTGCTTACTAACAGGTTGCTTACTAACAGTTTATCAGTTTGAATTGTTTAGAAACAGTTCACATCATCTTGTCTAACTGTCCATTCATTCTGTTTTAGAAATTATAAAACATATTAAGATTTTCTTTAAGAAAAAGATGAAATACTTTTTGGAACTGAAATTTTAAACACATCTTCTCAAATATGGCCACTCATGCACACCCAGTTTCTGTTAAATTATTACGGAATAGGTATTTAACACGGTGATAAACGCTAACATCATGTTACCAAAGAGGATACCCGCACTAAAAGTTACTGTATTTTTACATAAACCTTTTAATTTCACATTACAGTAGAAAACTACACTGCAACACTGACTTTTGTTGAAACAAATGCTCTGCATAATCAAAACCTGTTTTCCATTCTGCCTTTTCCCAAAGTTATTTCTTTAGTTACTTACGACATCCCAGTAAGATTGTTGTTAATTACTCATAATTTGCTTATTCTTAACAGTTTTCAGATCACACAACAACTCTCAGCTAATTTGTCATTCTTTTTCTCTACTTCCTGAAAACAGTGAAAAGTCAGAAAATCAGGTCACTTACTTCCGAATAGAATTAGTAAGAGGGATTATCTCGCTGTCACAGAGTTTTAATTCAGCGTCTGCTTTTTCAAAAAGCTTAAAACAAAAAAAAAAGAAATTGTAAACTGAGGAACATACCTGAATGTGACAAAACATTTTTATAGCGCATTTCATCGGAAAGGATTACCAACAACTTTACAGAAACACGGAGTAATTCAGGAGGGGTTTAATCCAAGCTTCCTATGCAGCTATGATGTTACAGAAGGTTGCTCCCCCCGGCCCATTCCTTCAGCCTGCCTTAGCCATATGCACGGAGAATTCATTCACTACCGAGTATAGGACATAAACTTTAAGCACTGTATATAAGAAGCATTATGAAAACGTTACGAAGAAATAAATCTGTGAAATCATTTTGAAACAAAAGGGACACAGAATACTGAATCCCTGATGCCAAAGCAGGCGAGGATAACGCATTTGAGAATGACCTTTTTTAAAATGTGGCCCGTCCCACTGAAAGCCTGATGTTAACTGGGACATAACCAGAAGACAGCGTGACCAGAGCACAGCAAGTGGCTGCTCTAGCTGTTGCTGGAGCAGCAGGTGAGCGGGATGTGCTCCCTTCGGGCAGGATGCTCTGGAATGTCGCCATCTTCTGGATAACCAGAGCTTTCTGCAGCACCGTTGAAGCCAACTTGCTCAGTCGAGTTGCTGATCAGCCACAGGTTGCCCCAGCGGAACAGGACGCAGAGACTCTGATTCACAACGGCAGCAGCAACAGCAAAAAAAAAACAAACCCGGGGCTTTAGGGCACAGCGGTTTGGATCTTGATGCAACCTGGATGGAATCTGCTGGCAGCGTTCTTTTGAAACTGACTGGAAACCTAGGCCATAAAAGAATGTAAACAGCACATCAATACCGGCAAGACAGTACAAGGAAACTGACTACTTACTTTTGCAAACTCTTCCTTCTGCCCAGCCGTTTCGTTCGGGTTTAAACTTCCCTGAGCTGCTTGAAGCTTAAACAACATTAGCTTCAAGGCTTCCAGGGGTCTGTGATTATGGTCTCCAGAAAAGATGTTTTCCTAAACCAAAATCCAAAGAATTTGTTGATTGTGCACTTAACAGTAACATTTGTTGATCAGTACGCATCAAAATTCAAAAAAGTTTTGAAGTTTCCCTCAAACAGCTTAAAGGCAAATTTGTGAGTGTTTCTCTCTATTTGTTCTTTACAGATCTATTAATAAATTGCACATATATGACACTGGATCATCTTAATTTATGCCACTGTAGAGTTAGTGAAGTCACTGTAAATACGTACATTGTTAGGAAGACCTGAAGCAACACAGAAAGGTCTCAGCCCTGGCTTGTGTAAAATCATCCAAGAATATGATGACTGTCAGTGTCAAGTCCTTTTAACGCTACGGCAGCAATGCTAAAACATCTTCTAACATAACTGACAGAGCAAGTAAGCATCATTAATGATAAGCATAGATTTATTCATATAATTAGCACCTACGTGATATCTGCTCATTCAATAATAAAAAAACAAAACAAGCAAGCAAAATAGTTCAAGGTGACAAACTTTGGGGGTAATCTAGAAATACTCGTGCCCAGAAATGATGCCAAATTCATTAGACAGAATCATTTGAATTACCCATGTGGATTGTTAGGTTCTGTGTCAAAAAACCCCATAGCGAAATAGACGTATGTGCCACTGTGGAATAAGTTAAAGGATGATGCTTTGTTTACTGCAGGATGGGAAAACAGAATATCAGAGCAGTTAAGATTCAAGGACAGAGGGCAGAAAGTAAAAGAAACATACCACGACATAAATTAACGTTATGCCTTTGAACTAGAACAGCGGGCTCGGGGCTCATCTCCCTAGCTGAGTAAAGGATAATAGAAATGGAGAGGGTTCATATAATTAAAATGAAAGACTGAACAATATTAAGACTGCCAAGAAGGTGATTAACATGTAAGAATGGGATTAAAATAATGAATAATCTAAAGAGAGTAAATTCAATCCGAAACCCAATTCCAGTGCAACAGCATGAATAATAATATATTAATTTACCCCTTGAACTTGACTCATACCCAGCACGACATCAGCAAGGTTCTTAAATTGGAAGCATTTAATAAATCAATAACAAAACCCTTTTTTCTTTTACTTGAGGCAGGAAAATTACTATTTAAACAAAATATGGAACGTAAAAGTAAAACTAAGTGTTAGACTATAGGATTTAATAACTTTAAGAATTCATCATGCCGAAATGTGACTAAATTACGTCAGTTTGACTTTCTACTTTGTACATTTTGGAAGAAGGAAACCAATTTATAGGTATCTCCCCTTCTAATATTTACCAGCCTTACACATTTTGGGCACTCTAAGCAGTAAACACTCAATTTTACTGACCTTGTTTTTGTCATCTAAACAGTCTTCCAAGAATTTATGAATGATGTCCGCCTTGGGGAACGGTAGAGGATCGTTTTTGTCCTCCCAGCGTGCAGGCGCTGGTGATTTGCTGCACCAACATGAAACATGCAATGGAGAATAACAACGGGTTTATAATCTGAGAGAATTATACAGTCCGTTTGATGAAAACAGACATACCTCATAAATGCAACACTGAAGGGCACTGAATAGTCCTGTCAGTGCTGTGGTGACCGTGAGAGAACCACACTACTACTTTTTCCAGTTTTGCCAGTTTAATCGAATCCTGAGTAGCCATAAAAAGCGACTAACTAAATAATAATGATAATAAATTAAAAAAAAAACAACAACTAATTTTTAGCTATAATATAGTATACGGGGGTGTTTTTCTTACATCTGCAATTCCAGCATTAATATTCAACACCTGACGAAAAATAGTTATTTTAATAATATTTTTAGTAATAGGGATGCTGCAGATTGAGACTTTTGCTCACCTGTTAAATATAGCTAAAATTATTTCATTTTTCATTTACTGTTAAATTGACCAATTTAAATTCCACTGAATAATGGTTCTCTTAAAGTAAATATCTTTGTGTATCAATGATATATAAAATATATTCTTAAAAGGCAACAATAAGTAATATTGACAGCACTCTTTGCAAGACAGCGCAAAAGGGAAAGAAGTGCACTAATCTCCTGACCTCAGAATATCAAATATTTAGCACTACAAAGGAAATCTAACAATAAAGCCTTTATGCACATACCGTATTACCATTATTTATAAACTATACACAAAAGCAATTAAATACATAACGCATTTTCCCGAACAAAGTATTTCGTAATCTGTATTTACTTACAAAGCACCCGGAACATTTTCCCATGATCTTTCTGCTCCGAGTATATCGGTTGTAGAAGGACTGCCATCATTTTCCAGAGCATTTGACGAGCCTTCATTTGAACTCTCCAGATCTCTGTCAGCCTTCCAGGTAAGCAGCTCAAGTTGGTCTTCTAAAAAGCAAGGACAGAAAGCCCTTGAAGAGGATTAGACACATTATTTCCACACTACTTTTAATTTTATGTAATACTCAAAATTACTATAGATAAATTATCACTGGAAAAATCTCACAGATTGTGTAGCCGCATCACAACACCTTTGCTTATGTTGGTATGGCAATATAAAACATGCATCAGCAGTACCAAAAAATTGTTTCTAGGTGGGAGAATGTTTAAAGTAATCAAGTGTTTCTCTTCCTACATAAAACAAGTATCACATGCTGCATTCAAGATTATTTAATGTTTATATGCTTTCATGCTGTAGAAAATATAATTAAAATTCCTGTAGAAATTTAATTAATTCACCAAACAAATATTATTTATTAATCCTGCAAAAACTTAAGTTACTTTTCTTATTTGTTTGTACAGGTTCTTCTAACAGCTGTTTTTACAGACACCTGGGAGAAGAAACACAAACATGTACGTGCGTATCACATATACAATCACATACAGAACTCACATTCTAAAGTAAGTTGAGACAAGCACTAATCACGACAGAGACATTCTCATATATTTTTATGCCCAACTTTTTCATGATTGGTAGAAAAATTCTGTGTGGGAAAAAAAAAGGATATATGCATGTATTCGAAGTCCATCATGCATATGTATTGGAAAGGTGTTTGCAGACATTTGCATTATCTGGCATTTTGTGACTTTGAATTCACAACATTAATAACATTTTAACTTAGCTTTTCCATCTCACCTCCTGGAAAAAGGAAGAGATCAATATTTGCGCTTTGCATAACGAATAAAAAGCATACACATCATATAATTTAATTTCACGCTAAAATTCTATTCAAATATTTATGGAATTACTGTTTTTATCTTGCAGTAAGGGACCAAATATGCCACTGTAATAAATATTCTTTGCTGTAAAAGGAATGCTTAAATACTCATTAATATATGAGAATTTACAGTATAAAAGCTGTTCGGCTTGGTCATCTACTAATAAACGCTTTGAATCACTTGTCAAAGATGGAAGTAAATAAATCTGCTGTACAGTTCAGACTAACATAACTAGAGCTTTTGTTTTAAAATGAACATGTCTTTATTAGCTCACCCTCAAAATTCAAAAACAATTGTGAACGATAGTTACCTCCGAATGACTGTTTCGTGTGCCTTAAAAAGGAGTTACCAGATTGGAAGAGTGCATCTGGGCTGTCATATTTGCAACTTTCTGCTACTTCGTTATCCCCTGTCAGATCCAGGCAACCATTTTTTTTAAGAAAACCAGAACTGTCTTTATCTACGGAGCACTGATCTTTCAGGATCTCAAAAACCTGTGAAGAGGAAGCTTTGCCTTGTATGTTAGAATTGTGTCCATCACTTTCTTTAGTCGCAGCAGAGAAAAGGTTATGACTCTTAAGCCAGACTGGGTAGTGAAAACTGGGAATACTGCTTATCCCTGATATGCTTAAGTCAGACTTCTGACTGGTAAGCCACCTCGGATAGTTCTCAGCAGGAAGAGAGGCAGAGTTCTCAACAGATAAGGCTCTGGAACTTCCTTTAGAGGAGACAGAGTTGTACCTGTTAGGTGTAAACGCATTGTATTTCCTTTTACTGAAGTGTTTGTGTACATTTTCATTAGCATCAGCCTTGCCGTTCTCCTGAAGACAGAAACCCCTTTCAGCACCAAGTGACACGGTGTGGTAAGGGCAGACAGGTTTCTTAAGTGACCATCTGTTCCACTCACTATTTTGATGTCTTGATTTAAAAGGACTACTCGGGACGCAGGGCAGCGATCCGTCTGCTGGAAACGCTAAGAGATCATCTGTCGCAAGACTAATCAAGTCTGGGTCACATTCCGTCTCCCTTCTACGGGGTGAAGCAAGAGAACTTAATCCTATGGGCTCATTACAGTCATCCAGCGCTGAAAAACAAAGACAGTTTACATGAATCGCAGAACTTCAAGCATACCAGAATGACACATTTGTAAGAGCTAATAAATTAAAACTGAATATATTATTAACCAAAGGGTACTGAATTCTAGTTCTTGCAAGAATGGTTCCATTTCTAATCAGAATATTGATAAAAAAAACTAGCAGTCAAAAGTTACCCCACCTTTCATACTACACATTTACAGTTTGGAATATTTTCTGAATTCAATTATTTGCACCACAGAGAACGACAAATATCAAGAGCCATGAACAAGCATCATTTATTATACCACAAAGACTTGCAGGCAGTTGTACAGGGAATACTCCTTCACCAAAACATAGCTGGTATGAGACAAGGAGTTGCAAAACCACTGACAATGGAGGAAAAAAAAAAAACAAACAAAACAGCAAACTCCGAGACTTGTTAAAAGACGTACTTGCAGAAAACACACCGTATTTTTCTTTGACATGATGCTTCGAAAACTCAGCTTGTTTGGGAGTACTTTGGCACAGGCAGATTTTTCCAGTGGTTATTTCTGAAGACGTGAGACTTAGATCAAAATCTTCAATATAAGCTTCTAGAGCCTCAGATGCAGAGCTGTAAAGCTTGTCCTTGTATTGAATCAAACTGTTTGAGCACGAATTGCTGCTGCCAGTGCTTGTTAGAAGAAAAGATACTGTTGAATCAGGAGAGGAGACGCTGTGTTTTTTATTAAGCTGGTCATGGTTTTTATCCAGATTTCTATTAGAATCTTCACTCATTTTTTAATCAGTCTAAATGGAAAAAGAAAGCCCAAGTGACCATCTGCACTGAAACATGTTCTCAAACCGTAATGTATCTAAGATTTTCTTTTTTTAGTTATGTAAAATGTCAGTAATTTTTAGGAAAATAATATTTAGCTATTCAACTTCCTGCTTTTCAAGTAAGTTAGTCGTACATATGCGTCACGCCTAGAAAAGCAAAAGGCAGAAAATAAAGCCTCGGGGGAAAAAAAAAAAAAAGATAATAGGGAAAACTTCTTGTATACTGAAGCTTTAGCGGAGCACAAAGCTAAGAGGATGGCAAGGAAATCCAGCTCCTCGCTAGTTCCCAAGGGCCCTCAGCATCCAGCTTTTGCAAGAACTGTGCTTCATGTTGCTGACATTCAGCAAAGAAATGCAGGAATATCATAACCTTTTATTTCAGAACCAGCACAACGGTGGTACTCATGGAAAACAATAGAAGTAGCCTAGTATAAAGAAGAAAAAAAGCTGAATGTAACTGAAGTAGAAATGCATTACTCCTATAGATTGTTTCACACAGCCAGATGTACACATATACTGATATAATTTTACAGGCCACAACAGGAACTGACAGAGCATCGGAGTGCTTAAGATTTCCCCAATCTACACCATTGAGTCACTGCTATCCAAGCTGACTTTGTAACCCCCCAAACCATGGACTGAAGTGCAGGCTGGTTCCAAACCCCGCAACCAAGACCGAAAATTCCTTGTAAGTATCATTCCTGCAAGCAAAAGCCCGTTTGAAAAGCACGTTAGCGTGTTAGAAGGAAACAGACGCTGCGACAAGGCACAGGAATTAGTAACTTTATTACGCAGAGCACCACAAGCACACGCCGATCACCGAGATTTACACGGAAAGGAGTAGCGGGGCCCTGCAGCAGGGCCGGTGGAGGCCTCCCGGGGCTTCTTCCCCAAAAAATACCGCCGGTGCCCCTGCCAAGCCCGGGACAAGCAGCCCCGCCGGCCGGAGCCGAGCCCCTCGCACACCGCGGGGCCGCGCAGCCCCCTCAGCGCCGAGCGCACCCGCACAAAATGGCGGCGGGCAGGCGCGGCCCCATGGGAGTTGTAGTCCGAGGCGGGCGGCGGGGCGGCGGGGCGGGGCGGGCTGGGACTACAGCTCCCGGCATGCCCCGGGGCGGGGCCGAGCGCGGCCGTGAGGCGGGTGAGGTGAGGCGTGAGGAGAGCCCGGGGGGGACGGGTGTGAGGAGGGACGGAGGCGAGGGAAGGAGGCGAGGCGGAGCGGGCTGCGAGGCGTCCTGGCAGCTCCGGATCCCCGTGTGGTGAGCTCCGTGAGGAGGGCGACACCCGACCTGTGGTGACAACGGGTTTGGTGGCAGCGAGGTGCGGGCTGGGCGCTGGAATTGATGCGAAAGTCCCACCCCGAGCCCCGGTCATCAGGAGTTCGGGCTGGGAAACGGTTGTATGATGTCGTTTTAATAAACGACTGGCTTCGTTTCTGAATTGGAATACGATGGCCAAGAAGTTCATCTGATAGGAACGCTCAAGGTTTATTAAAGCCTTCGGAAAGAATAGAGAAGCGAGCCCTTACTGCCCTTCAGGGAATGCTTTTATTGCATGCCAACAAGTTGCTTTTACGTTTTTGCAGATAAATGGACTATAAGAAAATCACGGATGAAATTTCAGAAAAAATCTTATCGTACAGCCAGGATACTTCAGGATGGAGGGTGATAAAAGTTTCGGTAAGTGAATACTAGTTAATACTGTTTATGAAGTTATCCTTATTAAACACATTTTGTTGCAGAAAGTGTTTAAAACTTTGTTTTGCTTTAAAAAACTAGCAACTGATGGAAGGTAGTCTACTAACTTTTTATTTTCTTTTTCTCATTTTGAGAAAAATGTTACAGTTTCTTCAAAGCCTTCAAAAGAGTATGCGGGAAATATGTAAGTATTTGCATTTTGTTTGTCGTTGTAACGAACGCCAACATCTGTCTCGAACAGTGACGCCCAGATCTAAACAGTGACACCCAAGATCTAAATGGAAAAACTGATCGTGTTCTGTCCCTCAGGGATGTGTTTAGTCTTGTTAACTGCAGAGATTTTGCACTGTAGTTGCCCTGAGTCAGCAGTAGCGCTGGAATAGAAGAGATGCATTTCCCAAACGATTTTAAATGTGCTATGGAAATTAAATATTCTATAGCAGTTATTAATATAGGATAAGTAGACACCTATTACTACCTTTTAGCCTGAAGTTGGAAGCTGTTCCTGGTGGAATATCCTGTTCATGCCATTATACCTATCAGCAGGAGTTCCCTTTTCTCATCTTCACACTCGTGAAATCACCGATACACATGTAAACACAATAAAGCTCTCACGCTGCTTTACCTGTGCCTTTTTCTTTCTGGCACTTGAAAAGGAGTTTGCTGTACTGGGAAGAAGAGGGTCTTTTAGTCTCTGAAGCAGCAGCAGCATCTGTCCATCCTTCTTTTGAGCTATGACTTCAGTGCTGTTGTTGAGCTGGATTTGGCCCAGAGGGTGGAATTAGGGGAGGTGGAGTAACCTGATCATATAACTTGCTGACGCTGATGGAGTAGACTGTTCTTTTTTACATTCATCCTTTCTGCTTCCTTACCCCTCTCCAAGCTCTGCAGTCCTTCCCATTTATGCTGGCTGTGGCACTCAACTGGTGGCTGAGACAGATCATTGAAACAGGGAGAAAAGAAATCTCACTGAAGAGAAGCATGCGAAAGGGGAGTAAAAGGACACTTACGGTGTGTCCTTAGCTTTTTTTTTAATGCCTAATGGGTATTAAATTATATTAAATGTCAGTTTAGACAAAGAAGCAGTAGGGACAATATGAATCCGATTATTTTTATTCAAATTTGTAAGTTCTCAGTATGATGAGATGTTTCTGATTAATGGCATTCTAAATCCAAAGATTGTGCTTGGCTTTTTAACTCCTTCTGAAGCATAGAAGGTATTCACTAGAGAATGCAATGCTGTATTAATAGTATTACAAAAGAATTACATTATAGTATTATAATGGAAAGTAATATGTCATTAGAATATCTTAAGAGTACTATTATCTTAATAAGAAATTGAATAGTTTGGAAGTGGCATTATTCTTGTGTTTCAGATCTTATTCCAGTGCAGGTGGATGTGAAGGACTGAGAATATGGTAGCTTGGAACTCAGAAGGATGCGCCTGACTTGTATCTTTCGGATGAAAAAGGCATCCTGCAGTCCCAGTCAGGCACGTAGGCAGGCAGGAGAAGCAGCGTGGTATGCTTTCTGCCACTCGGGCAGGGAGCCAGGATCTCTTCCGTTTATTTTCGTAAATATCTTTGTCACGTTAACAAGCTGTATTGATCTCTGGCATGTCCTTTTAGGAAGGAATACCAGCTGTTTCTAGAAGCAAAAATAGAGCTGTTCCCATTTCCAGTTTGACATTCAATATTTATTAACCGCGTATCACAAATGCCAGTTTCTTTTCTAAGTGGCAGGAGTAGGAACAGTTTGCTTTACTTGCAAAGAGAAGGCAGCATGGAATCTGGTAGCGAAAATGCAGATTCTTGCTTTTCACATGGGTGAAATATTTTCAGCAGAGTTCAGGGTAGCATTAAGGCAACTGCGCAAGGGTGAATGGGGTCTCTCGTGATGTTTTGTCTCCTAATCAAACTTTGTAGTTGTTTGATTAACGACTACAGAGCTTAGGAGAGAAGATATTACAGGATGCAGGCGAGAGTTGCTTAGGATACCGGTAAACATCAATTCCTGGCAGCTATGGAAATAAAGGGTGTATTCAAATACTAAATACGATTTCAACTGGCCCCGCCATGGTTTACGTTCCCCATTTTTGAGTAGACATTAAAATGTTTTCCATCCCCGTCAGACCTGTTGTAGTTAGCGGAGAGGCAAGTTTCCGCAGCAGTCCTTCACACCCACGCTGCGCACTCGCTTCACCGAGGCAGTAAGTGGTGCTGAAATGTCCGTTCGCCCTTTCTCGCTTCCAGTCGTGTGTTGTCAGGGGCCGCAAATCTGATAACCGCGTTTCTTAAACTCTTTGCCAGCAGTATCCTTTGAGCTCCTTTGTCTCTGTGCAGCATCCTTAACCTTTGCGCTCGATTGCTGTCTGTTAGTGATTATCAGAGTGATTCACCGTTTCCCAGAAACCAGGTGTGTGAACTACCCGTGCTAGGGAGCGTTTCCCAGCATTAGAGGAGTTTCCTATTTCCTTGTAAGAGGCCGCTCTTCCCCGCTCTGAACTTTCCCTTGAACTTCCCAGAGTACTAGGAACAAAAGCTGGAGAAACACCAGTGTACTGGTTCATAAGCAGTAAGAAGATTTGCAGTATCAAAACGGTTTGAAAGTATTCATGTAGAAAAATATAAATTAATAGATAAATCACATTTAAATTAGCATGTTCTTACCTAATAGCTGACAATAAATGATGCATTTGAGATGTGTGATATTAATTTGAGATGTGTGGTATTAAGAATGTGATGGTCTCAAAAATCAGCTACAAATAATAGTAATCTTTTTACTACTTGCATTTTAATCAAGCCATCAAGCGCAATCACGTTTGTTGTCTTTACCCTCATTGTAGGCTGGTGTTCCCACCTTCTAGACGTTTATTATTGTGTAACCTATTTTTCTAATAAATGTGAATTTAAAAACCTGGTTTTTTTTGTTTTGTTTTTGTTTGTTTTACGAAATGTAGATACCGTGGAGAAGGGATAATTGAGGAAGTCCCTAGTAAAATTATTCCTTTTATGTATCTTCCTGAATATCGAAACAAATGGGACAAAGCATTAAAATCTTACAGTCTGTTAGAAAGCGTTGACCAGGTAATGCAATTGTTTAAAATACACAGCTTTTATTTTAACTATTTTTGCCTGAATTGTGGTGACTAAAAAGATCTCTTTTGGGATGAAGAAAGCTCTTAATATGAAATCCGTTCTGAGTTGGTCAGAACTTTTTCTAAACCTGCTGCTTATGTGAAATGGATGTGTACATCGCTCCCCTTAAGATTTAAATATTTATTATGAAGTAAGAGGCCAAGAATTAAGCGGATGGAAAACATCAGAAGTCTCCACCAAGAGCAGGGTGAGACAGAATCATAACAAAATTTAGGGAACGCTTCTCTCTAAGCATAGTTTACACAGATTTAAAAGAAACAAACAAAAAAACCAACTAAAACTCAAAAACCTCTTCTGGCCACTGTACAGGCTAGTGTGCTTCTCAGGTAGCACACAAATTTGGAATGGGGTGTAAAATACGGGGGTTTAAAAGGTAGGTTACAGTTACTTCCATGCTGCTGTAGGAAGTATGAATGAAATCACACCAGGGAATCTGCAAATCAAATCCTTAATTTATGCTAGTGGTAACAGAAATTATCAGAAAGCATTTCTTGGATTTGACTGGGTGCTGTGCTTATTTGGGTACACGAGTCGAGGGCAGAACGTAATGATGCTGTACTAGTGCTGCGAACTCCTCTGTGTTCTGAATTCCAGTTGTCTGGGGCTTTGTCCCAAGCACTCTGGAAACCAGGAGCTTGAAATTCCTCTGGAAAATCTCAGTTCTGTACTAGGGGACCTCTGTAACAACTTGAGAGAGATGGCCCTGCGCATCACGGAGGGGTCTCGCGGCCGATGAATGAATGACTCGAGTACATGAAAGTACTCACTAAGCTGAACAAAAACATTTTAGCTTTTATCTAACCCCACTTCCCTCTGCCTGGATCTGCCGGAGCTGATCAGGATTGGGATGTAGTGATACAGCCATCCGTCCTCCTTCGCTTTTTTCTTTGGAACTGGATTACTGGCTTACCTTACCAAATAAATTACACCTTAAAATGTATTGTACCATCTAGCACGTGTATTTTAATGCAAATAGGTATTCTAGCTCCACAGATACTAAACGTGCATGTTTTGAGTTTTTCACGCAGCGATTTTCCTGCTCAGATCCAGGCCTCAAGGACGGGTAAAGAATCCCCCCACCTCTTCTTACTGGAAGATCCCTTTTGGTGCTGTGGTGTTAGTTCACCATTAACTAGCTAGAACTGCCTGCTTACACTAACAAGTAGAAATACATTTTTGCCATCCTCTCATTGTTCGTGTAATGCTTGTCAATCGAATAAAGCTTAGCTTTTTACGTATTAACGCACAAAAAAAAATTACATGTACTTACTTTTAGGACACGGGTATATACCACAGCGTAACGCACAGTTACGGCATGGGCCTGATTTCATCGAGAGATTTTGTTGACCTGCTGCATGTCAAAGCCTACCCTGGCGGTATCCTTACAACTAACTGTGAGTTACGTGGGACTGCTGCGTGTTTACGGATTTTGGCTGCATTTTGGAAAACCTCCTGTGAATTGCTAAGTCTAATCACAGTATACATACTGCTCGCGTACGGTCTTACTGATGGTAACAGTTCCCTCTCGTTTGTTCCAAAACGGTGTTTCCTTAATACTGAAACTATTCACAGAATCTCCTGAGCTGGAATAGACCCAGGAGGATCATCAAGTCCAACTCCTGACTCTGCCCAGGGCAAGCTAGGAGTTAAACCATTTATTATATAGCTAAAGGCGTTGAGTACTTGACAGCCCTCTCAGTGAGGAACTGTTTCCTGATCTGGAAGTCCAACCTGGACTTTCCCCGATGCAGCTTTAAGCTGTTTTCTTGCGGTCACCAGAGAGCTCAGCACCACCCTCTCTGCTCCCAGCTCACAAGGAAGCTGTGGCTGGTGAGGAGGTCACCTCTCCTCCAGGACGAACAAACCTGGTGGCCTCAGCTGCTCCTCGCAACTCCTCCTCACATGCCCTCTAGTCCTTTCACTGTCTCTGTTGCCCTCCTGCCCTAAAAAAAAATAGTAGCAGTAACGAGAAATTTAGAATTTATTTCGATATAGAAGTTCAGTCTTTGTTAAATAAACTCTTTTCTGTACTTGGGGGTCTTCCTGACCAAATACTACTTGCCTAATACGGAATTCTCAGACTGAACTTTGCTAATTTGTTCTGTAGCTGATCCTGAGTTTAGCTTTGTATACATATACAAAATGTAAAACGATTGATATTACATGATAAACAAGGAAATTATCTCTATTATTATTATCTCTTATTTCTGTAATGAGCTTTTCCTTTTGTGGGGGGTCTTAGAACATGGCAGAAAACGCCCTTATTCATCTTGGATCTTTAGTGACCTACGACCATTTTTCAAGCCATGTCACAATACTTTATTACGCAAAACTAATGGAGAGTTAAACAAAACAACCCCTCCTAACTACTACTATGTAACTAAACAAAACAACCCCTCCCAACTACTACTGTGCATGTACGCAGCCAACAGTTTCCTCGTCTTCTTTGCAACTGCGTTAACTAATTAAAGACATCTGCTAACAAACTGACTACTTTGCCCTGAACTAAACCACAATTCAACACTTAAGTATGTGTAATCGCGTCTCAAGGATAATCCTGCTGGTTACGCTTGCCCAAACATCCACGGAGATTTCGATGCATATTGAATTACTTGCACAAATATTTGATGTCCTTTAGGTATCTCGCTTACAGAATAAAACGATTAAACACATCAGTGAGCATATTGTGGGATCTTGCGCTATCCCATAGCGGTGGGAGTTGTTTGATGTTTCCAGAAGTTATTTTTGAGTCTTATGATTCACACGTATAAAAATAGGTTAATTTGCCTTTTTTTTTTTTTTTGTGTGTGTGTGGCAACTTGTAGCTATCAGTGTGGAATATTCCAACTGCCCTCCAACTCCCTCTTGTGTCCGAGGCCGTAACAATCCCTGTGGGTACGTGTGTTCTCCCTTGCCTGAGTAAGTATTTAAGTGGCATCTTCAGTTACTCAGTTGTCCTCTAAATACAAAGCTTTAATCTACTGAACCCAAACAGCTTTATTTATTTATTTATTTATTATTATTATTATTTAGACGGTTTTATTTTGGGCAAACTTTTAGATTTTTGTGCAAATCAGTTTCGTGACTCACGCTACCTCCTGAAACAACTGAGGGAACCTCGTTAGACTCGATAGCTGAATTTAATCTTCTAGGACCATTCGTGTATCCTCCGTTTCTTATAGGAGTAATTTCAACAGAGACTGACTGTAACTTGTAAACATTCGCACAGCTCAGTAAGTTTCAGAGCAGCAGTAACAACTGTTAACTGAAGGATTTCGCTCCCTTCATCACAGGAATCCAGAGCACTCTAAGCTAGTCGTATTTATTCAGCCAGAACTAGGAGGAATGCTTCCTTGCTCTGTGGTGGAGACAGCGTTACCTACGACTCTCATAAACTTAATCACTGAAACAAGGGCTGGACTGAAAAGCTTTAAAGACCGTAATTAAACGGAAGTGGAAAATAATATGTGCTTAAGTCATGTGCATTTTTTACTTCGATTCATATTTAAAATGGAAGGTGAAGTTTATTTTAATGGTTTATGTGGAAACGTGTAAAGCTCAACTTCTCTGTTAAAATAGTGAATGCTAGTTTTCTCTGCTTTTGGGGAATGGTGCAAGAATCTACCCTGAAGTGCCATCGAAGTAGACGATGTAGCTTTCACTGTTATCAGGCGATGTCTTGTAATATTTTTGCACTTCTGTTTGCAGTCACATGAGAACTTGGTGATGTAAATTACAGCAATGTTAAAATGCCAAATGTCAAATATTTTGCTATAGCTTTAAACACTTTGATAAATTCTTACCTCAATTACGCACTCCTGACTGAAACAAGCGAAGATCTTGTGTACTAGAGACTTTAAACATGTTTATTAAGTGTGCAAGTGTAATTAACAACTATATCACTGTTTTGGAATTAAATATTTGAAGGAAAGACTGATGAATATGATTATACAGCATCTCATTAAAAGCTGCTCTTTATACTCACTCAGAGTTGTCTGTCATCCTCTGAATCCCGAGCTCCAAAACCCACCGTGAGTTTTTGTATGCTGCCCGAAGTCCAGGAATGAGCTGGTTTATGTGGAAGTAGCATTTCCCGTTACTCCTGTAGATTTTCCAGTACTTCTACATAAGCTTAAATGGCAGGAAAGGGTGGCAGCTAGGACAAGAGCAATTTCTTTTACAAATCATCACAGAAGCAGCGGTGCAAATTAAAAGAAGAGTGTGAACATAGCTTTCATCTTCACTGGGTGGTCTCCTCCTGAGTTGTTAGAAAAAATTAATAGCGTGCATAATACAAATCACTGACAAGTAAATTCAAAATTTCTCCCTCTGGTCAGCGTGTTAAGGTATTGATAGTGAATATTAAAATAAGTTAGCATGAAGTAACATCTTAGGACAATTTGAGATTCATCATATAAATGAACAGAGAAGAAAAATAAGACTAACTACTACTTAAGCAGTCAGCAGCAGGTTTTATGTCAAAATACATTTTTAATACTCACATCTTTACAGTAACTAAAGTGCCTTCCAGTGCTGAATCCTACAGCGTTACTATTATGAAAAATGTTTCACTGTGGCTTAAAATACCTTAGCAAACTGTTAGACTGTGAGGAACTCGACGCTGTATTCTTTCTTCCTCTATTTGTTTTAGGCCTTTCTGGAGGTTTCTCTATACAAGATTTGGACACAGGTTCCCGACTCTTCCATTCAGCTAGTAGTTCTTCTTGCACATCCGTAGGCAGTTCATAAAAAGTCTTTGGATCGACACTAGGAGGAAGGACAATTCCTACTTTCTTGCTGTCGTTTTTACCCTTGGAAGTTATTTCAAAGGCCTGCTCATCTTCATCCAAGGCAGGGACACGCAGAACAGTTTGGCTGGCAGCAGCTTCAACAACTGACAAGTCCCTGAAGCTGTGAGAGTCAGCAGGGTTTTCTTCCATACTGCTGCCTGTGAGCACGCTTTGAGGATACTCAACAGAGCACCTGGTGCTGGAGCTGTGTGTCCAAGCTGATTCTGATTCACGAGCTGATGAGAGGTGTGCACTGTACCCTGCAGAGTGCTCATCGCTGTTCAGCCCCTTAGAATTCAGGGAAGCGCTCTGTACCTCCTCTGCAAAACATACTGGTGGCTGACCCAAGACATTCTCAGCAGAGATCACTTCTCCTGCTTTTTCAGACATAATTTCTTTTTTAATATCCTCTGGAAGTTCCCTGAAGACTTCCTGGTCAATACCACCAGGAGACAAATGACAGGGAAAGTCAGGAATTCTTGCTTTTTTTGTATTGCTTTTCTTTTCCTCTGAAAGTCTCTTCGTTTTTGTAGTGCCAGTTCTGTTCCAGGTCTGGTTCCAAGAAGCACTTCCTTCACCTTGTGAGCCATCTTCCATCTCCTGTGACATAAGATGTACATAAAACCACAAGCCTACTAACCACTGAGCGCTATGTTACTAACGGCAACTCCTTCAAATTATTCCTTAATAGACGGTAATAATAAGAATCAGTAATGCTTTTTTCTAATCTTATTCTCAAACACAGATCTAAACAGGTAGATTCAGGTAGGAATCCTTTTCTTAATTTAAAGGAGCAACTCTGAAGCTGTATTTTATTGCTTTACTCCTGAGCAGTCAAGAAACAGACGAGTATCAATATGCAAAATTGCTATGTCAGGACAGAAACAGTAAATTCAGGGCACAATGTCATTTTGAAGTCACTGTTTCTATTATGTATGGAAAACATCTTGTGGAATTACTTCGCAGTGTTTCCATAGTCTGCACAGTCCAGCATGTGTGACTGGGGGCTAGATGCGTTCGATTTCAAGTGGGCATTAAAAGCTCAGCAGAGCAGAAGCTGGTGCTAGAGGCCAACACAGAACCACATCTTTGTTTAATTTCTAGTCTGAACAGGGAGATTTAAGAATGCATAGTAAGTTAAATAATCACTGTGAAAGTATCGTAGTAAAAGCAACAAGGTAAATGATAAGCAACTTCAAGGAGATTTTAATCTAAGATAAAAGTTACAAGTTCTATCCCTGGCTTTATCTTAAATGAAGCTGAGATTATTTCCACCAGAATCTGTCGTACAGGAGTATGAACTCTACAATTTTCAGATGTAAAACATGAAAACGTGCTTCGGTGTAACGATACCTAAGTGGCTTATTGTTTCACAAGTGCTAAATAACGGCACATCTTACTGAAACTAAAAGCAAAAATCAGGAATTGTTTTCAGAAGATGTACATCTGGATTTCTCCCTTAGCGAATTCTGTCCTCTTGAAGTCTAGAGGGCTGATAAGCTACGTGGCTGTTCCACTCAAAACAGATTGCTTAAAACAAATTTCGTGCTATCTAATGAAAGAAAGCAAACGAGTAGCACCTGCTCTGAAGATTCCAAATAAATCTTCATTTTTATTTGATGAATACAATTTATGATCCAAAAACTTCCAAGCAGTTAAAGTTTAAATCTATAACAATAAAGACTGAAATATCTCAGAACTTTCTTATCTGCAAAGATAATTTTTCAGCATCTTTCAGCTTACCTGGACACTTTTACCAGAGCTTGATGTTGGTGGCATCTGCTTTAGATAAAAACCTATTGATCCTTTCTTGCTGCTAGGAACATCTTTGAGATTAGAGAAGCTAACGCTCAGAAGGGTAAGATGAAATGGTAGGTCTACATTTACCATCTTTCGAAAGAGTTTCATTAGTATAGCAATCAATGGAGATATAATGTTGCTGCTTTCTGAAACAAACAAACAGTAATTGAAAAAAAAAGCTATGTATATAATCAAAAGTAGGTGACTGAAGATTGATTTAAATAGCAAAGTACAAGGCAATGTACGAGGCACTTCCAACTTTATATTGTGAACTTTCACCATTTTGCATGTACAGGAACAGAGACATCAATGACAATCTAAAAAGCTTAATACACGCTGCTATTTGTAGTATATAACTCCATAAATCCACTAAGGAAATCTTTATTCATCTCAAAAGATGAATTCCTGAAGTGTCAGGCTCTAAACACTGCTATAGGCTTCCAAAATTATTCATCAATATAGTCATTAAGATGTTTGTTCTGCCCTGTCAGGTATGCCACGAACTGAATTAAAAAGTTCAGGGAAATAAATTATAAATAAATTCAGGGAATAGCAATTCTGCATGCTAACGCAGCAGCGATTCAGATTTATTTCCTCTTCCTCAGTTCGGAATGAAGCGTCAAATGCATGTTATTAATTTTCTGAGATAGAGCAAAAAGGCATTTTATTACAAAATAAAATAAATAAATAAATAAGCCATTCATCTAAGAACACAATTCAAATCCATAAACCAAGCAGATTATTAATCCAGGAGGCAGACCTCCCCCAGCCCAGGACGTTTACTGCCACGAATCCAGCCAGGCCGGGTTAGAACTTGGCAGTACCCTAGATATTATCCCTGAAGTGAAGTTCTACACGTCTTTAACATATCTCACCACGATACATCCACGACAAGTAATGGAAAAGCTTGTAAGTATTAAATATAGGGAATATCATCATGAAATAAAGTAATTGAGTTTAGCAGAAAAAACAGACCAGGTATCTCAGTTTTTTCTTCTTAATCCAGTTAGCACAAGCCACTCTGACAGTCAGAAAGCACCAGACTAGCTCTTTTCAAAACATTTTTTAACTCCTGGGTTTGTTCTAATACGCACCTTCTGACTGTAGCATCAGTCAGCTAACATTTAATATCTTTGGACAACATACAGTGCTCAGAGAAGTTAAGGACCAATTTTGTGCTGCTACCATTTTCAAAAATTCTAAGCGTTGCCACTTTCAAAAATTCTAAGCGCACCTTTTCCGAATTTCTGAACGAGATGAGGTGGAATGGCACACTGACGGCTTTCCCGATTAAACCACCTATCGGTCGCAGAGAAGTGGCGGATAGTCAGTCGCACGGTGTGTGGCTGTCTTCCATCTTTGGATACCCTGCGGAACATGAATGTGTGCAAAGTGATAAGCTCTCCCAACTCCCTATTTTCCTCCGCTGATTACGTGGGGAACTTTAGGTCCTACCTGCTTCTCTTAATTACCCACAAGTTAGAATTCCAAAACCGTGTGAGTACTGTCTCTGCGAGTCTTAAAAAAAGACTCAAAAAAAAAAATGTGAAAATTAAGTGGGTTAGTCTGCAATACTGCCACATTTCAGCATTTAATACATTTAAATACATTTAGCGTAGTCTTTGCAGTTCCACACTACGTAATCCTCAGCTTCTAGTTTTTAGCTTTTCAAGAAGACTTCCCCAATTCAGGGGCAAAAAAAAATAGCTAGCTTTTGGAAGAAAGGGAAGAAACGAAGTATGATGTACTCATTTCTCTTTCCCCCTCCAAAAGCCATGGAGGTATTTTCCCTACAAAATAAATAAATAAATAAATAAAAAGATAACAAGATAGGACACAGTAATTAAAAACTCTAAAGACAGAGACTGTTCTGAGAAACATCTAAGATGCAGAGAAAAGATTCCCTGTCCAGAATGCTAATGTAACTAAATTTGCTGTGTCTGTTGTGAGACTTGCATAGATGTAGGGGGAAAAAAAGCTTTCATGACTTACAGATTATTTTAAGGCTTAGAGAGGCATGGGGAGAATAGGAAAACTATTTCTCAAGAAAAAATATCGAAAGCAACTGCGGGACACAAGGGGTTTTAAAAGTCAGAAGAAATCAAAGCATAGCAGAAGAGAAACAATCCAGTGTTGTAAGGCTATTTATCCTTGTAATTAACTGGTTTTAAACAGTTACAGGATAAAAAGGGAGGATAGGAAAGTCATAGTAGTTAAGAAATGAGTAGTGGAATCCACCTGCTATGCTGTTTTGCCTTTTCAAATATTTTGGGTTTGGATAGTGCCTGGATTCTTGAGGCAAAGGAAGGGGAAGAAGTGAAACTATTCTTTCAGTCCAACAGAAGAGTAAGTTGTGGAGTAGGAGACAAATATAAACAGTGATAACCAAGGGTCTGAAAGTAGCAACAGACACTCACCTACAGAAAACGAAAGAAAAACCAGGGATCTTCACAGGAAATGAGAGACATTAGTGACGACGCAGTAAGAACTGCAGTGCCCGACCGCAGCAACAGAGAACAATCAGCAAGCGGAACGATGCGGAGACCTTTGTCAGAAAAAGCTGGACGGCAACGGAAGGGCTGGCAGCCAGCTCAGGGGGAGGTAGGGGTGAGCCAAAAGACCAGGGGGAGAGAGGAAAATACAGAAAGACGATTCATGGATTAAGAAAAAAAAAAAAAAGAAGAAAGAGAAATTGGAAAGGCGGGTGCTGTTCCTAAAAATGCATTTTGCTCGGAGAAGAAATGTCGAGTATGAGACAAACCTAACACATGCTCCGAGTCCCTTCAGCTCACAAATTCAGTCATCAGAAAGAGCTATGGAGGGCAGTCACCTGTCTAAGAGGCTACGAAGCAGTTCTTCAATTTTCTCTTTAACTTCCACTTCTGAGGAACATTTTTTAAAGGAATCTTCATCACTAAAGGACTGAAAAAACACAATAATCCCTTCAATTTTATATTCATTTCAAAATTCTGAAGAGGAAAAAAAAAACAACACACCATAGTTCTGTAGAATTGACTCCAAGATAACTGTGACAGAGCTCAACTGAATTTCAGAACTATATTTTATTATGAGTTATGCTAGGGAACGCATATGAAAATGCAGGAATTGTTATATAAAGTTAGCAAAATAATTGGAGTAATTTCAGTTAGCTAGCCCAGCTAAGCCTTATAGAACTCAAAGCAATTTTTTTTGCTCTCTGCTAAGTATCTCAGAACAATACTTGTACCTGAGGAGGGCCTGAGGGAGTCACAGGGGAGTCATCTTCTCCGTAGCTGAGTTTTTGGATGCGCTGAGCAGCGGAAGCCCCTAGTTCCTTCTCTAACACAGCAGATGGAAACGCCTGGAGATCACACACACTTCTAACACCCAGCGTTTCGAGACGCTTGGCGGTTTTGTAGCCAATGCCTAAGTAAAATGTGTATTAAAAATACATAGAAAAAAATGAAAATCAAAAAATACACACACGTATCCACACGCTTTCACTTTTCTGTGAATGTTTGTATGTACGCAATAAAAATATTGCCCACCCACGTAGAAATCAGCGCTGACAGTTACTTTCGCTAATGCAGTGAAGGCTTCTCAGCAACATTTTTGGTGAGAAGCTCTGGACGCCCGTCCCTGGAAGTGTTCAAGGCCAGGTCGGATGGGGCTTGGAGCAACCTGGTCTAGCGGGAGGTGCCCCTGCCCATGGCGGGGGGCTGGAACTGGGGGATCTTTAAGGTCCCTTCCAAGCCCAACCATTCTATGATTCCATGAGTTTCCATTCCAGTTTTAGGATCTGTCATTAGAAAAGCCATACTGGGACAAAGCAAAGGTCCTGCTGTGCCTGTAGCCTGCAACAATGCTTGCTGGCCAACAACATAGCGGCAGCGTAGCATAATTAGGCAGAGGACTTCCCCAGAATATTCGACCAGGCTCCAAGAGACTGTTTAAATAACTCTCAATAGGTTCCCAGACAGAAAATTAAAGGCAAACAAACAAACAAAAAAACACAACCAAAAAAACTTTTGCATGTAAAACCTAGCGTCAGTCACAACGTTCAAGCTTCGGTAAACGAGGATTTAAGTATTTTGAAGGTATCTTGTAAAGCGCAGCAACACATTCATGTCACAATCAAAAACGAAGAAGACCAAAGTCGTTTTGTTCCTTCTGCTAAACAAAACAGCTTATTAAAAAAAAAAAAAAAAGCACCCTAAACATACACCTCTACATCCCCCTGCCCACTTAGAGGAACTAGATTTAAAATTATTCCATTTATCATCTTTGCAGTACTTTTTCTTATTATTTTAAGGGCTGTCAATATGCTCGCCACCTATGCCTATAGCACCACGCTTACCAGGCACTTTTTGGATGTGATCAAGGTTGCGCATCAGATCTTGACAGCTTTCAGGCAGCAGAACTGTTTGCTGGTTTGGTTTGAAGGTCCCAGATACCAGCTTAGACAGTAACTTGTTACAGGCCACTCCTGCGCAGCCTGTGAGGCCGAGTCGAGCGTGCATGGCTTCCCTGAACTCTTCTGCGATCTGCGATCCAATAACCAGTCTTACGTGCGTTGTATCACGTAAATCGATAGCTGCAAAAGGCAAGCAAGCTGCGTTCAGTGTCTAAACAGTCCCTTAGTTGGTTCTCTAATAAGATTTGGGCATTTTTTACATTCTGTTACAGCTGTACAAGTGCTACCACTATGATTTCAGCATCCAAGTTTAACCACACTCCTCCCCAAAGTCCCGGTAAAAGACGCTGCCACTGTCTAAACCAAGAGCATGCGGTCAAGGATAAAGAATGTTAAGGGAGCATTTTAAACATTAAATACAATATATTAATTGGTGCAAAAGTATTTAACGTTGCAGATTCTTGTATCAATGTAATAAAATGAGAGATTTCAGAATCTTTGATTTAGAGGGCTGCCCTGACTTCGCTAAGAATAGCTTCAAGAACAAGAAAAAAAAAACAATATAAGGAAAATCAGTTCTTTATAATGATTGTACGTGCTTCTCTGCCGCGGAGATTTATTTTATGTACAGTCTAATTGGCAGACCAATTCACACTTGTGATATGTCAACTCTCAAATACAAAGCACAGAGCAAGACAATTTTCCAGCTGCTCAGCTTTGGACAATACTTAGAGGCAGAAGGATACTTTTCCTGAATGTCACAAACGTTGTATTTTTCAGCATGCAGAACGTTATACTCACCTTGGTTGTTGTACACGTGGCCAGACACACACACTCTGGAACATCCGCTTTGTTGTAGCTGGCTTAGCCTTTTCTCGACAATCTCTGTGATATCTACAAAATTTTCGTCAAACCCAAGCCTTTCCACTAGAGGACAAAATTCTTCCAACAATCCTAGGAGGAAGAGATACCCAAATTTAACATACAGAATGCTTGCAAGAAGAGAGACCCCATTCTCTTCTGGACGATAAGGCCCTGAATATACATTTATTTATCTATGTATTTACTGAATAAATGAAGAGCAGGTGAAGAAGAAAAATATTTCTCCATCCCACAATTGTCTCCGTCAGCTGCTTTTCTTCTCCTCAAATTTCTTTCCTCATTTCTTTACAAAATGATAGCTCTTAACCTCTGCAGTACCTTCTTCAAAGAAAATCTGCTTCTCAGTCAGACTGGCTTTCACATTTATCACTATTTCAGCTGTTAAAGCTGCTAGTAATAAAAAGCAGTAATAAGTGACAACGCAGACATACCATATAATTAAGAGATTCTGAAGAAGTTTACCAACTTGAAGGTTTCAGGATTCCGTTCTCCATCATTTTACATTCGGAAATATGTTAATGAAATCAGTATTTAAGTAAGAAAAAATGTTCCGTAAGAACTACACGGCTATAAACCCAATGCAGCATACAGATCCCATAAAACATCAGTATGATATAATGCCTGACCCAGACTGCAACCAAGTTTAGCATCTTATTTTATGAAATATTGACATTGATGACCATAATTATCACCATAGTAGGAGGCTCAAGAACTTTTAGAGCAGCATATAGCGGTAATATTGCATACATGTGCATGTGCACACAGGATTTAACTGGATGTGTTTGTCCTGTACCGAAAAATTGTTAATTTTGTACCTGTAACCTTGTATGACATTTCCCTGTATGGAGTTAGATCTTCTCCGTTAACCAGTATCAGCTGAGGACACTTTTCTTTAGCATCTTTCACAGACATCAGTTTCTTAACTCCAAGTCTTCTGGCTTCATAGTTAGAGGTTACTACTAGGGATTTCTGCTGCACACCTGAAAATAAGGGTTAAATGTTTTTCAAAGTCTCGGTTTCTTGGTACTTCACAGAAGGCCGGAGTACTTTCATGCCACTGCAAAGACTACAAAGCATAGATTTTGATCAGAACATGACATTACAGAATAAGCAAACAATCCCAAAAGTCTTACTTCACAAGACTGCAAGGACAGATCTGCTGATTTAGATTAGCATCTGGTAAGAACATTTTAAAATCTCACGTTTTCCTCTTACCCTTGGCCCTTTTCAGGCAATTTTACCCATGAAAGTGACCTTTATGTATGAGTTAATTTAAGATGTGCACCCTCCACCGATTGTGGCCATTACTGACTGCCTTGCATTCAGGCTCAGCTTCTGGATGGAATAAAGCGTGCTTTGAGCATGACTGTGTCAAACGGCTCACCCGTGGAGCTCAGCCCTCTCCGTGCCTACATGCGTTATGAACCAGCCTCAATCCCCAGAACTGTTCGGACGTGTTGGCGAGTGCCCACGCTTGTGCTCCCGAGGATTTATTAGTCTCGTAGTCACCCGGCTGCACGGAGCCGAGCCTGCACCTTGCTCACTGCGGATGTGGTTACAGCTGCCGGGTGACTGCCTGCGTGTCACCGTGCAGCCCTACCTCCTCGGTTTCTCCTGCCTGAACGCAGACATTCCCCAGATTAATCAGCAGCAAAGTAACTCCTACCTAGAGGCTTGTCTCTTAGCTCAGGATTACGGACCATCTCTACTTGGGCATAGAAGCAGTCCAAGTCCACGTGCACAACTACTCTGCACGCCGCGTTTCTTGCTGATGCCGACTTGCCGTGGCCTGCTGCAAGGAGAGTAAACAAACAGATTAAATATTACTAGCCGCCTTCAACGCGATGAAAGGTTTTAGATCAGTTTATGCTACTAAACATATGACGAGAATATAAAATCGATGAGATTTATATTAATTCTAGCACCGTGTTAACTCTGGGGTCAGTTAGGAGGGTAAGTCATCCACAGCAGCTCAGCTTACTGCTGGGCGTCTTCCTGTTTTCAGGTGGCCACTTGGATTTCTTTTTTCACTGGACTACATTAGTACATAGTTTAAGCGATGCAGTAGCTGTTCCCAGTGGAATATTGAAGTTATTTTGGTATATTTCTGTCAAGTCATCTGCCTTTAGCTCAGTTCTAAGCACAGTAGCAGTGACTCCAAACCCTTGTGGAGAGTAACCCTTGTCAGTTCCACAAAATTTGGGGTTAAGGATGAGGCTAAGCGAGCTGTTCCGAGAAGCCTGGGGGACTCGGACGTTGAAGCCTTTCCAGGGGAAGGCAAAGAGGGAGGCAAATCTCCACCTGACAGGCAGCAAGCCCAAAGCCGCCGGGTTAATCAGTCCCTCAGGCGGTCCGTCAACCAATTAATCAATCGATCAGCCAACTAATCAATCGAACAGTCAATCAGCCAACCCATCAGTCAATTAATCAATCCATCGGTCAATCAGTCGAGCAATTAGTCAATCAGACCGCGCCAGCCCCTCACGCCACCTCACACCGTCCCCCCTCAGCCCCCGCCCCGGGCCCCCTCTCACTCGGGGCGGGCGGAGCGGCCTCGCGGCCCGGCTGCGGGCACCGCCACTCTTCCTCCTCCTCCTTCTCCTCCTCCTCGTCGTCGCCCTGCCCGGCCCCGCCGCCGCCCCGGGGCCGCGCCATGGCCCGGCGGCTCCGCGCAGGCCCTAGAAGCGGCCGGGCGGCGCTCAGCGGCGGCGGCCCCGTCCCGCGGAGCCGGAGCAGGCGGCGGTGCCCGCGCGGGGGCGGGGAGGGCGGCGGCGGCTCCTCGGGCTCGGCTCCCGGCCCGCTCCCGGCGCTGCCCGCGTGAGGGCGGCGCTGTCCGGCCCCCCCCCCCCCCGCTTCACCCCGGGCCGGGCTCCGAGGCCGCGCCCCGCCCGCGGGGCCGCTCCCACCGCCCGCGGGGCCCGGCCGCGGAAGCGGGCGCCGGGCGAGCGCCCCGCCGGCTGCGCGCGCAGCCCGCGCTCCTGGCGCCCAGCAGCCGCCGCCGCCATCGCCAGGGGGTCCCGGCCCCGCTCCCGGCCCCGGACCCGCTCCCGGTCCCGGCTCCGGCTCCAGCCGCTGGGCTCCGGGCGAGCCCCGTCCCCCCCGGCCGGGGCCGCGGCGCGGTGCATGGAGCGGCAGGGCAGGATGGACTGCCCCGCGCTGCCCCCCGGCTGGAAGAAGGAGGAGGTGATCCGCAAGTCGGGCCTCAGCGCCGGCAAGAGCGATGTCTACTACTTCAGGTAGGCGCCGGCACCGGGCACCCCCGCGGCTGCAGCACCCCCCCCTCCAAGCCACCCTCCCCCCCCCCCCCCCCCCGGCCCCGCCACCTGCCGGGGAACCGGGCTCGGGGGGGGCTCGGTCCCTGCCCGCAGCCCCTCAGGGGCCGCCGACCGGGGGGGTCGGGCCCTGGCCGGGCCCGGAGCGGCGGCTGGAGGCCGGGTTCCCTTCAGAGCAGCCGGCCCCGGGGTTTGGGGCACCTCCCGGGGTTTGTGGGCACCCCCCCGGGCCCGGTGTCCCCTCAGGACCGGCACCGGCCCCTGCCCGAGCCCCTCAGGCTGTCAGCGTGCCAGGAGCCCCTCGCCTCACCCCGACCCGGAGCTGCTGTGGTGCCCAAACTGTGGGGCAGAAGCAGGGGGGAGCCTCCCTCAGCCGCCTGTGGGGAGCAGGAGCCGTAATTTTATTAAAGTTGAACGCGTGCGAGAGCTGCCAGCCTTCCCGCTGCAAGCGCGCCTCGTAGGGAAAGCAGGAGAAGCGCCAGCACCCTCGGTTCGTTCCCCCCTCCCGCCTGCTTTTAGAAATGTTATACGGATAGTTGTTTTCTCGAGGCGGCGATAAAAGAATCAGGTCTGAAAGCGTGCTCTTAGGCCGTGCTCGAGTAGGTCCAGCCCGCTGCAGAGCGGAGGAAACCGCCCTGTGCACAGGCTGGCCTGCTGGCCACAGCTCCTCTATTTATAGCTCGGTGAGCATCTGACGAACCGCACCTGAAACCTCTCGCTAACGCTGCTGCCTCTGAGCAGCCTCAGCAGTCTCCTTTTGTTGCAGTGAATGGACTCGAGGCTTCCTCCGGCCAGCTGGAGGAGGGAGAAGGCAGCCTTGCTCCCTCGCGCATCCCGGCTGATGGAGAAGTCGGCTCCTGCCAGTGCCGAGGGTGGCATCACTTGACCCATCACGTGTTGCTGCGAAACACCGTGAAATGTCCGACAGAGGCGTCCCCGCGTGCGGAGGAGGAGTAGTGCTTTTCCTCGAGCCCTTTGAACGAATCCAGCCGAGAACTTTTTAAAGCAAATTCTGCCGTCTCGCTGCCTTTGTCTTCCGGCCTCGCTGTCTGCCTCTCTGCGTCTGCTTGGCCTTCCTTCGGCGCTGCCTCGTGAAGCCTGGCTGAGAGGTTGAACCCGAGTCCTGCCGCGGGAATCCCGTTTTCTGGATGGCTCCTGGCTTCCTGCAGACCGTTGACCTGAACTCGCTGCGTAGGGCTGCTCTTTCCAGAGTTAAACGCCAGGCTTTTCTCGGGCTGGGCACTCGCTGCTGACTCTGCTAGAGTACATGTAATGTAGAAAGCCCAAATAACTTCAGTTATTTGCTCGAAGTGGGCTGTTGGAAAAACACTTGACTTCAGTCATGTGTCCGTCCCGCTACAACGCGGGGGTGTCAGTTTTATACGCCCCAGATTCTTGACCAAAATATACGGAAAATACGTCCTGGCAGTTCCAGGTTTTAGTTCTTGCTTCGCAAAGAATGATAATGGAACCTCATTAAGTTCATTAAGGCACTAATGTTAGCTGCTTAGAACTAGTTAGCTGACTAAAAACCTGAGGTTTATGGTTTTATGACTTCTTAAGGCTAGAGGAAAAAAAAAAAGGCACAATAAAAAGGGATTGGACGAAGCTTCATTTATGGTGATGGTCTAAATAATGGCAGTAATTAAGAAGAGCTCTTGCGAGGCTAATACATGTTGCAATCTACCTGATTTGCATTTCGAAACTCGCTTGTTTCGGGACTGCTTTACGGTGCTTTAAGCTGACACGCGTTAGGAAGAGGTGAATCAGTCGCTCGGACAGACTGGAAACGCTTTCAGTCGGTTCTGCTCGGATGGTTTTTGCCCCTCGTTCACGTACAGCCTTGAGTCGTACTGACCTTGCCGATTATCATAAAAAAGCTATTAAAGGAGGGGTGTGGTGGAAGTAGCTCACAAGTACTGTGCGAGATCAAACCGCGGCTTTTAGGGTTAGCGTTAGCCCCTTCTGTGACGATCTGGGCCTTCAGATTCTGCCGCTGCTGAAAATCCTGCTAAGGAGCTCTTTAACACTCTTCGGTTTAAGATGCAGGGCTGTAATCTGCTCATCACTGACTCCGGAATTCTGTCTTTTTAATGTGGGAAAGCGGGAGGAATAAATGCTTCGCATTTTAGGACGCCTTCCAGCATGGTTAGCAGTGATGCAGATCTTCTGCCAAACAACCGCAAAATTGAAACTAAAAACTTACCAGGCAGCTCAGAGCTCAGAGCTTGTTGATTTCACTACAGATTACAGGTTTGGAAAAAGAAGTAGTCATTTATGTCTGGAGAAATAACTTCTGTTCAGCAACAGGCCTACTTCTGCACAACCAAAGCGAAACAAATAAAAAAAAAAAATGTTTTTATGGCTGCAGGCAGGACTGGCATAGGAAATTTATCTTCTTTTTTTTTTTTCCATTCTGTTATAGCTACGAGGCAGATTTCGGCATCGCTGTGTTTAAAACAAATGAAAACCTGTTTTGATCCAGTAAAAGCAGAGCAGGCCAAATACATTCGAAAGGGCTATGTCACTCCAGCGCCTTTAAAAAAAAAAAATAAGAAGTGAATGTTAATAAACACTGTGATGCTGAAGTACGTAGGTGGGCATACAGTGGGCTTTGCCTGGCGTGCCTCAGAGGGACTAATATTCCCTAAAAGCCTGCGCAGCCAGGATTTGGCACGGCCGCTCGAAGTTTAATATTACACTTTTTTGGCAGTCGCAGGAAGCGGTGAAAATACACGTTGCGTTCGGAGCGTGGCATCGCCAGGGTGATTTGATCGAGGGTCCAGTTGCTTAATTGTACGCGGGCAGTCCAGCCAGGTAGATTTCTGTGCGTGCTGGGCAAATTTCTGTGTGTGCCGGGTAAATTTCTGTGGGTTTCTTCCCAGGAGGCTTGCAGGGGTGACGCCGGAGGCCTAGGATGGCTCGGGGAATCCTCGCTAAGGGCGAGGCAGGAAAACCGAATTCTGCTGGAGCTGAGCGTAATGGGGAGCTTCTATATTTAGCGCTACAAACTTATTTGATCTAGGCGACGCCGCATGAAAAATCGCGGTGCTGAATGTAGGGCACATGCAAGCGGCGCGGTGTTCTCAGAATAAACGCTCCCGTTAGGCTTCCATCTAGCTGGAAGAAGGTAGGAGTTCCCTTACTGACCGTCTTTTTTTTGTGATAAAGTGACCCAGCAGCAGCAGAGGCGAGCTGGAAGGTAGCTTTTCTTCTTCATCCTCAGGAAGAGTGAGTCCCCTCTCCGAGCAGCTCGCCTCTCCGTGTCATTTATGACATCCTGCCCGTATCTGCGGCGCGATAATCTGCGTGTTCTCGCTTTGCCTGCAGACAGGATATTGCCTTGAAGGCTCCACATCAGATTTTTTTTTTTTTTAAATCAAGCCTCCGTGCTTGTGTGAGCCGCGCTGCCAATTTGTCGTAACCGTTGTTATCTTCTTGCAATCGAAATTAGCCAAGAAACTCCATCCACAAATAACATTTTTGTACCTGCCTCTCCTTCGTTCTCCAGGTCCCAATGCTGAATTGAAATTGGCACCACGATTTTTTTTTGAATTATTTATTCAGCGTACCGTGAGGTAGGGGGTGCTGCTGTCCTGTCGAATACTCGGAGCTGCTTCCCGAGTCCTGCCAAAGTGGGAATTTTGAACAGGGTGTCTCAGCTTCTGCTTTAACGACCCCTTCTTTCTGCCGGCGAAGTCTCCTCCGTAGCGTGTGTAACCCCCTCGGGCATTTACCTGTCGAAAAAGGGTTCTTAAACTTGGCACGGAACGACTTCTTTCACAGCGCGTTAGTATTCTGGTTTGGTGCATTTGTTCTTCGTGGGAAAAAAGCAAGCAAGAGCTACTCTTTTTTTTTTTCCCTAGTTGAGATTAAAAAAGCTGAGTAGTTTGACACGGCTTTCAGTGGGTTCTAACAGGCTCTTACGCTTAACTACAAAAGCTTTTCCAGCCTAGGTGTACCCGTGGGGCAAACAGACATCCCTTTGAAGTTTGTCTTGTGGTTTGACAGGAAGATAAACGCCGGAGAGTTTCCAGTGACAGCGGGATTAGTTTAATTCGGTGCTGGTTTTTTGAGGGCAGACCTTTATCTTTAAAAGCGAGCAAGACGTAACTTCCTGAGTGATGCTCTTGGCTGCTGAATTACGCTTACGTTATGTGTAGGTTTACTGTTTATTTTGCTGCTTCCAGAGGTAGTTAGGACGTAGAACAAGTCCTAAGAGTGAGGTCTAAATCTTGAGACCGTGCTTTGCCTTCTGTGCAAGAAAAAAGTTGCTGGCGTTAGCAGTTTATTGATCTCTCAGTGCTTTTCCTGTGTCGTCTTCTCTCTGCAGAGCATCCCCGTCATGGGATGGGCTTCATCGAGGAGAGCTCTCAGTTGCCTTCTTGTTCTTCTGACCTCTTTGGAAACTCTGCATCTTTGCTTGTAATCAAAACGAAGCCAATGGTGGTAGCAAACACGTTAGCTCAGCCTTCGGTCTTCTTGTTTTCTCTGATCATCTGCAGGTTTTAGCGTGAAATATTACGGTGACAATCTCCCCTACTTAAATTTGGTGTAGCTGCTCGAACCGCGCTGCCTAAGAGGGTCTTAGTATGTAAAACAAGTTTATTTTCTCAGTGGGGTGAATCCGTCCCCGGACGGAACAATACCGATGGTTATTACCAAGCCGTCGTGGTAACTGACTTCATTTTATGAGGGCACGATGAGTCAGGCCTCGGCAAAGCAGCCGGTCAAGTTGTTCAGGAAACGTAGGAAGGGAGTCTGAAAAACGAAGCCAAAATGTTTTCAGGAATAGAAAATTGAACAGCCATCTAGAAAATAATCTTTTAAAGCTCGTCGCCATCAATTGCTGTTGGTGATTTCGTGTGGCAATGTAAACTGTAAGGACGAGTGTGTTTAAAAAAAAAAAGTGTTTTCTTGCAAGGAAGATTAGATCCCAAGTTCTGAACTCCCTGAAGGCATGAGAATGTGTTTTACTTCACCGTTCATACAGTGACTTCTTTACCCAATCTTTGAACGTCTAGGAGTGCGTGTTTGAGCATTTGCACTCAAATCCTCGAGGCGAGGTATCTTCCAAGGATCGCAGAGCAGTTTTTATACGCTGGTGGGACAAATCTTTCACGTTCCCTTTAGAGGTCAGCTACCTAGGAGGCTCTAACGAGCAGCTGTCCAATATTAGGTTCCCTTGAACGTAAGATCAAACGACTGATTTTACTGAGGGATTTCTGTGGTCTTATTTACTATTACACCGTGAAACGCTCGGATATACTCCCAGTCTCCTTCCTTTCCTGGGCTTCATTCCCATCCCGCAAGGAGTGACTGGGAGAAATGCTGCGCTTTGCTTTACCTCTGTTAGGTAGCCAAATTAAAACATCATTAATCTGAATCTGAAAAGCGTTTTGGCGTTTTTGTTCTTCTTCTTTGGTGTCTGGCCGCTCCGTGCTCCTCCAGGTCGGACTGCAGGATGTCAGAGTGGATCCTGAAAAGCAGGAGCCCTTTAGTTTATGGCTATTTGGGGTAGCTCTAAAAAAATGAGACTCTTAAACCCTAAGATGACGACGTGTTTTCCCTGTTACCATCTGCTGTTGGAGCATCGAGCTTGCTCCGGTTGAAATTTTCCTCTAAAATCTGTTGGATGGGGAGGGCTGGCGTGTAAAAGCTCAAAAAAATGAGGAAGTCTGCCAGCACTCTTTTTTTTTTTGAAAGCGACTGAAAACAGAACTGTCTGCCAAGTTTAAGGTTATTGTTTTAATATGCAGCACTACTATCTTGCCTGTAAACTTGCTGTGCGTTTTGAACTGTGGGGGTGGCCGGGGAGAGTAGCGTCAAGTAGGCTTTGCTGTACAATAAAATCCAAGGTAACTTCCTTGTATGCGAATTAACTTGTTCTGCTGCTTCACAGGAAACATCTGTAAAGTGCCTTTTTCTAATAAAGTTCCTTGCAAGCTCATTGTTGAAGTTAATCGCCTTCAGCCCGCTAAGAACTTCAATTTGTCTAGCATGTAAATTTGCACAAGCGCGTAGCTGTAGGTGAGGTGTAGCGTGCTTCATTTAATCTCAGAGAGAGCGATCTGAGTCCTGATAACGTCACCGAAGGAGTAGTTCGTAGATCTTCCACATCACCTCTTTAGAGATGTGCTTTTAGTCGTTAACCGATGATGCTGAAAAACATCCCAAAATGTTTACTTCGAAAGGATGAGGAGCAGATGCTGGTACGCTTTTCAGATATGATAGGCCCAAGTCTCTCAGGTACACTAAATATAATTTGGAATAACTTTTCTATTTGGAAGTAATATATAAAATAATTTTTCTATTTGGGAAAAAAAGCTGAGAAACTTCGAATTGAGGTCGACAAGTTATTAAAAAAGCTCTGGGAAGTTAATACGTAAGGCTACGTATTTGTAACTTTTTTTGTTAATGCTTACAAGAATAACAGTCCTAAAACCATCCGTTGTTGAAGGTGTATTTGGAGATATGTGTAATTCCACATGTATCTTGCGACTCTAAACTGTCTGAGCGTTGGGTTATGCAGCAGTTTGGTCAGACCAGAGGCTCCCCTATGTCACAGCACCCTGAAAGGTGCTGAAAGAAGCATGAAAGAAGCATAAAATTAATGTTCAGGACACTTGGATGAGGGCAGACTGTACCGATTTCCTCCACATCTGGGTAATTTTTCCTTAAAATAATGTAGTGATCCATTTTTTGACTCTTCTAGCGGTTTAAATTCCCGGCTATGTGAACTCAGACCAACGCGTTTTAAAAATCTTCTGAGCAAGGGTGACTTTGAAGTCTGCACTTCCTTCAGCTTCCTTCAGCATCCCTTTCAGCCTGACTTCCGAGGTGTCTCCAGAGCATCATCATCATCCAGAGGGTCCCCTCTGGGAGCAGAAAGCTTAACGTCCATCCTTCCACCTTTCTTTTCTACTGAAAACGAAGTTAGAACTTTTATTTTCAAAAGAAAATACCGTTTCGTAGTTCCAACCGAGATGAGTGAGTAGCAGGCTCGTATGCAGCTGTTTTAGCCCAAATAGATTCTGTAACCCCGCTCGTTATCGTTAGTGCGTAGCAATTACTTAATAGATGTTCAGATAAAGCTGCCGCAAATAGGCCTTCTGTTTGACGTCTGCCTAACGGAGCTTTCTTCGCAGGTAAGAGAAGTGAGGCAACTTGGCAGCAGGAGCAGGGTAGAGGTAATCTGGGAGCGATTCGGGAATGAAGGCATTACTTCAGTGGTTTGACACTTTCAGTTTAAAAAATATATATATATTTTTTTTAATATTTCTTGCCATTTTGCAAGAAGACTTCTTCCGAAGTCTCTTTGTTTCGGCTTATTTTTTAATTTGTATTTTTTTTTTACTTTTAGCTTTTAATCTCAGCCCAAGTGTGCGTTTCTTTCTTAACGCTTAATTAAAGGTGAAATGAGGTATTTTGTTAGCGTACTGCGGTTTCTCCCTGCTAATAGTTTCAGTGTAAAGTGGTGGAATTTGTGCTGTGGATCGAAATAGCTTTTAACAGCAGCCCTGCCAATGATCCATGCTGATGCTGATACAGAATATTGGAGCGTATGCTCTGGTTTGCTCTTGCATTACTGAACAAAACAAACAGAAAAGCCCCCCACAATGTTTAATGTCTAAAAAATAGAATTTAAGAATGTTGCATGTGTTTATAAATTCTGCTGTCACTTGGGAAATCTGTTTTCAGAGTTCTCCGGGAAGAATTTGTAGTGGAGTTAGGCTGATGGCTGCCTGCTGCTGGAATTTTGGGTTCCTTCGAGGTGTACGTGAAGCTTTTCTCTCCAAGGAAACTGAAGAAGAAAGCTAGTAGAAACAGTGCTATCTTCGTGACAGTCTGTTAGCTTATCACCGAGCAAAGAAGGTGGTGATGTGGGAATAACGACAGATAAAACGATTCTTCCTTGGTACAAAAATTAGGATATAATGGAAGAAGGTGTTAGGATTTCCAGTTTCTCCATCTTTTCAGTAGTGACTTAGGTGTGGGTTAAAATGACAGTGTGTAAGGGTTTTAATTCAAAAAAAAACCCACGTTTTGGAACAGAGAACTTAATCATAAACTTCAGGATTTGCTTATAGTCGTTGTTTCCCCTTTTTCATTCAGGATTTCATGGAGGATGGGGCGGCAGCTCTTACCAGGAGGCTTTATTCAGTGAAGTCGGAGCAAGCAGGGACATTTGGCTAGGCAGCTGGTGCTTCTAGACAAGGTTTTATCTTGGACTTCTCTCGCAGGTTTCTGAAGAAGACTGAAAGGCAATAGATCAGATTATTTTAACAGGGAACTTAGTTGCCCCACGAGGGACTTGCGCCTTGTCTGACCTGCAGTGTAGGATTTCTCCTGCTCTCAGCAAGCTAGGGCGTTCATCTTCACCATCTAAAATACAACTCAAGCGCGTTGGGTTTAGTTTGGCTCCTAGGACAGCTTCAGTTCTTGGCTTGCAAGAAGCAGAAAAGAGTTTTGTGGGGAGCGTGTGTGTGTGTGTTGGTTTTTTTCCCTCCCACACCCATCCTTGAGGAGGTTAGCTTTCAGATTGCGATCTGTTTCAAGTCTTTTTCTCCCACCCTTTACCTCTTGTTAATTATATCTTTCCATATTTCTGGATTCATTTAAATATATTTTTTTAAACGTTTGGCTTAATTAGCTGTTTTTCCCAGAATTCAGTACGTGTTCTTTTGTGTGGAAGTTCTTGCCTCGAGGGGTTTTTTGAGCTGGAAAAAAAACACAACGCTTCGGAGGAAAAGTGAAGACAAAAATCTTCAGTAGTTTTCTGCACAAAGTGTTGTGGAAAACGCTCTGAGCTCAGTTAACCTCTTGCATGTCACTGGTGTGGAAGCTTTTTGACACGTAGGTCATTTCTCTGCAGGGAGATTTGCATTAGACCATCAAATGGCTGTTGACTTTGTGCGATAGGTATGCGGCTGTTTTCACAACCACGTACTAAGAAGCTACCTCCAACCAGGGGTGCGGTTTGAGTTTCACGCAGCAGTTTTTCTGCCACCTTTTGAGTCTGGGGGCAGCGCCGTTGTCCCTTAAGGTGATGCAAACCCTGTGGCTTTTTGTCAAACTGTATCAGCGATGACCCGCTGACGAGTCCGTCCACGGGAAGCCTCACTGAGGTCGGTGAAAATCTGCAGAGGTGAAACGTATCCGAGATGAAATGTGTAATTCAGTGCGTGTGCATCACCGTCCTGGGTGCTCGAGCTGCGGGGAGAGAAAATTCTGTAATGTAAAGAGGGGTAGAAATAGCACTTCGTAGGAACACTTGAGAACGTCTCACTTACTCAGAACTTTATCTGGGAATTTGGGGTAGTAGCAAGGGCGTAATTTCAAACGAGTACGATTTAAATAACTTCTGTACGAGTGGTTTAATTTATGATGATGGGATGTACCATACGTACAACTGCAACTTTGGACCTGCTTCATATTCCGCACCATCCTGCTTGCTGCTTGCTTGCTTGTTGCTCAGGTGCTTCGCTGGCTTTGCTCACCAGTGTAAGTGACTGAATAGCCAAGAGATGTCACCTCCAGTCTCAGTTCTGCCTGTGTCTTTAATCCCCTGCTGTTTAATAGCTCAGAAGGGTTGCTGTTCAGTCTAGGCTGACCTTAGCAATCAATTTAGACCTTGCACATGATCTTTACCTTTTGTGCAGAGAAGTTCCTGCCCTTGGACGCAGCCTGACATGCCGTTTCTACTGCTTACGCTGAGTCTGGTTTAGCCTGACACGTAAATTGAAACGTGTGCCAAGGATGGGATTGGATATGTGCAGGGATCGGGCAGGTGTGCCATCGCTAATCCACACATCAATGAACGTGCCACATGGAATAAAGATAATGGAAACATTTTGAATCTTTAACAAGGCGTAAAACCTGTTGTAAGAAGTCAAGGTTGTATCCTCTTGTACAACAAAACATACTAAAGTGTTTTCTTCTTTTTAGTCCAAGTGGTAAGAAGTTCAGAAGCAAGCCTCAGTTGGCAAGATACCTGGGAAACACTGTTGATCTCAGCAGTTTTGACTTCAGAACGGGAAAGATGATGCCCAGTAAATTGCAGAAGAACAAACAGAGACTAAGGAATGATTCTCTCAATCAAAATAAGGTTTGTTAGCAAATACTGTGTTTAAGGATATCCTAAGAATTTCCTTTCCTGTAGTTCATTTAGCAATTTCTTTTCTGCTTAAAGCAGCCTGCTTCTAAGTTGTACGTGTATGTTTTAATTTTTAGTAGTGGTAGAGATGGAAAATTTTTAAATAGAGGGAATGCTCTGCTACTACCAAGGAAATACCAAGGTGATGTTAAGTATGAAACAAAGGTCTGAGTAACTCAGAGGTTGGCTAAAGGCTATAAAGAGCTATAGTTCTAGTCATCTGCCTGAGTAATATTCTCAATGGTAAAAGTTAGGACTGTTGACGTCAGTTTCTTCTGTGGAAGACTTCAAAATTCCTAATTCCTATGTTCATCTTCCTGTTCTGAGATGAAATAGTTCACATTTTGAGTACGTGCCAGGAAGCTTGTTTTCTGAGGCAGCTTATTTGTCTGTACAAATCCGAATGTCCGTTTGGAGCCACGCAAGGCCAGATATTTTTCTGCTTGATTGGGCCTTTGTCAATTGATCGGATTGTTCTCTGATTGTCTTAGTTCTCTTTGAACAAACATCCCCTTTTGAATGCCGAAGGGAATATGTAAGGTAGATTAAAAATGAAAGTCTGAAGCGTAGAGGATTAAAATAATGGATATAGCGTATAAGGACAGGACAAGTAAATTTATCAGACTCTCAGATAGTATATTCCTGAAGAAAATATCGATACCTTGTACAACAGTTCTCAAAAGTTCAGAAGGATTTCTGTAACAACCTGCAACGTTTTTCTTTTGGAAGAGCTTTATTCTTTGAGATTTCGTAATTTACAGTAGTGTATGAAAATGCCTAACAAGCTATAGCTGTGTCTTGTGCACTGTTGTTTTTGGTCATCTGCCGCTTGTAATTTGTGATCCAAACATTTCATGCCGATTGCTTTTTATTTAAATCATGCCTTCAGATTCTTTCATTTTCTTCCCACAGACGTGAGGCTTTCAAATAATACAACTATTGAGGCTACTCCAAGGGAACGTTTTGGGTGGGCAGTTTGCATGAGCAGAAATTACAAAATTTGGTATACAAAATCTAGACGAGACTGTGCTAATTTTGTATTGCTATGATTTAGATTGCTTGTATGCCGTTTGCAGTAACTCTTAACTGTCAGATTAGAATCTATAATTAACGCTTTCTTTTTTTTAGGTAAATAAGACTTATTATTTGAAAGTGAATGAATGTGTGGCTCATGAGCTTTCAAGAATTTCTGCAGTCTCTGCGATAGTTAAAAATGGGACCTCAGCTTAATCCTGAAGTTTCTGCTTTCTTCCTTCCACCAGACATTGTGAAAAACATTGGTTGTGGTCGTCTTGTAGTCCGCCTTGCAGCTGTGCTGCTAGAGGGACCATAAACGAGAGCCTTGCGTAGGCATGTTTGGGTATAAACTTGCTCATATTTTATGGGTTGTTTGTTTTTGTACAAACAACTCACCACGAACGTTTCTAAACTCTTTGGCTCCCCTTCTGTTACGAGACCGAATATCCAAAATATACTTTAGCCTTCCTTCTGCGACGTGTCTAGACGGTTAGATTTATGCATCTGGTGGATGGAAAGGCTGTCTTGCCATACCTCTAGCTTTGGAGATTCTCATCGTTAGCAGCCTAGAGCTCAATGTCAGAACTGACACGTGAACCTCTCCTGGTTCAAATTGGAACTGAGGGTAATACATGCTAATAAATGCTTTCCAGTTTTGACATTCATGTGCAACAGTGTAAATGACACACACACTCTGCTAGCAAAATTGTACTCTCTAATCTTAGTAGTATGCATTCTTATCGGCCTTTCTGTACTGAAAATAAAGGCATATATTTGATAGGTTGAGCTACTGTAGGACTACAGGAGTTTTGCTTCAGCCTAAAATAACCTTCCCGCTGTTTTCAGTGTAACCATTTTTTACCTTTCAGTTGCAGATTAAGTTATTTATTTAGAGTGTTTTTGAAGAGACAATGAAATAAGGAATACAATAGATACAGAATAGAATCATAGAACATCCCGAGTTGGAAGGGACCCATAAGGATCATCGAGTCCAACTCCTGCTGTGTTTATAAGAAAAAAATGTGCTTATTTTTTTATTTTGAAGGGGAACCATAATAGAGGCTACTATTTAACATGCTGTCTGATTATAGATGACTTCTTAGATTATAGGATAGGAAAGGCTAGGAAGTGCATTACTGAGGTTTTAAAATGTTTTCATGATGGGGGCATATTGATGCTTCTGGAAATAGTCTGGTATCTTTTTGAAGACCTGAAATTCTTTTGGAAACTGTTACTGGAGAATAAATAAGGTGCTCCTAATGAATAAAAATGAGCAGGGGACACCGATATTTCTGCTGTTTGATATATTGCTATCGTTCCTAGGGCAGGAAAAGGTTTTTGTGCTAGTGATCAAGCGATGCAACTCCCACAGGTTTGTGTTTCTGGATGCTGAAGTTTTGTAGGTGTGCTCAAAGCTCAATGTGGTGAACTTCAGGTGGTGAACCTGTGCCTGACCACTTGAAAAGTGTAAATCAAGTCTTTTGGCCGGAAGGCTCAGAGTTCCCTGTGCTTCGGGACAGGTGCTGACTGTACATCAAGGGATGTTTGCTGCTGCTTCCTTCCTCAAGACGGATTGGAAGCTCTTCCCATGTCAGGGACGAATTTTGTGTATGGCGAGTTTATGGTTTGTTGTGAAAAAGAGTTTCTCTGAACATCCGTCGTTTCCTGTTAACTTAGGATGGCTTTTCCCTGTAACTCAGAGGATCTGCAGGTGCTGGAGATAGATGGGCTTAGCAAGTTTCTGTCCTAAGGAGTTTATTTGTTGTTCAACACTCACAGTGACTGTTTTGCTAGGAGATCAGCGAGCCCAGATGTGACTGTGATGAGAAAGGAAACAAAGTGAGACAGTAACGAGTGTAATTACAGTGCTTGGGACTTGATCTGTTCTTAGTTTAAACAGTTTATCCTAATGACCATTTTCTAGTGTGTTGCTTCGATTAAAAAGTATATTGGACATCTAGTCCTTAAAATGGCATTTCCTGTGTACTTCATTACTCATCAGGGTTTTGCTTTAATTCTAAGGGTTAGATCATTAATGTAGCTGAGTTTTTTAAGTTCTCACACTGCCTGAAGGAATTTCCTTTTTTTTTTTTCTTAAGCTTAGTTTAATGGGTATATTTTAAAATTTCTCTGTGAGTCATATTACAGGACAAAAGGAACCTGTATCTTTTTTTTTCAGGAGCTTGAAACTAAGGCCTTTGCTCCGGAAGCGTTAGCTAAACCAGATTTATCCCCCACGTTGTGGATGGCTCTGTCGTATTATTGCTTCTGTAAATTTTCATAGCTGTTTTACCACTAATACTGAAGCTACTGCAGAGAACGTCCCGGAGGCATGGACTTCAGAGGTTCACGTACGGCTTTGAACTTGATGTCACAAGATCAGGGAAAGCGAAGCTGGTAGGATAAGTAAAGTCTGTCACGGTTCTGGTCTAGCTCTGGTTGGCGATTCTGTGCTCATCAGAGCTGCTTTAAATATTAAAAAAATACACGGGAAAAAGTCTAACATTACACTTCATTAGACATCAGTTAGAGATCCTGTCAGAGGGTTCACCGTAGGCCCCGTATTTGATAGGAGGGACGTATTATTACGGTTTTTAGCAGTAATATTACAAGACGTGGGGACTGGCTTCTAGCTGTGAGTTTATAAATGAGAAGCGATAGATTCCTGCATTTCTGAGGAAAACTTCCATGGGAATTCGCGATTTTAGCGTTGTTATATTTAAATGAGTTAACTGCGCTACCTGGAAATGAAGAAAGGGGACCTATAAAATCACAAGGTGTTTCTAAAGGAGTGGTAGGAATAGAGACAGAAAGACTTCCACTGAAAATAATATGTTTCTAGAACTCTTTCAGAATTCATTTCTGTGTTCTAGCATACTTTTGCTGCTCTGGAAAATTGTTTTGGCTTTCCTGAGAGACTGAGTGAGTCGGTATTAAGCAAAGATTCCCCACATGCTACAGGGCGAACTTAAAAATGAGTGTGTGAATTGAGTCATAATGTTGAATAGCTAGGAATGTACGTGGTACTCTTGATAAATCACCTTCTTTGCCATCTGGATAAAAAAAAATTCAGGCCTGAAGTACTGCAACCATCCCTTCGTTTAGGTAACACTGAGATGCCCAGATAAATATGAAGCATTACTCTGTTGCTTTTTCCTATCGATTACATTCCTTAAAATTATGTGGAGGAATTCCTTATTTTTCTATTCTTATTTTTCTACTGGAAAGATTTTTGTGAGGAAAAAGCAATTTCTTGGATTTAGAAATGGGAATTAAATCTCAATCTTCAAATCCTCAGTATTTAGATTATACAATTTGGACTAGACGACTTCATAAAAGACACTGTTAAACAAGCGTGTGCTCTCTGGTTCTTAAAAAATCATTAGTTTCTGAGCTAAAGACACATCCAGATGATGAAAGCTAGCTACTCACTATGGGTATTCTGTAATGACCTGTATAAAAATGACTTTAAAATATGGCTAGATGCTCAGGTTTATTAACCAACAAGTCTTTTCACTACACCTGTCTCACATTAAATTCTTGTATTTTCAAAATATCCCTCTTATTTTTTACTTGTTATTTTAAAAGCGTCCCTCTTTTAGTGCTTTGCTAGGTCAGCCTGACGGGGTGGTTCTTCCATCATCAAAATGCCCAGTACTTTAGCACAATTCTGTCCTTGCAAGGTGGATGGCTGATGAGGGGGAGTGTGTGAAGTCATTCTTTCTGTATGTGTGCAGTGTAACACCTATAAACCGGCAATCAAACGAATATCTTTGCACAGAAAGTGTGCAGAAAGTAATTTTCAACATGAAAACCTTCCTATGGGCAAGGCACTTAATGCCTCTCCGGGATGACACGGAGCTATGAGATTCTTCTTGGTAGAAATCACTTTAAATCATTTTAACGTGATCCTTGGATGGAGTCCGCTATCAAAATGTTCGCTGTGCAATTTTTATCCAATGATCTCAAAGCCAATTATAAAACTTCCTTCTAAGATCTGAAATACCACACAGTAACTTTTCTTCCTTTTGAGCAAATAGCAGTAATTTTTTAAAAAACATTTTTCTTTGTCAAAAATTAGATATGACTGAGATATTTTGAAGTGCTGAGGACAGCCACACAACATGAACATGCTTTTTGGTATATGTTAATTGGGAAAGTATGTTTTATAGGATATTTATTTTCAGCGTCTCTCTTATATGGATTTAAGCACGTGTCTTGCCAGTGACACCCCTGGAAAATGGGTATTATTTCAGGGAAAACAAGGCAAAATGCAGAAGCAGAGAAATCTGAATGTCTTCAGGACTTTTGGGAAATGAGGTTACAAAAAGAGCTTTAGGGTACTGTTTTGCTGGCACAGCACTTCAAATTTGCAGGCAGGTCTTTGATAGATTCAGAAAAGCTGAATGATGCGTAGGTTGATGTGCTGTTGTCTTCATCAGTCTTAGGGGTTAGGGGAGACTTCCATTCCCCACCCCAAATGATTCATCTGGCGTTCTTAGTACCAATGCCTGAATGCCTTTCTGTAGCATCTCCGAGGGTCTGAGGGTTCTGTATGTGCCAAGATGTTACTGGTGAAGTGTTCTGTCTGCCTGGGAACCACCAGTTAACAAACCTGATTAAAACTAGCTTGGCCAAAAGACTTTGCTACAGTTTATATAGTTTTAATTTCTTTCCAGAATAAATTACTTTACTGATTTAAAAATTGTATTATGGAGGAATTGCTTAGGAAATCTGTGATGAGTTAAGGAGGAAGTTGTTGTCCTTTAAGACTTAGGACTCTATAAACCATTCGCTACAAGCGTATTTTCATGAAGCTGTCTATTTTCAGAAAGTAAGTCACTTGCACAAATGACATTTATCATTTACTAAAAGGTGGACTTTGAAGCAGTATGCTTCTTCCAGAGAAGGTGAGAATGTGGGGAACTGGTCGAGTTGGTACATTTTTTTCTTTAAAGTTTGTGGCTGCAAAGGTTAGTTAAGTACAGCATTTAAGGGAAATCTTTACTCCAGAAAAAGCTTTCTTTTGCTCATCAGTAGAGGATGGTTTATCCAACGTTAATTTGTAGGAATTTTATGTATATCTTTTGTTAATTCACCTTTTTTTTTTAAACAGGGAAAACCAGACTTGAATACAACTTTGCCCATCAGACAAACTGCATCAATTTTCAAACAACCCGTCACCAAAGTCACCAACCATCCGAGTAACAAAGTGAGATCCGATCCGCAGCGAGTGACGGAACAGCCACGGCAGGTAAGAATTAATCTATTTCCATTGTAACTGTGCAAAATTTGAAGCAAGCTGAAAATCAAAATATTTTCAGCTGTGCTTCAATTACAGATGAGCTATCCTGTATTGATGGTTACTTATGGAAATATGCTGTAAAAAAATACAATTAAATTCCAGAAATAGGTCAGTTGATATGGAGATTTTTTTCTTAATCCAAAACTTCAGTCAGATTTGGCAACAGAATTCCTCTTGAATTTCAGATACATGTTATATTGTCGCAGTTAGACCTCAAATACAAAACTTTTTTCATGTGCAGCTTCTTAATAGAAGTTTCTGTAAAATATACAGTTGTCATCAAGAACTATTATCCCTTTTATGTAGAAGAGATTTGTGCAAAATCAATTCAAAATTATTTTAAATCCCTCTTTTTCAGTATAATACTACAACAAATGCAAAAAACAGTAACTTGAACTCATCTTACACAAGTTCTCCTTTAGCTGCTTGTCTTTATATCAGCGACAGATCACCTCTTCGCACAATGCTTTTTCAGTTTTTTATGGGGAGAAGAGCAGAGAAGAAAAGGAAATCTAGTTGAAGGAATAATCGACTACATAACATAGTGTATATTGGATTTAGGCATTATTTTTAAGTCTGATGCGTATTTTTGGAGTCATAGTGTTGCTACCATCAAATTGAAGCATCTTATTCTGGCTTAGTACAGGGATGAGAAGAAAATGCAGAGGCATATTCGCATTTTTGTACATTGGTATGTCACAAACTTTTAACAACATTTCCTTTGAAACTCAGGCTGTCTCTAATATTGAACTTTCAAACATCTTGAATGCTGTTCTCGTTAGAAATAACATAAGGAATTTAGACTCTGCATCCTCTAAATTCAGGTGAGAAAGAGAAGGAAGAAATATCGAGCCGTATGGGATCATCTTGTTGAGATGTCTTTTAGCAAGATTTGAAGGCCTCAGCTAACCTCACTGTTGGTCCCGTGAAGTTCAACAGGGGCCATGTAAGTGTATCACGTTCAGATCTTAAAGATGCATAATTGCATGTGTCTATTGATTCTCTTCACGTTCTTTGGGTTTTCCTTTTAAACTACTACACTTTGTGTGTTAGGAATTGCCTTTTAGTCATGTCTGCTGAACCGGTAATAATCACTAAAAGGTATGAAAGTTACGGCACCTTTGTGGCAAGAGAAGTGGATGTTTGGCGATTCATATCTTGATGGATTTCAAATCCTCTCGTGCTTGCCTATTTCCTCCCAATTTTCTTTCTTCCAGAATCTTTGCTTCAAATACGTCGTGAACTGAAACCATCTGGAACGCATCCCTTGTCTTTTGAGAATGACTATCCAGTAAAGACTTGCAGGATAGTTGGTTTTCAAACCCACCCAAGTAAAATCTTTGCTTCTTTAAGATAAGTTCTAACAGATGAAACTATAGCAAGATCTTCAAGAAATCACTGTCTGCTGATCACTGCGTCAGCATTTGGTTTTGATCAACATCCTTTTGCTTTGCTTGCAACAGTACATCTTCAGAAGAGGACACTTAAAATGCTATTCTTCTGTATTGACATACTTCATTTGGAAGAAATGCTAACTCTACTTGCATTGAATGTAGAATAGTTTATCTTATACGTCTAATATTAAAGCAAGTCTTGAAATGTCTTACTCTTCTGCCTTTCCCCAAGCTAAAGTGCTGCCTTGAGCTATTTTGTTGTTTGTCTTGGTGACTGACGCAGGTGGGAAGCTTGGAGAAGGGAGAGAGTAGTTGGTCAGCGTTGCCTTTACGTAAAGCTTCAATGAGTTCTGAATAAAACTTCCACTAAAAAATCTGGAACAAAGCGATTTAGTGTAGATATTATGCTGTCAATTACTGGAGAATCTTAAGCAAATTGCCAGACTCCATAAGCAATTCCATAAGCAATTTCCAGTGATCTGGTTTCTTTACACACAGATTTCCATCGCACATTTATCAATATTTCTTTGGGTATTGGTAACTGAAGGTATGTAAATATACGGACACGCACATCTTGTTTGAAAGCATCAAGAAGTTCATTCAGAGGTTTTACTTACTAGCTGGATTGTAAATACTAGGAGATATGGTCTTTGCTTGGTTTTCAAAAAGCAAGGGTTCTTTTTTTTTGATGTGATCAGTTGAGATAAAATAGAAGAGCCGGGGTGAGGAGTGAAGTTGCTGGAAAACTTTATTCTTAGTAAAAAGAATAAAAAATAAAAGAAATAAAAAAGAAATAGAAAAGAATAAAACCGGCACCTTGGAGCACTTGAGATACAGTTGTCAGATAAATGCGTCCTTGAGTTCTCTTCCAGATAAAAACTATATTTTCCTGTTATAAATGATCCCTACGTGCATCACTGCCTCCTCCTTCTCTTATATTCTGGCGTGTAAACCTCCCTGTACATAGACATTAAATCAGTGGTGGATACTTGAATGCTGAAGCACTGACTATTGCCTACTTGTATGTAAAGCTTATTCAGTTCCCATTTCCAGTGTCATTCCTCCCTTGTTTCTTCAATTCTTGGCCCAAATCCCTTAAGGGGTTCTTGCTTCTGCATTTCTAGATACACATCTCTAAAAGCCTCACTTGGCTTGTATCTGTTGTATCTCCCTTTTGAAAAGACAGCCTAACCAGAGTTCCCTGAAGATTCTCTTTGGCCTTCCTCCTTATGTAGAGATGAAAATAAACGAGCATTGTAGTTCCTTTGGCAGTCAGGAGTCTTCTTGTGACCTGGGAGCGAAAAGACATGGTTATTAGTGTTGGCAGGGATGACGTTTGGCAGCGCCTCTTCTTTAAGCAGTAAACCCTGTGGTAGTTCCTGGAAAGATAACAGTTTGCCTGGGATCTGGGTGTAGGTAAAGCTGTCAATTAGAGCAAAGGATCTGTGGCACTGCTGGTTCCATATATTCAGCGCGATGTTTAGTTGCACACAAATAACGTCACAGGGTTGTCTAAGACTTTTTCAAGCAACTGCTCTGCAAGACAGCGTCTTAAAGGCTTTCAAAGCCTTAAAGGTTCTATAGATTACTGATCATCAGAGTGGAGAACTTCATCCAAGGAGTGGCAATACTCTGGAGAATCCTGGAAGTACTCGAGTTGTGTGTGCATACATTTCGTCAAGGGTCTTCTGATACGCACAAGACTTCTCCTCTTAAGTCTTCTTCCTCTAAGTGGTCTCTGTTCCAACACCAGTACCAGGCAAGCCATGGAGATTTCTTGGATTTTTTTGTATCTAATCAAACGATCAGAAAATCAGTTAAGTTCATAAATAGCAAATCTAGGAGCCTTAATTGCAATTTCCTTCAAAGTGCTTTCACATCTCTTTTTGAAGCTTCATCCTGCTCAAATATATTTTAGTTTTCCATAAGTTTACTTAGGATACGTTTCCTTACTATTTCTGTGGGTTTGTTTTTTTTTTCCTTTGCAGAGTCCACAAATAAGCCAGTATAAGAAAAAGAACCCTGTAAGATTTCTAGTGGGTCCTGCAAAGGAAAAAAAATAAATTGTTTTAGCCTCCTAAACGTTGTCAGTCTTGCTGCTTCAAAGTTTCAAAAAGATATGATATATTCTTGATAAATTTCAGAGTAATGGTTTGGATTTTAAAAAGTCAGATTGCCATTGCTGAAACTGAGCATGGAGGTAATGATGAATCAAAAAATCATGCAGCTGTATCTGTCGTGTTCATCTTAGATGATGGTGAGCACTGTCTTAAAATCACATTTTCTTCCTCCCTCCTTTATGGCAAAAAGGACTCTAGGTGTAGCAATACTTCAGGACACATTCGTCATCCACTTTTGTATCTGGATTTGAGTATTCCTCAGTGGGGAGCGGAGCAAGTCCTGTGGCTATTTGAACCTATTATAGGTAGTAAATCTTTTATGTAATCACTTAAACTTGAGTTACTTGCCTGTCAAGTGTTCTGTACCTAATCGGATCAAATGGAGTGGTGCTGCAAATCAGACTTCTTTTCACAGACACAGGTCTGTGTCCTGTGTAGAGCACTTAACATCATCTTTGTGTTTTAGAGCTCCTTGGTTCACGTTGTTCCACGCTTACTGGCCTTTTTCAGAGTAAACACCAAGCTCACTTATTTCACTCTCCAAACGTGTAACATACCTGAGGTATTGAGTTGAGTGAGCTCAGACTCCTGAGGACTTGATTAATCACTTGTTAATTCTGCTGTATACTGTTGACCGTGGTGATAGAGAGAACTTGAAACCACACTAGTAAAATAAACTAATTTAAGTGGTGATTACAAAACTGAATTTGCAAAAGGTTCAACTCTATCTTCCTGATACATTTGGCTAAAAAATAAATCCATGAACATGCATCAAATGTCTAAAACACATCCAGCCTCCTCTTTGAAGCTTGTTTCAAGAAGAGCAAGTAATCAGTTAATACTGTGTGATCTGATTCCTCTAGTTCTATGGCAGATAGCCACCTTTAAAAACCACCCGAGGATAAACCTGACAGTATTCACTTCCTAAAACCACCTGAGGACAAACCTGTTGTATTTGCTTATAAAATAATCTGTCTTCAGGCCAAAAGTTCTCTTCACAATTGATTTGAAAGTCTATTTTATACTTAGTATACTTTGTAGATACTTGCAGTGGATTGTATTGCAATGAATTATTGAATAAGATGATAGATCACAAGCTAAATCCGACCATAGTCATTTTTTTGCAGAAGATATATGCAGCCTCAAAAGCCTAATTTACTAGAAAAATTGCAGGATGTCAAATAGATGTAATTTTATTTCCTGCGGCTGAACTTAAAAGATTAGAATCCAAAATTAGATTGGGTTGGAAAACTTAAGCTTGTTGGTTGATATCTATTAGAGTTATCAAAAAGAGGGATGGAAGGAACCTGATGAGATTAAGTTCCACCTCCCTCTCCCAAGCAAGTTGAGAAACACTGATATTTTGTTTGGCAGTTATGGGTGTAGGAGAGCCGAGCAACTCACAGGGTATAAAAAGATGAAAGAAGTTTTCTAGCTTTCTGGAGGAGTTCTCATTCATTTAAAAATCTTCCACAGACACTTTGAAAAGCCCTCTTTATAATCGTATTTCCTCATTTCATTGCTTGCAATATCATTGAGTTGAGCAGTTTCCCAAGTGATAACTTGGGGTGTTCTGGCCTCAATTAGCCATTAAAGTAGACGTTAAAACGTAACAAAATTGCGTGCTTGGGTCCTCGGTGCAGCCCAAACATGTTGACTGGATTTTGTAGATGTAGTTCTGTCAATGAAGTAAGGTTTTAATCAGCTTGCTCACCAGGTCATAACGCATCTGCAGGCGGCGTGGAAATGAATCTGGTTCCTGGGAGCTGGGGAGGTGCCAAGCCAGCTACCTGGAATTGGGACCGTGCTGTTAAACTTGCTGTTCTTCGCAGCTGTGAAGTAGATGTTAGCCTTTTCTGAGTACCGGTGCACGTTAGTAGATACTTGTAGCTGTCTAAATGGAAGAAACCAAGTCAATCAACTGAAACTATGGAATAAATACAAGCTCTGAACTCACCAGCGTCAGAATCAGTCTTGCCTTCTTTGTGTCCAGTCAGTACCTCCTCTGTTGACATCTATGGTATTTTTAATACCACAAATCGTCAGTTGCAGGTGATACTTGAGGTTCTTGGTTGACTTGTGTATAAATCAGCCACCCTCCAAGAATGTTTGAATGCTAAGAATGTACGTGCTTTTCTTTTAAAAACAGCAGAATTGGAGTGTGTCCTTTCCAGCAAGGTTTTCTTGCAGGCTTCCATTGCTTGAGCAACTGCAAAGTAGACTTTTACACATTTAACTAAAAGGAGCTGCTTGTATTTGGTGGCTCTTGTAATAGAGAGGCAAATCTATCATTTCTTTGTTTTCTGAATGAGAAATAATAGTTACTTAGGAGATGATGTTTTTACAAAGCTTACAGGTTAGCTGATGGCTAGCCATTAATCACAAATAGCTTTTCTTGGAAAAGAAACAATTGTGGAGGAAGCAATATTTTATAATTCTCCAAACAAAGGACTTCAGCAGCACATCTGCAGTGCGGGGCTACCATTGTCGGGTCTCAGAAAAAACAAGGAAGCGAAAATGCCGCTCCGCCCTGGGGACCTTGGCATGGCGTTCCCATGCTGCCTCTTCTATCAGAAGAAAACAGAGTTGCCCTCGAGATAGTAAGTTTGGGCGATAAGGGATACATTTCTCGCTCTGCAGGATGTTGTTGCGTAAGAGGTCACTTTTGGCATAAGGCGTACTGACTAATTTCCTGGGAAATGGGTCGCTTGGCAGCTGGCTCCGTCTGAACCCAGAACGCTCAAGCATCGGTAAATGAAGGGCCTGGGTTTTAGGCACTTTTCAGTGTGTGTTTCCTAACGGCCAGACTTCAGGCGAAACTGAAATGGGGCCATTTTTCATCCTCCAACAGGACGAATACCCCTAAGTGACTGATGGATGCTCGGAATGGTTATTCATTCTGCATTAGTAATGAAATATCGCGCCGTAAGAATGATGAATCTTTAAATCCGGTTCTTTTCTCATTCCTTCCTTATCCTGCTCCCATCAGGACTCTCATTACTGTCTAACAGGGTCATGTTTGCTAATGCCTCTCTCCTGGAGGCATGGATCTCGCTTTTCTGGCTGCGCTGGTGCAGCCTCAGCAGGCGGCCGAGGACTGGAGCGGATCAGCCTGCCCCGCTCAGCGGGGATCGCGGTGCTCCCCGGGGCGCTCGGGCTGAGAAAAGCCCCGAAGCCAGGCAGCACACTTGGTCCCGAAGGCTGCCTCTAACTGCGAGACGGCGGCAGGCTGTTACAAAGAAGGTGGCCTCTGCTTGGGGCGGGGCACAGCATGTGTGAACTTGAGGCTTCTTTTCTCTTTGGGGGTTCCCCGTCTCCGTAACGCTGAGAGAGTCGCAGGTTAAATAATGTAAACTATTTTTAGGGCTGTAACTTAAGAGGCAGACGCTCCGCGCATCGAGCCTCGCGGGATCTTTTTCAGTCACGTGAGCGTGCACTTCTGTAGCTGGAGAATATTGCGTCTTCGTCTTGTAAGTGAAGCAACCAAAGCTTTCTGAGTTCCTAGAGACTTCAAGATGCCAAGCTAATCCAGTGATGAAATACTGAATCGATCGGGTTTCACTGTGACTTCACTTTTATGAATGCTAATGCTCGTTTTAGAGTTTAGCTAGTTTTAGACAGTCTTAAGGCACTGCCACGCCATCCACAAAGCAGTAAGGACTGCTACGAGACCTCTAGAGTGCTTTCTTGGGGTGAGGACTTAGTGGTAAACAGTAGGAGTGAAGGACTGGAGGTACTAAATACTTAAAAATTTAAAAGGAAATCAAAGGGATGTCTTGATGTAGCTAAAAACTGGGTTGGAATGGTGAAAAACTAATACAAGTGAGGAGTCAGTTTACAGGAAGCGTTTTAAGCGCTTCTAGTAAAATGACATGAGTGGCAAATGGTATTTTCAAAAAGCTGTCAAGTCAGAGACGTCAAGAACGTGTGAAATATTGCAGTCAGAGTCTGCAAAACAGAATGTGACATCTGAGAGCCCTGTCTTAAACTGAGGCTCCTGGCTCTTGACTACAACAAGGAATTTCCTCGGAATTAGGATAACTGCATGTCTGATTCTGTCTCAGGTGTTGAAGGCATGAAAAAAGTAGGTTCATAGCCTGCGGAAAAATCAAAACTATTTTGGAATGCCCTTTCCACGGGAACTTGCATAGCTACGTTCTGCGTGGTTGGACTTGATGATCTCGAAGGTGTTTTCCAGCCTTAATGATTCTCTGATTCTCCCTTTCCTTGTTAAGCCTAGCTTCCTGTGGAATGGAAATCAGCTTTTTAACTAGCTTCCTTCACTGTCTTGCTAGATAGAGAACTTTTCCTAAATAATAGGCATGGCCAGTCTGCAGCCCAGAGCTTCGGCATGTATCTTCAGACAGGTAAGGTAGGAGCGAAGAAGGAAATCCCTATCATTAAAAAAACCTCCCTTAGATCGAGAAATGAGAAATGGAAGCATGTTCCCAGCTAACAAACTAAACAATGGAAAGGAAAGAGAATGTGAATTTAGTTCGTGTACCTTCCTAAAAGTGAAAAGATTTGATCCTGTTTCTAGAAAAGAGATACCTACACAGCAACGGAAAGGGCCAGGTCATCAAGCCAGCGTAGGTTTGAGGGGGTGCAGCTACTGATCAGCTTTATTTGGTGATCTGCGCTGCTGTAATGTGCAGCATCGCACGGATCTCCAGCAGCAGATAGGATGTTAACTTCTCCATAGCTTTGTAAGCTGCAAGGTGGCGTCCGTCTTGTATATTGTTCTGATGCTCCTTTGATTATGAGCACAGTTGATTTCCGTGAGCTGATTTATTTCGAATTCTAATGGGGATCTCGTCTTCTTTTTGCAGCTTTTCTGGGAGAAGAGGCTACAAGGCCTCAGCGCGTCGGATGTCAGTGAACAAATCATAAAATCCATGGAGCTCCCTAAGGGTCTTCAAGGTACTGCGCTCACTCAACTGCTGTTGCTTCAGATTCACAAAGTAGTTTGTGCTTAAAAGGGACAGACTTTTTGATGCTCTTAACGAGCGTTTCAGTTTCCCGTCAGATTTAGTAACCTTCAAACTGTAAATGTGCTTCCTAACAAAATACCTCAATCTCCAAAACTCTCTTTATTTTTAGCAGTTCATGTAAACCACGCTGCAGAACTGTACTCTCACTGGTGAAAGTTGATCTCAAATATGATCAAATCACTGGTCAGAATTAATAACTTTGTTCCACTGCCTAGGAGACCTTCACGGGAATTTGAGGGCTGTAAAAATCTTTACTGTGTATTTTTCAGAATTAACTTAACACCTTGCAGGATTAAAGCAGAGACTGTGCTGGTGTGGATTATCATCATGAAGTTGCAGATAAACTGTTTCAGTACGTGACTGATAAATTTATGATGTGATCAGCTTTATTAAAAAAATTCACGATGTCGTAATTGCTATTGCAGGGAAAAAATCCAGCCAATTTTAGCAGTGAGCTGCCTTGTGAAATGCTAACTTTTATTGAAACAACTGTGTTATTGCAAAGCTGTTTTTTAAGAACTTGTGTTTAACTTTTTAGATTATACGGCCGTGTATCCAGTGGAAATCATATCATTGGTGTACGTAACCCTACAAACTGAGAGGAGCTCTGCCTCTGAAAGCTGCACGTGAAATGTGAATGGTAACTCTTTGGTTATCCTTATTTTAGGAGTCGGCCCGGGTAACAACGACGATACCTTGTTGTCGGCTGTTGCCAGCGCTTTGCACACCAGTTCGGCACCTATCACGGGACAGCTCTCCGCAGCTGTGGAGAAGAACCCAGCTGTCTGGCTCAATACATCTCAACCCCTCTGCAAAGCTTTCATAGTCACAGATGATGACATTAGGTGAGTTTTATGAAGTCTTCAAGGAAATGAAAAGCAAGCTTGATTAAACTAGATTCCTGGCCTGGGCATGAGGGAAGACAAGCACGAACATGTTTCTTGTACATACAGATTAGTTCATTAACTAGAAAAAAAAATGAAATCTTCGTTTTTTTCTTTTCGTGGTGAAAATATTAATATAAAATATTCAGTAAGAAATGAGTCACAAGCCACATTTTCTTTCCCAAGAGTATGCTGTAACCATTAAGCTATAGTTCAATAGATCAATATTGGCTTTCTCCCTTCCCATTTCTGGTTTGGTCAAGTTAATTTTTTGATCTCAGTTAAAAATAAGTGTTTCAAAAAGGGAAAAATAAAGAATATTATAACATATAACTTCGTGGCTAATGCACTCTCTTGAAATGGGAGATTCGGATATGATAGAAAGATCCATCTACTCGTACGGGCAATTTTCTTTTTGTTAGCTGCACTGTTAATTTTCAAAGATCTGCACCCAGAGGGTGGTCAGGCACTGGGACAGGTTCCCCAGGGACGTGGGCACAGCCCCAAGCCTGCCGGAGCTCAAGGAGCATTTGGACATCGCCCTCAGACACAGGGTTTGGTTTTCGGGTGATCCTGCGCGGAGCCAGGAGGTGGACTCGATGCTCCTTGTGGGTCCCTTCCAACTTGGGACGTTCTGTGATTCTCTAAAAATAGCTGCCAGCTTGAATCGTGTTTAATTTGAAGTATTCCTGGTCATATAGTGATGATAAATCTCTTTCATAATCAGAGTAAAATGCAAAATTTCATCTTTCGGTCCAGCAAACATTTTATATATCCTCTTTGTAAATGCATGAATAAGAATCAGCCACACTTCCATATTAGTAGGGATAAGCACTTAACATTTCTCAGCTGCGGGATACAGCTTCTGAATGATTCCGGGCTTCTAAATGCTAGTCCTGTGCGAGGTAAGGGTGTAAAATGAGCATGGTGTGGTTCCCAGGGGTGTTTGCATCTCAGTCTTGGTCTCCTTAGGCAGGCTTTTGGAATTCCCTGTAAACTGTCTTCTCCCATACAGAGTCTGAGATCATTTATCTTGAGATTGCTGATTCACAGCTTGTTTGTAGCTTTTTTCCTGACCAGCACATCATTTTATTCTTCTTTGCAGCTGCGCTATTGAGTTATCTCCATTTCTGTAAAAGGCTCGGAGTGACATCCTTGCGTCTCTATTAGATAAAAGCTTTAACTAGTTCTCTTCTTTTGGGGTGGACTGGGGAATGGTATCTTCTGAAAGAAACAGAGGGATTGCTTTTCTAGTTTCTGAAAATCCTACCTTTTGGTTTTCAAGAGCCTTTTCTCTTGCTCGGTCTAGGTTCTCTGCTGAATGAGTGGTGTCACCCAGTAGCTTTCATTCCTGAGATTTCTCAGACGTCTTGACAAATGGCCTTTTGAAATTGCATGTTAATAGGACTTCTGCTTTTTCCTGTAAGCAGCCATAACCTGCTAAATTCACCAGAGCATAGCAATAAATGAAGTATGTCTGGCAGCGTCACGCTCTGCACAGTCATGGGTAAGAAAAATTACCTGTTAATCTGTCCAAAAGCCAAGTGGCATTTAACATCAGACGGGAATGGAGAGCAATTCAAATTTAGGGCTCTCCAAGTTGGCTTAGCTTGGAGCTAAGTACGTCATCTTCTTCAGCTATGTGAACCTTGATCCAGGCTAGTCAGCTGGAGCTTGGTACCTCACAATATTCCTCGATGCCCTGCACAAATCTTACTTTGTGCGGCAGACCAAAGCCACGAGAACTATAAAGTGCCAAAGGGAGGAAATGAGAGGATGCTGTAACAGTCTGAACTCTCCCTCAGGAATAAGAAACTTGTAACGATCGCACCCTTCGGTGTTGCAGAGAGGTAAAAACCTAAATAACCCGTTTAAGCAATGACGTAAACTTTCTGACCCCATTTCTAATGATGAGTTTAATACGGAGCATGTCAGGAAACTAGGCAGCCGAGAATTTCTGTCATTGCTGTTTAGACTTGCTGTGTCAGCAGTGGTTAATTTCTGCTGAGAGGGGAGGAGAAAAGATCTTTTTGAAGTGATGTATTGGAAACTTGTGTGTGTGTGGGGAGGCAGCAGATGCCCCTAAACCTGAATTTAATATAATCTGGCAAATGCTGTCAACATTTGAGTGAGTAATTCTCCTTTCAGCGCTGCATCTCAGATCCTGGTTAGTGGAAGACTTCCGGAAACCTGCTGCTGAAAAGCTCCGGAGGATGTTTTACCCAGAAATAGGGTACATGTTACTGTAAGCACTTACATGGTGATGGTTCTTAATTAGACTTTTTCCAAAAAAAACACTGCACTTCAGTGTGCTGGAGGATCAGGGGAGAAGGTGAGTTCTCTCTCCTGATACGCAGGGAGGAGGAACTGGTGTTCGGTCAGGAACAGGTTGGTTCTGTGCATTTTGTTCCATCGAATCTGACCCCAATCCAAAATGTAAAGACAGGTTTGTGTTCCGCAGCTAAATGCTATTTACTAGAGCTATTACAATTTTTTTCTGTTTTGGTGACAGAGTACGTGTTTCAGTGCCAGTACGTAAGGAATTCAATCAGATGGAGCCTCGATAGGTTTAACGACATAGCAAAGCAGGAGGAGAAATCATCAGGGAGGCTGGCACAATACCACGGTTTGATTGCAGGCAGCGATGTCGAATCACGTGTGTCTTTAAAGCATGCATTCTTCTCAGCGCCCACCACGAAGTGATGTACGCAAGCAGTGCGGACAAAGAAAATCATTCTGAGCACTAAAGAAATCGTCTGAATGCGACTTTATACGCTGTCCTGTTGCATAAAGCAGTTTTCCACTGAAAATACGGTCGGAATTTGAATGAGGGGCTTATGAATTTCGGTGTTAGGAGGAGCGTAGCTTTACCGCTCGCTTGCTTTTGAAGACAATAGCACGACTACTGTAGGATGAGGATTGTGTCTTGGCAGGAGGAAGGCTGAAAAGAGCATGTGGCCGGGGAGCTGCTTAGCGCAGATAGTCTGAGCCTTAGTGTTTTACTTAAAGATGAGCACTTCTTCTCAGTAGCACGTTTTTTTTTTGCTGTTGGTTCTTAAGTGTTTGCTCTTGGTGGCTCCTGCGCTTTAAAAGTAATACCGCTTGTGTAAACAGAGCTGGGTTTTTAATACTTAAACCTATTTGCTAGAAGAGCAGCCTACTCAGGACTGGAAGTGCTGCGAGCTGTTTTATGGTTATTGCTGCCAGGGAGATCAAATAGCTGGCTGACAAGTTGGAAATGAGGTAACTTGGGAAAGCGCTGTCTTCACCTGACTTTGGGAGGTGAGGAAGGCCTGCAAGGGGGAAGAAGAATCTCAGGAGGAGGCCACGTGCCCTGTTAATAGGGAACGTGGGCCCTTAATAACAGCAGCTGGTCCAGTATGCAGGAAATCGGCTGTCGCTTCTGTGTCTCGTGAGAGTTAAATACCACTGACATTAGGTTTGAGGTGGTAAGAAGGAAACTTTTTTTTTGGTTTTGATTATATTTCATCTTATTTTTGGTCTCGGGATCGCTTTCATTCAATTAACAAATACTGAAGTTGCTATTGTGTTTTATTTCTCCTTTGTCACACAGGTTATAAGGCATCTTTGGTTCGGTTCTTTGCCCAGGGGTTTGAAATATCACTGTCAAGGCACTGAAAGTTAACAGCTCTGGGAGACAGCGAGCTGTCTGTGGAGGATAGAAAACAAGGATAGGAAACAGCTGGAAGACAGAAAACAATTTCTGTACCGAGCTGCTAGTTTGTTCTTGACTTCCTTTTGCTATCTCTGTGAGCAGACAGCCTCCTCCGAAGTACTCAGGGAGTGCTGGCAGTAGCTGCAGCTGTAGGACTGAACAGCTTTAGAGGCTGGTGCTCCTGAGAGGCTTCTGGCTTGTGCAGCACGCTAGATATCACTCCTGCTCTTCTAAGATTTGATGTTCTTCCTATCTGTCCTGCCATCCTAAATAGCTGCAGGGTGTTTGCGGCACTCTGACAAATGTTTTCCTGTGCTGACTGTGCCTGTTTCTGATGAGTTCTGGTCATTTTTAAGCATATTTTTTATTTTTAGAAAACGTAGCTTGATAGAACAGGTGTATTTTTGAGTTTTAAAAAAATTGTTCTTTTGCAAAAGTTGTGTGCTCTTGGGAAAACTTCAGAAGAGGACTCCTTGTTTTCAGGTAACACAGGAAAGCTACATTTTACCTTCCAAACTAACTATTGACTCAAAATGCTGTAATTTTTCATAGACATCTGAGGTAAGATGTTTGAAATAGCTCAACAGGGAAACAAACATTTATTGCTGCTGCCCAAAATGCATCAGTGACTAGTAGATAATACTTGAACGTGAAGGTAATATATTAAAGAACTAGTCAATGTGGGTTAAAAAACCAGTCCTGAGTCATTGTTTATCCACGTAGCATGCTCCCAGGCTGATATTATACTTGAAGGATTGACATCTCTGCCCCTTCTTCCCTTCTCTCCTTTCAGAAAACAAGAAGAGCGGGTGCAACAAGTGCGTAAAAAACTGGAGGAAGCACTAATGGCAGACATTTTGTCACGGGCGGCTGATACGACAAAAGATATAGAGGTAGAAATGGATAATGGAGATGAAGCATAAAAAGAAATCAGGTGAGTCAGGCCTCCAGGAGGCACGCTCAGATTTCCCTATCTCATCCGCCGGCGATCACTCGGCAGTCATGAGGTAGACGGCAGCGTATCACGCGGCCCGACGTTCTCCCAGCACATTTGTTAGCTGACGTGCACCACATCAGCAGGGGCAGTTTTGCATATTTCGAGATGAATATCCTCACGTTAATGCTACACAGGTCACTGGGGGAGGAAGAAAGTGGCTTTCATCCTTTAGGGTAAAAGCCCAGTCTCTGAAAACCATTGCAGGTGAATCTTTTAGGGCTTAGTAGATGCTGAAGAACTGGGGTAAAGCGATCAAAGTAATTGGCCGCCTTCTGTTCTTCGGAATTTAATTTAGTTAAATTACATAACAAGTTCCCGAAACTTTATTTTTAAATGGATAATACTTACAAATACGAATTCACGTATTCATTAATTCATGTTTCTAATGCACATTTTTATTACTTATAGAATGAGCGCAACATAAAGAGAAATTTGCTCTTTACGTTGTGTACGAGAGCTATTTGCCAGCGTTGTTTAGTCCAGTTAACAGGCCAGTAACCTTCCAAGCTACTACAATCTTTTAATTAAGTTCTAGATATTTACTATCAAACTCTTAATCCCTGAATTTTTCTCCTGTAAAAGTCTAATTATGGATAACATTGAAGGAAATCAGGCAAGAACACTGATTTAAGGTGTGAAATTTCGAACCTTTGCCATTTTAGGCTCAAATTGTCGATTTGAGCTTCTTAATTTAGCGTGAAATAATTACTCCGTAATGGAGTCATAGAAGTGGTTATTTTTGCACCGATGCTGTGGTTCTCTGTAGAAATCAGTTGGATCAGTAGACCTTGATTTTTCATCAGCTCCTTGCCTATTTACATGTACTTAGCCAGTGTGTTGTCTGTATTCTATAAAATCCCTGCTTTCTGCCCTAATGACTTTCATTATAGATTTGAACAGGGTTTTTAAGTGGATTAGTTAATGTAAAGCAGCTTGAAAGAGGAGTGTCTTTTCCTTAATAATTTTTCCCTAATAATTCCCAGACTAATTTTCCAGTCTGATCTGTTGATACTAAGAAACTTTTTATATACTAATTATTCCATCTTTAAAAATGAGAATCCAGAAAGTGGTTTAAGGCTGTAACGAAACACTGCAGAGTCTGGGTAACGTGCAGGAGGGTGTGTGGTGAAAGAGGTTGAATGTTAAAAGCATGTCATGTTGTGGTTGTGCTTAATAAAAAAAAAAATAACTAGGCACTAGCAGGAGTCTTAACAACTGAGCAGCTACTTACGTGGTGGTAATTTTTTTTTATTATTCACTAGGAACAATTTATAACGTGCTCTTAATACAGAACTAAAGCACAGCTGTAACTGTTCAAACAAAGTCACTCTAATTGATGCAACCGTCAGCCTTTACTTCTCCAAAAGGGATTATTTCTGTCTCTCTTGCAGGTACTTTTAACTGACTTGTCCCAGGAGGAAATTCCCAAAAGCCAGAGGCACTTTTTCCTTCGGTCTTTCGTTATAAGAAGAAACGGACCCATGCACATTTATATAGCTTTCTAATAGCATTAAAACCAATGCCTTTTTTAGACTCCTATTTTTGATGTATATATCTTATTTGAAAAGCAACTTTATTTTGTGTCCTATGACTTAAAGTCCTTTTTTAAGTATCAAACATTACCCTTAATCTAAAGCTGAGCTTTTGATGCCAGGTTGCAAACCTACTGGAATTATATTGCCTGTATTAAATATTTGTTTTTGTTTTTTTTTTTCCTGTGGTTTTTAGTAAGGATGGATCAGGAGAACAGAGTGATTTCCCAATTAAAGATTATTGTGACTCTGTATATAAACAGATTTTTATACCTATGGGTGAAAACACCTGTACATTCTTCCGTCATCACTGTAAAGATAAATAAAAGATTATATTCCAATCAGTTGAAAACTTGTTGTGTTGTGGATACGGTAAGTGAAGACAGTCCCTGCTCATATTTGGTTTGCTTGGCCAGGTGCTGGGTAGGCTGGGAAGGGCGTGTGTCAAAAAGTTCTGTCTTTGCCCAGAGCACTGCCTCGGGAAAGCTGTCTGATCTTGGGGGCAGTTGTGGATTTTTCAGTTGAGCTGAAGAACAATTGCGTTTCCCCTGAGAAAGAGGACTGCTAAAAATAAGTAGCCGGCACGGCTTCACAGAGTTCTGCTCCGAGGTCGAAGTGAAACTGCAAAGAAAGTGCCTTCAGTGCAGAATGCAGCAGGTGCCGAAACTCACTGTTGTTTCTGTCTGCTGAGACAAAGCAGTTAGGACACCGGGATGGCCCGCGGCACTGCGGAGACTTCTGTGAAGTGAGTTGGGTCTGCGCAGTTCCTGCAGACTCAGGAACAGAGTGGGTCTGCTTAACTTCCCTGGGGGTTTGATGACTGAATTGCCTGGCAGGTCACGGTAGCTCCAAGGTTAAAGGCTGCTTCTCCAGGTCTGGTAACACATCGTCCTGCTCCGCAGCCTGCAGTGGGTGAGGTTTTCCATCACCTCCAGCATCCCTCTTCTGTCTGCACAGCACGGTTTGCAGGAGGGAAAGCAGAGAGCCAGCCCGTCTGCAGGTGCTCCTGTCCTGGGGGGCTGGGAATCAACACAAACCATCAGTTTTATGAAAAACCATCACTTTTACGAATGAGCTTCCTTCACATTTATAATTGGGCAGAATAAAAGAAATTAATGGGTCTGGCTTTCTCCAATCTGGCGGGAGACCAGGGAACAATCGAACTCTCTCCTCAAGAAAAAAGAGAATGGAGCCTGTTACTAGCAAGCTTCGGTGAAATTGGAAAGAAACCATGTTCCCAGCAAATGGTTGTTATTTGGTGAATTTCACAAAGATTGCTTTTCTGGGGGAAAATCTGTCTGTGCTGCAGAGCCTAGTAACATTTCAGAACACAAGGTAAGGGTTTGAGGGATACAGCTCAGAAGGCAGAACAGTGGTGAAGGCTAGTAAATACACGTTGCCACAGATAATTATTTGGACTTAAAAAATAGCTTGTACTCTGTTCTAGTTCCAAAGTTGTTTTTGTGTAATTACTGATCAAAAGCTCCTGGATGAGGATGTGAGTGGCTTCTCCCGTGTAGCTGTACAATGCAGTCTCATTTTAGGGATGAAAATACCAGGACATCACACTTAGGTGACCGCGTGCTGAAGTCCAATAAAACCCGCACAGAAGTGGCTTTAGAGGCTCTTCCAAGTTAAAATGTTTCATGTCAGAGTGGCATCAATGTTTCATGTAAGGTGGCATTTCAGTACTAAGAAGGTGGATATAAATTCACTGAGGGATCCTTGAGGAATGACTTCCTGGTTTTAATGGTATCTTTCTGTCTGGAAATCAGTAAGAGCACTGAGAGGGAAGGGCAGCGCTGGCCTAGAGCTCGCACATGCTCATGAAGAGGACATGGTTCTGGCTCTGAAGCCTGGGGAGACCCACGCAAGGCTTCCCTGCTTCCACAGGCGGCCCTTCGAGCTGAAATGAGTCTGCCTCTTCCCTTAGGGCACCCGTCTGCTGCTCTCCCATCTCGTGCCTTGCCCTAGCTCAAGTGAGTTTGAGATTATCACTGACAGTCCTCGTCCTTCTCCTGTGCCCTTAAACAAGTGGATTATTAATCATTTTGGCTGATGGTTTAGTGCTCTTACTTTAGCTTTATCCTGTCACAGATAGATTTGACAAGTGATATAAGCTGCTGGTATGTAAAACTGAGAGCACTTCATGTGAAAGCAGGTGTCAAAACAAGAAAGCAGGAATGATTCAGTTGCTGTTTAAAGGACTTATTCTTATTTGGAGAACTCGGAAAGTTCACAGCACTCAGGGCTCTGAAACGCAGTCCGTTGTGGACACCTGTGCACACGAACAGTTCTGGCAGCCTCTTTCAGAACCAGACAACAATTTCAAACCCCTCTTTTCCTCTGTGCTCTCCTTGCAGCCACAGCTTCTTTAGAGCAAGAGCACCCAAAAGAAGGCTTAAATGCCACGATTTGCTCTTCTCACCCATGCTGCGGGTGTCTGGGACAGGGGCTCAGCTTTGGGTTTATATGAGGTAGGGCAGCAAGAGACAACTTTTTGTCTCTCTTGACGAGATGCTGCCATTAAATCAGTGCCACTAATGGTGGCATTTGATCACAATATTCCCCTCCTATTTTCTTTCCAGCAGGACGTGTTCCCCTGCTGGTTTATACTGAACTTTTCGGTAATAAATATGATTTACAACACGTGCACGTTAGGTAGTTGCTACAGTTCTCTAAAGGATGCGTCAGTTCCCTTCATCCACCGCATGGATTCCTGCTCCTCCCCAGTCCCGATGGAGGATTGCTTTGTGAGGCAAATATTTGAAGGTGCCTTCATGAAAACCCCACTCCCAAGGTGACACCGGCAGCTTAGCTCGGGGTGCTTGAGTAGAGGGGAATCGAAACGCTTTGAACGTGTGTGCCGAGGCCCGAGGCCGCCCCCAGGGGCCGCTGCGGCTCCAGGCTCGGCGCCGCCTGCGGCCCTGTGAGGCCGCGGCCCGGCGGGAGCGGGCTCCCCTCAGGCGGGGCCGGCGCTGAGGTACCCGCTGGGCCCCCCCCCCCGGGATGTCACCGCTCCGAGGGGACATCGTTCACCACAAAAACCGATTTTTCTTGTTTGAAAAGGAAACACGCTAGCCCAAAGCGTCTCCCCCCCCGGGTGGGTTTGCTCTTTGCAAAGTTTAAGCACGCCAAATTAAAAGGTTAATCTCTCCCGAGCAAGGGCTTCGTTATTTTGGTAAAAATATCAAAGTGAATGATGCAGTGCTTCCAAATTTCTCCTCTGTCCGGTGACATTTGTCCAGTTCTAACCAAATGCATGAAGTGATCACCCTAAACCTGCATGTGAAACACTCTGCCAGGTCTTTTTCGGTACCTGTGTGGCTTTCAGCTCCTCAGCTGGTGGCAGTTTGTCCTAAAATTTTGCTAAAGACTCCTGCCTGATAAACATCAGGGACTTTTTTCTGTTTAAAAGCACCCCTTTCTGTTTGGGGCACAGACAGAAAGCCTGTCAGAGGTCTGCCTCCGGGGTCTGACCTTTGGCTGCAAACTGATGGCTTTCTTCTGAGGCACTAAGTGCTGGCCTATGAAGTGGGAACGCTGCCCCTAAAATATTTCTGATATTTTAAACTTGTTAATCTGAGCTCCTGCAGCTGAATTTGAACTCGGAAAGGTGGAAAGTAACAAAAAGGGAAATTGCATTAGCATGAGGCTGAATGAGGAGTGATTCCCATTCTGTTTCCTCTGCTGCTTCCCTGACGAGGTAGCAAAATGCATTCAGGAAAGTTTCGTTCTGAGGACAGAGGGGAAAGATCAGTCCAGGTAAGAGCAAAGGGTGTGAGCACTCACCTGGGAGGCTACAGCCAGGACAGAGCCTCGGGAAGCCCTTATGGACGGTTTTAGCACGTACTCATTCCCTGTGACTGCAGCTTAAAACAGAAGTATCGATTCCTGTCCCAGGACAGATTTTAGTCTCTGAATAATTATATTCACATTTGTCTCTGGGGAAAATTTGTAGTAAAAAGTGAGCCCCTGTTTCTCCCCATCAACAATGACTTCTTCTCAAAGGTTTCCATCGAAGGGAAGGCCCTCAGGTTCGCATCCTCAAATCCAGAGATCAGCAGTTCAGCAGGCAATTTAGCATCGCTCTATTTTCACGAAGGATTCCAAATCTCTGGCAGTTTCATGGCCCTCAATCCTACTTATTTCAGTCCTGAAACTCTGTCAGCTTCTGTTAAAAGTCAAGAGTTGCCAGTTTAGCAAGAACTGGTTTTACGGTGCCTTCTTGCTTCCCAGCATCCCTTAATCCACCTCAAATTACTGCAGTGGCCCACATCTGTCATTCCTGGTAATTTAGCTGTTTTATAGAGAGAAGGCTTGCAACCTCGTTGGCCTCCAGCCAAAGCACCTTGTTGGAGGTTGTGCAAGGAGAGGTGGCAGGCTGGCTCAGCACCTGATGGGCCCGATGCCGAAATCGCTGCTGGGAGTGAGGAGGTGGAGTGCCGCGTCATATTCCATCCCGTACTGTCACCTCTGAACGAGTAAGACGAGGGTAGAGGTCTCTCATTCCTCAAAATGCCACCTTTCGGGTGAGATTGGGATCTCACACGAAATTGGGTGTGCTGTCTCTGCTCCCGGGCACTTTGCCACCACGCAGGGTCCCTCCAGCTCCAGCAGCCTCCTTCCCGTCTGCGCTGCTGGCACGTGCTGCTTTCTGCTGAAGAGGAGAAATAAAAATAATCTATTAAGTATTTGATAGAGGCATTGCTGTGGTGGGGGTCCAGAAGGAGCAGCATTTGGCTGTTACAATTAAAATCACTACTGATAACTTTCATCCTTAACGCAGCTTACGTCTGCAGCTGCTGGAGAACATGAAGCACTCCTGGGTGCCGAGCAAGGTCGGGAAGCAAAGAAAAGCCCTACAACTCGTCTTCTGACTTACCTAGGGCTTCCTAGGGCTGCAGGTGGGCACAGTGGAGCCCTGAAAGCAGGCTTTGCACCCACCTGTGAGCTCAGCTCCTGCTGCCAGCCCTGCCGCTGGGCTCCCCGTGGGCACCGCCATCCGCATTTGGTCCCGGCGCTGCGCGGCGCTTTGCAAACGAATTCAGCAGCACCCTGCAACGGCTTCGCTACGCCGGGAAGTTTGCCAACAGACTGGCAATAGACTAATTATTTCCAAAAAAGTTATTCCAGTGTAGGCCCCCTGTGGAAATTTGTTCCAGATTGCAATGATTATTTTTTCAAATTTAGCTCAATCCGCCTCCAGATGGGGAAAAAATTAATGATTTCAGATTGAGAGAGTTCACGCAGGGGTAGATACCAAAATAACTCGTAGGGAACAATTACTCCAACACATCTATTTTGGGAAATTTCCCAGAGCAGCACGGCACTGGGAGCGTGAGTGGTGCCCGGGTGAGCGCAGAGCACACGGAGCCTCGCGGGGACAGCTGGACACCACAGAGCCGCATTTTGGAGGGACAAGACAAACACGACTCTATTTTTTCTTTTTTTTCCTTAACAGAAGAATTGTGTTACAATGAAAAGATTAAAATGAGAACATGAAAAATATAAGGAAAAAAAAATAGAAAAGGAAACAGGACAGGTTTCTGGGGAGAGGAGAATTTTTACCACCACATTTACAATTACTTAAGAGCGTCGGGGTTTTACATTTCCAAGAAAAAAAAACCTATTTCCAATATCTCTCATTCTGTGAGTCTCAAGCAAGATGTAATGAATATAATAAAATGTTTTGCTCTGAACCTGATGTTTGTTCAGTACTCACAGTTATGCTCATGCCATTGGAAACTCTTTGTTCCCAGCACAGATTAATGTGAATCATTTATTTGCACGGAAAAATCCCGTAGAATTTTTATAATCTATAATTGGTTTTATAGTGGTTTAATCAATAAATGTGAGTGCAGTTTTTGTAATACCACAATATAAAATGTGATTTTTAAAATGACACTTCATGTATGTGCAAAAAATATTTTTTCAATTAAAACCCGGGAAGCCTTTCAGGGATGTCTTTAGTAGGCAGTTTTTTAAAACCAAAATTCAAAATTTAGTAGAGGACTTGAACCCTTCCATTTTCAGCTGTTGCAAGCTTATGGAACTTCAAAAATAAATCTCGAATGTCACAGATTTATTGTCACCCACTGCGGAGCCTCCGAAGAAGTGCTCTGGCAGTGCCCTGGCCGTGGGTCCCAGCCACCTCTGCAGCCGGACACCCCCTGTCCTGATGCAGGGGCTTCGCGTCCCCCCCGGGCCCGAAACAAGTCAGGCGCTGAAAAATCTGCAGGACTCTTGTCCCTGCGACTATTTTCACCGCGTGGTTTGGTAAAGACTGTAATTCTGCGTGACAGTTTGAATTCCAGCACTGGATCATATAGACTCGTCTCTATTTAAAGCTACATAAAGTGTTACTTTTATTTATTTATTTATTTTTCTGACACTGTCTTATTCCTTCAGCATTCACAGCCTGATTTTATCCTTCAGTACATTTTCAAGAACGGACCTCCGTGTGTGCGTGATGCGTCTGCTGTCTTTTGTCCTATTAAAACTAACAGCAGAGAGCACGCTTTTCCACAATTACGTCTCACCTTGCGTTTTCTCAGGTTAAACTCAGCTGCCGTGTCCACGGAGCCACTCGTTGGCGGCATCTGTCCGCATACATCCGAGGGATGAATCCGTCCCCTAAATTAGTGACTGCAAAGAAATTGTGTGAGAGCGTTTTATTAATGAGCCCTCAGATTTCTTGCTCGATTTTATACCTGGAGTTCATGACCAGGAAAGTTATGGGGCAATAACTATAGAATTATTAAAAATGAAACGAGCTTGTGCAGTGGACTTATTTTACAGTGTAGCTTAGGGACAGGAGAACCTTACGACTTTATAAGGTTACAGACTTCAAAGTGCTTTAGAACTTTTCCTGAAGTTTTACTGTTTCATAAAAGGAAAAGAAGGATAACGAAAAAAAGTTTCTCTTGCAGAAACACGTGATTGTCTAACTGAAGAGCTGGGCATGTCTCTGCTGTTTAAAAAGAAAAAAGAAAAGAGGGGAAAAAAAAAAAAAAAGAGGTGTCACCTGTAATGGGAACAAGATCAGTCCCTTTCTCTTCTGGTTTGACTATGGATATTCTGCTTCTCCTACAACAGTATCTTGCACGTTGTCCAGCTGAATATTCAACTCTTTTGTAATGGAAAGCCCTTTGAGTTGGCAGTCTGTCGGCTCATCTTTCTTACGTCATAGGATTGAGTCCTCTGTTACATTTTAGAGCTACCTCCAGCCTTGTTAAAGGACCCCAACCCTAACCCCTGTGACATCTACTACTCTTCCAGCAGCTATTCAAAATCCCGTAGACCCACGAGAAACTTCACCCCTAAGCATAGCCCAGGTTTCTCTTTTCTTACCTCACTCCCCTTTGGAACATCTAAATACACTTTTCTATATCATTATCACTATCGTCACTCCCAATTTGCGTGTTCCCCTTCTTCCACACACCATCAGACCACGCTGCCTAATCCGTGGCGTTTCATTACTTTGTATTTACCAGCTTGCTTTCTTTTGCTTGCAGCCTTTACTTTTGATTCGTCTCTGAAACGAATCCCCCTTCACCATGGGGAACGGAGTCATTCGGTTTTTATCAGCATTAAAAGAGACTTTGGGAAACACTTTTTGCTGCCCAGTGCTGCTCGGATACCCTGCTGGTTTCAAAGGGAATTGTGCCAGTGTTGGTGGGGACGGAGTCTCCCTCTGCTCGCTGTAGCACTTAAATTCTCTCGAACCATAATGAAAATACAAAGGGCTGAACTACTGAGTTTCCTGAAGACACGTCAACGTTTTGTGTTTTGTTTTTTTTTTTTTTTTTCTTTTTTTCAATTTCTCTCTCTGGATTTGTGCTTTCGAAATCCACCGCTAGGAGGAAGATCAGGGCTATTCATTTCTCGGTGAAACAGGAACTGAGAGGCAGGGGTTCAACAACTACTTTTTTTCAAGCACAGGCTTTAACTTTTGCTCCGAACAGTCTGAAGCTATTTATTTATTTTTTTTTTCTGAGAATCCGTGCAATTCGATTGGAGTGTGCTTGTCTGGGGCTCAGCAGGTCTGAAAATGAGGGCTGAAATACCGTTTGTTGGATGCGCAAAATGGTCAATTGTTCTTGAAAATTGTGACCCAGGGCAGTTGCCACAGCACATCCAGGAAGGCTGTATAACTACAAATTTTGACTTACACCACACCGGTGATTTCTTGCACATCGTTTCTTTATTTGCAATACCTGACAGGCACTCAGTGGCTAAAATATCTTCCTTTCTCTATCTGTTAACATTCACTACTACCAGCAATGGGATAAAATCTTGCTTTGAATGATTTATTTACATACATTTGTTCTCGTTATTTGTGTGGCTGGGTTTGAAATATTCCTCCTACCAGCGAGAACGGTTTATGCAGCAGCTTCCAGGCTCGGATGATATTTTGATGGACAACCAAGCTGCTCTTTTCAAAAGACGGTCTGAATCAGGATTTATAAAATGATGAGTGTCACAACTTGCAGTAAGAGGAAGAAAGAGGCAATTTTTTTCCCCTAGAAACCAGCCTTGGGAGAAGGGACTAAAGGAGTGTAAGGGAACTTTTTTCAAATGAGCAGCCTTACCAGAAAAAAAAAAATAATAAAAGACTCAGAAAAAAACAATGGAGTAAACAAAAGCAGAAGCTTGTATGTAAGGTTTAGAAGTACCTGGAAACACAAAGCAATTTTCATGTAGGCAGTGAAAGGCAGAGATTTGCAAAGGCCCCTGATGGTGACTGGCTGGCTTTTAAAGTTACAACGATCAGTTCAGGCAAAGGCTCCTGTCAGTCTCGAAGAGAGGCTGTAAATCTGAAAAAAAAAAAAAAAAGAGAAGCTGACTCTTACTCGAATCAAGTCTCAGAGCTCCCAGTCTTCTGCAAATGTCTTCCCAGCAGTAGTAGTTCAGCAGGCACACGTTCTTATAAGTAGGTGGTATTGGCTGATAAGATAGCAGGCAAGAAGCTATTTTCTGATTTAAAGATTGTTTATCTCCCCTGACAGTTTTCATGGCAGTTTTGAAAGTTTTAACAAGGTGTTTGGCATAGCTGCTGGAATTTGGATTGTACGGGGGCAGATAAAGAATGTTGAACGCTACAAATCTGAAATAACTGCTTGCATTTTTGAGCTTTTGGCTAGCGCTCGTCGTCAAGTACCCGTTCTGAATAAATGAATTTATTCTGAGCCAGCTGTGAGAACAAGTGAGGAGGGAACGGTGGGGAGGGGAGGCGTACCGAACGACGTCGTGTCCTTCCTCTAGGTGTCTGTGTGCTTTCTGCTTCTTTTCCGTTGAAACTCCCAGAAGTAAGGCACTGGGTGATCTTGCAGGTTTCTTACCAAACCCCTGCCAACGTTGGCCAGTTAATTTAGGAGAAGGGGACGAGGCTGCTGAAGCGTCACGAAGGCAGAGGTGCATCAGCTGAAGACGAGGGGTGACCTCTCTCATTTCGAGTACGTCGAAACATCAATGAGAAAAAAATATCAATGAGAAAAAATATCAATGAGAAAAAAATATCAATGAGAAAAAAATATCAATGAGAAAAAGCAACTGCATGATTGCTGTTAGTCTGGATATGACAACAGGGATCTGACTCTTGTGGCCAAGTCTTGTTGTTGATATAAAAGTGTCAGTGGCCAAGGTATGCAGCAGAAAAGAAGTAAAAAAGTCAATAAACGTCAGCGGTGGAGCACTGGGGACCCAGCGGGTACCACTGAGTTTAATACCTCGTGGAATTGAGCGTCTTATCTGTAAGACTGAGGTAACTCGGGAAATTAGCACCCATCACTTTTACAGCACCTAGAAGTGTTTGCAAACAGAACGGGGATAAATTCTGCAGGCAATAACAAAGGATCTCACTCTCCAGGGGAAGAGTCACTCTCCAATAGGTATGTGTGTGTTTAAAACAGCGTAATTTTGTCTCGCCTCTACTTGCTATTCCTTTCAGATCCCTTAAACAATAATGGCCCCTTACATTATTTTCCGGATTGGAAAGGACATTCATTATCTCCTTTGGCAGAATTCTATACCCCTTTCTCTGTTGCACACTTGATTATGCTGCAAGTTCAGCCTCCCACGGGGGCTGATTTTTATGCTGGTGGACAGTAGTTAGAGTAAATGTTGTGTATCGCGGGTCTCAGCTAGGAGCGCATAATGGGAAGCCTGCCTCGTCCCTTGTTTGCACAGCTTGGGGACCTAAGGCTGCTCCATTAACTTATTATAACATTGAATGCTTTGTGCCAAAAGCTATTACTAGTACTTTCCTATTTATGTAATACGTTCACATTTTCATAATTAGGACGCTGTCTATCCAAACTCATCAGTCTATTCATGGTATTTATAGGACAACCAGTATCACAATGTGAAAACCATGTCTTGCATCTTGTACCTTCGCAATGCTATTAAATGGCACGCAGCTACATGATCGGTACACATTCATCTCTGCCAGAGCAGCTCCTCTTTACCTGAGGTTATTTCTCAGGGTTTTTCCGTCCTTCCCAATTGTTCGTTCTTCTTTATTGTGCTTCTGTCATCAAAGACACCTGCTGAATGAGTTCAGCCCTTGTCCATGCGGCGTTCATTTCATCCTCTGATATCTCTGTTAGCGCCTCCGTTTTCTCCTAGCAGTCATGGAAGACAACACCAGACTTAAATGCCAAAGAAGAAAAACAGCAATTGACAAAAAAATCTCCTGGGTTCCTTGCATCTCACTGAGTTGTCCTCCCAAACGACGTTTGGGAGGTTAAGTCCTATAAAGATGAGGGGGACTTCCTCAAAATCACGTTTTTACCATCTGTGCTTTCCTTCCAGGCTTTTCTGTCCAGCTGAATGATACGTATATTTAAAATATCTCTAATTTACTTCCATTTCAGTAGGACCAGGACTCACCTGGACACAAATCATTTCTTGATATTGTTCCTAAACTTGTACTTTAAGTCAACAGTGATTATCTTGACTGAAAGTCGAAGACAGGCTGAAGACAGAAAAGAACAGAATGAGCACAGATTCTGTATCTGAAGGAAAAAAATAATTTGTTTTTATGTTATTGTTCAAAAGAATGACTTGGAAGCCATTTAACATTAGCCTTGAACTGGCTTCATATATAGCACATCTGATTTTATCCTTTCTAAGTGAATGCAGTTGTTCTCAGAAGGATTATGTACTGAACTGGTGAAAGAATATTCAATAACGATCACAGGGGAGCATCTGAGGGGCTTGGGGGGAAGATACAGAATATTCAGTTTAATTACATTTGTTCAATCCCACAAAGACAGCGGGAGCTTAGCACATTGGTTAAATACTTCAGAAACTTTCCTTCATTAAGGTATGCGACTTTGTGAGGGATGCTCTGGGATTACAGAACTACAGGGCAAGTAAGAACCTGGGCTGGATCCTAAGTAGATGATATTTTCAATAAATTTTCTGTAAAGACAAGCCTAAACAATAAATGAAAGGCATGAGACATAGTCACAGTAATTCACTTCATATCCCATGTGTTTTGTGGCTTCCTCAAGGCTTCTTAATTGTTCTGGTATTGAATAGCAAAGTCTCTTTAGCACGGAGGAGTAGAGTATTTCACAATGAGCAAGTTCTGCAAATTAGTGCTTTTAGCCCATGTCACAAACCCAGCCGCCACGGGCTGGCTGCCTGAAAGAATGAGCAAAGAGCAGCAGAAAAAATGGCACAAGGAATTTTACTATAATCAACTTGATGTGAATTATTGATGGGGAATAATAATGTCAGCATTAGCTATATTAAGGCAAGAGATTTTGCTGTGGAGACGAATGAAGATGTGGATTTTTTTTTTTAATGCACCAGCAAGTATACATTATTAACAAATGTACAAATGTCTGAAAATCTGTTATTAACAACCGTATCACCATTCTGGAGTGATCCAATCCTCAGCCCCCTGACTGGGACACCACAGTGATCTTACAGCGTGACTACTGGGAATTTTACCTGAGTTTCTTTCAAGTAGACATTTAAAAAGTCTTTTGGTTAAGAGTTGGTCTTCTAAAATCCTACTCTATCAAAAAATAGATTGGGATAAATGAGTAATGAAGTCATTCCGTTTAGAAGAATGGATCCGAAATGCGTTTTCCAGAGGACGCCATCTGAGGTAAGAAGGCCCTGAGCTCATCTTCACCTCAGCTCCAACCGCATCTCGGGGCACCTCTGGGGGGGTTTGCTCCACGTTTACTGCTGACTGGACTTAAACTACTCCGGATTTAATCACCCACTTGCTCCATTTGTGTTACCGCAATGCATTTTAAATGCTTGCTTGTCCCAGCATGAGTTATTTGTGAGCCTCTCCTCAAGGACTTCCCCGCAAACTGCCATTGTCTTTGATGCTTTCGGTACAGGAATAGTAAACCTTGGGATGCTTAAAATCCTGTTTCTGAAAAATAGCATTAATCTAGTCTTACTTAACCCTTGCAACATGCTTTCCGTAATGGGAAACTCTGAGGTAACGCTGTTTAAAATCGCACGCCCGTGCTGCCTGGCAAGGTCTGCAAATGGCGGGGTCGGAAGGGACCCCTGGGTCCATCGGGCCCGACCCCCTCGCTCCGATCCCCCGACCCACAGCTGTGACTCGGCTGCTGACTGCCCCATCCCCACACCCTCTTCCCACACGGGCACGAGACCCCACTGGCCCCACAGCTCCATGGGGCGCCCCAGGCACAGCTGGGGGCTGCTGCGGACCCCCCAGGGGCACAGGCTGTGCCCAGGGCCCTGCCCTGCTCTGGTGGTTTTACTCAGGTGGGCAGCCGAGCTCCACCACAACCCCTATTTTTTATAGAAAGCAAACTAAAAATGCCTTCCCCCATCCACCCTCTTCCCCCCCCCGAGCGGCATAGGGGAACGGGGCCTGCGATCAGTCCCTGATATTTTGTGTGTACTTGAATGGGAAGAGCTACAGACATCACTTCTCAAGAACCCAGACATGAAAACTCTTATAAATCTCGTACAGTTCCTTTAGAGCAAACACCTTAATATGCCATTTTTCACCACACATTTTGATCTGAATTATTTGGAAGAATCCAATATAAAGCGAAGATAAAAAAAAAAAAGGGAGGGGGGACGGACTCACTAATCCTTCAGCCTGCAAAATAAAAATGTCAGCTCCCGTCACAGAGAATGAAAACACCCTCAAAGATCAGAATCTGGAACAAAATTAGATGCCAATAGCCTTGAAGTAGATAAACATATTAATTATGAGTTCATATATGCCAAATACACCACACAGAAGTTGGGGAGCCAAATTATTCACCGAATCAGCTGAAACCCACACAGGAATTTTCCAGAACTTCAGTCGGACCTGTTCTTTGTTAATCTGTTTTCAGCTATATAATAGCCACGGGGAATCCTGCCTCCTCAGCACGTGCCCTGTTGACTTCCAGCAGGCATGTCACCTAGCCCAAAGTTATCCATGTCGCATTTAGGTTAAAGATTAAGGCACTTTGTGCCTTTTCTGCCATTCTGCGGAATCTTGTCTTCTAGTTGTTACCGCCGACAGCTACGGCGATCCCTTAGGCCTTGTGTCAGGCCTACCTCCATTTTGGGTGTCTCCAATACACCAGAGCATGCCAAACAGCAAGAACTACCAACAGAAGAGCAGCTGAATTGAGCGAACACAATCGGCTCTTCTGCTGCCAGGAACTGACATTAAACTGAGCAGAAATAGCTCCCCGGGCTCCAGTGAATTCAGTCCCCACTGAGGACTGTGAAAGTTTGGATACCTAATTTCCACATGCGTAGGCATAAACATTTAGGCGCCTTCATCTGTAAACTGAAACCAGCTCTGAATTATTATTCACTTCGATTGTTGGAAATTTACCCATAATAATGCTAGCAAGAAATAGTGATGAAATGTAACCATTACAGTGCATTACGCCGAGCGAATGAATACAAACAAGGGCTTCTATGAGCTTCGTGCTCACAATTTCAGTTTTCAGAGGCATTCCTCCACACCTGGCACAATCACGTAGCTGTGCAAATGGGTGAGACAACTTGCAGGGGACGCTCAGTTTTGCACATGGGGTACACCCAGGAGCAGTGGTGCCGTCCCAGGCTGCTGCAGCCCATCTGTAGGTGGAGCAGGGGATGAGACCTGTCCACCCACTGGGAAGCTGGGAGAAGGAATCCCCAGTTTCCAGGGAAAGGCACAGCAGCCTGGACAATAGGCTATCGGCAGGATTGCTGATGGGATTAGGGAACAATCCCAGCAACTCCCTGCATTGTACCTTGGCAGTGCCAGAGTATTATCAGGTTTTCTATAACACCTTTACCCATCCAAGGTGGAAGAAAAACAGTAAATCGTAGCATTGCCAACAGTAAGATAACTGGATGACTTATGCCTACAATTAAGCAAAATCTCCATCCACACAAGAAATGTTTCCTCTTCTAGCTGCGATGAACTGTTAATGTTGGAAAGAGTCTCAGTGCACCCTCCAGGAAGCTCTGCTATTCCTTGTACTGACAACTTCAGCGCTGCTGACTCCACCTGCATTTCCCTATACTAGCACAGGGAGGCTGCATGAAATATATGTGCAAGAAGGAAGGGCCCACGGAGCCAGATGGACGTCAGTTCTGGGGACATTCAAGCCAGGACGGATGCCAAGAGACCCTGCAATGCTGCCGATGAAGACCGTGTTGTCTACCCCACTGGCATGCTCATGCTGCAGTGTGACCTGACAGCACCATATCTGGGCAGAGGTTGCAGTCACTTTGTACTTTTGCCTGCCTTTAGTTGCCAGTGCAAGCGATTCGTACTAACTGAAGACCTAAATTAAATCAAAGACAATATGAGTTTTCAAAGCAAAGAAGCATGATGACTAATTAAGCCATTGTACCTCTCTTAGTCATTCATTTTAATAATCAATGCACTTATCTTTAACACACAGAAACCATTAACAGCTTTGTTCGTTTGTTGTCATTATGCGCTGGAACCAGAATTCATTGCTTGCCAAAACCAAAAAAGATGTTACTGATTTTAATGGGTGCCAAATCATGAGTCACTTACAAAGACAAATGATTATGGAGAAGAAAACACTTCTACAGCCGCCTCTCTGGCATCATAATGCATTTGAGATTAGTATAAAACATATCAGGACGTTCCCTACCCTCTGCCTTTGGCCCATGATGTTGAGAAATGGAAAACTTTGACTCTTTTTGAAAAAAATCACTTGTAGCAGTTGCAGGGTATGATAACCTCACAGCTCAAAAGCCTCTCTCTCAATGCTCAGGTATGTCCGATTTTGGTTTATGCAAATGATTATTCCTGTCAAACTCTAATTCACCAGGTGAAGTAACTGGTCATCGATCTGTTTTAGCAATAATACGTTTCTTTCATGTATAACGCTGTAGATCATATATATATCACCCTGTCCGCTTGAGTAAACACATTGACTTTTGGGCACTTAAATTCTTGAGCACAGCCTTGCAGTAAAGTTGTGCTGGGCTGCTGGTTTTCCTTGTTGTTGTTTTTTTTAAAACAGAACAATATTTTAGAGTGATTTGCTTCTTAGTTACAGGACGCCGGCAATGATAATGCTGTAAATATCGTAACGGGTAGAGGCCGCTAACTCAGGAAGATGCAGGCAGCTATATAAACAAGGCATGCTTTATTACCATCTTCGCTGAGAACGTTGTGCCCGGCTTCGGAGGCGTATTTCCAGGTTTGCTGTACGTGAGTTAACGCATGCAGTCAGATTCCCCCAGGGAGATTTAGTTGGGAAGGCATCTAATATCTGACCCGCGTTTGGGCAATTCTAAAGAAGCACCAGGTACGCATTCACAGCTGGCAACATATTAATATTTTACGTACAGTGATGGTCCAAGCAGAGCATCGTGGTTCGCATCTTTCCCTGGCAGGAACTAGTTTCTCGTCCTGCTGACAGTCTGGCTTCAGCACCGCGCAGCTGAGTACATCATTTGTGTCCCAGAAGTTGTTTAAGGAGAACAGCCTTTTTTTTCTGTTTGCAAACCGTATGCAAAGATGCGGCAATTTTCTCCAAAATAACTGCTACGGAGGATTATCCCTCCCCACAATTTGATGGAAAATTAAGTGTCATTCATATTGGAAATAAGTTGCCTTTCTGCAAACAGTGTCCGCAGGGTTGATCCCCCTCCTTTGCACTAATAATTCTCCAGGTCAAGGCTCCAGAAATCAGTTTGCATGTGGTCTGCTAAGAAAATGATTAAAAGCTGCTCTGCTCGGACACTCCAGGTCACAGAGCATTGTTCTGTTATCTCGCTTCAGGAGGATAAGCCTGGCTCCCAAAACGGAGCTGAAAGAACAGCAAGAAGAAGAGATGGAGTTTTAAACTTGATCAAAGTGGAAAGTTGAATTTGGGTTATAAAGGAGAGAAAGATGGGCTTGGGGAAAATGCAGAGTAAGGCAGAAAAAAAAAAATTAGGTGGAAAATATATTGCTAGCTATTTGTCTAGTTTATTTTATGAGCTTGGACAGTAATTCTCTTTAACTATGCTTACGAGAGCAGCTTGCCAGGAAACTAATAGACCCCAACATTTTCAACGTATTTACTCACCACAATATTTTAAATATTCACTCCATTAAAATTCTTTGTTTAAAGGGCTTCTTCCCAGGCAACTTTATTAGTAATTAAAAGACAGAATATTTTGTGAGGTTTTAGGTTCGATTTCTAAATGTCCTTCTAAACAAGAAAAAGAAATAGTTAATTATAAAAATTGGATCTCCTGCTGTCCTTTCACTTAGAACAAAGGTTGCAGGAACAAGGGCTGTTGTGTAGGAAAAAGTCTGAAACAAGTTCATTCCATTTTCACTTTTCCTTATTAATTGTATTCATTCACATATCTGGAAGTAATTACAGACAAAGAAGAGGAATCAATGAATTTAAATAATAACTATTAACTTTCTCGCTAGGTACATTAATTTTATGACAAGTCATTTGCCTATGATAATTAGCTTGGTGATACTGATGTACTTTCTTAATAAATCATAGAAAATAAATGGACTCGAAAGTAACATTATTTCAAATCAGAAATAAGGTTTTATATGCAAATGGTGAAAAATGGTGATTCTGCCAGAGCCGTGGGAATGAGGACAGGATAAAACATTAATAGGGAGAATTTTACACTGGTCTTCGAGGGTCTCGGTGTGACATTAATGTCTGGGAGGAAACGGGAACGTGTTCGCATGGCCTCGTTCAATGGCAGCCGTCTTCTTCGAGCTTCCTTCCTGGGGTTTTCAGAGCCAGAGGCGGTTTTAAAGCTGTGAGCAGCGCAGCCTGGCTGGCCCCTGGTGCACAGGGAGCGGGATGGAGCTGCCTGTGTGGGTACCACTGCCAGCACCCCAATCCCCCGGTCCCAGCGGGACGGCTCCGCCAGCAGCCTCCGATTTCTCTTATGAAGATCCTGCTTCGCCGGGACAGAGGCTGCGAGCACCGGCTGCATCTTCCCAAGGATCCACGCAGCGGGTAAGAGCTCTGGGGTAACCCGCTGACATGTGGGGTGCCCTCCCGGCATCCCAGCACCGCGCAGCCTCCTCTCCCAGCCTTTTCATTAGGATTAATTAAACCCTGCTCCAGGCCCATGGCAGTCAGCGCCGGTATTTGTAGCCGCTGCGATAAATATTTAATCAGCTCTGGTGCTCTGAGCCCTATGGCACGGTTTCTTTTTCCCCAGGAGGGGTAAATACCGACACATACAGGGTGAAGAGAGGAGCCTGCAGGAGGAAAACCCGCTTCCCCTTCCTCGCTCGCATCGAGCATCCCACAAAGCACAGCCAGGTACTGCAGGAGGGGCGTCAACTGGCGATGAAAGCAGCCAGGAAATAAAAATAACGCAGGTAGGAGAAAGCTGGGAGAAGCAGAAAGTTATTTCAGGAAAAGGAAAGTTCGGAAACAGTTTTTGAGGTAACAGCCGACGTTTGGGGTCGATATAATGTGCCTGAATCGGAACTTCCTCACCTAACAAGAGGTTGGCAGGTGTTTTTTTTTTTCTGTTTTACTTTTCCCTAGGTTATTTTTTGGCTTGTCTCTACAAGAGCTATTTATAAATTATACAGTTCACATGCCCTAAGGAAAGCTTATGGGCTAGAAGTGTCTGTGCTGAATTTTGCATGGCTTTTGCATTTCATTTTTTGCCTCCGTGAGATCCATGAATAAAAATAAGAAAAATGGAAACAGACATCTAGGGACTGTGAACAATCCAATCTACCCAGCTTAATTTGCTCGAGTCCAGTTACCAGCACATCGTATAAATAGTTAAAGACACCGCATCAGGCCCCTCAATGGCTTACAAGCAAATTTGAGGGTTGGTTGCTACTTCTGGCACAGGTTTTCTTTGATATACTCACAGTTCAGCTGTGCTGGTACAGCGTGTAGCCCACGACGCACGTACAATTGAGGTTAACTCTCATAAATGCCCCCAAAAAAGAACTTTAATTTCACGTGCTCGCAGATGTGGAGCTGCCTGTGACTATGACAAAGTTGTGGGTTTGGGGCAACAAAATGATCTTGCTGAGCACAAGGTTTGACTAAAGGGGAAAAGCTAGTTCTGTTTGGTATTTTTCCCTTTTATTGTGTAAGAATTAGCTAGAACGTGACTGACGCAGTGAATCTTAACGCTGAAGAGTTGGTGTGGCCTGTTTGCAATCAAGCCTTGAGAAAGGGAGGGAAAAGGAATATTAAAAATGTCCAAGGAAAAAAAAAAAAAAAAAAAGGATTTAAAAAATAAAATGCAGGAAATTCTCCATTTGGTGAATTCTTCATACATAGCAAAGGAAGCTGTGTTTACAAACTGCGTGCTCATATAAAGTTATTCACTCTGTCCTACTTATAACAGATCGTTATTACGTTTAAGATGTCTCCAGTTCTATAGAAATCGAATTATATAGATATCAAAGCTCATGAATTTATGTCCCAGTCAGCTGACAAAGACCTACACGCTGAATTCCAGTGTCAAAATCCCACCTTAAGTGAAACAAAAGGGAAAAATTCCCCACTTAGTTCAGTGGGTGAGGAGTTTATCCTGTACTCTGATAGGTGTCAGAAGAGAAATGCAGCAAGTGCACTTCAACGCACCTCCTTCCCTTGGTTCACCCTTTTCTGCTTGAATATGAGCACTGGTATCTTCACTTAAAATTAGGAAGACGCTTTTTGCATCCACAGATGGAAATAAATTTTCTTCATAAATGGAGGAGCGAATACATCGAACGCTTTCTGCAAAGGAAAGAAAAGCTGCCCAGATGAACAAGCCCGGGCTGGTTCACTGACGAAAACACCAGAGAAGCAATAACACAAAGGCAGCGTTGTTCACGCTCTTCCATTTCCCTAGCAAAACATCATCCCTAGAAAGCAAGCTGCACGGCCTTAGTTTCAGGGGGCGAAATAGGATTACAAGAATGTAATTTTCACCTCTAATGGGATATCTGGCTCTTGGTAGAGATAACCCAAGCACCCCTCGGCTGACTGTGCTGGTACACCCACAGGTCACAGCTCGGTGCCGTACGAAGCCGCTTGCTCGGAACAAAGAACAAGATTGTCCTGTTAGCTCAGCGTTGAAGCCCGCCTAATAAACCAAGGCGCAAATCCTTACTGCAGCTTTGCTGGTGCTGGAGAAATCAAACAGAGACGGTTCGGGTATCTGCGAACGGCTGCTCTGCTCCGTTTAGATGTCCCACAGCTGTCCCCAAGCCCAAACTAGCAGCAGGTAATGATAAATGCACACGATACAAACCCAAACTGTACCGCACCAGCAGCCACCTTCACTTGAGCTATTTTTTTCAGAACTTCTCCTTGACCGACAAACAAAATTGGTGCAGCAAAACATTGCCCGTACGACAAAGAGTAGTGGCCACTGCTCCCGTTTAGTTCCTGCCATGGAGGAGAAACGGAAGGGGAAACACTTCTTTTTACCACCCCTTATTAAAATGGAAGTTAAACTCGACGGAGAAGGTCAAAGCCAGCCATGGGAGGCAATGCGTTAGGGAAAGGGAGCATTAGGCATGGCAGGTGGTTTTCATAGCTTCATGAGCTAAGCTTTTTTTTTATTTTTTATTTTTTTTCTGCGACAGAAAGTGGTATGGAGAATTGAACTGTGCTTGTTTAGCAAAAAAAAAGAGTATTAGAGAACACTAAAAAACTAAACGAGAGAAAAAGCTTTGGAATTTCTGTTCTAACCACGGCAGCCAAGTCCTTTGCAACGCCTTCCTTGCCTGTTGTCTTACATGCGGCAGAAAAAAGGAACCGAAAATTGCTTCAACGCTAGCGTACGTCACGAGGACAGGTGTCAGTCAGGGAGAAAATACCAGGCATCCAAGTGAAAGGCTGCGGAGAGATCTAATTTGCAGAAGACGCTGCTGAGGGTGTACAAGGAAACATGAAAATCAACATATCGATTTGTTGGCCGGGGCGCCAGTTTTTACAGGTCAGAGCACAGCGTCCGGTGTAGCACGAAGAAGGATAAAACAAGGAGGGCAAGTGAAAAACATGATGTACTGGGAAGCTCGCAAGTAATGGCTGCGTTGCATTTTGGTTGAGTCTGAACATGATTTGTAAAGCCACGTCTGGCTTAGGAAACTCAAATTGAAATGGGCAATTGCTTTTTTTTTTTTTTTTTTTAATTTTTAATGCTAGTGCTGAATTCAGACTAGACAATTATGAGCTTTTCTGCTGTGAGGAAGCTTGGAACTATCATTTCTTTAGAAAACAACAGATACCAGGTTGTGAATCTAAAGCAAATACCGGATTCAAAACACAAATAATCAGAACAATGTACTGTATAATAAACTTCGCAAACTGGATGTGGAGTAGGTGATGTATTTTGGTTCAGCGCTAGAATTAAACATCAGCAGGATGTTTGCAGTGCTGCCTACGCCAGGGCACACGTGAACCATCCCTCACGTCCCCGAAGAAGCCTCCTGTCGGGGAAGGCTGGAGGTTATTCTGTCTGTGGAAGTGTGCTCCCAAAGCCCACCTAGAGCTACGTGCTCTGGGAATGAGAATTCAGTGTTTAGTGCATGGAAGAGTCAGTGGGATCCGAATGAAAGTCAAACTCCGCCTCTGGCCTGATCCAACATAAAGCTGGACAGCAAACTTCAGCGGTGTCCATCTCTCTAAGGCCCTTAATGCTGCAGTCAAGACAATTTGAGATGTTTTGAACAGTTGCCCTGTACCTAGCTGTTCTGTTTCTAGGTTGGTTTAAATTTCAAGCGTTCTGAGCACATTGCTCGCACCTAACCCCAAAACACGACAAAGACAAAGCAGAAAACAGATATTCAGACAACCAGACTGACTTGACTGAGCCAAAAAATATCAGAGCTGGGAAAAAGAAGTCTCTCGATGCTTAGATGTAAGGTCCAGTAGGCTGTATTTTCTGCTGCTCAGAAGCTGTTGCTTTTGTTTTAAGGAATCTGAATTAATGTCTTCTGTCAGCCCGAAAGAAATGAGTCTGGGAGCACCTCCAGTTGGTACATAAATAACGGCAATTGTGCTCAAATGCAGCTTACTGCAGGCTAATTCACTATTCTGCTAGCACTTCTGTGTTTAGTTTATCATTGTTGCTGGTTTTTACTGCAGACAATATACTACCGCCTGGATGCTGGATGTTATTTAATTGACACTGAAAAGGTGGCGTGTCAGGGGAATAAAATTAAAAAAAGAAAAAAAAAAGGAAAAGAAAAAGAAGAACTTTCCCTTTGGAGAGCTGAGCAATAAAGACTTTATGGAAGAAAAGTGAAAAGTGAATTATTTTTTAGTGCTGGTGAAAGATGCCAGCAGGCCTCCCAACTGAACTTCTCAATTATCTATGGTCAAGACAGGCTGCGGTCTGGAAAACAAGAGCTGAGACAGCTTGTTTATTCAGCCTTACAGAGAAGCTGGTGGGGAGACCTCGTGGTCTCTAGTTCCTCAGTGGGAGCTGTTAGAGTAGACACAGCCACGTTCATCTCAGGTGAGGCAACGGGCCCAATTACAGCGCAAGAAATTCCAGTTGAACGTAATGAAAACAAATTTCACCATGAAGATGGTCAAATATTGAAACGTATTAGAGTGGTTGTGGGCTCTCCTTCTTTGGAGATATTAAAAAACCAGCTGCCCAAGGCTCAGGCACAACAGAATAGAATAGAATAGTTGATTTGGAAGAGATCTTCAAAGATCTTCGAGGCCTGACTGCTTCAGGGCCAGCCAACAGTGACGGCGCATTGATGAGGGCATCGTCCAAATGCCTCCTGAACACGACGGGTTTGGGGCATCCGGCACCTCTCCAGGAAGCCTGTGCCAGTGTCTGACCCCTCGCGGTGAGGAAATGTTTCTTCCTGCCCCATCTGAGCCCCCCCCCGGTGCAGTACAAGGACGTAGGCGTGGTAGACCTTCTGTCCCTTCGGCCCCGTCACTACGAGCACCACTTGCCCAACTCGCCAAGCTCCTCACAGCCGGTACACAACGTCATCAGGCCCGGAGCTGCTGCTCCTGAACAACCTAAAAGGCAGCTTACAAGTAAACGCCCTGCTAAAAAAAATGATCAGGGGAGCTAATTAGTTATGCAGTGCCACGGTGACGTGTCTACAGCGCTTCTTCTCGTGATCGACCTCATGCCTACATCCACGTAAAGCTCTACTCTTAGCCACTTTAAAACAAAACAACAAAAAAGTATTTGCCACCTGAGGAAAAGGGCTAAAATAAGCTAAAACAGAAATGTTTTTCCCCTTCAGATTTGACTTGTGCGGTATTAATATGCTTTTATTCGTGCCCAAATACAAAGCAAAATTAAGCATACTTTTAACCTTGCAGCTAGCACAATTCCTGGCTGAAGTACTCACACTATATCCGTTCTTTAAATCTAATGCAGACCACCTGAGTTTGCACAGATCCCAAGCAGTTTAAAATGGGGTTATAGGCTGTCATTACGGCTCCTGATTACAGCCTCTTCAGTCGCACAATGCAGCTGTGGCTCTGTTCCTTCGTTCTTACAGCACGGAAAGGTCTCGGTGAGTGAAATTGCAAATAAATGACTTTCATTAACAGCACTCTCTCATTGTAACCTGTTTAGAATAACCCTGACAGGGCATGTTTTTTGCAGAAAGCATAGCCCGGATCCCAAACCAGCTCTGGATGTGACACGGGCAGCCTCAGCCTCGCTGTTTATTTAAACAAACTCTTTATGCGACAGCCTCTTACAACTGACATTTTTGGTGCCTGTGCGCGCGCGGATGGCGAGGTGAGAGCTGTCAAAATGCATCAGTTGAAAGAGGAATCAAACTTTCCCTATTCGTGAAACTCTCGTTTTTCTTTCCTCTCTCTTCTTCTGACAAAAGCAGCCAATTTTATTCCCTCCTACTACCAAACAGGCTCATGATCTCTCCTTTCTACATCGGTGTAAGAATGCAGAGGGACAGGACACATCTTTTTGCTCTCTGGGTCCTGTTCTGACAGTCAATCTTCAAAGCCTTCCCTTTTGCTTCTGTATTTTACAGAGGAATCAGGCTGACCCTGTTTTATGGGAAGGAGATTGCATGATACACACCTGTTTTGAGAAGTTTACATTCAGACATAAAAATTCCAGGCAGGATTTTCTTTCCTATCTCTTTTTTATTAAATTTTATTAAACTGCCTCAATAGTTCCAATGCCAAGAGAAAAGAAACATAAGCAAAGACGTCACCAACTACGGGCTTTAAAAAAAACAGTTGTGTATCAGGCACCGTAAAATTTTCAGGCACCATAAAATTTCCTGTAGATCGCTGCTTATTATTGCTAGAAGCCTCTCTTCTTCCATTTAGTTGCAATGATCCTTGAGGGTCTCTTCCAACTTTGGATAGTCCATGATTCTATGATTCGATACTGAAATACTTTACACCCTTCACATAGGACACATATGAATATATCAGTAATTTTAAACCATCCTTTAAGAATGGTTAGCAGATATGCTAGAGCACAAAGATGTAATAAAATAACTAGCTACGTTGCTGCTCTCACCCCAGTTAGACCGCAAAAACATGAATTTTTAGTGGAATTACAGCACGATCACATTGATACCAGTGTGATGGCACACGCAATCAGAATCATCATCTCGGCTGATGTCTATACTATGAATCCTTTTCTCTGGATCTAGATTCAAGACCTTAGCTTGCTTTAATCTGTATTATTGTTTTGGTGTATTGTTAATCCAGAAGGATTTGGCTTCATGAGCAGCCCACAGCACGCGATCAAATGGTACACCACTAACCTCCCTTCCTCCTACAGAAAAACTTTCTGCACCACTCTCAGATTGTTTTCTCAGTCACGTGGATCTACACTTTGCTTCTCTCTTTCCAAGGGAAAACGTACCAGTTGGGCCTGGAGGTTCTGTGGCTTTGGGGTTCCCCAAAGACAGTAAAAGCCCCGGTATGCTTACACGGTTCCACATCTCGTGCTAATGAACAGAGCTTTCCTTTGTATAACCCACAGCAATGTGGGTTGCACCAAGAACAAAGCAATAGGCTCTGAGCAATCCTTCCATCAAAAATCTCCAGGATCCACATATTTTAGGTCTTGCTTTTATCTTGACAGCCTTTTTTATTTTATTTTTTTTAAATCTCTTCAAAATCATGTAGTTTCCTCATACCGCAAAAGACTGGAGGATCTACTTTTGATCTGTGGATGGTTATTTCTTGGGTACTGCTCCAGCCCCAATTACTCCAATTGCCTGCCTCAGCCATGAAGAATGTGGAGTTTTCTTCCTCCGTGCCTCGTCTTTGTTCAAAAATTCAACCCATCGACTCCCTTTGCATTTTGGCTTTGCTGTAATTTTGCTACCACCAAAGTAACCCTATACATCAGGAAGCCTCTGGTATCCTCATTATCCCTTTCAACAATACTACATCACTCGCTCCTGCCCTAGGATAACAGAGGACACCTATCCCCTGGTTTCCCTTGTCCATGTAGTTGGTTGCTCAGAAGTCAGTTATGTCTTGAAGCTTTACAAGCATTAATTCATGTGTGCCATCTCCATTTAAAAAAAAAAAGGTAATTTTTAAAAAACTCCACATCTGGACATAAAGATGTGCTAATCGTAACTAAAAATGCCTTGACTATCATAACTGAGACATTGATGACTGCTGTATAGTCTGTGCTTATTTCTGCACCTCTTACCTTGTTTCCTGAGGTTCAATGGGGCATGAATCTGAAAATAAAAGCCCTTTGAAGCACGCACCTTGCTATGTTTATATTGCATATCTGGCTGTTTCAGAAAAATCCAATTAATAATAATAGGCTATGTATCAGTTTACTAATAAACTGATGTGAAAAATGTGTGTAATGAGTCATTTAGGTCCATGGCACTTTCCTGGATTAATAATCCAAATGGCTGAATTAAGATTTATGTAATGAAACCTTAAGGGACCTCTTACTGTCATTTTTGTTAAATAATTTTCTTTAAAGCCGTACAAATAAACATGTTTTTTTTGCATACTAAAACCTAATAGGTCCTAAGAAACCATTACACTCATCTGTGAAATAATATGCATGTTTAAATGCATCTAAATACATTTTTAATGTATTCTTGCTATTCCAAGAGAGACCATTATGTCCCTTGTGCAGCAATAACGGTTTATTATGTCGATTTTCATACAAGCCTTTTTTTTTTTTTTTTTTTTTACCTAGTACAAAAGCAATAAGAAATTAACCCATAAAATCTACACTCGAACAAAATTACAGATTTCACCTAATCCTACAAAATAGAGGAAATTAAGACTATAAAATTACTGGTTTTTATCCCCGGCTCAGCTCATTTTGGTTGTAATTAAAGTAAGCCTAGCTCCATGAGCCGGGATCACTCGCAGAGGTTACGGATTAGAAAACCCGTTATTAGCTCTGATGAGGACTATTAGGATCTAAGCCTCCACGTTGACACCAGTGCTAGGCCATGATGTTGTGGTACTACTGGGAGGTCCCGGTCTCAGGCAGAGCCCAACGGAAGGTCCTGGTCTTCCTTCAGAAGGTTCTGGAGCTGGGCTGAGCCCACCAGAAGGATCTGATCTCCTTACAGGATGGAGACTAACCCACCACCCCTCAGAGGTCTGTCTTGTCACTGTGTGGGTGACTGAGAACTGGAACACGTTGCCCGGAGAGGTTTGGGTTTCCCCTCCATGGATGATCTCCAAAAGCCACCTGGTCACGGTCCTGGGCAACCTGCTGTAGGTGGCCTTGCTTGAGGAGATGACCCAGATGACCTGCAGAGATCCCTTCGAACCTCAACCATTCAGCGATTCTGTGATTTTCTGGGGTCAGCGGCAACGTTCAAGGCCAATGTTCAGTGTTCAATTTTACAATCTCCTGTCACTCATTACTTGCTAAGCGGTGTCTTAATTGCAACATGGAAGAGGGGAGGCAACGAGACTTGATGGAGATTCCTCACTCTCCCAGCTCTTCCATCACCCCAGTAACTGTCTTCTGCTGGAGCTCCTGCCAGGCCCTGCCCTGACCAGGCCATGGGGTGGCCTCGGGCTCCGTGTGGCTCCTGGGGACCCCATAACTGGCCGGTCTCCGTGTGAGGCCTGGGGTCCCACACTTCACAGAACATGATTCTACGAATCCATGAAATAGCAATTCTTATGGTCAACCACCCAACCACCTTCCCCAGATTTGCCACAGCTCTCCTGCCATGGTTGGGCATAACAACGTGAGAAAAGGCAACAGTACATTTATATTGCGCCCAACAGCGTGAGAAAAAGGCAATAGTACATTTATCCAGGGAAGTACCAAGGACTACAGGCGTTATGGTGGATGGCATGAAAGCTCTACAACGGGCCCCAGGCCACATGTCAGATGGCCGTGTAACACCAACTGGCATTACACTGCATGTGTGTGGCAAAGGAGGCGGCGGTGATTTCACGAACACCGGTGGTTGTTTCCATGTAGACTGAGGGAAATGAGGCAAACATAACGAAAACCCAAAGGACCCCTCGTGCTTTTTGTGAACTGGAAACACATTCAGCAGGTGGGGCGTGACCCAGCCAACACACCTACGGAGATCCAGCGGCCGCAGGGCGGCTCTACACGTGCATGCCTGTGAGCTGACACAGCCGGGGGGCGGCCCGGCCACAAGGCCACGCGGCCACCCCCCCCCCAGGGGCACCATTGCGGCGCGGGCGGCCGTCACGTCGCGCACGTCGCCTGCCCCATAGCAACAGCGCGCGGTTGGCCGCTGGCGGAGGCGGGAAGCCCGAGCCCTCTGATTGGCTGCGGGTCGGCGCGAGACCGGCCGTACCCCGCCCCTCCCGCCCAGCAGCGCTTCGGTCGGCGCCGGACGGCGGCGCGGCCGGACGTGGTTCTCTGCGCTCCGTGTTACTGCGGGGCGCAGTCGCCGCGGGCCGCGCGCTGATCTGAAAATCTAAACTCTGAAAGGGAAAGGGAAAAACGTGTGCCTTTGCTGTTTAATGTGCCTGCGAGCAGCAATGAGAAGTCAGGAGATGGGACGGGAAAGGCGTACTAGAGAGGGAGAGGAGCAGCTACAGGCGGCAATAAGAGCTCTGAAACGCAGCTCCAAAACGAGAACAGTTCCTTAGCACAGGGACTGCTGCCCCACGTCTCAGATGCTGCCCGTATATGCGCAGAGATGCCATGCTGTGCTCTGCTCAGGCAGCCCCTGCTGAAGGAAGAAGGGCTGCTATGTGCAAATGGTCAGGAGAGCACAGGGTGGATCTGCAGCCTGCTGAGCCCCGTCACGATGATAATTGAGATGATCTGGGAGAAGGGGATGATCTGGAAGTGGCTGCTGTCATCCTAATAATTGAGCAAACACCAGATGCTCCATCTGATGAGCTGGCTTTACCTCTTTGGCATTGACAGGTTACTCCCTGTGACAGAAGAGAGCTGGGACATCCCAGCCTGAAGGCACAAGGGAGCCACATCAGTGGCCATAAATGCCTGTGGGGAGGACAGAGCCGGGCTCTTGTTGGTGCCCATGCGGGGCACAGAGGCAGGGTCCGTAGCACAGCCCTGGGGGCTCCTTGGGGAGTTCTCCAGCAGCTACATGGGCATGAAGCGGGGCACCCTGCTGGGGCAGGGCATGGACCCAGTGGACCCAGAGTTCCTCCCCGCGCCAAGCAGCCTGTGATTCTGTCACCTGCAAATGAAGTCTTTGGGTCGAGCCAGCAGAAACAGAGCCTAAGAACGGATGGCCCAAATTCCCCATAAAGGGAAGAAGGATCAAAGCAAAGTTACTCATCCCCAGGGATGAGGGTCAACGTTAAGAATTAGGACTGAGGGCTCTCCTACAAGCCTTAGACCCCAGCCCGCAGATGGGCAGTAGGGTGATAGCGGGCAGCTGCCCACCACCAGTGCTAGGGGTGGGTAAAGAAAATAGGGTGGGTAAAGACAACGGTGGTGGGAGAGCACCCAAGAGTTGCAAGCAGCTGTGCTAAAATTGCTGTCACACGCGTGTTGGAGCGACCAAAGCCTGTGGGGCACAGAGGGCAGCCCCCAAGGATTAGCGCGTGGCAATCCGGTGCTGCTCAGCGGGGTTTGCTGTGTAGTTACAGGAACAAGGGCACCTCTAAAGCCGCTTCTTCTGCACCGATGGGAATAAATGCTGGTGCAAACCCCGTTCTGCAGCAGTTGCTGCGGCCGTGTCCTTAGAGGCAGGCTCCAAGTCGCTCGGGGTTTTGTAGGAGAGCGTCTGCTCCTGTTGCTCAAGGGCCTTTTCAGTGCCACAGGAACGGGGGGGAGGGATGGGAGCGCGGTCTGCGCAGTCCCAGTAACTTACTGGAGCATACAGGAACGCAGGAAAATTTATTGCTGCGGGGCTGTTGGAGGGACAGCTTCTGGGCTGGGACTGGGTCTCTGCTGCTGCGTGAGGGGTCTGGGCACGGGGTGGGAGGGCAGGGGGTCCGGGCTGCTGCTTGAGGGGTCCGTGGGGGGTACTGGGTGGGCAGAGGGTCCGTGCCACTGCCTGAGGGGTCTGGGGGGGGGTCCTGGGGGGGGGGAGAGCGTCTGTGCCCCTAATTAAGGGACCTCAGCAGGGGCACTAGGGGAAAAGAGGGGTCTGCAGCTAATGAGGGGATCCCAGCGGGGGTGCTGGGCGGAAAGAAGGCCTGAACACTACTTGAGGGGTCGGGGCAGGGAGGTGGGAGGGCAGAGGGTCCGTGCTGTTATTGAAGGGGTCCCGGCGGGGTGGGCTCTGCCACTGCTTGGGTCTCAAAAACGACGTGGGTGGAGGTGGGTGGGCTCTGCTTGAGGGAGATTGGGAGGGGGTTGGGGGGGAAGGGAAGGGAATGGAGAGGAAGAAAAAGCAAGGAAGGGAGGGAAGGAAAGAGAAAAAAGAGCAGGAAAAGCAAGGGAGGGAAGGGAGGAGGACAGGGAATGTAAAGGAGGGAGGGGAAGGGAAGGTGAGGGAAGGGAAGGAAGCTTTGAAAGCGTCCATAAATGAGGCTACCTCTGCAAGGAGCTCGCGACCAACCAAGCAGAAAGACGAGGCAAAATTGTTTACCCGTCACCAGCCCGCTTCTGCTTCCCCTCGAAGTCGAAGGCGATACCGAGTGGGGCTGGCCTCATCGATTAACAGCTTGCCATCGAAACTCTACCTAGGTTTCTCTTTGCCTTCCCTTTCTTTCTTTCTTTCACACGATAATGCCGTGCATGGATTCAAGGACGTGGAGAAACAAATCGATTTTTCAGCTCGGTAATTGCTGAAAGTATCAGTACAGTGATTATGGACAAGGTTCGGTGGGTGACATTGGTTGTAGGGTGATGGTCGTCCGGGATGGTCTTTAGGCCTTTTCCAACCCTAATGAGACTATGAATCCATGAAACAGCAATTCTTGTGGTCAACCACCCAACCACCTTCCCCAGATTCGCCACAGCTCTCCTGCCACGCTTGGGCATAACAACGTGAGAAAAAGCTGTGAGGAGGCGGCGGTGATTTCACGAACACCGGTGGTTGTTTCCATGTAGACTGAGGGAAATGAGGCAAACGTAACGAAAACCCAAAGGACCCCTCGTGCTTTTTGTGAACTGGAAACACATTCAGCAGGCGGGGCGCGACCCAGCCAACACACCTACGGAGATCCAGCGGCCGCAGGGCGGCTCTACGCGTGCATGCCTGTGAGCTGACACAGCCGGGGGGCGGCCCGGCCACAAGGCCGCGCGGCCACCCCCCCCCCCGGGGGCGCCATTGCGGCGCGGGCGGCCGTCACGTCACGCACGTCGCCTGCCCCATAGCAACAGCGCGCGGTTGGCCGCTGGCGGAGGCGGGAAGCCCGAGCCCTCTGATTGGCTGCGGGTCGGCGCGAGACCGGCCGTACCCCGCCCCTCCCGCCCGCAGCGCGTCAGTCGGCGCCGGACGGCGGCGCGTCTGGACGTGGTTCTCTGCGCTCCGTGTGACTGCGGGGCCCAGTCGCCGCGGGCCGCGCGCTGATCTGAAAATCTAAATTCTGAAAGGGAAAGGGAAAGCGTGGGCCTGTGGTGTTAAATGTGCCTGTGAGCAGCAATGAGAAGTCAGGAGAGGGAACAGGACAGGAAAGGCGTGCTAGAGAGGGAGAGGAGCAGCTACAGGCGGCAATAAGAGCTCTGAAACGCAGCTCCAAAACGAGAACAGTTCCTTAGCACAGGGACTGCTGCCCCACGTCTCAGATGCTGCCCGTATATGCGCAGAGATGCCATGCTGTGCTCTGCTCAGGCAGCCCCTGCTGAAGGAAGAAGGGCTGCTATGTGCAAATGGTCAGGAGAGCACAGGGTGGATCTGCAGCCTGCTGAGCCCCGTCACGATGATAATTGAGATGATCTGGGAGAAGGGAGAAAGGGATGATCTGGAAGTGGCTGCTGTCATCCTAATAATTGAGCAAACACCAGATGCTCCATCTGATGAGCTGGCTTTACCTCTTTGGCATTGACAGAATACTCCCTGTGACAGAAGAGAGCTGGGACATCCCAGCCTGAAGGCACAAGGGAGCCACATCAGTGGCCATAAATGCCTGTGGGGAGGACAGAGCCGGGCTCTTGTTGGTGCCCATGCGGGGCACAGAGGCAGGGTCCGTAGCACAGCCCTGGGGGCTCCTTGGGGAGTTCTCCAGCAGCCACATGGATGTGAAGCTGGGCACCCTGCTGGGGCAGGGCATGGACCCAGTGGACCCAGAGTTCCTCCCCGCGCCAAGCAGCCTGTGATTCTGTCACCTGCAAATGAAGTTTTTGGGTCGAGCCAGCAGAAACAGAGCCTAAGAACGGATGGCTCAAATTCCCCATAAAGGGAAGAAGGATCAAAGCAAGTTACTCATCCCCATGGATGAGGGTCAAGGTTAAGAATTAGGACTGAGGGCTGTCCTACAAGCCTTAGACCCCAGCCTGCAGATGGGCAGTAGGGTGATAGCGGGCAGCTCCTCACCACCAGTGCTAGGGGTGGGTAAAGAAAATGGGGTGGGTAAAGACAATGGTGGTGGGAGAGCACCCAAGAGTTGCAAGCAGCTGTGCTAAAATTGCTGTCACACGCGTGTTGGAGCGACCAAAGCCTGTGGGGCACAGAGGGCAGCCCCCAAGGATTAGCGCGTGGCAATCCGGTGCTGCTCAGCGGGGTTTGCCGTGTAGTTACAGGAACAAGGGCACCTCTAAAGCCGCTTCTTCCGCACCGATGGGAATAAATGCTGGTGCAAACCCCGTTCTGCAGCAGTTGCTGCGGCCGTGTCCTTAGAGGCAGGCTCCAAGTCGCTCGGGGTTTTGTAGGAGAGCGTCTGCTCGTGTTGCTCAAGGGCCTTTTCAGTGCCACAGGAATGGGGGGGAGGGATGGGAGCCCCGTCTGCCCAGTCCCAGTAACTTACTGGAGCATACAGGAACGCAGGAACATTTATTGCTGCGGGGCTGTTGGAGGGACAGCTTCTGGGCTGGGATTGGGGCTCTGCTGCTGCTTGAGGGGTCTGGGCACGGGGTGGGAGGGCAGGGGGTCCGGGCTGCTGCTTGAGGGGTCCGTGGGGGGTCCTGGGTGGGCAGAGGGTCCGTGCCGCTGCCTGAGGGGTCTGGGTGGGGGTCGTGGGGGGGGGGAGAGAGCGTCTGTGCCCCTAATTAAGGGACCTCAGCAGGGGCACTAGGAGAAAAGAGGGGTCTGCAGCTAATGAAGGGATCCCAGCGGGGGTGCTGGGCGGAAACAAGGCCTGAACCCTACTTGAGGGGTCGGGGCAGGGAGGTGGGAGGGCAGAGGGTCCGTGCTGTTATTGAAGGGGTCCCGGCAGGGTGGGCTCTGCCACTGCTTGGGTCTCAAAAACGACGTGGGTGGAGGTGGGTGGGCTCTGCTTGAGGGAGATTGGAAGGGGGTTGGGGGGGAAGGGAAGGGAAGGGAGAGGAAGAAAAAGCAAGGAAGGGAGGGAAGGAAAGAAGGAAAGGCAAGGGAGGGAAGGGAAGAGGACAGGGAATGTGAGGGAGGGAGGGATGGGAGGTGAAGGGAGGAGAAGGAAAGGTGAGGGAATGGAAGAAAGCTTTGAAAGCGTCCATAAATGAGGCTAGCTCTACAAGGAGCTCGCGACCAACCAAGCAGAAAGACGAGGTAAAATTGTTTACCCGTCACCAGCCCGCTTCTGCTTCCCCTCGAAGTCGAAGGCGATACCGAGTGGGGCTGGCCTCATCAATTAACAGCGTGCCATCGAAACTTTACCTAGGTTTCTCTTTGCCTTCCCTTTCTTTCTTTCTTTTACACGATAATGCCGTGCATGGATTCAAGGACGTGGAGAAATAAATCGATTTTTCAGCTCCTTAATTGCTGAAAGTATCAGTACACCAGTTAGAAGAGCAGCCCGCTAGTAAGCCAAGTTCTCTGTATTTCTCCCTTTCGAAGTCCTTGCACAGCAAGCGTTCTCCATGGCCACATTGTAGACATTCAGTCATTTACTATAATTGCTGCTAATTAATTACTTAGCCACAGGTATTCGTGTGTGCGAAGTAGCTGTGAACACTTCGTATTTCCTCTTTTCTGGGATGCTCTGCGGGGCTGCGGAAGGACGTAACGATTATGCAGGCTAAACACTGAGCAGCGTATGCCATCTGCTAGTTTTTAGCTTCTGGAATAAATCTTAATTAGTTAAATATAACCAAACTAACTATTATTTTACTCCGAAATTGGCGGCAAATTGAATGTGACTGTTGGACGGTCCCACACGCTAACAAGAATAAAGAGCTCCTTAGCAAGACTGCGAGAGCAACACACTTGTAATTGCTTCTGTTATTAGCAAGGCGCTTTAATCCGCTGATAATGAAGGTAATGATTTTCTTGGCCATGCCGTCGTTCTTCTCAGCATCTCTTCCCGTGTCTCGCAGCGGGGCATGGACTTGGAGGGAGTTCAGTGCCGTGGTTTCTGCAGAGAGAAATCCCGTCTGTCCTCCACGGGCAGAAGCAGGGGCTGCCGAGTCTCCGGCGTGGTTCAAGGGCTGCTTCCAGCTTCTCAGCATCCATCTGTTTCGGCCTACGTCTGGAGCTCTTCCCGTTATTCTGCAGAAACGATATTAATAACCCAAAAAGCATTGACAATAAATACAGAAACACGGCTGGGAGAACAGTCATGGAAAGAGTTGAAGGCTGCATCGCTGTAGGCAGCAACGTATTTAATAACTCCTCAATGAGCCGATCAAATGGCATTTTACAAGTAGCTGAGGTTTTCTGATCAGATTTGCTATGTTTTAATCCTGGTCAAAAATGGCTTACAGGAGCTAATAATTTGGGTAATAACAGCCATAACAGTTTTGATGACCTTCATGGCAAATATTCCTTGCTTGTTGGTATAAACACAGTTATGCCAGAATGGACTTGGATAACCCACTTGTTAAAACAAAAAAAATATTTAAATCTTATTTTTTCTGGTGAAAAAGATACCATTTTCAGTTTCAAAGTCAAACGCAATGAAAGGAAACGCTTCACTTCCAAAGAGGAAGCAGCAGCCTAAGAATAATTTGCACCATGTGTTTTGTATTTGAGTTAGGAGTTTAACTTATTTACTTGTTTTTAATTCATTTACATATATTTAACACAGGTTTAGTCACCCATATATATATGTGCATATATATGGGTATACAACCCATACACGTTGTATCCAGAACTGAGCCTGTTTCCAAAAACCCTAGCTTCTGCTAGCTCTTGACACATACCCTTGAAGCATCTGCTGTGTCAGAAAGTGCCGTGAAGATGAGAGAGGTAGGAAGAAAGGCTTTTATTGGAAGCAGTGCGGCTATTCATCTGTGAAAAGTCTCTAGCAACAAAACAATAAAATTCAAAGCCTGAATCTGAGGGAGGCAATGGCATGGAACCAAGGGTGTTTTTGCTAAAGCTTCCCAGTGTTTTCCTAGGTGACATGTCAGACTCATTATATTTGATTCATTGGTTTCAGCGGCTAGAGCTCAGCACCAGCGTTTGCAACCGATTGGAAAAGAAAAATAGCGCAGGAGCTGGGCTAAGCTTTAGTGATGCTCGCTGTTTTGCATTCAGTCCTACGATGAGCCTTGTTACTGGAAATGTGCAGAACGCCTTAACACCTGAGGACACCTGTTAAGGATTTGGACTGCGTTAGGTGCACTTTTTAAGAGCACATGAGTTTGATCTCACGTGCCAGGCACAGGTCTGCTCTCACTTGGGATAAGGACTGGGCGTACCCAGCTGGATCCCCTACCCCTATGGGAACACCATATGGAAATCATGCTCGTCGTGTGTCTCTTCCCAAAAGGGGCAATGATGGTGCCGACTCCCCAGGGAGATGAGAAAATGGATTCTTCGTTGATCACCTGTGCTAAATATCGCGAAACTCTGGTGGTGGACCTTGGGTCATTTGCTGTTACCTTGCACCTTCCTTCCCGTGCCACCAGTAGGGCCTACGCCTTGCTACTACTTCTGCTGGTGGTCCCAAATATTTGACTGATTCACTTCCCTCAGAGACCTAAAACACGTATTTAAATGAAGAGGGGTGAACGTCCAATGTACTTTTCCATCGGGTTGCCAGCAATCAGGTACAAGCTGCTCACAAAAAGTAGTCCCCCTTCTGCAGGTTTTTGGCCAGCTTTTTTCAAAACCCCATTCCTTTTTGTATTTAAGCGAGGAGCTGCTTCATTTGAGGAGAAGCCACAAGAGTTTGTCTCAGAATTAGATGTCAGGCTTGCTTTTCTTACTTCCCCTTCCTAACTGAGGTGTTTGGGGCCTGTTTGAAGCCAGGCAGGGCTGCTCGTGCCGCGGAGCTCTTCGATGAATTCTCTCAGGAAGGGAAGGCGCTGTCGTCTGTGCTTTCTAGGAAGATCAGAGCATGATCAATGGAAGATTTCCTATAAAATAGGGAGTTTGAAAGGCTAGACTGTTGTGTACAAGCTTTTATGCTCCACTGTCTAGCAGCCATTTCAGAAGAGAGCTCTTTCTTACGCAATATAAATGATAAGTTCCTGAGCCCACCGCTCCCCTTGTCTTGGCAGCCATGCTCCGTTCCTACGGAAGAAATAAATCCAGAACATCCCATCTAAAGCATGTTTAGATACAGTTTTTTAAGATTACTCCGAGCCATTTTCTTTATCCTGAACTGGGGTTGGTCAAAATGCCGTTACTCCTGTCACACCCCTAACGAAGGCTTTTGTGTTGCGCTGACAACAATATTGCTCTGAGGTGGTTGCTTGTGATTTCTCACTATTTAATCATCTGCGTCTGGTCAGACTGAAGATACAATTGAGTCTGTTTGGCGATGCTCGTGTGCATTTGGAAGAGTTCAGCAGTAAATAATTGTTCGGGATGTTGCTAAGCTGGCTGCTTGAGCACCTCAGAAAAACAGGCCTCAAGGCCCTGGGGTCGGTGTGACGGGCACCTCATGGGCACGGGTCCACGAGCCGCCTTCCTAGGTGGCTTCTCAGTCACCCCAAATGCAGGTCTGCCAGTGTGTGAGACTTCAGAGGGGTTAATTAGTGCTCTAACGAAGCCGAGTTGGTCAGATTCGGCATCCCTTTTTACGGGACATTCTCCTTTCTGTGGGCAGGCCGACTAGGCCTCGGCACGACGTCGAGCGTTTTATTTCTACCTTACGTCAGTGAGTAATTTTGGATTTGGAATTTCGTTCTAAAAAAGAACTCAAGAGGCCATAATTAAATTATTAGGATTAATTTTCGAGTGCCCCGTGAATTCTCTTCTCCTGATTAAAACTGGAAAAAAAAAAAAAAAAAAACACCTAAAAACCCAAACCCTCATCTCCCCCCTCAGTCACACCGAAGGAAAAGGGCTGGAAGAGGTCGAAAGGAGAGATGGGCAGATGGTATATTCAGATGGAAGAAAGGAGATTTCTCATTCCAGACAGGTAGCGGGTTATTAATTCCCTCAAGTGGTTCTGCACATGTCATAAACCATGAGAGGAGCCGAGCTCAAGAGGTTCACAAATGTCAGCCGAACCCCGAGAATTACTGCTTTCCCCTGGTTTCCTGCATATTGGTTGTTAAATCTTGGGTATTATCCCTCCCCCGGAAGGAAAGTCAGCAATGCAATGCTAAAAATACGTGAATGCATTCTGCAACATTAAGCATAAAATATGTTGAGATATCTCTGAAACACGTACCATATATCTTCGTGTAGCAAACGCATAGATTTGCTCCTCAGGTCCTGCATACTTTTGTAATGGCAGGCAACACGCATGCTCTCGGTGGCCAGAAGTTTGGATTTTTATTAAATCGAGCTCAGAATTAGTAGATATTGTCTTTGCAGCACATGAAATCTTGGCAAAAATTAAATAAATTTGCAGAGGCTACTGATAAATTTTCAGTAAGTGCTACCGATTCACTTGTGTATATGGTAAAGAGTTCAAATTTGAGCCTTAAATTCCTTAAAACTAAAATATCCGATTACATTCATATTATTACTGTTTATGGCTAAACGGCATCTGATACTAAGACCACTGATACCAGCCCCATATTATTTTTCTTAGCATCTTGTGATTCGCTTTGCATTTCCCGAATTTTGTTTTCATGTGTCCTAGGGACTGGAGTTGGGGGATGATAAAGCTTCTCCTGATAAGATTTATGGGATTCCTGACTTCATTGCCTTCCTCGGTATACGCATGTCATTGCAATAAGATAATTTGCCCTTAATTTTGTCTATTATTAATCATTCAGCAGCTGAAAACTAGCAGAAGGCATTTAGCTGCCGCTCTGCAGGCTCCTGCAACAGGGACTGGAGTTATATGAGAAAAGGATTGTACTGTCATTAATTACAATTTGTAACGGCAAACCAAAGCAGCACTCAGGAAATCGCATACAGGGAAGAAAACTGAAGCAGAAAGACATTTGGGGGCGTTGGTACAGCAAAAATACCAAAGGAATGACCAAAGGAAAAGTACTACCCACGGCAGTGTAGGATAACGGGCGCACTTGGATCTTTTGGGCTGCACAAATTAAGGTCACGGTCGCACTTCATGGTGTGAAGTGCCAAATTTCTTCCATCTCGAGAGCCTTTGCCTGGAGTTTTTGCTAGCTGGCAGCATTCAGCTGACAAACATCGCTTTTTTCATTTCTTTTCTTCATTTTTTTTTTTCCTGTAGAAGGATATTCTCTTATTTTCACATGCCTCTAACAAGACCGCATGAAGTTTTCTGTGTAAGTGGTTTTGAGTGAAAAAAAAATGGGTTTCAGTAAAGGTACATCAGGGCCTTGCATTCTCATTGCTTAATATTTTAGTCCAGAAAAAAAATCCTCATTTTTTTTATGCCTCAGTGTTGTTTATTACATAATACTTAATGATTTAAATTTCCAGGTCTTTTTATCACTAGAAAATAAGTGCCATGCCTGGCAACTGAAATTTCTTTAAAAGGTACCAGCTTGAACTTCTGCTTGAGATCTAGAAAAGACTAATTTACCTTGCGGGAGTGTTCTTTGTAGGCAATACCTGTGCAGTCACAATGGTTTACTGCTGTCCTAGAAGTCTTAAAAAAAAAAAACAAACGCCTTAAAAAAAGCCTTTACTGATGGAAAAGGAGCACAGAATTTATTTATGATGTTAAATAATAATTAAACAGCGTGTGCGTGACTGTTGGGGCGTGGATTTTTTGGGCATCTTTTGCAGATTATTTAAAAATAAGACCGATTGGGTCCCTCTAGGGTGTTCAACCAGTTGCCTCGAGGCTCGTCTTCCATTTTCCATTCCTGAGTAAGAACAAGGTTTCTCTGTTTGGGTACGGATCTGTCCAGTGCTTGCTGTGGATGGAAGAGCCAAGAATTCACCAGACGCTGAATCTTCTCCTCCTTGGGGAGAGGTCTCGGTGCCTACCAAGCTTGCCCAAAGCTACCTTGGCTGTCACCGCTGGAGTGCCTCTCCCTGGACAGCAGGACTTCCTTCTGGCTTCCTACCCCGACCCTGCACATTAAGGTGGCTTCACTCAGGTTTGCACCTTTATAAGATAGGGTTAAAGGCAGCGTTCGATACTAAAATGCCATTATAATTCTTAACAGGCTCCCCTGGCTGACGCATCCCAGTTGCCTGGACAAATCCTGCTCCTTCCATGCTGTTCACGACCCCCCCTGAGATGCTGCAGGTGGATTTCGCAGTGGCGGAGCTGCAGCCCTTGGGCTCCTCGTCGGAGTCGTCCCGCTTCAGTTCCTGCCCGCGGACCTGCAGGTGTCCGCAGCGAGCTTTGTCCTCGCCGGGGATTCTGATTACAGTGCTGACAAAGGAAAAAAAAAAAAAAAAAAAAAAGCAAAATCTACCCCTGGGTGGAAAAATCTCTTGGTTTCCATTTTGTGGCAGTGACTGTGCATTTGTGAAGTGCTTCGCTATAGAATGCTTCCCTGCAGCACACTGAGAGCATTCTTTCCTTTTGGCTGCAAACGCACGCTCCTCTACAGAAATTCTTCTGTGCCAGTTATAATTCCACAGCTTCAGCCCGCTGTTATGTATTCTGCAGCAAGTAAACACGGCTATTTTGATAAAGAAAATAATGAGTTACCATTGCTAATTACGCTAATCCTCTTCTAGTGTTGTCACATTAAAATAAAAAAAAGGCTTTTGACAGTTTTGTACTTCACGTATGGTTTTGTGCAACGCCGTGATATTTCCCTTTCTTTTCGATTCTGAAGATAAAGTTCCTAAAAATATAAAAATATATTTTAAAATTATTAAAAATATATTCTTAATTAGAGATAGGTAATCGAGACCAATCTTCAGTGTGATGAAAACTTCGGGCTGGATGTGTTTCAGCCTGGGAACACAGGCGTGTAGGCACGAAGAGGTGTGTTGCCTATATGATGAGCGTCCTTTGGTTCATGTCAATGTTTGAATGGGAATTAGTGTTCACCGGGGAGCAATCCTTCAGCTGAGCCTAATGGCACTCGTTAGGTAAATAGCACTGGGGGGTGCAGGAACGCTGGTTTGTTATTCCCAAACCAGTGATGTTGATATGTCAGCGTATTTAAGTTAGAGGTCCCTCCAGGGAGCTCTGCTTGTACCACGACCTCAGTGCAGTGCTTCCAGCTCAGAGCTTTTCGTGTCAATTTGCCTCTTCTTTCTTCCACCTCTTCCTCGCCATGGTTGCCATTAGAAGTTCTTGCTGCAGTGCATGCACAGGAGCCAGGCACACATCTGAAATGCCAACATGTCAATGGTTTCATTGAAATAACCCAGGGGGATAAAAAATACTCAAATGTGAGTTAGAACCAAATCAGCACCTCAGAGAATCCAAAACTCCAGGATGTCCTTTCCTCCTCTGTCCTGGCTCTGGAAGGAAGAATTGGTCTGGCACTCCTGAAATGGTGGAAGGACTAACTGGTACTACATCATCTCACACGACAGACCCAAAGGAGCATTTTCCAAAGGAATCTGCTGGTGACCAGTCAGGTAAATCAGAAAAGATTGCTGTTACTGATCTGTGTGTAACACAGCAAAATGTTGCCATGCTCTGCCCTGGTACTGGAGTTTCCTTAAAACAGCAGGTTCTCAAAGAGCATGAGCACGTAAAGGTGCTAGCTTAATGAGTTAAATGAAAGCAGAACCAACTGAATTTTGCAGGCTGCTTATGCTCCACAGCACAAAATGCTCCTGTTTTCCTCACTTACTTTGACACTAGAATTATTAGTATTGATCACGACTTTTATGTAGGTTTCAAGCAGCGAGGGCGTTTTTGTATTCGCTTGCCTTCTAACTGACCATACAGAGAGCCTTGCTCTTTGCCTCAGTTATTCTCAGATGAAAATCTATATTAGAGCTGGAGTTATTACCTGCATTGGCTTTTATAAGTGGGAAATGCAATCTGGGAAATGAGATGTGCGGTGTTCTAACGGATGCTTTGTTTTGGGGCAGATGGAAATGAACAGTAAAGCATCACGATCAATTATAGCCACAGAGCTGGAGAGTTTTTAGACATCTCTCCCTAATTTATAAGAGCAAGCTTGCTACTGAATTTCTTTTTCTCCTTATGTGGGTTGATTTGTGTAGGTAGACAGCTCCATTTGCTGGCATAATGGACATGGGCTCTGCTGGAGCTATAACGCAGGATTTGAGATTATATTTACATTTAGTTGAAGGTAATAAGCTTTAGCAGGTTTCCTCTAAGCATCCGTGAATGGGGCAATATTCATGCAGAGGAGACAGTCTGTTATTTGTTCATGCAAACTCTGCATTGAGTCTTTATTTATTTTTTAATTTGTACATTACACTTGCCCTATGGCATGTCTTGCTCCCACTGAGTCTTTGTGATGCACATGCGGGATATTCATGGCCCAAAGACTGTCACCATACAAAAATACCAGTCTTAAAAAGACAATCGTGGTTTATAGGGTGCTGGCAGTAACATCACCAAAGTATGAATATGTCCGATATATAATCATTTAGCTCTAGCGCTGTTCATCCATAGAGCTCGACGGACTTTCCAGCAGAGAGTAATTGGTTTTGGTCCTATTACACAGACAGGGAAAGCTCTGAAATAAGGCCTGGATGAAGAGGAAAAACACCGTGAGTGGAATGAAGTACTGTAACACTGCTGCCAGCAACACTGCAGTCAAGCAGTAGAGTTGATGGGAGTAGGGTGCCGGGGGCTTTATTTTCAAGAGGTGAACTAAGATGACGTAAAACCGAGCTTTTGTTCTGGCCCCAAACACATCAGTCTCTCATCCTCGCAGAGCCACTATTGGGACTTCTCTGCTCGGCCTGACCTGCTACATCGGAGGTCTTTGCAGAACAAAACCTGCTGAATTTGAAAACAAACACTCATACACTGTCAGGAGTTTACTTTAAATCCCGGTCTCCTCACTGCTGGGAGAAAAGAAACAACTGGAAGGCCTTTCTGCAAATATCAGGCTCTTCCACATTTGTTTTGCAGACGTGTAATCCCTGCTAACTTTAGGGTTGGGTGGAACAAAGACATAAGGGTTTGATTATCTGGGAATAATAACAAGGGGAATTGCAAGACAGTAATTAACAGCATATCCAAAGTAACTAAGAATGACAAACACACTTGGTAAAACGTTTCCAGTTTATTTAATACAATCCACAGATGTAGAGGAGGTGCACTGAAACCTAATTGCTTAAGTCCAGACACAAATTTTGAGATTATTTAGATGTGGAAACAAAAGCTGCACAGTTTTCCATTTCTTAGAAGGGATAAAGTGCTTCTAGATAATTACTTAGTTCTACAATTTCTATTTTGCATCAGCTATTTAAAAGGCCGGTATTTTTTGAAGATACCTCGCCTGAGCTGATGCTCAAGTTACCCATCTCCCAGTTTAATCTTCTTTTAGGACCCAAACTGAATTTCAACCTTTGAAGAATATCAAAAAAAGAACCAGGATCCTTTCCTCTGACAGTGTCTCCCAACAGGGAGTATTTGGAAGAAGGCTTACGGATGGAAATCCATCTTTCCCCCTTGTTGATCTCTGTGCTAACCAGCTGTGGAAGCAGAACATGATTTATTGTGATCTGAATCCTACCTGGGTGCCAAGGAATGTTCCGAATTTTGTTCCAAGTCCCACGAGTACGTTAGCAGATCTGTGCTAACGTCATGCTTTATTTTCTGTTTTACTTACCTTTTGTGACAGGCAGAGGATGTAAAGAACAAATGTGTGTTATTTAAATGCTCTGATCCTTTGAATTATATTGTCTAAAGATGAGAGAGGAACATTATTCTGCCTCTCCTGATTGCATTTCGCTTTCTCAAATGTACTGCATAATCCCTAAGCAGTATTTATTATTTGGAAAGAATTCGATTTTGAGTGGTAATGATTCAGCTGCTTTCTTGCACTTCTAACGTTTTAACTAGATTGAGAGAGAGAAAGGAGGTGACCAAAATAAACATCAGATGACCAAGGCTGTGATCCAGCAGTTTGACTGACTTCAAAGCACAAGGCGACTCAGAATCTAAACTTAAAACCGGTGTAGACATACCCTAGATTAAAAGCCCAGATCAACAAACACATGAGCTAGTAAGTTCAAGCTTGAATCCCTCAGGCTATATCTACACTGTATAGAATCAAGACATGAGACAGCAGGGCATAAATCCTCTCTGACTGGAGGCCCTTCCATTAACATGCCTTCCTTTTTTACTTTGAGGGCTATTTGCTGATTAAACTTCTTTTTCGCCTTTGAAAAATAAACCAATTTCATACTTCAGGCATTTTTTGTATGGACAAATGCAATCAACCTCACATGGATGATTTCTCAAAATTTTCACAAATCCCTACTAAGGAGCGGTTTAGCTTTGACTACCTCCCTAAGTATGTTTGGCAGTTTCAGTTGAAGATGGTTTCCTTTCCTGCCTCTTCCAAAATGTGAAATAAAATTTCTCTCTCCTGTTTGGGGGTTTCCACAGTAAACAAAGAAAAATAGAGGAGCTTCTTATTATGTGTCATTTTTGAAAATTTAGGTACTGACTTGTATTCACATCAGCTTCTCTATCTGTAGTAGAGTACAGTCAATAGCTTTTTCACCATGTTTTGAAAAGATAATTTCAAGTGATTTAAAGAGCCTTGAGGTTTTATCTGAGAATAAACGCAAATTTATTGTTGGAGATATTGAAGGGAATAAACTAAAACTGGAGATTTTAGGTATATCTTCTTACGAGGACAGAATGACAATACAAGTCCCAGTAGAGCATATTTGCAATCATAACTTTTTCAAAGTGTCTGTTCCAAAACATTACCCGTGTTATTTTCAGAGGGATTCCTCCTTCCCATTAGCTGAGGAACATTATCATTATAATCCAGATAGCCATTTCGTTCGAGGAACATAGTTTAAATTAATAACGCGTATTTGAGCTCACTTTTCGAAGAGAGGTCAAAGACTTGTAAAAGTTTTTGTGGAAAAATAGGCAAGGGGTTGTTCTAGGCAGGTAAATCATCAGTTAGCCTATGTGTTATGCTAGTGATGACTATACATTTGTGACATAATTATGAATTTCAGACCACATTGACTCTACTGACGGTCTCAGTACTTTTTTTATGCAGTCCTGAGTTAGATTTGGCTGTGTCCACTGTTTACTTAGTTTGCTGCTTCTCCAGGGGTCTACTTCCTTCCTTGCAGGCCAAGGAGATATTTATAGAATTATAGAATATCCCTGAGTTGGAAGGGATCCACAAGGATCATCGAATCCAGCTCCTGGCTCTACAGAGGATCATCCAAAAACCAAACCCTGTGTCTAAGAGCGGTGTCTAAATGCTCCTTGAGCTCCAGCAGGCTCCGGGCCGTGCCCACGTCCCTGGGGAGCCTGTCCCAGTGAGTGACCACCTCTGTGTGCAGAACCTTTCCCTCACACCCAGCCTGACCCTCCCCTGTCCCAGCTCCATGCCGTTCCCTCGGGTCCTGTGGCTGTCCCCAGAGAGCAGAGCTCAGCGCCTGTCCCTCTGTGAGGGAGCTGCAGGCCGCCATGAGGCCTCCCCTCGTGAGGGAGCTGCAGGCCGCCATGAGGCCTCCCCTCGTGAGGGAGCTGCAGGCCGCCATGAGGCCTCCCCTCGTGAGGGAGCTGCAGGCCGCCATGAGGCCTCCCCTCGTGAGGGAGCTGCAGGCCGCCATGAGGCCTCCCCTCATGAGGGAGCTGCAGGCCGCCATGAGGCCTCCCCTCAGCCTGCTCTGCTCTGGGCTGAACAAACCAAGGGACCTCAGCCGCTCCTCATCCATCTCGCCCGCTAGGCCCTTTGCTATCTTTATAGAACTCCTTCAGAGGCTCTCTAACATTTTCATGTCCTTATTGAACCGTGGCACCCCAAACTGCAGAGAGCGGTTGAGGTGAGGCCTCATCTAAATTGCCTCAGACAACTAAGAAAGCCTGGAGAAGTCCACATCTCGCCCCAATCTACAGAACTCAATTATAAAGCTAAATTGCCCGAATTCCCCATTACATATGCACCAGGAAGCTAAGAGTGCTTGAAAACACTCTGGTCTTTGGCAAGTGGTGTGGAACAGCGTACTTCTATGCTCTGAAACCTTGGCCTACAAAACAGGACGACTTCATGCAAGCTGGATGTTGGGAAGCGTCCTTGGCTGGTGCTAACTGCCTGACTCTGCCTGGAAATTTTGGGGGAAAAATGCTAGTCGGCTAGTTGGCAGAGCTGAGCCAGGGACCGTGCCAAGAGTTAACCATACGGGCAATTAAATCCCTGTGCCTGGAGACATTTAATTTCCTGGAATAGACACAGGCACAGTGAGTTCAGTAGTTCCAGATCCCAGTAACCCTCTGTCAGCATGCACTGCAGTAAAAAGGTCTGGGGAGTGTTGCTAATTATCCAGAAGTACAGCTGCTTGTTTACACATTTTGCAGAGACACTGCTGATAATAGAGATAAAATTTTATTTTCTGCTTTTATGGGTCAATGCTCCAAATACATATACGCTTATGTGTATGAAATTTATATAGTTATATAAAATATGTACAAATAAAGGCCTACTAAGAAAGATGAAATTAGTTGTGCTTAGAAGACACACATTTCCTTCTAAGAGAGAGAACTAAGTAGTTCTCTTTTCAGTACAATTCCAGTCTTTTCTTTTCCTTCCTGGACAGATTATGAGATGAGCTACACCTACGGTGTTTAAATCTAGCTAAAAGAGAAGCAAGCTGACCAAATCATTTGTAAAGGTGGTGGTGGTGGTGCAGCATGTCCATGATTTTTGTCTGCTGAAATGGAAGCAATGTTCTTTCTAGGGAAGGGTTGTATTTTGTTATTTTTTATTTTTATTAACACCTGTAGTATTTAATCTTGCATCTTCGTACGGAAGGCTCAGACACAGCGTGAAAAGTTTGCTTGGGCAGCTACGTGAGGTAATAGATGTTTAGGCAAAAATGTAGCAAGATTAGGACGGTTCTGGTTTTTCCTTTGACGGGAATTGAAAGGTATTTTAAAGCGGGGACTGTGTTCATTGCTTGTCACTGCTGAGTCTCCCACGGGGGAAGGAAGCAAAGAAAAATGTCTATGTGCAGATGGAAACTTAATAAAGCTACTGAATTTGGTATGTATCTACCTACCTTACGCAGGAAAATAATATCCTTATTGTAAGTAACCAGAAGGCACTACACTTTAGTTTTGTGCACATATTGCCTTGGACTAGACATAACTGTCTCTTGCAAGAGAATTGTATACATTTAGACATGGAGTGCTTGGAAAATATTGTTAAAACTTTTTTTTTTCAGCAGGAATTTATACATGGTAGTGAGCCTCTGTAATTGCTATGTCCATCTGCTGTTCTCTATACTGAATTGCAGGGGAATGCCCACAGAATTACAAGCAGCCCATGGCTCTCTTTATCTTCACTCTTTTTTTTTTTTTTACACCACATTGAGTCCCAGGTAACTGGGGGGAAGGTGTAAGCAGTGAAGGAATAGAGCTTTGGATTTATGATCCTGATTTACCAGTCCTAAGCTTTTTTTTCTTGCTCTCTAGAATGTATTGCAAGCATAACCTACCAAAATGTACATTGCCTGCTATTAACAAGTCAGTTTTGCTGGAGAGACAGAACCAGAAATGGGCTTTTCTGTGCAGTCTCGGCACACTGGCTGTTAAGAAATTGTAGTATTGTCAAGTGGCAAGTGGCAAGAACAGCACTGTAAAAGCGAGAAAGTCCTGTGTACTGCAGAAAAATGAAACAAAAAAGCAAGAGACTCCTGTGAACTGCAAAATACTGAAGTATTTTGCTGGATAACAGGCTGGATAACTTTTTAAAATTTAAGATGGATCTCTTTTAATCTGACTTTGGGCATATTGGGTGTTTAAATTTTGTCTCATCACATTCATTGTTTTGCAGTCAGTCTGAAGAAACAGGCACATAAAGAGGATGAAGCAGCTAGAGATGTCCACTCGGTTTGCCCTCTGGCAGTACACATTTCTTTCCATTGATTTTAATATGAGCAGAACTCACACTTTATTCTGACTTTTAGCCTGATGTTCAATTACTCTTTCTCCAGAGACATAAGAACAATATTCAAATCTGTAAGGAGGAAGAAAAATATATTTTCAGCGTGAATTAAATATTTGCTTTTTGCTTTTATGCTTTCAATGAGTTTTCAAATTCCTTCTGGATTTTTAAGCTACTTTTCTATTAATGAATTGGACAGTGATTATTTAAATTCCTAAAGATGGCTCGACGATGTTGCCAGTACCTAAGAACTAATAGTTTATGGGTAGGGATATTTCCTGCCAGATGTAAATAAAAATCCAATGCTTCTTTAATACAATTGCAATTGGTCTGCAGAAAATTTGCATGCAATTTTCTTTGTAAATAATGGCAATCCACTCAAATTGCCTGCAAAGATGACTCATAGGTTCTTAGCTGAGAGTAAACATGTTCTGAAGATTTCTCCTCAGGTACCAAGGAGGCATTTTCCTCTATCAGGTGGCAGCAGTCCAGGCTCTGCCCGTAACCCAGGATCTCAGGATCACATTCCCCAGCACAGGAGGCTTCTTTTTAGGATTTTCCTTTTCCTTCAGGGTTTTTCCTGCTGATTTTTTTTTTCAGCATGATTTTTCTGTATCAGGATATTTCAGAATATCCCATAACATGTTTTGTATGCCAGCATCACAGCGAGAACTCGTGTGCGCCTTACCTCCCTGCATCGTCACGCTAACGGGATTCCCTTCTCCTTTCCTCCGTGGCACCGCTGTCATGTTTGATATCCAGGACGGACAGATGTGTGGCTTTACAAGCGATAAATGAAGGCATAAATGAGGATTATTAGACTTGTCATCACACGGGAAGTCAGTCTTCAGCTTCTGCATTGGCACGAGACTGAGTGAAAATTGCTTATGGCAAGATGAGTCTGGGAAACAGGCATAAAGTAAATGGTCAAAATCCTAATATAAAGGATTAAAAAAATCCTAGGAAAGGTATAGAGGACGAAATATCAGCAACTCCTCCTCAAGAAAGTGATTTCATTATAGGTGGGAGATTAGGCGACCTGGCATCCTTTTAAGATTTTACCTTCTCTGGTTGTGCGATTCCTCCTGCAGATGAAACCTCTGTGGGTGACAAGCACTCCCTGGGTACAAGCTGTGCTGAGCTATGAAAGTAAACATTTTCCTCACCCCACTGCTATTTTACAGTGACTCTTAGGGAATATCTGGCTTTGTTCTGGGATTTTGTTACTCGTAGAGCTTTAACGTCATGTTGCACTACAAACTTCTACCAACTCAATCTTATAATGAGAATTAAAAAGGAAAAGATTTCAGAAATGTTTGTAGTTCCACTTTTTTTTTACCAGGTTCCTGATTCTTGACATGGTACTGGGCTGCAATTTCAGATTAGATGAAAAAAAATAATAATAAATTAAAAAAAAAACAAAGCCAAACAAACCCAACAACAACAGTAAACCCTCATAGTGAAAAGCCCAGCTAGCATCTTCTTTATCAGCAGTGTTTTTTACTGAATTTCATCATATTTCCCGTGCTGAATTTCTTTCAGTGATGCTTGGAACCTGGTTTCTTGCTCGTTGATTCTTAGAAACAGCACTGACAGTATGTTTCAGTATTTTTAAGGGAAAGCTGTGAATACTAGGGAAGCCTTCCTTTTGTGATGCCCAGGTTTAATGGGGGACTGGAAAATTTGTTTTCTGTAAAACCTGCTCCTGGATTTGCCCTCTGCAAAGCGTTTAAGAACAAACCGTACCAATCTTCAGCTGCGTGTGTATGCCTTGCGGATCTACAAAAGCTCCATTTTCTGCCTGAGGTGGTTTGTAGATCCGTTCTTCGTTTCTGTTTTACGAGGCGTCGCCTTTCGCGTTATTTTATTTTTTCCTCCGCTCTGAACAAGGTAAACATTTTCAAACAAGAAGGTAGATGCTGAACGGTGATTGACGAATAATAACAAATTCTTTGAACGCCTCGGTTTGCGTGGGAATTAGTGCTCCCGTGTTCCACTCAGCAGCAGCAGCCTCGAAGATCTGTGCAAAGTTTCATTAATATGCAGGCTCACAAAGGGCAAATGAACAAGCAGAGCAGCGTTTAAAAGAATAACCAAGAGAAATATGAACCCTTGTGTCTGAATAACATGTTTACCGTGTCCATTTCAGTCGGCTCTAATGTTTAAGCATCTTAAAGACATGTCCACAGTTGTGCAAGAGCATCCTGCCTCCAAAACCTTTCGAGACCTGTAGCAGCATGGTTCCTGCTGCCTCTCGTAAGAAGCTCGGGAAATGCCAGAGGAAACATCAATTTCTTTCAGTGTCAGACAATGCCTTAACAGACCCTCCTGCCTGGAGCTGCTAGAAAGAAGCCCTTGGCGGTACATGATAGCTCTATTGATCCAGTAAAATTCAGCAGCAGCGCCACGTGTATGTATTTACACCCTCCCCTCAACTATTTGCATATAAATGGCAACCTTTCTGATTTATATACCATTCTTCTACAATTTTTGAAAGCCTACAACAGACCAAGTCAATGAGCAAGTTATGTAAGAAAGGAAAATGTACTTGTATGACTCAAGCCAGTAAGTCAGAAATGTTGTTCTTAGATTCATACGTCTTTAAAGTCAGAAATTTTGGAGTAGTTACTTTGAAACAGAACTTGAATGGTTTGTTAATAGTAAAATACTTCACATTTAGATTTTTTAAAAGGAGTTTATTATGATATGCCTGAACACATTTAGTGGAAACAATTGAGAAAACGTAAATTTCCCATATAAGAAAAAATTTCCTGCACTTCTCTAAGATAATTTAAGGAACCACCAGTGTTGCTTATTATAAGTAAAACTGCTTTACAAAAAGACCAAGCGGACTCTCACCAGGGGGGATCCCTCTTTTCTTGTAGCTTGCCCTGGCTGGCTGTTGGGTGAGCTCTAACTCTGGGCAGCTCCCCTGCTTGTTGCAAGTTAAAGAATGAAACCTTTTCCAGGTTCTGAAAGAGAAAATATTTCTTCCTAGATCCTCAGGAGTTCAAGAAGTAGCGGTGCTGATAGCCCACCGTGCAGCGCAGTGAAGATTCCTGTCCCCAGATAACTTACATTCTCGGTAGGCAAAACAGACAAAGCCCAGGAGAAATGGGGAACTTCTGCCTCATTTCACAGGTTGGTCTGCCAAGGGTTTTGTGGGAACAAGCCACAACCCTGCCAAAAGGCTGAGTTGGGATTTTACCCTTGGTCTTACTGAGACTCAGCTGAAACACCAGCCGTGCAGAGCTAGTGGCAGCATAACATCAACATCCGTACGGGTTGGGAGCTGTGCCTTCGGAAGTTGCAGCAGACAAAATACTAAAAATGCTGGGGGCTTACCAAGAAGAAACAAATAATTAGCGTGGCTTGTGCGCCGATGTAAATTTACGTGAGGGAGACAGAGATAAGACTGCAAGCTACTCTGCCGTTGCTCAGAAGTAGCCCAACGCTGATATATTTTAAAAGGCTTGGCTGAATTCCTGCATCCTCGTGCCAGCGCAGCTTCTTCCAATAAAAACAGAAATCTAATATTTTTTGAAAAGGTCAGCGAGGCTTCCTAACGCCTTTCTCTCTCGTAGGCATGTCTAAGTCCGTGTGGTGTTTCTAAATAACCTCTGATTTTTTTTTAATTACGATTTAGTTATGGTTTTCCTTGGCACAGACGAATGTGGAGCGCGTGTAAGGCACCGTGTTTGGCACGAAGTATCAGAGAAAAGAAACGCTCCAGCGATGTGCATTTCCAAGTACCATCACTCCGGCGACGTATTTCAGCGTGAGGGTGTAAGAATGTGGTTGGAAAATGGAGGGTATATATTATGTGAAGTGTCCTGACGAAATCCTAGGTGGAAGCATTAGTTACAACTCAGCATCTGTCACATCCACAGTAGGCATGCGATGCTCCTGGGGGATGCTCGTGCAGCCATTTTGGTACGTCAAGGAGCTGGCAAAGCACCTTGTTTTTAATGGGCGTGCTCATCTCTCAGTGTCACGAGGCCAGACATTTCCAGGTAATGCATTTCCAGATCATTTCCAGTTGTATTTTTGGTAACAGCCCTAGGTATAACCTTTAGAACACATCGATTGGCACTATGTCAAATGATAAGTCTGTATAACCATTAAATTATGTAAGCGTGCCACGCTAAATACTTACACTGAAAAGTGGCTTTCCAAACTCCTCTTGAAAATTGACATAAAACAATCTAATGAGTATTTCACAGGAGCACATGGAAGTTATCTGAGAGCATCAGATCGTCAGAAACAAGGCGTCTCTGTGAATCTGCTGTACTGAAGCTGGAAACCAAAGATGCACTGCAAACATCCCACATTTTTCACTTGTACCCGATATTATATATACACAAAAACTTTTGGGGAGTCTTTCTGAGGCCTTACCTGCCAGTATTTAAAAGCTAAAAGAGGCAAATCACAACAGGAGTGCATTGTGTAGGAAAACCAGCTAGATAATGAGAAGAGCTTAGAACTAATGACCTGACAGACAGAAAGAGGAGGGCTCCTCTTCCTTCAGCAATCTGATTTTGGAAAATTCCTGCAGTGAGTGATGCCTCCTACATCCAAGCTAGGCTTCTCAGCCTGAGCCACCCCTGTCCTGCTCCACAGCAGAGCTGTAAGCCCTGAACCGCAGAGCCCAGCAGGTGGAAAGGACCTCAGGGGGTCTCCATCCAACCTCCTCCTCCAAGCAGGGCCAACGCTGGACTCAGCCCAGGATGCTCAGGGCTTTCTGACCCCAGCCCGGTCTTGTTTATGAACCGTTTTATACAGATAACACACAGGGAGCTGCCTCGTGAGCTGGTAAAGGGATGGCAAATGGGATAAAAGCACGGGCTGGCAAATGGAGTAGTGCCTGTTTCAGGAGTGTACGTACCGATTCTCCTTCCCCCTATATCTCTTATAGGGTTTGGTGTTAGCCTCCCGCTGTTATTATTATTTAAATGCTTTCTGGAGGTGCGATAATAACTTTTCTTTTATGCATGCCTGAAGAATCCGAAGCGCCGAGGTAGTGATAGCCAGTATAACTTAATTTCAAAAGTAATTAACGAGGCTGCATTTTAATGAGCCTTTTTATACAGTGTTGTGAACTGGGCTGTTTCATGATGCCATTGTTCTCAGATTGCTGGAGGGGAAAAAAAAAAAAAAAAAGGAAGCAGAATCTGGAAAAATTAATTTAAGGACAGCGGCAGCCCAAATAAGAACCAATCTGTACATCAGTTAGCATTTATTTTACCCTTGCAGGGATGTTGGAAGCAAAAAGGCCAATTCTTCCAAAGTTCTTGTACAGAGCGGATTCACGAGGTTGTAAATTCCTGCCGCAGTCTTATAACTCATCAGCCTCCTTTCTTTCTGGAGTGGTTTAGCATTCCGTTTCTCACTGTCCTTTCAGGAATGCAAAAGAGGCTCTAAGCAGAAAGAATGGTGTCTATAATAAGTAAGCAAGGCTTTATTTTTCTTTTTTTTTTGTGGCGTGATTTGGTTTCTACATCGAATCATTTCGGAATATTAACGGCCTGTTGTAACTCACAGATAACATCAGGACAGGGAAGAAGGTGTGGGCGACTAGGTTATGCATACTAAGGTGGAGATTTAATGAATACCATTAGGAGCTTCGTCTGTTTAACGACTTAGGTGTGAGCGGGAAAGCAACATAAATATACGTGCAATGTCCTCGTCATTGCAAACGTCCAGGTGTTTTATTCCTGGCAGGGATTGCTAGGGGTAAATACATGCTCCAGCTTATGGAAGAAATCAGAACTCACAGCTTTGCTAGGTATGAACATGTTCGATGAGTTTATGGGATGAACAGCGACACAGCAGTGCTATGGCACCTCCGAAAATACAGAGCCTGGAGAACCTCGCTGAGCTGTAGGGTCTGAGGAGCCACCCCACCAGCCTGGATCCCTGTTTGTTATCTGTTGGTCTAAACAGCGTCCAAACAGAGTCCCGAATGGAAACAGTAGCTTTGCAAGGGAGATATTTCGAGGGAATGCCATTGAAAGGCAGCTTTTTGCAGAACAACACGGAGAATTTGAACTCTTAAAGTAAAACTGGCGTGGGGTTCACTTGGTGGGTGAGCACGCCCGTCGTCTGCAGGATTTGGGGACACATCTCCCTCTAGGTGACAGAGGAGGGTGTCAGAAATTATTTGGTATCAATTGCTATCTGCTGAAAAGCTGGCACAGTCGGAGGAGTATATTCTAGCCCCGTAGCTCCCACATATCCATCTGGTATTTCTGAGAGCTGGACGCTTTTCCTTCCTGGAAAATCAGGCTGCATGCATGGTTAGGAACTTCTCCTCCTGACTGTATTTCCTCCAGCTCTCAGAGACTGCGGACAATTAGCTCAAAAAGAGCCTTCAGACGAAATGATTTTTGAAGGAAATTGCTCCACGCACCAGCCTCCAGCAGCCCGTGGAAAAGGAACAAACAACCACCAGCACAGCAAATTGTGTTGATTTAGCACCCGGCACAACAAAGCTATCCCTGGGCACTCGACAAAACTTTCTTGTTTATGGTAGAGGAAAGCCGAGGAATCTGAATATGAATTTATGTAAATCACCGTCTGCATTTCTAAACATCTGTTTGTAACAACTGTTCTGTTAAATTGGTCCCTCTTTTATTTTATTTTTATTTTTTTTGAGTTGAAAAGAGGAAGCAGATCAGAGTTTTCTTCACCAGATTTCCAGCGCGCTTGGAGCTTGGCGACATGAAGGGAATTCATTTGGAAGATCTAGCCTTGGGAAAGCGTAAGACAAGTTATTCTTCCTACCCTGCTTTTCGCTGTAATTTTCGAAAACACGAGTGTCGTATTGCTCGCAGATTTGTCCATCTGTTGGAGCAGCCAGCCGAAAGCTGTCAGCACGGCGTTTGGAAACTCCCTGCGAAGCAACGGGGACGTTACAGTCGCGGAGTAAGGGGGAGAGTGTAATAAAACGTGTCCCATACGTGGCCCAGCTCTCGTTCAGTGTTTGAACTGAACGGATGGGCTGCAGGCAGTCAGGAACAAGCTCCTTCTGCTCGGAGGAACCGAACGGCCTCTGCTCCTCCTGTGCATGGAGGCTTCGGTTATACGATGAGCCCAGGCTGCCTGGGCTGCTGCTTCCACTCTGGGCCTCTCCCGCTCCTCCTCCAGCACATTTTCCTGCAGGAGGAGAGAGCCTCGCTGGTGCTAATTTATTTATTTATTTATTTAGGATCATTTTAGGAGACGTGGAAGCAGGAGACATCGAAGGATCCTCCCTTCGGACTGCGCGCCCATAGCCACGCTCTGCACAGGGCGTTCCTGCTCCATTTGGGGTCTGTCTCAGGCACACGAGGGAGGCAGATTTTACACCGACACGTTCTGAAACGTCTCCGGTCTCAGCACGCTGCATCCAACGCACCACGTAAAGGAAAGAATGGAGTAAGTGCCTTCTACGCTGGAAAAACAAGACCAAAAAAAAATTAAAAATCGCGGGGTTAAAAACAATAACCAGAACGCAATTATTTCTTTCGTTCACATAAACGCCAGGGAACGCCGTTCTGCACACGGGGAACAAATTACGAGGTTACTGAATCAGTGAAGTCTAACATTATTTGTAAGCAGTGCCATTCTGAGCTTGGGAGGGTCACAGCGGTAATTTTGGGGGCAACATTTAGTGACTCGCAGAAGTATTTGGTCGTTAGCTCAGGCTACCGGGCAGGATAAATAAGGGAATAGCCTTTCTGCTAAATAGCAGGGATGTTGTGATGTTGTGTGCTCAGCACTGATTAGCTTCTAATATTAGCAGCAGTTAAAATACGGGTGAAATGCAAGTACAATGACATTTTTTTCTGTTTCGGAAAGACTTTAGCTTTGTGCTGTTACAGCAGATGGCTATTTTAATTCTCCAGCGATAGCTCAGCTCTGTTAAGTTTGTTTATGCTGCGATATTCTGTAACATACCCACAATTAACGTGGCAGCAGCATCTCAGAGCGTTGGTCGTGGATCAGGACCAAAAGGCCCAAGCCCTCTGAACACCCAAACAAATGTTTGCAGCCTAAATATAGGAGCCAGCAGATGGAGAGGCGCAGCCAGGAAATCACAAGGAAAGCACGAGACAACACAAACACTGCTGATCTCAACACACCAGTAGCCTAAGCAGCATTATTTTACTTTAGCGGTTTGATAAAAAACACACGTGCCACACGTTCTCTCTTTCTCTCGCGTCTTCTCATGTCCTTGGTGGGAACGGGAGAACCAGGAGACCTCTGCCTAAATAACTTCTCCCATTTCTAACCCATCTTACCTTCGGGTCCAATTCCTGGCTCCATGCAGGGCCCGCCAAAAATCAAAGTCTATCTCCGAGAGCATTGTCCAAACGCCTCTTGAACTCCAAGCACCTCAATTTTGGGTTTACAACCTGAATGTAAGTGGCTACAAAGGGCTGTTTCATTCCTTTCATATCTAAATAAGTTGTTAGTATTTCCCTTGCTGTCTTGTTTTCCAGTATTAAGTGGATTTATATGTCCCCCTCTGACTTTCTGAGAAATCTGTGTATCACTGTATCTTCATGTTGGACATTAAATCCCATAAGTTTCCCATGGTGCCAAATGCCATAATTTACTTACCCAAACCACTGTCTCTAGTGTTTTATGGTGCTGAACTCTCTCCACCTTCATCTCTCTCTCCTTATGCACAGAAATAAACACGAACCTCTTTTTGCAATAGTAGTTTGTGCTATACAACATTTTTTTTTGGAAAAAAAGGAAAGGAAAAAAAAAACAGGAAGAAATGAATAATGTTCACATTTTGTTTTCCTCTTGGAAAGGAAAAAAGTATATATATTTTTGTGCTATATAACATTCTTTGTGCTTTGTTCTTAGCCTTGTAGAAAGGACCTGGGTCAGAATGAAAAACGATCATTTTCACCCTCAAACTCATCCAAACATTTTCTGTAGGATTTCTGTGCCACCAAGTAGTGTAACACAAACTAAATCCCCTGCAGTGAGATTTTATAAGTCTGCTCAGCATAACGGGTCCTTAGCATGTTGGTTAAATGTGCTTAATGTTGGTTAAACATTACGGGCTGGATTCTTCATGGCCATACACTGAGGGAGTCACCCCGAAGTCGATGGAAATGATTTGGGACAGCAGGTGGGGATTTTCTTCTGTAGACCTGAAGGATTTACAAAGCATTCCGTCCTATTATCTCCTACTATTTTGTCTATTTTTCAGTTCTGAAAGATGTTTACGGCCCCAAATGGAAGCATTTCACATTTTCTCTGCCCTGAAGCTTTTTCTGTAACTGCTGCCACGTAACGCCAAGGCAGAAGAAAGGCTGGAGCCCATGAGCTGCGGCTGAGGACTTCTCCAAAGAGATTGAACCCGACTTTCTGGCAAGCTGCCCTACCTTTTTGTATGAGAAGTAGAGTATTTCAGGGCACAAAAGGATATAGAGAGAGTGTTTAAGGTAAAAATCAAACCACCGGGCTAACACCACAATTTTCTGTTCTTTTAAGAAAAAGCCTAAAAAATATTGTGTTTCCTCTCACATTGTCTCCTTTTTAGACCTCTAGATTTAGCCATGTTTTGCTTTCAATTTCAATTTTATTTCATTTTTAAAAAGATGTGTGTACTCTTCATTGCGTCTTAGTTATTTTTCCCAGCTGATTCTTCCTTTCTTCCTCCCAGCTGACATTCAGACTCACACAGATTGTAATAACGCTTTGTTATCACTCGTTAATCAGTGGTTCAGAGTCAACAGCCTGTTTTTCTTGGGTTTAGTCCTCCTGTAAGCAGCAATAACAGGGATGCAGATCTTCAGTCACACTATTACCATAGGAATAAACAAGAATAAATACACTTGGGATGTCAGAGATGGTCTTTCGGTGTCTAAACTGGATGCATTTATTTAAATATCATGAATGATTTAGCTTTCTCTAAAGAACAAATTAATTGAAAAGTCTATTTCTTATAACAGAAAATGACTACTTACTTTTTCCTCTCTTACTGTAAGTTGTTATCATGCACATTGCCATCCCTTTCTTGGTTCTTCTTTTGCTTTTATGGAACATTTCTTAAGGAATTTTGTTCCAACACAAAACCTTTTCACCTTTTTTTTTTTTAATTAAAAAAAAGATTATTTAAATGTGTCTTACAGTGAGCTGTTTGATGCAGAGATCAATGTAGTAGATGTCAAGAGCTGTCATGGAATTTTTATTCAATATAATAAATCCATCATACACAAAGAATTGCCATGTAAGTGCAGCAGAATGGGGTTGATCTGGTCAGATGTGTGTCGCAGGCTTTCAGACTTTGTTAAAGTCACTAGCCCTTGTTTTATATCCACAAAACTTGTCCTCGTTCAAAAATCTCTTGTAATTTAAACTCCCAGAGCTGTTCCCTCGACTTAATTCAGCGAAGTTCTACTGAAGGACCTTTTATTTATTTATTTATTTATTCATTTATTTATGCATTTATTTATTTTCCTTTTTCCCTAGCAAAGGAGCACAGTCTGTAAGTTTGCTTTTACATTTCTATGATATCTTTGGTGTACACAGGATCCTTAACAGGTTTCAAACTAACAGGTTTCAAACTAAGACCCTACGACCACAGCAGGAGATCACCAAGCCATCAGGGAATTTGCCTCATGGATTTCGTGGCGAGTTCAGGTACTAAACTGAGATCATAACACAAGGGGAACCAGGAGATAGGAAAGGACTGTAAAAGCAGGAGGCAGCTCAAGGGATCCATCGAGATGAAATGGAAATGGGGCATGGAAGAACATTTTCCACCCACAGATGCACTTTTTGGGCTAGCAAAGGAGCTCTTTACAAAAGCGCCTGGTAATTCTGGGCTGCAATCTGGTTTCCTGAGCGTCTCTGAAAGTCAAGGGATTCCCTCCAGTCTCTGAAAAACAGGTCCCAGGTGAGCTATCTCAAGGTCACTAACCAAAATCACCGCTATCTCCTGGCTGATCCATGTTTCCTGCTTCGCTTTGCATTACCCTTCACCCTTTTCTCATCCGTTCTCTTTTTTTACTTTCTTTCTATTCATCATTTTCTACTCCAACATCTTTTACTCAGTCTTTAGCCTTTCCCTAGGACAGGAACCCAGCTGATTGCAGTGGGAAATCAGCTCTTCAAACTTCTTTGTGCTTGTCAGGATGTGAAATAACACTTTTTTTCCTACCCTTGCCCGCGTTATGTCACTGCTGGTAGATATTTGACGTTACCCTGGTGCACAATATCACTATAAAAAATCCTATACACAGGTGTCGAAACCATCTCGACACTTCTCTGATGAAGAGAAGGAAATAACTGCAGCATCTTGCATTCTTTGGTGGTGTAACTCGTGATGGATTTTGGTATTTAACAGCAGTCATCCCGATTCCAGAACAGAACAGAAATGGAAATGGCAAAGGGCCGTGGCTCCTCTTTAATGAGGTCGTGAATTTTCTTTCTCCAAAACGTTTGCTTAGTAATTGCATTCAAGGAAAATAAAGGAACTTTTAGACTTTGACTAACATCTGGCGACGAGAGAGAGAAAAAAAAAGCAGAATTCATTAGTGGCTAGCACTGATTAGTACTTATATATAATTTGTGCCTCCCCAAACAAATCCAGCGTTTCCTGCCTGAAGATCTTAGGCACTCGAAGACGGATTTAATTTACACGTTCATTTAAAGCTAGCCACAGTGAAGGAACCTGGTGACGAGATGCAGAAATAGCAGTTACGCAGCCTCACCTAGGTATTGCCACAGCCAATTCGTATACAATCTTTGGGCCCTAATATAAACAAACAAAACACTCCTTTAAAAAATAAATAAAATCCATCTCACTTTAGTCAATTGAAGCTTTCTTTATTTTTTTCTTTAATTTTTAATTTTTTTTTAGGAATCTGAAATAGGAAAGCTGTCATTTTTTTTCCTTTTTTTTCTTTTTTTTTCCCTTTTTTGAACCTTAGAACCACTCAGATTTTACGTTTCTGTACCATAGACAGAAATAATGTCTATTATTTCTATTTCTCTACTATTTCTCTATTATTCCTCACTATTGCCCAGACAATCAGTCATCACGAGCTATTCTTTGTTTCGTTCAAAGGCTCCTATGAAATACCGCACCCTCTTGCAGCGAGCATTACATAAGTCCCCTTATTATTTGCCAAGAAATTGCAACAAGCAAGGTACTCAGCTAATTAGACGTTTCTCCCTTTTGCTTTTGACATTTCCATCAACTTGAAAATTTGCAGACTAGATTACTGAGAGAATTTTAAATGAATACTGGAGTGATTAAGCGGGGAAGATGAATGCTAATGCATCTCAAACTGGGTTAGCGCCGTAATGAATTTAACATATCTGGTTTTAAAGTGGACTAATTAACAATTAAGTCTCAAGCGAAACTTATTTATATCTGTGTTAAAAAAAAATAAATAATAAAAATACCCCAGCCCCCCACCTGCCTAGTTTGGGAGAGGGAAACTTCTCAGCCTGCTGCTTGGCAGGATGCAGCTGCCGCAGACTTTCACCTTCTCTACAGGCAGATATTTCTCCTCCCAGGGTATCCACAGGGACGTGCAAAGCCTTCCACAGCCCTTTTTCTCCCAAAATGTGTTTAGAAAAACAAGGGATAGTAAGAACATAATGACTTACAGCCTGTTACATGTGGCTTCTTTATTTTTGTTTCTTTTTTCTTCTTTTTATTTTTTTTTCATTTTTTCTTCCTTTTTTTCTCTTTTTTTTCTTTTTCTTTTTTTTTTTTTATTCCTTTTTTCCTTTTTTCTTTTCTTTCTTTTTCTTTCTTTCTTCTCCAGCTCAAGTAGAACAGAAAGGGATGGGACTGCTGCTCCCTTTGGGCTAAAACATCTCTGACAGGTGAAAATTGCGGCGTCCCGAAGGGGATTAGCGCAGCATTAACTTACTTGTCAAATACAAATGTCAGGTTAATTTTGTTCCTAGCTCGATATTCAAGAAATACACGCTTTTCTTCCGAGATCACTAGAAAGGTTCCTCTGTGCATATTTTAATTACAGTGGCAATGGATCTATCTGTATCCTGGAGTGCATGTGTGTCTAGGAGATTCTCTTAAATAAATATCTTGTATTCAACACCTTATTTACAGAATTTAAGGCTTGCAAGAACCACGTCAGTTCCGAGACTACCCGTATAGAAAACGCAGGCCAGAAAACGTCACCAACGAATTTTTCTCTAAGTAGATCGAGTGCTGAAAACTTCGCAGACACACTGCCGCTGCCTGGAAGCTAATGATAAGGGAAGAGGTAACCATATCTCCCTTGTCCAAGCCCAGGAAGACCCTGAAATCAGTATAAATGATGGGTTAGAAAGTAAACAGAGTAAATATGTTGTAAATTTTATTATTTTTTTTCAATGCTAAGATTGTGGTTTGGAGACAGGTAAAGAAATTTAGTTCAAAGAAAATGCGCCCAAGCCACCGCGTCTGGAATTTTGCTGGGATTTGTATATAGATATAGATATACTTGTATATAGATATATTCTTTTACAAATCACAGCTATTTTCATTATTTATTTGTGCGTATAACCCCCTACAAATACTGTATCTGTGTAATACACATCATATGTACAATAACCTAAACATTAAGGGCGCTAACCACATTTAATTTACTATCCGAGCAGGCGAATATTTGGGGAGTAAAAAGGAAGTTTTTAAAATGTCAGGAGAAAAGAAATTAAGGTAAAAGAGGAGAAAATGGGATCTTAGGCAAATGCTGGATATCTTCTCGTGTTGCAAGTAAAGCAAAGGGCTTTGGAGCTACCTAGTCTTCAGCTGATCTGAAAGGTATTTCCTACCTTATAAATGGAGGTGTTCTGATTTGGGTCAGATTTATGTAATTTACCCTCTTCAGTCCTTTGTGGGACTGTTTTAATTATAAAAGCACGTGGTTCGCTTCTATAATAACCAGGCTTTCTTCCCTCAGCTAGCAATGTATTTCCTTTTTGTGTACGTTCAAGAGTTTTGTTGTTTCATTTTAAATTTCTTTTAATTAAACTAGCTCTATATGTCAGTTTGCATATGTTCTTATATCTAAGAACAGGAATTATATCAAGTTAGAAAGTAAATAAAGCAGAGAGTGCTTCCTCTGGCACTGTACGTACCCCACATTACGTGTCAAAAATAAATATATCCAGGATATTCGAAATGGATTAATTGTGTCTTAGGAGGCTGCCATTTTATTTTTTCCCCTTACATGGGCTCACATCCTAATAAAAATCATTTGCCATCTTTAGTCATATATTATAAATCATTTAAAACCAACTGAAAACCGCTCGACTTGTCAGATACCTACAAATGAAGATAAATGATGCAGAGAAAAGCCCCACAAGTGCTCTATTATCTGAAACTTTATGGAAATATTATTTGCAGAATTAACTAATGAAGATATGACAACTGCTGAAACCATGCTGGGTTGTTCAACTGCTCCAAAATAAAAAGAAACCGCCTATTCGGAGCTTCAGCTGACCGGTATGCGCGTGCAAAGACAAAGGGGAAGGAAAGGTGATAAATAAAAGGCTAGAGAAGGTTGGAAGCATCCCAGCAAAGTGCCACCTGAACCAAATCCCAAAGCTGAGGCCATTACTATTCGCGTTATTAATACCATTATCCTTTCTCAGTCTTGTTTGCAGCCCAGTATTGCTCGTCAGGCCAGGAACCTGGCATCTTCTTTGTGACCTACAGCTCCTCACATCCAGGACGTGTCCAGGTCCTGCCAGTTATTTCTGCAGAACACCTCCCGGATCCTCGTTCGAGCCATCCTCGTCGCGTATCTCGATTACTGAAGCACCCTGCCTTTATTCGGGCCCCTTACGAAGACCACTTTTCCCTCTCCATCACCTGAACCGTCTCAAAGCTCTCGGTATTTTTCCTTCCTTGACCTGTGAAATGGGGGAAATGAGGAGGGAGGAGGAGGGAAGGGAGTTTTCCTGGGATGTAGTGGAGAGCAGCCATGCCCAGAGCCGGCAGGTAAGTCAGGATGCACCGCAGCTCCCCAGGGGTCAGCATCTCTGGTAGGACTGGGCTGATTTACCTCCTCGCTGCGGGTGCAACCAATTCCTTGGTCTGGGGGCAGGAAGGAGCAGTCTGGAAATCACAGCGCACGTTTTTCTGCCATCTGCTGAAGCACTGGACGTGGCCCATGCCCGAGACTCATTCTGAGTGTTTTATTTAATAATTTTCCTACTATGTGAGGATTTACCAATTATTTCCATCATCCTTTCTTCCTTTATTCCTGTGGAAAGTTGCAACCATGTCTTGTTTTATAAATAAAAATTTATTTTCTCTCCTTTTTTTTTTTTTTTTCAATGTCCATCCTTGGACGTACTCAAAACAGTTTTCCCTAAGCAACTCCATTTAACTTTAAAGTTGCCCCTGCTTGGAGTAGGTGATCCGACACTAGGCAATCTTCAGAGGTCCTTCCAACATAAAATATTATATAAAATAGTATATAAAATAGTATATATTATATATAATATATTATATATTATATATTATATATTATATATTATATATTATATATTATATATTATATATTATATATTATATATTATATATTATATATTATATATTATTATATAATTTAACTTAAGATTCTCAACAAGAAGAAAAATTTTCATGAATAGCATATCAGGTTATACTATGCATCAAAGGGATGGAGTGCCATACTTCTGTTTGATAAAATATTTGGGCCTCAGATTTAAACCGTAATGCTCCAGGGCACGTTTTTGGAAAATTCTGATCAATTTTGGTTCTTAACCGATAATACTTGATAGGTCTTGACCAGGCACTGGAGCTTGTCAGTGGATTTCTACACAATGAGAAGTGGTTTATGTGCTCAAAGCCATATATATATGTATATATGTAATTATTATTAATTTTATTTTTTTGCAGGGGTGAAAGGGTGTTACTCAAATCCAGATTTTCCCCAAGGCTCCTGGATTCATTCCTTGGTTGCTATGACTGAAGTGTGGGAATTAAGGTACATCCTTATAGCCGAACAAGACTGACATCATTTAGGATTTCAGACTTTTCTGCTACTGGCAAAACAGTGTACGTTTGATTTTAACTTCATTCCAGCTATAACATTTGTAGAGAAAGATTTTCAAAGAAACCTAAAAATTAGGCTCTGAAAATACGCAGAATTCCATCAGAATTTATATCTGGATTATTTTGAAAATCTCAACTTAAAACATTTTTTTTTTTAAACTGCCCTACACGCTTCCTTTAATAAGTAATTAAAACGTAAAACTTCATTCTTTCAGAACCACGGTTTCAAATGTGGATTTATAAAAGGGAGAACTTGGTGAAATGGCTCGTTCAACTTTCTGGCTCTGATTGTCTTTAGCACATGTCATTTCTGGGAATATTGTGCTTCTTAATGACGCATGCTATCTGCTTTACCGTCCCAGACTTTAATTCTGGGGCAGCGCTCACATTTTCAACCGATTCAGCAGAAAAAGAGTCTTCTTACTGTGGAATTTTCTCAGCCAAGTTGCCTGAAGGTCACCTTGGATATCAATTAAAGAGCTCTCTCCTCTTCCTGTCTTAGGTATTCACTGGAATAATCGTGGCCCCTTGAAAAAATAACCTTAAGGAAAGAAAAAATTGCTGTGAGCTTCTCCCCATCATTCCCGAAAGGCAGATACCAACAAGAACCTGGGATCTCTAGAGGGTGGCTCCAGAAGTTTTGGTGGAAAAAAATGACATTTCTCTGTTCCTTTGCTCACCAAAGCTAGAGATTGGTCCGTGTTTAGTGAGTGTGATGAATAAATACCTATTAAATTGGAAAGGTTTCCTCCAGCCAGCTTGGAAATCCTGAACTGTTCACTCACAGCTATTTGTATGAAAATTATTTCCTTGCTGTCCACAGCCATAAATATGGATAAGGTCAGCAATCCAAGGACATCGTAAATAATACTGAGATGTCTTATTGGTGACACCTGATTCTTGCTGATTCATTGATTTTTTTTTTGTGGTTCTTCGCTTCGGTTGTCCTATTTGTGCCAAATTAGAGAAGTTCGGGGGCACTTGAGGATATTAAGTGAAAATATGTTCTTGCAGGAGGTATGGATATCGTGTCCATGCCATTTTGTCACATGGCAGTCGAATACTAAATCCATCAATCCATTGATGGTTGCACTTGATGATCTTATGGGTCTTTTCCAACCTAAATGATTTTATGACCTCTGATCGTACGACACAGCAACACGGACCAGCCTCAAACATCAGTCGGTAAGGTGACAAACTCCTGTATGCAATGACGTTTTTTTCTTAGCGTACATCAAGAACTGTATAGGAATGCTGTTGAAACATTTTCAACATCCTCATTTAGCAAATAGCTAGAGGCAGATGAACCAGCTATTATCTGCCACTGAATGAAGGCTGCAAGATGAAACAAAAATAGCCTGTCGGGGTTCCAGGCGTACATTTCCTATTGTGTTTGTTCTCAGCAACAGCAGAGAAAAAACCACGGATGGCACGCTAGCCTTTTGTAATCAGCTAATGGACATCAGTAATGTATAGCCATCAGAAACCTGTCTTGAATATGCCTGGGATATGCTTGGGGAGGCAGAGCATCTTGTGTCTCAGGTCAGCAAGCATTCCTAGCCAAATCACCATTTCTGGAAACCCTGTAGGGATGGAATTTGTTGTGGATCTGAATTGCTTGATTTACGATTTATCTATCATTATTTATCAATCATTGTTTTATCATTTACATTTTATCATTTTTTTTGCATCTTAGGAAAAAATAAAGGCACGTGTGGGTGCAAACCGAAAGGCAGGGATTTTGTTTAAATGAGAAGGCAGCTTCAAGCTCAACAGATTCTTTTTTCTTTTTTTTTCATACACAGCTAATTGCACGTAAACCGTCGACATTTAAGAACTGCGTTTGCAGGGCAGCTGGACCACGGGAAGATTTTTGCGCTATAAGCTGAAGCAAATCAGCTCAACTTGAGGAATCTCTGCACATAAATTATGGGTAGGTAGGGAATGGGTATGTTCATTAAACCATGTATGGGTATGTTCATTAAACCAGCTAGTGTACTATTGGAATACACACAAACCATACACACATATACACTGTGCACAGATGCTATACAATGTGATATGTCTAAATATTACACATGTGTAAGCCTCAGGCTTTATTGGCAAGTTCTGCCCTCAGGCCTCAGCTCCCTTAGGCAGGGAGAGTGTAGGAAAGGAGGGGAAGACGGAGTGAGGGGCCACTTAAATTGCATACACAGGAGTCCCTAGGTAGGTGGAAATTCACTGGAGGGTGGGCTCCAAGGGTGCTGAGCGCCGGCACAACGTTCAGCTGGGGGCTGGTTACTCGTTGCACTGCACAACCACAGAATATCCCGAGCTGGAAGGGATCCACAAGAATCCTCAAGCCCAACTCCACACAGGACCACCCAAAAACCTCTTCTTGGAGGCACACAGGGATAAAGTGACAGGGCCTGGACCACGTGTGAACAAGGGAAATGCTGACGGCGGTCTGAGCATGCTTTTTAGTCTAACAAATTACGTTTAGGAGCCTATGCTTCTGAAAGATCAGATCCCATTAATTCTATGACATAATTTAAAGCAGGTTAAAGGAAAATTAAATTTCACTGAATAATGACGTTCGGTTCTTGCATAAAAGCATCTTCATTTATGGACGGTGGATTAACTGCATTAAGTAATCAATCCTTAGTTGATTTGCCTTAGCTTTACCTTGTGTTCCAGTGTACCTTCATTTATATTAGCAAATAGTAGCTGTCATCAGACCGGGCCAAGATGCAAATTCTGGGCGCTAAGAGGAAGCTTGGATTTTCAACTCAACCAAGCACAAACTCTTCTGCTTCTGTCTCAGCCCTGCTTTTGCATCAGCAGGTGAGCAGAGATCCATATTTCATTCTTACCTTGTCCAAGCCAATTCAGTGTCTCCGGACCTGACTGGCATGCCAAGCAACCTCTGCTTCCCATCCCCAACGGTGCCTGGTAAAAGAATTCCCCAATGCAAGGCTACGGCCGCTTTCTTGACCTAAATTCGTTCAATCCGCCCCAGAAGGTCACAGATTGTATTGGCAGAGGACGTATTGTATATATTCAAAAGGAGGCTGGGATCACAGAAAAACACCGGAGATTACAGAGGTTTTTCTACGTCCTGAATAAAGATTAAGCAGCAGGTTGGTACCTCGGCGGTCGGGGACTGTAACGAAATGCAGAACAAGTTTTTTTTAAATATCACTACTGGAAGGGAACCAAATCAGACATCTGACTTTCAACGAGAAAAAAAAAACGGCCTTGTTTAAAGTCTTTTCAATATTTAATTTATCTTTTTTTTCCCCCCTTTTCTTGTACCGGCTTCAGTTCTTCAGTTGGTATTAACGTGAAAATCCTTCATTCACTTCTGTTTTCTTGTGAGTTTGTTTTCTTGTTTTTTTTTTTTTTTTTTTAAATTATTTATTTATTTTTATTTTTACCTGGGCCAGATTCTCCCTGTATTATGTCATTGTGATTTCAGAGTAATCAGGAGGACTCCTTCTAGATTTACACTAATTTAAATGTTATCCTAGGGAGATGCTTTTGGGTTTGCTCTCGTTTTTTTCGCCTGTAAAAGACCCTGTAAGTCTTCATGTTTTTTCTTTCATTTTGGTCTGCATCTTACTGGGCAGATCTTGAAATCCCTTTCTCCTGTGCCTAAGTGATATAATAAAAACTAATAAGCATCCACAAGGATATTTGAGGTTTTCCCTGGTGAGCCATGACAGAGGAGTTTTATTTAGAAGAGAAAGAAACTAACTAAAACAGGCTGCAGCTCTTTGAATACCTAGAATTAGTCACCTGTTTTGTTTTTTACCTGGGTAAATGACCTGATTTTCAGTCATTTGGTAGCACATAAAGCTGTCGGTACCTGAGTACATAAAGTACTAATTACCAATAATTGTATTTATAAGTACATAAAGCACCAGTTACCAATGGGCAGGTGTCTTTTTTACATAGGCATTTGGAAATAAAAAATTAGACTGAAATAATCCTCCTCATCATTTCATTTACAGGTGAACACCAAAAGCACCGGATGAAGGTGGTTATTTGAGCCAAAAGGGGTGATTCAGCTTGTTAACGGATTAATCCAGCTCCTTTTTAATTAGAAAGTCTTTCACCATTTCCCCCTCCGAAGCAGCTTTCCAACAGCAGGTTTATTGCAGGAGGAACCCGTCAGTGGCAGGAAGGAACTGACCATGGCACTGAACAGAATTTATCAGAGATTTCACGAGGAAAAAGTCCGCCCGTGAAATTTTAATGGGATGTACATGCAGCGGTGGGTGGACGTAAAAAATTTCAATTGATTTACATCAAATTGAATTTTGTACACGCCCAGATCTAAACGCTTATCCGCTCTGTCTTGGAATTTGGTACAAACAAATGTCCTCTGAAACTTGTGGTTCGTGAAGAGGTTCAAAGATGATTGACTTTTATGGGTATTGTTTTATCCTAACCAACCCTTCCGTCCCTAAATATTAATCTCAAACATTTTTGTGTGGTTGCTGCTCAAGCGAATATTTCATTTGAAAGTCCCTTTAGCAACACGGAGAGGAACTGAGAGCTGAGCTCCCTCTTTGTGCCTAACCAACTCCTTCTGCCACAGAATCTTATTAGCAACCCCCTCGAGGAGCAGCTCTCGTTTGTCTTGGGGAGAAAAACAAAGTTCTTGTACACTCAGCGATAATGGTTTAGTTACATGCCTCATTTTATGAAGGGCATTATCTCTAATACGTGTCATTTCAGGACGACTGGAATATTCATTTGTTTTGATGGTGATAAATGAGTTGTAGAAAGTGACAAAGGTTTGCGATCGCTTTGTTGATCTAACCACGTTCCAAATCCGCTGAACTAAGAAAAAAAAAATCCGTCCAGTTTGATGAGGAAATAAAAAGAGCATAACTTGATGAGTATCTAAATGAATTTACCGAACTAAACCAGCTCAAGTGTGCAGCTTAGACAGGAGGCCACGTAAAATGTGCGATGCTTTCATTTTGCTTTCTGCTCGAATATAAGATTTGGAAGCTAAATGGCACCAAAAAAAATAAATAAATGTCACAAATGCATGATGACCAGTGGAAAAGAGAGGGGCTTTTTGAGGGCAAACATGCCCGAACCCCTGGAGATGATTCGTTAGAAATGTGCCACGGGAGGATAACTGTAGCAGATTTTGTTCTACCTAATATTTGGCAGTCCTTAATGTATAATGAGAAGGTGGGAGATGGCATCTGATACGGCCAGGCTTTTATTAGTCACTGCCTAGAACGTTTTCTTATTGTTCTTATGTTTTCTTATGAAATATTCTTATTTTTAAGAATTTTCTTATGATCAGCCTTGTCAAGTGGGGCTGGTGCCTCCATACTTGCATTTCTAAACGCCCATAGATGTGAGAAACGAGGGAAAACGGAGGCATTAACTCCAAGAACTTCTCCCTGGACATCGAGTGCAAAATTATAATTGGAAGAAGGAGAGAATTCCCCCTAGAAAGTGAACTGAGAAGCTGGGGAGAAGGAAGGCTGAATGTATTTAATCAAAGCAAGAGGAGGACTGTGTGAGCTAGGGGTATCAAACAGGATGTCTACATTGAGGAAAAGGACAAAAAAATGATGTGGTCCATTATTATGGGGACAGGTCCATTAAGCCTTAACAGTACGCGATGCTGCTGAGCAAATATTGGAGGAGAGAATAAATGAACATAGGAAGACAAATGGAAAAGAGGGCTTTGAAAAATGCAGTGTAGCTTTTCCGGGACAGAGAATCTGGAAAAGAAGCAGCAGATTTGCTATCAGTAAAACCTGAGTTATTTTTTATTAATTTATTAATAATTTTTATTAATCTATTATTATTTTATATTTAATTTATTAAAGCGTTTGGCACAGTGCCACATAAAGACAGCTTTAGGAAAGCAGGAGAAGAGGGGAAGCAGAATAAGAAATTTTGTGCTTTTCTTTAAACAGCACTGAAATAGGAGGGAAACTTGGCAGAAACTTCAGTGATTCGTAATTTTTGGTTTCGGTGGGCGTCTGTGTTAAATTTAAATGTGAAGAACGAGGAAGAGTAGGAAAACCGGGCTGCTGGATCTGAATTCCCCGAGCAAGGGCAGGTCTCAGTGCCACGTGCGCACCGTAATGCTTTGTGACAGCAACAGAAATGACGGTCGAACGCTGATTTTCCACATTCAGCCAGCGAACTGATCACATCACAGTTATTATAGCTAACGCGCGTTACTGTATTCTCCTCGTTTGTCACCGTCAGTTGTTGTCCCCCATCTAACACGCGGTGGTTTAGTTCTGTTCCTAACGCTTCTAACGCTGGATAATCTGCCATTTTCCTAAGCAATCTCTCGAAGTGCTTTACAGTTGCTCGCACATCATCTCACGCTCTATCTGTTTTGCAGACCTCTAAAAAATTTGGAGGAAAGGGAGCTCTCTCAACCATAAAGCAACCAGATCGCTTCCTCAGCAGCCCGGCACCCAGCCGGGACCGGCAGGACACAATCTGCTCACCCTGGGGGAAGAGGAAATCCACGGAATTTGTGTTTCACCTCCAAGTAAAGGGAAAAAATCTAACACACAAACTCCTCCATCCCAACCCCCGGAGAACTATGAAGTGCCCATTCTGCTCTGGACTTTTTATTATGCAACGCAATTACTTTTGTCAGGAAATTTAGCACTTCACCCGATTCGAAGGAAAAATGGGTGAGTATTCTTAATAATTAAAAAAAATGACATCCCTTTAAAAAATGTCACCAACTTTATTACACTGAATTGGCATTCACAGTCAATTAGCTACCTACAGAAAGAAAATATCTTTAGTTTTAACTGGAATCTGCTTGCATTGAGAAGGAGAGAGGCAGGACACGAGCTCGTTGGATAACTAATGCTGAAGGTTTGCCGAAAGGTCTTGTGGAAAGCTTTTATCCATCTGATTAGAGTCTAAGTCCACCCGATAAAAGCCACAGCTTCAGACTCTTCTGTATTTAGGAACTTGGCTGCTGGCGACATGCTAAATTCAGGAGCCTAAGCCCCACTATGCTTCTGACCAGCATGCGTGGCTAGGCAAGGTTTGTATTCCTTGCACACCCTTGGGTAAAATCCTTGTTGGTATTGACCAAGTTTTTGCAGATGAATTTAATGTTTGATGAGCATATAGCAGGTAAGCATTAGGTACAGGAGCTGCCACATCACATCATATTGCAGGGATGGTTTTTTTCCATCTGATCTCTTCAAGCGACCCATCCATGAACTGAGATTCAAGAGCTAAAAGAGGTGCTCAGCTGTCAGCTTTTAGCTTGGCTCCGTGCACATGTTGGTCCAACTCTCAATTATTCGCTAATCTAGAAGACCTATGAAGGAGGTGGATCTGACCTTTGAAAATAATCCTCTTAAAGAGGATTGTGAAGACGGAATATGAACCCGACTTCCTTGACCCGGTTTCATCAGCAAACGCTGATTCATTGAAATTGAAACATTTTGCAGAAAATAGAGCAGTTTCGATGGAAATTTCCCTGATTCCCAGGCAGGAGCCTGGGGGAACTGGCTGCTTTTAGAGCAGCTCTGCTCTCCCTCACTCCAGGACATCCCCACCCACACCTTGCAGGTAGATCCTTCCTGATCAAACGAACTTCAGTGGGAACTGCCCCTTGAGATAACCTTTTAATTTTGCTAACAGCTTTCTCCGTATGGCTACTGCATGATTATTTTAACACTTTCTCTGTAGAGTCTCATCCCGAATTCCTGTAACAAACGACTTGTAACTCGTGTGACCTTTCATAGCAATATATCACCGGTGACTGTATTAATGATATTTTATAGGCAAGGAGAGATTTAGCATATCAGGCTGTCTGCAGAATTTAGTGCAGAGTGCTTTCAGTCCAAGTAAATGGCAAGACTGGACCCAAATTATGCCCACGTACACATATAATATACGAGAAATCTTAAAGGCGTTTGGATACATTCAAGGAAGATCAACCCTGCACTGATTAAACTGCAATAAACCAGCAATTACTGGGCATGCCACTCCTTGGAGAGGGGAAAAAGTCTTGGCTGTAGGAGCGGGTTTAGAGCAAAATAGACCAGTTGTGAGTTAGTTGCCAAGAGCTGAGTCTGAAATCAACCCCGTTTAAATGATGACTGTGAGAATTTAAGCCTTATGGTTATTTGCACGACACTTCTTGTCTTGGGCTTGCTCCTGATGCTTTGCTACTGAAAACGGGGAGGAAATGATAGATCTGTGTCCGGCCTGGATGCAATCCTTGCAGAATGGACTAGGGACTGCTGCCACCACGTCCCCGCCAGCTGCACCGTGCTCTCGAGGGGGGGCACAGGGTGCACAGAGCCCGTCGTGCGTGTATCTGGCAGGCTGCCATCCCAAATCCGGGGAGGTGGCTTTTCCTGTGTGCGTTTAATGAGCTGCCGCTGATGCTGCGCCTTCCTGCCTCTCCCCTTTTCTCTCTCGAAGAGGCCATCAAGGCTGGCGAAGAGCAGGACTTGACGAGTCACCTAATCAGAGCGCCGAAAAGGTCAGAGCCGTGGCGGGAGAGCGTTGGCTTTCACAGGCTGTCACCGAAGGAGCCGCGGCGTTGGAACGTTACGGAGGGAATTCAGCCCAAATCGGAAAGGGAAATCCGAATCGCCTCCTCACTCTAGGTGCTGGCAGGCGGTGTTTTGTCCTTCCTGACTGTGTTTCAGCTTTTCCAAAAACCTCTGTTGAAATAAACGCCCTCTGTTTTTTTTTTCCGCAAGCTGCCGGGATCACAAAATGTCCGTCCCGGGCTCCCCCGTCTTCCACCTTCTTGGGGTGGAAGGTTTTATCAGACGGTGTGTGAGTAACATTGAGGGCTGGAGTGGCTCCTCGTAGCCTGTTAGCCCTCACTAACATTCTTCTCCATCAACAGCTTCTTGACGAGGCTGTGACTTGAATTTCAAAGAGCCCGGTGACTGTGCTGTTTGCTTTGCCGAGATGGTTTTATTAGCGCTGCAGGATGAGGGGTAGGATCTTCAGAGGATTTTTTTTTGCCATCCAGGCCGGATGAGTGGAGCGGATTGAGGAACGGGCACTTCTGGAGTCCCTCGTTTGCTGTTCGGAGTCCTGAGGTTCAGTACATCACTCACCAGGTTCGAATTACCGAAGATGTAGTCTCTGTCATTTAGAGAATTTAATGTCTATCAAGATGGACAGTGTTTCACTCTGGTGATGTATGCCGGCACCTCCGTTTTGCCATCACTTATTTAAGAACAAACAAAAACCCCAAACAAACAAAAAACCCTGATATCCTCCTGACTCAAAATAAATAAATAAATAAATAAATAAATAAATACATCCACTGCTATGGTTTTGAAATGGCATTTCTTAAAAATAAATAACCCTACTGGTTTGGCTGATTGGCAAAAATGTCTTGTCTACCCATTTTGCTATGCCAGGCAGCTCCATCTCTCCCTGCTTTTTCCTTTCGCCTGCAAATAGCCCCGGGAGGACAAGTGCCAGCCCCTTGCTTGGGTTTCTTCTGCAGGACCAAGAGATGAGATCCGTGGAGAAAGCTCGCCGTGTGATATGGCATGGCTCTGGCGCACCATGTTTCACTGAGCCTGGATCCATCCCTTCCTTTCTCAAACAAGGAGATTTTAAGTTCCTCTTCCCCCAGTACCTCCTGCAGAGAACCCCAGTGGCAGTATTCCTTCAAATCCTTTTTTCGCGCAAAGATTTATTTCACAACATTTATGAAAGGAAGAAAGGAATGAGATCCTTACTGCAGCCTGGGGCTGCTCCAGGCCACGGCAATGCAAGGACCAGCTGGGCTCTGCTTTGGGCAGGGTGTGCGCAGGCTCTCTGCATCGCCCCGAAGTCATCTCTCGAGGCTCAGCACCCCTGTGCAGCCCTGTCACAGCACCAGCGGGGGTGGGAATTGAGGGAGCTGTGGGATTTGGGAACTCTGATGCTGGGTGACCCTTCCTCTGGCATCCCCATCCCCATCCGGGGGATGAGTGTTGTCTTTGATCTGTTACGTCTGGGCAGGAGAAAGGGAGTGAAAAAGCAATTTGCTACACATGCCCAGGCTTTGAAAAAAAACAAACCAACAACATCGCATTTGGGATTTATTCAAATAAACCAAAACATCAGAAAGAAATGTAAGGCTCCAGAGTTCACTTTGCATGATTAATACTTCTGAATATTTGCGTTTAACTTCCCAAGAAATGAGAACCTTTAGTTTCCCGTTAGATAGCCGCTGCGCGATGAAAGATGCTGAAATTGGATGTTACAGGTCATGGAATTGTATTTATGTACCCATTTCATGCTTCAGAAAGCCGGCCGCTTAAAATGTAAGCCTTGATTACGGGAGAATGCTGCCTATCAAAATAAATAAATAAAGGGGCTGCTCTTCCTCTCCCTGGCAGGGGGAGGACGTGGACGTGGAGGCAAACGAGGAGAAGTAGCATCCAAATGTCAGCTGGGGTCTTTAGTTTGTTCCCATTGCCACTGCTGCTACAAATTTTTACAGAGACCAAGCCTTTTGGGATGGTGTTACGGCTCCGCGAGAGTGTGTGGTGCTCATGAAATGGGATGGAGAAATACCTGACTTATTGTCGAACCTCTGTGAATTACTTCCTAGGGTCTGGGCTGGCAGTACTTCGCCGTAATATTGGCCACGTCTTCATTTGATCACACTTGCTGTGCTTTCTTTCCCAATTTTGTGCGATTTCAGGTTCCTGAAAATTTCTTCGAAGCAAGGATATCAAACCAGGTGGTTATCTCGACATCGAAATGTATCGGGCAAAAGCACGCCACTTTTAAAGTAGGATAATCTTTAGCTTGAAACTTATTTTTGTCTTAGGAAAGGCATCTTTGGAAACGATCGCATACAAAGGCCTTAAAGGGAGGTTAAAAAATGCTAAAGTACAAAATCAGCTGAAAACTTAACAGCTTGCTCGTCGGCATATGGATGAGGAGGAACAATGTGTGAAGAGCCTGGCTCATTCTTTTGAGAGGTTTACCCAGAGAGACCCGCCGGCACCGTCCGGAATCCCTAATGCAATCAGCATCCTCAGCCCTGCCTTTCAGCCTGCTTCTGGAAGTGGGATAAACTCAGAAAGCAAAATGTCTTTTATTTTCCCCTCTGACAGCAGTCCGAAACTCTCCTTCAGAAGGATCCCAGCTCCATTTAGCGACTGTGGATTGAGTTTTCCTGGCTGGTGTCCCCCGTGTCCTGTGATGCTCAAGGTCCTGCTTTGCTGGGAGGCGCTGGTGTCAGGTTTGCTTTTTGCCAAAGAACGTGCCTGGGGGTTGGATTTTAATGTGAGAGGTTTCTTTTAATGTTCCTTTCTCTTCTGAAAACGGTAAAGGCTCTGAAGAAAAACGATGCCACACAGTGTCGAAACGGGAAAAAAAATGACTTCTGTATCTACTTGGGTTATGCGTCTGATATTATTCACCACGTAGCTTCATCACCATCTCAGCTTTCCCCCAGAAGTGATCTACCACTGCTGTGATTTATTTCTGAATCAAAAATCATTAAAAAAAAATAAAGGAAGGGATATAACAAGGACATTCAGAATACGAAACAAAGTGCTGCAATATCTGACGCCTACCAAGAACATCCCCTTGAAATTATGAGAATTCCTCTCCTTTTAGGTAACAGAAACGGTCCCATTGGTGTCCCAAGGCTGGAAACCTTGAGAAAATGACAAATCCCAAATCTCCAGGCAGGGATGAGCAAGAAATTTTTTTTTTTTTTGCAATAATTTGGAGTTCTGTTTAATAAGCATCTTGCCAAAGACGTATATTTGAGGGGTGATCATGCTGTGATGAAAAGGGGAAAAGTGATTTCTTGCTTCTTGTTGCTCTGCTCCTTGTGGCTCACTTTTGTCCTTGCTTTTTCCTTTGGCCTGCTCAAGTTGTGTTTCAGAAGTCCACGAGCATTTCCATCCCAAACTATTGGAAGAAGCTGATGCAGGAGATGGGGTTTCTTGTTATTTTTGAGACACGGATAGCAACCCTGAGGCTACTGCTGGGAATCGCTTGAATCGACGTTTTTTTGCTGACCAAGGTTTGCCTTGCTTTCTCTGAATTCCCCTCCAGGGCTGAAATAAACCAAAAGAAAACTGGTAAAAAGAAAATAAAGAATATGTGATGAGGAATTTTGGTGGGGGGGAGAAGAAAGGAGAAGGAAAGAATGAAAGGAACAAAACCCTCCAAAACCAAAATCAAAAAGGTATTTATTTCCAAACTGAAAACATTATTTGTTTATTTATTTATTTCTGAAAAGGCTTCCTTTGGAGAATGACAACGGACAGCACGAGTGGCCAAAGGATGGATTCATTTCCAAGTTACTTCTCTGTGAGCGATTGAGAAAGCATGGACAGCACGGTACAGAAACAAAAACGTTTGACGTTGGAGGAAGCGCAAGCAGGTTACAAGAAAAAGGACGGCTTCTCCCGAGAGTAGGAAGCTGGTAGGATTTAGAAAGCACCAGAAGAAACTACAATTTCTACCTGAGTTGAGCGACGACTGATTTGCTTGTTGTGCAGGAGTGCTTATCATCCAGAGGCAGAAGACGTGCATGATTTTCCTGCTTTTGTGTGCTGTGTGCACTACGGAAACACCATTATTTTTCAGAACCGGGGCGCTGCACAGGTGCTGATCCCGTTGATGAACCACAGAGCCCTAGGTGCCCACGTGTGGATTGTCGTGGTGATGGTTATTCGAAAATGTTCTGATCTGCATCACCAAAAATGCTTTGCCTTGCCCATGACCTTCACCTATTAATATTTCCAGTGCCTACCAAAAAGTTAGAGTAAATCTACCATCACTTAGGGAATTAATTAATTGCTTATTGTTATTAACAATTTATATGTTGGTAGAGTCTCCAAGCTTGCCTGAATCATGGATTAGTTCTCCATCATGTTGAGCACACGAGACAAAGATGGTGCTGTCACGAGGGATTTATAGTTTGGATAATCTAAGTATGCATTGTCCTACAAAGCAATTTTTCATTCGTGCCCTTCGTTACTGCTCAATAAGAGGCATTTAAGAGCAATAACACCCCGTCACCAGGAGCGAAGTTAATAGGGGCGATGAATGATCTTATGATCGCATCTTCTGACTTCTGAATTTATGATGTAGAAGAAATTCTTCACCGAAGCATGTCGATAGAGATGACATGTTTCCCTTCCAAATGCGACCCGCAGTAGCTCCTTACCTTCCAGAGCTGTGGACACCTAAAAATGCAGCGGGGCGCTTGACTGATGCGTGCAATTGTGAGGCTGCGCGTCTTGGGCAAATCCATTATAGCAAATCCATAGGACGGCAACAAAAATGATGAATGGATGAGATGGTTATTTATGAGCCAAGTGCACCAGAAGATAAATATCTGCGTGGTAGCTTGATTAAATGGTCTCTAAACAGTGTAAGTGGAGGATGATGTATTTCTGGAAGGAGGGGCTGCACGAAAATGAAGAGGTGATATTGTCTTCGGTGTAGCGTTTACGGGGACAATAAATGGGTATGGTGCTGGGCTCTGTATGACGAGGAAGTGAAAATGAAGCAGTGTGGAGTGGTTGCTTTGCGAGTGGCGCTATGGCCTTTATGACCCAGGAAGGGATGGACTAGCACAAAACGGTTATGTCCCCTTCCCTCCCCCATGGTAAATGGGAGATGTTTGGGGCTCTGTCACTTTACAGGGATTACGGCAGCTGATGTGAAGACAATTAATTTAAAAGGCTAAGTCATGGACAGTCAAGTCATGGATAACTTGTCTTTCAAAATACTGAAACACGGATTAACCAAAGAACTGTGGTTTGCACTACATAAAGTATATGCTTTGAATAATAAGTCAGGGTGTCATTTTCCTAGACTATAAAACCTCCAAATGTCAATACCTTATGACCTAGTAGAGTTAAAGAAGTTAAAATGTGATTGGTATGATGAAGAGGATGAAGGACGGCCATTACAAGGAGGGGAGAAAAGAAAAAGGACGCAGTTCAGAGAGGAGTGACATTAATGTATGGGCAGATTAAAACAAAAATAAAAAGAAAAAAAAATCGCTCTACACAGTTAACTCCAGGAGGTCTCTGAAGGTCCCCAAATGTCTCTAAATGCCCTGTCTGCATGGGGTGACAAGACAATTCCTTCTGCTTTATATTTGTTGTCTGCCCTTGCCTCCTAACTAAATGTTTATTTTCTCCTTTCCCCCTTCCTAGTTCTCCTCTCTAGAAACTTCTCTTCCCATGCAATGTCCGTGATGGTGATGGACCTGATCCTGCTAGAGGATATCTGGGTATATTAGAAGGCAATTAACAAACTGTGAGTAAGCAACAGCTCTAAATTTGCATCGAGTTATAAAATGTGTCCTTTTCATGTCTGTTTCATTTGCTGGACCATCCTTAGTTAAAGGATTTAGGATCAGAGCTGGGTCTCTTAATTTTAATCCAGCTTTTACAGGACATCAGCTTCTGCTACGACATACCTAAAAATGTTCTTTTTATTTATTCCTCATTTCTATCTGCTAAAAAAAATAAAATAAAAAACAACTTGGAACAAAATGAGAGGAACGTGTTTATCGTCACGAGGAATCTAATTCAGCAGCGGCTTTGGAAAATGATGCTGGCACAAACTCTGGCAGTGAGTAGGATGGTCTTGATCATGAGACTGCTGATGAAAAACCTGTGGCAGTTTGGAGGCATGAACAATGCACTCTTAGATGGCCCAGGAATTTAAAAGGAGAGCAAAAGCTTGGGAAAAGAAAAACAGCTGAACTCTTCTGCCTTTGTGGCTTTGTTGGAGTTGGTACAGAATATGTCCTGCACGAGAGCCAAGTGGCCTGCTTACGCCATCCGACGAGGTGCTGGGAGGTGGAGCAGGAAACTGAGGCTTTGGTTTCCTTTCTGTCTTCCTAACCAAAATTTGGGATTGCTTCTCCTCTACCCTGCGTTACCCCCGAGGCGGCGGGGGACATGGCAGCCCTGTAAGGCTTCCCGTGTTTGGCAATGCAGTGAATTTCTGTAACTGCTGTCCCGCTCAAGTATTCTAAATTACTGCACGAATTTTGAGGAATTTTGGCCTAAAGGATGATTTTTGGAAAGTTACGACTGCCGAATGAGAGTGCTTAGAAGGGAATTGTCGCCTCGGTTTGTGCTTGGTGGCAACGACTTGGTTACCTGTGAGGTTCCTACAAGGAACGGCACCTAATTTTTGCAGGAGAACAGCAGAATGTGTCCTTTTAAATCTCAGCTTGGTAGCACCGACCTCTTTTTAGGCTCAAATTAGAGACGATTTATCTGGGAAAAAGTTATTGCAAGAGGTGAACTGGGAAGGAAGTAATAAAAAATGGTGTGGTAAAAATCACATTTCTTACAACCGACACAAACTGAGCAAACAGACAGATTATTGACACAGTATGGAGGTTTAGTGATGGATTTTCTTTTTCCATCCCGGATGCATTTTCTGTTTAAAATTAAATTTTGATTTGCCTGCGATTGATTTGATTTGAAACCAGCTTCGGAAAAACGAACTTTGACTTTGTAAATAGAAATCCAGCCGGTTGAGGCTTACCTGCTGCTGCCTTAGTAGCAATATAACCAGCAAACACCAGCATAGTTTTAGGTACTCCTTAGTGTTTGTTCCTAAACTTTTATGATCAGCAGCAGTGGACGATCAGTCAGACGACGGGTGATGGTGACATTCAGGTGCTAACCACAGCCGTGAATGGAAAGGGTCTTTTCTTTTGGAAATACCTTGTTTTTTTTACACTTCCTGACGCTTCCTACCTCTGCTAACTTCATTGGAGCTAAATATAAGGAGACAGACTGGCGTATAATTCATCACTGCCGCGCCCAGCGTGCACCTAAATTTGCTTCTTTGACTGATTTTCGGGCTTCCACCTGCGAGGAAGCCCCTAGCAGTACATCCTTCATTGCAGACAAGTCGCTAAGCGACCAAACCTGGCTTTAAATAACGTCGCTATATTTAAAATCAGCGTCTGGAGTTGGGTGCAGAGCGAAACTTCTACGTTGTGGTGGGCTCCGGCAGCACCTCCGATGAAAGGATGGCCTAATGGTGAATCTCTCTGCGCAAAATGAAAAATGGGCTGAATCTGATGAACTGAAAACTAAATGGGCTTCATCCTGAGTGCCCAGAGGCCTGCAGCACGTTAGGCTCCTCGCAATAGGCACGGTCGTAACCCCCATGTGAAAGGACTTCATAGAGGCTTCGAAAACCATCACGGGAGATGGGCAAGAAAGACGTTCAGATCCCAATTCACCTTTTTGTTTTATAGATAGCTGCATAGATAGGAAGAATTCAGAGCATCAGGCTATAGGAACATACCCGTTCCTGAGGGGGTGGGAGTAGGCCCCGAGGCCCTGCTCCTGTGCTGCAGCGAGGCACCACAGAGCAGGAGCCCACTCCAGCATGAGGTAACGAAGGGGTTATAACTCGTTGCCTCGTGGTTAAAACACCACAAAAGAGCATCCCTGGCTTCTGGCCTCTTCCTTCAGGCTCATGTTTGCTGGAGGGCAGTCCCTGGAGAACGTTGTGGACCCACCTCAACCAAATCGGGGCTGCAAACCAGGCGTATTTTACCTCGTGCTTTCTGGCAGGCTGAGGAGTTTAATTTTTTCCCCATCTAAGGGGCTGGCTTTAGAGACGAGATCCAGGGGATGCCCCTCCGGAGCAGGCTAGAGCTGCTTTACATCTGTGCTCGGGGGCTCCCAGCTTTCCCTGCACGTTGCGCGGGAGCTCGGCTGCCTGCCGCAGGATTTGGTTTCCACTCAGGGGGCCGAAGCCTTTCCAAGTTATTAAAAAGATTTTTGATCGTTCCTGGCCCTGACGGTTTTGCAGCTGAAAATCCGGGGAGATGATAGGTGAACAAACTGTTCTCTGCAGTAAAGCTCCTGCTTCCTCTCGTGTCCCACTGCACACACGCACAGTAAACAACCAGGACAGCGAGGAGGGTTACCAGGGGATGCTGTTCTTGCAGGGCGTTTAATATTGTATGAAAACCCTCGGTTCTCCATCGTATTTTGCAGCAGAAGATATTAAGGACTTTTATCCATTCCCTTATATTCCTCCTATTATTATTCTTGACTGTTATGCCTAGTTTAAGTTTAAAAGATTTAGCAGAGAAGCTTTAATATTATTTAAACAGATTACTTGATTTTAATCTTAAAATAAATAACATTAAATTAAAAAATCAATGCAAGGGATAAATCCTAGAACTGAGACTAAATTCGTACATAATTCCAGGTACTCCTGGGACGGCGGTAGATGTAGGATCTGCCTTAACGCAGGAGGAAATGCAAGGATGCAAGGTCTTTACGGGAGCAATTTTGCATCAGAAACACTTGATCCAAAGCCAGATAAACGCGAAGGCAAGTCATTAAACTTTGAATTACAGCCCAGTGTATGCGGTTCTTATGCAGAGGTATCTTTTTCTACTAAAAATTTACTAATTTACTAAACTAACAAGGACTTATCCAGTATAATTACCAGATTATTGTTATAATTGTGTCAATAATTTAAGGCATTTACACTGAATTGCCAATTAATCAGGTAACCGCACTGCTAAAGACGTGAAATGATGAGTTTAGCACACGAAATTCATGGTTAACTCCTGCAAACGCTGACTGGGAAAGTGCAGAAGAGATGACTTTTCCTTAGTGACCTTGTAATCGAAATATAGACTCTTCTGGGCTCCTGTACTAGTGGCTATGGGGTTGGCTCCCTTCCCAGATGAAGCACTGCTCTCGGGAGATCTGGGTTTGATTTCTGCTCCCATCCCAGGTTTGCCAAGTGCTATTGGCTAAGTAATTTCACCTCTCTGACCCTCATTTTTTTTTTTTTCCTGTGAAAACTGGAGTAACAATAGTACCGATACTGATTGCTGTTATTAATCATCTAGGTTCTTGGGATGAAAAACATTGTAAGAAGGGGATCCAGTGAGATTTATGGTAAAATTCACTTAGAGCTTGAATTAGGAAATTATTAAGTGCGGCTTCAATGGAATGTTCTCATTCATTTGAACATAAAGCAATACCTGAATGTCATTTTTTTTCTCTTTAATAGAAAACCCACAAACAAAAGAGGAAGGAAGAAGTAGAGCCAGCTTGCTCCCAGCCAGCCTAGGGAACATGTTGTGAAAAAGTTGTGTCTGCTGGCACTCAAATGCAAGCAGGTTTTCTTGATAGCCAGCTGGCTTTGTTGGAACGGGTGTTATGGTTAAGGATCGTAGTCTCCTAAAGCCTTGAGAAGTGGAAAATTTAGCCTTTCTTCTGCATTTCTCTGTATTTCAGACTGCAGTTTAGCTGGCATCACCTGTACCTGTACTAACACGTTTCACTGAAGGATGCTCCTTTTCAGCAGGCTGTGTGCTGGAAGTTCTGGGTTATGAGCTTCACGGATGAAATGAGCAGGTAAGAATGTAGCAAATGTCAAAAGGAAAGCCTCAAAAAATGCGTTTCGACACATACTGTGTGATTTTGAAGTAGTTATCGCTGTCTTACCATTATACTTGGTGTTCGGTCCTTGGCAAATTTTCCAGCACTTGCTGGAAGCTCAGTTTCTTTCGGAAACTTGTCTGCCTCCATTTGATTTAAATAGAGCTGCACCTCACTGTTCATCACTGTTGCAAACTCACTTTTTAAAGTTCGCAAGAGAGCTGCCATTCGCCAGGAGCTCTGCTCTTCATCATGATCCCGAATGCGCCCATTAGGCTTAGGATAGGAAAAAAAAAAAAACTTAAATGACCTAAATTTCAGGACCGAGAGCCAGGAAATTATTAAACAAGCTGTTCTGTTGATTAATGGAAAAAAAAAAAAAAAGAATACTTGTCACAATCAGGTAGGTCAGCTGATGGGCAGAAAAGATAAGGGGATGGCTTAGCAAGTTATTTCTCTCTCCAAAACTAATGTCAAACAATATGGCATTATTATATTCACCTTTCTAAAAGCTTCACGCGTTTTACCAGCCATGCATATTTTCTTCTCCATTTAATGCACCATCTGGTTTTGAAAACATCATCAGTGTTTGTTGCAGAGAATTACGTTTATATTTTTCATCCTAAGCGTGGGTTTTCCACATCTGCAGAGAAGTAGTGGAAAAGAGGCGAAGGCAGGAGGAGAGAAGAAAAGTTAGCACTTCATCTTCCCTGACTGAGCTCCGGCTCTCCCACTTTCTATTTATTTTTCCCCCCAAGTGCACAAATTGGTGGGGGAATTTTCAACTGCGTTAGCGGTAGCTCTTCTTCCAGTGAAATGAAATACTTTCAGAGCAGGAAAACTGCAACTTCCAAACGTAGCCAGCTACAAGACGAATTAAATTGTTCATTAAGGCTTTAATCTGGGGTTTTTACAACGGCGTACAGTTTCAGTAGCACAACATGGGCTGCATCCGTGGTCGGAAGAAAAGCTGTCAGAGAATACTGCTGAGCAAGGCACTCTCTGCATCGCCACCTCCCGAAGGAGAAGGAAATGAGAACCTTTGCAAATTTTGCCAAGCTGGTAGGGGAAAGTGATGCAAAAGTTCACGGTTTAGGCAGCAAAATCTAATTAGCTGCAAACCTCATCTCTCAAGCACTCAGGCAGCTTCGAGATGATTCAAGGGCACTACTGCTGCTGAGTGTCAGGAGGAGCACTTCTGGCTAAAAAAATAGCTCCGTGCCAAGTGTCTCTCCCCGGGAAGAGGACTTTGGCTGGTGTTTTGCTCAGGAAATGCATAGGGTTAAAAGGATGAGCTTGCAGAAAGGCTCCAAAGAGGAAGTTTCCAATTCTGGAGAAGAGTGTGTAATTATCATGACTTTGATCGAAGCAATCAAGGCAGAGTTTTGCTTCCTGAATGCTCTTGAATGAAAAAGTTGGCTTGGCCCTTCATATTTTTTGATTTTTTTTATTTTTTAGATTTTATTTTCAGTGGGAAACGATAAACATTCAGAGAGCGAACATCTCCTGGCAGTACCTGAGGTGGATATTCCAGCACTGCGTGGCCGTGGTGGGATTCATTAAGTACTTTCCTGTAAAACAACCTGCAAATCCTTTGAACCAAAGCTGCTACTGTGCATCAAAGCTGAGTTGTTAAGATATCTTCTGGAATGGGGATGGTTTGCCGCGACTGCCGTCAGAAATGTGAGCAAATCTTCTGGGAGGCATTCTGAAATGGTCCATTTAATTCTCAAATATCCCGTACCATCTAGAGCAGTGCTTGAGAGTGTCTGGGGAATTGCTGGCTCCGCTTTTCAGAAACTAGGTCTGCTTGTGTGTTCAGCTCCTCAGAAACAAGCGACAGGCATCTTGTGGCGTTGGGGCTAAAGAGTAAATTTGTGCAGCAGCACAAAAGTTGTTAAACAGAGGGATTTCTTTAAAGGCTGTGGTGGTGGTACTCAGTATCCTGAACTATAGTAAAACTGTAGCCTGAAAATGTGACTTATTGCAGACGGAGTATCATGAGATAGCCTGAAAAAGAAAAAGAAGGAAAAGGAAAAGGAAAAGGAAAAGGAAAAGGAAAAGGAAAAGGAAAAGGAAAAGGAAAAGGAAAAGGAAAAGGAAAAGGAAAAGGAAAAGGAAAAGGAAAAGGAAAAGGAAAAGGAAAAGGAAAAGGAAAAGGAAAAGGAAAAGGAAAAGGAAAAGGAAAAGAAAGAAAAAGAAAAAGAAAAAGAAAAAGAAAAAGAAAAAGAAAAAGAAAAAGAAAAAGAAAAAGAAAAAGAAAAAGAAAAAGAAAAAGAAAAAGAAAAAGAAAAAGAAAAAGAAAAAGAAAAAGAAAAAGAAAAAGAAAAAGAAAAAGAAAAAGAAAAAGAAAAAGAAAAAGAAAAAGAAAAAGAAAAAGAAAAAGAAAAAGAAAAAGAAAAAGAAAAAGAAAAAGAAAAAGAAAAAGAAAAAAAACCAGCAGACTTGGTCCTCTAAGTAAATCAAGTTCACTTCTGCAGTTACAAAAAGAGAAGAGTAGTCTAAGTGCATCAGTGAGAAATGCCCCCCAAAAATGTGTAAAAAGGTGATAAAAAGATCTGGATGGAATAAACAAGTAAGTGGCACCAGTAAGACATCTTAGCACCAGCTTTTCAGCCTTTCAGGTGTCACAAAGAGGTGTTTGAAGCATTACAATGCACTGAACTAAATTCTGGTCTTTGTTAGGAGGGTGGTCCAGCAGCAAAACAGCACAATTTTTACATAAAATTAAAATTCAATGTCTTTACCTTTATTTGTTTGTTTGTTTGAAGGGCTGCAACCATTACTGAACGTGCTTCCTTATGGGATGACATCAATTCCTTGCTGCTCTGGAGTTAAATAGGTGCCAGCTAATGAGTTATTGATCATTTGATTGAAAGTGAGGGGTTGAAGAGACCGACATCGTGGAAGGATAACCCTCTGCCTGCCGAATTCACGTAGCCATCACTCAGGGATTATCAAAGTCAGATATCAAAAAAAAAAAACCCTTCCGAGGTCATCTAATCTGCCTGCCAATATCCCTTGTAAATATGGCTGGTCCAGAAAAAGGATAAAAAATGTTATTTGTAAAGTTGAAACGTTCCATGTGAATACATATATTTGGAGAAAAAAATAAATAAATAGGCAAAACTGAAATGAAATGGTTATATTTGACTTTCTCATTCTGTTTTCCATTCTGACTTCTGTTTTGTTACTACGCTGACCTTGTAAAAACGAGTATGTTGATTTCACAGAAAAAACTAATTTTCATTCTGTCGTTGCAGTACTCTGAATTCGGCTGGTTTGCAGTTTGCATTATGACAATCTTATTTCACCTTTGGAAAAAAAAATAATAAAGTGTAGAAATACAGCACATTTCTGTGAAAACGGAATTACTATTTTCTAGTCAGGTCCACTTAAAACCACTTCGTCTCATCTCTTTTCAAAGACCTTTTCCAATGTGAAAGACTACGTTTTTTAACCATAAGAACATTTTGAACAAGAAGCTCGTGTGTGTAAGAAGCTACAGACATTTCCTACTGAATAACTGATGTGATTTCCTAGTTGTTTTGCCGGTTAGTATGTAGCTCCTGTGCTGACATGTAATTCATAGAGTAAGCCTGGGTACCTTTTATTTCAAGAAAAACAGGCATTTCTAGCACAGGGTGTTTCGGGCCCTTGCAGAACACCCAGAACCAATGCAGATACAGACGCTGTAGCTGATAAAAAGTCAAGAGGGCTAAATATGAACAACAAAACTCATTAGGCCTCCTGCACTTCGGTTGGAAAGCACAGGGGAAAAAATGCACAAATATATCCTCAATATTGTATTAGCATTGGATAAATAGTAAATAGGGATAGTAAAGGAAGGCAAATAAATCCAAATAGTGTCAACTTGCTGTAGGATATGTTGCGTTTCGCTCTGTGGAGTGAATGAAGAGCATGGTTAGGGCAGCAGCAGTGGGGGGAGGTGCCTTGCAGGCTGGATTGCCTTGTCCAATTAGTCTCTTGTCCAAAACTGAGTGTCATCCCCCAACACGGTTCACGGTCCTCGTCCCAGCCCTGAGGGAACCCACGCTTCACTTGTTTTCTTGTGCTTTCTTGTTTTCCCTGACAGGGAACAACCCGACTTCTGATTTACGGTGCTGCTCCAGAGGGATCTTTCTGCCCGCTCACCCTTTTAGACACGGCCCCTTCCGTCCGCTGCTTTTCTGACAGCAAGCCAGGCACCATCCCTTTTTAAAAAAATCCCCCAGGGGTTTCAACTAGCAGTTTTAAAAAAAAAAAAAAAAGATCTGGAGGGAAAGGCCTTCTGCTCAATGCCTGGAGAAGCACATGAGTGCGGGGAGGCTGAAGAGAGGTTCGGGAGCAGCAGCAGACACCCCAACCCATCCCTCTCAGGAGAGGGACATCGATAAATTCATAAATTTAGGATGCTTTAGTTGTCTAGGACAACTGGATCTGTCCAAAATGGTTCAGAAAGTTGTTTTTTTTTTTAACATCACGGGGCTCCAACAACAGAAAAGGGACTGATATTTATTTATTTTTTTTTTTGTCGAGGTGTAGAGGAAGGTTCAAAAAAAGCTCTGAGGAAGAAGAAACCCAACGTGTTTGTCCAGCTCCTTGGAACAAAATATCAGCTGCTCCAGGCTGCTGAAAAACGTCGTTTTTCAGCTTTTTAAAAGGATTTATCTGCGATGTCCAATTAAAGTATACGGTCATAAAATGGCAGTTTGAGGGAGTTGATGCCTAATTCTCATGCACATTTAGTTTTCGTTTTGTCTGAACGGGTGACTGATAGAAAACAGTTCCATGAGCTTGTTTCTAACTCAGATCACCTCTAGGTATTTTTTTTTTGATCAAGCATTGAAATATAAGCCCCTTGCATAATGCCGATGTGCCCAGGTTTTTAAGAGGAGTGGAGAGTTTGGGAGAGGAGGAGAATGGGCTCAAATTAGCCTACTGAATGATTAAATGGAAAAATAAATTAAAATTTAAAAAAAAAAAAAAGTTAAAAATCAGGAGTTCATTTAAGCTTGCCTGCAGGCAGTTTTCTCTTGGGGGGTGTGTTATTCCGAAAGCCAATCTAGAAAGAAACACAAGCTGCTCTTGAACATCGTCTCTAGTGCGGGATGTGAGATAAACATGTGTTTGCCCAAGACGATCAGCTTGAATTTTCTCTTTTCTCTCTTAAAATGATCCTTTACTCTAGCAAGCCTACAAATAAATAAAATAAAATAAAATAAAATAAAATAAAATAAAATAAAATAAAATAAAATAAAATAAAATAAAATAAAATAAAATAAAATAAAATAAAATAAAAAATTGTTTTCAGTCACTGCTAGCTCTAACTCATGGCCAGGAAGAAAAATCTCTCTTTATCTCTTTTAACTAAATAGGTAATATGAAGCTAATAAGCTTCTAACTCCATTAAATGCCTATTTACCTACCTAGAGGAAATAAATTCAGATCTAGGGTCAACTGTGATAGGTAGTTGAAGAATTATTTTTGCTCACGCTTGGTTATCTCACCTATGGGTTTAGCATAAACCCGTATCTCTCCTTGTTATTCAGAATAAGATGATTTTGCCAGGGCCAAGAGCATAAATAAAACAATTTCTGTACTGCGCTTGGGATGTCCTGGTTAAACACAGGAAAGTGTATTTTTTTTCTATTAAAATCACATTTGGTAACATCAAAAAGCTTTTTTCTAGCTTGTTTATTAAGCCAAGTGGGAAATAATCATCTCTGAGCACTCGTTTCTGAGACAGAGCCCCTTGGAAGTGCACTCAGGGTTATTTGCATTGTTTTCATCAGGGTAACGAGCTGATTGTGTTTGCCTAGCTGGAGCTTTGAACGTTATCAGTATTGAAACCTAGGAAGGCTCACTGTTCTAAGGGTGTGTGAGGATAGCTGACAACAGTTTCATCAGGAAACATCTCTCTATGCCGTATGCGCTTCATTTTCAAGCAGGGTAATTGCTTATGTCCATTAAAGATGCGTTAATTTGTGTGTCTGAGGAAAGGACACCTTGCTGAAGGCCTTGGGTTGGTTAGCAAGCATTTCTGTGAATTATTTGCAATTTTGGTAGCAAAAGTCATCATTATACGGGAAGATCATCCTAAGGTGAATCTTTCCAAACTGTTAACTTTTCCCGTCCTTTTTCCCTAAAAGAGGGACAAAAAAAATGAACGTATTAGCTGGTTCAGAGCACAAAACACTTTATAGAAGGATACATCAAACCCTATGAACTGTGCGTGCCACTATCCCGAGAAATAAAACAGACTTTATAGCCCCAGAAAAAATAAGGTCATTCCCAGGCAGGTAAGGGGTATTTTACCGAAGCGTTAGCTACACAGGACTGAGGACAGGAGTGCTCTGCCTGCTATTACACTGCCTCAAGAGCACATTAGAGGAGGATGCAACTCTGCTCTCATGACATGGGAGAGCCTGCACCACTTCTGGAGCAGAGAAGCTGCAGAGCCCAGGCAAGGCTCTCCTGCTTTCTTTTTTCCTAAGAACAGCAGGTGAGACGGTGCTAAAAGCCTTTCTAAGTGCTTTTGTAGGCATGTTCTGCTTCTTCCTTACCTCCAGGGCCACGACCCTGTCAGGGAAGGAAATGAGATTTGTTTGACATGATTTGTTCCTAAGAAAAACACGATAGCTGTCTCCTTGTTTTAATCCTAAGTGTTTGGCAAAATGCTGTAACCCCGACCGTGCCCACAGCACCCTACGAAACAGCCAGGTTTTGAGGTCGGAAAGCATCAGAAAGCCCTGGTTGTCCCAGAGGATTCCTGACCCAACACATGTGATTAATACCCTCCTTTTCCCAGCCGATGCAGAGAGTCACGAGCAGCTGCTGTTGTTCTTGACCAAAGAAATGCAGTGGCTCATTTAGGAAAACAACCTTTTATTTCTCTTTCATTCAAACGGCTGCACGGCCACTGCTGAAGGAATTAACCTTGGTCCATCAGCTCTTTGCTAGGGTTTCTGCAGAGTCACACCTGCCGTTTCTGTGCAAGGTCCATGCAGAATCTGTCCAAAGACTAAACACAAATTCATCTCCCCGAACCTAATATCCAGCACTTGGCACGCTCCGGGTTCCGGCTGGAATTAAGACTTGAACAGCTCTAGTGGCGATGATGGATGGTTTCCTCTTGTTAGTAAACATTTTCATTATTTTAGACCTCCCTGCAGCCCTTCACGTTGTCAGCCGTGAGATATTGCCTCCCACTTGAAAGAGTGCCAGCGAAGCTTTAGGAATAGCCGTTCTTCCTCCACGAGGGACACCCACAAAGGACAGGGCTAGAAAAATATATCTCCAGCGTTATGTCTCTCATCCCTGCAGCCCATGAAGGTCACTTTCTCCCCAGTCCTGTTCAACATCAGTCTGCAAAAATTGATCAGAAAGGCTGATTAAAAGTGAACCTCATTAAAGAAGCAAATACTCGGTAAATATGAGGCCATGACATTGTGTAGCTTGAGTGAGGGTACAAGCTGGCGCTTGGTCAGTTCGGTCCAAGAATCGTCCTTTGTTTTCTGTCTGATTACAAGGTGTCAGCTAAAAAATTTCCGTCCTCTCCACTTGCCAAGAAATGCCACCTCACCTTGTACATACCTCTCTCACCTCTTTTCTGAACTTCAGCCATGTATTATTCAGCTATCAGTCATTCACAAACTGATTAATAAGGGCGTGCTTCGATGCAAGACATCGATAAACAAAATACATCAGCCCGCCCTCCCCTGGGTACTTCAATACTTCTCTGAAGCAATGAATCAAGGGCAAGACCTCAGTCTTTCTCTTCAGCTTCCACAATGGTCTGGGTCCAAGATGCTGAACATCCCTGGGTGAGGACTGAGAATGATCAGCTAACTTCTCAGATCAGCATGACTTTCTTTTCAAGCACAAAGTCCACTCCTTTGACCTGCCTGCCATAATGCCAACACCAGCCGGTGTCTGCAGTTCAAAACAAAGTCTCACCGACACTCCATGTTCCATTAAATACAGTTTCTTACCCTTTATTCCCTCTTGAGGAGAAGGTGAGGGAGGCAATGACATAGGCAGTGTCATCAGCAGGACATACTCAGGTACTCCCATGAGGAGGACGGTGTGTAATTACTACTACTTGAAAGAAAATTCATCTAAAATACATCAACATTTACCTCAGCTTTTGGCTGCAAGAGGCTGCTACATCACTGCACGGCCTCTTTGTGAAACCACCAGCTCGTCTCCCAGAGGTCGGGCCCTGCAGCAGATGGTGAGACCTAACGTTAGGCCAAGGAATTGCTCGTGAAACTTTTTACTGCTTATTTCCACAAGCAGGCTTCGGTGAAGCCCAGAGGAGACAAGGAGATTGCTGTGTCACTAGACTCTAAGGGCTTCTTACTCAACAACCCTCCCTTAAAAAGTGCACGTCAAGGGTGATCTACAAAGAAAGGGCAGTATGTTGTAAAACAGGCCTTCCACAACTTTGAAGAAAAATAAAATATTTGTCAATATAAAAAATTGCTGCAGTTTACTCACTATGATATACTGGATTTTTTTTAATTAAAAATAAAATGTTTTACCTTATTAAAATCAGGCGCTCTGGCTGCTTCTGATATAGGATAAGAGCTCTGGCACGTTGATCAATGCATCAACATTTCCATCTTGCCAAAGGGATAAATATTTAAATCTGTCATATAGAAAACAACACAAAACACAGCATCTCAAAGGCTTAAGCCTTTATATAAATATACATAAAAATATGATATATTTACTTCACAGGGGACATGGAGCGAGCAGTGTGAGGAAGGAGGAAACGGGGGATGGCTGTGGGTGGTAGATTCCTAGATGTAGGGGTCTCGGAGCCCTTTATGATCCATCTCACAGCTTCCCTGCCAACTTTTTGTAAGTGCCATTGCCACCTTCCAGGTAGGTGAGACGAGGCCTAGACAGGGAGAGTCAGCACAAGCGGCTTGCCCAAGGTCACAGGCGGAGTGACTGACGGAGCTGAAAATAGGCCCCAGGAGCCCTAATTACCAGCTCTCCGTTCCAACCACTAAATAGCAATCAGGAATGATTATGCAGCAAAGGCTCCCGCGCAGGGGAGCTGTCTTACCAGAGGGTTAATTCCGCCCGAGCACCTTGCTGTGAGCCGATGTGTGGTGGCGCAGGGAGAACATTAGCCTTTCACCCGTCGGGATGCTGTTCGGGGAGGCTCTGGCCCGACAAACCACAGCAAGGGGCAGAGGAGAAGGAGCCAGGGGCTCTCACTGGCACCTCGGGAGGAAGGAGGTTTAGGTGAGCACAGCAGCCTGGGAGGGCTGCGGGGACGGCCCTGCGCGGGGTCTTTCCTAGCTTCATCCTTCAGTACAGTCCTAGTTCTGGAAGCCCCTCGTTCGAGCACGTTTTTGGCAGAAGGCCTCAAGGGTTGGTCCTTCCACCTCAGTGAGACCCCCCCTCTGAAATAAATCTCACCGTGAAGTTGCAGCATCAACTTCAGCTCTCCCCTGGTTCTGTACGACTGCTCCTTTCCTCTCATTTTCCTAAATACACTCGAGTGATTTCCTCTGCACACATTGCTCTGCATTTAAGCGTCAGGTCCGTGTGCTAGCCTGCCAGCACCGCCTCCCTTCCTTTGCACAGAAAGCTTGCAAAAACCGCTATAAAAATTATATTAGCCGATTCCCACTTCTCATTTTTTGGACAGGATTTTCAGAGTCAGAAGCTGTTCCTTATGCCGTAATTCCAGCTCTCAATTTAACTGATAGTATTAGTGAATTTATGGCTTTGGAGCCGTCCGAGTAATACAATCAATACTCGTGAAGAAATGGGTTGGGTAACCATGCCAACACAACTTTCATGCAAGACTGGAGGGCAGGTTGGTTTTTTAAAACATTGAAAGGGAAGGTAATTAAGGCTGATAGTGACAAGACATACCGACAAATGAGAAATCACCGCAAGTCATGTGGAAATCTTGTCAGTGAAGAAATAAGGCTAATGCTGCAAATAAAATTAATTCCGTGGATAACGCTGTGAAAAACGTCGCCTTTCTCAAGCGGCCGTCAGGAAAGTTTTCTTCCTCACTTGTGCGTATTTGGGTAAACAGTGATCTTCCTTTTGTTACGCAGACATCTGGATTTTCTAAGGGTTGTTCCCTACCCAACTGATCTTACGTGTGGATCAAAAGTACTCAGCGTACGAAACCTCCACTCAAAAACCAGGTGCGTCATGCTATAGTGTCATAAAGATGAAATTAATTCTGGGCTTAAGCAAAGTCGATGCAATTCCAGCCTTAAAAACTGTTCCTCTGCTGGACCAGGTTATTTCCTCATGTGGCACAAAATCTCTCCGTGCTGGTTTGAAAAGGTTTAGGGGTTGCATACGTGGCGGCAGCAATGCACTGAAACTTTTATTATGGTTATTTATATCCCATAGTTTAGACGGAGCCCATAGCACTTAACATACAGAGACCAAAGCCAACCTCAGTGAGTGACTCCGTGATCTTTTCTTAAATTCTGATTCACATTTAGGTAAACTTTCTGTCTGGTGTAACTTAGAAATGAATGTCTATTTGAAATATCAAACGCTTCATTTTCTGTTACATTTATAAAAAATGTTGTGCAACACTTTTGGCTCCATATTCACACTATAAACACGACGACAACAGCTGACAAATGTGTTGTGCCTCTTTTCCAGATTGCAGCTGTTCGTTTTGTTTAAGAATAGCATCAGCTGGAAGCTGGCAGAGGGGAATCAGAGTTATCCCGCGATGTCTGGGAGGCCCGTAAAGTCGTAACCTGGATCTGATAGCTGGGAGCAGTGGCGAATGAGCTCGTGTCCCTTACAGTGGCCATCTGGGGATAGTTAGAGAATGCAGTCCCGTGTTAGGGAGGCAGAGAAGTTAAATATTAATGCCTTGTATTTTTTCAGGCTTTAAATAGAGCACAGACCCAAGAAGGGGCTCTACTAGTAACAGCAATCAAATGAATTGCTATCAATATCCGTGATTTTTTTTTTCCCCAAATAAAGACATCATAGTCAAGCCCAAGGATGTCAAACTTGGATGTCCAGCATCTTGCCTACGACACCTGGTCAGTCATTGACCTGAGATGGACCCTGGGCCACTTGTGCCATGTTAGAGGAGGGCTTTCTGTGTAACAGCAGGGCCCTGATCCTGCCTTTTTTATATTTTTTTTCCTTTATTGTAATCACCTTGAGGATCCCATGGGGCAGAACAATTCAGCTGCACGCACCAAACCCCAGGACTGGCACCAGACACCCCTCTGTTCAATTTCATTCTTGTGCCCTTCTCTGTGGCTTTCTTTGTCAATTATGATTAATTCGCTGAGCTCATTTTCCTGGGATTTATTTTCTTCCCTCTGGGTTTCGGGAGCCCGTTGTACTCTGAGCCCTTTGTTCTAGGCACCTCACATGTCTTTTTCTAATTTATATAATTTCTCATGCTCAGCGTTGTAATTGCCTGATCATGTACACTATCTTCCCCGAGCAAGCTCAGAGGAAAATTTAAATAGGTATTTTTTAAATTTAAATTTAATGTATTAAACGAACACAGCTATAACGAATACCATTCTTCTAATTCTGGGTCGTTCCAAGCACAGTTTTGATTCTACCCTTCTAAACCCAGGTTGTGGATGGCAAAGGCGCATCCATCCCGCCTCTTATTCACTCTTATTGACTCAGATTAGGAGTCAGACAGCTTGGTCTTTGCTTTCCTCTGAGATCAATGCAAGAGGAACAAGTGGAAAGTGGGAGGCTGGAGGATAACCCACCCAACAGGGGTATCTGTCCTACCCAGAGGTTTGTCCTGAAATGGGAGTTCGCGTCCCCTCTAAAAAGCCAATTGGCCTTGAATGACTATAGGCTGAAATTAAACCTTTCTTTCTTTCTTTTTGCAAGCTATGAAAAAAAGCAAACAGCCTTCCCATAAAATTAATGGCAGGGAAAATGCTCAGCTACTTTTAAAACGAAGCTCGAATAACATGGCAGAGACAACCTTGTTCAGCTGCCTAAAATAGGAGGTAGCTGGGCGATGAGATTACTTTTATAATTTCATACTTCTCTGTTCTCAGCTAATTGCCTGACTTGATAGTTTAACAGTTTAGCTGGATTAGTGTATAAAGAGAGAGCGGATTTATTAATTTTCGTACAGCAGTTGCACTTGTTGTTTGCACTTGTTAAAAAAAGCACAGTAAAGACCTCGTTGTTAATAATGTGTGTTACTAATATCACCACTAAAACATCCGATCCCGGGGTGGGAGTTACAAGGCAGTTTTTGCTACCTGTATGTATTTATGTATTGATTTAAAAGGGAAGGCAAGAGCCCAGCAGAGCAGGCTGCTATGAATTTGGGTGCTTGAATTTCACCCCTGGCAGAGCTGAGCTCTTGGAGGGCGAGCAGAAGGGGCTGGAAGGTGCAGGACCGTGCTGGGGCCTCTCCCTTTTCTCCTAGTTCGGGTGACTCCTGGGCTGATGCTTTATCGTGCCCCTCGCTGACTTCCAAAGCTCTGCAGGATCCTGCTAGGATACTTCGGGGATGCTTTAAATGCCTCCCTGATGTGGGAACCTTTGCTTTCCGTCCCTTTGCCTCGCTCCCCAGGCCAAACGCTGCCCGCCAGACGTACAGCTATCAAAATGCAAAACGCACAAAGGACACCGAAGGATAAATCTCCAGCTAAATTTGGCAGGAGGCAGGCCAGCCTGTGCACTGGGGACTGCTGCTGTTCTGAGGCAGTGAAAGCTAATGGTTCTGGGCTGTTAATATTAATGGTTACGTCTTTATCTGCTTCCCCGATTGACTTTCCCTAGGTGTTTCAGCCCTGGAAATCGGGCTGTGTTAAAGTTACTTTCATGAGCGATGGAAAATGGAAGACGCTAAAAGAAATCATAGCTTCCATGGATTTTATCCTGTTTTATAGTCTCTTATTTATTACTCCCCATATATAACCAAAACCTCTATTTCTTCGCAGACCGGTTCGTATTAGCAACATTGGCTGCAGGCTGCCTTGGTTTCCTGCGTCTGAATTGGTATTTCAAGATGAAAGAAAGAGAGGAAAGAAAAAGGGGAAGAAGATGAAAAGAAGAAGATCTGCAGCAACAGAAAGAGTCTGTCTGGGAATGGGAAGGACTGGGATGGGGAGGAGAGGATTGACGTCTTCATTTGCTGCAGCCAGGGTTTCGGGAGGGGTTTGAGCCCTCCCAGCCCTCCAAAAAAGATCTCCAATAGATCAAAAAATAAAATAAATAAATAAATAAATAAAAAAGTATTACTTGTCTTCCACATGTTTTGGTGACAAAATGAACTTAGCTTTTCAACACTGTATATAAATTCGGGGTAGGTGCAAAGGTACCAGCAGTGCTGCGTTGACAGCATCTAGATTTGGTGTAACCAGCATTTTTTGTATACTTTTGTATACAGTTTCTTTTTTGGATTCATGATTTCACTATGAAAACATAAAGTTTATTCAGAAAATGGGCATTATTGTAATAACAACCTTGATTAAATTAAAATAAAATTCATTCCTGGGTTGGGGAGGGTGGAAAAAATAACTTGCTTCACATTTTCTCTTTTGTTTTGTTTCGTTTTCCTGGACTTGTTTTATTTTCCTGGGCTTGTTTCTCGAAGAAGCAAGTTCCTATAACTGAAGGCAAAATGTTCTATCGCTTTCCACTGAGCCATTACCCGCTGCTTTCTCGCATCAAGATGTGGTCCTGTGGTTCTGCTCCTCCGGGCCCTGTTTCCCTCCCTTCCCACGGGCTCTCACTCGCTGCTCGCTCCCAGTTCGGTCCTTTATAAACCTGCCAGGCCGATTCCTCCGCACGGAGCTCGGTAGCTCAGCGGGAGTGAGAAAAGGCTGGGATTTGGCTTCCATCTGCTGTAATGCAGCCCTGCCTCCCTGCTGAAAGCGGGACCAGCAGTACCTTACAGTTTAAAAACTCCGCTTTCAAGTTGATCTTGCGGTGGAAGAAAAGCTTTATTTTTACAGCCGGGCACTGGTAAGGATGAGCACATCTGCTCTGGGCTTGTGTAGGGAAAGTCAGGATTGCCACGCAGGCATGCTCAGCTTCACGAGGCGCGTTCGGCTGTGGCTGGCTTATTAAACGGAGCAGGGTCAAGACAGAGACCAAGTCCTAAAACTGTTGGCATGGCCCTAAGTCAGATGGAGCACCTCAAGGGCTCCTTGGGCTCCCTTAGGGCTGTTGATGAAGGGTTGTTCCTGGGCACTTGCTTTGTTTTACCCTCCTTGTTTGCAAGGTGAGAGCAGTCGGCGGTGCAGTTGCAGGAGGATTTGGCTGCAGGGCCAGAGAACCGTCCATTCCCTGCCTGATTTACTTCCATCTGCCCCAGGATTAGCACGATCTGCACGCCAAACAGAGGCCTGACGTGACAACGGGCCGATGCTCGTGGAGCAATCTGCCGTGCCAAGGGTCTAAACCTATTTTCTGGGTTAACGTGGTCAGGTTGTGCGGCCGTGGTAAGAGTGTTGTACAGTGGGGCCCGCCAGGACAGCTCTCTGCTGACTCAGGCGAATCTGCAGGCGTTTGCAAGGTGTGTTTGGATACCGCAGAGGCAGAATACGGTCCTGCAGGGATGGTAGGTCCTCCTACCAGTTAATCGACTGACTCGTTTCTACAAAGCGACGACAAATAGCTACCTTTTTTTTCATGAAAACGAAATAACAAAGTACTAATGTCGTCGGAAATGAATATTGTAACTGGTAATGATCTCCTGCTGCAAGTGTCAAATCATTTCTGGAAAATAAACAGAGAAAAGAGGCAGGGAAACGGGTTGTTACACTTCATAAGTGACCTTCATCTGGTTCCAAACCCCAGCCCGGGAACATTGCTACCAATCCACCAATGAATGAATAAAGAGAATACAGAAAATCAAATGTAAATGGGAGAAAAAGAAAAATGAAGCAATTGCAGGCATGATGGTAGAGATTTGGCAACGTGGCCTGAAAGCTCTCAAGTCATTCAAGAGACATGGTGACTTCAGTGGCTGTGACATCAAGACTTGCAAGATAATTTTACTCCAATAGGCTTAGGAGAATGTACACTGGGACAAATATACAGTAATACCCGAGCTTATTTTTCTTTCAGGAAAACTAATGCACAGACCATGTCATCAGTATGCTAAAGGAACTTTTCCTCCGGTGTTTGATGAACAGGGCCAGGAACAAAATGTCTGATTTATTATTATTATTATTATTATTATTATTATTATTATTATTATTATTATTATTATTCCCCTTCATTTCTTCCTTCTGCAACTTATGGTAACTTCAGGAAAGAAGGATGCAAAACTGCTGTGAGTTACTGATTTAACTGATATTTTCAGTTTCAAGGTATTATCTCTTCCATGTTAATGTCTACTAAAGACCATGCCAGAGATTAATCATGATGGATGATTCTTGCAATGTTTTCCAAATCGGTTTATTTATGTTTATAAAATTGTCCAGAAGACTTGCCAACAACTTGTCTTAATCATTTATTTGGGCTTGAAGCAAATTTAAGTCTAAGTTCCTTCAGAGGCCTGCAGTCCCACCCTGTCTTCACATCCAAGCGAACAAGCAAAAAATATATTCCACAGGGAACAAATACACAATTAATTTATATAGCAAGAAGCATTTTGTATGAGTGGAAACACAACTCCTTTTTTTTTCCTGATGATTGTTTCTTTCTTTCTTTTCTTTTCCTGTTTTTTTTTCTTTTTTTTTTTCCCTTTTGCAACATCAACAAAAAAAGGCGTGAAGATTACAAACTGCTCCACTGGCTTTCATGGTTCCTTAGACTAATTTTTATACATTACTGAAAAAACATTTGGTAGCAATGATTTTTGAATCCTTACCAACGGGAGTTACCTTGCCTGTGGTAGGAATAGCCAATTTTAGTGGCTGTTAGGCACCTACATATTTTGCCACGAGGTTTAAATCTTCGTGTTTTATCCCAAAACTCAGGTGAGTTTAATTCACTTGAACTTCATACCTGGCAGAGTGCTGAATTCAGGTTAGGTGTGCGTGTACCCTGGCGACTGTTTGTTTCAAAAGTATAATTGCATTTTTGTCCTTGGTAAAACAGGCTTTGTGAAACTATTAATATTATTTATGAATAGTGCTATATATTAATTTGCAAAAAGCTTTGCAGTCTTCAGGAGCTGCCCTCAGCTTTGGAGTAAGCACAGCACAGCACTTATTTTCAAAAGACACCCCAAAAAAAAAAAGGGGAACCTGCCTCATGTCAGGATCTGAAGTTCTCTAGGAGCATTTAAGAGCTTTCAATAACTGACCCAAGAATCAGTTTCTACTCACTGATCAGTCTTGAGTTTAACTCTTGGAAGTGTTTTATGCAAATCTGGGTAAAGAAAGAAAGAAAGAAAAGCTTAAAAACTGTGTAACGTTAGCTGTAGTGTTATCACCCAATTTAGGTGCATTTGCATTTAGAGTAGAAGTACATTAATTTGCAAAATGCTCAAATACTAGTGACAAGTACCGTGCAGTTGCTTAAATCGCATTATAAATGATAAATAATAATGTATACAATACAGATTACTATGGTAATACCGTGGTATCTAACAACTCTTGCTTTTCCTTCCCAAAGACTTGCTGAAAGTCACGTCTGCCTCTTGCTGTAGCCATTTTGTCACTCTGTAGAGTTTTGTGGTTTTCCTCCCTTCCTTCCTTCCGTCCATCCATCTTTCCTTCTTTCAGTATTAACTGGTAGGGAGTTAAGGTCCTCATTCACCACCACCAAATGGGAGATTTGATTGAGTTCTGGGGGCCCAGAGTTTCGTGCTGCTTTGTGTATTTCAGTGGAATAGATGCAAGACATTAACACAAATGTTTAAATAAATGCTGAACTGGGATAATACTCCACTCTACTTTTCTCTTCAATGCAAACATTAAATTAAATGAATCATCAAATATGGAGGTAGATCTGTTTCTCCTAAGCAGTCTCTGTAGGGAAACCACTTAAAGTCCTGTCACGGTAAAAAATAAATGATAGTCTAAGTAAAACAAACAATCTCTTCTTAAGATGAGGTAAGGGGGGAAAAAAGCTTTAAATGAATAAAACGAGGGTTCTTAGATCACTTCAATTATCCAATAAGAAATGTAGTGTCTTTGCAATATAATTTACTTCAACTTGAAATGCCCTTTACATTTCCAGGATGTGTGCAGCATCGCTCATAAGAGGAGGGAAGGTGAATCCCTGGCTGTTGTTTATCTGTCAGTAACGGGTGCTGACATTTACATCGATGGCAAAGGCCTGAAAGGTGAATCCTGGAAATGCACCCGAAGTATTTACTGAAGTGACTTACACCAAACTACCATTTACGTGCTTCCTGGAAATACAGATTAGCATATATTATCTTTACCTGGACGTCCTCTGTCACCTGAGCACCGCAAAGCTGAGCTCCAGTTCCTGGCACAGCGGGGCCTGCAGGGCCCCATGAAGCCGCCCAGCAGGCGTCAGGGGCACAGCAGAAGAAGGCAAGACTTCCTCTTTTCCTACAACCATGACAAGGCTGTTTGTTTTTATACATTTCAGAGGGGTTATTTTTAACTGTTTGTGGTGACTTGTGAGAAACGGAGCACTGTGTGCCCCCAGTACTTTCTTTGTTAGTGTTAGCGTAAGTCTACTTTTAAAAGGCCAAGGGAATCCTGGATGTCAGTTCTTCATCTGTCATGCGAGTGGAGCAGCCAAACACACTTAAGTGAGGCAGGTCAGGGGTTTGGGGCTTGGGAAAGCTTTTTTGCAACTTATAGAGGCCCTTCTGGCCCTTCCCTTCTGTCAGGTGTTCATGTGGCTGGACCTTCGTTCCCACATCAAACTAGCTTCATCTTTCATCCTCATGATACTTTCGGGCTTTTTTTTCCCTCTCTAAATCAGAGCACGAGCAACTTGACCTTCAGAAAAGCTGAACTTTCCATGGACGCTGTGTATCTTTGAGCTCCAACGGAGCCAAGGAAGCATTGACGATGTCGGTCACGCTCCTCCCCTGGCTGTCTCAGCCTCTTTCTCTTGGCTCATTTTAAAAATTCCTTTTCTGCTGCTTGAGGGCCGGGTTGTCTCTCACCTCAGCTTTCATCCTAGGATGTGACTTCTACATATATTTAATTTTGCATGCTGGAGAAACCCGTTCACTTCAAAGTTAAACACATCAACAGGCTGTTTGCTGGATCAAGGCCTACATTTACCTTGTCTTACCCTGTTTGTCCGTTTCCACAATTACTGCCGCGCCTCATTTACCTTTGGAAAGTATTCATAAAAGAACTTTGAACCACAGCCTTTCCTAATCAAAGTTAATGGGAAAGCCAACCCTAACGTCAGTAGAAGAAGGATCGAGACTTTTGGTCCAAGACTTGAAACAGGAATGTCTGGTTTTGATCCACTTGATTTCCTCCCTGAAGTGTGTACTTCAGCCATCAGCTGCCTGGAGTGGGAACTGAGCAGATTTCAGACTCGGGCAAGACGCTTAGCTCACGTAAAAGTTAAAAATTGCTGTCTGATTGTGGAGTTCTCACACGGCCCTTTTAGCCTGAAGTTTCTTCTTTCTTTGCTTCTACAAAACACCTGCACCCAGGTCATATTTTTTGGTGTGTCAGGCTATGAGTGTGGTTTTTTTTTTTTCACCATGCACTTTTCATCCGCAGTGCAATCAAGCACGCGGTTCCTCATTTTAAGGACCATTTCAAAGTGATAATTTGTTGTTAGGAGCACAGCACTGGTCATTAAAATTTAACGCACATTTATGAGAGTTATTTCAGTTGTGGACCTCGTGGAAGACCTTGGCAAGAAGCTGCAGCCGGCTCCTGCCCAGACCTCACTCAGCTTTCTGCCATGTTCAGCCCCTTCACTTCCAAAGAGCAATCAGGTGCCCAGGGGCAATTCCAAAGTCTTTCGCTGCCAGCAAACATATTTTGCTGCTTTTTCTATTGAAAGGGCTTCAGAAGCTGCAGTCAAATCACCTCTGTGCTGCATGCCCTTGGAGAAGATGGGCAATGTACAGGGAGGCTCTGCCGGAGCAGGGGTGTCCTTGTGGGATGTGGGATGGAAGAATGAGGGGGGAGACACCTCTCAGACGGACAAAAGGACATGCAAACCTGCTTTTACACGGACCACAGGGAATAACTACAGGCTAGGCACCTCAAATCTGGAACACGTGCAATGAATGTAGCCTCAGATGTCAAGCTGCTCGGGAGGAAAAAAAAAAAAAAATAAAGCACGTCTGCTATTTCTCTATTTACATGCAGAAGAAGATCCTCCTCCAAACCCCTTTTCTTTTTTTTTTTTGACACTTCACTGCTCCAAAATGCAATACTTTCGCAAATTCCTTAGAGGTTTCGTTTCAAGGTACGTGTGCTCTCAGTGGAGGATCACAGACGGCTGCGGTGATGCTCCTCGTGCAGTACCAGGCAGTTTGCTTCACTCTCATTCCTCAGCAAGCCTGCCTGCCTCGGCAGCTCTCGGCAGCACAAGGACACACCTGTGGCTGGGCACAGTGTGTTCGGCACACCAGCATCTCTGGGGAAAGCCCTGGCAAGGAAAGGGGTGGAAAAGTGGGTTGTTGTGCTCTCAGTAACCCGAACCACGTGCCTGCCCCGTCCCTGCGAATATACGAAGCCAGAAGAATGAATTATGTTTGAAAAAGTTGGTACAGGACAAGAGAGGCGATGGGAGCAACTGTAAGAGCTGCTGCCAGAGCCACAGATGAGAGAAGGGAGTCTGTCAGTGAAATAAAAGAAAGAAGACCACCAAGGACTCATTTATAGCTTTGCAGCTTGGGCTGAGAGACAACTCTACGATCCCCGAAGCAGAGCCGACAGCTGATCGCTGGGTTTGTTTCGTTTTGCTTTGTTTCTTTTGGTTTTCAGTTCAGGCACCGAATGTGTGGAAAAAATATTTTGGGTTTGGATCAAAATGAATACAGTTCTCACCAGGCTAATAAAAAAAAAAAAGAAAGAAAGAGGAAATAAATGCTTTCGTCTCAATAAAATGTTAATACGGTCTGGGAAGCCATCTGTTTCGTATCTGAGGCACTCCTGAAATACCGAAAGAAATGAGGGACTCAATTCACACACCTGCAGGTTTTGGAGTCTTTGGAGTAACGTCAGTCTTTGTTTTCCTTCGCGTGGCAAAGCCAGGCTCAAAACTATTGCTGGGACCCTACAGCATCGGGCAGGGAGCATGGTTTGGGGCTGGAAGACAAGTTTAGGTCTGCCTTGGCCTCCGGCAAATAGTTGCTACTGTACATCTATCAAGGCTGTTATGAAAGAGCCAGAAAAGGAAGAAAAACTGTTACAGCAATTGAAAACAAAGAGCGAACAAAGGGCATCCATATTAACAATATCCTTTATTATTTTTGGCTTTAAGCAGTTTTTTTACTAAGGAAAAAAAAATGAAAAAGATCTTGTTTGATAGTCTCTTTTGGATGGCACTACAGATGGGAAATAAAAAAGTTTCCTGAAAGAAGCTGGAGCGCTTGTTACGGTTCTTGCTGAAGTCCTGCGCTGCTTCCCTGCATACCAACCAAGGCTAATGAATGCATAAAAGGGGAAGAGAAATACCAGCAAAAATAGGAAACGTTTGTGTCTGTTTCTGGAGCGGATTCTTCTGGCACCCTCACCTCTGAACGGAGCCCATCGGCCACCCCAAGCGCTGCGAATTTGCAGCAGCTTTGGGGTCTCTTGTGCCTTGTTTCGTGGCCTTGGCTGGCCAGATCAAACTCTCATTGCACAGAAAGACAGAACAGAGAGGTGGTAAGCAAAGAAATAAATCCAGAAAGAAAAGCTTGAAGCAGCTATGACGTGTTTCGCATTACAGAGGGATTTAGGCAGAACCGGAGAATGAAGAGAGAGCGTGAGTTGTCCCCAGCCCCTGGTTTGGTGGCACCAATAAATAAATATATTAAATAGCCAAATGCAGGTGACAAAGGCCCGGTGAGGCTGCCATCTCAGGCTGTGCTTTGGTACGTATGACTTTTTACTTGGACGTGCCATCATGCACAGAGGCGGGCTCATTCTGCATTTCAGTCATTATTTCTGTCGTGCCTGACCGCAGCTCTCCTGGTCAGGGAACAAACGCTCCGTGCTGTGCTGGGAGGCTGCTGGCGTTATCACCAAAACAGAGGCTTTTTATTAACAGGGAAGCTTCTGAGCGTACCTACGGCATTATTTTCCACTCAGCTTCTCAGAAAAGAATGAGTTTGCTCAAATCCTCTAAGATTTAGTTACTACACTCAGGTGCCTTTGCAAATCCCAGTTTTATTTAACAGTATTGTGAGTTTTCTAATTTTCTCGGCCTGCTCTGACTCACGCATTAGCACCCTGGCGCAGAGAGGGGCTGTCTGCTTGTTTAGCGGGGGAAACCGTCAGGTTTCGCCTGAAGACAAGGCATTGTTTCACAGGGCTTATGAAAGCGTTACACGTTTCGTCGCACCTGAGCCCTGCCGTGAGTTATGAAATGGAAACCCAAAAGACCATGAACAGCCTCATCCTACTCTTGTAACTAAAACCGAGTAGATTAGTCCAAAACACGTTCCTGGAAAATCTGGGCTGTCTGCGGATGCCTGCGTTTGATGCAAAGGCATAACCGTGCCTTCGATTTGCACCGAAGCGCTGAGGCTGTACCCGAACCAGCCCCTGGCCAAGGGCTGTGCTGAAATCCAGACCTGGCTGCTCTCCCAGAGGGAGGCAACAAGCACACATCCATCCCTTTGCAGGCGTTTAGTCTCGCTACTCCAAAACGCATCAGCAGCCCCATCCAGGTAATAAAAGTGATGCATGAACCACCGCGTAAGTCACTGATCAGTGCAATATAGAAAGTCAAAGTACATGTATAAAATAATCCCTTCAGCCCTCAAATCTGCGTCAAATCCCTCCTTGGCTGGAGAGCCCTTTCTAGAACTGCGAAAGATTTTCTGGCTACTTTACTTTAAATGAAGATGCCTTTGGAAAAGATTCCCTGGGGTTGGAGGAAAAATTAAAAAAAAAAAAGAAAAAAGAAAAAAAGTTAAAGACAGGGAGTCAAAGACCCAGCAGATAATACTGCAAAGACCTGTTATCCATATGGCTCTGAGTTGCAGTCAATTTTCTTCTTTAATAGGATTATTTCTTTGGCAGATATTTATATTCTTCAGCATGGAAAGTTTATAGAACACGCAGCATTGATATATTAGTGCCAAGCAGATTTATTCATTTAGCTGTTCAAATACTCGTTGTAGCCCTGCTGGGAAGGGAAGGTTTTTCTCAACTTAATAGTCTTTTTCCTTATCAGATATTCATTTAAATGGTTTGCCTATAAATACAGGACATGTTGAGACATGCATGCTATAAATATTTTACAAGATTTATGCTTGCATTACGCATTCCTTTAGCTGGACATTAATGTACTGCAGCTACTACAGCCAATTTTGAACAGAAAACCAATAACTCTAGTTATTGATAATAAAAAGTTCACTGTGGTTTCAGAGAAGCCCCTCTCCCTCCCATGCACACAGAGCCTCTGTGACCTACGAGGTGTGATAACTTGCACTCTCGGATACCGGAATTAATAAAAAATAAAAATAAATGCAATAGGAGAGAAGAGAATAGCTAGAGCAAAGCCCCAAAACAATACGGTAGAACAAGATCCTAAAATATTCTTGTTCTCTACACAGTATTTAAGAGCTCTGGAATAAAAGCAGATGTTACTCAGCTCTTTCTTATCTCCTCGTTCTTTCAGATTGGCTGTGAAACGTACGGCTACCTTCTAACCCTGCCGAAATTCAAGAGGTATAGCAGGAAGAAACACGAGGAAACTAGAGGAAACAATTCCAAGAGGAGCCCAAGGTTAAATCTTTACTGGAGAAGGCTGACGGAGAGGAAACTGAAAATACCAGGTGACAAGTGGCGTGCTTTCATGTATATCAGACCTATTGCTAACTCATTAGTTTAATTTTAAAGCAGCGTCGTGTCTGATCTTTTGGGTGTCTGATCATTCCCAGCATGCGCTGGAAAGCAGTGTTTGACCCCATACTGTCAGACAAGGAGCATGAGGGCTGTTTGAGCGCAGTGGCACCCCCAACCTCCTCTCTTCTGGAGCCATTTAGTGCCCAGCAGACCCTGACCGGTCACTACTCACCCTCAGCACTGCCCCCGTGGCTGCAGGAGCGCACAAAGTTGGGCCCAGCGGTGCCCCAGTGCCCCTGACCGCACAACTCGGCGCCCGAGCAGGCCCCAGGCCGAGTTTCCAGCCCCACAGCTGGTCTCACTGGACTGAAAGGAGCCAGTCCGTCTTCAGGGAGTCATTCTGTTCCCTCTAACTAGGAAAACATTCATTTACCTCCCCTTAAGCTCTTCCCCATGACAACGGGCGTAAGAGTTTAAAATCGAACCCAACTTCCACCTGGTCCCGGCCTACAGAAAGGGTTTAGTCAGGCAGCCTTAGCCTGGCTCTCCGGCATGGACGGACACAAACCCCACCACTCCGGGGCCTATAGCCAAGGCTGGGAGACGAAACGGGATCGTTTCCAGCCCCTGGTCACCGTTTTGGCTGGTGTTTTTCAGCCTCTTCCACCGTTATGTGGAAGAGAGAGCAGTTTTGGTGGCTGAGCTCCGGGCACCGAGCGCAGAGGCAAGCACCACCACCTCCTCTTGGCGAGGGCTGCCCTGCCAAATCCACGTTCATACTATATTCATTAATACAAATATAATAGATATAAAAGATATCGCTGCCTTCTCAATCCTCAGTTTGCTAAAATTTCAAGGCTCTAGCCTCCAAGCAAGGATCTAGTCACGCTTCTGCCGCCTCCAAGCATATCCTGGTGGTACACCTCCATTTGGGCAGCCTTTGTCGTGCTTATGCTGAATTTAATATTTTTTTTTTAAGGCTTTAAGAACTGACGTTTTTTTCCCCCACTTTCAGAAAGTTTTCAATAGTTGCAGTTAATTGAATTAAACTTTTAAAAGATTTTTTTTTTTTTTAACTTTTAAATTTAATTAAATTGAATGAAACGTCTTAAATTGGAAGAAGGGAATTTAATCAAAACTATATTAATATTTGTCTGATTGAAAAACTGTTTAATATCTGAGGAAATGGGGACAGCTGACAGGAAAGGGGACAACGGCCCGAGGAGTAGTGTTTAAATCCTTTATTTTCTTGCACGTAAATTAAATAAATTAGGCCATCAACCTTTCCGTGGAATACACAGAAATACCTTTTTAATTAGTGTTTCTGGATCTGTAGCAGACTGTCGGCATTGCCAGGTGGCTGTTTTGGGCAGTCTCACATCACTGTGGGTTTCATTGTTGCTTTGGATGGTGAGAGATAAAACAGAGTTGTTTCCAGCCCCAGTAAATCCGTTTACCCAACTGTAGCTCAAGACTCCCAAGAACAAAGAAAAACAGTTCTTACAATGCAAAAATAACTCACTCCATGACAAGCTTTATCTTTTTTTTTTTTTTCTCTTCAGTGCTAAGGTTTTGTCTCTTGCCCTCTTTTTTAATGAATACGACAAGTATGCAGAGTTTTGAATAATGAAATTGTGGGAAAACAAATTACAGAGGAGAAGTGTAATGATTCAGACAAGACCCTATTATCTTCATCCAATTTCATTAGTGGCTATAGAAAGCTGTTTCCACTTACTCAGGCTTTCTTTTTTAATGAAACTTGGTGAGCTGGAAAGTTAAATGCGTGTGTTTACAAACACTGATCAAAGGCACCTAATTTTGGAGATGGTCTCGTGCCCCAACCCTGCAAGCTGTTGGCTTCCTGGGCTCCAGCGCCTCGTGTGAGTGCCCTGGGTGCCCACTTCGGTCCCATCCCTTGCACCCTCTCCCCATCCCTGGCCCCATTTTTGTCCCTATGGGCCGGCCAAGCGGCACTGGGAGGCTCCAGCCTCTGGGAACAGACACGGTTAGGCTGTCCCCAAAAGAGCTCCCGGCCCTCCCTGCTCCTCCTCGCCTACCAGAATATTCACGCCTGGCACAGGGTGCGGGAAGGCTGGGCAGTGCTTTGTCATAACAATTCAGCGATACTGAATTTTACCTGCCTACCTCTTCTTTATTTTGATTTTTTTTTTCACGATCCAAGCACTATAAATTAAATTTGGTATTTCCCAAATACAGAACCAACACTTCCTTACGGGTTTGAGAGAGGGTGTAATTGTTCAACCCGATAAACCACCCCCTTTTTTTTTTAAATTATGCCCAGACACTTAAAATTAACATTACAAGTTAATCCACAGCCATTACATTGGCTTTTTCTTGTATTTTTTTCACCATTTTATAGCCTTCCCCATTCCGTCTCAGAAGGTTTTCATGGAAAAGACGACGGTGGGCAGGGAAGGGCTCCCGTGGGATTTGGGGGAATGCGCAGAGGGGGCCCGTGGAGAGGCACAGAGCTGCTGACAGCCACGGCCCGAAACAGGGCACGGGGTCCAGCTCTGGCGGCAGCGGTAAGCACAGAGCTGTCGTCTTCCTCTTATTTCCCTGTCTCCTTTTGGTTGCGGAGCCCTGCAGAGCAGCCTGCTGTTCAGCCGGGACTTGCCCACGAGCCCGTATTTCTCAGCAAGAAGCGGTCCTGTCGCGAAGGTCTTCCTGGTCAAAAGCAGAGAGCGACACAAACCAAGTATTGAACACGACGCTGAGAACGGGGGCTTGCTTGGCTGAGCTGGTGTTTGGGGTAAGGACAAAACGTAGCGGGATTCGCCACAGCAGCAGCCACAAAAATCACTCTGCAAAAGGAGGACGTGGTTAACGGGCATTGCCAAGGGTAGGGAAATTTTAATGCAGCTGGTTCAGGAGCTCAGACACGTTATTTGTTGAAGCTGGGAAACAATTCCAGCTCTTCCAAGCCCTTTCCTGAGGGCAGCCTTTCTCTGAAAAACAGAGCGGGGCTCGCTCTTTATTTTTCAGACGCCACAAACAAACTCGGGGGGTGAAATCACTCACTCAGGATGTCAAAGAGCAGGATTCAAAGCCGGCGGGCACAAAGTCTGCTTGCCAGTCTGAGAACCGTTTATGCATTTTGCATGAAACCCGGTGGATAAAACAAGTTTTTTTAACTGGAATCGCAGTCTGTGGGGCTCATTGCTCTTTGGGACGGGGGTTTCGAGCCATCTCCACGCAAAAAGCTCCTCTGACAGTCAAAAAGGACAAAGCCTCTGCTGCTGCTCTGATTATTTTAATCCATTAAATTAGTCTTTTTGTCATGTTTTTCTCAGCTCTTCACATCCCTCCCTCATGAGGAGCCCCCTGCCAAGTCTGAGTGGTGCTGCTTGCAGTCGGAGTGTGGATGACACCTCTTTTAAGGCCATTTCGCAAATCACTTGATTTCAGCATTTGAATATTTATTTCCTGATTTTTCAAACATAAAAATGTCCTCTACTGCGGCATTAAGCTAAGTGCAATGACATTACCTGCCTTAACTCCGCAGGGGCGATAAATAACAGCCCGGCTCTTTCAAATTGCTTATTATTTTTCTTTAATTTCGACCTAATATCACTCTGAAGCAGTTCTGCAGCTAGTTTGCATTCCTTTTATTACCCCCTCACCTCCACAAATATATCTGCTAATAGGATTTCGGTCATTACCATAACACAAAGCCCTACTCGAGACCTTGCTTCTGCCGAGGGACGTCTGATGGGGCGAACCTCAGCCCCCTGTCCTTGACCAGCGATCACCCCCTGCACCATCTATCTTACGAAGCAGCAATCGCTTTCGGCACCCCGGTGCCGCACAGATCAGCGGCAGGTTCATTCCCAGGCTCAGCAGCGAGGCTTCAAAAGGAGAAGGGGGGGGGAAAAAAAAAAAGCCTCCCTCCAGCGCCCGTCAGGGGAAGGGCTCTCCATAAAGCTCGCGTCATCCCGGGGACGAAGATGGAGCACCTGGAGCATCCCTCGGTGGTGCTGCAGGGCACGAGGGTGATCGATCCCCGCTGCGCTGCTGCTTGCCGATGTGGCTGGCGTTGGAAAGTTTTAAACTATTCAGGAGCAGAAGAGAAGCAGATGACGGCTTCACCGGTCCCTAGGCCTCTCGCTTGAAAAATGACCTGCAAGGGAAACAAATGAAGGTGTAGGGCCTCTTTTGTTTTGTTGTGCTGCACCAAGACAGACTCGGTTTGAATTAAAGGGCATGGAAATGTAGTCCTTTCGGGTACGCTTTCCTCCCCCTAGACATCTTGTAAGACTAGCGAGTGCCTCTGTGAAGAAGAACACCTTGTGTTTTAGGGAGATAAAAGCCTCCTGCAGCTGCTCTGCGGATGCGTTGGGCCATCGCTTAGCCAGCATGAACAACACGGGGGCCGCAAGCGAGATTTGGGTTCACTGGGGGAAAATTCTCCACCGTGAGGGTGGTCGGTGGCTGGAAGGAGCTGGGGTGAGCTGCTCAGCCCCACCAGGTGAGGCCTGAGCCCTCCACGCTGCCTCTGAGCCGCTGTGTCGTGGGGGGGTTGGCCCGGGGGGGGGTCCCTCAGCTCCTCCCCATGGTGCCGCGATTTTTGAAGTCAGGCTGCGGTTTCTTCCTGCAGCGCTTAATGACGTCTCCGTTGCCTCGTTCCCAGGTTTTTCAGCGCTAACGAAGTCCTGTAAGGCGGGAAAGCAGTGGGGCAGCATCCTTCTGCACGCTGGCAAACGCACGGGGCCTGGATTTGGCACACAGGTCGAGGCGCCGGGGTTCGCTCGTGCGCTCCGCGTTTATAGAAAGGGGGGAGAAAAAGAAAAATATAGAAAAAGAAATGGGAGACCTGAGAGAAAAAGCAAGGTAAAATCGTAATAAGACATTTTTTTCACAGTAAAACCCAACAAAACGGGGGGGGTAACGCGACACACCAAGCAGGCTGTTTGTTTTTTTGTTCAGCTCGGTTGCTAAATAGGGAGCGTCTGCCTGGGGCAGCGGCGCGGGCAGGCGTAGCGGAGCGTATTGATTTAAGGCTGCTGGCAGGCTGCGTTGCAATTCCACAATGGAGCCAAAAAACCCTGGTTGCTTCCCAAGCTGGGGTGAAAAATGCAAAATTCATAGCTTTCTCTAAAAGGAAATATCGCGAAGGTATTTGATTTACTCGCATTATGTTTCAGCAAAGTCAGAACATTTTCTTCTGAGTTTTATAACTGGGCTTTTGCATTATAATATCAGCTGGAACATATGTAGCTTTAAAGCAGGATACACAAAAAAAAGTCAAAATATTTATAGCCCAGGCAAGTACTTCACCGCATTGAAGCAAGACTGAAATAAAACATTGTGATAATTTCCCGACCATATTCCATAAAATGCATTATGTTTCAGTGAAATACCAGGATGTCCTCAAATCAACAGTTTCTGGTGTTTGAAAGGAAAATAAAGGACTGCTTTTATGATGGGCTTTGTAAACGGAGCTGTGGCTCAGGGCTTCAGCAGAAAGGAGCCTGGCATGGCCAAGAGGCTCTGCCTGCCCCAGGTAAGACCACACGGCCCCGGAGCACACACCGCATGTGGCAATTACTCCTGATAACCACTAAAGACAACGGTTTTCAGGCCAAAACCACCATTGATACGGCAGTCAGTTTGACTTAAAGTGAAACATTTAACAACACTTTCTTCTAAACCTGCCGCTGATTTATACTCCCCCTGCTAACATTATTTTCTTAAATGAAAAGCTCAAACAGATGTAATTTATTGGCCCCCAAGAGAGGCTGACATCTTTTTGTGCACGAAGCAAAATATTCCCACCTGACCAATAAAATACTGAACCATGATAAATTTATTAGAATGCCACCATTTTAAATTCAAACTTAAGCCTCAATGCACGCAATTCATCACGTGTTGGTTTACCCTACAGCCGTATTTCTCTGTGCTTAAACGTGGTATACTATAAAGGCCTCCCATTAATCCCCACTGACAACCCCAAATAGAGTTTTTCAAGGACTCCAGCACAAAAATAATCCCCCAGATTTTCCTCCTGGATCCTCACATGGGACAAGGACCCACCTTGCTCAAATCGGGGTGCAGCAAGTGGGAGCCCCAGGAGCCGGGCTCGTGCTCGCCTGGGAGGAGGAGGCAAGGCCCACTGAGGGGTCAACTTCGGCTCTTTAGTCAGGTGTTTAAGGGGCATTTTCCCTTCCTACAGAGCAGAACTGAACATTTAAGAAGTGCCTTAAGGAGAAAAGTCCCCAAAGTTTACATCTGGGGCCCTTCGACTGTTTTCTTAGCTTTCAATTTGGCTGACCAGCCTGGATCAGATCCCACCCGCCTCTGTCGCTCTCTCCTTTGCAGTCATACAAGACTGTCAGGTTTCGACCCGCTTCAAAAACAGGAGTAATACTGCTGGCTAACTCCAGGGATAACTTCTTATTTCTCTTTTAGGCACAAAAATCTCTCCACTCACTGATGTGATGATTTGTTACCTGCCACTGCTTGTAGTTTAGGAAAAAAAAAAAAAGTCATTTCATATTAAAAACGCTTGTGCCAAGAGCATAAAAAGGGCTTCAGTGTTCATAAAGTAGTATTAAATTTTAGAAATAAACATGAAATCTGTCCCCCCATAAAACGTGCTCTTTTCTTTGGAAAAGCCCTTGAAACTGCAAACTGCAGCAGAAGAACAGAAATTTCTTTCCCTTTCACATTTAGTTATGCAGCCCTGAAGGTTGAGACTGATGACACTCACACACAAAACATCACTTTACCGTTAATTCTGCAAATTAGACGGGAAAGAGCAGCTTTGTGTGAAGGAAGAAATACGGGTGCGCCAGGGAGTCTGCCATGATACTGAACGCGAGCCGTGCTCCTGACACGTGTGGGGGCTGAAGCGAGTGGTGGACATCGGGTGCAGGGCAAAGCAAAAAGTTTCCTCAGAACGGGGACTTGTCCCTGCTTCCCCTGATCAAGGGAGAAGCGCCCTGTTAGTGCCCGGGTGAGGGCTGTTGGCACAAGGTACAGAAAAGTGTCCTTCCCAGCTAGGCCTCGGTGAGGCCTGCTCGCAGCGCGGCCTCAGGAAAGCGTTTTGGGTCAGCGCCTCTTCTGGCCGGGGCCGTTCCCATTTGCCTTGCAAAAGCCCAGTTTCCCATTTCCAGTTTCCATTCGGTGGGATTTGTGGTGCTGGCAGCAGCAGGTGTAGCAGACCGACGCCCCTGCCACACAAAAGCCTGTTTACTGTGCTGGGTTTCCTCCTAGGCTTAACTTCTTACTCAGGTAGTGAATTAAATTGCAGCTGTAGGTTCCTTTTCTCTGACAGCAAACCTTACGTAATAAAACTCTAACTTGTCTGTAGGAACCCCTCTGATGACACTCTCATGTCATCATGAAGCTCTCCTGCCATTTAGGTTTCTAAATGCCATCGAACGACCAGATGCTGCCTGAAATCTTTTTCAGGCCCGAGAGGGATTTGAAGCAGAGCGGGGATAGCTGTGAAAATCCACTTGCTGAGCACTTAGGGCTCAGCACTGACGTGCTTTGAGGTTGCTCACGTCCCTTTTGGTGTCACCTCGCAGCATTTTGGGTAGCTTTAAAGGCTGGTTGTGGCCTGCAATTACTTTAATACTGAGCCGCGGTGCCTGTGAGGGGCAGGGCACGCAGGCTCAGCAATCGCTGGGCTCTGAGCTGGGGGAAAGCTGGTGCTGGCACTTCTGGTGTGGAGCAACCAGCTGAGAAACAGCAGCAGGAACCGGGGGCGATGGGAGGTGGGGCGGGGGTGCAGAAACAAATCCGAATCCCAGCTGCTCATTACGGATGGAAAATAGCTTGTGAAATGAAATAGCTGGAAGGGCGTCTTGGAAGCTCATCACAGGCAGCTCAGGGACACGGAAAGCGCTGGGCAGCCCACCCGGCCCTGGGGAGCAGCCACTGCAGCTGCTTTAGCACTCTGCACGCTGGCGACAGTAAAAAGCCAAGGCCAGAAGGCTTTTTCTCTAGCCAGTATGGGGCCAGTTCCTAAGAGTTTGAAGGTACCTACCTGCACAACTGTTTGCATGGTGGCGCCGCGTCTTTCCATGCAAGAAGACTTCCTCTCTTGGTGGTGCCTCCCCCACACTGACACAACCCCTGCGGCATCCAGAACGTCCCCAAATATTCACTTTAAAGTGCCCCCAAGTTGCAAACTGCATTTGCACGTGGCTCAGGAGGGAGCAATGGGGGGGGGGGGGATGGAGCCAGCAGAGGCAGGGGGCTGTGGCATTGCCCTGCGGTGTGGGCACCGATGCCCGGTGCTTGCTATGCAGTGTACCAGACCACGAGAGGGAAATTGTATCAAAACTTTATTTATTAAACAAAAAAATGCACCATTGGAATAACATTTCTATAAAAAATGAATTATGAGACTGTTCTACAGTGCATTACAAAACCCCCTTTTTCTTCATGTAGTAGTATACAAGATTGTGTGTAGAAACAGTCTTTTTTTTTTAAACTGTAAGCAAGTTCCCTTTCTCATAGAACAAGATTTACACTTAAATATTGCAGTCACTATTCTAATTTGGTTAACAATGCTAGAGTCTGACAATGTAAAGAAACTGTTTATAGGCTCAAAATGCCATCTTTAGGCCTTTTGTAACGACAAGTTTTTTTTTCTTTTTTTTTTTTTTTCTTTTTTAAACTAAGGCTAGTTAAAGCTGTAGTATTACCCATTTCTATCAGAGAAACAAATCACTAGTTTGCTAAGAATTTTTGAATTACCTTGCGAAGCCCTTTAAACGGCGAGTCGGCACTGCTTTCACCAGTGTCAGAGCATTTCATTAGCAGGCTGGGGCCGGTGCTTCCCAGCTAATTAACTTCGGAGTTCGCGTGTGCACGACAGCCACGGTCACGATGCCCGACCCTCCCGATGGCTCCCGCTCGGGGTGAGCGACGCGGTGCCAGAGCCCGGCGCGCGGGGCCGTGGGCACACTGCAGCTTTAACAGCCTGCTTTAGGTTTTCCAGCCAGGTATATCCCTCGTCCCATAAATTATCCCAAAGAAAACACTCGAAATAATAAATTAAATATTACTTATAAAAAGGTCCACCCTCCCCACCGCCCCCCCACCCCCAACCGCCCCGTCCCGAACGTGGTGGCAACTCGCAAATGTAGGAATTGCCAGGTCTATTTTACAATAATAAAAACAGCATTGTTCCTTCCACCGGTGTTGCTTCCTCGCACTTCCAACTACGTGCACAGCATACGGTGAAGCCCGCGGGCTTGTGCCACCTCGTGACGTGTGGGCCGCGTTGTGTTCTCCAGCCCACAAAGGTCAGGGTGCGGATGCGTTCGATGCTTTTTGCTGAGAAGTTGAAAAAAAGAAAAAGGTCGTGGAACCTCCGGGAATCCAGTTCGACACCAGGACACTCAGTAGCTAATGGGGAAACGAAGCTGACGGGAAAAGCGATCGCTGATCACCAATGAAGTGGCTTTAATTGATTTTAAAAAAAGAAAAAATAAATAAAAAAGCTCGGTTCCTCCAGTTTCCAAGGTACCCATTTCAGGAATGAGAGCGAGGGGTTGCAGCTCAGCCACCTTCTGCTTGCCATTCGCTTTGCTTGCACTTTTCCTTCCCTACACCTCTTTCTGGATTTAATGCACGACTGGGTGACGCTGCTGGCTTTCACCCTGCCAACATCTGCACTTCTTGTACCAAGGGCGCTGCTGCCTGCTCACGGCAGCTTTCACAAGCAGCCACACACGATCTGATGCGTCTGCAGGACTCCGAGTCGGGTGCAAGGACGGTGGTCCTGGGGACGGGTTCTTGGAGAGCGACAGCAGGAGTTAAACTTTCAGCTTTGGCTGCAGATTAAAATTCCCAACACTTCGCATGGGCTGGAAGGATTCTGCGAGGGCACTGCTGTACGCACACCCCCTTCCTTCCCCACGGGAACAAGTCCCTAACAACTCCAACATCACTGCCATCATTTTGCCCGGTGTTTCCTGGCTTGCGTCGTGTGTTTTGGCAGAAATTGTCAGAGCTTGTGAACGTGCACTGCAAACATGCCCGGCAGCTCCAAAAGCCGTTTTTAAAAAGCTGGCTCTGGGAAGGGGTTAGTGAAAAGACGCTCCTGTGAAAATTGCAAGGATACGATGGTCCTCGTCAAAAATATTTGCCCAAATGCTCTTCTAAATGCCCCTGGGGTAAAGCCCAAGCCGTGTGCGTGGTCCCTGAGAAGGGACACCCGATGGCCAGCCCCAGATCGTGATGCAACCAAGGTGACGTGCAAGAACATCAGCCTTCCCCTTCCAAAAAATAAACAGCTTCACAAAGGGACTGGAACTTCTCAACCAGAAGTGAACATCAAAGCAGCTGGCAGACAAATACACTGAGCTGGGGAGCCCTGAGCCCTTTGAGCCGTTGATACGGCTCCAAGTTTTAGGTCTAGGAGGACAAAAAAACAGTATCTTTTTTGCCTGCTAACTCGTTTGTTTTTCACCTGTTCACGGCAGCCCCATCGCACTGCTTAGCTAATGATCTCCCCTGCTCCCGCTGAGCTTCACGAGCCTGCCCTGCCTTGCCAGGTTTCTCATTGCATTGCTCCGGGAGTGGCCACGGCTGAGGCAGTCACGGGCTGTAAGGATTCTGTCCGCTGAGGAACGTGTCGGAATCCAAAGCCGAGCTCACTGCAAACAAATAGAGCATCAGCAAAATATACTGTAAGAGTTTTGTGTTAAAAAACTCTTCTGGGGCTTGCAAGTAACGCAGTTCGTGTATAGGATGAGCTGTTTGCTAATTAGCTTTCCAGCCCTTAGGAATCTTATTAAAACCATCCTAAAAATCATCTTCAAAAGACGGTTGGCACCATCTCCGAGGCGCCTTGGGATAACTACGCCCAACTTTAGGGTCACGTAGCTCAGGGGAGGTCAAGGGCTCCGCTACAACATGCAAAAGGAACAGAAGGAAGGCAGCCAGCTGTGCCCAGCCTTCTGGGATCTGGGAAAAGGAAAACACACGATTTCAGAAAGTTGATGTTCTTATATGGGATAACTTAGTTTTACTGAGATATGCTCAACTTAAATTGAAATTTCTCGCTCATTTATTAAAAAAGCGGGGAGGGGAGTTGCTGGGCCTTGCTCGGGCTGAGCTGATCGGGTTGTCCCTTCCCAGGGACGGCGCACACGAAGACCCCTTTCGGCGCGGAGCTTATTGATTTAAACGGGCCAAGTCCTGGAGCAGTTTTCGTTCCCAGATAGCCCGCTGCAAACCCAGGGTGACAGGTATTTTCTAAAGGATCGGGGAGAGTCAGATCCGACCTTACGTTCCCACTCCAAACAACGTCACTCTCCGCAAATATCGAAGGGGAGCTACTCAAAAGCTGCATTAAGCCCTCTTTCTCTGAGTAAAAACGGAGGTAGTGATTTCATAGGCCCTCACAGCTGAGCGGGGTTTTCAGCACGGAAGGTTTGTGCAGTTTATTTTCACTAGAGTCTTTTGGCAACGAATCTCGGAGCTGGAAAGCTCAGCTGCCCGTACACACAGGATTTCCTTACTCTCCAGAAATATTTCATTAAAATCTTAGCAAATTGAATAACAAGGCATTTTTAAGGAGCGTTTTCACAAACACACTGGAGTTCCTAACGAAGCATTCGAATTCCTCCTTGACATCTGATTTTCCTTTACAGCACGGGGCCGTAGAAAATAATCTGAATTATTACTTCTGTTGCAGTGCCATTTTACTCAAAATATTTTATTCGGAGATTCACATTTAATTACCCACCTAATAAAAGGAGCTATTAGGTTGTAAAGATCCTATCCTTTCCATGCTCTTTTAAAATTATGACCCACTCAAGCTTGAAATCAAAGGCAGAGCTGAATGGAATAATTCATCTGAAACTCTCTTATTGGGTTTTGCAGCCTCCTAACTGATAAATATGCAAATCAGTTCCCTTTTGGTGATTCAGCTGCATAAACAGGGATTAGCTCTGAATGCAGCTGAAAATTTAGCAATAAAATGTGTGCACACAGAATTTACTCAATTCAGCCAGTTGTCAATAAACAGCCAAAGCACCGGGACCAGAGGGAGAGGGGATCACCGAAGACTTCCCCGTGTCCTGCTGCTCACCGCTCCTCGCTTGCTTTTCTCCCGGAGCCCATCTCAACCAGGAAAGGTGGTTTTGGAGAAACCTTCCTAATTCCTCGGTCAGTTTCCAAAGGCTTGCTAAAACTGGCTGCATTTTTACAGCAACTCGCTAATGCCCGGCACTCGTGCGAGACGAGGGGCCGCAGCGACAAAATAAGTGAGTATTTTGTCTTCTCGTTTGTGCTGTTGGGAAAAGCTCCAACGTTTTGGCGTGGTGGCGTGGTTATTTGCTACGGGTGTTTCTGTAGTCAGTAATTACGTAGAAAAACAAACGACTGACCTACAACGCTGTCCGCTTAACGGCACGGCCTATGCTTAAAACCAGACTTGCGTGAGGTAAGACTAGAGCTATACGAAAAGCTACAGACCTCTACGGAGTAAAACATGAGTTAGTCAGGACAACTCGAGCTCTACGAAGACTAGGAGATCAAAACGAGCGATCCAGCGGCATCAGCTGCGACTCTGCGGTGATGGCGTCGTTCGTCTTGCCACGCTTTCATCACTTCACGATGCCAGATCTACAGTTCCGTAACGTTTCCGTTACTATCCTTTTTTTTTTTTTTTTTCTTTTTCTTCTTATCTTTCCTCCAAGGACTTTGCAGGAACCTTCCTTGCGCTGAAGGAGTGGTACCGGGAACGAGACGACGTTATGGGGTCATGTAGGCGGGTGGTGTGCGTGAAATCCTGGTATGCTGCAGTGCTCCTGGATCGTTACCTATCCGTCACCAGCTCCTAGAAGGCTGAGCCTGTGATAGCGTTGAGCTGCTTCATTAGCCCCTCCAAACTGGCCATCTGTTCGCTCAGATCGTCCTGTTCATAAACCTGCAGGTGAACAAACACACGCAAATAAGCGGGAAGGGGCAGAAAACGAAGCGCCCCCACCCAAAGCCTGGGATGTGGCAGGGACAGGGATGTCCCCAGGGACCTGGAGTGGCCCAGGGCAGGCTGTAGCTTGCAGCAAAGCCTCGCTGGGGTTACGAGGTGAGCCTCTCACCAAGGAGGGCCCCGTCCTTCTCATTCCCCTCCAGCAGGAGACTAAGGTTATATTTTTATGTTGTTGATAACGACGAACGGGAACCAAACGCTGGTGTCCCATATTCAGCAGGCCAAACCCCTCCACACGCCCGCCCGATGCAAATCCTGCCTCTTCCTTTAGCCAGGTTGAAAACGTAAAACCGAGACGTGGCACAGATCACTGCTGTAGTGCCCAGCAAGAAATTCTCCGGCGTGAGTAGATGAAAAGAGGTGATATACAACGTGTATTTAGAATATTGCCTTTTTTTTTTTTTTCCCCTTATTCCTTTTCTTTTGCACTGTTTCGTCTCCTGGATCATGCGAGACCTTTCTCTCAGAGAGCCCTAATAGGAGTGAAAAGATTATTCTAATTTCCCCACCTTTTCAGTTTCACTTATCTGCTTCTTCGGGGTTATTTTTCCCACCATTATCGGGTATTACTATATACTCATTTTTCCTGCCAAAATTATTTCCTCCCCTTATCGCGGTTCTCACCCCCCTCCCTCTCCTCTCCCGCTATCTCCAGCAGCTCAGGAGAGGCCGTGTGAGTCGTCCCGTGGCTCCTATTAGCAGGGAATTTAAGCGCTCGCTTCTCCCCTTTATCACACGCTCCGAAGTCCATTAAAGTCCCCGGAAAAGTTTTACTGGCTTGCCAGAACTTTTTACGGCCTTCCTAATAGCTCTCAGCTGCAGCCTGCTGCCCGAGGTGAGGAGGCACAGGCTATTACCAAAAAATTAACGTGCGGGTAGGGGATTAGAGAATATGGCTTGACGACGATGAGCTTTGCGATGAGGCTGCCCGTTAAAGGCGGTTCTTACGTTAGAGGAGTCTTCCGTCTGCTTGTGGCCCTCCTCCGAGACCTCCGGGGCCGTGGGCACCGAGACGGGCAGCAGGGGTGACCTTGCTTTTCCTGCCAAGCCGAGGGATGCTGTTTTAACCTGAGCCTTGGGAAGGTTAGGTCCTGAAGAGAGAGAAAAAAAAAAGGCACGTTAAGAAGACATCGCTATGAAAAAGGGGACAATTTTCGCGTCGAACTCCCTCAGGGCAAGCGCCGGCCTCCAGGCGGGTCACGGAGCAAGCTTGAAAAAAAAAAACGTAGTTCACCTCTCTCTGCAAAAAGAAGTTTTTTACTGACTTTTCATTCCAGCTCGGAAGGAGAAAAAGAAAAATCAAAAGAGATTTCTTTACTGACAGCAAGGGACTTCCCAAGTCACCTCGCAAAACCCAAGTGAGATGGTGTACTGAAACAACGCATCGTGGATTTGAGGCTGAATGTGGGGACGGCCATTTCGAGCGTGCCTGCTCCCCCTAAAGCTACGGCTTAAAAGAAGGAACAACAAAAAAATCATAAATAACAAACCCGAGCCCGATGGCTTTTTTTCTAAATATCTCCTCCGCTGTGATCTTCAGCCAGTTCCCTGTCCTTTTTCTATTGTACCCTATTGTATTCTATTTGTTTGCCCTTTTTTAATTGTACTCTATTGTATTCTATTCATAATAGAATATTTTCTTATTTTATTTATTAAATATTGCCATTTTTCTCTTGCTGTTGCCAGTTCAGCCGTCTCTGGACGTACCCAGCTGCCATACAACACCAAACCACCTTCCCGTCGACCCTAAATTTAAACACCCATTTGTTTTCCCTTCCTCCTGCCTGACGGTCTCTGTTTTCTTATAGATCATTAACAGGTCATTAAAGCAAAGCTTCTGAGCCAGGACTGGAGCTACCTGGAGAATTTCCCCAGCAGGTAGCATCTGCAGATGGAGCAGCGCTGGGCTCCCCGAATCCCAACAAATCACCGCGGCCGTGACAGCCTTCTGCTCCTTCCAGCCCAAGCGAGTAGCCAGGAGACAGGAACTGCAGATTAATCTTCCTCTATTTCAAAGAACTGTGCTTTTTTTTTAATTAGTTTAGGGCAGGGAAAGCACCGTGGAGTAGAAGAGAGGACAAAATGCCTCCCTAAATCGAGTTGCCGGCAGCATGCTCGTGAAGAGAGAGCTCCAGCAAATACTGGCAAGACAAGGGCAGGAACACGGAGAGACTCACAAACAATTTCTTTGAGGCTGAGAATCTCAGATAATTTCATAGCCGGAGCTAGGAAAGTGTGAAAGCTTAATGTGAGCTAAAAGAGATCACCACCGAGATACACTCACCCTTCCAGCTCCAGTTTAATCGCTAAAAAAAAAACCACGTAATAACTGGCCCTTCAAACTTCTCTGTATCTCAGAGTAAGCTGAGAAGAAGCAGCTATCCCCAGAGATTCAATCTCCTAAGTGATGCACATTCAAATCAGTTTTTTAAGAAGGGAATGTTTCTCCCTTCCATTTCTTAATAAAAAGGCTTATTTCCAAAGAAGGGCACCCCTCTCCCTTCCTTTTTGTCCTCTTGATGCTCTGTTACCTCCAATATACATACCTTTATATATATATGTATAAATATATAAATATATAAGTATATAAATATAAATATATATATATATACATATATAGGCTTTTCTGATGCTTCGCATCGCAGCCTGCTTGGTTTTCATGGGCTCGTGGAGAAGGAAATATTTGTTGTGATGGCGAGGAGCTCAAGTGAAATGCAGACTACGTTTCGATTGTACTCCTGTAAATCCTGCGGTAAAAGCCATGTTTCTCATATGTGACTCATTATTTGTAGTAATTGGACTTAAAGACCCCCCTTTTCTGCGCAAAGACAGATGTTCCCTCCTGGATATTGCTAATGAGAAGCCGTAATAATGATTAATAAGTTCAGCCTGGGCGTTTTTTTGCCCTTTAGCTCTCGAAAGCAACAGGTGAATTGTGATGTTTGTCACTAAAATGAAGCAGAGACCATTTGCCTTGTGCAGAGCCGCGTGTTTCAAGTTCTCCAGCAAATGTTTTACAGCAGTCTTCAAAAGCAATGCCTCTAATTCATAATTAGAAGAGTCAGCCCAAAAGAGGCAGTTTGCTAAACCTATTTATTTCTGCGTATCAGGCCAAGAGATACGACGATGGACGCGAAATAAACCCAAGACAGCGTCCATCCTCCTGATAGCAGTACCTTGGGAGAGCTACCTGGCATTCATTCAATGAGAGTTTAAGAAAATGAAGACGAATGGAAAAATTGAAAGGAGCTACTTTAGGGAGAGGTGGCAAGAAATCGTGCTTAACGGAAAAGGATTGGAGTTAAAGACGACTATGGGTGGAGTTCCTCGAGATCTGGATTTAGGACCAAAACTTAACATTTTGGTACATCAAACGGGTGTGTGATTATGGCATCTGTTACTATAAAAGGTCAGAAGTACAGCTAGAGCTGTAACAACACAAGGAGAACTGCACAGACCTTTCTGCCTAGCTGCTGCTCTGATGACCTTCCCCAGCAAGGGGACTGGGATGTGCACAGCAGCACTTCAAGCTGCTAAAAGTGAGGGATGGGTCCTCCCCGCTCCTTCCATCTCTCTTGACAATCTGGGGAAGGAAACACCTTGCAAAGTCCACGGAGAGGCCGGATGAGTTGTCTTTCAGAAGATCCTCTCGCCCTTTTTTTGGCTGCACAGTGAGCGTACAAGGCTGGCACGGAGCAGACACCCGCTCATTAGGAGTCTAAAATTATCTGAGAATGAGTCACCTCTCCAAAAGAGAAGAACTGGAGGTTTTGCTGCAAATTCTGCCGGCTCTGATAGCAGGAAATGAGGGAAGAGAAGAGCCTGCACACCTCTCAACACGAGCTTGCAAGTGGAAATGTGCCTCGGAGAAACCAACTACGACCTTCAGATGCATGAGGGAAGAAAATTTTGGCAGAAACAAGGTAAACAGCAATGCCATCCTACAAAGTCTTATGAAGATCCTACCTGGGATGCTCTGTAGAAGCCCGAGGACATGAATGCAGGAAAAAATGAACCGGACAAAATGTTGGGAGGGCTTTGCTAACTGCCAGTGACCAAGAGGAAGAGTCTGTGTGATCATCTATACAGGGAATACTTCTCTTTTCAGAGTCCAAATTTGGATCAAGCTCCCCATGCTGATGTGTTCATCACGGAGATCACTAACGGGCTTAGGAAGGACGTACCTACCGTAAAACATCAGACAGTGACCGACCACGGTTATAGGAAGGACATTTGGCTTTTTAAAAATGTTTTTACCTTCCCGTCTAACATTCATCTCTTTGTAAATATCTACAGCCGTCGTCAAACGCAATGTGACAGCAGACAGGACGCCGGAGGAGCTCCGAGAAGAGGACTTTGCAGTACGATGCAGTGCTGTGTATGTGCTACTGGTTCCAGTTTTTAACCTGAAGCCGTTTTAGTCCGTTGATTCCAGAGGGGAACAAAATGCTGCGTTCCATACTTAGTTAATTTAAAGCTGATCGTTGTTTTTATTGCTTTAGGTTTTTCAGCAAAGCGAACAGTATTTTGGGTTAGGAAAGGTATTTGCAGGCAAGTCTCCTAAAATCGATTTGGGAACTGCAATAAAAGATATCCAAACGGGGGATGAAGCTTATATAATATATCATATTATGATATAATGCTTATACACAATAGCCCAACAGACAGGGCATATATCAAAGACGTGAAGGAGATCTGCAGCTGAAGATCACTTGGTCTGCAGAGGCAGCTGAGAATGGAGCGTAGCAGAGATTTCTTTGGTATCTCATGGCAATTATTCTCTCCGAACTGCCCCCTTTCGTGTGGCTCTGCACTCCTGTCAATCCTTAATGCCCTTTGTCCTCGTGTGTCTCCCATCCCAAATGCCAGAACTCTAATCTGCCACCAGCACAACAGGGATTTAATACCGGCCAAAAGGGAAGCAGAGACAAAAATCTCTTTTTCAGCTCTCGATCACAAAGAGCCTTTATTTCTCTCTTGGCCCACACAGCGATTTTACCATCTGACCGAACACCTGAACTTCATCTTCCAGAAGAGGAGCCCCACGAAGCTGAGCATCCTGGAGGCGTCCGAGGTTTCTGAGTCTTGCTGCAAATCCCCATGTGTGGATTTTGCGTGTGTGTGCGCAAAGTCATCTGACTCCTAAACGTAGCTACGAGCTCTTTGGGTTTTATTTCAGAGTGACAACCTTATACCCTAGGGGACTCACGGTTTGGGGAGCTCTTGCTAAAAGATATTACTATACAGAGTAATTTTAACTATGTATAACTGATAAATAACACAGAGGCTGCCATGCTATACCCTCTCCAGAGAGGGTATATATATATATATATATCATATATATATACATGTGATATATTGCAGCTGATGCATCAAACACCCCCAGACATCACCCAAAATGAATGCAGCCCTGTTGGGAAAGCAGGGTTTCGTCTGTCTTTTACGCCTGATTCCATCTGCCAAGCGCCCAAAGCCATTTTTTTTTTTTACCTCCCCCTGGAAAATCGCAGCTGGCAATCCTCCTGTCCTCACCGGAGCTCTTCCGCGGGTAGGTGGTTTCAAGCTGACCAAAATTTGTTCAGGCCTTCCTATTTCGCGGAAAGCTCTCTGAGCTTTGTGGATGAGATTTGCAGTTTATCAGTTTGCCTCACCGGCCTCACCTGGATGTTTCGCCGGCGGTTTCTAGACTGCCTCAACACTCCGCTCCTGCTCATGTTTTTATTCATAAGGAGGAGCCACTTTTCAGGCATTTCTGGGGCTACCCAACAAACTGCTTAAATACCTTTTGCAAAGTCTCCAAATCCTGTTAAGGTCTTTTTTCTATCCTGCTGTTGTCCATCCTTGCTTCCTTGCGAGCTTTGCCTGCATTTGGGTAGTGTTAATTGAACAGAAATACTCGCTCTCCATCTCTCCATCTTTTGGCAGCCCGACGCAGGGTTACCCACATCATGTCCGGGTGATCCTACCGAAAGATTTAGCCAAAGGCTGCTGTGAGTTGCTTCCGTAAGGAGCTATGAATCTTAGATTCAGGAATGTCTCTGGTGAAAGGGAACACAGCCAGTTTGGGCTATTATCTGCCCCAAAACCTTCTCTCGTGTTGCTTATCTTGCAGGCTGCACTTATTCATCCATCCCTTTTTGACTGCGGAGCGATGTATTGGGGTGCAGATACACTTTGCTGTCATAAGAACTGAGGATTTTTGGAGAATCAAAGTGCCAAGATGCGTCCTGTACAACGGGACCATAAAAGTCAAAATACGCTACAGAAATCAGAAGGTAAAGTCAGACACGTAATTAAATAAGGATCATCTTTTCTTGCTCCCACATCTCATACCTTTACCGCATTTTTTTCTAACCAGCACCTTTCCACCTATAAAATAGTGTCAGTTTGAATGACTTAGAAGTTGAAACGTAAAGATGAGACCAACGTGTATAAGGGAGCTTGCTTGTTTCTCCACGACAGAACGCTCCCATTTTAAGTAACACGGCACCTCTCAGGAGAGCAGAAGACGTAACCGTATGAAAAACATGAAGCCTTTGCTGTTTTACATTATAGCTGGGGAAAAAAAATGTTTTTCGTCGTGAAATCGAGTTTCTGCAAATGACTTTTGAGGTGATAATCAATAGAGGCTTGGCTCATTCCGCAAGGGAAATTGTTCTAAAAAGAGACAAAGTTTAATTTAGGAATCTCTGAGAGGAGGAGAAATAAAGCGAAAGGAGAAATAAAACACAGGAAGAGAAAGGAGTCATTTAATCACCCGCAAGAATACAGTACCGAGCAAGTACTGGGACTGCCTACTGGGGAGGGTTTTGAAGTAGCACTGATGAATTTCACACCTTTTTACGTGCCATGGCTTCAAAACAGGTATATAAACAGTGATTGTGGAAAGGGCATTTCAAGACAAAACCAACACAGGCTGCTCAGATACGTGGAAACGTGGGAGAGATTTGATATAACGCTCCTCTGTCGTCTCAGCTGCTCTTCGTGGCTTTTAACCTATTTGCTAGAAATAATACATGGGATAAATAACTTATGGCAAAACAGACTCATTGGCTGGAAGAAGTTTTCTTTATGAATTTACATTATTTTTTTTATTTTTTTTGTTTAATTTTTAATTTTTTTTTTTTATGGAATTCAGTGCTATGTTCTATTGAAATGGGTCACTTCTACCAAAGGGGAATCAGTTCGCTTATCCAGACCAGCACCTCAATCAATCCTGACTTCACTTTACACCTTCCAGTCGCCCTGTCAATTTTAATGAGACAACGCAGGTGTCTCAAGTTATCCGCGTGCTAATTAAACTTCACTGCACCAGGGCCAGGTTCCTCTAATAGACAGGACTGACCCTTTTATGACACTTCTTTGTCAATATATCTCCCGCTTGAACGGAGAAAGCTTGTTTTCATAGAAAGCAACGTGGAAGACAAAGCATTTGAGAACTGAAGGGGTGGTAGGTAAAGGCTGGAGGAATAAAAGAATAAGTTGCTTTTTAACCTGGAAGCTAACGGTACAAAAAAGCTCTAAGATTTCAGAATAAAATGTGCAAGAATTAATCATTCCCGTATTTTCCATGAATCTATAGACCGTGCTTACTGTACAGTATGATAGAGAGTGCATAATCTCAGATATTTACACTCACCTTTAAAATAAGAAAAAAAATCTCTAGACCAGAAGGATTTTCATACCCTACTAACAAAAGAGTTCAGATTTGCCTTTAAATGCAACCGAATTCAAATTAGAAGCAGTAGTTTTTAACTCGTGTTTTATATTGGCACTAGGGTTTTTTTTTATTTTGAATGGTAAATTAAAAAAAAAAAGACCCTGACTTTGGTTGTATAGCTAATTAGTTACAGCAAACCGATTGTTCAGAATAAGTTATGCACAATTAATGAACACATCAATCTAGCACCAGAGGATTCTAAATTTATGCCCCCAAAATTTGACTAATTCACTCCAAAATTTTGTCTAATTTCCACTTTGCCTTTTATTGCAATTCTTAGAGGGTTTTCCATCCCATCCTAAGAAGAAAGGTCTGTTCATGCGAAAGCAAGCCCATGAAATGTAACAGCATTATTCCCATATTCACCTTTCTAAGGATAAGTGTAACTTCGGTATCTACTGAGGCCCCAAACGCTTGCTTTGTGAGATTATCACGGCCCAGGATTCACTGCTCGTATACCAATATATCCTTTTTTCCTCTTGATTTCACCCTTTATTTGATTGTTACCTAATATTATTAAAACTGGCTTTGCAAATCTTCACTTTTATCTTGTTTGCTCACCTGCACGTGGAAAGGATTTGTAGGACCGTCCAGGCAATATTTAGTTTCTGCTTTTTGTACAGGCATGTTTCCTGCCACGTCTTTCCCTCACTCTTCACTTTTACTCCCCAAACACCTGACATTGAGAACGCAGTATTTTTTTATTATTTATTTTTTTTCCCAAAGAAGCAAAGAAATAGCAGTTTCCCTGCGGTGCAGACCTTCCCCTGAACCCCAGACTCCAGACTGTTTGGAGCATACCTTACAGCTTCGCAGGAGGAAATGAAATCAAGCTCAATTCTGCTGCACAACCAAGTGGTTTTTAGCTCTGGGGCATCCACTGACAGCGACTCCAGGAAGACTGATAAGATGAGAATTTGGATTTCCAGCTACATTTTTTTTTGTGTGTGTGAAGTAGCAATAGAAAAAAAAATGCAGCACTTATAGTCTCACAAAAGGCAAAGGAGCTTGAAAAGGTTGAAGTTACAGCATGGTGACACAGTATCAAAACCACCACTTCAGAGGCAGCGTTTTCCATCCCTTGCTTCTGCGGAAGAAAAATGGCATCCTAATTCAGGCGCATTTAAAGTGCAGCTGATCATAAAGACCTAAAAGGAATTTTCATTTGTGAGTGGGGGAAAAAAAAAAAAAATCTTTCCTGTCCATTTGTGGGATTTATGTCGTATCTATAATGCAATGAGCTCAACACTCCATCAAACATTTTCTATTTAACCTGAAAGGGGACTGAGTCAAATCACTTCTATGGCTGTGCACATGATTAGCAAAGAGGAGTGAGAGCAGCCTCAGTGGGGATTGGAAAGATCACGGACTTATTCTCACGCCTTCTGAATAAGTGTTAGGAACCTCAAGTGCCTGCTCACAAAGCCGTGACGAAAAGGTGAGATCTCCTATAAAATATCAATAGGAAGGGCTTAATGCAAAGAGTTCAGATTTATTGGGATCAAGTAAAAAATTAGGGGGAAAACAAGGAAGAAAAACGGCAAATTTTAGCTTCAGATTAGGCTGAAGCCATGACCCAACACCAGGAGCACAGCCTTTTTAATATTTATTCCCACCCTCATGGCCAAATCCCCCAGAACTGAATAATGATGCCTTTATGTCTTTTTTATGAACCAGATGATATAGTTTAACAGCTAATTATAATGCCGCTACAGAGATATACTGAATAGATAAAATATTAGAGGCGATACCCCCTTTTAGCATCAGGTCAATCAAAGCCAAGAAGGAGCTCATCTATTCTCTGGGCAAGATCCAAAACCTAATTTCAACGCTAATATTGCCTGAGAACCGGGGTTGGACACCAGCTCTAGGGCTATCATCTGAATATTCCTCCCTCAACCTTGTCGGTCAACAACTGTCAAAAATTCATGCCTTATGCTTCCAAAATCCGAAAATGCAGCTGGGACTCCAGCAGGTGGATGGCTGATGGCGAAAGGTCTGCTTTTTGAAGTCTTTGCTGGAAATCTCTGCATCACTCTCTTGCTTTTTCCCCTTCTGAATTCCGCAGGCTTGTTCCATTAGCTACGTATTGTCTGAAGGGCTACGGCACCTGATTGACATGCGTTTGAAAAATCGGACAGCAAAGCAAAGAGTAGTTTAATAGATGTAAGTGATGATGAATCCATTCCTTATGGCCCTACTACTTCATTACGCAGGACGTGTAAAAAACGTCTCGAGTCGAAGAAAAAACGTAGTGAGAAAGTAATTAATTCTATCTATCAGATTGAGAAAGTAAGAGTTATTCCAACGTGGAAATTGCTAAGAACCTTTAACCACGAGCTTTGTAAAGTCACAAAACATCTTCAGAATTTCCCTTTCATGGTATCTATGGCCGAGCTATCAGGCTAATGGTGGTATCAAATACACAGAATGTGAAATGAAACGATGTTTTTTGACATCTCTTTTTTTAATGCTTTCTCTCTTCACTTCCTTTCAGCCGTCCAGCTGAATTAGAAGGGTGGCTGACCTCCCATTTTAAGTGAAAAGAAGCAAGAGTTTGAGAGCAGTGGGATTCAGGAGTGAGGGAGAAATCCAGTTGTGAGTGAGGACCAGAATCAGTTCTGCACACCCCACTGCCCAGGGGCACAAGTAGAAGTTAACATTCACCAAGCAAACTTTTCTAAAAAGAATTGGTAAAGGAGACAACATCAGTCTGGCTAATGATTATGAGGACAAGTACATTGGGAAAAACAAGAGAAGCCATACAGAGAGAAAAATACATAGCCCCCGACACCGCAAAATAGCCGGGGGGAGATCAGAAATGAAGTTATACACAAATCTAAATGCTAGAAATTGTGATTTTAATATAACAGTGAATACAGGAGTCTGAATGCCATATATAACCCAGCAACTTGTTTTCGTCTGCATGACAGAGGCCAGCACAACAGAATATTTCACTGCTTTAGCATTTGCTCTATTTATTTTTCCTGGCTTTATGGCAAAGCATCGCCACGTTCAGTGCTTAATTTTGCCTAATAACAAAGTCCTGCGCATTGCTTATAGGAAACACTGCATCTGCTTACATGTGATTACTGACCTAAACCAAGGCAATTTTCTTTTTCAGGACGACAGGGCTCTGTGAAAATTAGTAACAAGCCCCGTATTTGTCTTTTTTTTTTTTTTTACCTCCCCCATGATTCAAAGGTGAACTCCAATTGACTCCCAGTCCAAAACAGCCCTTTGGAGGTAACTACGCTTCCTCGCTGGGTAAGACAAGTAGTGAAATGCAGTGCTACATAAAGATGAATGGACTCTATTATATATAAAAAATAATTCAGCGGCACTATTTGGCAAAAGCAGTTCTCCAACACGTAAGGATTTATCTGCTTCTGCCTGCTGTCAGAAACTGGATTACTCGCTGACGGGTAGCAGGTGCTTCCAGTAAAAATGTAGGGAATTTGGGGGGTAACTTGCTTGTTGCAAACGCTGAACTGCCATATGCTGTGCGGCAAGAAAGCCACGCTCAGAAAGCACTATCAGAATGGAAAAAAGAAAAGCTGAAATCTCAAAGGTTGTCTGAGCCAAACTGGAGATCATCCAAGGTAAAGGAGTAGGGTAAACAGTTAAAATGAGATGCCAGTTTGCAAATCCTTTATTTTCTTTTTTTTTTTTCCTGGTAGCTGTAGCAGTTAGCGTGGCTAGCGCAAATTATGGCACTCGAACAGTCCCAGTTCACACAAAGAGCAAAATAAAGAGCACCTCTGGCTACATTATGAAGGAAGCAGATCCCACTCACACCATACAACCGCTCTCGTTTGGTCCAATGGTGAAGTTTCAGTCCAGCTCTCTGGAGCTGGAGCTGCTCGGGCACCCAGCGTCTCAGGGAGACAACGAATGAATGTTGCACTACAGCTCTATGCAACCACTTCATCTAACCCCAAAACTTCACTCAGAAGTGGCAATATCGTATAAGCTTTTTTTTTTTTTAATTATTATTTTTTAATTATAATTTCCTTTCTCTTCCTTCCACGCTTGTTTTTTTTTTTTTTTTTTTTTTTTAATTTTTGAGTGGTTTGCACACTGGAGTGGATTGCAGTCAGTCCTCTCCCAGCATACATAAATAGTCCTTTCATTATCAAAAAGGCGAGCCTCGGAACGAGTCAAGCAGTTGGCACTGGTTCAAGTTACTGTAGCACAACAGGAGACTGGAAACAAGACCAAATGATTAATCTGGCATCTCATTTAATTCATTTTTATCACTGGCTTGTTAGCTCTGATTTTGAGCTATCGCCTCGTCCTGAATTTTTATTCCAGATCATCAGAATGAGTTATTGGATTATTATAATAAAAAACGTGTATATATTCACTTTCCATCCTGTAAGCACTTACGGATATTTCTTCAAGGTATGGGACGGCTTTGTGCTCCTTTTTTTTTTATCTCCTGAATTGAAAGCAAGTGGTTCGGAGTGGTACCAGAGACCAGACTCTTACCTGTTTGAGACAGAAGTGGCGTGTAAGGGACTTTCGGTTCTATTGCACTCATGGGCGGAGGTAGCAAGGGGTTGGCGAAGCTGCGGAGCGGGTGCGTGGGGCGGACGCAGGCGGTGGGGATGGTCCTGCTCGGGGCGTCCTCGTTGCTGGAGTGCTCAGGCTGCGTTGGTGGTAGCAAGGAGGGTTGCTGCGGGGCTGGTCCTTCGTTTACAGCTGCATCAGTAAAAAAAAAAAAAAGCACATGGTAAAACAACTATTATTGAAGTATTTTTGATGGACCATTTCCTACTTTTACGGTCATTTTCAGCAGAAGGTACAGCATTACCCTCCAACAAGCTGCAAGAAACGTGTAAACATTTTCATCACAAGTTATTGGCAGCTGAATTAAAAAACCAGATGTTCCTCAGAGCAGCCAGGTGCCATTTAAAGCAAAATATATCTTCCTTTAAAGAAAAAAACAAAACCACAAGCGTGATATTTTCATCTCCTTCTCTCTTTCCTCTCTATGCGCTTTTAAATATTAAAAATCAATAAAAGCAGAAATATATCATGTGGAGACTGAAACAAGCTACGACTGTGGAGACTCATTATGTTCAGCATGACAGTACAGCTCCAGTCATAGAGGAGAGAAGATAAGACTCAAAGAAAGGACTTAATTAATTTCCACATAACCAATCACCCAAGTTGTTTTTCCTTGAGACAGCTGTAACGTTTAGTGTGCCAAAGCCCTAGGTTGCTGTTTTATTAGCCTATATTCAAAATCAATTCTTCAGAGGCTTCCATGTGCCATGTCACCTCTCTAATATAAAGCCCAGCTTCCTGATGTTCTGCGGAGTGTCTTAAAAGAAGCTTTCAGCCTCAACTTTTGTCATCAGCTTTCCATGCCAAAGAACAGAAGCAAACGTAGCTAAGATATAAAGGGTCAAACAGAAAAGTCCTTTGTTTCTACAGCCCTCTAGAAAGCAGTGTTGGCTTTGCTCTACTAATTGGCAATGTGATCATGACTGTAGGGAAGTTTTCAGGACTGGGATGGCCCCCAGTGCTAGCATCACCAGTAATGGTACTGTGAATGAAGAGAAAGCTGATCTGGCAATCTGGAGTTGAAATGCAACCTATCAGAAGTAAAACCTTCCGATTCTTTCATCAAACGTTACAGCACGGAGCGTGTGAAGTGAAAGGGATGTTGCACAGGACAGAAGAAGGCAGCGAGAGGCGGGACGCACGCTCACATGCCAAGCATGAGCTGCGATTTTAGCTTCGCTGGAAACGATTTCCTTGACGAGATGTTCAGGAGCAGAAAGCTTTTTGTGTTACAAACTCCGTTACGGAGCTCCAGTGTTACCCACCCAGCTGACAGCACGGCAGGAGCACCAACAAAGACGCAGGGAGAGAAATCACGCCTGCTGTTTACGCCGGGAAACAACTCGGTGCCACGATGCTCACGTTTCAAGAGGTGCAAGAAAACAAAGGGAGAAAAATGAATTCCGAAGAAAACGGATTTTGCTCTTGTAATAAAACTGTAATTGGAATAAGCAACAATCATTCAAGTTGATTTTTTTTCTGATCTTTACAATTTCTTGCTGCCCACCACGACAAACCCAACTAATTAAGAGTAAATTACAAAAGGACCGGTGAGCAGAATTCCTTGGTGGTGCTTGACGGATGGCAGCAAGTTCATTTTGCCATGACCCAAGAAAGACACTGCCATTTCTCCTTCTATCTTGCTTTTGCTGTCGGATGGGAATAAGAGGAATGGATGGAAACCACCATCTCATGCCTTCTCTTCCAAATCCCAAGGCTACAAGCTCGGGCTTGTAGCCTTCCTCGGCCCCTTCCCCAGCTCCTACCCCGCTCTCCTTCTCCTGCCCCATGGAGAAGCACTGAAAAAATGTTTCTTCTCGGCAAGAGCATCTGCAAGCCCTGACATTATTTACAAGCAGAACAGGAAGGAAGCAAAGTGGTTAGTGAAGAGCACGATCACAGCAGGAACGTGTTTAATTTGAACGCGTTGGCTTTGTCCAACGTCTCCACAGCACCTACGCCAGCCAGGATAGCTCACAGCACACCGGTTAATCATGCAGCTTGTGTCAGGAAACAGGAATCTAAGAAAAGCTCAACCTTTTCTCGAAGAAAACAACCTTCTTGACTCACTGATATCGGAATTAGTTATTATACTGGGACCCAAAATACTCCAGAGGATCTGGTTTCTTTCAGAGACTGCTGCAACAACCAGAACTCATTGTGTAAATAACATGCAATTACACAGCCAAGTCAAATCTCAAGGCATTTTATAATAATTAATGTCAAAGTATATAAGTAATTACTACCTACTAAGTGGCAAAACAGTTTTGAAAAATGAAAATGAGGATTTTTTCCTCTTTTCCACGGCCCTACTGCTTGTTCCTATGGCAATAGTGCAGACGGCCCCGGCAATATCGAACCCCACAGAAAGCAAACCAATTGCAGGATCAGACCAAGGTCAAAATCATCTACAGTTTGTGAAAGTTTGGTCGACAGCGGTTCATTTTCCTTGTTTCCACCTTCGAGGCTTTTTGCATAATGAAGCCATTACCTAGCTCTGCTTCTTTTGCCTTCCTTCCCCAGCAGACCTCCCTCTGTTTTCTTCTCTGAGGGCAAATATTCCGCATAAAGCAGCCAGAGATTTAAAGATAACTTGCAACAGGGTAGGGCAGGAATGTCGGTTTAACCCATTCCACCCTTGCTCACTGCCCACATATTCAAGAAGACGTCGCGACGTCTCGGTGCTGTAGGCTACCGTGGGCATTACGCCCTTCTCTCCCTCCTCCCAGTCAAGGAAGATGCAAAACAGCAAGTGAGACTCACAGAGGTATCCATCTCGGCTCACAACACTTTCTGGAGCAAATCCTTTGCCTAAAGTGAAAACAAAGCCTTTTGTCATTGTTCGTAGCCTCAAAACGTCTTTCCAGATGTTTGTCAAAGTCTGAGCTACCCCGCGGAGCCCAGCACTTTTCACTGCATCCTTTAAGAACAGATCTTTTGGGAAGCTCTTGACCTGCTTGAAGAGACGAGGGAAAAATAGATGCTTACTGCTACTCACCACCAAATACCCTCCCTGGTGTTTGCTGCGGCGGTGCCCTCAGATAACAAAGCCTTATCAGCTGGCATCAGCATAATGATCTCTGTATTACAAGACTTTATATTAAATTGCTGGCTCATTGTATGGGTATGTTTTATCTTACAGATTTAGCCGTAAAATCTGGAGACCTACATGACTTGCTACACAAAAGATTTCATGCTATTCTCTAGCTCTTACTGAAGACAAAGGTGAGATGACCCTATTAAAATAAGAGGCTAGAGCTGTTTTTTTTTTTTTTTTGAAGGTAAGTGGTCTAATGAAAACAACTTTCTCTCAACAACTGGTTTCATGATCGAGAAGACCTTTTTTTATTTATTTAAATTGCAAGCAGGGAATCCTGGAGGAGTCCGGAGGAGAAGGCAAGCCACGGGAAGGACTGCTGAACAGTCAACAGTCACTTTATTATGGCTCAGCCATTTTTTATGTCTGGTAACACTTACATTTAGCAATTGCATGTTATGGCTGGCAGTGTCATCAGCTGTCATCAAGCAGGCAAGCCAGCTATTACTCAAGGCTGGCTCTGGCTGGGGCCTGACTCTCCTTTTCATTTTATTTACTTTCCTCTTCAGCAGAAAATTTACCCTAAAGATAAGTTGCAGCACTTGAATCTTCAGGTCAGCAAGAAAAAGCCTTCGAAACCAGAAAAAGCCTTCCAAAAAGGGTGTTCAAGCATGGTCAGCACGGCAGGATGCAAAGCAACACCCTTGCTAATGGCCTTGCACATGATTTATTCAGAAAGTGCCACGTCTTGATCAATAGGGTGCTCAGCCATGGAGTACCACCTGTAGGGAATTATTGCAGAGGGTTTTGTGTTTTTTTTTTTTTTTTTCTGACCCAGATGCAATTGGTCAACCATCAAGTGAGTTTTTCACCGAGGGGTGAAATATAAGAAAAAGCTCTCTGTGTTGTCTCTTTAACTGCTAGCTGCTCCCCAAAAAACCCGCTTGATCATCTTAAAACAGCCAAAATATAGTGTCACTGGAAAGCAAACATGATTGCCACGTACTCGTCTGTGCCTCTGCTTCATTGCTGTGCTGCTGTGTAAGGCATAGCGAGGGAAGAGAATATTTCATTTGGGGGCACTCACTGTGATCGGAGAGCTTTGGAAGTCAATAGCCTTTGCTAGCAGGGCGACCGCAAAAGCTATAACAGATTGTCATTTTACATTGTAATGGGCTTCGATAATGTTCAAAATACCATGCAGGCCTGATTACCCAGACCTCAATCACCTGAAACTAGCCATTATCCAAACAAGACGATGTGCGTCCCCCATTTTTGAATTATTTAATGGCAAATCGCCTGAACTTTTGTGCATTAGCAACCTTTTGTTCAACTCTCAGGCGTGCTGCACCTCAAAGACCTGGGCAAACCCATACCCGTCCATACAGAACAGCCAGGATTTTGGCCATTTCTGGTTTGAAAAATCCTCATTTACACGTGTGAATCTCCTGGCTGGTTCAGGCAGAAGCTGAATGCACCAGACACATGTGGCTTTGGGGCTGTGCAAAAATAATGGGTGCTCAACTGATTCCCAGGCAGCCACATCCCAGGCAGCACTTTCTTACCCAGTGACATGTAAGATTTCCCTAGCTCTATTTCTGGCTGTGTATCACACTTCCAGTATTTCTCTCCAACTAATTTCAGAAACTGACCCAAAAAATCAGTCTTTTTCTTTGCTTCTTCTATCTCCATGATTAGGCAAGCAACACATAGCAATTTTTTTTTTTTTTCCCTGCATCTGATGTATATCATGCAAGAAGCAGAATCTGCTTTGCTTCTGTGCACTGTGTGTGTGGAGGATTTGGTACTGATTTAAGCAGCAAATCAAGACCTGATTATAGCAGTGAGGCCCTCCAGAGGAAATTGCCAACCGGCTTTGAAGGCACCTCAACAACCACATTGAAGAGAGGGGGAATGACGGTGGGGTGACGAGCAGGACACCTGAACCCACCTTTTACCTACAAGCCCGCCGCTGGATTTCAATCATCGGTCCCCGAGGACCTGTCTGAACTGACTGAAAGCAACAGGCAAATAAAAAGGAAAATCAGTCCTTCCAAAATTAATTCCCCGCGGACCGGCAGCGCAGACTCTCTGTGACGCGAAAGAAGACGCGTAACAGATTGACATTAATCTGTCAATAATTCAGGCTTGGTATGCAGTCGAGGTGAGGGAGAATTAGAAGGAAACAGGAGCCCTCCAGCTGTAATTAGTATGCCAGAGCACGCTCGCTAGGTTGGAACAAAGACCAGCTGGCTGCTGGTGCGGGAGAGGCTTGCGAGGAGCTCGTGGAGGTGAGGCTGGGTCCCGGCGGCGTGCGTGCACCTCCCCAGACCACGATAAGGTGATGTGGGAACACCCAACCCCCAAATCTATTACTGCACGGGGTCAGGATATGAATGAACGGGAGCAAATCTGAATACAGAGCTCACTCTAGGGAAGAGGTGAGTGATGTCAGACTAGATAACGGCATTCAAATGCATAAAAGGTAGCTGAAAAAGGAGGAAAATAATTTTTTCCCTGTGCCAGCTATGATCCAAACAAGAACCAGTTGCCTTACATTTTAGGAAGTCAGATATTATGAAAACGTTTCCAGCAGTGAGGGCAGCTAAGCCTGGGAAGACACTGTGTGGAGAGGTCGTGTAAGTGCTGCTGTGGATGATTTTACTGCACGGTGATACTGGATGTGCCCTGGGATGGAGAAGAGCTCTTGAAGCCTCAGTTTGCCTGGGAATATCGTTATGAATAAAGCGAAGGCAATTAAAGTACAGTGAAACAGGCTTGCAGAGAGGACAGGGTCGGATCAGAGCTGCAATGACTTTTAATTTTAAGGCGAGCTGGTGTTCAGCACAGATTTTAAGTCATAACAGGAGCTGATGCTGGAGAAGAAGCAACCCGCAGCCAGCTGCTGCCACCAGACCGGGCTTATCCCGGCTCCCACGATGAACCCAAAAAGTGAAGCAGTGGGATTTGCGTTGGCTAGACCTTACCCATCCTACCCAGAGAGAAACCTATGTCCGAGCACAGTAATAACAAAGCAAAATGAACTAACTTCTTCCTGCTCCAAAGGTCCTGTCCACAGCGAGGGTGGGGAACGGCACCGGCCGCAGGGTGAACTGGGGGTGCGGGTATCCGCAGGTGGGGGACGGCAGGATCCCGGGGTACTGGGCGCTTTCCAGGGTGGGCACCGGGATGGCACTGACCACAGCTGAAAGGAAAGAAGAGAAAGATTAAATGAGCACTTTCAGAAAAAGCAAAAACCTCTGGAGGGGGTCAGCGGGGAACTGGGAACAACCAGCTTTCCAAAGCCAAGTACCCACAGGCTCGGTGTAAAACTCTTCAGCAGCCACCTTTGTACAGAGAAATAAACCCCTGCTGTAAAATTAAAAAGCTTTTTGTCTTTGTTCCAATGAGGCAGACCGATTATGGGGGGCTCTTTATCTCCCTTGACGAATATGGGAGAAGGAATGGGTTAGGCAAGACTTAAAGGCTTGATTCAGTTGTGTAAGCACGGGTTCCTTAAAACATTTTTCCAATGTTTTAAAGGACACCACTGTCCTCAGCCACTGCTCTGGAAGAGGATGGCTCTTCCAGTGTCACTCAGTGACACACCAGTGTCCCTAATACCCTAAGGTGTCCCCAGACCCCAGGTTTATCCATCTAATGAGGCTGGCTTTCCGTCGTTCCTCGCTTGGGATGCACGTCCAGGCCTGCAAGGAACAGGGGAGAGAAGAGCCAACAAACCAGGAGCTGAAAGCTTGCGGATGGAGCTGAGCTCTTCAATTTGTGCGAAACACTTCGATTCGAAAACTGGGGATCGCGGTGTGCTGAATCCAGCCTTTCGGGTGAGTTATTGCCTTTATTTTCAATAGTCAGGGCTTGAAGAACAAGGGATAATAATGCCACGCGAGTAATAAATTTCTTTGCAGCTTTTTAGAAAAATTTGGAAACTCTCATTAAAGTTTTGCCTAGCTAAACAATACATAGAGGTTTTTGGCTCGTCGATGATGAGGTTTGGCTTACCTAGCACCTTTCACACATGAATTACAAACAACGCTGTAAACTTTAAGGCAGTCGTTCCAATTCCTTCTAGCTCTCACTCCATTCATTACACGGAGTGGCAAACCGGGCTGTCTGCCCAAGGTCACGCAAGAAGGGACGGTGGTGCCAAGGCTTTATGAGTTTTTTTTTTTAAGAACACAGCTTTTGGCAAGACAACGCCGCACTTCCAGAGGTAATGGGCAAGCGGGGAGACGAAGAAAGCTCCTGAAGAAATGCTAAGCAGAGCGATCTGAACTTTAGAGCTGTCTGGCTGAATTCGCCCATCTTTAGAGGAGAACATCTACTATATAGACATTACATGTTGTCTGCATTAGACATTTTTATTTAAAGCATTGCTACTGCAGTGAAAAATATGACTTTATTGAATCCTATTAAAAGAACAACTTGTTTTTCAAAGTTCATTCTTTTTATTGGTTTTCGGTGTGTAGACACCCAGGACTTTCAGTTTTAAGACACCACAGGATTACTATTCAGTGCTGCACTCCATTGCAAAGAACCTGGGGAAAAGGTAACAGCAAATATTTTCAATAAATCTTTGCCATTTTGAGCTGATATGACAACAAATCTGTCCCGCCTGTCAGTAATTGAAGTTACACTTAATATTGATGTACTAAGGCACAGAAAACAGAATTTCCCTGACCAAATCAAGGAGCTCCCTCAACACCATTTACATTTACCATGTACTGTGTCATGTAAAGACACAGCACCCAAGAAGAGCTTGCAGAAATGACAAAGAAGGAAATTCTGAATTGTACTCAAGCTCTCCAGAAGCTGCCAAAGCAACAGAGTCGTCATTTTCATGTTTCCCTGGAAAAAAAAAGGAATTGCTGTGGTTTTTTTTCAGATTTAGGGAGGGAGGGAAGCAGAATCCTCTCCCCAAAACACGGCAGAGCGATGCGGCGCTGGCCAGGGCTTAACTAAACATCAGGGGAGGGCAGGACTGGTGGTGGGAAGCCTGGAGAGCTCCTCACCCCTGGTGTTCTTCCTCTCCACACGTCAGCCTTGGTGTTTGTGCCTGCATTTCAGCAGCTTTACAACCATCAAAGATATCACCAAAGCCTTATCAACTTTATCTGCTTTAGGCTCCTTCCACCTCGGTAAGCAAAGGCCCATTATGGAGGATATTTGTTTTCAAAGACTGTAAATAGCGATTATTAAGACGAGCGTGAATATCTTCAGATTTGGTATTTAACATCTTACAGGATCCATTTTTTTACTACAAAATTATACCGTTGCTTCCTCAATCTTTTTAATCGCTCGCTACTGACAATTTCTTTCAGTATCAGGCCAACGGAGAGAAATTAATTAAAGCATCTAATCTGACAAAGCCTCGGTTTCATTTTCTGGGGAAGGAGACACATTCAGCACAACTCAGCCTGCACAAATGCACAAATAAGGCTTTCATAAACCGGAGTTTAATTATTTGCAAACAATCATAATATTTTGTCGCTGCAGATTAGACTGACGTTGTTGAAACTATCAATAAATAGAAAAGGGGACATCGTTCCTCAGAACACATCATTTGAGTGAAAAAAAATAAGGAAATGTATTTCAGAGGACTTTCATCTGAATGCTGTAGAACGGTGTTGACCTGACTTTTGGTTAACTGTGACCCAATATAATTACAATTGATGTGGTTCTGATTTTGTTTGCACTGCTCTAAGTCTACCCATCTTCCTGGATTGCTGCCCTCCTTCACACCAGGCCAAGGTAGGAGGAATCCCACTGATAAAAAAAAAAGGGCAAATTGCCTAATTGTGGAATTAGCCTGGTTACAAGATGGGAACGTGGTGTGCCAGGAGGGTCCGAGCTCTCTCCCCCAGCCCAGCGGTCCTTCTTCCAGCCCACAAAGAGGCTGCCATTTGGCAATATGTCATGTCCGAGGTGTGAAGAAGTGAATTCAACCTCCCCCAGACTCCTATGATTTATCCCTGAAAGGCTCAGGTTTAGCAGCATGACCCGAATCACAACCGTAAGGAACACAAATTAAAGGAACTGTTACCAGTTCCCCCTGAATAATTTACCGAGCAAAGCCATTGTAAGTTATTCCCTCTCCTCTCCTTCAATGTGTTCCTTTTTTTTTTTTTTAAACATATAATTTGTGATGTGCTCTTCCTGAGCACCTGCAGCTAGGCATTTACATTTAACCATCGGCGCTAGAAAGAAATTTTGAGATTAAATGGATTTCTGGCAACGCGTGCTCGTTTTTCCCAGCTCGTTATTAACACGGATACGCCAATTTCCAGATATTTTTAATTAGATGTATTTTCTGAGGTCAAAGGTGGGACTTCTAGCTAAAACCTGGGAGATAACTCCCAGAGCTGCCAGGAGCTGGACCACAGGGCTGCTCAGAGGAAAGGTGGAGGCCAGAGGCTTGTCCTCTCTGGTGCCTGGGGGTCTCACTTACCCCTCTCCTTTGCTCACAAGTGAGGCAAGGTCACTTCGGAAATTTTAATAAGCTCTGCAGGACGGGACAAGCTTTCTAGTGCTCTCCGGCCTTCCTGCCTTTCTCGTGTATTTTACTGCTTTGAAAAAAAAATCATTTTATCTACGACGTTCGTTCAGTGATATACTGCGGTCACCAAAATGTAACACCTGTTAAAAATTCTGCTTTTTAAGAGAGTCACTCCATGTGAGAAAAGCATATGGTGTTGTGGCCAGCTACTACAGACAAAAGGAATTATCAGAGCAACCGTGCTAACGTCCAGCTGCTTCTAAGTACGGATAATAATATCACACTTTGCATCAATGCATTGCAAAGCCTCCTGCTCTGCCAGCTTGAACTCTTGCTCCTATTTCTTTTCAAGGGAGACAGAGGGATTTATCCACCACTGGCCACCTGGTAAAATTAGAAACGAGGATTCTTCAGGCTTAGCCAGCGCCGAGGCGAGCAGATGCCTGATTTCTGAATTTCCTCCAGAGTTTTGCCACTGATGTATTGTGAAGCACTTGCAGGATTTTTATTTTCGCTGATGGAGAAAATGTGGCTATTTTACTTGTGAGGTGTAGCTAGATCAGATTCAACGGCTCAGAGGAGATGTTCAGGTGGGTGAGCAGGGCCTGAGCACACACAAGGGGGGCCAGGGGAAGGCCCTGGTACTCACGAGGGTTGGTGGGTTGGGAATCCATCGGGATCATGAGCTTGGCACGGGTGGCTCTGCGGGCGGCGAGCGAGCGCTCTAAGGTGGACATGCTGCTGCCCACATCTTCTGTCTCAGCAGCTGGGAAAAAAAACAACACAAGAGCTTAGTTGAAAATCTGACAAACGAATGTCTTCACCTCGTTCCCAGCAATGAGATCACTGGATTTGTTTTTTAGAATTCTGTTATTTCAGCCAACCGTTAAATATCACCACCTGCAAAGAGCCACGCGGACTATTTGGGCTGCCTTTTTTGAATAAAATTATTGTTTGCATTTTGCTGTCAAAGAATTAAGATACCATTTCTCCTTTTCCAGCCCCTCCATGATTTAATTTCCCTTCGTCTTGGAAATTAACCACATCCACTTCATAAAAAAAAAAAAAAACCCACAACATTTTTCTTGCGACTTCCCTGTTATAAACTTATCTTAAAATTCAAGTATCAAGATCTGAAATAGAGAAGTAAGATACAATAAATCAGGGATGTACAAATCCCGGCAGCCAAGAATTGGTCCTTGAAACACATCGAAAGGATGAAAACGACGTCTGCTGTGACATGCCACCAAGTCCCACGTCCTGACTGCCCGTACTCCAGACCCTGGGACGCGTGGCGGCCCTTCCAGCCTCTGCATCTCGATTTCTCCTATCACAGCAAGATCCAGGCAGAGCTTTTCCTTGCCACGCTTGCTGGAGTCCAGGCAATGATGACACGGAGCAGTGACAGTGCTGTCAGGGCAAACGAGGTGAATATTGTGTCCGTGATCCAGGAGCAGCTAGCACATCTATCTAGATCAGCGAGCTGAGACACGCTGCCTCGTGGGGCATCTCTGCCTACGTCTCATCTAATTCAAAAGCGGCTCAGCGTGCCCCTGTCATTTAGACACTCTGTTTACGTGTTGAAATATGGATGCTCTAATTTAGTCACATTAATACAGGCTACTCGAAGCGTCCAAAGATGCTGGAGAATATACTTGTCAGGAAGAAAATGTGCCGGGAACTGGATGTTCAGAGGAGTAATTTGCGACAAAATAAAAGCTGTATTTCTCACTTCATACCTTGTCTCACATGAGCCTTATATTAATGTTACTTAATGTTCTGTGATTCTCTGATTCCACTTTTGCAATTTTAATAAACCATGGATGAAATCCATTTATTACTGTCATACTGGGAAGCTTAATACCCGCTCCAGCTACTCGTTGCTGATGTTCCCAAGTAAAAACATATTCCATCTAAAAAGAAACAAACACAAAAGATCTGCACAAAAAGATTATTTTTTTTTTTTTTCCCCAAATGACTCTTCTCTAAATTTCAGGACTGAAACGCTGAGTCTGCTCTCGATGGCCGTTTGGGGACCTAATTGCTAGTGAAAAGCCAGGGACTGCATCGCTGAGCTGTGCATTGCACTTTGGGAAGCGACATAAAAGCGTTTATTTACGGTCCAAAGGCGTTTACACGTAAAATATCTCACCCGGCCTTTGTCATTAACGTGCTCGTACACTGTGATGACTTCCTAGCACGCACTCGATTTTAAGCCTATTGCGATCAATGGCGCTCTCAAATTGATCTTTCTGGGCCCTGGGTCAGGTCTCCCGATCAACAGCAGTGCCTGGCCAGGCAGAGAGAAACTTCTGGGTATGGTTTTCCAGCGTCTGACACAACAAGGCCCTTTACATTAAAAACAATACAAATCATCGTCACAATTATCTTGATAAACAGAAAGCTATCAGCCCCGAGCAGAATGTCAAAAAAAAAAGATAATTAGATCCATTAAGCAACCTGAAAACTCTTCTTTTTTTTTTTTAAATTTTCCTTCCTTTCAAGAATGGGAGCTACAGAAAAGAGAGAGAAACATCAGAAGCATCTGAAAAAGTCACCTTCGTTATTTACAGCCCCAACAGATATTGCGGAATTATTTCGCTCCGTCGCCCACAAGCGATGTGTTCACGAGGAACTCAAGAGAAATATGTTCATGTTTTCCAACTTACCGTGCTTTGCCCTCCACCCCTGCCCGTATGCACCACCCGCCTCTCCCAAGACTTCCTATTTATTACGGTGGAAAAAAATGTTATTAGCTGAAGTGAAATCTGTGATGCGGGGTGTGAGCTAAGGTTGAAAAACAGGAGGGGGAAACTTCACCGAAACCACTTATTTCTTAGAGAATGTCCTTCCTTGCATCTGGAAGCTTTCTCAGCCTTGCTGCCCCAAGCTCTCCTCCTGGGGATGTTGCTGACCTTCTTCGTGATCGTGTTCTCCCTCTGCTCCATTTTTCATTTCTTTTGCTCCCTCACTTTTTTCCGCTCTGTGTTTCCTAGAATGGTGCCAAAACTGAACTACAGTTGGCTTCCAGTTGAGTTTCAGGATTTAAAAAAAGAAAAAGTGTAGAAATATTAAAAAAAAAAAAAGGTTTTCTGCAAATATCGTCTATGGTTAGGAAAATTGAAAGAATTTTTCACAGCCTCTATCAGGTTTCTCACTGTTTGACTTCTTACACAAGCATTCTCATCCACTAAAGCGATATCGACTATTTGACACTGGTGGGTTTAAAACCTCAGATACCATTTAAAATACGAGATTCTGGTGATGTTTTCCCACCTATCAATGGGTTTTAATGCTACGAAATGCTCTGCTTAAAGCAGAGCTGTCGGTCCTGGCAGTCTCCTGAATCTCGCCGAGTTTAGCCCTCTGCTAGAGGCTCCTCATGCAGCACCATAAAATGATTTATAGTGCCAGAAAGGGAGAAAAAAAATGGGAATACGTGGAATGTAAATGCCCCAAATCTAGAAAGCAAGCAAAAATCAATATATTCCTTGTGGGCGCTCCTCACCAGGCTGTGGGGTGCTCTTGCTGCCCAGCTGCGTTTCGGACTGGCTGTGGCTGACGGGGGTGATGTCCTGGCAGCTCTGCATGGGCGAGTCCCTGCCTGCGGGGTCGGAGCCCGTCGGCTTCTCCATGTTCTTCATTTCCATCTCCTCGTGGTGGATCCACAGATCTGGGGGCCTCAGGTCCTTCTGGCTGCCCTTCCTTTTGCTGGCGCTGTGGGTCGCACGTTTCCTGCAGCGAAGAAAAAAGAAAACAGGCACGTAAGAACATGCTTCCTCTTTGTAAGACCACAAGGATGGACACTGAGCGATCGGCATCTCCTGGAGAAGCCCTCTAGATGTGTCCTTCAAAGGTGTAGGCGACGTCGAAGTCCCCACGTGGCCACTTGCCAAGTCCCGTGCACGAGGCACCAAGTGCTCACGGACAGCACGTGTCCAGCAGAGGGGTGAAAGAGGGTGAAAAAGAGGGAAAAGCTGGAATTTTCTCCACGGGAAGGGCCTGGGCCTCGGCAGCTAGGCTCCTCAAACATGGAGCACAACGTCTTCTTCACAGCTGTAGAGAAAACCTTATCGTGCTCAGATAACCGCTTCTCCTGCACCAAGCTCCAGGCACTACTGCGAAAGGTGGCGCGGGGGTTATCCCGCCAGAAAAAAAAGCTCGAGGAGCTTTTCGGCTTTATGAAGCTCCGGTTGTTTGAATCAATTTCTATTCTTTGCTCAATTGTCTCAGCCTGATCTGGAAAGCAAAAGGTAGGCGGAACAACTACCTGCATTAAAAAAAAAAAAAAAGGAAGGGCTTTGCCTTCAAGACGAGGGCTGAGCACGTCCTGCAATGTAAATGAGGCCAAGGACAGTCCTGCCCCATCACCAGGAGCCCCTGGCAATGATATTTTGGCTTCAGCAGGAATATCTCGGTCCTCAACAGCCACCCTGAGGAGCAGACCTTGCTCAGGTCCTTGGGAGCAAGGAGATTTTTGTTTACAGCCCTACGAAATCAGACTCTTGGTCTCTGGCCGTAATTACCTTTCGCGCTCAGCCTGTTATTTTCTAATTGCCAAAAGGTAATTATTTAAAATGACAGCGTTGGGCAGAACAAGGAGGGAACGTTGCACTTTGCCCCCACGGGGGAAGGACAGCTCGTTAATACCCGCTTGGACAGGTCCTAGTGGCATCCTGATTAACACCTGCAAGAATAATTACGAGCGCCTTTGTTCGAACCTTAATACACGTCCGTGCTTGAAATTAAAAAGTAAAGTTGTTCTTTCAATGTCACTCAAAAAAAAAAAAAGGCCTTAATTTTGGTTCTATATAGAGAAGTGCTTTCTTCACTTCAGGATACAGCCATTTCTTTGTCACTTTCAATTGAACATAATTCATTTCTCCAGGCTGGAGCTAGACAAGGGAAAATTCAGCCCCAAACTAATTTTGTGCACAAGAGTAAATAGGGGGTTGTAATGAATGTGTCATTCCAACCATAACTACAAAACTGCTACGGCAATGATATCATTTAAAAATATATGCAATGATCTAGCTCGGCTTGCATTGTTTTTTGTTTTTTTTCCCTTGCAAATTATTGATGCTCTGACAGCCCACGAGCAGCAAATTGAATCGGAGCCAGGAACGCAGACGAAAAGGTCATCAATAACAAATGAAAATTAATCATCCCCGGGAAGGTTTTGTTTGTGCAATGCAAGAGTTGAGGTTCATCTGAAAACGCATCTACCCCCCCATTCCAGGGGGAGGCAGAAACCTTGCAGTGATGGAAACACCCACATCGGATCCAAACCTCAGCTGCAAACCATCAGAAACCGATGCTTTGGAAGTTTAAGGTTTACAGTGGGATTCACGTTTAGTCCATTACCCATTTCCAAGGAGTCTGGAAGTGGAAACGTGATCTCAGGTGGCAGCGTTCCTGTTGCTGTTCAGTTATTTTACAACGTGAAATGCGCCCAGCTCGCATAGCATAAAGATACACGTTTCTTTCCTAAGGATAAATGTAAAAATAGAGATCGGTTCTGCCCTTAGAATATATACTGGGCTCATGCAATTTTGAATGACGGTAGCAGAACTTAAGCTCTGCTTTCAAAATAAATAAACTCGCTGCAGGGAAAACTCTTTCTAGTTGTCTGTTTCCATAGGCTCCAGCACAACAATGCCTGGGCAGGGGCTTCAGTCGCTGTACAGCTCACTCACACAGCTAACAGTGAAAATATATACATTAAAAAGGACAATTTTTCCAATAATACAGAGTGAGATTGCTCTTCATTTTGTAATTAATGTCAGAGAAAAAAGTTAGGTTTATAACAACTCCGCCTAGCTTAATTTTTAACAGTTTAGGACCTTCCCTATCTGGATATCTCAGAAATAAACTGTTATTTAGAAATAAACTGAGAAATGGATTTAGAAATAAGCTGAAATGAACCGTTCTCGAATCAAAACCAACCTTAACTGTTCTGAACTGTTCCTAAAACAAGCAGCGGGCACGGAGCAGCCCCGAGCAGCCCGAGCTGGCGGCTCGGCAGGGCTCAGGACCGCGCCGGGAGCGGTGCGGATGGGGCCAGTCATCATCAGCAGCAGGGCTGATAACTGCTTAGCATCAGCCCTTTGGATGGGATGTTTGGACCCCTGCAGGCGAACAGCTTTTAGTGTCTGATTCGGGCCAATTACAGGACCGGGTGCTGGGTCGTGCAGTAGGCAGGGTTTCCATCCCCCCGCAGCTACAGACAAATGCATCCAAAGGAAGCCCAGCGAGGCCTTTTCCAATTCACCTCGTTTGCCCTGATATAGCGCTGTAACTGCTCTAAGTCGGCTGTCTTTTGCCTTTCGGGCTGTATTAAAGGGAAGTCAACTGGTGTAAAAATCCTATTAAAAAAAAAAAAGAAAAACAACGCATCAACAGATCGGGAGTACAAACCAGTTCTTTCTCCCCTAAATCTCCCCCACTGTTTTCAAGCGAACCATCATTTCATTTTGGCCTCTTTATTTCCTGCCAGGCAGCCTGAAAACCTCAGACCGGTCCCTGTCTCTCCCATCACCTGGCTCCATCATCTGTCCCCATTAAGATCCCACCCCGTGCCACTGCTGCGAGCAGGACGCACGTCCCAGGGGAACAAACCGAGGCTCTTCAGGGGCTGCCAGCTCAATCCCGTTTAACTTCAGGGTGATGACATTTTGTTTAATGTCTTCCCAAGCACGTACTGGCACATCCACGTTAGTTCTATGGGATTCAAATCAGTCTTAGCTTATTTTTTGTCATCTCTTTTTAAGTTGATCCCTGCCCACTATACTAATTGGTTGGGCACTTGTTCAAGACCGCATTTCATGTTTAATTGTTTAAATACGCGCTACCTACAGTCCAGGCTCAGAAGAGACGTCCACCCTCATCTTTTCTCTTGGGCCATAACCTCATGGTACCGGTCCGTGGGCTAATTGTTGTGACGTGTTAGACAAGTTTCCCATCTCAGAAAGCCTTAAAAAATTTCCTGGGAGAAGCAGGTACTGCGGTTTGAGAGCACGTTGCATAAGGCGATATCGTCCTTTAAGATTCAGCCAGGATTCATGAGCTACGACCTGCCCTGCCCAGACCAGGAGGGTATTTGGGGACAGGGTGATGGGCGGCCCCGTTGCCCACCCTCCAAAGAACCCCATCAGCAGACACACGAGCTGGCGAGGATGTAATTATGGTGAAGGGATGGATCTCAGTCCCTGCAGGTGCCCTTACGCACACCTAAATTATTGCACCTGGATCTTCACCCGGCTTTTCCTCCCCTGTTTTTTCCCCGTGTCAAACTGCCGCAGGGTTTCTTTATATTTCATTCTCCCCTTGGTGGCAGAGACAGAAAACACATCCTAAGCCACCTAGGGCAGTTAGCAAGTTGTTCTGTGTAATATGTTTCACTGTGCTTTGTTCAGCCAAGTTTTAATTAACTGCAGAAATACGACTTTCTTCCACCGAAGGCTTACGGGAGATTATTCCATCACCTGCAAGTTTCTGCTCTGGGGAAGCACTGCATTATCCAGCAGGACTTGGCCTTTCCCCTTACGGCAGTCCTTTTGTTCAGCAGCTCGCTGGTGATTTTATAATAAGAACCAGCTGCCAAAAAAAGCTGCTATCTAAACTCTGGGTGTCACAGGATGCAGCTCTCCAGGCAGGTCAGAAACAAATTCACACCAACAAAATCTGTTCTGAAGAAGCTCAGTTTTCTTTTTCCCTGCTGCTCGACATTTAAGATCCATCGTTTCACATTTATCGCGCTATTTTGTCCTCATTTTCCGTTCAGGAATGGCTGGCGTGGGGTCACTTGGGTCAGGCCCACCCGCCCGTTCACACCTGGAGATGCTCAGAAGTTACACAGCAAATAAAAATCTACCGGCTTCGTAGTTTTTTTAATTAATGGAGAGGAATAAATGCCTTCAGATGGGAAGCCTTCCGATATCTTCGGATAAGATAAACACTTCTCTGAACACTCCCATTCCTCCCAGGGGGCTACAAAGGAGGTCCAGGCTGATTAATTCAGACCTGGGCATGTAAGTTTTGACGCTGGACAGATGAACCTCTCTATTTGTTTGTCTCTCTTGCAATTCCCTTCTCCTTTCAAGAAACTCAGGAGAGCTTTAGCCTGGATTCAGCGAACACCACTCAACGGACGCATTTCCATTGCCTTCCAATGATGGCCTGATTTTCAGGTGTTAAAATTCACAACAGAAGCCAATTGTAAAATCAGCTCAGCATTCAGCTACCCGAGCCCTCCTAGAAGCAAGGGCCCTTATTTTTCTGCCTCGACGAGAGCTTTCTCGGTTAAAAAGTCGACGCTCAAGGATCCACCTTTACAGAAAGCGCTTCCCCTGGTGACTGTCAACCACCACCAGCTGCCGTCTGCCTGTGCTCAACCAGCTCGAGGCTCATTTTGGCAAATGTGGGAGCCCTCCTGTCCCCCCCCCCTTCTCTCACAGTGTCACCCTTCTCTAAGCATCCACGCAAATCAAGGTAATAAATTTGGTCTTGCCCTTCACGCAAAAAAATATATCATTCTTGTGGCTGAACTATGCTTACACTTCACTTTCTCATGGCCAATATTTCACAAGAGTAGAATAACGAACCTTTCTGCTGAGTATTTTTCAATAAATTCAATGTGTCAAACCCAGCTCTGTTTCAAATACACTTACTCCTCCTCCAAATTCTCATTAAAAAAAAGAAAAAAAACAGCATTTTGCTCTACACTGCTGCCCTTTTATAGCATTTTAGAAGAATCCTAGATTTTCCCCTTTAATCTTCTATGTTTTTTTTTTATTTTTTTTCCCAAGTATTTAAGAATTATCTCGAGAAACAGTTGTTGTTGCCTTTTCCTGGAAGACTTCTGGCGACAGCCTGTCTGGGGAGGAGAGCATCCTCCCAAAGGTTACCGAGCGAGCAGGACTGTCTGTGGTCCTCAGCCGTGCAGGTGCAGAGCTGCGGAGCCAGAAAGTCTGATAGCATCACCAGGCACAGACACTTTTTTTTTTTTTTTCCTTTAAATCAATGGGATTGATTCTTCCCTGTGTCTGAATTATACTTGGCAATGTAAACAACAGAGAGATGTGCCTGACAGGCTGATTTCTCCAGGCTCACCGCAGCGGGGGTGCTTATTCTTTTACCACGCAACCTGGGGGCAGGGAACGTTCTCCACTCGTGAGCGATCTCCAGCTTTCCCAAGCCCACACCTCCAAAAACTACAAAAGATCCATCCCAAAAACGCACTTTGATCCCAAACTCCCTCCCTCCTCTGTACGAATGTCATCGCCTGCATCTACTTTGAAGCGTAACGGGCATCATCGCCCTCTCCTTCTGCCCTGAGATTTGCGAACGTACTTTCTCTGCTGTGCCGAGGAGCGCCTGGTGCAGATGACGGCCACCACCACCACCACCACCACGGTGATGACGCCGACGGTGACGACGATGATGACGAGGAGGTTGCTGTTCTTCTGGGGCGTGACGCTGCCGTGGGGAGGGTGCATCTGCCCGATGGGGGGCTCTGAAAGGACACGGACAACGACGGGCGGTTAGCGGTGGATTCATTCCTCTCCCTCTTTCGGAGTCCCCCGTAAAGCACAACAAGATGCAAAGCCTTTCGGGCGGCACCAATTCATCTCAAAAAGCAGACGGAGGGCGCAGAAGGGTGCCACGAAGAGATGAGATTTACATCTCACTGCATTTCAGTGGTACAGCAAAAAGGAAAATATTTAAAGAGTAATGACTTTGCGCTTCCTGGGTATTAATAACGTGGTGTCGGGAGTCAATAACTTGCAGCTCTTTTTTGCTATTACCAGCTCGTTTTTGCTATTATCAGCTATTATTATTATTATATCTCCTTTGGTTTCAGTGTAGCTGCAAGACTGGGACTGAAGATGCCCCCATTTCTGGCATCGAGCCCCGGTCAAACTGACTTGAAGCACAGCTCCCTTGCTTCTGACAATTTTTCCCCGTTACGTAGGGAATAGGACATTTTATGCTTTTATAATAATTTCAGATTTTTGTGTCTCTACTGATAGGGTCATCTGTTACGGACACCCCGCACAGAACAGCGAGGGATGCTTAGCTCTGCCTGCTAAGGGGGTATTATAGGCACTCTGTAAGACTACAAACTCACAAATCCCCCAAACCCTTTCCACTTAAGCTAAAAGAACCTAAATCTTGACCAGGATCGGTGCAACGGGATGCAAAGAGAAGAGCTGTGCCCCTGCACGTCAAGGATTTCACAAGAAAAGGAACTCGGGAGTTGTCTGATGGCGTCATCCCCACAGCCTCCCACGTACAAACTAAACAATGTGTGTGTGTGGGGGGGTTCATTTTGCCTTTAGTACAGCTGAATGAGACAGGCAAAAAAGGCAAATCTTTCCAAATAACAGCTTTAGATAGTGATAGATGTAATTTAATTGTAATATTCTGCCTTCGTTTTCTGCCCTAATGTCCTTTCTTTACTTAACTAATTAAGTTATTGAAATAATTTGCCTTTTCTCATGGCTTTTTTTCAGGCAATTGAATATGACAAGCAGCTGCAAGTGCCATCTTTTTGGCATTACAGTGGCCTAGTACAGAAATCCCAAAGATTTTGCTTTCTTTTTCATTTCCATGCTGAGTAAAAGGCACTGAAAGAATACATCACATAAAATAATACAGAGAATACCAAGAAAAACAACGTTTTCTTTCCCTACCCTTTACTGCAGGTCCTGAAAGTTCTCTTTACGTCTCTAAAGTCACTTTTCCTATAATCACGATGAAGTATTTTATATTTTATATATATTAGGGAGAGCAGGAGCTAAGCCCCAACACCTAACGGTGGTATACTGGCTGCAGCAAACTAGGACAGGAGAAGGTAAGGAAACTTAGCATTCCTTCCTTGTCTTGGCTGAGGAAAATAATCAGTCTGAGTTAATCAGCAATGTGCCTTGTAATTATTTTGTATCTGGAACCTCACTCGGTACCGCATTTCAGGGAATCGTGCCTGTTGTTTCATTCAATAACGGGAGGTGACAAGGCTTTGTTAGGTACTGCAGGTGGGCTCAGGAATATAAAGTCATTCATTTTGCATCTACACCCCAGCTGGCAATGATTAGGTCCAGTTAATTTGCGTTAATCTACAGGGTTGAGCCTTGTTTCTTCCTATTTTAGGGCAGAACTAATTAATAAAGAAATGCTATTTTCCAGAAAGACGAAATGGAAATGCAAGAAAATAAAATACACTTCACAATTTTTTTGGGAGCTGTTAAATTTTAGAGGCATGAATCTAAAACACCTCTTGTGACAGGACTGGGGTATCTGGGGACAGGCTTTGGGAACACTGCTTCAGCCGGAAAACTGACAGGTAGTGTGGGGATCTATTTTAAGACAGCCAAGAGAGAATATATGGTGTCCCGACCTTATTTTTTGTTAACATTTCTGATTAAAACTACATCTGGGGTCCAGCCTGGCAGGTGGTGGGCGCACTGGGGAGCCTCCAAAGCAGGAGAGAGGGGAACAAGAGGGAAATAACAAAAAGAAAACCAGAAGGTTATCACCGAAACCCCACTTAATAGTTGGGTGTCATCGGAGGGAGCCTGCATTTACCGTTCAGGCTGCTTCTGTCAATCAGGTTGGTGTCCACCGACCAGTAGGAGCCATCGCCGTGACGACCTGTTGATGGAAAAAACGATGGAAATGTAACTCCACAACCGTTTCACTGCTTCTGTTTCTCAAAATTGCCTATTTTCTAACTCCTAAGATTTAAAAAAAAAAAAGAAGGAATATGATTATTATTCTAAAAATGTTTTGGCTGCTGAGGGAATAGTTGCACTCCAAATTAATGCAGTAAAATTTGAGGTGTTTGTCTTTTCACCTGCTTAGTTTAGTCCCATTTATCAGCTTTGGGTGAAATAGCCACGATGGTTCTGCCAAGAGCAGCATCTCTGCTTCCTTGCATCTGAGAGAAGAATCGCAGAGGGTGGTAAAGTCCTACCAAGCTCCTCTTTGGCCCTACCAGTATGGGAGCGAGGAGACAAAGCCCATGGCAGAAGGTAAAGAGCTCTGGCTTGGGGTAAAAAATGCTCTTTTGGTGGAGACCAAGCTTATGATTATGCAACGTGCTCTTGGGACGGGCAAGCTGCACTACAGCAAAGCACAAACGTGGCCATTTCATCTCCCCAAAGCTTTTTTGTTTGTTTGTTTGTTTTAAATTAAAATAGCCTGAGCACTCCCAGGTGGCGTGGTGTGATGCGAGCAACGCTCTGCTGGCCCAGTGGCTCAGGCAGAAGAGATCTCCTGGGACGGGCAGAGGCTGCTGGATCCGATGCCATAACACCCCTGGGCATTGCCATGCCCCAGGGCAGCCAAACAGCGCCTGCGGTGGGCTTTGGGTGGAGAAGGGACAACGGAAACATCTGGAAAACTCAATGCAGAGCAGGGGATTACTCCCGGTAACTTCTCCTTCCAACGACCACCATCTCCATCCGATCCCTTGGCAGATTCGGCCAAAAAAAAAACCCCATTTTCTCCCTTTCCTGCAGTTGTTTGTTGCTGCTGCGCACCGTTAAACAACTGTCATATTCCTCTCCAGAGGTACTCGTGTTTCTGTGGGCTGTGAAGGAATTGATGTGCATAACTTTGTCTACCAATTTGGCAAGTATTTTGTGATGAATGGCCCTAAATAAATGTAAGATGATTATCATCAGAAGAGACTTCAGTGTAATCATCTTTTCAATCAGCGTAATTGCACAGCTACAACAACTTGATCCCGAGAAAACAAGGTTGCAAAATGTTTAGCTGTAAAAGCAGGCAAAATAGAGATAAATGTAAGATATATAGTAATTCTGTTTACCACAATGACACTCTACAGCAGTCATATTCACGGTACTACACTGCTACCGGTGAACACGTTGTGACACCGGGGTTATATTGTGCTTAGGAGCCTGGGTATCTCAATGGGAGACTGCTACACATTGCTATTTTTGATATTTAGCCCACACTGACAGATCTTAGAGGGAGCTTAACACATTCAAAAATTCAGTCTGGATATTGGGAACTTAAAAAAAACTAACCTGCATGCCTGACTCCAAGTTCAGTACTTTTTGAATTAGCAGAAGAGCACTTTTCAAGGCATTATATGTGACATTTTTATCGTATAAATATTTGCGTAAACAGCTGCCCATTTCAGTTTTCCTGGTTCTTCTGAAATTAAGGACTACTTTCCTGAGGAAAAGCAGCACTCGGTGTGATGGGTGTCCTGGGCAGCTCAGATGGATGTACCCTGGCCCGAAGACCCTGCCTTGGGAAGCGACCAGCAATGGAAATCCAACAACGTAGCAACTAGGCTACATTGAGCATATCCAGGGGGTTTTGGGGCTAGAAACGTTTCCAAAACTCTTTAAAGACTGAATTTAGGTTCATTCAGCTTTGTTCTGCTATTAAGACATTATTTGGAATAACGTGCTTTGGAATAACGTGCCCTGTGCTTAGCGTTGCTGTCGCTCTCCACCTCCTTCCTATGGCACCAGTGGGCTTCCCATCTTATGGAAGACAATTACAAAACTCCCGTTCCACTGAATTCAGATGTAAACCCTCCATGCCAACCAGAAAGACACTTACAAGGTGGGCATAACTCAACAGGTATGTCTAGATCTCTTTTTTTTTTCGGTCAGACCATGGACTACCTCTTTGACTTCCACCAGTTTCCAGCGGAGCTTTTTTCCTTCGTGTTATTCCAGCTTTTGGAACAAACCATTGTAACACCTTGACTAATGAGCTTCTTTTTCCAGAACTGCCTTTTTACTGGAGGTTAAACAATCTTCAAACTTGCTTTTCCTACTTTTTTAAAATGAGTTTTAGCATGCTTTCTGAGGCACCAAAACCTAAATCCGTACGATCCTACATATTCTTTCTCATCTCTCACTCCTCCATTTCACTTCTTTCACGTTTCAATGACTCGACGTTTTGTTTTTTTTTTTTCTCTGAAAAAGCAAGCCCCTTTTCCATGACCATTATATTCAATAACCATTTCAACTTGACCTTGTCAAGGCAAAAAAAAAAAAAAAAATCAAGACGTCTGTGACCACAACAGATCTTCATCCTCTCAGGTCTCCAGCACCTGGAAATGGGCCAGAAATTCTGTTGGGATAATAGTGTAAATCTCTTGCCTTTTTTTTCATGCTTTACTTCAGCAACTTCTTTACTTGTTTATTTATATATTCAGGTACACCCAGGTAGCATAGACAGCTTGGTAGACATTGAGAGAACGGGGCAGTGCTGCTCTTTTCTCAAAAAATGCTTGCTGCAAGCCAACTACTTGGGCTGGAGAGCTGGATGGGGAACGATGCACTACCACTGCTCTTGCATTTTGCCTTAAACAGTCCAAAACTACTGAGAAAATAAGCCGAGCAATGTTCTCCTATGAGAAAGCAGAGACTAACTGATGTTTCCTGCCTCCCCAGGTATCCCTCCCTTTTATCCTTGAAGAGTTTATTCCTGAAGAGGGACATCAGGCTAGCCTGGGATGTGCAATGCTGCGTGGGCATTGGAAAAAACTGTTTCTGAAGGCACCTGTCTCCCCCTGTTGACCACGCTATGTGGCAGACCTCGAGACATTCAGCTTTGACCACTGAAGTTCTGCATCCATCATCATTTAAACAAGTCAGAGCACGAGAATTTGTGTCTTCTTGTCTTCCCACCCACAGCCAGCACCAGGTAATGAAGGAGACAACACACTGTGCTAGTGAGAGCTGAAGAGCTCAGAGAAGGCAGAAATATTCTTAAGTTTGCTTTTCAGTATGTATGTGTAAGCTGGCAGACTTCTGGGAAGGACCCTGGGGTTTGGGCAGAAACGCACGATTAGATGAACAGATACCACATTTCCTCTTGACTTTCTAGTTCTGCTTTTTCAAGGTGCCTCCTGAGGTAGCTGTCTCAGCGACGTCTCAGCATAGCAGGAAACGCAACCATTATGCAGGAATAACCCTTCTTATAATTTCAAGCGTGTCTTCTGAGATCCCTCCTTGCAGATGCTTTCCATGTTTTTGACCTTAAGAAAGTTTCTGAGTTTTTTTTTCTTTCCTCAGAAGAGGTTCTTCTGATAAATGGGATACTTTTTATTGCTTCTCCTACTAGCAAAGAGCATTACAGACTACTGCATTATTTGTTTAGGAAGCAGCTCTTTGAAAAAGATCTGAATAGCTCATCCTTTCACTGATGCTACTCCTAGAGTTTGCAAAATAGCTTCAGAACCGAAAGCCCGAGGCCGTCAAAGGAAATAAAGAGGCAAACCAAACACCTTCTGCTGTCACTGCATGAGACAACGCGGCTTTTTTGGGGCTGATAGCAGGCTATAGATGTACTGGCAGCTGTTTTCACACAGGAAGACACATGAAAAATGCACGTTACAGCTTCCAGCCCACCACCACCGAGCACAGGAAGGTTTTGAGCAGGTGAAGAGCAACACGCCTGCCCAAGTCCAGCACAGTGAAGACTGAACTGCAGACAGCCAAAATCCACACTTGACTGGACTGCGCTTCAAACTGCCTTGCTCTGAGAGCTGAAACCATTAGTGTGCTGTTTATTCATGAGATGAAGAGCACCGAGGTGTAAAACCACAGGTGTGCCACCACACAGATGGCCTTCGGTCCCTCTTCGGGAGAGGCAAAATCCCCTGAAGACCCAGCACCACCTGGGAACCCTGCAATGGGCCTCCAGGCCTGGTGCTGGACAATGCAGGCCACCATTTTCCTTGGGATTCGGAAGCACAGATGTAGGTTTGTAGATTTCCTTGGGATTTGGAAACACAACTGCCTTGCATGATCTTCTCCGTGGACTTTTTGTGGAGCCTGGTATGGCCACGGGCCCTGCTCCGGGCATGGGGAGCAGGAGACCTCCCGCAGGCCTCACCATGGCAGTAAATGCTGAAGTTCAATCTTAAATCTCCAGTTTATGGTCTATAAAGAGGAATGTCACATATAAAAAAACTTATTCTATACATACCTTCCATTCCATACACAATTTATCTGTATAGTTTATAATGGTCCATTGCACGGAAAATAGTTTTTTGGAAACCAATAGAACTATCAAAATGTACTGAAATTTCCTAAGATAATGAAAAATATTTGTTCAAAATTGGGTATGTTTCCTTTTATCAAAATTTCCAGGGGATGCTCTAAAATGGCTGTAATCCAAAGGCAGAGATCAGCTTTTTCTTCTTTCACAGATCTAATTCCGATGGCCACACATTACTGTTTACAAGTCCTATACTGACAAACTGTGGACTAAATTTAATATTGGTTTATCAAATGAAAACTGGGGCAAGATAAAACAGAGTGAATTAATCTCTTCTTCATCCAGTTTGCCTCTAAATTCCAGATCAAAATCATAAACAGAGTTTTTTAGACTTCAGGAAGCCTCAACAAGAGCTCCTAAGAAAGCAGCCGGCCTTCTCCTACATACATAAAATTTGTGACAAAAAATCTCTCTTGAGCATCTGAAACTGTAATTTCATGCTTATTTTCATATTACGACTTCTGCTGCCTTTACGATGGCCAAAAACTGTTGAAGTTCTCCTCAGATTGTGCTCTCCGCCCCATCTCTTTTACCTCACGCAGGCCCCTCGAGGCTGCACTGCCCCGTGCCCCAAAACCCCGGGGTCTTTGCCCAAAGCTCCCTCACGTGCCCCACAGCCTCCAACTCTGCTTTGCTTCCTCAGAAGTGCCTTTTGCTTCCTGAACTTCACAGCCACGTGCCGGCGTCGGAGATGGATGACCTACCAGAGTTAATTCGTGTCACTCAATAAGAATTGCATTTGTGGCAGAGACAGCCCCCAAGGGCCTTGTCCAAAGCACGGAGCAATTTAAAAGGCTATCACTGACTTCAGTGAGCGTCGCTTCAGACCCTGGATGATTAAAGAATTAGCTTTGATTATTTCTGAGGCAAACGAGCTTTTAGGAAATTTGACTTTATCTCGCTGCTCGCAGTACGGTTACAGTGAGACCTGGCCCCGGTGACTTGTCTTTAATAGAGTTGCCTGCAGATCGAGTGAGGACCTCAGACCTTCCCTTATTAGAATTCACCACGGACGTCACGTAAAAGTGGAAACTGAATTTAGATATCAACGAGCCTAGGAAACAAACCACAAAAGGCTGAGAATTTCTTCTTATATACTACAGCCTTAAAGAACTAAAATGCGGTGTATTTCCCCTACCCAGACAAAAGGCAGTATTTATGTACAGGTAGTACCAAGAGGGACCGACCATGTTTACCTCACGTTGTGCATGCCTGCTGTCAGCTAAAGACCCAGCAAGAAGGTCTCATTTTGGTAACTTACGTGGCCAGGAGGCGGCTTTGCTGCAGGGAGAGGGCAGGGTGACGGGAGGTGGATGGGGTCGAGCACCCAGGGCGCAGTTTCTATCCTCTGAATTTCGCTCCCTGCTAATCCTACTGCTTTCCCAATTATTGAAAGCCATTGTAGCTTTCATACTTACAGGTATCTATATGAGCAATATCTATAAGCAGCACAATAACAGCTATTTTGCTATTGTCATCGACCACGAGCTATCCAGCATGCATTTAGTAACCACCCTACACGCTGAACGCTGTGTATCATTTTGTATCTCCAAATGATTTTTAAAAAATGCAGAAATAGGTCTTAACATTACTTCATCTAGCCACCGTGACACCATGTAATTTATTATTTTCAAGTGAATAACAAATCATAGTTATATTTTAAGCATGATACATGCTGAGACTGTGAGCAGCTGGCTGGGAGAGGAAGAGCTCCCCCCAAATGTTTAAAGCAATGAACTGGAGCTTCTGCAGGCTGCACCCTTCTGCAGGCTGCGAAACCCTCGCAAGGGTCACAGCTTCCCCAGAGGAGCAGGATGCACAAAAGGAAAATGGCCCAGAACTCTTTCTCTGCAGTCATTCAAGGAATATGTGCTCACTTGCCATATGCAGAGTTAACCTGTCATGCTTATTCACTTCTCCCCATTAATTACACCACAGCACAAGAAGGGAGAGGCAGGTGTCTCTGCAGAGGATCTGATTTTGTTAATCCCCGTGGTGGAGGTAAGATCACACTCCTACGGAACAGAAAAATGCTTTGCCACATCTTCTGTATTTTTTCTACCCACAAGTAGAACACTGAGCATCCGAAAACCTCCGACTTCTCCGCAGCATTACAGGGAATGAAGCGAGCAGAAAGTCAGGAGCAAGGCACTGCTTTTCCTGACACCGGTTTCCCGGGCACAAGATTTGGGGCAAGTTTAGAGAAATAATGGAAGATGTATATAAGAGTGGTTGTGCTACAATAGCTACAAAAAGCTACGGTGCTGTGACAGCGAGGGCAGAGCCAGGAGCTCAGAGGCTGCCTGCCAGAGGCTCTTTTTTGAGGCTTTGCCTCTCGAAATCGCAACCAGCTGTGATTGGAGATGCTCCATGTGTTGTGCCACAAGGTCATTAAATAGCACTCATGCAGCAGTACAGATATGATGAAAGAGGGAAGAACTAAAACAAACACAACAAACTCTATTTTCCACCTAGCCTTCCTTTTTTCCTCCATTTTTTAAAAAAAATGAACTTGACACTCTTTCAATCCTGCTTTACCAGGTGATACTTTGTGCTGAAGCCTCTCTCCTACATTTTCTGAACCTGCCTGAATACATTTTAAATGCAAATTCGAGAAAAATATATTGATAATTTACTTTCAGGCTTCTTTGCAACCTAACACATTTACCTTTTAAAAGCAGTTTTTATCTATTCAAACCTGACATTTTCAATTTGTGTGTGCTGTGGTGCAGTAAATCATACCGAGCAAAACCAGCTTTTAATTTTATAATTTAGATACTTCTTTCTGCCTTTATGGAGAAGATTATGTGCTGAAATTAGACATTGAATTTCCCAAACTGACTGAGAGTGGGTCTCACCTACGGGGAAGTGCTGCCTTGGTGTACTGCAGGTGGTACCTGGTACACGGTGAAACCCTCGTGAAGGAACAGGGTAACTCCCATGGGTGTTCCAGGTTGAAGCCCTAAATAATGCTCTCGTTTCCAGCAGGAATTTCCATGTTGCAAGTTAACTCAGTTCACTAAATCAGGGTATGATGGCAGCTGGTAAGTAAAGCCAGGGATTTGAGGCTGACCTCTCACTTTGCCTTTGACACGAGCGTGAAGTGAGAGTCTAAACCACACACACCTCCCAGCATCACCTCTGAGTTCTCCCAAAGTCTCCGTGACCGTTTCCTTGGGCAGATGTCACAGAAATGTATGATGTTCTGGGTATAATTGAAATAAATACTTGAGAATAAATAGGTCCAGAGTAAAAAAAAAATGGAAAATACCCTAGCAACACACTTTCCAAGTACTGAAAAGGAGATAAGAGCAGAGGAGCTGTGACTAATCAGACATATTCATATTTGGAAAACATAATGATAATGCCTTGAAAAGTTGACTAAACTTTGCTATTATTAAACGAGAGCTGCTGTTTTGAGGGAAAAGATGATTTATGATTTCTCACCATGAGGCTTCTGAACTTTAATCTATAACCCACGAAAGGGTGCAAGAAGAGCCGGGGAATTACGCTGAGCTTAATTATATTTAACGTGAATTATTCAGAAGTGCAGCAGAGAGACTAAAAATTTATTTTATACAAAGCAGCTTGACATTTTAATTGGTCCTTCAGAAAAGAGACAAAACAATTTCCTCTCCCGAAAATTTACATCTTCCCCATCAAAGCAGCAGCCTCAGCCGAGCAGAACTTCATTAACAAGATTAATTAGCGCGCCGGCGCCTGCCTCATCAGGTGTGCAGCCCAGGTGAAAGGCGGCGGCGCGGCGGGGATGCCGGGAATGAAGGCGACAGATTGAGGGCACCGTACCTTGGTCATTGGCCATTTTGTCGGGGTGCTCAACTGCAAGAAAGAGACAACGTCGTTAGAGCCGGGCCGCGGGCGAAGGGAAGCCCCAGAGCAAAGCATCCCCAGGCAGGCAGCGCAGGGGGGAAGGAGGTTTTTTAGCCTTCCCTTTTCTCAAAGAGCCCCTGAAGAACTAAAGAGGACAAACACAGGTCGCACCGTGCTTTCCGTCAAATATTTGCACAAAGTTTTTCCAAAGGTGAAAAGTTGCCCACGGTATTTTTTCGTTCTCTCGTTCTTTGATATGCCACTATGATCTGGGAAGTTTAATTAAGCAAGAAGGGAAAGAGAGAGAGAGGCAGAGAAGAGAAACTCCGGTTCTTTGAATAATTACGGTCAAATCACCTGCAAGCTGAACGCTCAGCTTGACGCATATTATCATTGTTTCAGCTTTTTACAAAAGACTTTAGAAGTATTTACATGTTTTTGCATAATAACCATAAAAGATAGCGTGATCTGAAGTGTACTCGACAAGACTTCAAATTTCAATAGATACATTAAAAGCCTTCCTTTTTCAGCTTCTCTTGGATACATAAAGAGCCACCGTCATAGAGCATTAACCGGTCCTCTGCTTAATGAATATGCAAGAATATCAAATGCAGGAAATTGGGGGAAAAAAATGTGATTTGGCGCATGAATCTGGAAGTTTGATCACGACCACCTGCAGGTGGAGGGCATGCTGAACCCCTCACTGCTAAAAATCTCTACGAAACCTCTGCTAGATCGTGGCGTTGTGCTAGGGAACAGTGAGGGTGCTGAGCTAGCAGCAGCTTACATCCAACCTGTCCTCCAGACGGCCACATCTATATTCTCCACGCCTGTGGAAGGGGGAAGAGCTCCTTCAATGACCCCCAAACCCGTTAGAGGGCACTGCAGGGCTGGGAATGCTGCCCCACAGGCCCACGGGCAGCCCCTGAGGTTTTGGGGCTCCAGCACAAATGGTACAGCGGCAGGGCTTAACCTGGTGCCTTGCAGAAGGCCCATGAATCAAATTTTCCTTCCTGATCATAGCACGAAGGGAACATTTGAGAGTGTGAAGCTCAGGCTGTGACCTCCTTCTCCCTCTCTCCCCCTTTCCATTTGTCCCTTTACATCCGACAGAGGTTTTTATTTAGCCTTGAAGCCACCGGTGCATTAACGGGCAACTTGGCCAGTGTACATGGACCGGAGGAACGCTGCGTGTGATTCCGATAAGCAGAATGCTGTTTCATTCTCTTTAATTAAAGGAGCTCAGCCTGTTTGTAAATGCTGGCCGAAATCCAGAAGAGGTGCAGCTCAGCAGAAGAAAGCACACGTACATTCAGCAAGTGCGGCTCTAAGATTTCCTGGTTTCTGCAACAGATGAGAACCATCACTGACAAATTATTTGAAAGACTAAAGAAATCCTCCCTCCGCTGCCTGTCACGGGTTCATTCATTCACCCTGCAGCTATCACATTTCATCGGGCAGTTGCAAAGAAATTTCGGGTTGTATTTACTTATTTCTACTTCGTGAATTTCTGAAAATGATTCATTTATACACCACCAAATAATGTAACATTGAGACAGTCTCTGTTCTCTGCCACAGACACATACATGTGTGTATGTGTGTATAATATTTAGTGAAATTATCCAGGTATTTTCTCGGTAAGGGGTAAGAAAAACCCTAGTAATGACTTCAAGTTTTGGGCCAAGTCATCTAGTGAGAAAGATGTGGGATGTTTAATCACATTTTATCCATCTTGCAGGCTCCTTATAATGTTTGCATCAGACTCTTCATGCATGCAGTGATAAATTCAGCCAGCCAGAGCATAAAAAAGCAGATCCTCGAGTGGTGTAAACTGTCACAGATTGATTGAAGCTCACGGTGTAACGGCAATTTACATAAGCTAAGGATTTGCCATTTGCCTGTATATTATCATCAGTGGAGCTGAGGTGGAAGAACATAAACTCACTGCTCCATGGGAGCGTTATTTACTACTAAACATACCTATTTCTCACAGACCACTACATTTTCATTAGTAAAGGAAAGTCACCACAAATACTTACATGGCAATTATAACACAAGTAATGGCTTGGTTCCCTTGGAGGAACTTTATGGGTTATAATATACGAAATCAGACAGTAGGTGACTTAGTGGATCTTTGATGCTTTTTTTCCTTCTTCATGGCTTGAAACTTTCCCTGATCAGGACATATATTTGTCATCAGAGCATACATTACCGTATGTTGCCTACATCTCTTCCGTTAATAATCATTAAGGGCAGGAAACCAACATTTCTGCATAATTCAGAACGCACTCAAGACTTCAGAAAGTCTTTTCACCTCAAGTGCAGAGATATATTTGTCAAAAAACCAGTTGAATATTATTGAACATGACATTTTTAGGGTGGTTACCATTAAATATTCATGGCAGGGCATTAGACATAGTCCTTGTAGGCAATTACAAGATGTAACAAATGTATAAATTCATCTTTTTGGTATCTGTTGATGCTGTCTGATCCAGAATTCATTTCCCAAATGAGTTTTATGGTACTTTGTGTAAACATTACAAAGTAGGGGGTATCTAGTACATTAATCTTTCAGTTTACTTAGATATCCGAGTCTCTATATCTTTTGATATCTCATTAGTCTGTGGTTATTATATTTTGATGCCTCGACTCAGTCCAACAGCCTTCTGCTTGGCACAAACTGTGAGCATGAAATTAAGTTGGCACCATCCGCTTGATGGAGACGAAGCACCCACAAAGTGCTATCTCTTCCCATTTCATGGTAGTGGGGAATGAATAATCACGATCTTACCCGTAATTCATTCAAAAGGAAACACGACTTGGACAAGCAAGTCCTGCAAACCTGGGCTGGCTGCGATAAGCTCCGAACAAATTGGCACAATTTTTCTTTTTTTTTTTTTCTGACTTGCACTAATTCATGAAAACTGTTGTATGAGCCTTTTCACTCCCAGCCTGAATGGTCGGTAGCACGCTTCTTAGACACTGATAGCAGCAAAGCAGAAAGGGCAAGCTCTCTGCCAGGGCTGCCGAGGACACTGCCTCATTCATCGAAATCCCTCCTTAATGGGAAGTGCCAGGCACTCGCTGGACATGGAGGTTCCCCTCCTTCCGTCAGAGGCGGCAGGAAAAGGCACTTTGCTATTCACATAAAGGGTTTGCTGAAAGATGAACTCGAATATGAGCTCTTGCCCAACAAAAAAATACAAATAAAAGGAGCGATGGAGGGATTGCACGTCACCCCTTTTGTTCGGTCATTTCACTTAGCTTTTATACAGCCCACGTTAAATTAAGTCAATTAAAACCGATTAAAAAGAGGCTTGAATGTGAATGCTAATTCCCAGGCTTTTGTACACAGCTTTCATTCCGAATTTCCCTCCGACCCTGACATTGCAGGTCCAGCCTAAATCCACTTTCTATTCCTGTCTGCCAAGATGTCATTTTTATGTACAAACCCCTGGATTTCCTCCAGCAGATAGAGCACTGAAGTGCTCTCTCATATGCCACGCTGCTTTCCTGGAACAGGTTTGCTGTTTATGTCATCCGACTTTTTCATTAATTATACCTCTTTTCAGAAGTAATTTCATACCTTTGTGCAAATCAGTGAGTGACAGTTAAAATAGAAGGAGCAGAGCTGCTGCAAACATCCTGCTTCCCCCTCACAGCAATACTGCTTACACCTTCATATCGAGTCATTTCTGGGTAGATGATGTCAGGCCTTCACAGCTAGGCAGCAGGGAGGACAGAAGAGGAATATCTCACTGTGCTAATTGGAAGTTGAGCTGGGTACGAGTCCTTTGCTCTCATAAACCAGCGGGCTGGTTAAAACATGCACCAGCCAAAAAAATGGGTGCCCCTGGTTTGCCTGCTTTACCTTGCCGGTCACTAACGGGGAGAGATCCGGCTGTAATTTGTCTGTCGTTAATAGCAGGTGCTGAAAAATATCTGGAACAATCTTCCCCACGCAAAGTCAGATTGCATCTCAGTTTGCCGAGATTTTTTAATTATAATTGTGTGTGCCTGCTCTGTTGTTATGAGTGAGTCACTGCCAGCTCCTACAGTCACCTGAGGATCCCAAAAGAAAAGGTACGTCCCTGGAGAAATCCAGGCACATCCAATTAGCTTTACCACTGATGGCAGGAAGTTTGGTGGTGTCAGAGTGCTCTCCCCAAGTTGATTGAATTTAAAACTACAGTTACTGACTCATTATGTGGTTTACTCTTGTCAACTACCATACGTAGCATTTTGCTTTCATCTCTCAATAACAGTTTCAAGGAGTAGGATTTCTTCTGGCTGCCATGGAACTAATTGCAAAGCTCCCACGGAGCCATAAGAAAACTGGAGCCATCATTAATATCAGGATGACATAGATTCAAACCTTTCAGCGTCCGGAAGAAAACAGGATCAGAGAGAGGCCCCACTCCCTTGGCGTTGCGGGCTTGGATTCGGAAGTAGTAGACGGTGTCCAGGCTGAGATCCATGATCTGGTGGGTGAGCCGGTCACCGCTGATGGACTCCATAACCCAGTCGTCAATGGGAGCGTTCTTGTCCAGGGTATAGAAGAGGATGTACGCTGAAAAAACACGGTCTCATGGTTAGTGCTTCAAGCAACGTGCTCCCTATGCAACATACGTATAAAATTTAGATTGATTAAAAACTATTATTTTCTTTTTAAAAGCAGCAACGGTAGGTGTCTGATCAAAATAGCTTCAAAGAAGGCTATGACAATTAATTCGTATTTGTCTATTTTTATGCCAAAACAACAATTACAATACTCGCTGCAAGAGATACAGGTTTAACAAATATAAAAGTAGGTAGCACACACTAAACGGTTCTGTTATGAGTACATTTCTCAAATTCAGGTGCACCATTCAGCCTGATAAATGCCATAAACCATACAATGTAAGTCTTCAGGGTTTCAGTGCTGAAATAAAATAAAATGGCTTTAATGATGCACATCAAACACTGGGTGCTCATGGGAAGCCATGTAATATTTCTTGGCAAATCTATGGGAAGTATTTTTGGGAAAAGAATGAAGAACTCAAACTCAGAATTCGGGTAACCGGGGCATTGCAATTACTACTTACAATTGAATAAAACTTAAAAGTTTTAGGATTTAGGGAGTAGAAACAGCAGTGTTAGGAAACAATGAAAGTTTGTAGGAAGAACCTTCTTGGCAGATGAAATTCTGGAGAGAAAAAAGAGCCTGTAAATAAGGCTGAGAGGTAAAGCATGTCCTATGTGATAACCCAGCCTCAGCCGGGTGACCTGCAACACCAGGCTCTGCCTATCCTTGAAAATATCTTTGTTTTCTTTCTTTTTTCCTTTTTTCCCCCCCTCCTTTGTCTGTGGCACTCTAGTAGCATGCAAAGAGGTACGATCTGAGTTTGGTCTTATGTGCCAGCACCACAGGAGCGAGCTTCTGGAGTGCAGAGAGCCCAGGTGAATCTTCTGGACTTCATTTTGGTGCTTGGATCCAAAGTTACTAAAAAATCGGTGTAAAGTTTATCATCGCTATTCCTCTATTTTATTTATTTATTTTTTTTTCTGAAACAAAGATGCTTTTCAAAGCTCTCATTCTACAGGAATAGTTATGCTGGTCAGGGACAAGTGGTACTAGGATGGAAATGATAATATTTTGTGTATTTATTTTTTTTTTTCTTTGCTTGCTTACATCATGGGATATTATTTACAGACTTGTAGTTTGTTACAAAGCAGCTTCACTGATCATGGCATTTGGTTTAATACATACCAAGATATAATAGCCAAGTTTCTCAAATTAACACAATAATACTGCTCAAACATTTCTAGGGATGAAGGTATGGTTGTTAGACATTTCTACTCTCTGCAAGGAGTTGTTTCCTCTGCTTGGCAGGTCTAAGAAACATTTGGCCACATATGCTGTAAAAAATCTTTATGAGAGTCGTTCTTCAACCAAACACTACAAGAAAGAAGCTTGTGCTTGGATGTCAAGGGACCCCATCTACTCTCAGGTTCGAATGCTCCTTTTGATGGAAAAACTCCACTGAAGTTGCTACCACCAAGTCATTTCACAATTTAAAAGTCAGGAAAGGTTTTTATTTATTTATTTATTTATTTTGTCTTTTAGCCAGCGGGGATTCAGGACCGTTAGCACTCATTTTCGTGTGTTGTCCAGCAGAACCATCAGTTGTTCTCTCTAAGGACTAAACTGGGTCAATGTAAACAGAGCCATTTCCTCAAAACATCCTCCTTTCAGACACGGTCACAGCCAATAAAGTTCTGATACTGGAGGCTGTGAAATTATAAGATCATAATAATATGGAGGCTGAAGTTATACACAGCTATGCAAGTCTAACCTGAGAATCCTTATTGCTTGGCAACGTCCAAAGAGAAATCTATCCTTATTTTATTGGTAATATAAATTGGGATACTTCCCTGGCGTGACTCACTCTCCTCTGATGCCAGGGAAGCCCTGCTGAGTTACAACTGTTGAAAATCTGACCCAGTGCTCCTCACATCTAATTGCTCACACAGGGCATCACGCTGAAGCCTTCTTGCTCTTACATTTATATTTCTCAATGCCTCAGTAGTGTGTAGCTGGGATCATTGGTAGTAACGCACACTTTCTTCCACGTGAAAATACGTTCTAGAACCGGTCTAAGCCGACTGTTTGTGGTAATGAGACCATAATGTGCACATTTTTGTAGTTGAACAATATTTCTCCTAATAATTATATGCCTCTGAGATGTCTGTTAACAGCCTAAAGTGATCATTTAAATGCAAAATCTCAGATAGAACTCTACTGTATTTTTCACCCTAAATTAACGTTAAAGGCTCCTAATGGATGTCTTAATTAGGCACTAAGGTTATATGCAACATTTTGGAAAATAAAATCTGTCATTGTGAAGCATCCATTAAGTTCAGTTCTTGTCAGTCAATATTAAGTAATTTTTTTCCTGATCATCATTGCCTTAAATTGTTATTGTAAAGTTAAATAGCTACCAATAAATTCTCCCATTGTGTGCTGCAACAAGCAACCTATCATTAGGTATATTATGTATTGCATTATTGCCAAACAAAGTACTTATTATTAGTCATTTCTAATTATCATTGAGCAGCATGCACCACAAAACCTTTGCTGAGAGTGCTGCATTTTTAACTTAAATCACTGTTCTTAGCATTCAAATGAATATTTACGTCCTGCAAGTGATCTTGCAGTGTCTCTAACATTGCCTTGACTCCTAGACCAAGTTTGCTGATAAAAGTAAGAGAAAATAACATCAGATCGCATAGCGTTCTGGGAAAAAACACGTTTCCACTAAAAACAATTCTGTGATACAATCGGAACAGTAAAATAAAAAGGAGAGTAGAGAATAATGCAAATGTTACCGGTAATTTTCCCATTGGCTTCTAATGGTGGCTGCCAGCTGACAATGACGGCTCGGGGCTTCCCTTCCCGTGTAATGACTGTCAAGTCCTTGGGTGCAGAGGTTGGAGCTGAAAAGAATGAAAATAATTGAAATCAATGAAATGAAAACAATTGAAAACAATGAAATGAAAATAATTTAAAACTCTATTCTCTTTACCTCTTTTTAGACTACGGAGGAGAAATGAAAAACAGACAATTATTGAAAAATAGTTGAGGGAGAGGAGCATCATGTTGGCACGGAGCTCGTTGTTCATTTACTTGGATTTGATGCAGGCTGCTGACGACTTTGGGTGTGTAGGTAAGGGAAGAGCATGGAGAGCACAGTGTGAGCATCACACTGCCCGTGTCCTAATCGTATGGCCACTTAGCAACTTTTTCGAATGAACACTGAGCGGATGGTCTCACAACATCTGCATCGGTTGAATTTTTCAAACACGGGATCCAAAAGAAACCAAGGAATACATACATTGGGAAAAAGTTTTTGTTGTCATCGATAAATTATTAAGTAGGTGACCGATCACCTGTCGTTTGCTGGAAGAGTCTTTCTCACCCTGAAGTAGGCAAGCCACACATCTAGATCACAGATCTTAAAGAAGTCTCTTAAACTGATGCAATGCCCAGCACGATACAAGCTCCCTCATCACTAAAGAAGACTGCATTATTATTTTAACCATTATTATTATTACTAATATTATTTATTGTTAATATTACGAGTACTATTGTTAATACTATTATGTTCTAAGAGGGTTCAGTTGCATTTAAATGGTATTTGGCTCGCAGACAGGGACACAGGGTCTGCAATTTAAAAACAGTGGACTAGAAGAAACATCCTGGACCGCCTTACTATGCCAGGGTACTGCAAGAAACAACCTTTTCTGTAAACTTACTTGATTTTCAAAGTAAAATTTTCCTTCTCTTTACTTCTGCTATGTCTGTTCTGCAATATTCTCCAACTTCATATAAATGATTCTGTTTCTCCCTAAATGCATCCATCACGTTGTGTGGAAACAACATATTTCTCTTAAATACTGTTTTCCTTTCTCTGATATTAACCTCCTTGACATGTTTTCATAAACTAATTCTTTCCCTTTTTAGGCTTTTTGTCATTTAGGAGGTTAAACTAGTAAAGCTTGTTCTTAAAGCTTCCTCCTGTAACACAGGTTTTCCATTCTGGTTATCGCCACATGAGTCCCTTTGAGCGGCTGAAGCTGAGCTCTGCTTTCAGCAGATTGTGAACATAAGATATCATGAGAAAAATCAAAGCTTTAGATGTTTCCCTTAGCACTCATTAACACCCCTTGCATCAGCAAGACTTGTGTAGGCAGATCTGGGGATGGAACTTGGCTCTGAGAGTTGCTTTTGAATTATGGGCATAACAATTCTCTATAGCCTGTGGTAGTAATCTCTAGTGAATTCTGTATCGATGCTGATATGTACATTCTTTAATATCGTTACGGGAAATTCAACATGCGGAATGGGTAAAAAATAGGCAATAAAGATCAGCAGTGCAGGATGCCCTTAATTAACAGAGCTGCTCCATCAAGCTCAGATAATTGCGTTGCAATCACATGGGAAAATCTAAGGACACACATATTCCCTCTTATTTTCCCTTTGTTAATTAACTGGCGTGTACTGTGGTTTTCATCAAAAAAAAAAGAAAACACAAAAAACCAACAACAAAAACCAAAAACCAAAGGCCAGATCAATATTTACCAGCAGACTTCATTTGGTGTCTGCTGGTAGAAGCTGATTTGTATCGGTACCTAGAGTGTGTTCAAGACCACTACTCAACCTAAGGAAAAAATTGCATTCTGAACAGACCTGTGGCTGCTTAGTTATAACACAGCCATTTAGATCTTGAATCCAGAAGGTCCTGTGTTAGACAGAAGCAGTCTTTGAGCCCTTTTTACTAAAAGGACAAGGTGGGAACTCATAAGCTTGAGACAAAGACACAAAGAACTTCCTAAATTAAAATGTTAAAGTGGCAAAATTATTATCTAATAATAACAGAGTACTTAACTTGTTCTCACCTGATCTTAGGATTCTTTGAAAAGCGGAAACTCTTTTATATCATAAAAGTCATAGATAATCATTATATTGTGGGGCAAAATATTAGACACACGTACTATCATCTGAACATCTTGCAATGACACCGAGTCACCCAGAGCTCAGTGGAACGACCGCTCTGCTTTGCTACCCAGGCAAAAAAGTGAACAAATGCAGTGAATTTTGTTCATACGCTGAACCCGAACAGGGCTTTTGAGGGCGTGTGAATGAAAGGAAAAAACTGAAACCCCTTTCAGCAGCTCCTGCCATACCTGCTTCATAGGTGGTGGCGTGGGCAGTCATGCTCCAGGTGCTGGACCGCCGCCCTTTGGTGACCATGACAGAGAACTCGTACATGGTGTTAGGCTTCAGGCCGATGACAGTGTGGCTCAGGGCTGTCGTATCTGCTGACTGCAAAGAGACGGAGCAAAGGACATCTTTTGCTTAGCTACCAGCAACGAGAGTTGCTTTAAAGAGAATTACAATGGATTCTTTTCTCCAAGCAAGATAGCTCTGTTGCTACTTCATACCCTAATGGGAGTATTTTTAGGACCGTAAATATGATACTAAACTTTCTGCCTATAATTTAAGCAGTTAAATAAATTATTGTGATGCTTTCTCTTTTTCTTTTCCCAGACAAAGCAATTTGCAATGCATTTTTTTTTCAAATGCAAATTGAAAGCTAACACTGTGTCCTTCATCTGTGCCCATATGAGGAAAAAAGAGGAACATTTCCACGACTTAAACATTCATTTCCAGCCTCTTTGATGTGTTCCTTCCAAAGAAAAGAAAGAAGAAAAAAAGTTTTTAATATCTACTGATTTGTAGTGGAGGCTCAGAAAGCATTTTTACCACTAGAATGGACCTGACTAAGCTTCCCGGGTACTGTGGGGAACACGTATTTATAATATCAAGAGGACCCTTGCATAAAGATTTATTTTTATATTCATAAAACACACTTTTGTTTGCTTAAATATAGTATTTTTATGCATTAGGTTACGTTTGAGAGACATTACTGATCTGCCTCACTGTGATATGTTCTGAACAACTCAACATTGATGTCGATGCGAATATTAAATTGTTCATTTATATTTAGCCGATTTAGCTTTTTCCCTCAGCATGTAGTAAGGACCAATTTGAGCCAAACCGCACTGGTATCAAAGGAGACAAGTGAGGAGAATATTACAGGACATACGGTGGCAACTGAAGAAAATCAATTCCCGCGTTTTTCAAGCTCCAGAGCCTGGTGTGCGGTCCTCGAGCGTCAACAATTTACAGTACAGTGAGTTACAGGTGCGTGCTTTTACATGTTTATACACCTATGGACCTCAAGTTTACTGATTAAGACAACCTAGGAACGCCTTTGCATCAGAAAACCACCTTGCTGTTCACATCTGAGCAGCAGGTACCTTGCTGGCAGACATCAGCAATGGCATTCTGCTGCTAATCACCAAATCGGACGTTTCACAAAGAAATCGACCTTCACTAAAAATGGTACATCGAGTTTCCAGCACGCTGCAGAATAAAGCAGTAATATTTAAGGGGAAAGTGGGAAAAATGTACTTTGCAGAGACATTAAGGAACGCGCTATGTATGCCTGCATGGCACGCTGTTTTAGCACATGTGCTCTGACAGATGTTTTGCATGCTACTTAATAGGAAGACTAATTGCAATACCAGATTTTATCATCCTCATACTCAATTAAAATCCCCAGTCCTTGGAAATCAGCAGTTTTGCAACTTCTTCGTAGTAAGGACTTAATCCAGCAGAGAATCACCTTCTATAAGACCTGCTGAAGCGAAGACTGTACTAATAAAATCAAAAACTACTTAGTTATACTCAGCTACTTGTCAAAGATGGCAAAATCTAGCTGCTAGGGTTTACAAAAATTATCCCTCAACTAAAAGCTGGATTTCAATAAAGGGAAGAATAACTTCCTCCCCCAGAGAAGATTTTGGAAGAAACGATTTATGACATAAAATGCTGTTCAGCATCACTGAGGGTAACTAATTCTGATAACTATCACTATGGAAGGGCCCTGGCAGCAAACACGACCAGGAAAAAATCACACAGAAAAAAAACTGTAGGAGTTGAACCCATTGCTGGACAAAACAGTCTTTAGTGGAACACAGATATGTTGGGTTCTTTTTTTGGAAAAGAAAGTTATTTGTCTCCAGCTGAGTGTTTTTCTTTGAATGTTTCACTCGGTACTAACTATTAGCATTTTGGTACTCCTCTGAACTTAATATCATATTGAGATGAAGGCAGTATAACTGGAACAAGTACCTTAGTAATTCCATGCTATGCCTTTTTGGGATGGTTTGTACAAAGTAAAGTTGGCAGGGCAAAGTTTAATTTATAAACCTCAATGGAAAAGGCTAAAACTTTCTTTACATTAGATTTGATACACAGTTTTGAAGCTATGGAAGTTTTTAATGGGCAAATTTGAAAAGAATTGCATATTCAATACCGACACATAGGCAAATGGGATCTTTTTGTGAGCCTGATCTAAAGCCCTTTGAAAAAAATGGAAGGTTTCCCCACTGTTTTCAAAGAAGAACATAATAAGCTTTATCTCGTTTCCTTGAAAAATGGGGCTATTTCAAGAAAGAAGACCTTCTGCAAGGTTTTTTTATTGTTTATGCTTGGGGGTGATTGAACTGGAATAAGGGAGCCAGCCTGGCCCTGAATGTGTCGTGTTCAGACTGGCCAAACGAGAGAGGAAGGCAGAAAAAGGGGACTTCGCTTTTGCTCCTCTCCTCTTCAGCCACCCCCGTGGTTTAGCAGAAGACTTGGACGACTCCGGGCCGGAGGTTTGTTTGGCACCCATCATTTCCCACAGCTGAGTACATGCGGTGTGAAACGAGAGAAATGTTATGAACGACTGTGAAGAGCAAAACATAATGCTGTTTTTTTGGGGGGGGAGCTTTGATTTCCCCCCAAGAGCTGGTTTCCCACTTGCTGTGCTTCCCCGTGCTCTATTCCTCACATTTCTGGGTACAGGAATCCGTCCTTAAATAGGAACCGGATCGAGGGATGGTGTTCAAATCACTACAATGCATCGTTTTGGCATCCTTAATTATAAAAGAGCTTGTTGCAACCGCAGGAGCATACAAAATGATGGTTATAAATGGGTCTCATCATTATGCCAGCATCTGGGGTTGTCAGAAGTATGGCAGTAGATGTAACACTACGGCATGAACAGATCCTTGCAAAGATGTGCAAAGCTTTACAAAGATTTGCCTTGCAAAGATTTAAAAGCCTTGCAAAGACTTAAAAGCTTTACGTTGGCCAGTACCTGCAGTAAAAAAACGGCTGCCCTGAGTTTTCCCTCAGCCAACAGGAGCGCAAATCGGGAGCAGCACAACTGAAATCAAGGGCTCACGGTGGCACGCGGACCCAGCTGATACCAACAAGCCAAATTCTTATGGGAGATGCGTAAGGGGGAATGTGAAAAGCCACGCTCAGAAAAGGGGTTGAAGGTAAGATCTTCTCCATCACCATTCCCATTTTTCCCAAAAATGATCTGAGAAAGATCTCAAGATTAGAGTCCGTAAGATGCGTAACAAGAACCTGAAAGATGCAGAGAGCCATCCTTGGGATTTTGGAAAGGCCAGCCTGTATTTAGACAAATAATTCAGGCTCTAATCGGAGGAGCCTCAAAAATGTATAGAGTATCGCCTGTTCTAGAGTCCTAATAAGAACAACTGACGTGAGGTTGCTTTTGTTAGGACATGGAACTGTAAAAACTGGGGTATCCACTTGCAGTATAAAAATATATTCCTAGCAAACAACTTGCTATGGATCAATATGATCCTCTAGGCAGGAGAGGACAACCGTTATGGTAGGGCATGGGAGGAAGGACACACTTATTATGGGGAAGGTGGATGTTATACGAGGTGCAATACATAAGCTGACAATAGCGTATGGAAAGGAAAACCAAGCAAACAGAACAACCTAAAGTCTGTGCTTATTGCTTTCCGTTCCCTGTGTCTCCGTATCTCTTTGCTAAACTGCACCTGTTTTGGTGTTTGTTTTGTTTCATTAGGACTGGAAAATAAATTCTCATACAGAAAGTAGCATACCTCTGCTGCTGCCGTATCCGTTCAAACTGAGAAGTTTTCCTGCAAAGTAACCTCCAGTTTTGATGTTTGGGAATATGGGTGTATGGGTGGAACTGCCGTACAGGGCGGGAGGTATCGCAATTGGTATTTCTTCCCATTCCCACTACTGTATTGTGGTATCACACCTATGACTAATTTATACCTGGTTGGTAAAGATTAAAGATCATAACTTTCCTCAGTTAGCATGTAGAATTAATATATGCTATTTTCATCCAACTAAATACGCAGGTTTTTAGCAAGCAGTAGTTACTCATGCAAATCTCCTTTTTATTGAAAGGGGAATCTTGGCTGAGGAAAGCTCGTAAAAGCCAACTCAAAGTCTCTGCAAATAAACTACGAACGGATGAAACAGTTCGTAAATTCATAACGTGCTAAAACTTCACCTTGTATTTAGCATTTGTAGAATAGCTGGTTCTCCATCGGACCGTGTAGAAGCGAACCTCCGTCGTCTTTTGGTTCTTCGGGACAGAGTTGTCTGCCCAGATGACCCTCACGGCGTCATGGGTCAGTGCAACAGCCTGCACACCTACTGGTGGGAGCATGGGGGTGGAGATATCTGGGACTGACGTAGGGAAATCATCAAGCAAAGGATAAAAATCAACTTCTAATGGATCGATGGGGTCTGGGTCCATACATCACCAAATGAGCATTCCAAAATAAATGGATACGTAAGTTAAACGGAAAAAAAAACGAAACGGAACGAAACACGAACAAGCCACCAAGGGGCACACAGCACGATGGGTTAAATGCATGGCATTAATGAGGAGGAGGAACATGAGAAGAACAGAAAGAGAAGCATTAAAGCAAAATGAAAACGCAGCAGCAACATTTCAGTTACATTACTATAACAAAACCAGCGGTAACAGCAATTTTTCACCATTTGTTTAAGTACTTCCACGCACGCTGTGCTTCCTTCACATGAGATTAAGACAATGAGCAGCCTCTTTTCCCAATGATTTACATTTTCTTAAAAAATTGAATCATGTATACGATACATTATTGGAAACACCTCTGAAGTGGAGTGTCGTCTACAAACCTGATTTATAGACACGACTTAATCTCATGTGCGTAGGAGTTACCTACGCTCTTTTTTCTTGGCTGCCTCTTTTGGGCTCTGTTGTTGTGTTAGGCTCTTGAAGGGAACGTAGTCTACATTGGTTCAACGTTTGTTAGGCAAAACGGAACATCATAATTTCATTGCTGAAGCGAAGATCTTGGAGTTGTTGGTTTAATACTGCCAGCACGAAAATGTGTGCTTCCAGGTACGGACATGTGGACTATCTTCAAGTAGACTTCTTCTTCCCTGTATCTGCAATTGGCTGGCCTTTGAGGAGCAAGACAGGGAGCATCCTGGGCATAACCTGACAGTAAGGTATGGAGTATCAGAGGCAAATTCTGGTTGACCAAATCATAGAGACTGTTGCACATTTCGTTTCATTTCCAAAAGTTCAGACCTCGGTTTGGCTCCCGCTCTTGGCTTCACCCGGGCTCTCTTTCAGGAGGAAGGAAGAATTCCCCGCTTGCCTTACCCCACGGACCGATGCGTAAGGCGTTCATCTCAGAAATGAGACATGTGAGTATGAGTCTTCTTCGAAAGAGGTGCATTTATCCACCCCAGCTGCTGTGTGCCACTGAGGACAGGCAGCAGCAGCTCAGCACCCTCATTCCTTGCGCTTATGGCATCGCTCTTCGATGCAAACAATAGTCACCACTGCAAAAACGGCAACAGCCCTTCCTTTTGGGGCTCCCAGGGGAGCTACAGACCATTGCTCCTCAGCCTAGACACGTCCGTCCTTGTCCAAGTGCCAGGTTTAAGCACCTGTGGACAACTTCAGGTCTATCTTTTTCAACTGTATGATTCATTATTTAACAGCCGTGATTTTTCTATCATTTCAAACTGCAGTGGGTAAAATACAGCACACAAAAAAAGGCTGTATTTTTTTTCCCCCTAAAATAATGTGCTAATTAATTAATCAAAGTATAAATGACTCTTAGTATTTCCTCCCTGACAATTGCTACAGTTTGTCTGCTCCGTGTGCATTTCCAGCTCCTGACACGCTTTGATCACTTGTGTTTTATGATTTTGTAATTTATTATTCACAACTTCGGGATGCCACAGCCTTTGGAAGGAAAAACAGAGGAGACAAGGATGTTTAAAATGTATGATAAGCCATTAGTTCAACCTGCTTCTTTTGTAGCTTCTTTCATCAAAAGCTTCTTCATAAGAAGCAGGCACTGAAGGAAATGAAACAATCTGGTGTTGTGTAGTGATCCAAACCCCAAGCCCACGTTCCACGAGGGCAGGAACGGGCAGCTGAACCTTTTTTTTAATTATTTTTTTGCCCAGACTCAGTGAATTGAGCTTCTCTAAGGTTGAAAGCGAACAGTTTCTTTTTCTGAAATGAAGTTTTCCAACGGAAGTGCCTGTAAACTTTGTAAGGTGAGCAGTTTTTGTTCCTGTGTTGTGTTTTTTTCATACTAATGATGGAATTTAGTGTGACTGGCGCCAAGTTCCCATTTTAGCAAATACCGCACTTCCTTTCTCCACTCCTTCCAATACTGAAAACTTAAGGGCTGTTGTAGAGGAGATTATGAAAAGAGGCTGCCTTTAGCAAAATAAATGGTCACTCACTCAATCAAAATAATTTCTTTTTTGAAACATGTCATCACTGACCTGAGGAGGAGGGAAATGTCTGTAATCCACGGGTGGCTGAAAATAGGTCCCTAAATACTTCCCCCGGTTTCCCCCGAAGTTTCATTCGCTAGTATTTACGCACGGACATCTGTCATTTGGAAATTGCAATCTCTTGCCAGAAAATAGTTTCTCGCTCTCTTCGGAGATTTGATTTGTGAATATTACACGTTACGTAACTCGGGCAGACCCCGAGGTATGTGCACACATGCTAAGTGGACACGCAAACGCACGGGTCTCGGTTCTTGCTTGCACCCAGCTCCCATGCTTTCCTGCTTTGCTGGAAGCGAAACTTTTTTGAGATGCTCTTCCACAAGTCGCCCAGGTTCCCAGGGGTTGTATCTGCCCGGCAGGAGGCTCAGTGATGAGAGAAGCACCAAGGTGCTCAAAGCTGGTCATCGCATCAGATAACCCAAGCCTGCATTACCTTTTTTTCACCTGGATACTGTTGAATTTACAAGAGGTTATACACACGCATGGAATCAAACCCCGCAGGCCAGATGGGTCATTTGTAAATGGAGTCAGACAAGGAACAAGCAAACTTAAAAATTAAAGTCTCTGTGGACCCCGAGGCAAACTCACTGGAAAGAAGATTTTACAAGACACATGTTGTTGGCATGCTCAGCAAGAATGACCTCTGTAGATTCCAGACAAGAAGCAAAATTAATAATTTTGAACCAGAAGTTCCCTGACACTTATTACATCAAATATCATTTTTTACGGTTACCCGTGATTGTATAATGAATCTCTTTTTTTTTTTCCTCCTGACTTTCCAAGATTTCTTATGGGAATACTTCACAAAACTGCATGCTGGAAGCCGTTTTTCCTTGCAGAGCCACCGAGCAGCCATTTGGTTTCTTTCTTCCTCGCGGCACACCCACGCCAGCGTCAGTGACCGGGTTGCTCTCAGTGACACAGCTCCCCTTCCAGGCAGCTCTGAACACCGTGGGTGGGCCACGAGAAAAAAAAGGTCACCAAATGACGGTGTCAATCCAGAGGAAAAACACATTTTTTTTTTCTCGCTTCTGTTCTTTTAACCCCCTTTTTTTTTTTTCCTGTGCATAAAACCGACGAGGCAGTCCAGAAGTTGTACAAAACAGTTGTGCTCCTGTAACTTCGCTGTTGTCCCGACATCATAATTGTGAAAAGAGCTGCCTAAAAGCACTCTGCTCAGCTACTGCTGGGAAATTCCTTCTGTGAGCTTTGTCCTGTCCTGTAAATCAGCATCTTCATCTTTTCTAACTCCTTTACCTGCTTCTGCAAATGTGCATGACACGAATGTGTTTTTTTTTTGTTTTTTTTAACTAATTCATTTTCACTTAAACTACTTTAGGAAGGAAGGAAACGAAAATAATTCCTTCTGGGCTTAACTCAGCACAGCAACGCCTATCTCTACATTTCCAAAAGCTTTGGGAGTCATGCTTCTCCCAAGCCAAAACGTACCAAAGAGCAAGCACTTGTGAGCATCCCATTAAACATATAGGGCCAATTTCTGGGAAGGGTAAATAATTCATTCTGTCCGTGTCATTACAATAAAGAAGAAAACAAAGCTGATTTATTCTAGCAGGGACTTGGAGGTCACAGAGCTCTTTTTCCATTGCCTTGCCCCAAATCGTTTTGCCTATTGCGCCCGTTTGTGAGGCTGCTGTTTGGTGCTGCGGAGCAGATCGAGAGCCAGCGTTTCCCGACTCACCTGTCATCGACCTGGTGGTGGCACTTTCGTACAGAGGCACTCCTTCGCCGGCGTTGTTAAAGGCCTTCAAGGAAATCACGTAGTGGGAGCTCGGCTCTGCAGGAGAAAACAGATAAGGCAAAAGAAAACACACGCTGTTAAAGGCAGGGCTGGCAGGAAGAACGGACGAGCGCTTTCCTGAAAAAGAAGAAAAAAGACAACAAAGTTAAGCCAACATCTGTGCAAGAGAAAGACGGGACCCGCAGTGAGCATGACGGTCAGAAACAGCTCAGAAATTGCCATTTTACCACTTATCTTACCGGGAACCCCCCACGCTATGCTGTGGACGGGAGGGATTTAACGCACGGATCAACTTTGGGGCGCGCTGTGAAATGAGCAGGTCAGGTCCACGTTGCTTCTTGCTACGATTTCCTAAGGAAAACAAGGCTATCCATTTTCCTGACTTTTTCCATGCAAATTGCTTCATCCCTCTTTTTATTTTTTTTTTTCCTAGAGAAATTAATTCTAGCTGTGCAAAAGACAATTACGGAAGATAGCGGCCTGAATATATCGGGCTTTCCAACACCTGTCAAACACGGCACCTGCCTTCACGAAGTCCTTTGCTGGAAAATAAGAAATGTTTGTTATGTGAGGAGGCATTTATTAATGTGACACTGCAAAAGCCCTGCTGCAGAATTACATATTTCATCTGCATTAACACCAAATGAGCTCAGCGTGATTAATATTATTACAGCGCACCTGAAATGAGTAAATAATCTTTAAGTGCTTATTGCATATTGTTACTAATGTCTTTCCCACCCACGTATTTTGTACTTAATTTAATGGCCAGCAGAAACAGTGACATACTTACTTAATATTCAGACGGCTTCTTTGCTTCTATCGCAAAAGAACTAAACTTTAAAAATTGCCAAACAAATGACGGGTGCATTAATAAATCCTTGCGCTAAGTATTGTATGGTTATTAATTCAGTTCGTATTCCCTGCAATGTCATTAGTCACGAGGAAATTATGTTGCATTCACGGAGATGGAGTATATATTTTCATGCGATTTCCACTACATATTAGCATACAACTTTTAATTTCTAAATTAAGTGGTGCAACTCTCTAGGTTCCACACGAAGATTTATTTATTGAGACATGCAGTGATTATTTAGCTGAGCGTTTAATAACGTCACATTCGGTTGTTTCTGCGTAAGAAAAAGCATTTCATATGCTCAGTCTAGACAGATACGGTCACTACCAGTCTTCCTTCTGTCCCTGACCCAACTGCTGTGCCTATGCAGGAGTTTTGAAAGCCGTCGGGCAGAGTTACGCAAGTGGTTAGTACGGACCATTCCCTGTTGTGTACTTTGGTAAATGTAGGGATGGATGCCAAAAGATGAAGCTTCAGGACTTGGAGATGTACCAAGTATTTGCTGACGGTTACTATAGCAAGACAAATTTTGCACCATAGTTTTTTTTTCTAACTACTTGGTTACCTTTGAAAATAAACGTGCCTCACCACGGTCCTATCCATTTTCTATTTTCCTACCAATGCATGGAAGCCATGAGCTCTCTGAACGTATAGAAGAGCACATATGACAACAGACAATGGAATTAATCATATTTTTTTTGCAGCTTTCTCCAAGTTACGCACGTTAGGGCTGTCCCTATAGGGATGGAAGAGGCAGGCACCTCTGAAGGGCACCGCTAAGACAGGAATTTAAGTAAGATCAGATGAATCAGCCTCTACGGGTTGGTATACATCTCCACTGATTATGCTGAGAGCACAGACATCTGGACTTCATTTGGCTTAAATTTTAAATAATGAGACATTAGTCAGAAAAGCGTGTCACCTTGAACATCGATAGCTTAAATGTGAAAAATTACTCGTGAAACCTGATTCTAGAAATTACTGTCAAAACCCCCAAAACATGTAACTGTCACATTTAATCAAAATACGTTGTGAATTCCCGATAATGAAGAAGCAAAAGGAGTGACTAATAGCTAATTTGATGATGAAAAATGTACTCACGCAAATTGACAAACTGGGTGGAAAAATGTGATAAATTCGTGGAAAATTTTAAAACAAAGACCATATAGCACATCCTTCATTACAATTGCCTATACAGCACAATATATAGTCCATCAAATGTTATCAGCTGAACAGACTGACATTTGATATATGTTTATAACTAGGTTGGCTAAGGTTACATCTGCAAAAACGAGCTCAGATTGGGATGAGGATGCAATCTGCAGCTTTCTGTTAAAAACATGAAAAATTCAGGTGGCTAATTTGAGCTGCTGCTAACTGGAGCAATAAATAATTGCATGAGTCTCTTCTTAGATAAGAGGAAAAAAAGGCAATTTGCTGTGGCACAGGGTTTGAACACAGTATCAGAGTTTGTTGTTTAATCCGATACAACAAAAAAAAAGTGAAAAAGCATTAGTATTATCACACAGAAAGTTGCTTTTTGAACGGCATTATATATTTGTAATACTTAAGGGGTCATTCTGATGCTCTCCGGAAAAGTGCCCCTGACTGGAATGGGAGTTCAAACGAGGAAAGGTTTTTAGTATAAACCTACTAATAAGAGCAGCAGCTAATGGAACAGAAAGGCTGCTGGCACTCCTGGCAGCTACAGCGCTGAAGAAACGATGACAGAGAAGGGCTCTAGAGATGATAATTGCAAGAATCCCAGAGTAAATTCTGATTTATTTTTTTTTTTCCAACTGATTCCTATTCATTGCAGTGAGGAATGCAACCAAGTAACAATGCTGCTACCATTTGTATTAGCTATTCTGGAGCAGGAGAAGGAGAGAATTATATGCTTTTTTTTTTTTCTAGCACATGAAATCTCTTCTTGCCTTTGAAGGAACAGAGCGAAGAATTCAGCTTTAATCAGAGCACCAGGAAAGAATCCATCATGTCAATGTTGGTGCGGAACATGCTCTGGAAATAAAGCTGTGTTGTGCAGTTCAACTTTAAAAAAAAGGTAAAAGAAGTCCAAACTAAGCATGAACAAAATCAATTTCTCCTGACGGATGTTGCTACTGAAAAGAAAATAATCAACGAATAGCAACTTGCTGAAGATACCACAGTTATTTTTTTCTTAAAGAACAGAAAATTGCAACATCTCTACATCCATTACACGGGGTCTTTTGACAAATGTTTTCACGTGGAATTTAATTTTCTCTTTAAACTATGAAGTAAACGTTTGATAACCAGACGTGAACTCTTCGCCAAGAAAACCCCTAGCCTTGAACTACGGTGTTGCGAAGAGGGCAGTGCGCTTGGCTGCTTTTCCAGATCGGCTCCTTTATCTCTCAAATAGAAATTCATTCTCGGTTCTGCTCATTCCCCATTATAACAATTACCTGACACAAGGGACCGGCAGAGTGCTCTGCAGATTAGTACTCTGGGAGAGCTGAAGCTCAGGCAGAGTCTCCTGATCGTTGTGGAAACGTTGCTCATCCCATCACACCACCTAGAACTGCTGTCTTGCGCTTAACAACAGCTGAAGTTCTTCTAATTTAATGGAGCCAATAAAAGAACAATAAAGGTTAGTTAGATGCTCAATAATCTTCTCCCAACACCTTTGTCAGCACCTTTCCTGATCCTTACAGAAAGGGAGGCACAAAGGGAAGTAGCAGTTCATTTAGATCTGGTCCCTTTTACTCCACTTGAGCATCAGGATGAGCTCATGAATACAGTGGAATAACATGCTTATGGTGCCAGAGCTTGCTTAGGAAGAAAACTGCCACCTTCTGCTTTTTAATTTTATTTTTTCATTTCCATTACTAAGCTGGTTTTAACTGTAGGCTACGGGAAGCTACCCTTGGGATGGCTGAGACAGTAGGAAGGGATCCATCACGAGAAACAGCTGTAGTCTCCCCATAGACAAAGTGGAAACAAAGATATCTTGTCAAAACAGATGGGGTCTGACAATACCCTGCAGTAAAGGGACAAGGCGGGAGCTGTACCAAGAGGAATTCCTATAAGTTATTGGGAAAAAAAAAAATATATATATATAAGGGTTGTCAAAAAGTGAGGCAGCGGTCCAAAGAGGTGGTCTAGACGAGGTTGAAAGCAGAGTAACTCCTGCAGGAATTGCTCTTCTGAAAGAGAAAAAGTCTTCAAGAGAATTATGCCTATGCCCTGCATGTCATGTCATTGCCACCCGTGCTGAGCAACCCTCTAAGGGGCAGTCATTCCAAATTATCTCAAGAAGCAACCGAAGATCAGCCTCATTTACTCCTGTCTGGGTTTGCAAAAACATTGCACTTGGTAATCAATAGTACCAGCATCAGTTCCAAGACCTGGTAACACTAGCTTATTGCCAGGAAAAGGTAATCTGTCGATAGGACAAATGTCAAATTGAAGTATAAACTCTGCACACCGGGGCTATTGGATTCCAAGAAACCAAGAGGGAAAAGTGCTGCCAACATCACCGTCAAAGATAATGCTGTTTTTCTCTAACCTCAACCCAAAGGATATTTGGCCTCCTCTGTGCAGAAATTACCCTCAAGCAATGCACTGTACACCATCTCCCAAAAAAAGAGAGGTGCCTTGACTCTCATTTTACAAATATCCATGGGTTTCTAACATTAGATTAAATCCCATTAAAAGAAACAGTCAGGAAGATGTATTCCACTTCTTGGACAACATACAATTCCCCTTGAGAGCAACGCTTGGAAGCAGATTTTAGCACAAGCTAGGGAAATTACGTCCATCTTTTAAAAAAATAAATCTTTAAATCATATTAGCAGTCTTTAATGGTATTAGTAAATTTAAATATTCGCTAGAATAGACTCTCATGGTGACTTTCTCCAAATGACTTTCTTCTATGTTGTCATCTAGAGCAAAGCACTTTTGTTTTATTCCTTCTAGGCACTCTGTACGACATCAACAGCCACACTTCAGTGGTGGATGAGGAGACACCCCTCCGATATTACTTTGTGGACTGTGTCAGGTCATTTGGAAAGGAGTTACTATCAGAAAGGCTAAAACGGATAATAAAGAGCTCGTGTATCGCTTCCGATAAAACAAGAGCCCTACCAGTGAATTATCCCTTTTACAGCACAGCAGAATTGGCCTGGATTTTTGTCTTCTGGTAAACTGAGCAACCCACAAAAAATAGCGAAGAACTTTGTTCATTTAAGGCAAACTTACCAAATTCACTGTTAAATTCAAGTATGCATTTTCCATGGTGATACAGAATGGGCCTTATAACTTCTTTGTGAACAGAAAGCACGAACTGTAAGTTTTTTAATTTGGCACTTTTTTTTTTTTTTTTTCCATGCAGAAAGGTTTCATCCAATGCTAAAATAATGTCAGCTAAATAACATGGGTTTTAAGCATCAGGAGTGCTGATGTCTCCTGAAAATCAATCGCTTCTGTTTAGGACCTGAATAGCAACGCAGACTGCTGGTTGAGGCATCAAAATTGGAAACATCTGCACTAGCAAAATAACTGCCTGAGAGTTAAAGGCCTCCTTAGGAAATAAAAAAATAATGTCAAAACCAAAACAAAAGACCCATTTGTTCTGAAAGTGAATATAGAGTATATAATATAGAATAATATATATATAGTATATAATATAGACTATGGAGAACAGTGGAAACTTGGATTTGTACTTGCAGTATGTGACCAACTTCTTGGGAGAACTATGGACCACTCACCATTTTTTGTACCTTCAGTCCCCACGGTATTAACTTTTATTTTCCATTTCCTTTAGTCTTTTGCCTATGAGCTATATGAAGCAGAGGCTCGCAATATGTTTCTACATTAACTAGACAATTAAACCCTGATCTCATCTTGAACTTGTGGGCACTTCCGTAGCACAAATAATAAAGACCTGTTCATACTTAGACGTGGTTAAAATATCAATTCAAGTCAAGCTGGAATCGTCCCCGAAGAGCACAGCTCTGCCCATCTGCTTCACAGAGATGAGGGACGAGGGACAGAGGGGGTCCTACACATCTCCATTTCAAACAATTCTCAGCAAATCAGTCCTCACAGCCAACATACACCTACCCCCAAGGCCAGGTACGGCTGAGGGAGCTCACCATGCCACCGTGCCACGAGGACCTGGGGAGCACCGACCTCCAGAGCATCACACCAGGCTGCTGCAGCGCAGGGCGCCCCGCTATTTTGGGGGAGCCTGGGCATTTACAGATGCTCGGGCTCATTCGGGAAACATTTAACTTTGAAAACACTAGGGACGGTGTTTAACGGAGCAAAGAGAATTTATAATGAGAATCTGTGAAGTGCTTTTATTTGAATGCAGTTCAGGAGACGCGCCACAAATCCATATTTACAGTTGTTTTTAAGAAGTCACCTAGTCATACATTATGCCCGCTTCCTGATTTCGCTTGCGAGCTCTGTCCTGTGTGCATTACAACGAAGTGCGCAGGGCTTTTTCAAAGCAAAGGCTGTAATTTGAGCATGCTTAGAAATAGGTCTTGTCTCCTGTGGAGATGTGAACCTTTACAACCCCCACGGTGCGTTGCAAGCTCAGTGCATTCAGTGTCGGTGCTGATGCTACACAACAAAAAAATCCCTATGTGTATCCCAGACATTTGTTATTGACGTTACAAATGCAGTCAAACTCGGGGAAAGTGAAGTAGTGTAGCAGAAAATGAAGTGTAAGACATATGGAGAAATGAATAAAAAATGAATGGCCGTGACTCCAGATGCCTTCTGACACCAGAGGAAATGCCACTAATGCACCAGTCGGGTTAACCAGAGGGTGGGCAAGATTTCTTCAGGCACCCACACACAAAAAAATAACAATGAAAGTTGCACTGGGAGGAGAGGTTTGTTTCCCTTGCAAAAAATAACTCTTTAGTCCAAGCAAATGTGGATCTACGAATCTGGGTCACTTGGCAGTTTTCTTCTCCTTGGCATCCCCTGATGATACCAGTAACGCTCGAGAAGACGAGGTGCAGTGTCGTAGCTGTCCTTGTGCATGAAAACTGAGATTGTAATGAAGATTTTGGCTTTTTATTTTCTTTTCTATTGATAAATGAATATAAACAAGAAATATTCTTGGCTATTTGTTTCATTTCTATCCCAATTTGTTGGGATGAGTTGTTCTTAGGCGTTGCGTTCTTTACCAACCATAAGTAGAAATATACAGCTTACACCAGCATTATTATATATAGAATATTCCGTTCCATCTTACTGTTAATGGATCCTAAACATTTTGTGAGGAAAGCCAGTTTAGCTATTTATTACAACTGGAGAATGATGGCATAAATAAACCAAAATACCTTGAGGAAAGTCACCAAGAGCGAAGCAGAGGAGCGGATTCCTACACAGAGTTATATGGCTGCAATCCACTTGTGCCCAGAGGATTAACTTGAGGATGCTCTTAAAATCTATACAATTTCTGATTTGGGGGAGTTATGCCAGATCTGCGTGTAATGTAAATAGAGCACGGATCTCAAAGCGACCCTTTTGCTTGCCAGTAATTTCTCTGTACTCCGCAAGCAAAACAAAGTCAGGGAGGAACGAGAGAAAATTGATGCATGAAGTATTTGGGTAGATGGCAGGATTCCTTAAACGACAGTCAGTTTTGAAAGGCAAGAAAGAAAATGAACAGTCCCCGGAGTCTCAAAGTGCCTTTCCTTGTTAGCGTTGTGTTTTAATGCGAGCTATGAGAGAAACAGTGAGATGCACAAAATTTAACAGATTTTTGTTTGATTTTCGCCACTCCATTTTGTATTAAAAAATGCGAAGGGAAGAAAACAACCCCAAACTACATTAAAAAGCTTTTTTGTTCCCTTTCATGTCTTTGTTATAATCCGCAACTGTCATCTGCAAAGATTAAAGAAAATGAAGAACCTTCTTTCGTTCCCTTTCCAATAAACCCAAATGCTTTTTTGTTGTCTTGTCTATGCATGAGGGTCAAATTTAATCTGATCTGCGCTTAAAATGAAGGTGGATTTGATGGAATCCTCAGTATCCCTACCGATACGTTTGTTAAAATAGAAATTTAGATCTAAGAGCTTTATTTTCATTTCTTGTAATTTGTAATTGTTGGGTTGCGGGGTTTGTTTTTTTGTAGTTTAGATGAATGTGGCAGACCGAAGGGATTGTGACAGTTTTACTCTCGGCACCCGATGTGACCTAGGCAGGGGCAGCTTGGAGGACAGGGGCACATCAGCGTGTCCCACCCTTGTCCATTCGTGCTGCCACCACCACGGGACGTGGGGTGACGGGGACATCCCATCATCGGGGAGCTGCTGAGAGCCAGTGTGCCGGCACAGGCTGGGAAACGACGCCTATGAGAGATAGGAAAGCGCACTATAAAACGACTTCTCTGCGTGAGTTTTTAATAAGTTCGTATTATTTATACCGTAGCTCCAATTCTCCAAACTACTAATTAAGCAGAAATTGCTCCCATCCATTAAATTTGCTCTTCGGAGCTTAAAAATTTCCGATGTGCGTAGCTCCGGGCTTTATGGGAGGAGAGGGAGGAACTTTTAAAAGTCTTTGCTAGACGTGCTGTACATTCTGCACTTTGCTTTCATTGCTGGGCCGGGAGGATCAAAGGTTCAAGTTAAAAAGAGCCCTGAAAATAATACTTCAAGACGTGCGCGCTCCAGCTTCCCAATCAAACTCTTTCAAGAGGGTGCATATGAATTCCTGCATGCTCGGGGAGATCAATGGAGCTTTTTCTTAGGTCACAGAAAGGCAGCTGTGCTTAAAAACTCTTTATAAAATGATTCTCACGTACAGAAAGGGGGAGGACGGGATGTGCTCTAAGGTAGAAAGTCCACGTTTCTGGAAAACTTGTGAATTTGGTACTCCTTTCTCGTCATATTTAAAGTTATTGGAATAGCTGTAAAACAGTCATTTTATACACTTGTTCTTGGAAAGGCTTAGGGCATTTTACAGATGGACTAATGTTATGGATGCCATATGGATACCCTACTGTTAGTAGTAGGATGCTACTATCTAGAGGATAACTCTACTGTTTCCATCCAAAGGTTTTTCAAAGCATTTTTGCTCTTGGGACATCACGACAATGGCAGCACCAGTGCAAGGATGCCAAGGAGAGCCTACTTGTATTCATTATCGCTGTCATTTATTAAAATATTCCACAGTGAGTTATCAAAATATCCTAGGATGATATAATAATGTTGTTAGCCTGTTGCAATACGCTATTCTAAAGTTACTGTGCTTTATTTTTTCAATATATTAATTAAAAACACAGCTTTACGACCTACTAAAAGGTTTATGTAAATTATTACAGCTGGTGTTTTGTTTCAGATACTCTGGGTTTTATGTTTGCAGCATCGGTAAATGGAAATCTCCTTGGCATGCTTCTTCCCTTTTCATTTAAGCATTTATTTCATGAGCAAGCTTTAATACAAAGCTCCATGGAGATGAGCCCTGCCAGTTCATTGCTACGTGTACCGTCTTCTGAGTTGGATCAGCACAGAAATCGTTACTTCTTACGTGTCAAAGATCAGAATTGGCACCCGTGAATTCTCCAATATTGTTAAAGCAACCATTAATCAGCCTTTCCATTTATAATCACAAGCAACAAATAATAAGAAAAAGCAATAAATAAATGAATGAAGTGGTTCTCTAGAAATGCATCTCCTCGTTAGAATTATTCATTTGAAAGTCAGTCGGGCACTGTTTTTTCTGTCACAGAAAAGGTTGAACAAGAGCAGGGGACGCTTGCTCCTGAAATTTATGAGACCGACATCAAGTATCTTTCATATGCTGCAGAAAGAAAACACAACAGATCCTTCACCGACAAAGCTGAAGTCTCTGTATATTCTTGGATTCTTCTGTGCCCGCAGCGAGTGTGTCTCCCAGGCAATATGACCACTCAGTCATGAGAAAACCACCCTATTTAATTCATTCCAGAGAGAAAGTATAACCTCTATATACTTGTATTCAAGATGATCATCAGACAGAATAAAGTTCTCAATCACTATTATGAAGGGCTGAGTACTTTTCTTCATGTTTTTCAAGTGATTTATTCAGCAGCTCGAGTGCGCTACTCAGACAACTGCTCTAACAGCCCGGGTACAGGCTGAGCCGGTTCTTAGAAAAGTTTTGCCTGGTGGAAGTAATCAATTAAGTACCCCAAATATGATGCAAAGCAGCCACATGAAGTGTGCCTATCAGTGTGATTATCGAGAGGGAAGGTATTAAGAAGCAGGCCACTCCGTAAGCGAGTACGTCTCCACCCTTCCCTAACGAGGGATCTACTTAAGAAGGTCTCCCGTTGCATCCAAGCCCTGTGCTTTCAAGCAGAGTTTTCAAATTAATATTAAAATTTAGGATTACGGAGGTGCAGTGAAGTATCTAATAGGATTTCTAAAGAAACTGCTATCTGTCTTCCATCCAAAAGCTGTAAGTACTAGGTGCAACTAGTACGAGGCGTTCCTAGTCAATCATTAGCAGCAGATTGAAGGTGCAAATATATTCGGCATTTCCTAATTAGCTGTAGGATGATGTATTCTGACGCATAACCACGCACACCACGGCCAAGTTACGGGCGTCTGCAGCTGTCAACAGGGAGAAGAAAGAATGAGAAGACGGAGCTCTTGGATGGACTGAACTATCCCTGGTGTCGTCTTTTCGTGCTTGATGGACTAGAGAAGCAATGTGGGCTGATGTAGCCCACCTGAAGCGGAATAAAATAAATACTCAGCTTGGAGTGCAGGCCAGAGAGTTTGCCATTAGTCCTCTTTGATCACAAAGGTTTCAGGAGTGAACGTGGACATCCCGTGGCCACAAGGAAAGCTACCAGCTGACCGCAGAGAAGATGATCGGTCCTTGGCTTAAAGCACGGGCTACGTTTTGTTTCTGATTCTGCCCCAACCTCGCTGTATCATACTAGGAAGTAATTTTGGATTGGAACTAACCATAGAATTTAGCATAACAATACAAACTATAACAGATTACTGTATTTCCAGAACTTTCTAACAATTGTACTAATAAAAGCAGGTGGCCAACAATGGCCCGCGGCTGCACAAACAAGTTAGGGAAGGGGGAACAAAACCCGTACAAATATCAGCATTATATATTGAACAAGCAGGGATTGCTACAGCAACCGTATCGCAAATCTAGGGCAGGAAGAGCCAGACAAAGAGGGATCACTAAGGCAGGAATTTCCAGGGCAACCACACTGCAAATGCTGGAAGGGGAATAGGGCCAGCGAGCCAGTGCCACGGGGGCTGTCAACTTCAGCTTTCAACACCCGTGTACATCCCACTTGTCTATCTCTCAACTGTAAGATCTTTGGGAAGATACCCAGGTGGTGCTTTTGTGCAGTGCTGAACACTGAGAAAACCAAACAAAACCACACACAAAGACTGTTGCCAGGAAAAAGAGCGGGGATACATGTACGAGCCCATATCGTGGCGCGAGGTATTTTGCATCCCTGTTCAAGACAGCACTGAACGAGTTTTAACCAGGGAGTTCTTCAGCATCATTTCTCTCAGGTCTACGGGAGAAGCTTATGGAAGAAAATTAATGCCTGACACAGACCTGGAGAATTTGGTTTATGCATGGGTGTGTGAAAACGGTGACTGCGAATGAGAGTCGGCCAGGCTTTCTGAAAGGGAGCTGATGGCAGACAAATCTGATTGCTCCTTAATGCGAGTACCTGCCAGTCTAACATATGAATGATACATAGGTCTGCAGAGTGTTTCAAAATTGCATACAGAAGAAAAATACAAAGGACCGCAGTGAACTTTGGGAAGATGAAAAAGCCTGAATTTTCACCTACGTACATCATTTGGCTGAAGTGGAGCATCCTCTCCCCCATCTCTGTCTAACAAGACCAAGGAGAGCCAAGAGGAAGCAAACACTAAAAGCCACGAGGATCAAAAGGGACAAAGTCTTCAGCGGGGAGAGAAAAACACAATGAAGTTCATCATTTATTTAGGTATCTAACTTTGTTGTTGCTTTTGCATATCACTTTTAAGATAATGCCTACCTCTCCTGCATAGGTGTCACAGTCGCAACTGGTGAGAGGAGCCAACAAAACCTCTAGGGAGTATTTTTCCTCCCCACCTGCCAGCAGAACAACTTAATTCATAACCTTATTGAAAACAGTGTTTTTATTAGGAAAATAATTCCGTCTCATCATTTCATGTAATTTTTTTGTAATGGTTTCTAATAAAGCCGGTGAATAATGCAGGAAGTGTTGGCAACTGTTCTGATTTTTTAAAAGCTTTCTCTGGGCCCTTGGTCACATCCCTCTGGGGTTCATTTTCTGTGGATATTTAAATGATGGAATTTAATTACTGCCATTATTCATGGAAATTGATTTTCAAAGTTGTACATATGAATGCTCAGAGAAGTTGAATTTAAAATTTGCACGTCGGGATTTGTGACCAAAGCGCTCGCGTCTGTAGCCAGTTAGGGACCAGATGCCTGTGACTTGTCTGGACAATGGCAATCAAGTTCCGCTGCTCACATGCTGAGTATTTAAATCAAACCAAAAAAATGTACAGTGAAAAGATACTTGCCACTTGAAAAACTTTTGTAAAACTTCAGACTGCTGAAGGATTTTTGGCAAAAATGAAACAAAAAAAAGCAAAACCAACAGCAACAAAAAAAAACCCACCTTGATTTCAGTAACCAGATTATTTATAACTAAATGTTTGTTACACTCAACACAGCTCCTTGACACTTGCTAGATCTTTGAGGGCTACTTCTCTAAGTGTATTACTGAGATATCCTCCTTGATACGCTGGGCTTTCTATGTACTTCTGCCTGCCAGAACAGCCAAGAATATTGGAAAACTTTTAATCCACAGAAACAGTTCTAATAGGTGAAATATACCACCAGCTTTCCACAACGCCAAGTATTGTTAGCCTAGTAGAAGGCTTTTGCATCTGCAAGTGCTTCTTAGCATACCTTCCACTTGATGGCAGCGGCTATCAGAGGTCTAAGAAGCAAACAAATGCACAAATATATTTATATAAAGAACACCAAACACCGAAGCTTCATAAAACCCACGGCATTTCTCCAGCTGTTAATCAAGATACTTTCAGGGAGGGCTGACCGTCAGGAGCTCCAGACTGTAGGCATCTCCTCAGCCTTTGCCAAAGCACGTTGGTCTGGGTAGTTCTCTCCATATCATTTTCTTTTCTGTAGATGAGTATTTGGGACAGTTTATGGCTCTTTGCAAATACGTTAACCATAAAACACACCACTGAACATAGAGGACGTGTTTGGTGGGGTAACAATTAAACGTTTTATTCCAGTGTATTTCCCAAGTTTCCCCAAGGAAACAGCAAAAGCATTGGATGATGCAGCTTCATGATGCTATAAAGTACAAATAGCAAAGAGAAGTGACCCCAGGTATCAAAGAGTTTTGTCCTTACAGAATTAAGATAAAAAGTATAGCTGTGCCCCCCTAATTCACCGAGTTAATTAATCTTCCAGTAATACCTGATCATCCCCAGATTACGGAGCAGAAAACTTACACCACTTCTACCTGAAATAAAAATGCTAAAGAAGTAATGACAAGAGAACGATTAAACTTTCAGCCTTCCTTTAGACTTCGAACTGTTTTCCCAGCGCTAGGAGAACGGTCCATCACCAGCGGAAGGATCCAGGTCCCTGTGCATCACGCTCAGAATTCAGATGAACTGTCACAGAGGCTGTGCCACGAATAATGAACAAGCATCTCTCCTGACACCGTTTTGACAGACACAAAATTGGAGTTTTCTGATTGCCATTCAATTCAAACATGGGGGACCAGCCTGGGGAAAACCATCTTTAGATCCAGCTCTCTGCACGAGTGGGAGTCAGTATTAGGAGCACAAGACACGACCTACTGAATAAAGTCAGCATTTGATCAAAGAAATTTGATGTTTGAGTGTGTCCAGCGTTTTAAAGGTGAAACCAATTCTGAACTGCAAAGCATGAGCAGCCTAAGAAAACAACATACGGAGGAAGCGCCAGTGGCAGCCTGAAAATAAACTTACCAACTAGCATAATCTCAGAGGGAGCTCTTTTTCTGCTACTACGAACGAAAACGACTACTTACCCAAATTTTCAATGGAATAGTAACGCTGTTTATTGTCCACCCGCACGGTCTCCGCGTATGGGCTGCCCACGCCGTAGCCGATGATGTACCCGCGGACGACAATGTTCGGGTTGAGCGGCGGAGTCCAGCTCATGACGATGCTCGTGGTCAAGGGTCTGACATGGAGAGAGCTTGGCTGGTCAGGAACCTGAGATTCTGGGATTCAAACAAAAAGAAACAAATTAATATTCTAATTAAATTTTACTATCCATGAGGTTCGAGTTTAAAATGTTAAAATATTAATTAAAAAATGTTAAAATATTAATTAAAAATTTAATTTAAATTAAAACAACACACACACACACACAAAACGACCAGATGCCCCGGTTACATGCAGAGCTTACATGCAATTTCATTTCTGAGCTACATCCCTCCCTTCCCTTCCATTTTTAAGAGTATCTCCTAACACTTTCCACCTTTAGGATAAATGCACAAGAGAGATTTGAAACTACGCAGGATAACGAAAGATGACCTGCGCAAGAATTTCCTATAGGATAACTTTTATCTTCCCTGGTCTATTTGCAGGAGCCTGACAGCTCATTGCACGAGTTCTCCTGCGCTCACTCGTCAGCTATAATATTTAACAAAAAGGTTGACTTTGTTAGGGACGTGCTAGTACATTCTGGCAATAATCTGTCTCTTTGCCACGAAAACAAGCAGTGAATTTGAACTCTTGGACATGCCTCTCTTACTTTGAAGCCGCTTTAAACAACACATCGACATTTCCGACATGAAGTAATAGACTGAGATGTTTTATTTGCAGGTATTCTCGGGTAAAATTCATTACTTTAAGCAGCAATTAATCACTTGGAGCCTATTTGGCAGCCTTTGCCTTCTCTGAGCCCAACTTTACTTTAAAGTTTAGGTAAATGCCTTTTGTTTGAGTTTACTCACAGCTACCACATCACAAGTCTCCTCAGAGGAGCTGCACAGTAGCTTGTCTTTTTGAGAGCAGAAAGAGACAAGTTACTATTTTTTCCCCAATAAAAAGGCTTGCAATATAATAGCTAAAAGCTCGTAGGCAACAAGGCCGGGGTGAGGCAACAGCAGTAAGGCGAAACGATGTAAACTCCAACAAAAGACACTCCCCGGTTGTGAAGCATTCCCACTGTAAACCTTGGAAAAGGCAATAAAAAGGAAGAATTAACACTTTTCAATAACCAGCGCCATATACGCGTCCTTGGTGCTTTATGTGCCTTCAGCTGAATGCTGATGAAGGCATTAGAGGAGTCTGAAAACCTGTTGCACCCTCAGGAAGTCTGCTTAGTACGTTACCGGTCTGAAACACCCAGCCACTTTAGAAGGCCTTTGCATTCAACTTCGTAAAATTGCAAAGCATGGATCTCGGTTAAACGTTGACGAGAGGGTCACTGCAACGTAGCTACTCACAAAAAGAAGAAACAGACTGTGCCCAGAGTGTCACTGTGAGTCGGGTAGAGATGCCATTTACCCCCCAGTCCGTTCTCAAACTTTGTTTCAGTGCAGAACCAAAAGTTACTGAACAGAGCAGGTTGCAAAGCAAGCGACGGAAGCGAGCCCCGAGGATAAAAATAATAATTTAAGGCCTTGAAACGGAAAGTTAAGATAAAGTAGCAATACTGCAATTCCTTGAGCATCCTAAAAGCGGCAATTCCCAGGCAACAAAGGACATCAAATTATTCAAAGGACCTGCAAATGATATTTTTTGCATCTGACACATTGCAGAGATTTTAACCGCGGTACAGACACCACCACCTAACCATTGGGTTAAAACTACATCGTTCATACATTCCATGTCATTTGTTTCAAGCAATTCAAATGCGCGACTCGTGCATTTCAGAGCAAAATCACGACTTCTGGTTTCAAAGAGCAAAAGACAACGTAACTTCTCATACCCTTCTTGGGAAGTAAGCCTCCGAAATGAAGCTGGAGTGAACATTTTGGAACTATTTTTCAAATACTAAAGCGTCATAAACACAGAGCTACTTTTGGAAAATGCATTCTTTTGCTTAATTTCTCTGCATAAATCAGTTTTAATTACACCCTAATTAAATTTATTTTAAACTTTTTCTGGAAAAGAGGCTTTTTTCTTATTCTGAACCAGTTCCAAATTTTAGTACATCCCCGAGTTGATTCAGAATTAACTTTTTTTCCCCCTCAAACTATATATTTTTTTCTTCTCTTTACAGAGAAACGTATTTGCCACAGTCAGGCTTCACGCTGGACATGACATGCAGGAAGCATCTTAATCCATCAATTTGTCAGGAACTCGACCACCCAGCCTTTGCTGATTCAGTGTACCAGCACTCGGATACCCAGGACTAAAGCTCCTGGAGAAACACACATTTCATATTCCTGCTTTCTTTTTCAGGACATTTCCTTGCGGTTCTAGGTCAACACATTTCCTTCTGGTTCTTCTGGGCTTCAAGAAATACTTCTGAGAAGTGTCCTTGTCGTCCCGTTCTCCTCCTTGAAGTGCCGAATCAGCTCTTCACCCTAAATCCCGAATGAGCTAAATTTCCCAAAAGAAATTTATCGATGGCACCAGGAATTTATCATCTCTCACGTGAGGAAACCTCTGGGCTCGTGGAAGCAAGCGCTGCGCTCAGACGTCAGCCAGCCCACAACCCAGCATCCGACGGGAGGATTCCTCGTCAGCTCTGCCTACGAAATCAGATTTTCTTTTTTTTTTTTTCCCTTCAGTCTCTTCCCTTACACGCAATTAGGTTCTCGGGAAACGGGAGCCGAAGTGCCATGTCGCTGCCTGATGTGACATCTCCTCCTGGGACGCCGCGTCTTCTCACGCGTGCCTCCGAATCCTTCGCTGCGTTTCTACGCGATGGCTCGAGCACCCACGCCTGGCATCCAGGGAATTCTTAATGTACTTAAAGGTCCCTAATTTCGCTGTCAAGTTTGAAAAATGCTTTACTTCTGGGTCACTTTAGCAATTTTCTCAGACTTTCATGGATGTATATTTTACCAAGTCAGGGTAGTTTTCACTCGTCCCATTTCGTTCGGATATTTCCCCAATCGCTTTTCAGTATGAATTGCAGCGTGATAGCAGTCTGGCTTGTCATGCTCTTAAAGCACTAATTTAGAGCTGAAGCTAAACTATATCGCTATCTAATATGTGTAACAGCTTCCATCTGTTCGGTGCAGTAATCAGAAACCAAGCATCATAAACCCATTTTCCTGGAGGATACCTTCACAAAGTTGATCAGAGATTCTCTTGCATCCTTGCTCCAGCTATTTAAACCAGACCCTTTGGGGAAAGCATTGCTTTCAGTTTCTATTTTTTTTTCCTTTTCTGTTTAAAGCACGAAATGTGAGGCTGAAAATAAATATTTAAGACCTTCCCAGCTGTCAGTAAAGGCACGCGAGCTTTCTAGGGAACCTTGAAGAAGCAGCTATGTTTGGATTTCTAATCACTTGAACAAAACACACTAATTAAAACGAATATCCATCGGGAGCTGGCGCCGTTCTCCGGGATACTGCTCGTCTTCGTGCTGCTGACGCCAAGCAGGCTTCCAGTGAAAGCACGAGAAGCTGCAGGAGCCATAGCAGCTGGGAGGGACTTGCAGATAGCAAGCTGGGCTCCAGCACTCCCCCTCTTAGCTGCCACTTGCAGGACTCTGCGTAACTACTGCAAAAAGCAGGTTTATCCCCAGGGTTTAGCAGGCTGCATTCCCAGCATCAGGCTGCTGCAGCTTCCCGACGGTAATTCATCGCTGCTGCGAATGCAAATGCATGTAAATACAACAAACAGAATGGCTCTGCTTTAATTTATTCACGTGTGCCTGCATGCTTCCGCATATTTGGGCACAAAACCATCACAGGAACGTGATCTATACAAAACCCGAATTGAAAGGAACGCGCTCAAACGTGTTACTTCCTTTTTTTGCATCCTGCGGTGTGCTCAGAATTTATCTGTCGCTCGGTCCAGCGCCGAGTCAGCTGTTTGCACTTTAACAACATCATTTCTCCAGCCGAATCATGGTTAGAAAGATATCATCACGCACCACGGCAGGTTGCGATCCGCTGGCACAGTTTCAACCCGCCTAGAGGTATCCTTCAAAACGCTGACGAGAAACCACCTGTACGGGCACTCCTGTTTCGCGCTGCAGCCGCTCCTGGTCTGCTGTCAAATTGCATTTGGACACGGGGAAAGGCCACGAAGCAGAAATCCTGCAAGTTGGTTTTGAGATCGTAAGGAAATCCATCCAGTCAAAAGAAAGCCAATATCAAGCGCAACGGTGCATTTAAACTAATTATTTATTTATTCTTTCATCCCGTTTGCCTTTGATCCTTTTTAGGCGATTCATTTTGTTTTAAAAATCATAGCAATTTTCACCAGTTTCATTTTCTATTCATCTCCGCTCTGCTGCATCTCTGCTTCTTACGGATTGTAGTTTTGCCATGATTTCCATCTGTCAGCTTCTTTGTTCCATTTTATTTTGCACTTTGCTTAATTTTTCAGGTAAGACTTTTTCATTACTCTCCTTTTATTCCTCCACTTCTTCAAATATCCCAGCCATTTTTATCTACCCCTTTCATTTCTGTGTTTTCCTTCCCTTTTGTGTCAGCATCTGCGCTGATTTACAAAGCCCGCGGTTTTCAGGTATCTGCATCTCATCATCTTTCACTAATTATTCAGCTTCACTGCCAACCTGTGTTTCTAAAATCTGCAGATAAAGGCTAAGAAAGAATATTCGACGTATCTCAATATTTGCTTGGAGAATTATTAGGATTGCTGGCATCATTTTCGTTGTTCCTTTGGTTGATTACGTTTATCGTTTATGAAGTTCCAGATCCATTTCACAGCGTTACTGCAAACGGCCACGATGCTCGGGAGCTACATTCTGGCACAGAATCACGATCCCGGAGGCTGCTGACTCCTTGGTCGTGGCGGTAACAGGGAAACACAGCACAAGACATGAGAGATCCAAGAGCAGAAGAAAACATTTATCTGTGGATGTTTCCAGGTGAGACCCTGGAATGTCACCCCAACCTTGTGCTAGAAGACAAGGGCAGTGAAAGCCCTCAGCTGGAAAGCTTTTGGAGACAACAGCTTTTAAGAGAGATGCATTTACCATCGAGATCATTCTCGGGCGTTTCTGCCGTGTACCAGTCCGAGGGCGGCCCGGTCCCGTTCACTGTCATGGCAGCCACCTGGAAACTGTACTGGCTTCCTTTCTCCAGTCCTGGCAAACAAACAAACAAAACAAGTGAAATCGTACAGAAAGAAGAGGAAAACCAAACAATTTGCGACTTTACCCAACGCAGCCCCCGGCGACCGCCCTTGTGTCTCCCAGCCCGGTTGGGGATGGTGCTGCAAGGCACTGGGGGGGAACAAGGGATTTTGACCAAAAGGAGAGGTTTCAGAAAATGAATGAGAGCCGCACTGGCCCGTGACTAGGCTGGGCTCTAATTCCCATCCATTGAGCTCATGGATATAAAATGAACTTAGTCCAATTAGTGGGAAACTGAAGAATTGCTTCACATAGCTTAGCCACTAATTGCACATTGCACAAAAACAGCTCTCCCTGCTTTTCAAATGCAGGAAGCTCCAGGTAACTCTCTCCTTACGCATAAAATATGCAGGCTAGGAACTAGGTTAGCAACTGAACAGCGTTTTGCTTGCCGGTGCTCCCGATTAACTTCAGAGCATGCAGTCCGGGAAATAATCACATGAAATCTTTCCAATATTATGAAATAAGCAGGAATTCCCAAACAGATGTTTTCCTTTGTGGCTAAAGCCATCAGAAGACAATCACTGCAGCACGGCTCGATGTGCCACAGGACCTCCAAGGCCCTACGGCGGGGATATACGTTTACCTTTTTGCCTCGCCTATACTGACCACAAAAAAGCACAGGAAAAAAAACCACGTTCCATTTAATTGCGGACGTTCTCCAGAGAAGAACGCTCGTGATTAAAAAGAGCGGTTTAACGTTCAGCTGACGTGACTCTCAAATTGCTAGCAGCTATTCGAGAGCCAGCATTGTGACTCTAAACTCCTGTGCTATTGCAGGTGTTCCTATTATCCCGCAAAGCACCTGCCTACCAAGCAGGATGGCAGCGAAGATCTAAAGCGTTGCCGTGTTAATATTTAAAAGGTCCATTTAGAAGAGGCACGCGGCTCTAGCAATCGCAATATACGCATGCAGAAGGTAATAACGAGGCCGGGATGTATTTCTAACTGCCTTCCCAAGCCCGAATTGCCCAGTTTTGGGAAACAAAGCACTTTGCTTTCCACTGCATAGAGGTGAGCGGTGGACGGGGTCGGTGGGAGGGTTGAGGGCTGCGGTCCCATTGGGACTCTGCAGCTCTCCAGACCCAAAATAATTCATGTGAAAGAGCTCGAGGCGTGGGGATCTACCACAACGGAGATTAATCTGCTGTGCTCCCAGCCCAGCAGACGACGGCCGTAACCTGCCGCTGCCTTTCCACCTTGCCAGCCCTGGGGATGGGGAACGTCAGAGGTCTGTGCCTTTGCTCTGGGACTTGGACTTTATTTCTACTTTATTAGCCAGGAAACAGATCCTTTCCAGCTTGGCTAAAGGCCTCAGTATACAATCTCTCCCCAGAAACCACGAGTTTCTCGTGCAGCTGTTAGACACCATCCTCCACAAATCACCCCACAGGAACCGGGGCCAGCAGCCGAGGTAAGACAACCAAGTTGAGGGTTCAATATTTAATGCCTTCCTCGTTAAAAATAAATAAATAAATAAGAAGTTCTACTCGTGCTTTTATTTAATTTTGAAACGAAATTCTGCTTTTCCTGTCCAAACTGGTAAATGAACGTTTTTATTCTTAAGTATGCAATTCAGAAATAATCCTGATTCTCACCGATTGCACTTTATATGGGAAAGCAAACATAAAGCAGGCCATCTGAGGTGAAGGCGCGGTCATAAAGATGCCATGGACTTTGACAAAGTTTAATTTTCTCCCTTGCTGCTTTGCTGCTTTCTCAGTTACGGCTGGGCATAATGCAAGAATACGAGCAAAATTCATTTTCAGCTCCTAGAATTCACTGCTACCCCTACAATACTCACCTGGCTACTTTCATTCATTGCAATTACAGTTTTGTTATGATCCACTGTTGCCCTTTTTATTCTGTGAGGAGGTATTTGCCATCTAAAGTCTTCAAATAGAAACCGAGGAAATCGATATTTTTGCACCCGTACAAAAATAGATGTTTACTGAGTGGTCTAAAAAGCTATCTGAGGCTGAAGCTATCGGACACGAGGAATTTGGCCTCAAATTCACTAATGATAATGAAAAAATCCAGGAGACAAATATATGAAAAAAAAAACAATAAGGAAAAAATTGGGTAAAAAAAAAATAATATAAAGACTGTCTTTGTACAACACAATAAATGCTACCTGCCAGCAAAGAAATCAATGTTCCCTTGAAGTGAAAGTATATTTTATTCCCAAAGCATTTAATTCATCAAAAACCTTGCAAGGTTGTACCATGTGAACACTGACCTGTGAACAAGTACCAGAGGTTGTTTGGCTCCAGTGTTTCAATCTCACCCCTGCGGGTAGTCTTTCTGTGTCGGATTTTATAGCCCGTAATAAATCCATTTTGAGTGCCTGGTGGTGGAGGCAACCAGCTAACTTTGATACTCTGTAAAAGAAGAGATATTACTGCTGATTTTATTATTATTTTTTTTTGAGGAAATGACAAAAGTAAAGCGGATAAAATGAATGAAGTAAGGAAAAAGAAAATGGCTATTTTTTTTTTTAAAACCAACTTTCATTCAACTTTTTATATCGAGAAGACAAAAATCTGAAAAGATTCAAGTGAGGGCATGAAGAAAACTACGCACTCGCTGGCAGTGGATGGCTATACAGACAATGGATTTATATGCTAAATTTTCTCCTTTTTCGGGAATTTTTCATTTCAACAGGCCACTAGAATACCCGTGGTACTATAAAGGTTGAGCAGACACTGTGACTCGTTTCACTTTCCAGCCCAAAGTGCCCAAGTCTCACCTTTTTGCCCATTGCACACATCTATCACCCCGAGCATTTCTAAGAGTTTTGTGCCATTTCAGTTCCACCGACGGTCACAGAGATGTCACCGCCCCCTCGTCACATCCGTGTAAAGCCAGTCAAACCTCCTGGGCAGAAACTTATCGCCGATCCCAACTTGTAAGAGAATTTTAGCTGGACCAGAGCTTGCAGTAGGCAATTAATCACTAATTTTATTCTAACTTTGCTTGTCTAGATTGTATGGGGCTCATTCCTCACCACGCCGTGCACCAGACCCTGGCATGCATCACTCCCCAGCTCAGGAATGTCAACGTCTCTCTTTCCTTCGCCCTCTACCACATCAGTTGCTTATCGCAAAGGGATCTTTCTCCTTCTACTGTAACGACTTCATTTCTTCAGGAGCCTTTTCTGAGGGACCTTATCGAAAGCCTTTCGGAAATCCGAGAGAATGGTATCAACCGGATCTCCCTGCCCACGCGCTCCGTGATTCCTTCAAGGACTTTAACAGGGAAGCGAAGCAGGACTTCCCTCGACAAAAGCCGTATTGATTCCCCTCCGTCATATCACGTCCATCCGTGTGTCTATTCATTCTCTTCTTTATTAGCGCTTCTATCAGTTTGCCCAGGAAAAGCACTCGATTCACTGGGCTGGACTGATAAGAGAGCTGATACTGTACATCAACCTTTTTTCTCCTAAAACAATCCGGGCACCAGCAGCTCCTTGCAAGTCTCCGGTCCTTTGAAGGTTTTACCCACCAGGATATAAGGTCTTCACGGTGTGAAGGGTTTCTCATGGAGCAAGGCCACAGAATTATCTCTGCACTGCCTCTTACAGCACTGCATTACGGGTTTTTAGACAAAGAGAAAAGCTGACCACATCACAGTGGATAGTTTTTGACCAAATACAATTTATTACCATTATTGAGTTGCTTAGGCCCTGCATAAATATGTTATAGCGCATATCAAATTAATTATTGCAATAGAGAAAAATCAATGTTGCACATATATTGCCCCGTGATTTATGGTTACAATCAATTATACATTTCAAAATCAATACCTTGGGTTTTCAGCGCGGAGTGAATTAATGCTGGGGTTCTTACATTAGGGCAGAACAAACGCCATTTTTCAATTGTGAGAGTGATTGTTTTAAAAACAGATTTGGTCGCTTTGCATATTGAAATTGCCCACATATAACACATTTATGGGGGAACGCAAACACCCCGAGAGCGTCTTTAAAACATTTCTGCTGACAGCTCCGAGGACGTCTTTGGGTAACTCGTGTGCTACCGGCGCGCTCCCAGGTCTTCCCGTTTCTGCACGACACTGAGCCACCTTCTCATCGTGCCCATCGGGACCTCAGCATCTGTGTACAGCCCCAAGGAGAAGACATTTTGCCCCGTTTCCCAGCAAGCAGAGCACCTGGGTATTTTCTCAGGGGAGGAGGAGAAATTCCATACTGCTGACCCTTCTAAGAGCAACACGAAAAGCTCTTCTCGGTCCCCATCCTACGGCAACAACCTAAAACCAGGATGAACAATCAGAAAGGAGGGCAACGCACCGCCTCACGGAAGAGTGAAAGCAGAACCCCCGTAGAGTTATTTACCCTCGGACCTGGAGTATGCTGAAAAGTTGGAGATGATAAGAAGTATACGTGGAGAAGAATCAAGAAGTGGAGGGGCAGAAATGCCTTCAGGGACCTTCTGCACAGCTCGTGCAGGTTGCAGGAATGATTTGTAGATTGAAAAATCCTACTAGAAGGGACGAATCACACTGGTCTCAGCTTGGAAAATGCAGCAACATCAACTTTTACCCAAGTGTACCGCTTATAAAAAATTTAGAACTGACTCATGTGATAAAGAACAGGTGAGTTTGAACGAAATCCTATAGTTTGGGCGACCTCCCGATGAGCTGGAATTTTGGGTGAGGATTTCTGGATCTTTGCTGTGTCAAACCACAGCCTCCGTGTTGTCAATTTATTTCAAATATTGCTAATTTCTGAACTGCATGTGAGCTAGGACAGCTAGGAGGCCCCAAGGCGATTTGTTGCCCTCCAGGAGCAATCCTGTTGGCTATGCTCGTTCAGAGGAAGGGCTCTTTTGGAAATAGAGTTACTTGCAAATGTAACAACACTTGAGCACTGAATCTAAAGCCCCAGAAGAATGAACCAAGAGGAGAAGGGAGGTTTAAGCAAGCGGTGTGTCCTGGGAAGGGCCAGACCTGGTGGGACACCGGGCTCTGGATGCTGAGACGTCATTTTCCAGAAGGGGAGCAGAGCAAGAAGCGTGCACAAAGCTGGGTAGCTTTCAAAAACGCCCCCTGCTTTGATTTTCAAGCTGCAGTGACAGATAACTCGGAGCAATTTTTTGTCAGGTTGCCTCCACAAATAATTAATTTCATTATCTAAATATTGAGTCTTAGTGCTAGCCTGAACTTGGCACCGCAATTTGGTTAAAAATAGGAAAAACAAGAGTTTCGGCCCAAGCATGCAAGCACTTGGAGCCACGATACCTGCGAGTGCTGAGCAGTTTTTTGAGCCCCCAAATATCCTTCTTTCTGCCCCAAAGTCAGCAGCGATTGCCTCCTCTCCCTCCATGGCAGCCCTCGCAGAAGCAATGGGTTTGACCGTGCGCCCAAGGCAGAATAAATAAGATCTTCCTTCTGATCAGAGGAAAAAAGCGAGTTCTTTACGGATCCACCCAAAGCTGTCACTGCAACGGCAACCGTTCACTTCACCTCAACCTGGTCTCCATGGACACGACGGCGATGGTTTTTATCAATAGTGCTTAACATGTGCCCCTTTGATCCGGGGAAATCGATGACTAACATGCTGCCGGGCTCCTTGTTCTTTCTCCTGCTTAGGAAAGAGCGGGAATGGCTAGTGCTCTAATCCTTCCCACTTTAGCCAAGAGGCGACTCGCAGAAAGGAAATATTTCCTTCCTATTCCATCGGGATCCCTTTGCAGATGGTCCTTTGGAGGCTGCAGACCACACAGCTTTCAGTTGAGCCCTCCCCGATCAACTGTACCTGATAAACCTTTTCAGAGCGAATAGATAGCGGCGCAACGGATCTAGCCAAACCCGAGCTGAACCTTTAAAGTCTTTCCTGCAGTTCCCGAAAACCCAGGGTATTTTCATTTCCACGTTTTCACGATTATCTACTTAGACACCAAGCCAGAATAAGAAAAAGCTGAAGTATTATCTCTACGTTGCTCAGAAATGCGGAGCATCAGGAATCCCATTAATCTTACCAAATCAACGTTTCTGGACGTGCAAAGGCCATTTGTCTGTTTTAGTCAATGAACCTCTGGACGTAAATGCTCGTTTAGAGTAAGAGGGACTGTTGCGAATGTACGCAGATTAAGCATCCAGAACACACCTCATCGTAAAAAGCTGGAAAAAAATCAAAAAGGAATAACTCGATGATTTCATGCAACAACAGAATGGGTTATTAGTCTCCACGTATGGCCAGCAGCAACGAATAGCCCATTTTTCAGTCTAACTATGACCCGTGCACGAGCTGGGATTTGAAATGAATTTCCTGAGCAAGGCGGCAGAGTTGGGAGCCAGTTGTGTCCTCTTCTTGGAGAACTGCCTTCGCGTTGCTTCTACATGGAAACTAGGAATTACCTCCGGTTACCTCTGTAACGTGTCCGGAGATTTTGCAGAGCTCTCTGGAATCAAAACTAACCTGAACAACTCAGGGAAAGCAAGTATTATCTTCCAAATTGGGTATGTTTTGAAAGACAGACAGGACTCACGAAGGGACTTAAAGAAGACCGGATTTAAAAAAAAAACACATCAAATCCTCAGGTGCGCTTTAGAGCAAGGCTAGCGCTTCGGGCTTTGCGCAAACATGGAAATCGATGTCTCATTTGTGCAATAAGACGGGCTAAGCCTGGCATAACTGCAAAATAACAGATTTCAGCAAGAAATGAAGCATCCTGAGGTGAAGTAAAGGGTGCTTAACGTACCGCCACTTTCCTAGGCGCGAGCTCTCTCTTGAAAGAGAAGACGAATTCCCGGGAAACATTTATCATATACCATACACGTGGCACGGGAGCTGATTATCTTTATCTGGACTGTCAAAACCATTTACAAGTCAGACCTACGGAGCCTACGGAGATCCCGTATGATGTCTTTAATGAAATGAGGGTATCTTAATTTGAAAGGCATTATTGTTATTGCTACAGGAGAACAAACTAAGATCTGTTTTTTTGCTGCCGGCATTTTGATCCTCGTCATTTAATGCAATGAAATGTGTGCATACAGTGCGATTCAGGCACAGAGCATCGAGTTTGCTCCCAGCTGGGGAGACGTTAGCTTAGACCTGTGTGGGACCCAGAAGTGCTGTCCAAAAACCACGGGAGGTTGCGGGCAAGGAAAGAAGGAGAGCCCTTCACAGCGTGCACCGTGAACTCCCAAAGTCCTGCTAGAAACATCTGAAGGCACCGGTGGGCAAAGACAACGGGGTTTTTCACGTGATGGTTTGCAAGCTGAGGAGCAGAAAGGATGAGGTTTGGATACTTTTTTTTTTTTTTCCAACCAGTTCAGCTCTTTTAAGTCCTTTGCTGCACCACTTCCCAGCAGCGTGAATCCTCGCCTTTGATCCCACACCTTCGGGAGCAGCCCTGGACTTGGCCAGGCTCAGAAACAGCTGCTGGGAGTAGGTAGGAGATTGGAAATGACCCCCTCTTCGGCACATCCCCTTCCCCTGCCACATGCACGAGGAAGAGGAGAAGGGGCTGAAGGTGGGAGCTGTGTTTCTCCCACCCCACCGCATCCATCCCGGCGCCCCGGGCATCCTCGCTCCTCCACCTCTCACAGGTGAGGGCTCTCACCTTTCAACCAAGCCAGGAGCCGCAAATTAATTTACAAATACACATTGAAGCTGTTGGTGGTTGCCTTGGCTACGAGCAGTTGTAAAGTTCCCAACCATGGTGTTTCATAAAACCACTCTCGCTCCCAAGAGAAGATAATGAGAAAAAAAGCTGGGAGGACTGCTAAGGTATGAAGACCTTTCCAGCCAGTATCGTCTTCTCCGGGTATTTCTCTTCTGAGCTACGTCTCCAAAGAGGTATTTTATTAAAACTGCATGATCAAATACTTAAAACCACTTGATTGCCACAGTCTTTAAAAAAAGATAAAAATTAAAAAAAAAAAAAAAGGAAAGAAAAAAGGTGATAGCAAAGAAGATATACTGGTGAAAGAAAATTAAGGATAAAAAATGCCTCTGGGTGTCTTTGCTAACTTGAAAAGAAAGAGAGGATGAAACATAACCAAATACAATGCTTAGAAAAATCAGACACCTTGGGCAGAGGCTTATGATGGCAAAGGAACAAAACAAACAGAAAATGGTGAGCTTTGACAACAAATAATGAAAAAAAAAAAGAAAAAGAATTTTCTCTCTCTCTTCAAGTGTAGAAACTTCTAAGGCAAAACAGCTTCCAAGATTTTGTTCTAGATATTTAAAAATAATCACGTACAGTGCAACCGTGCACTTTTTATGCGAGTGACATGTGGAATGCCAAATCGGGTTTGGGTTCCAAATGGGGTGTTCAGCCTGGAGAAGAGAAGGCTCCGGGGAGACCCTACAGCAGCCTGCCAGTACCTGAAGGGGGCTGCAGGAAAGCTGGGAGGGACTTTTTGTTAGGGGATGCAGTGATAAGGCAAGGGGGAACGGGTATAAACTAAAAGAGGGGAGGTTTAGATTAGATATAAGGAAGAAATTCTTTCCTCAGAGGGTGGTGAGGCACTGGAGCTGACTGCCCAGAGAAGTTGTGGGTGCCCCATCCCTGGAAGTGTTCAAGGCCAGGCTGGATGGGGCTTTGAGCAACCCGATTTAGTGGGAGGTATCCCTGCCCATGGCAGGGGCTGGAATTAGATGATCTTGAAGGTCCCTTCCAACCCAACCCATTCCATGACTCTAACCACTAAACAGGGCAGCATTTTTCTCTTCATTAACAGGGATTGCTCAGACCAATAATTTTCCCATTTAAAATAATTTCAGTATTTAAAAATTGGTGAGATTCCTCCCAGGTAGCGGAATTAATTGACTTAACCCACCGGCTGATGGTGAAAAAAAGGAACACCCAAAGCAGACAACCCCGGTGCCCGGCCAGGGGATTGCTCGTTTTCTCCCCATGGCACAGGAGAGCTGGCCTAACCGTGGGCACCTCACTTCTAGAAGCCAAAATTAGGACAGGGGAATCTGGCTTTCAGTTTCTCCTTGTATTAACTAAGCAGAAAAGGGCGATAACTTTTTCTATTTAAGGCATTGTAGGCCCGTTTTGACATTTCATTTGAGAATTCAAACCAGCTCATAAGAACTTTGTATGTATGTTTGAAAACAAAACCCTCTGAAGAAACTAAGAGATGCCGCTTACTTGAAATGCTCTTTATTTGTAAAGAACATTATACTCGTGAAGATTTTCAAAGCTTTGGCTTCTCATTCAGAGTCAGACTACTAGGCTTTCATTAAGGCAGAAAAAAAAAAAAAAGAAAAACCTGCAATAGGAAAATCCATCTAGTATGTTTTCAGAGCTGTAGCAATACATTTCTTTCAACTCATTCTTGTGCCGATGACACGGTTATTTACAAGAACCTGTCATACATTTGCTCAGCTGATAAAACCACTTCGGAGCTGTTGCACTGTTTGCAGCTAGGCACGGGGAATGTTGAATATTGCAGTAAAATTCATCTTCCTCCTTCCCAACACCTGCTAAACACTGGAAACTTGCAAAGGGCTGCAGTCGGCTGCAAGAAGACCAACTGGAACTTTACAGGTCCAGGGATCAAAGCAACTATCAATACTTCAATCAGGTTTTCAATTACAAATGCATTTAATTGATTAGCACTTAGCAGCACCTGTAGTTGGCTATCACTTTAATTACTGATTATACTGATGCTGATTACTTAGACGATATCTGCCTGAGAGCCTCATGATTAAGAGTTTATAAAGCAAAGGGCACAATAATTTCAAATTAATTAGGCTATTAAGATTCAGATTAAAATCAAAATCTCCAGAATATTTTAAAAAATTCCATTTTAAATAATGTTAATGCAAGCTCCCTTACCGCCTTGTGCTGATAGATCGGTGCCTGCAAATCACTCAAATGCAGCCAGCTCCCTCTTATTCCGGGGGAATACCTTCCTGGAGGTGATCTCAGGGCTGAAAAGGCACCAAAAGCGCAGCTGGCTTCAGGCGTGCACAACTGGGAGTTAAAATGCCCTGCAGAGGTCCTGTGCCCACGACTGGAGCACCGGATTCTCTCTAAGCTGTAACTCTGATTTTCTGTAGTTTTCTTTTATCAAGCCTCTTATAATCACCTTTTTGCAGTTCCAACATTTTCGTAATAATAATACCAAAATTGTAACTGCAGTAGAGGTGCACGAGTCGTAATGTATATGCAGGTTACTGCAGTAAGGCGGCATGGGAGTGCACACTATACCTGCTCCTCGTGATGTACTATTAACCTGGAGGGTGTCTCCTGGGCCCCTTACGTAAAAACCATACAGGTAATTCCCCAGCAGAAATGCTCAGATTTAAAGGGCTAAGTGGGTCAGATAAAATACACTCTTTTGGGTATATAGCAGAGGTGAGCTTCTAAAAAGACCCACCTGGTGCTACTCAGCGTGCCTGGTGCATTGGAACAGCTCCCCAGGCCCAAGTAAGAGCACCGAGAGAGGGCTGGAAAGGGATTTGGACAGCACTGTGAGCAAACAGCTACAAAGAGGTAAACGCTACAAATGGGCACAAAGCTCCCGTTGAACTGCTCGAAGACGGAAGATGATGACAAATAATCCCATTTAAAAGGCCGGGGAAACTATAAGATATGGAAATACCCGCAAAAGGAAAGAAGAAATGCCAAATACTTCTGGGGTTGGCAGTTGTTGTGTCTGAAGAGTAATAGTGTGGATTGCATATTTCATAACCGGTGCTCAAACGGATTGATTCCTAACTAAAGTTACAGTGAGACGTCCCAAGAGGCCTGACCACGGCGTGCACACAGACATTTGGTGCTAACGTCCCTGCAGACACCTGTCCACCATCACTGCCAGGACCACAACTCCCTTCCCCAGGACCACGTAGCTTTTTGGATGTTACATCTGCACACCAGCACTCTCCTTGAAGAACATTGCTACTTCCAGTTGGTTTTCATGGGAATTATAGATGTACTAAAGGGTGACAGAGGTCAGAGAAAGCAGGACTTGAGTAATGGGCTATAACAAAACCTCGTCTTCGCTTCTGCATTATTTCCTCTCTCTCATGTGTGACTTGGACAGAGGATGGTGGGGAAGATCCTCACTGCTTTGCAAGAAGTTATTTTTCTTCATGTTGGTTCTGAAGGACCATTTTTTCCTTAAATTTATAAACAGCTGAATTTCAGAGCTTAGTAATAGTTATCTACAAACGTGACTTAATAGACGAGATGTTCCACCTCCTTACGTTTGTGAGCAGTAGCGTTCTTATCTTAGAGGTGGAAACTAAAGCAAGGATGTGAGGTAACCTCAGAAATAGTGCAAGATACCACAGGAGGTATCAAAGATACCTCTGGAGGGATGGCTTTGTGATACAAATATTCCTCGTCCCTACTCCTCACCTCTAGGAAGCCGGCTGTTTCAGCCGCCCCTGTCACCTCCCTGGCTGCGGCCTGCTCCGCACGGGAGCACCTTAAACACCAGCAATGACCTCCAGGATCCAGAGCACGCCTCACTCACTCATTTAAAAACAGGCTACAGATAAGCTGTGGCATAAATAGGAGCTCCAGGGAAAGAAGTTCAGCTTCATCCCCTCAACACACGGCGCTGTTCTGCTCCCCGTGCCCGCCAGGCCGCACTCCTGTGTGGGGTTGGCCCAGGCTGCCCAGAGAGGGGCCGGGGGCTCCTTGGGGACGTCTCCAGCCTGGGCCTGGGGCTGAGCACCCTGCTTGGGGGGGTCCTGATGGGGCCAGGGGGGGACCAGGGGCACCCCGAGTGGTCTATGAGTCTGTATCCAGCAGAAGAGAAGCCCCTTCCGAAGAGGTGCAGAAAACCAGTACAGGAAGGGACATTGCTACCTGTCCGTGTGGCGCTTAGTTGCTTCCTTTTCTTTTAAGCGACAAAAAGCACACCTCGAGAATCTCCTTCTTAAGTTTTGCTGACAAAACTCTCTTTCTTAAATTTCTTTGACAACATCCCCGAGCTGCGTGCATTTTTTTGTGCGCGCTCTATTGAAAAATGGCGCTTTGAAGTATCTCAAAGCTTTGTTACATCCACTTATTCACAGAGAAGTGTTACTTTTCCTTTTGATTATACAAACATATCTCCTGTCACTAAGGTTTGGCCCTGAATGCTAATCAAATGGGTTTTCGTGAAACCGTGTTTTAATGATCACGCAGCCGTGAATTTTACCACTGCCTTTTCATCAGAAGACCCGAAATACGAATATGTTCTGACCTTGGATCCGATTAAGTCACTGGAAGAAGTTCAAATGTAATGGTAAGGGACGGTTCTGTCCCTATTCGCAAGTTAGTTATCAAAGAACTGGCCGAGGAGTGCTGGTGATAGCAAGACGTAATTGAAAACCAAAATGGAGTGCCACGACCCTCAGGTACGCTTTCAAATTCCATCAAATACTTGTCAAAACAAATCGTCAGCTCACAAGTCTCTACTCTCACCTCCCGCGTGCCGCTCTTACGTGCTGCGACATCTGCAAGAGAATATTTACTTCTTCATTCAGTATCTTGAGGCCAGGAGGCGTCCCACGGGACTCAATCCCATGTCCCGGGTAGGGTGGCGGCGAGGCCGCTCGCGCTGCGGTCCCGTACCGAGCGCGGCCCGGGAGCAGGGGGCTTCTCCCATGTACAGCAAAGTTATCTGAACAGAGGGGCAATTCTCACGGTTCACGTCTCCGGCAGCTTCAAAACGAGAACGTAAAATCTGGCATTTCACGAGTAACGAAGGCGCTCTGACATCTTCCCTCGGGTAAATCAGAACCCTTCATCTGTCCCCGCCGCCAAGGGCGATCCCGCTCCAGGGTCCCATTCCTCAGCCTACGTTTATTATCTTAGCATTTTTAAGCCTGCCCACTGCTTAATTCCTCCACGTTTCATAGCCCAGGGCTTCTCATATTCATGGATTCTGATTGTGCTCTCGGCTTTCCAATTCTCTAAAAAGCTGGCTGAAATACAAAGGTTGTCCAGGTAGCACATCTTGCCTTAAACACCTCCACCTCCAGCCAGCTGTGAAAATACATAATCTCCAGTAACTATTTCTGTTTTCGCTTCTACATTTTTAGCTTAATTATGTTTTCTTTTAGAATTTGAAGCACTGGAGGTCCCCGTAATTATCACGGGACACAGACACACCAAATTTATCTGGGAAAGGTAAATGACTAGAAGTCACTAGACAACCTAACACACTACATTGATTTTTAGGATTAATAGGAGCATAAGCCTTTAAATTTTGCACCCATTGGCATCTGTTTAATTAAAGACTCTGCTTTCCCTGTGGACATTCAATAACGCTGAGATGGGCTCCAGAAAACATTGACTCAGATGTAAAAACGTGTTTTCTATTTTCTAGCTCTAGAAAAGGAGTTAACATCTCTCTTCCTCAATGTGGGGTATTTTTTTGAACTTAGGAGAAACAACCCCTAAAATAAAGCAATTATAGCTATAGGTACGTATATTTATATGTATGGAATCCATGCTCTGATGCTTGAAAGTACAATATGTCAATGGCAAAAAGCCATACACGCCACCGGAGAGCAACGTTTCAATAAACCGGACCAGAATTTGCACAGAATCATGCCAGTGACCAGCTGGGTTTCCCCGGGGTCGCTGCAGGCACTCTGAACTTTCTGGTGCGTACACGTCACGCTCCTTCAGCTGGTTTCTGTCTGCACTGTGCAAGCCCAGCCTCTTCTGCTGATACGAGCACAGACTGGCACGTCACCGTCCACCGAACACCCAACTCTTCATGTCACGCTTTCCCTGCAAAGGCGTAGGTCTTCTAACGAGCACTTGGCTTAAGTGACCTGCCACGGGCCATTTTCAACCACCATCACAGCTGCTGGTGGGTTACTTCTAGCACAATTTTTCTCCCTCCAAAAATCAGACCGAATCTGCAGAATTCAGTGAGATTTGCCGAGCTCTCTGCACACCCAGAAAAGACACGGGGCAGCTACAAGCTTAAGGCAAATCTGTTCGGCTTGAAGAGCTTGTTTGGAAGACCTCCTGTTCGATGATATAAAGGACCAGCAGAAGGATATTCCTCTACAGTGAAGGACACTGGATCGAGTCCAGCCCCAACTGTTGTTTACTACTAGAGCAAAGAAGTTTAACTTTGCTATAAATCTGCTGCTGGACGCTCAGAGCTGGGTTCATCCCGGTTAATGTATGTATAAAACTGAAGCATCCCAGTACGCGGTCAGAGAAGGACATCTCATCTCTCTGAAGCACCCTTCAGGAGGTGCCTGCCCCTCGTCGCTAGCACGAGCAGGGCGATACATTTCCATGAGCAAATCAAGTGCCTAAATTAAGGCGGTACGGATCCAGATCAGCGCCAGGCGCTCCATTAATCTGGATTGAATCCGAGCCATGTTGGAAGAGACGTAAATATACCAAAATACTTTCCAATAGAGTGGAAAGCAACCGAAATGTCGATGAATCGTAGAACGGTTTTGGTTGGAAGGGACCTCTGGAGGTCAGCCGGTCCCACCCCCATGCAGTTATTTAACATTTATTCAGCTTATATATATATATATATGTATATATATACATATATATATATATGCTTATATGCCCTCTGGCCGCTTTTCTTATTATCTCCCTGCAGACCACAGCAGGCAGCCCCTCTGCCCCCACCCTGCATATTATGGGCTGTACGACCCCTCAAAGTTAATTCGTGTCTGAATGGGATACAGGGGAAATCTGGGTCTGCCTGACCTTGAGAGATGGGACGGTTCTGTTCAGTTTAACACACAAAAAAATGGTTTATTGAGGCACATTTTGGAGGCTTTATCGGATTTCCAAGGAAGAGGGAGACGTGCACAACACAGCCAGAATGAGCAAGCAGCCGAACTTCGATTACAGCCCTGCCACCCAGTGCCACTACATTAAAAAAGTTATTTTGCTTTCAGGAGATTTAATATCATAGCGTTACCAATAAAGGAAGGTACAATAGAGTTGTCGAGAAAAATGAGAAATAATCCCAGCTACGGGCCTGGCCAGAGCCAGGTCAGGCTGTGCTGAAGCACAGCAAAGAGACGCATCCAGTGACCCAGCAGCCTTGCACCCCATCGCTACTCTGTGAGTAGCTAATAAATACAGCACGTTGTAAACAGAAATTTCAGAAAATAACCTGTCCCACTAACAATGGGGTGGATTCCCACCTGACGATCAAAATTAGCTATCCCAGCTGGGCAGATCGCTAAAGAAATAGCTCAGAATAGCAGAGGTAGCACTTCTGGCAGTTTGGACCCTTACGGGCATGTACTTTCAAAGAAAAAGCTGCAGTGTAAGAATTATGCAGACAGTGACGTATTTGAGTCCTGTCTGCTCTCATTATCACGGGCACACTATTTATGCCCTGGAGGGAGAACAAAACTGAACAAAAATTCAAAGTTTCCAAAATTTCCCAAGTAACGTTATGGTGCCGTGCACAACGCGCTTGCTCCCTAAGTAAATTAAGCGACTGGTTTCAAAGCCAGTGCGTTTTATTACAGCAGACTGCCGTAACATTCGCCCTTCAGGGAGGAAATCCTGCAGGATGCCTCCCCATACCTTTACGGATGCCATTTAGGATCTGGAAGGTGGAAAGCCCTGGCAGCAGCCCCATAAACATTACCACCGCATCTCATCCTACACGGTTTTCCTCAGCGCTTGCTAAGATGGAGGACCAGCGTGTGTATATTTTGACCCCTAGTAGTTTTACTAAAAGACGGAGCAAAGCAGCAGGTATTACAGTCACGATTAATAAAGATCACATTTGATGCTAGCGTGCTCTGGTGAGCAAACATGCTGGTTTCTTTTTTTTTTTTCTTTTCTTTACCGTATCATTTTATTTGCAAGTGGTACATGACTGCTTGGGTACCATCCAGTAGATAAGAGGAAAAATTCGCTTCATAATATCACATTACATCGCTCATTTGCTTCAATTTTCTTTGTCACAAGCTTATAGGATGACGAAAGCAACCATTAAAAAAATTAGAAACCTTTACTCATGGAAAAACAGGCTCGGAGGTTTTCCAGCCTGAGTAAATTACACCAGATGTCAACTCTTAGAAATTCCAGGCTGTCATTATTATGACATAAATAAGTATTTCGGTCAGCTGTTTTTATCGGCTGGGAAAACAAGCTACAAAGCAAGATAAACAGCCAACATAAAATGTTGTCCAAAAATCCTGCCAACATCACCGAATCGCATAGCTCAGTCTTGCCATGCAGGTGAAGTCATTCGTACCCCCCAGATGAACCCACAGAGACACAACGAGAGCAGTTGGGGCTTAATAGAGGACTTTACAAGCGCGGATTTCAACAGATTTAACGGCCTCATCAACTGGCAAACCCTTCTCAAGTGTAGAGATGTCCAAATGGCAGAACCTGGAGCTGTATTTCACCTCCTCGTTGTTCCTCACCTGCGTGAGGAAGGCGCAGTGGCGTGCAAAGTATGTACCAGAAGGGTTGAACCCTCTCGTGCAGTATATGCCCCACGCCAAAAAATGCTTCTTCTCCTGGTGAATGCTCTGTGAACTCTATTTCAACACCTTATTTGGATGAAAGAAGCAAGTTCTGGGTATTGTTACATGTAAATTAAATATTACCGAGGGATGCAATGAAGAAGGAACGTGGGCGACTAAACATTCACAGCAAAGATCAGAAGTAAGTATATTAGAGTGTACACAAAAATATAGGAAAGAGTTTAATCAATCAATACAAAGCATGCGAACTGATTTGGAGATATTTAGTTGCCCAAACAGCGTTTACTACGCAGTTCAGATTTAGTGAATCCAAGTGCTTCAGCTGTTGCTGCAGATGATGACAGAGCCTCCTCTTCCTCCAGCTGATGTGGGAGATATCCAGCATCATTTGGATTCATTATTCAAATGATAACATACTAAATAAATACTGAGCTGTGTATTTTTCCATTTTAGGATTTCTGCAGACTACTGCTGCTTCGAAAAAGTGGTTTTATATAGGTATCAAATTTTACATACCGCATTTTTCTTCAGCATCTGAAGAAACACCACGGTTAATAAACACTAGACAGCATTCTGCTCTGCATCTCCTGATCCAAAGCTCCCTAAAGTCAAGAAGATATTTTCTTTTTTGGTTTCAGCGGATGCCGGATTAGGCCCATAAATTGTATAAGTAGTCCTAAAACCACCCGCATTTACTCTTCCATGCTGAACTCTTCAACGCTAAACTTGTATATTGATGCAGTGGTGTACATCAACATCTCAAAAGATTACTCAGAGGGCAGGGGACAAATCAATTCCTGACAAGCCTCAGATAATGTCACGACAACCTCAGTGAATGGAAAAAAAAATATATATATATAAATTAATTCTCTCCCACTGCCACCTAATTTAAAAAAAAAAAAAAAGAGATCCACCAAAATAATCTGAAGAATATCATTTGAAGAATATTACTTGAGCACAAATACAGATTTTCGTCAGACTCTTTCTGAATTCACTGTGAAAGATAACATTAAGCTTGTGAAGAGAGTTAATTATGCATTAAAAGGGCACGCCGGGAGTTAAGGCTACCTTCAAAACTCTGAAGCAAAGCTAATTCTGGCATGAATGATTCCATAAATATCACGCAGTTTAAGCCCAGAAATAGGCTGTTTTATAATTGGTTTATTCTCTAGAGACTGTCCTGGGGATTTTTAAGATGGGAGCACATATTCTTTTGGCTTCGGGAGAGCTATGGGATCCAAATGTGGGGTTTAGGGAGCCAATTTTGGTTTTACGTTTTTGTTTCCAAACACCTCCTCCTTAGACACCAATCCCATTAGGCAAGGCTATATTTATAACATTTTATAAAAAACCTTTTATGGCTTCCCGTTGTGTTGATTCTGCAACACAAATTAGCAAGAAACATTGTTCTCACTGCTTTATACGTGTTTTCAACAAGGAATAAGGAAAAAAAAAAGCACACAGAAAAGCAAGGAAACCCTTAGGTTGTATATAATTAAGACAAAAAGTCATAAAAAATGGTTAAATGAAAAAAGAAATAAACCTCAGGTCCTGATTCTCATTTAGACTGAGAAATCTTCCAACCGTTCTGGCTGCGCAGAAAGACCTCGAGGAAGGAAGAGCAAATTTACGGCCGTCTTCAGGTACCTTCGTGCTGCCAGCACGCCAAAAGCAGCTGCTGCAGGAGCAGGAACCTGATAAGAAAACTCCTGGAAACGGCTGTGTTTTATTTTCCAATTCTTTAGCGGTTGTACAGGGCCCCGCGGCACGTCAGGCTGCCACGGGAGGGCTCCGTGACGGAGAAGGGGCTGGGAGGGTGCCGGGGGCAGGACCCCCACCACGGGCACCCAAAACGTGGCACCACCAGCAAGGGGTTTCCAGCTCGGCACCTTTATTAGCACTTCAGAAATGTTTAAACCTTCACGAGACACCCACCGTAGCTTTGGGGGATGCAAGAAGTCTGCGCCCTGGCTGCCTTCAACACCCAGGCCAAATTTTCTAGGCCTTCAGGCCTGACTCTTTACGGCCCTCCACAGTTTTCAAAGTGCCTCTCCTAACAGATTTTGTGGAACCACAGCATCATTCAGGTTGTAAAGACCTCTAAGATCATCTAACCTAGTCCCTTTCGTCCCTTTGCATCCCATTTTCCTCTCTATTTTGCTCCTTTTAATGAAGGGCCACGGTTCTGCTCTGCCGACTGTTTTCGTCCCGCCTGGGGCTAGCTCTGCAGTCAAACCAAAGTCACTGCCTCTGACTGGATCTGGCCCCAAAGCATCAATAAGAGAAGCAGTAATATCTTTTCCTTCCAACTTCCCATCCTAGCTGAAGCCTGTCCTGAGAATGACATTTCTGCTGAGACTGACTGTTCGCTAATGGACTCTATCCTTTTATATTTTGTCTCCAAAAAAAAACGCATTTCTAGTGGAAATTACTCGAAGAACAGTCCATAAAGGGTAATTGCCTTTTTTTTTTTTCCAAAGGTGATCCACACAGCCTGCCCATTCATCGTCGTTTCACAGGGATCCTAAGACCAGAGAAATGTTCGCCTTTATTTTTGAAGGAAAGTGAAAAACAACAAACAGCTGATCCTTATAACTAGGGTCATACAGGGTCTTATTCCACTAACAATTACATTTCTTTCTATTTATGGACAAAAGATGTAAGCAGATTTTATTTAATTTAAAAAAAATCAAATGAATGCTGCTACTGAACCATTCTTTCTGCACAGATCCCGTGATGGGGAGGAAGGAAAGACTTCAGCATTTACAACTCCAGAGCGACCACAGCCATATATGCCATATTCCTGAATATGGCTCATTCTCACTTAAAATCACCTCTGAACGCAAGGATGAAACTGAAGGAAATCCCCATCCACCCCGTGGAGCACAGGGACTTGATAAAAACACCCAGACATCCAAATTGCTTCGGTTTTGCTCTAATGAACTCTAACCGCAGGCTGTGATGAAGACGTACGATCGCTTGGGCTGCACGCAAGCATAAACTACTCCGGGTTCCAAATCCTTCCTCCTGCTGCTCTTTCTCAGCTACCGATACAACATTCAAAGCAATACGGTGCTCAAAATACTTGAAATCTTTTACAGGACAGTGAAAATGCAGTCACTAACTTCACGGGATAACTGGTTTTTTTTTCCCTATCTGCAAATTCCCTCCCATTCCTGACACTCTGGGACTTATTCAGAAGACACTGGGGCCACTTGAATTGACCCATAAAAAAATGTTTCCACGAGTTAACTCTTTCAATAAATGCCATTAGTTATGCCACCTTTTGACAGACGAACTGTCTCCATCCCTTAGGAGCTCTCCTACCCAGCACTTAGCCTCTTAAATACTAGGCCGAACGAAAAACTCGATGGCTTTAGAAAGTTCACTCCGTGCAGAAAATGTGAATCCCAGTTTGACACCACACCACAAGGTATTCCCTTAGAATAAAAGGATAAATTCAGATGTCAATAAGTTCATAAAATCTAGATGGTGGTGTTGTGACTGGTCTTTGTACTCTCTCACATCGTCTCTCAGGGAAATTAAGGCCTGACAGCTTGGGTTGCAGACACCTATCCACCCACCCATCCACCCACCAAACTCTCGTTTTTAGCAGAAAGCTGATTTTCCTCTTCAAAATGAACGCCGTAAATCCTGCCTGTATGTTCCAGAACTTCAAGAGTAGGAAATAAAGCTTCATTTCTCACTTTCCCCCTATAATCTTCTGGAAGAAAGCTGCAGGAAGTTCTTAATATGAACCTTGTTTCTGGATAAATTTACCTGAGAGGCCTTTCAGGTCTTTATTCTAGTGGCATTCAAGCAGAAATCAGCTTTTACAGAGGCAGTGGAAGCTCTCAGCCAGGCCAAAATGTGTCTGGAGGAGCAGGCCTCATGGAGACCCAAGCACGAAGTGCTGGCTTTTCCTGACTTCAGAACAATTATTTCGGTGACTGGAACACAAAGGAGCCTTCTCCAGATGAAACAGACCTCCTCGAGGTTCAAGCACCTCTAACGGAGGTGCATCCTCTCTTGAAATGTTGCCAAGGAAGAATGGAAATATCTTAATTTTCATGGCACTGAATTTGCCAGGCAATACAGATGTGACAACACTGCTTTCATCGCCAGCGTGCAGGATGGTTTTGGTAAGAAATAGGTGTTTTCAGGGATTCTCTGGCATCGAAGCAGCCATTTCTTTTACCAGGATGTCGGACGTGCCCCGTCACGTTTCCTTCTCCCTGCTCACATCCGCCACAGGCCCCGAGCCGTGCGGTGCTGACCGTGCAGCAGCGGCAGGCGACGTGCTGTGCAAGACAATCAGCAAAACCACCGCCGTGACCAACCTGCTCGCTCACCGGAGACACTAAGTAAAGTTCAAGCACTGGCAACACTATTTACTGAGCTGCAGAGCAGAAGACAGTGTATAATATTGTCTATTATTCAAGATAAGGAAAGGATGAGGAGTACTAAATCAGGCGGGATACAGGGAACAGCTACTGCAGTAATTATCAGTGAGGTAAAATATGTTTGTTTGTAAATATCTTAACACAAAATCACACAGAAAGGTAGTAAGAAGTGCCAGAAATCCTTGTGATCGCTGTTATATTGGCGTTTTGTCGCGGTGTGTAGCACGGTAAGGTCTTGGGCCTGTGTTTGTACACGTCTGGAGTTCACATTAATGCAGGTAATAACAACAGCAGGTGCAGCGATGTAACTTTTATTTTGCACGCCCAGTCTAACGAAAATCTGTCCCTCAGGGAGCTCAGCACACGAGTACTGGGAGGAAGAGAAGAGCATAAAGTGTACACAACTGTAAATGTCAACGGCAAGGCAGCGCTCGCGATGGCACCCAGGGGCATAACGAGAAGCAACGGAATAACATTAAGAAAGGGAAAATTTAGGGTGTTTCGGGAAAGACGGATAGCGATACCAGTGAGTTGTGTGGCAGGGACACTCGAGCAATCCCCCGGCTGATGCGGTGGGAAAACACCACCACTTAAACACTTTACAAGTACCCGGGGGCAGCGGGGGGAGCGTTAGGGGAGAAGCAAAAACCAACCCAAGCCCATAAAACTGGCTGCTGGGAACAGCGGTACATTAGCCGAGTGGCACCAGAGGACACAACAACTCCTTCCAGCTCTAATTTCAGTCATCTCGTAGGGCAAACCTTGACCCAGAAATTATTTGCTGATTCACCATGACCGCCGAAACAACCCTCTTACGTTCAAGCAGTTAACCTCAGCTACAAGTCCCTCGTACTCTGGCACAGCTGAGTGTGTAACTTCATCACCGACAGAACAAATAAAGATCCCCCTTCCACGTTTATTCCTAGTTTTTTTTTTCTGATGATTTTCTTCTTCAAAAGGTCAATATGAAAAAAAAATACCTTGAATTCTACCAATTAAAATGCTACAGTGAAAACACCTAAGGACAATAAACCGACAGGGTACTATTTTTATTGATGCTACCTAATTCTTTGCAATTATTCGAGTACGAGAAATGTTATTTCATTAACTGTCCTGAGTAGGTGTTCTGCAAGACGCTGCTGTTTTGTTTCTGGCCTTCTGGTCTATGCTGAAAAATCAACAGAATTATTGAGCTTACGGGGAGAGAGACATTATTTTAAGGGACGGAGGGGCAACGTGCCTCCTTCACCCCGGTCCAAGGCAGTGGCTATCATCATCGCTCTTAAATTAATCGCAGCAGCTGAGCCAGGTCAGCACTGACCCCAGCTAGGAGCCCGGCAACGCACACCATTCATTACAGACACGCTTGCAACCAAGGGTGAATAAGGGAATATTTTCTCCCGGTGTTTTCTCCTGTACCAGCAGAACGAAGCCGTAACTTGTAATCACGGGAGCAGAATCTGGGAGAGTAAATGGGCTGGAATAGAGACATAAACCATGCGGAATGTGCGGGGACAGAGGACCTGCACCTCTGCATCGAAAATCGCCGTAATTACAGCTCTCCTGCTCCTGGAAGGCAAAATCAATACGGAGTTAATGGGGCTGCGATCCTGCCCGTGCAGCAGAAGGGGAGCAGAGCCATGGCCGTGCCGATACGCACCCTACAGCCCAGCAGAGAGATGCTGGGGTGACTTCCCCAGGCCACAAGAGCCCCAAGGAATGGGAAATCCTAGGGAAAACCATGGGAGGTGTGACACAAAGCAGGCTGCTGCATGCTGTCCCTGCTTTGGAACAGCTTTTTTCCAGATACGAGGGCTGCCCTGCATCAATCTCCAATCTTTCCATTTTTGCACCGGCTTTTGACTCGCTTCTTGTGTTTGTTTCCGACTGCCTTTTTGCTTTTCTACTCTAAATTGTTACAGAACAGGACGCGTTTGTGTATTTCTTTTACGCAACGCACTCAGATGTTGCTGAATATCAAACACTCCTTAACTTGCTTGGCTCATAAACGAAAAATCAAGGTATAAAGCAGAGAGGGACAACTCTCTGTGAAGGCAGAAGACCCGTTTTTCACAACCTGCCCACTGCTGGCGGACGCAGCCACCAGCCAGAGGGCTGTGTAACCCCGTGCACTGAAACTACAGTTTTCACACCGATGAAAACGTACCTTTTTGTACCTTCTGTGACCCCGAGCACTGAGAGATGGAAACCCCGATCCATGGATATGTGTCCATCCCTGGAGGAACACTCCTGATTTTTTTTCTTTTTTTTTTTTTTTCTCATTTGCATGCATTCTTCTTAACAGCGATAAAAAAAAAATCAAAAAAAAAATCACGGAAAATGTCAAAAATCGCGTAAATCTGTACACCCCGCTGCCAAGCTGGAGAAGGGAAATTTTCGTTCACAAATGGCACCGGGCCAGTATAGCTGCAGATGGTAAAAGAACATATTGCCAACGTATCCCTCTGCATAAAAAGCAATTAAAATATGATGGTAAGAAATGCTAAAGAAAATGAGGGAAGCACAAGCATTTGCCGTCTTATTCTTTTGTATACTAAATAATGCAATAAAAATAAAACCCAATTAAAAAAACTCTGCCGATGCTGCAAAAATCTCATGGCTCGTTACAAGCCGTCGGAAATCGAAGGCAGACAGACACCCAAATTATCTCCCGTCTTGAACCAAGTGTGTCCCGGAATGAATGACTTCTGGGTTTATGGCAGGCTACAGCTGGATCCCGACTCGGTAAACTTTTACAAGCCCTTCCAAAATTTCTCGTGGCTCATTTTGTCGTGTATCGGCGGAGGAAAAGATCCTTGCCCTAATGAAATAGGTGTTTGCAACAAATGCTCGGCAGCTGGTTATGTGACCGGACACATCGCCTAGGCTGAACTCCTTCCGTATGCTCTTATTTCCCTATGTGAGTGGCTGAAAGACCTTCAGAGGTCTGGGGAGCAGGGGAATGTGCAAAATTATATTTGGCACGGAACCTCCCTAAAATTAAATACGATTTTCCGCCTCTATTTCCGTACCAGTTTTTTCTTATCTCAAGCATTTTTGAACTGCCAGTCACTCAAACCATCCCGACTTCGAGTTTAGATGCGAAACCATAAACTATCGAGCTCAGGCAAAAGAAATTAATGAGTGTTTTCTTTTTCAAGGGTATTCTCTAGCGAATAATACCAGCTAACCGACTGCGCGCCGGGCAAATTGCTGGCTGGGGTGATTAAATCAGGGCTTCTCAGAAGCAACATGCCTGTCAGACTTCATCGAATTTGGTTACGTTAACACAGTTTTACTTTCTCAAAATGTAATTAGCAATAAATTCAATGAGAGCCTTAGATAACATCTTTCAAAATAAATAGGAAATGAGAAAACGCCGGGAGGGACAAGAAGGTGCTGTGGGAAAAGGGCACCAGGGGGAGGAAAGCACACCAACCCAGCAGGTTTTTGGTGTTTTTTAAACAATTTATAATTAAATATATATATATAAATCATGTATAAATAGGTATATATATATAAATATGTCTCTGTAATTCTGAGGAAGAGCCACGTAAGGTTTTTTCCAAAAAGACCCTGTGAAATGCTGCAAAGAGCACCAGCGGTTGCATTGCTCCGCGGGGGCAAGCGGTGCTCGGTGCAGCCAAAGAAAGTCTCTCCTTGTCCTAAAGGACTTCCAGGACTTTAGGAACACGACTTATTCATAAGCTTCTAACTGGTCTTAGGATTAGAGGCCCCTGCATTTGACCGAGCCAACTTAATTCTCTTCTGTCTGTAAGCAAATGCTCTCGGGGTGTCCACGGGATCGGCTTCCCGCAATTAATCCCGATTCGCAGCTAATTCTAAAATCTTATTAAGCTCAGAAGAGGGCTGGCAGGACAGCCGCCTGGCAGCATCCGTCACAGCAAGGGTCTGAGGGATATCCCCAGCCCGGGCTGCAACCCACAGCTTCCCCCTGCTGCCTCCAGCCTGCCTTCACTGCAGCAAACCCACCCTTAAAAATAAACAGGAACAGAAGACGTGAAAACCACCCCAAAAATAAACAGGAACAGAAGGCGTGGCATGCCTATCCACTTTCAGGCAGCGTTAATCTCTACCTGGCACGTCCAGAGAGATAGCCCAGGCCAATAACGTAGAAAATAACATTTTTTCTGCATAGAGCACAGCAGCTGCTCTGGCAAGCTCCCTTTTTCGCTATGCTTTCCCTCTGGTTTCGTTTCCATTCCTTTTTATGGCAAATAACAAACGGGAAATGGGATGTTGGTGCTCCAGCACAATGATGTTTGGACTCTTTATTTTTTTTTACAAGCATATTTAGGCTCTGCACTCGACTGTGGCACGCAGCAGCTCCGACGAGGTTTTTAAACAGCTGGAAACTTCTGAAAACCTCAATAGGGATGCTGGATATAATGAACACTTAAGCGGAGCTGCAGAACATCCGTGCTGCAAATAAACTTATGAATATGCAGGAGATGGTGTGAAGTTTGTTGCGGGATATTGGGGGGAGCAGTTACGTTTAAATAGCAGGTAACGAAAGAGAGAGCAAGCAAAACGCGCGAGGTTTTCGGTTAAAAGAAACCTGTTTGATGCTGGAGTCATTGGAGGAGCAACAGAGGATGCTGAAGCAGTGAAACTTGGGGGACTGAATTCCCGGTGGGACTGGGGAAGACGACCGCCTCGGGCTAAAAGGCTCCAAAAAAGTCAGTGAGAAATTTCGACCGCTTCTTTTCAGCCCCGATCAGGAGACAGAGCTCCCGAGCTTTCCTCCTGGGCTTTCCACAGCATAAGCAACTTGCAAACGCTGATGAAATGAATTCATACGTTCATTTACCGGTTTATTTTCACAGCGCTCCCGTGGAAGGGATGACGTTATCCCCTTCTTCCACGCGAGTGGGGAAGATTAAGCTCCGCTGCTTTGGGGTGCCACCTTCCAGAGGGGAAACCTGGCCTTTTTATGGGAGTTCATCAGAGGTCGGCTGCTAGATGGCACGATCAAACCGAAACAACTCACGAGTCCTTAGATGCGTCCTGTGAATAATGATTTAAAAGATTATAGTTATTTCTCGCACAAACCTGCCTCGCTACGTTTATTTGCTCCCAAAAACTGATTGTTGAAGTGGCGTTTGGCTGAGCAGGGAATAACGTCGGTGCCGTGGGACGGGACCAGGCTGTGCTAAAGAGCTGCGCGGCTCCTGGCAGCTGGGAGGGGGCTGGTGGCTGCAGGATGAGATGCTGAGGACAGGCAGCAGCGCTCGGGGACCGTCCGACATGCAAATAATACTAAAACACCAGCGTACTGACATCGCTATGGACTGTTATGGCCTGGCAGCTGGTAGGGGATGAGAGGAGGCACGGAGCTGAGGAGCGAGCTTGGTCCTCCTTCGTGGTCTGAACAGCGTCATAAAAAATGTCATTCCCCCATTCCAGCTCCTCGAGGATGAAGATTTATGAAAAGGGAGACCACTTCAGCAACCCCAGGCTGCTTACCGATGGGTTGAGGACAGAGGAAAGTAAAAGGAATTATTTCAAAAGTGGGAAGTTACCATCCGGAAATGAAGGACCGCTGAGCTCTCACATGGATGCCCTCCTTCGGCGATGAACTGGCCCTCAGTTGCTGGAGTTTCAAGGAGGCTCACGCTTCACCGAAACCACAGCTTTACATCTGAGAGCATCTGCATGGAGGTTGAATGCCTTTTCATTTAGGTACATTAACCTTACAGCTTTCGTTAACCTGTCTTTGCTCTCAAAACAGGTCACAGCCCCGCTCCCGATGCTGCTCCTCGTCCTGCTCCCCCAGGATCTGGGATGCTCTGGGATCACGCTGACCATCTCCCGACGCTGTAGCACAAATCCTGCAGCACAGACCTTCACACCCCATACCCAAGGCATCCTTACTTTGCTGTCAGCGAGTTCGCAGAGCACTGGATGCTGCTCCTCACCTGCTCCGGTGTGTTTCTCCCACTTGGACTTGCCCGTGTTCGTCTTCTCAGCATTATTTGTGTCTTCAGCAGTGCTACTCCCTTTTACAACCCTGCAGTTCTTTTTTTTTTTTCCGTCCTTTTTTTTTTCTAATTGCAAGATGTTCCCCAGTCACAACAGTTCCAGAAGAGGCATTAGAGCGCAGAGGACTAAATAACAAAGAAAACCACGGAAAGCCATGTGCAATGAAATCTGGCAGCACTGCAAAATTAAAACAGAGCGAGGCAGAATTGGAGATGAGTGAATTATTTACAGGGAGTAATTTGTCTTCCTGTCTGCTCGCAGACAAGGAACTTGGTTGTTTCCTCCGGCTCATTCAAGAAATGTGAACAAAACGTTACTCCGGGATTCCCTGATACACGCTAAAAAGGTTTATAGAAATTCAACCTACAGGTCACCTAGGATTACGTCTGCTTCTTACCGAACAAGAGTGGAAGCTTTTGGACGGTGACCATTTGGATAATCTGGTTTCTGCCCAGCAATGCCCATGGTCTGGGGCTTCGGCACCGCATACCCTGTGCAGCTGGCTCCCATCAGGGCACAGTAAATAATAGAAATAACATAAACAACATAAATATCATTGTGCTCCTGGACAGAACGAGCACTTCACACCATCTCATTCTCCGTGAACAGGAGGAATATAGAAGAAACTTGGAAATAATTGCACTTGCTGGCTCCAACGTGCAATTCTGGAAGGCACTTAAATCCCGAATTCGAGGCCGAATCGTAACGGCGATCAGAAAAGTGACAAACATATTTTGAAGACGCTTATGTAACTTCGAAATGAAACAGGACTTCAGCAAGCTACGAATTTTGGGAACAGAACGTAGGGCACTGCCACAGACAGCTGGAGCAAACCCACAGAATTAAAACCTTCGCTCCTAAACCGGCGGGGATTAAAACGCAGACCTGCCAGTTCTCAACCCAAAGCATCCCCTCTTTCTGTTAGTTTTCAATTTTTTGCTGGGCAGGCAAGGAGCTCTGCCACGTTGAAATGTCTCCTCTGAAATTAAAAAACAATGCTGTGCTTATCAGGACTAACGCGACGCCAGCAATTTTCAAGGAACGTGTTTACAAATGAATCGACTGTTTACCCCAACACATCAAATTAAGGGGAAATATATTTAGGAACAGATTTGTGCTGCTTTGGTTGGTATGATTATAAATTATTTTGTCAGCCTCGCTGCCTAATTGCTAAAGGATAAGGATCTCTTAAGGGAAAAAGCAAATATTAGAACAAGCGAAGAGCAGGCTTTTTTTTTTAGTGCCTGGGAAAGCACGTGAGTGTGAACCAGCCCCTCGATCTCTGGCTCACCCTCGTCATCATCACAGTGTTTTTTGGAGCAACCTTCTTTTTCTGTTTCTTCTTTCCAGCCCAATGAGTCAACGTGGGGCTTTGCACGAAGAGAAATGGGAGGGATTTGGAAGAAAACCATCGTTCATTCACTCACCCAAAGGAAGGCTCATAATCAAAAAATACTGCTGTATACATCTCAAGAAAAAAAAAATCTACTTTGACTGAATCCATTGCTCTGTGCACGTCATATGCCACGGGCAGGTTTTTCAACCTGCATTAACATTAGGCACAACTGCATGGAGCACTGAGAGTCCTTTACCTCTCCAGTCCTTTACCAGACTGTGCAAAAGTTTAAAAAAAAAAAAAAAAAAAATCAAATGAAACGTTCATGATTCAGCAAAATCACTGAATTTTGTTTTTTTAATATCCTGCAACTTATTTTTTGCTCATAGTTTAGAAGTGAAGACTGTTCTTTTCTTTTTTTTTTTAATATTTAGTGGCTTCTTCATGCCATGATTCTTAAGTACATCTAACCCATAGATGGATCCATATTATTAAACATAAAAAGATAAAATGCAGTATCAAGTTATCATGCACTTTAGGTGGACTGTACGAAACCAACCTCATCCCGGAGCAGAGCTAAAAGGTTCAAAAGTTGCACGTGCAGAAGTGCAAAGCATTGCCACAATAATGGTGCAAATGTTGCTCACATTAGAAAGGAGATTGGTACTTTAACCTGGGATCTTTCTTTCCAAAGCCAGGCAGAGTTGATGTTCTCTTGCACGGGGACAGGAGCTTACAAAGATTTCGGCTCCTTCCCCTTAGGTCCCATCGCACTGGGGCACGGCAGCAGCTGGTATCGGCTCCCTGCGGCCGCCCGCAACCTTGCCTTTCTCCTTCCCCGGCTCTTTATGGCTTCTCTCCGAGATAACCGGGAACATAGAGCTCTACTAATCAGTGTCATAGCTCGTTAATTTGGTTTATTGGTCTCTGGGTAAGCCTCGCATGCTGCACCGTTCGGCAGGCGCCGAGTCTTTATCATTAAGAGAGAACTGCCCAGAGCTCCCGCTCGGCGTGTCGCCTGCTGCATTAAGTGGCTTAATAGTATCGCTAAATTTATCCTAAATGAAAAGGTGGCCGGAACATTCATCACCTCGAACAAGGTTTAATCAAATCCCATAACATAATGAACCTGCCCAGGTTTGCCACCGTAACCTTTGAGGGTTTCTATGCGCTCAGCAGCGAGGGATCGGACGCGGACGATGCTCTCAAGTTCTCACGGTACTCAAGATAAATAGCTGGAAAAAGCTCTTGGAACTTGTGCCACGCAAGTATCTTGACATGCACAATTACAGTGTTTCCCTGATAATGACACGTCTTCCAGCTTCATTAGTTCAAGGGATATTTACGGAGAGAATGACCCACAAACAGTTTTGGTCTCAGAAATGCGGATAATTAATGTTGAGAAAGAGAAGGTATCGATCTACGAGCCATCAGAAACTTTTCCCCTCTTAAAGGTTAAGCTCAACGCTTGTTTCTATCCTTCCCTAATAAGTAATACATTTAAAGGTTAAAGATCTCTTTCTCTGTGGTCTTCTCCTTAAGTAATATCTTTAAAGGTTACTAGCATTGTTTCTAGAGGACACTTCACTAAACAGTGGCGACAGTCATTTTGATTTTACCTTTGGTTCTTTTAAACCACTCAATATCGATTCCGACATGAGATGCTCCTAGACGTCGTTCATATTTACTTTCTCAACTTGGATAAATACTCTGAACGTTCATCGTATTTTCAAAAACAATGCTACTTCACCCTGCGTTGCTTCATCTTGCAAGAAAAAACAATTTTATCTTGCCTCCAATCTCACTTTCCAGTATACGCAGCTCATCTTTCCCTCCTGCCATAACATTTACATATATCTGAAGAGTTTCAGCCTCCACGGTGCTTTATAAACATTAGCTAATTACATAAATTACCACGTTTTTCACACTTGGCAAATATCGTTTTAAAACCCAGCTTAACCACCCTGCTGGTTCTTCATCCTTGCCGTACAGAAACGTCACCAGGCAGCGCGCTGGAGTAGCAGAGGAAAGCTTCTCCTGATTTTTTTTATGCTCATCGATTCAGCCATCATCCCTGCTGCTGGAAGGAGAGGTTTGGTGGATGGCAACGAAGATGTAGTTTGTTTGACGGTCTATCTTAGCTCTATCACCTTGATTTTCCCCCAAAACCACCACCAGAAGGACAGTTTCGGCACACAGAAGTGCCTCAATTAGCGATTTTGTTCGAATTTTGGTAGCAGTGCTCTCAGCGAGTCGATACCCGGGAAGGATGCTCAGCATCGCAGGGGGATGGCAGACAGCAACATCCCCTTGCCAGCACCCCGCACACCCTGCTGCTTTCTTAGGTAGATTTAAGCTTCGTTGGCGAGAAAATGGATAATTATACACAACGCTCATTTGGGAGAAAAACGCCTCCCGTGCCAGCTAAATGTCTGACATACGATGATGAAAGGCTCTAACCAGGATATATGGCACCTACTTGAAACAGTCTGTCCAGCCTTAAAAGAAACATCCTTTCCTGATATTGCTTCGTCATAAAGGGCCCAATCCATCCTCATCCTTCAGGGAGCCCGCGGCGCTGCACCGGGATGATGTACAGCTCAGCAACAATTCCTGCGAAGCTTTGGATGCATTTATAGCACATTTTAATGTACGTTTGGCAGCAGAGCAATTTTAAGCAGCTGAGCTAAATGCAGCCTGACAGAATGGTTGATCTCCGTGGCTGTGCGCCGCTTGTCTGCAGCGCAAAGCAGCCTTCAGACCCAGATGCTAAGGAATGAAAAAAATATATATATATTTTTCCAGTGGCAGCATCTGGCTCCGGCGTGTCACGGAGCATCCCAAGGCAAGTGTCTTCCAGTCTGCATCCTCCGCAGCAGCAGCAGAAAGCAATTTGGGGATCAAAATTGGAGCGAGGAGGAGAGGAACTTGTAACATCCTACCGTAAAAATGATGAAAGCGTTTCACAGATTGCTAAAGAGCTGACAGTTTGGTGATGACGTTAATTTGGAGACCCTTAAACATCATTTAAGATTCCAGCTGAGCGGCAGACCTCTGTGTAGGCGATGGAAAACTTCCGATGTGAGTTTTTTTTTCCTTAGGTCCCAGGTTAACGTAAAGCATCCCATACGTGAGCACCTATAGAGCAGGCAGATGCCCAGCTTCAATTGCTTAAGTCCTTTGCATAAAATAACTTAGAAAAAGGATGGAAAAACAGCATAAAAAAAATCAACGTGATAGAAAAAGTACAGCTAGCTCAGAAGGACCCATCTATTAGGACATTTAGTGGCACTCAGCACCTTAGGCGCTGTTCTCCATTGCAAAACGTTAACGTGTTTGAACACAATTAAAAATGGGGCTAGCTGATGGGATGCTGACCGCATCGTGCCCTTGTCTGGGCTCATTACAACATCAGGCTCAGCCACGAAGCCAGCCCAGCCATCGGGCTCGAGTGCCACAGCCCCTGGAGCAGCCCTCCACAAACCCACAGCTAACCTTACTCTAAAATCAGGCAACGTTCCCCATTTTTGTCCAACTTCGATAACACCCCGAAGCCCTGAGCGGGTCCAAGTTGCCATGAATATGCAGCACCTCCGGAAGCCACAGTTGTGCGGTGCTTAGGCAGTGTGAAATTAAATGATTTGTTCGGGGTAGAGGTCCTGCCACCCGCCAGCCTACCCCTTTTGACAGCAAGATATGCTTGGCATAGCTGCAGAGAGTTCAAGATGTTGCGTATTACAAAGATTTTGCTAGGAATAATTGACCACATGAGGCAAAAAGAAAGGAAGAGTTTTGCTCGGTGAATGTTAAACAATACAATTATTCACTGTAACGAGCTAAGGATAATAGGAAAGAGCTGCAAATGTGGTATTCAAGGGTACAACCCATGGTTATCACTCACTTAAGCCAAGTTCTCCTTTGTTAAATTTGAAACAAAAGCCTCTATTTTCCTACCGTGAGCCGGTGATGAAGACAATGAAGAATCTTCTTCCCGCAGTTTATTTACAGCACTTCCAAAAATCTCATAAATGCTATAGATGTTGGTTAGCAAACATTACAGGGCATAATGACAATGAACTTTTTATTTATAGAGACAAAGACGCACAGCCATGAAATGATAGAAAAAAGAGATTTGTTAGCGTCCTCCTAATCTTCAGTCCGGATTTCCATACAGAGCCTCTTCTACGGGATAACTGACAGAAGTTTTATATAAAATAGTGTTTTAAAGGTGACTTTCTGGGCACCTTTTGTGTGCGTAAGCAGGTGATGTCCTCACCTCCACTCTCCCGACACCGCTGCTCCATGGGTCCACTTTGTCACCGAAATGAAACACGGTGCAAAATACCGACTTCAAGCAGTGCTTTGGGATCACACTTGTTCTCTTTTAACAAGTTTTTTACGGAAAGGTTTTCTTTTAGAAGACAGAAAGTTTGGCAATTAGCTTAGCTTGGAACTGCAAGTCTTGTACTTTTTTGTTTTCCAGACGCCTGCTGTGAAAACGGTCCCCTTTCTGACCTCTGCTGACGAAGGTTTGGTAATTGTCCCATTGTTTTTGAACAATGTGCTCAACGTTTCTTCTAGAAGGAGAAGCTGTAGGTGCAGGTATTTCTTTGACAAAACTCTAGTAAGCATTGGACGCATCCTTTTCCTTAGCAAAGAAGGCCATTCTCAGATGAAATAAACTAGAAATGAGTCTCTTGTTAGAAACAAGACACATGTTAGTAAAAAGAGAGGGCAAAAAAGGGCATTTTCAGCTTTCATGTTGAATTAGGTTCACGCACAGAATTTAATGGCAACAGACGTATATGCACACCTATGTCCATATCCCTCCCATCGCTGCTCTCTCTTTTGCTAAACTGGACACTGCACATAATTAATTCATAGGAAAAGAAAATCCAGAATTATGTAGAAAGCTTTGAAAGACAAATTCTTCCTGAAATAACCCTTGGTCGCTTACTACCAAGAGGCCGGCAGTGGTTATTTCTAATAACCAGCCAGCGGGGATTATGAGCCCCCATGCCTTTTGCCAGTTTCTCAGATCAAACTGTCCTCTTAATTGTCTCAGCCACGTCTGCGTTGCGATTTACAGTGAAATCTCTTTTAGGCAGAGAACTGTATTTCTGTCCCGGTCCTCACCGTTATCAGTTCTGATCTGACTGAGGTCTCCAGTCCCAGGGCACCATCAATATTAAGCAATAATCACGATACTAGTAATTCACATCAAGCATCTTCCATTTGCCTGGCCGTCTCCGTTACGTTATTAAATTAATAGATCTGCCAGCACCAAAGAAAAATAGCAGCAAGACAGAAATCTTATTAAACCGGAGATAAAAATTTAAACAATTCTGCAAACTGCCAAAGCAAGTCTTGGGTCTCTTCAGTGCGCGGCTCAAACCCAGTTAGCAAACCATGACGGTTGGTTATTTGTTTTGATTCCATCAGCCCGTGCTTTTTAAGCGTTTAATTGAATTAATTCTCAGCAAGTGCTGCCAAGAGAAGAAAAACAAGAACACGGGCAAGACAAAGACTGCAGAAGTGCAATAGTCTGGGTTACTACAACCTTTTACAAAGGTGAGAAACTGCGTACAGTTCTTTGCCTCGTTAGGAGTCACATAAAAAAAAAAAAGGGCAATAGCATTTCGGGGCACGGTCTTTGAAGATGGTTCTGCTTGAAAAAAACCTTCTTATTCCCTGAGATTTAGTGAGTTTAGCTCATTTCTGCTATGTTTGCTGTTCCTAGTTGCCTAAATGTTGATATTTAAACTCTAGTCCCATCTTACCGAGATTTGCTGCGGTACGTGGGTGTTGGCACTTCCCTACATCTTCACTACCTGCAGGACGCGGTCTGGGAGAGCGCAGAACAATTCCACATCGCTTTTTCTTTCCAGTAAAGATCCACGATACAACCCTAAAACACCTTTTTACGCAGGTGCCAGCCTGCGAGCTTTTGAAAACGATACTCTCCATTAATAAGGGGTGCTTTGGAAAGCCACAGATGTCCTCCTGGGCAGAGGACGAATTTTGGAGCAGAGGCTCACGGCAGACTCTTTTACCCCACCTGTACAAAATAACGCAACCTATAAATGCAAATAACCCATTAATACATCCTAGGGTAGGAGCATCCATGCCCCATCCCATGCAGCGTCGTAACGCGTGCCTTATTTTCTATTTTTGTTCTAAGTGCTTTAAATGGAAGCGATCATCCCAAAAGGTCACTAACCAGGACCAACTGCTCGGTGACATTTTAACTTGAGAGTAAGGAAGGAAAGAGTAAACACAAAGGTTTGGAACAAGATGCGCCAAGACGACAACGCCCTTTGGGCACTGCATGTAAGACGAATTTAAAAGTAACTGCAGTAGAGGGAACTTTAAAATAAATAAATAAAGATCCAGAATATAGGTTTGATGTTATGAAAACAAGCAGGGAAGAGAAAGATCAGCCTGACAGGTACTCAGTAGTCCCGACAGATCGGAGATCCTATAAATGTTCCTTAAATTGCAGTTTATCCTATTTAGTGAGCTTTGGGCTCCTGCTTCTGGGCAGCTGTGCAAATGGAAGTGGTGAGGATCACGTCCGAGGGGACATCGTGATAAGACACGACGGGTGGGAATTTGCACTTTTCTTTCACGTTCTGATGTTTGAGCTTTCCAACGTCCTAATGAGCCAGCGAAAACCATTGAGATGAGCTCCAAAACAAGAGCTTATGCAGTGCCGGTAAATGTGAGGAGTAAATAAAAAGGAGCAATCTCACCCATCTCTCCGAACGCATTCAGAAGTAGCACTCATCAAGCACGAAGCGCAATTAACACCTATTATGTACAATATTATATTACGAAAGAATATTAGCCCACTCCATCAGCGACATGGAAACGGTACGGATTTTTCTACGAAGGGAATTACGGCGTTGAAATGAAACAAATGAACGCTTCAGAAGAAAATTGAGATGTGCTCGTTGGAACAAGCAAGACGACAACAGACCCACCTGCACGTGGTACGTATAACCCTATCAGTAAGATATTTCTTCCCGACCCCTCCTTTCCCTCAGGACCAGCTCCGCTTCTCATTATTCCCAGAGATTTTTCTATTTAATCATGCCACTGTTATGTTTATTACAGACGTTAATCTGCAATCAGGGAACAGCTTCTGCTGTTCTCACCTAAGTTTAAGTGGCACTCCTGTTGCTGAAGCCTCTCTGAAAAATCACTGCTTCTCTTTAAAACATTTTTGGGGTGCTTCAGGGCTTATTTTAATGAGAACTTGAAAGGAAATGAGGCTTTCCATTTCCCATGTGCATGGGAATATGTGGTCTGTCCACCTGAGTAGCCCATAAATACATTTTTGATGCTTCTCCTCACTTCCCTTAAATGCCATAAAGTCTCACAGGGTTGAATTCGGACATGGAGAAGAAAGGAGCTGGGCTGAGAACGAGCCACTTGGTGTCCCCACACAGGGAAAACCTACAGCATTGGTAAACTTGTTACAGGACAGGAGAATTCGTGTTGGACCTGCACGGCAGGGATGCTCGGAGGTGTCGTGGCTTTGCAGCAGGGTCAAAATTCACTTTTTGAATCCTATTTATACGTTAGACAAAACTCTTTTTATAAAATTATTCACATTATTATTCACACACAGTTCCATTTTGCATAGGAAAATACCACAGCACCTCATTGCCTTTTATCTTTTTCTCATATGAACCTCCAAGAAATCAGAATACATGTTTTTTTTCACGGTTTTGCTGCGATTCACTGATTTTCAGTTAGTAATATACAAGTTTTTTCTTGCCTTTGTTTCTGTCTCCCCATGCCAATGCTGAAATATGGTACAGAAATGTCTTTTAAAAAAAAAAAGCACTGAGTTTTTCTTCTAATGAGATTTCACCCGAGACACTTTTGTGTGAGTCAATGCAAACGGGTAAGCATGCAAGAAAACAAAAACAAATCCTCGCAGAACTCCTTAAGATCTCAAAAACATTATTTTGATCCTTTCAGGTATGGCCACCATCACTTTTTTGCATTTTACAGTGACACAGGAAAAGTTGCAACGGCAATCCCAAGGAGGGATTCCCCAAGGGGAACAGAAAACCTTTCGGTAGACACACTTACACCCGGAGAACCACATTCTGTAATGGCACTCGGTAACATAGCCGCAATAGAGATGCACCAGAATAAGACCCGAAAAGCCACGGAGGAGCAAATCCCTCCTTGATTCTTGGCATCGACAGCACACCAGGCTAATCTCATTCATCAATTCCCACCCACCTCTGCTGGACTGATGCTGTCGGAGGGATTTTTTTCCTAATTAAGACGTTTCTGGGCGTTGGTGGCGTTTGGGCCTGTGGAAAGGAAAAGTGTAACGCCTCCCAAAATCAAATTCAGCTGCAGAGGAGGGATGAGGTGCAGATGGTGGAGATGCAGAGGCTACCGAAAGCAGGGAAAGCTGCACGCAGGATCCCCGGCCACGAGATGCTGAGCACGGGCAGACTTACCCTGGAGTTGACCACTTCCAAGGAGACGTTCTGGGGCATCGCACTGGGCACTGCAAGGGAAGAGAAACAGAGAGAAGTGGGACACGGTGCCGTCAAGGTCCGAGTCCCAACAAGCTACACCCAATATTTCTCCCGTCGGGCAGGAAGGAGTGAGGTTTTTACATGTGGTTTATAATCTGCTCACAAGCGTGCAGACAATCCAGGTGGCACTTCAGAGGTCCCCTAGGGAGAGAAAAAACCAACTGCATCTGCTCATTCCTTCTCGTTCGTGATAGACCTATTAGCAAACCCTTTAAACAGCCAGTCAGCGGGTTCCCTGCAGTGACACCGACTACTTGAATTCATTTCTTTGTTACCAGCTCGGTCCAAAATGGATAGGGACAGGGCACAATTTTTTCTGGTATTTATCCATCAAGGTAAGTGCATTTTGAGGACGCATCACACGCAGGCAGACCGGGCGCTCCTCTCACCACTACCTTGCTTTTACAAGGATGCTAGGAGGGGAAAAAGGGCATTTTGCCTCCAGATATTACTTAAAAAGCAGTGTTTTACATTAAGGCTCAAATGTGACAAAACAGCCATTCGGGTCACCCGCAACCAAGTATTTCCTGACGAATTTCTTCCTGTTTTCCACTCTGTATATATCTCCTTCCAATCTGCTTGTACAAAACCGGTTCAAACGTATATTCGTTCCTCCAGCAGATGGCCAATATTAATTCAACTGCTGAGGAGCCAACAGCTTTACAAATATGTTCTTAGTTGTGATGCATCAGCTCCCTGACACGCACCTAAAGCTTTATTTTCCTTCTAGAGAAATAATGCCTGCCTAAGTTGGCCCTGAATTTGGAAAAAGGAACTGAAAGAGGATCATGGTAAATACCCAATTTAAGAAGAGCTGGCAGCCTGATGCATTAGGGGAAATGAGAGAAAATGATTTTTCAGTGTACAGTTATGAATACATCACGCCAAAGCTGTGCTGTAAGCTGTGCTGTTTAAACCATTTTTATGTGACGTTAACAAGAGCACTCGGGCAAAATTATTGTTTCAGCTGCCCACGTTTAAATTGGTTCAGCAAAGATCTACACCAATGATGTCGGACCTGAAGCATCTTAGAGATCGAGCGAATTAATTTTGTTTATTTAAACGGAGTTAAGAAGTGTTTGGTTTATTCTCTATAGCTACCTGAATAGAAGAAAGACTTCTGGTTGTAGGGAACAATTAAATAGATAAAGACCCATGAGCTGGAATCCACGTAGAAATGCGACATACTTTTCACCTTCTTCAGAGTTGAGTGAAAAAAGGAGGAGAGTGGCACCTTTATCACCAAGCAAAATGTAGACGTGACTCTTTTTGTAACGCACTCTGGCCAAAGCGTATGGGACTGAGGAGAGAATGAATGGGTGAAAGCCAATGTATTATACAGAGGAGGACACAACAGGGACCATCGTCTACACTTTCTCTGTGCACCTATACGGACCAGCTCCAGCCCAGCCCTTTACACTCATGGTGTAAAATCCCCTCTGACCTTGCCAGCTATGATCCTCTAGGTAACGTAACAGGCGCTAGAATAAGAACCACCCCCTGTACAGGGAGGACGGCAGCCGGCCCTATAAAAGATCCTTTCCCAGATGGTTCAAACCAGCGCCGGCAGCCAGCCCTGGTGCTGTTTCTGTCTGGTCACGGCTACTTTCGATAACCAAATCCCCAAAGTGCAGCACCTCAAAGCATCCTCAGTGCACGGGATTAATCCTGCAGCAAGGATTTGAGACAGCCAGTGCTAAGTCATTTGCCGAGGCTAATAAAATAATATCTTCAATACAGAAGAGGAGAAGCAACAACAGCTAACCAGGAAGGTCCTGCTGCCAACAAAGTCCCACTCCGGTACCATTGTATTTATGAAGGCTCCGTGGAGCATAAAAAATAAAAAAAAAAAGATGCGTTTGAATTACAATAGCCTGAAAACTCATTGTCTGGGGGCAATGGTACAGCAAAGTGAGCAGCTGCGATGGCAGCAGCAAAGGGCGTCCGAGCCGCCTTTCCTCTTCGTTACTGACTTTTGTGTTTTATGGCTGCTACGCGTTATTCTCCTACCAGACAAACTTATCTTCATTTTTCCTTTCTTGTTATTTGTTTGTCTTCATTTTTCTGATTATTTCTCTTTGGCAAACACTTGTCATATTTCCCAATTCTGTTGCACGCGTACATAATTGACGCGCGCTTTATCTTTCCTGCCAGATCTTCGATCAATAAGAGAAATAAATCCAGACCTGACCCAGAATCGAACTCAAGCCCTTCCACGGCAATGCTGGGCGTCTTCATTCCTTGTTCTCCGCTCAGTCGAGGAGTTTTCTGCATTACCAAATCGGAGACCCCGATTTAATGTCTGGGCTTGCACAACAATCAGCCAATTCCCCTGGCAAACCACGCGCCTGAGAGATTACAATTATTTCCTCCGCCTTCCCATCTTGATCAAATAAAGCAATCGGATGCACCTGGTAAAAGTTTTGTTTATTATTCCCAGCTTGATGATGCCGTTAGAAATTAGAGCAGAACTCATTTCATCTTGTGTTCGCTGTGCGATACGCGACGTGCAGAGACGGAGGCATCCGGGGATAATTTCAGCCCCTTCGCCTTGGCACGGGGCGACTCGGGGGTGGAGGGAGCCTCAAATACACCGACGGAGCCTTGCTGCTTGCTTGGTGTCTAAAGCTGGGTGAGACGAGCCTCACTGCTGATGACTTACAGATGGGACGGACGTTCATACGGCAAGGCAATGAGTTTCGGTACTTCTAACTGGTGAAATAATAATAATAATAAAAATGGTTCACTTGGAAGAGACCTTCAAAGATCGTCGAGTCCCTGGGCTGACCACTTTCGGGCCAGCCAAAAGCATCGAGGAAGGCGTTGTCCAAAAGCCTCCTGAACACGATGGGCTTGGGGCATCCATCCAGAACCTCTCCAGGAAGCCTGGGCTATAAATTATGTTTAAACCAAGTAGTCGGGAAGCATGAAATAAGACCGGCTGCCAATTGCCGGGATTAAATGCGTTTTGATAAATTCACGAGCACGCTAGCTCAGAGCGTTTCTGAGATGGCACGCGGCTCGGCCAAACATTACCGGAGCTGTATTTTAAACAGAAAACTCAGCACTGAAGATCCAGTCTACTCCTTGATCTGGCAAATCCTGTCCGGGGTCCGTAGCTCCTGCAGCGGGGTTGCCACGCTCAGTTCCTTTGATCGGGGTTTTTTTCTCAGATTATAGATTACATCCCAGAGCTTCAGAGTAAATGTCTGCGTACAGACCTGCAGGATCTAACAGTACAGCCGCCTTTTTTTTTTTTTTGGGTGAAGCTACAGACCGTATCATACACTGTACAGCAAAGGACTGGGATCGAAAAAATAACCTGTGCAAGCACACTCGCATTCCCAAGAGGAAGGCAGGCTTAAAAACGATTCTGTTCCTTTTACAAGATGAAAGGAAGCAGACCAACCCCAAAGACTTCTCTACCAGGGACTGGGGAGCACAACCAAATCCTGTCCAAGAAACTGATGTGGATAGGGGGAACTGCAGGCTTTCTCCTCTCTTTATCGCTCACCAATAAACCACTATGGATTAATGGCTTTGCCTCTCCTCTCTGTAGGTTGACAGCTGTGCACGAGTTTTTTCTTGCTGTTTTATTGGTCTTCCTCTGGCAGAAGGGGCCTTAACCCTGGGAAAGGTCTTTTTTTTTTTTTTTTGAACCATAAAAGAAGGGATTGCAGGAAGGTTTGGACTTGTGCTCTCCATTCCCTCCTCTCCTTCCGTACAATGAGATGCTGAGACTGCCACAACAAGAAGGATGAAAAGAAATCCTGGAGGCATTTTCTCTTCTTTTATACCTGCTCCAAACACTTCATTTCCCCGTTCTGCAGATTTACTCCTTGGAGGGGGGTTTGGTTTGTGGGAAAGGCTTTAAAACAAAACTAGAATTAACAGATTCTTGCTTAATTGCAATTACCCTGGGATACTCCAGGTTTCAAATGTCATCTAGATATTGAGGATGAGTTATTGGTAGAGAAAGAGCCCAGGAAGAGCCTCCTCTTTAGCAGTGATTTTTGTTCGCAGACAGGTGAAGCGTTTGAAACACTTGCGGAGGATAATTTCCAGACTCATGAATAACAATCTTTTCCCTTTCTCACTTATGATGACATTTAAAACCAAAGTGGAGTACAGGGCCGCACTTCTACACTTCACGGCGTGAATTAAATCTGCATACATTATGCAAAATATTCATTTTTCACTTGTTTTCCTTTTGTTTTTATAATTATAAGTGTGAAGTAATTTATTCTGCCAAGATCCAGCCCGTATTAGCAGGGGAAACTGAATTAACCGGGTAGACAGAAGCAGCACTTGAAAAAAATAGTGCAGAGGTGTCAAATATAAAATAACGGGGCCAAACGAGCTGGGGGCTCGTGGATGGATCCCTCTGAAGATAAGAGCCTGGAGTAAGGCAGATTAAAATAGCACCTGCTCAGGGTTTCCCCTACACCTCGTCCCCTCCACATAGGTCCTCGAGGGGGGCTCCCAGGGGATGTCACCAACCCATGCATGGCCTGGGGACCGTGTTGCAGCCACGTCAAACAGATGCAAGATGCAGATGCTTCTCCAGAGCACGATATCCCCCTCATCTGCTGTTTTTCTCCAGGGTTTATACAGCTTCTGCTCCTGCTGCCCAGAAACTCGCATTGATTTCTTCAGCTGCTCAGCTGCAGAGAAGCGTTCAGAAGCAACCGAGTTCACCAGACAGACAGAAAACCGCCATTCCTAACCTCAGACAAAATTTTTCAGCTGGTTTGGGTAGGATAACCAGGGAGAGATACCGCATTCGTAATAAAATTAGATAAAAAGTGGTAGATATAAAGGGACAAAACTCAGACACTCTCTTTTCTTCATTCATTTTTTTTTTTATCCTAGCATCAATCTCCTGTGCAAAAAGGAACCGCAGTGAATGTGTGGTGGGACTGACGGGCCTCTGCCTGGGGCACCCCAGCAACCTACTCTTCACCTCCTACCGGATTTTAAAAATCACGCTGAAAACTAACCATTTTTCCATAAAGATGACCTTGAGTTAGTGATCCAACCCTAGGACAAGCCAACCGGAACTCCCCTACCTTCCTTTAGCAGCACGGGTGAAAAATAAGTTGTCAGAATTGTTATCGGAACAAAAACAGTTTATAAATTTCACTACAAAAGCTCAGTTGACACCTCTTGGATCATCTTTAAATGAAATGTTGGCATGGAGAAAAATCCCTCCGGCTGTGGGGCTCAGTCGGGAACTGTTCCTGCAGCACTGGCACCCTCCCGCCTCTGCTCTCCCTTCTGCTTTACTGGCTCTCTTCTCCCCTTCATTTAATCCTCCTTCCCCAAGCAAGTATCAGCTATTCTCTTTTAACCGTAAGGGCTGTGTTTCCTCCTAAAACCAGTGAGAACTGCCTGGCACCAAAAAATCTATTTGGAAAAGTCAGCCTGATGGAGATCCTGCCTGGGCTTTGCACGCACCCACCCCACTGAAAATTTTTTTTGGTCCTTTTTAGGATTTTACACCTTCGTGGCCGAAGTAACTCCGATATATTAATTCCTGCTCTGGCCAGGTAGAGGAATCAGACTCAGTGTCTTCAACAGGAGTCAGGCAGGTGTAAACTCTGTGTTGGCCAACACAACTAAGTGCTTCCAAAAAAACCCAACTCGGTGTACGTCCCCAAGTCTGTGTGTCCCAGGAGCCTGGGGAGGATGATGGGGCAGTCGCTGTGACCGAGCAGAGAGTGAAACACGGCCACATCTGCTGCCCCACCAGATAATGTGCAAGGAAAAGGCAGGCAGTTGCGTCCTCCAATGCCATTGTAATGAAATAGCTACAGGGTATCCACACCCGTGCTCGAGTTAGAGAGAAAATAGAGCTGTGCAGCATCCTCATTATTAGATATAGGTATAATGAAGTGAACCAATTATCCCTGGAGATGAGCATTAGCTCAGAGCACTGCAGGCGGGTTATGAATCTCTGGTTTCTGTCCTGCACGCTGAATAACCAAATCGCTTCTTTACCGTTTCTTCCGCAATGTGGTGGGTAGAGAAAAAGCATCACGACCCCAACCCAGCCACCCTTTGGGTCTTTCCGTCTCCCCTTACCATCCGAAAGCGTGGTGACGGTGACGTCTTCGGTGGAGACGCCGGGGCCGTAGCGGTTGTAGGCCAGGAAGCGCAGGGTGTACTCGGTGAACTTCTTCAGCCCCTCGAGCCGGTAGGAGAGCCCCTCCACCTCCACGTTCTGAGCACACACAGACAGCAAGCGGTCACCAGGAGTAACGCGAACAGGGGCGAGCAGTTTGGGGACCAATATGCTGCTCTTTGAGCAGCTAAATCCTTATTTAAGATGGAATAAAGGGCAAATTCTAGCAGAATAGGTTGTTACAGACATGCATCCGCAACAGGAACATTTACTACGAGCAGCTGTCAGTCTGGTGAGAGGATGTGCCATTTCTAGTCTGGATTTGCATTATTTTACCCTCCTACAATAAACCTGGAAGAAGTTACAAGAAGCAACTAAACCCATGTATTCTACAACGATCACACGTGCAACCTGCTACCAACATCTTGATGGCTTATCACTATGTGAAGGGGGAATTCTAACGGGTCTTTAAACGGCATTTTGCATTATGCTGAAATTTCAGAGTAAATAGAAGAGGGCTTTCACCAGCACGAAACAGCTTCTGCAGCCCAGGCTGGATTCCCCCCTTCCCACTCACCTGTTCCCTTCCCGTCGCTGTCTCCGTACAGAAGAGCCTGTAGCCTTGCACGGGACCGTTGGCGTAGGCAGGGGGGTCCCAGGACACGAGGATGGAGGTAGGTGAAGTGGACACAGCCCGCAGGTTTTCCACCGGCCCTGGCACTTGCACTGCATGGGAAGGAAAGGACCGAGTGAGATCTCCGCTCCCGGGCAGCTCTCAGCCCCTACACGCGACATGACCCTCAAAACTTAGACAGTAAGAGATGAAAGGGAGGCTAAACCCACAAAAAGTAACACCAGAACAAGGTGACAACGTTCACGCAGGTGAGGGAAGACACCCAGAGCAGCCCCATGGACAGGAGCCCATGGGTCTGGCCTGGCTGGACACGAACACATCGGTACCCCCCGATCAGCAGTGGCATGAGGTTAATCCTGCCGAGTCGCAAAAACCTGGAAGCACGGAGTGATGTGATGGATTTGAGCAGAAGAAACCATATAGCTTGTCCTATATAACCCCAGAAAACTGCCTGGAGCAGGGCCCGGACCAGAGACCTCCCCCAGCCAGCATTACTCCATCATCTGCAAACCCTAATTAGCCCAACAGAAGCATAACCTCCAGTATTAATGTGTAGTCCCAGCTCTGCCCTTAAATAATATCCATGTGTGCACAGTGCCCGACGCTTACAGAAATTATGGGACCGTAACGAACTCAACTTATAAACCAAATAACGACAATAAAAGAACTAAAATACGTGGTCCTTGAAACTGTTGTTCATTTAATCCGGTTTGATTAGTTCTGAAACTATAGAAGTTTGCAATAGTTTTAGCTCTAAATAGAGATCACTTGAAATGCAAAACGGAGGTTGCTTTAAAACCAGATTGTGGTGGGTGAACAAACGCAGAAGTCCTCAAACGCCAACCCCAAACAATCCCTTGCCATTGTTAAAGGAACAATAGCAGGTCACCCTTTGTTATGCAGACTGTCTCTTAAAGTGCTCCAATTTCACTCTGCATGCAAATTATCGCACAATAACTACATCACACTCAGCTTGAATTAGTTCTTAAAACAAAAGAGCTGAAAATCTTAATAAACTCCTACAAGCACCGGCAGTCGTCCTCCTGAACATCAGTCACGGCGTGTCTCCGTTGCACCAAATCCCAGCGGCGAGCGACGTTTTGAGGAGAGAATACCTCGAGTTTATCCGCGCCTTCAGCTTGAACTCCAGCAAAATTGCAAGAAAAACGAGCGATAATCGCGGCCAAAATGCAAAGGTCGAGCAGGAGGTTACTGCTGAAAACCTTCAGCACCAAATAGCATCTTTTTACTTTCAACAGAGCGCGTGCCGCAGCGCAAAACAAACTCACCGGCTATTGTGTGCCCGGCACGGCACCTGCACGCCTTCGATCACACGCAATTTCAGCTTTAAATGTTTACATTTGAAGTATTTTTTATTGTCTTCCCCCGGCTTTCCCTTTTCATTCTACCTCACGTTTCCGACAGGCGTTGTAACGTGCTTACGGTCTCGATATTTGCAGCGCACGCAAAGCGTTTTGTAATCTTTCCTGATCCCTTCCGACAAATAGTAATCTGGAGAAAATTGGCATTAGGTTTTCAATCTTTTCCTAAATTCTGATTTTTCTAAGTAGCAGAGAGGCTCTAGAACTGCTTTACTTTCCATTAAAATGAGACATTAAATCATATTTCTTCTGAAGTTGGTCTTTTACAACTAACAGCGCCCTTTCTCTGAGAAAAAAAGAAGAAAGCAAGCAGGACTGGCAGAAGAACAGCACATTTTCTGTTACCATGAGCTCCATGTAACACTCCAATATATTCCAAAACCCACTGTTTCTCTGAGAATGCCCTCCTGCTCCCACAAAAGATGAGTTCAGTAGCTCGGACTTTTTCATAAACACAAGCTACAACAACTGCTTGCAAAGATTTTGCTGCTGCTCTCCCGACAGTCAATTTTGGGGTTATTTGGGGGAATTTCTCCTATTCAGGAGTCCGTATAAAAGCAAAGAGTTCACGTGCACTTGGCAATACCTCGAGTGCCTCCAGAGAAGGTCCATAACTCCGTCCCTCCTCCCATCCTACAGAGCACAAGCGCTGCAAATCCGCGTCCCATCCCAGCTGCTGAAACCCCGCTCATGTGGGGCGAGCTGGAATCCTCTGGCAGAAGAAATGACACTCAGAGGCGTACCTACAACAGCAAAGCTCAGTCAACGTGGCTCACTTTTGGGGTCAGCAGAGCTGGGGGAGCTGAGCAGGCTCAGCTACGTTGGAGGCTACTTGTAGGCTTTAAGACTAACCCCGCAAGCTTGATTTGTTGTAGGATCAGAAGGAGCTGGTATCCCTTTTACAGTCAACTGCTCCTTGAAACGAATTTCTGCTCTCACGAGCCTTCACTTCTCTTGCACAGTTTTCCTCTTTGCTGTCGTTCACTTAAAATTTTGATGATAATAGTTATTAAGAACCAAGAAAGATACCGGTGCCTAAAATAGGAATGTGGGCAGCTACGTCAAAAATTGCTTGGCAACTGCCTAAAGATGCTTAATATCCCTCTTAGACCTGAATTTTTGGGTGCATACCCAAGCCCCACTGGAGACCAGGGAGAAGAGCAGCTGAACTGCTGCGAGGAGCCCTCTGGCAGGTACAGGATCAAGTGGTAACCCCCAAGACCATTGGCTTCAAGTCTAGAAGACGACGTTGAACTTCTTTCGGAGTTACTGGAGGGCTCCAGCCTTGAGCTCTAAGAATTGCTGCAGAGTTACGCATGGCAGCCTTGGGATGAGAAAGCAGAGCCCTAAACACCGCCTTCAAGTTGAATGCCCAAATACGAGCTGAAGGGATCACAGTCCTACTTGTTTTATTTATTTATTTTTCTCTCTCTGGTCCCGGAGATCTTGACCTTTTCTGCCATAGCCCGAACCAACCTCTATTCTCTTCATTGGGATTTCACAAGTATCATTCCTTACCGGAGTAAAACTCACGTTGCAACGAAGGATCCTTCTGTAAAAATGTGTTGGCTTGCTTTCCCTTACTGCGGTTCAGCAATTTGCTTTTTATTTTTACGGCTCACACAGTAGCTTTGTTGGATTCTCGCAGATGACAACATGTTAGAGGAAAAGCAGGACGACATTCACAGCATATTTGCTCTTTAGGACACGTTCAGTGAGAAGGGCTAGGTGACAGACCTAGGAACTCATCATTATTGCCACTCTTCCCCATATAACCTCTCAGATTTCAGTGCTTCATGACCATTACAATCACCCTCAGATCAGTTGTAAGGGAGGAATCACCAATGTTTTCTTTCTAAACAATGTGCACGGGATGTCCGAGTGCCACTGGATGCTCTGTCATTCATTAAAACTGTGAGAGAAGAGAGAATTAAACCAGAGGGAAGCTAGAAGATGTTTTTCCTTACTTAGTCCCATGGAAATAAATAAGAGAAGACCTTGTTTTAAGAGGCTGGATGCTTCTGCAGGAAAGCCACGAGCCCGTGTACAGAGGAAGGAGCTGGTCTACTGCCACAGCTTCTACTGGGGAGAAAATCTCTCCGTGAGTTAAAACTTATCAAGAGATCACTACTGGAAATAAGAAACCCAAAAGCAAATACGGGATGCAAACACACAGGCTAAAATAACGCCATCAACCAAGTAACAGCCTGCAGTCAGTGAGATAAATTCGTTTAGAAAACAAGCTTTTCTTACAAAATCCATGTGTTTCTGGGTGTCCAAACATGCCTCGCGTTTGGTTTGAGGTCTGAAAACTGGAAGGAAAACCCTTCTGAACGGAGGAGCATTCAGCTGGAGGCCCTGCTATGCACTTACGGGAAATGACAGCATCTGCAGGAATAAAAAGCAACTCCTAGTGACTTCAACAGGGCCCGAAATTCAACCTTTTATTTTGAGAAACTGCCCAGAAAGACAGGTTACGGCAATCCTGGCTCTGGCTCAGGCTTCCAGAGGGAGCTTGGATAAATAATTTAATGCTTTTATGCTTCATTTTCCTGCCCATAAAGTGGCATAATAATATATCTCCTACCCATTCTTTATCTTACCTATTTAGACTGCAAGATTTCTGAGGCAGGAAGAAAAGTCCGGATGAAATAAAGATAAAAACTTTCTGCTGCTTCTCCGCAAGTCAGTCAAAGAGAAGTACGTCACTTGGCACAGCCGTGCCTTTGTGTCTCAGCAGATCTGGAGCAGAATTACGACACTCTTCTAGGCAGCGAAGCTTCTTACATATAAAAAGAAATGATTAGATGACAACTGGTGGGTTCTTCATACCACCAACTTCCACGAACCACAAAAGGCAGGGAGCGTGCCAGGTAGAGAGACCTCGGCCATGGAGAATCCTTCTTCTCGTTTAGAGCCTTTGGAGTATTTCCACTGAGACGGATTATTTTTGGTAAACACGGTTTTCAGAGAAATCAAAACATGGGGAAAAGGCGGCGACAGTTTTCGCTTCGCAAGAAAAACGAAACAAAATATTTCCATGGTGCTGAAACACCCAGTAATATTCCCAAAACAGAAAAATGTCTTTCCGAAATATTTCTCAACGGCTTTCACATGACTTTAGTGTAAGCTTTTCATGAGTTTTACATACTGGATGACAGAATGAAATATATCGTTTCATTAGGGCAATGAAAAAGGAAAACAATCAAAATAATACTTCAAAATGCAGCAAGTATTTTGTTGGCTATTTCTATGAAGATGACAGCTTCATGATTTCCTGTGAACCATGAATCTCCAGTCTTTTTCCTACTCTTCCTCTACTCAACCTACATTTAAATTGACATTTTAATCCCATTTTTAAACCTCCTCCCAAGAGGAGCACCTGAAGCTTTGGGTTTCACCCAACAGAGACCCGTTATTGCCTCTGCCTTAAAACTTCTTCACTCCTACAGTTTTAGAGCAACCGGGAGATTGGAAGAAAAGGCAAAACCGCTGCAGCTTCCTTTGGGAAACAAATTTCAACTTGTGGATTTGGTCGGATGGGAGGAGACGGGCAGGAGGAGAGCACAGGCGGCACGGCATACGCTTCTCCATGAGGACATAAGCGCAGAGAAAGAGAAAAGGTTTAACAGTAGATACTACCTGCCACTATTCTTTCACAAGTAATTTCTAAGTAGACACCAAGACTTAAAGAAAAGTCTCGGAAAGAGGATGCAATGCCATTTAAATTTGGTTTTAATTACGATACTTCATATAGCAATACAACTTTCTAATGAGACCGACGCTTTTCAAAGGAGGCAGCAGAGGTGGTCAGAAAAAAAGCAACCAAAACCCACCCCCCAAAAGAAAAAAAAAATTTGACTGCATTATTTCAGGGAGGTGAGAATCGATCTGAGCTTCACGAAAGAAACGGTCAGAATATTTCTTTGATGTTTTTTCCCAAAGTCTTTAGGATGCAGTACAATCCCAATTTTCACTTTTCTCTCATTTCATCCCTCCTTATATCCCCCTCTTGTTAAAAAACCACTCTTAATCAGCCTCCCCATGACGCACAGGACCCACATGCTCAGCAGGTAGGTGCGGACGGAGTCACAGAGTCTGCCTTAAGGTACCGCATTTTGTTCCCCAAGGGAAATGAGAAATTCAAGGGAAAACAGAAAAGATACAAAACAAAAGTCATGACGTTAAAGCTAAGCAGATTCTGAAGAATAAAATACCGTGAGATGGTCTTCAATCTCAATTATCAGGGCTAAGAGCCCCTAATAAGCAGCCCTGCTTCAAGTTTATGCATACCCCGAGAGCCAAACCTATCCCCGAAGCACAGACACGGCCCCGAAGCGGGCAGGGGATGGAAAAGGACTACAAGAGCTGTGGCAGGAGCGATGCTTGCCGTGGGAGAAGGCTTCAGCTTTCCCGCAAAATAAATATTTATATTTTCCATCTTAGTTGAAATGATAGCCGGGTTGAAACAAACAAAAATAAGGCAGGGAGCAGAGGACAAAATTCATCCCGCAGCCGCGTCCGTGGGATTCGAGCGCGTATTTTCAGGAAGAAATGAGGCCAGCAGGAGGGTCAGAGGCGTTACCTGGACCAGCGCTGGGGACAAGCCAAGTGTCCTAAGGGCCAGGCTAGAGTGAGACCAGAGCTGCTCCTGCTGCAAAGCAAAGCACGTACCTAGAGCAAAGACCTGGAGCTGTCTGACCCCCTGCGAGTAAAAAGAAACCTATTTCAGATACACGCCCCGTCTCTGATGCTTACTAGGGGGAAAAACGAGCACCAAATAAAAACAACAACAAAAATGAGCTCTAATTGCAAAGCGGTTTCAAATTCAGCAGTTGCAGCCAGAAGCCAGGCTTCACTCCCAGGGAAAAAAAAAAAACAACAAAGATTTAAAAGTCTTGGGAGAACAAAGTGGATGGGAAGCTAGACACATGAGTCAAAGAGACAGAAAAACAGACACCACCATCTTTCCCTTCATGCCTGCCCAACATTCAGCAAGGGAGACACGTTCCATTAAAATTTCAAGCAATCGAAAACCTCTCCCCCCCTCCCCAACCCTCCCCGTAAATTACTCATAAAATTAAAGAACCATGTAAGAGCGGCGTAAAGTTACCCCAGGGTGCATTTTACGGAGCCATTACGGAAGGATACACACAAATGAGGGGGATATTAATGACTCCGCACAACACATTTTTCAGCGCTGCTTCCCGCTTTCATCCAACGACGAGAAAAATTCCCTGCCGAAGCAATCCACCGGAGATGCTCCCTATTTTTTTTTTTATTTTTTTTTTTTTTGCCTGCCCTGACCCTTTCACATGCTAATAAACATCTCCCGCGTCTCGCGGCGGTGATGCTGTCCAAAACTCAAGCGGCCATTCGTTACCGGCCATTCGTTATTCGGGGCTCTGTTGTGTACACACGAAATTTGGCAGGGTGAGGACGCCGCCTCGGACAGAGACGAGTTTTTCCTTTACGATGACAAATGTAGTGTCGTTGGGAGCTGATGGATGGGGAGCAGCAGCCTCTTGTCCTCCGTTCATCACCGTGACAGCCAGCGTGGGCTGGAGCAGAGGAGGCTCCCAATGGAGCCCAAGGGCTCCCTCATTAAATGGGACTAGCTGCAGGTCTTATAAAAATTATTCATTTTTAGTGCGTCAGCACACAAAGGTCTGAACAAACCAACTGCTCTTGACTACCACAAAACGACTGAGCGTCATTTACAGCGACAATATTATCAGCACCGTGACAAATCGATACCCAAAACCAGCTGACATGGCGCTAGCACCCTCTGAAACACTCAGCACCCAACAGCAGCAGGGTCCGGCCCTATCTGGGGACCCCGAGAGGTGACAACGTGTCACCACCTCTGCATCGGCGTCGAAAACGGATGGGTCTGATGGAAGACTTCAGAAAAATTCAATTACTCCAGCACATGCAAACTTAATTTGTGCAGGTCAACATATATGGAACTGATTACTGCCTGATAAAATTGTCATCTGCGTGCACTTTAAAGACAACGCTGCCTTCCCTCGCTTTTCACGTCAAATTTCATTGCATTCATGTTAATGATCTTTTAATTTGCTATGCAGTTTTGACATTTCGATGACAAACGTACGCTACAAGAGACTGCAATTGGAATTTTGTTCATGTCCTTTCAACGTCTCCTGTGCAACTAATACCTTCAAGGGATATTGTCTCCGCTGCAAAACTTGGAGGGAGAAGAAGAAAAACAACTTGAGTAGCTTCTGGTGCAATTGCTTTAATGCAGTATCGATGGCAGGTCTTGCTGCTATTTGTCTTCGCGACAAAAAACTTAGGTGCAGCCAGTCAGGGATAAAAAAAAAAAAAAATCATCTTCCCCACCATAATCACAAAAAAAAATGACAATCTCTCCTGACAAAGGGACTGATTTCTGAGGTTGGATGCACCAGCCTCCGATGGGAATTAAAAGTAATTAGTGTCAGCTTCTCTGGAAATCTGGATGCCGAGTGAAATAACTAGGAAAGACATTTATGAACTCTAAGAGCTTACGAACTCTAACCTAAGTGTTCGTCTCCCCTTAGTAATATTCATGTGTGCTGTATAATAACCTTACGCTGATCAGGTCGGCTCTGTAGCTACTCAAGCCTGTCCACGCATCTGTCTGAGCCCAACACGTGGATGTCCACCTGCTCTAAGTCAGCTACGAGTTTAAATATCAGTTTAAACAAAGTACTGGTTGTCCATGTAAAAACAGGGCTATCCAGTCTAAACGCTGATTTGGGTACCGATGGTCTCTCAGTGATGAAAATGCCCCGAAATGCCCCGCCTTTTTGCTGCTCCTTCTCTTGGACCACACAGAAAACGATGAAGTCCCTGAAACTCGCCCTAGCCCATGTTGAGAGACACCCGAGCACCCTGAGGATTTCATGCGCTCACATCCACCTTCCCCTCATTTATCATCACTGAAATACTGGTTTCCAACCCAGCTGCCAGGCAATTTCTTTCCTGTAACTGTGCTTACCTCTTTCTAATGAAAACAGGAACCTGCTGAGATACCATCTCCCATTGTGAACCTAAAACCTAGCATTCCCCAGAGCCTGCACTTATCACTCCCAAATAACCCTAGGACAACCGATGATTTTAGTCCCTCTTCCTCTTGGCTTCAAGATGGGCGGGAGGATCTCAAGAGAAGGACTACAAATGCATCGAGCCCAGGTTCTGGCCACAAAACCAGGCTGGTTTGGGACCAGACACCTTCCCCCAGATGGAGGGGGAGAGACGAGGAGCACTCAATGCTGCTCCGCTCAGATAAATGGCCTCCTAACTGAGGGTTTCGGTGAAAGAAGAAGGGGAGGAAAAGGTTGAATCTTTGGCCAAGCGGCCGCTCTATGCAGAGGACAGGGAGCTGGGGGCTCACCTCCAGGGGCAACCATGGGGATCAGAGATCTGCTCCCACAGGAGGTTGCGGACACACAGGTGGGCCTCTGCAAGTAGGTGTAAGAAAACCTCCCCACCTCACAAAGATGCAGTATAAGAAAACCTCCCTACCTCGGAAAGATGCAGTTATTAATTGCCCTTCATAAAGCTGCCTGGGTAGAAGTTGAGATGTCAGCGCACGCTAAATTGATTTCCCTGGAACCGAGATGATAAGGCTGCAGCGATGCCTCCGCGTTTCTTTGGGGCACTCCAACATGCCTCCCTATTCATCTTCTCTTCCAGCAGCTAACACACACATCACGGAGACGCAGATTTATTAGGAAGCGGGTTTTAATTCCTAAGGGATGTGAAAAGCCGTGAGCTGGTCCCGCAGCGGGGAACCCCTTTCAAACCTCCAATGGACAATTTCAATCCCCCGTGCAAGAATAGATGCCTTTCTTTATTCTCTACTTCCAAGCTGCTTTAACAGCATCTTGAGGAGGCAAAATAATAACTCACAAAGTCTCCACATGTGGTAAGAAAAGATTAGACATGGCTTAAGCAGGCAGGGATTTAAATCCGGACTGATAATACTGTAGTGAAATTATATACCATAGAGGCAAGGAAAAAGGGGTTGCAGTTTACAACAAAAAAAAAAAAAGGAAAAAGGAAAAAAAAAGGTTTAATCTGGGGACAAAAACCTTCATATAAATCCAGCACATATATTGTGGATGATTATTTCAAAAAGCTGGGACTTGTTCTGTTGATCTTTTAAACTGATTACCGAGCAAATGTATGCACTTTTAGAAACAGGCACTGACAGACATGAATTTCAGATGTCCTTTTTCATCAGCTTTTCTCTTCTTTAACAATGCCAGATTGCATAATACTTCGGATATTTTCAAATAATGTGGAAATTCAATTTCGGGGCAGCCATGTAATTTATTGTACAATAGTTACAGCGTGTTCTAAAAGACAGCCACACCGAGGCTGACTGCCTCCCAGGACCAGAGAGAGTTGTTTCAAAAATGATAAGATAATTTGGTCACCGGTAAAAAGCGAACAGAAAAATGGAAAGCAATATTTCCTCCACGCTCTAACTTGACACTTTAGAGGAATCTTGAAGTTATTAAATAGGAAGGATATTCCAAACGTCTATGCTCGGCATTAAACGGAGCGGGTAACTCCAGGCTGTGGCAGCATCAGTCAGTAACAGCAGGGGGAAGCGGTGCCTGCTTTTCACCTGGGCTTTGCAAAGAGCAAGTTTTCCCCACTGAAATCTTATTTTCCTTCTGTAAATATACATATGCGTAACACAAACATTTACAGGAACGTGGGTACGTGCATTTGTACGTGTTTTAACGGAGACAAATTGCTAATAGCTAAATGATACCGACGGTTAGTTGCTTAAAATTTGCTTATTACTTTCTAAAGACTCAGGTTCCTAAGCTGACTTTCAAGCATTATTGACCCAAAAAGGGCTGAAATACAACTCTGGTTATTTTTGCACACAGCAACTGCATAATTGGAAAGAAATGCAAGAAACAGCAGAGCAATCTCAGAGCAGGAATTGAAGCGGTATCAAAAACGCAAGGGAATTGAGAAAAAAACAAGTCCAAAAATCTCAGGTGGTATTTCACCACCATCACTAGTCTTGGGGTTTGGGGAAATGATGCCAGGGAGCACTTGGCTAGAACTTCCGTCTCGTGATAAACAAACCTGTAGACACAAAGCCACCGAATAACACAAGCTGAAAGTTCCCTCTGCCAGCCTGTTCGCGGCTGGTTTTCAAACAAACATCGCCTTTCAGTTAAATTTTGGTACACGGCAATACGTGATGATATAAAAGAGTTTCCAGGCTTCTGTCAAGCGTTGGCTTTTCCACCACGTCCCAGAAGGAGAAGGTGTTGTGGCAGGGGCTAAGCCTCCCACCTTCGCCCCTTTGGTTCACCAAAGCAGACCGGTGCCTGCCCTTAGGAGTCCAGCACCCGTCTCTGTTGGAATGGGAGCTGCTCTGGTCCCCAGATGCTAAGAACTGGCTACCAACACCACTTTTATGAACAACTCCTCTGATCAATGAATTTTGCTGTGGGAGGGTTAAAGTCATGTTGTTTTCTCTGCAGTAGCCCTTCTTGGACCTTCCAGGAGGGAAAAACTATAGTAGGATAAACTGAATAAATTCATTTTCTTTCTGGAGACCAGAGTCCAGGAAATATTTACAGATGAGACATACAGAAAGAGAATGTGAAAAGGCTGTACTGAAAGCTTCCAAGTACTCCAAAAGTTAATAAAACATACTTACAGGCGAACGTTAACTAATGGAAAATACTTGGTTTTAAATTCAAAGCCTACGTTTCAGCATCATTTATGCTGTGACACGATAGAAGATGGGACGTGAGCATCAGAGCTGTGACTCAGAAGTGTGACGGAAGATGGGACGTGTGACATCGAGGCAGAATTGTGGCCCCGACCCCGACCCAACTCACACTCGGGCTGCGTGGCCACCTTGACGGGCTGCGAGCTCTCGCCGGGTCCCCACTCGTTGAAGGCCACCACGCGGAAGGTGTAGGTCTCCTCCGGTCGCAGGTTGCCCACGGTGAGCTGGAGAGTCCCGGACTGCGACGTGTTGACCGCCCGTTCCCTGCAACGACAACAAAAACAACTTTAAAATGCATTTTGGATACTTTTTTCTGCAGCCGGTAGCGTGCAAGGTGTGATTACTTATCAAATTTCGGTTCAGAGCTCGTTTGTCTGTAAGGTTTCTTTTGATTTCTGCTTTCAAAAACCTAATTCAAGTAATGGTGCCTACTGGGAATGTGGCAAGCGCTACAAAAGACTTGTATTTTAGCACTTCAGAAGTAATATAATGCTGGTTCTTTGCCTTTTTTAATAAAACATAAAAATAATATTGATGGAAAAACAATCTGCAAAGAGAAGCAGGTAAAAATGCTTCTGTGGCTCATTTCCTACGGATGCTGTGCCTTGCTCTTCTCCTTTACCAGAAGCCCTGTGAAAAGCTAACAACAAAATTCGGAGCTTTCATGCTACCAAAAAAATTATTTAAGAGTGAATCAACTAATTGTCCAACTTTTTGTAGCACTGCCGGGGCTCTGTGTGCTCTGGTAGGGATGGCGAGCTCTTTATTCTTTGGCGAACATCTCCTAAACCGAAATCTCTCACCCAAGCAAAGCCCGTCAAATTGCATTCCCTTGCCTCTCCTCTCCCATTTCTGTTTTCAAGCTGTAGAAGTAGGAAGCCAGTTGCACAGAAAATGCCTCCAACGGATTCAAGACGAAGAGACCAACTCTGAAAGCAGGGGTGCTGTGTTGGGGTCGGACACCTGGTACAAAATCCTCCTAAATCCCCTGAGATGCATGAAGCCACGGCACTAAGAGAGAAACCAAGATATGCAGTGACTTCCCACCTGCACGGTGATGGGGCTGTCATCAGATGTATCTCACCGTACACATCTTTTCTTTGTTAACAGCAAAAAAAGCAACAAGACCGGAGTAGAGTAGCGAGAGAAGGAAAAGGAGATGAAGTGATAAATAAACCTGCAGTCGGGTGGCTGTTTGAATACTCCTCTGTGACTGTGGCACCCGTGGTGATACGTATATGAAATTCTGGAGAAGTGTATGGTTTGTAGCATTGTTTTGGTAAGTCTTTTGCATTACCTTAGTAAGAAATTAAAAATAGGGGCACCTATAATCAAGCAAACACCCCAGGGCTGAGACCAAGATGTTAGGGCAGTGCAGGAATTCCCTAAAAAGCACCAAACATCCTCGAGCCAGGCACCTTGACACTTGGGGTTCTCTTTTTCAAGCCCGTCTCAGCCATAAATTACGGGCTAAAAATAAAAGCCCTTGACTAAAGTCATTCGCTTACTTGTAAAACGGAGGCTTCGACATGTAATTTCCAGTGACTGAGGATCATGTTACATTACAGTATCAGCATGTAAAAAAAGATAATTACAGTCCCCATATATCTCCTAGGTGTGTAACAAATGCTTTTATAATGTTTCAAACACCTAATTAGTTACTCCGAGTAAGACAAGTCATGTTAATGCTCCTTGCTGTGAAATGAATACTATTAATTTTAAAACGGGTGGACTTCCACCACCTTGAGCTCTTTTTTCAACCCCTACTATCGTTTTCCCATGAAATAACACAAAAGTCCTTGATTACAACAAGCAAACCTCCAAACTAATGTAAACAGTTCATCTGGGAATGATATTTTAGAACTTAAGCTGAATTCTAAAGATAGGCTCTAATCAAATAGAAGTTTTTGCATTCAATTAAGCGGTCCCTCGACTCATTTCTTCGCTCTGCGCCGTGCAGGCAGCTAGTTGGGGAGCTCGGTTGGCTGCTCGTGACCATCCGTGCATTCATTAATGTGGTGTTGAAAACAAATTGTAGTGAACGTTCAACTGAAAACAAAGCAGCTCCCAATCTTGCAAGAGCCCTTCATCGAAGGAGTTTGTGTTAGGGTGGAATACCGCTGATTTCCAGGAGCATTCTCCTCCTTCTTTTCTTTTAAGACCAGGGCATCCCGTTTCATTTATTTTATTTATTCATTGATGTTTGCAGACATTCAGTTAAAGAAGGATGGCTACAAATCAGGGCCCATTATTTAAACCAATTTGCCATTTCCAAGGTTACAAGAAAAAAATGAACACTATTTTGGGGCTTTGTGTCTCCTCTAAAATGTCAAACAGGAATATATTATTGGAAAAGTATTTCTCATTGCTTATAAATAAATTTTTAATTTAAAACTTTAATTTTTAATTTTAAATATAGCACGTAAATTCTTACTGAGGAGGCAGAATTCATTCAATACTCTGGGCAGGTAATTAAATATGGCTTGAGATTACACGTAAGGGGTTATTTTATGTTCTATAGCTACAAGATCAAAAATAAACAATGCCTCTTTCTTCATGATGACTAACACACACAAATATCAAATGCCCGTGTGAATCAATGCTCACTCGGTACAGAAGCAAAGCAACAAAGACGGATGAGAAGAGCAAACAAACAACCAACCAGGCTGAGAGTGAATCCGAACAACAAAAAGAGACCAAAATTCAAAATGAAATATTGGATCTGGCCCATTTTGCAAATGTTCTCAACAAAAAAGTTGCAACTCCAAATTCGTCTGCAATTAACCGGCGGCCACATCCAGATGCAAACGCTGTTGGTTTTGAGGAAGTTATAGATGAATATATTTAATATATAATTATATATATAAATCCAGTGTTTCCCACCTGAAGACCACCTCTAGCAACAAAAAAGTAATTTAAAGTTCAGTGTGGATGGACAAGATGCCGGCAATGTGGGCACCACCACTCCCAAGAGCTCACCATCTGGGCAGCGAAATGGGAAACACGGCAAGAAGGCAAAGATTTACCTCTTCCATTGCAGAACTTGACAAGCATTTTTAATCTTTCAATTGACCTTATTACTTGGGTATGAAAGAGTTTGTTTTCGGGGAGCTTATAATGTCAAGGGAAAGGTAAAAGAGCTCTTTTCTCTCCTGAAACTGCTCTCCATCAAGGCAGGATGGATTTTTATATTACATCTATGTGTGTACCCTGCAGAGCGGTATCCATTGAAATTCATGCATTATATTCTAATACCATATTTAAACAGAAAAGACGAACAATAAAATGTGTGCTTCGGTTATGTATCTGCTAACAGATCCTATACATGGCAAAACTATTTGTTCATTTTTTGTCAGTAGCCTGCTATTGTCAGCAAGCGGTACGGAGTATATCACTTTTTAATCTGAACTTTTTCTCAACCCAGCAACTTTCCTGAGTGCAGAGGTATTGGTTGGCTGTTTATTTCCTAATAGATTTCAGGTTTGTTTTATCCTTTCCTGAGAACCCTGCCTTTTACCTTTAAGTGCTCTTTCCACTCATCCTTATCTGCAAGAAAAAACATTTGATCCCCCGCCGGATGCCTAGCAGAGCACGAAGATTAAAGAGCATCCCGTCAGAAGGACCCTGGTGATTACAGCACGGCAGTAAGCACAATCGCTTCCAAAAGTGGCTTCTTTCAAAGGGCTGAGCCAAAGAGCCCTTACGGTGGAGTTCAAAACACGGGGGACAACTTCTCTGGATTGTCCCCAAAGCCGCCGTGTGTGCTGGTGCTGCCTCCTGCCACGCAAATCATCCCCCTCTCGAGCACGGGGTGAGCTCCTTACTCCAGACTTACAGTAATTTCTCTGACAATTCCTCTGCATCCCTGAGGTTAATGTCAAATCCATTTTTATTTGATCTTTTTTTAAAAAAGAATAATAGCTCTTTTGTAAAAATAACATGTAAACAATGAAGCCAAACAGCTCAAAAATTCCATGGAAGCTTTCAAAGAAAAATGACATTAATTTCATCCTGCTATTAGCCTAAAAATTTGCAAGAGCACACGTGCTGCTCGCTACATGGAACTGGAGATGTGCACTCGAGCTGCAGGTGCCATTTTAAGTCCCTTGCTAGGGGAGCATAAGGGAATTTTACTTTCCCCTTGTTTGCTTCTTTATTTTAACACAGGGCCTGCAGTCTTCTGCAGGAGACTCTTTAACAAGGTGTGTATCTTGTTGGGAATGGGCCTAACGCCTCTCGCTGGTATTCAGTGCTTCGAGCAGCACCACAAATTCTGGAAGAAAATTACTTTTAATGCAAGGGAAACCAGGGGTGAGCTCCTTTTACATCTTTGGGAATTCCAAACACACCAACAAATCCCAAAAGGTTTTTAAAAAAGTAAAGAAATGGGAATCCCCTTGTACAGCACACGTCCTATCCCACTGCGACCAGCGCTGATGGGTACAGACAAATATTAGGACCCAATTGTACAAAATATTTGATTCTGCCACGTGAATCCTTGTTTGGTACCCAAACTGGGAGGGACACGGGAGCAGCTGAGCATCCTCAGCTTTACACACACAAGCACCAGTCGCCAGCCAGCAGTGAAATAAAGGACAGGATACTTGAAGCGAATTCTTCGTAACGATTGCACGGGAAGGGAAAAGCACGAGGTTCTTCCCAGGCATCAAATAATTTTTGTATGGAAAATAAAACCAAGGTAACTACACAGTACCTGTTCGAGTGTGAAATGAGCATATATCGTGAGGAATCAGGAAAAGACCAAATAACCTACAGTGCTGTTATAACAAAATAATCTACAGTGCCGTTATAGCAAAATAACCTAGTGCTGTTATAACAAAGGAGCTATCTGCTGGGCAGCAATCAGCCGTGTGGCCGGAACAGCCCAGGCTGGCCCGCTGCATTCGCAATCACGTTAAAATCTTCTTCGCCCTCTCCCCGACTGTTTTCAAGACCTCGCACCGTTTGCAGCGCTCTAAAAGCATCCTCCTCTCGGGTTGATTAGGGCTCAACAAATTCGCCTAAGCTGGGGATGCAAACAACACTTGAGCCCGTGGCTTCGGGGGAAGATGAAAGGCAAAACATGGAGCTAACAATACTTTTCGTTAGATGGCCGAGTAATAGCTGGAGGGGTAGGATCCATGGACATCACTGTCATCCAAAAACAGTCCCCCGTACCAAGACGACAAGTCTTGTTATATAAACGTTGATGTGTCGTCTACAAAAATAGACCGCAACAAAAGGCATTGCTGGCCTCAAAACATCGGGTTCCTTTTGTTTTGTTTCCGCACACAGACAGAGGGAAGAACACAAGGTGAAGAATCTTTTGCAAGAGGATGGTAAAGAGCTCGGGGGCTGTCCCCAACGAGGGACAGTTCCCTGGGATGCAAGAGGACACCTACCTGTTGATGCCTTCCCTGGAGAAGAAGACCGTGTACGCCTGGATGCTGCCTCGGGCTTCTGCGGGCGGGCGCCAGCTGAGACGGACAAATCGGCTGGAGACCAAGACAGGGACCACATCTCGGGGGGCAGAGGGGAGGACACTGGAGCTTGGGACAGCTGGAGGGGAAGGAGAGGACACAGTCAGAGAGGCCGGTGGCACAGAGGTGGCGGGGCCGGCGGGAGGTGCCGTGCTGGGCACGGCTGAGGTGTCACGAAACAAAGGGCCAAGGAGGCACGGAATAAGAGTGAATAAATGAGAGGGGATGAAAGAAAGAGAAAAAAAAAAAAAAACTAACAGTAAAATCACGCCTTAACACACCATCCTCAACCAAACAGCAACATGGAAAACTCAAGCAAGCTACTCCCTCGGGACACTTGAAAATTATTTCTTGTACGTGTGATCACAGAGTCTGATATATTCATTGGTTCGCTCCTATTTCAGTGCTCTTGTCTTGTACGCCCCAAGCAGCATAAGTATTTAACCTCATAAACAAGCAATAACTGACCACTCAAAGCCTCAAGCCTACAAACCTTTGGTCTGGGAAAAGCAGAAACTAAAGTAGGGTGTTTTAGCACAGGATTTGTTAGATAATCGCATCAAAGTGGGATAAAACAAGAAAGAAAGGGACAGTGAAACTTAATAATAACACCATTTTACATAGAAAAGTGTTCTGTCTATAAGCAAAATCCAGAAATGAATAAACTGCAGGTTCAAGCAGGAGAATTCATTTTAGCAAAATACATCTTAATAGTATTTAAGGGTTTGGTTGTTGCCCACCAAGCAAACTCATACGAAAGCCGGCCAGCCAAGTTTTCATCATCGGTATCAAACCAAAAGCATTTTTTTTTCCATTATTACAAGCCTATTTTGGACCAACACCCATGCACATACTGTAAACTGTATTAGTAGCATTAATCTACTGTGAGATCATTAACGGTGGTTTATTACCTAAACAGCTTATGAAGAATAGCTTTCCGTGAAAAGCACGATGCTCACTAAATACTGGCACTGCGTTTCCTTATATTGTCCCTAAATTGTTTTTTTAAAGCAATTAATACCGTTATTATTAATAACAAATATTATTACCCCTTACTTACTGAGATCAATCCAAAACTGGAGGGAATTAAGAAATTTCCCAGTGGCATTTCCAGAGTAATGATGTGTTGAAAGGAAGTATTAAGCCCTAGCCTCAGCTCTTTTGGCTGCGAAGTTGCGATCCATTATTTGCACTGAGATTGTGTTTAGTTGTCCTTAGTCATGGGCCACTGCTCTAAATAATGTGCAAACACAGGACTAAAGTATAATCTGTGTACATTTATAGGAGAAAGACACAACTACTTTGCTGCACGGTCAGAGCGAGGAGATTTGGGCTTCTGGTCTGTTCTGTATGTTGACTCGTGTATTGTAAGCGCATTGTCTTCTAATGAGCTGTGTTGGGTAAACATCTCTAGAGAAGTATCAAGGGCAAGATCTGGGGAAAAAAAAGACACAGAGAAACCTGCAAGGCTTTTTCAGTGGAGTTCTTGTACTTAAATTCAGAAAACTGCCCTGTTGTTAACAATGTTGGCATCTGAGAACCTGTAGAAACCCTCAAGTTCCCCGACAAAACACCCCAGTATGCAACTCCTCCATCGAGGAACCACCCTCTTGGCAAAGCACAGCGGTCTTTCATCAAAGTCTCTTCCATCAAAGGTGGTTTAGCGTTCAGAAACTTGAGCTACAATCGGCCCCAAGTCTCGACGTTTAGGTGACTCTACACATGATGGGTGTCTAGGTTCCCCCAAAGAAAATGGGGAGAGCTAACGGAGACGATGGAGCCTAAAAAGCTACTAAAACCATGAAAAGGCATCTACCTTTAAGCCTGCTGAATAAATATCTTAAATCTGGAGGTGAATCCATACCCACCACGACCTCATGCGCACGGATGCTGTGGTGGCTGACCTGCTAGGTGCCCGTTTGTTTAAATAATGGGAAGAAATGAAGGGAAAAGCAGCAGGATTGGGACTGTAGTTCTAGCCCACCAAGTACTTATTTTACTTTGGCTTTCAGTAAACTCTGTAGAGCTATCACTGACAAAAGCAATTTCCCTTTTATCGTTGCTAGCAGTGAATAGTAAACATATATTGTACAATATAGAAAGACATATAACCTGAAATTATCTCAGCAAGTAATATCTGAAGTCCTTCACTCTTTCATGTGACTACACAAGATCAATCCACCACTGCTTAAACCATCTACATCCGAGTTTGACAGGGGCTGATTTTAGCCCGATGTGGTTTGAATTAACTCCTTACGAGGTACATCTCTCCCTGCTCTCATGGCGGCGTGAATAATCACCTACCTCTGTACAAAGCAGGCATAAAATCACACTGCTCCCATTCATTTTCCACAGGTGCAAATGACTAAAGAACCTACAGAGAAGGCCTGAATGTATCCCAATAGGGTCTGATTTCCGTGTTTCCTTCAGGAAGCCACATGAAACGTCTCAAATTATGAGCCAAATCTCCCACTATTTTTAATCCAGAATCAGCTGAGAGTTCTGTGACCTTATTACTTTGCCAGTAGGACGCACGCTTGCACTGGGTCCTACTGGTAGCGTTTTGAAAAAGCAAACATTTTTAGAGAACGTAGAAATATGCCTGATGGAGGCTCTTGCTTACAGCCTTTAGTGTTGGAATATAGATCAGTTATAAAACACGTTTTCACAGTTGCTGGTTTTAAATAGACACGGGCACATCTGCATACAGGTAGGGAGGAGTCCTGGCGGCAGCATCTTTCTCCCCTTAAAACTGAGTCTTCAGAGACCAGCAAAAGCTTTTGGGGGATACACAAAAAGAGATGATGAACAAATGACAAAAAGCTTTGAAATTATACCCCACAATGGATTTGGAATCAAAAAAAAATACAACATCATTATTGCTAAGCAAAGGTGGGAATAGGTGATATGAGTTTATTCACGGGCTTCTCCTGGTAAGAGACATAGGTGCAAATCCTCTAAATCCAAGGGAAAAAAAAAAAAGTAATTAATGATTTCACTGAAGTGCTCCTGGGACCTTTATATAGTGCTACATCCCAGACCTCAATCTAGTTTTTATACCTCTGTACCAAAAAGACTTGTTTGCTTCTCCTTCACAAAACTACCAAACTGACAGAAAAAGAGAAAAAAATTGTACGTTTAAGAAGAAAAATAAGTTGAAAAGTGGCTGTGCGTTCAGAAACTGTTGCTCTTGTTTTTCGATTGGCGATTTTAACTTTGATCTAAAAGTTATCCTGGTAATCTGCACCGAGGACCAAGTCCTGAACCAATTCAGATGAGTTTGACTTCTCTGCTCTTAAAGCAATTAAAATTTGCGTGTTTTTAATTACTCATGTTGAATTCACATACAAAACTGGAGCCTGTTATACATATACCATAATGCCACACCCTTGCATTAACAAATATAATCATTTTTCAGGTCATAAATTAATACAGAGAGAGATTAGTAACCTGAGCTATATATAGGATCTGCCTATACCTCACAGCAAGTGGTTAATTTTCATGACGTTATCCATTTAGCAATTTTTTTTTAATTGCAATCTTAGCTAAGCCAAGACTATTCAAGCAGTCATTTGCCACTGTTTCAACGCTTGCGGTATGCTAAAATAAGACCGCGTACTATAGGCTATCTATACTTTCAAAATGCTGTCAATTAGAGCTTGTTGGTAAGATTTGAAACTCGGTATTTTTCGGGAAAAGTGAGAAACCTACCGCACTTATAACCTTCAACTTCCTGCTGCAAAGCACACTTTCCTTAAATAGGCCACATACCCTGGTGCCAAAATATGACATTTCAAGACATCAAATGTAAGTTTTCAGCCAAAGACACTACATCAAAGTATCTGTCATGCTTTCTAACAGCTATTTCAATTCATTGATTTGGTGTTTTCAATACAGATATGAAGGGTTTACATATATATATATTTCCTTTTAAAAGACACCATTTTGCTGAATGTATTTAAGCGTATACAGAACATTCAGGTTTTACATTAAGCACTCTATTTCAAGACAACAAGATGTTTTATTCATGTGAAAATATAAACTTCTGGACTATTTCAAGTCTCCTCCCCACATCCCCAGTAACTTCCTTGCGTTTAGCACTTTAAATCGGTTATTCACACAGCATGAATTGCAAGTGTACGATCAGAAAACTCTTGTCATCCTCAGCATTAAACGGAAAAGTTATTTACGGGGAATTTTAATGCCACAAATAACACCAAACCTGTCCTTATGGTCTGGTGTTGCTCAGTACAGCCTGGTCAATCTAATCTTTTGTGACATTCCTGCATTGAGGGAATTCACTTTTTTTTTTTTATTTTATTTTTTCAGAACCTCTCTGACCCATCTTTCACGGTTTGCTCTATGGAAGGTGTAAGATATAACTGAGAAAAACCTCCCTGCAGGAATATCTGTAACCAGAGAGATGCTGCGGATGTAACAGCTAGGAACTGAAAAAGTGAGGCGTTCTTCCACCGAAATTGGCTTACATAAGAAGATCTGTAATAGATATCAATTTGGGGAGATTCATCATTTTTTAGAACACAGACACTTTGGAAAGAATTGTTCCCATTTCGTTTTACAGAATATGCCTGTTTATTTTAATGGGGCCGTGCCATTGTATCGCGTCACTGCGGGCAGCTGGGGAAGTTTAGGGGCTGACAACAATTTCTGGACCAAGCTTCTGAGGCGGCTCCTGACCCACGGCTGGGATTAAAACCCATTCTTAATTTCTCTTCTTCTTCTTCAAAAAAATCAATATTCATTTACACCAAGGAAAAATAGAACAACTCCAAACAAAATCAGCAATCGCGGCTGCAGAGCAAGAGTTGCCTAATTTTTCTTTGCACCAGCTATCAGACAAATAAGGATTTTTATTAAATTGGTAACACATCACTAATTGTTTTTAATTAAACAGGCTACACCAAGATCTGAAGATGAGAGGAGATGGAGTTTTGCACAGCGCCATTTTATCCCAGGAAGATTTATCTGGATGAACTCAACATCAACACAACCTACGGTGGGTTAGGACAGCAACCAGGATCTGAGAGGGGAAGGCAAGGAAAAATTCCGCATTTCACGTGGACGGTGCTCTCATCTTCCACGTCACATCTAAAACCCAGTGCTAACCTGCATCGGGCAGATGTTCCCTGGGATCCAGGAGCTCTCATCGCCCCAGATTAAGCAACTAAATCACGGACCGGCGAAGCAGAGAAACATGAACTGCGATGAGTCCCCGTGTTTTGGTCTGACCATCAAGTAATTAAATTTTGATCTTGCTTCTAACAGCCGCGAGAAAAGCAGGCGTTGAATCGGATGACCTTTAGGGAGATATGGAATAGGTATAATTTGCTGTCTCAAATATCTATCATATCGGACAAGTTACTGGTAGCTCATTACTTACGGCCAAACAAAATGCTCTTTTCCGCACAAGCAACTCCTATTACCTTTCTTGGGGATCATTTACAAAATTTGGCCTTTCCAGTTTTCATTCAGCCGATTAACCATGCAAACACGGTTTCAAAGCATCGCATTCAGAAGCATTTCTTCAGGCTCCGTGCATAAACCTATCCTCCAAACGCAGGCAGAGCTCGCATTTGCCCAGCTCGTATGTGACCGCGCGCATCTCCGATGGATTTGTTCACACGCTTTGGGTTTCACCCATGACACCGAGCACATGCCGGAGCGTCAGGGTACATCAGCATATGCTTAAAAATTTTCAGCCCATCTGCAGTGATACTAATTTCCCAGCTAAAAGATCTGTCCTCGCTGCCATACGTACTTCCTCCCTTCTGGCTTCTCGCGCAGCTATTCATTATCGCTCGGTGCCATAACGATGTTCTTCGAAACGAGTCATGCGGTACTAATTTTTATTATGCCTCTTTTATGACATTACGAACCTCGCTATAAATCACCGAGGTTCATGTGTGTCAACAGTGCCGGGTGTTGCTGTAAGGGGAGCTCTCTCCTGACTCAGCACCTCCCGGGATCAGCCCAACGGCGCTTTCAGAGCAGCGTGTTGAAAATGGGAAATAGGCTTGGGAGACGTCAAGAGTTGCACCCTATGCGATAATAATCGTGTTGGAAGCCTCTCTGTGCCCCTGACACTCCGTGAGGGCAAGGGGATGGCTGGGGACGTTAGAGGTGGATGCGACCAACTCCTCTTTGACATACAACCCCTATCATTTAACTGCTCTTTACAAAACTTTGGGGTAAATTCAGCCAACAACAGCACACAGTGCAAGACCGTTGCTCATACATCCTAGACCTACCGTAATTTCATTCACATCAGGTTTGTCAATGCTACAGAAAGGAGCTTTTAACAAGACGAGGTTGAGTAGGAATGTGCTGAAGATCCTCAGGAGACGGGCACTGCCAGTCCCAAAGCGAGCAGCTCTTGAGCAGGAGGCCCGCCACAAGGAAACGGACCCCCACTGCGATTCCGTTACCGCAGTGCCTGACCACCCTTCGGTAGCACATGCACACCCAGGAGGCACATCCATAAAATATTTACTCCTTCAATTCCGCATTAACGAGCACTAGGGGAAGGTGGGAGGACAGCAAGGCAGCGTTGCCCTTTCACTTCTCCCAGGTAAGAGTCGGCAGACTTCAACTTTTCCTCTTCTTCCCTGGGAGAGAGACCCCTTTCCTCTTACAGCCTATAAAATTGCCGTTCACGTGCACAAGAAAAAAAAAAATCAATGGCAAACACGGTCTTAATGGCTGCTTACGTAGTCAACAGATCTTATTAACTAACGGACACCGAGCACGAATATAATAAATATTTTAAAAATCCAGGGGCGGGATCAGCTCTCCCGTTCTATTGCTCTCCCCCTCGGTGCCGCGAGGGCATCACGGAGCGGGTGACATCTGTCATCACCAATTAGTCACTGGGAAAAACGGGGGGGGGGGGAGCTGTTGATTGCAAGCAATTCAATCACCCGCGAACGCTCCCCCAGGAGCCGCTGGTCAGTTCATCTAGGAACGATAGCTGCCGCCCACAGAAAAAGCAGAAATAAAGCAAAGGGTTTTAAGGCAGCCGAGGGACTCGGAAGGCATTTCGTGGTCAAATACCAACGGTGCTAAACGGCAAACATAAACGGAGCCATCATCTACGGTACTCAAAATGCAGCAAGGGACCGGGAGCGTGTTCATTATTTTTGCAAGTGAACTCAGCGCTGCAGCGGCTATTTCTAGTAAGGACTGGGCCAGCAGCTCGAAGGTCGGCTATTTTATTTATTTGGGCAAAAGTTTAACTGCCTTTAAAACCGAGCGCTGAAGGGTTTCGAACGATTCACGAATTTAACAGAAAGTTGAATTTTTTTGCTGAAGACAAAAAAAATGATAAGGGGAAAACTTGGAAAGCACGAGAACATTTCAGTCATTTTGAGAAAGAAGCGTTTCTTTTAGGAAATGTTCTGGTACAGCTTTCTGATCTTTAATTTTGAAATACCTTGCCATTTTCAAAGGAAGACGGCGTAACTTTAATTATAGTTGAGCCAAAATTGCACCCCCTGGTCTTTGTTCCTTAGCGTACCCCAAAACTGTGCGAGCATGGAGCACCTCCTGCTGGACCGTGATGTGCCGCTACATTTGAGGTTCGTGTACTCTGATTTTGGAGACTTTCTAGGCAGGCAGACTACGTACTCACACTTTGAGCTGTCGATCTTCAAGCCCCATCTCTAAATCCCTCCTTTAGCTCAAGTTTCATTCACAGAGACACGTGGCCATCCGAGTCCAACATTATGACCAACGAGACCTTCAAGGTCTTCAGTCAAATTCCATCTAAGTGTGTAAGAAAGAAAAATCTCTGAATTATACTGACCTACCCCACTCAATAAAGCTCTGCTGATGGATGGGCACAAGCCTCCAAGTTTTGATGTCAAATTGCTTGAAGCTTCAGCACACGCCTGGCTGCTCTTCCAGGGATGGAGACTCCTCCCCAAACCTGGCCCAAGCTGACGGCAGGATTTAAACATCTGTTGATGCCTTCAATATTTGGGCCAAACCCTTTGTTTTCAGAGAAAATGGGACCAAACAGGTCCCTCTTCCCGTGGCAAGGAGGTATTTAATAACTGATTTAATAATAATAATTACGAGGAAAGACGAATCCAACATAAGCTAAGAATCCAACATAAAGTAAAGCAACAAACTGCTTCGGCATCGCTTTTTCTCTGTAGCATTTCCCTTAATTTGGCTAAACGAGGTACTTGCTCCGTATTTTAGTTCTTATGTTTTGGATTCCTAGGAACCTAATTTTTCTCAAATACTATGCAATAAATTAGTCATTTTCTGTAGCTAGGCTTCCACCAGGCACATTAGCCTTTTATAATTTCTAATTTTTATTATCGTTATTCAGCTCTCAATGTTACTCAAAGGTTTAGCAGAAGGCGGCATATGTTTCCTTATTTGCTCGGTGGATTAATTTAACAAAACTAATGACACTAGCATGAATTTGGGGGGCAGCCATGCATAGCTAATGGGGATGCTTTTGAGGCGAGACTTTCTGCACCTTTCCTCCTCGTCTGAGAAGCGAAGAATTATAAGCTAAGTGCATACACGGTCGTGCAGCCGTTCGTATTTTCTGGTAATGAGCACAGGAGGAAAGAGCTTCTTCTCTAAAGGACTTCTCTAAAATTCCTGCAGGTAGTCTGTCCAACTGACCCACCTCCACCAGCAGCAAAACCATGCCATCACGTGGTGGTTGCTGGCAGCTCACAAGCTCCAAAAAATCCAAGTGAGCATCCTGGCTGGTATATGGTGGGAATAGTTTCAAGGCAACAAGCCCATTCCCAGAGCAATTAGCAAACCTGAGGTCATCGGGACCAGCCTGGGATTCCGTGAGCTGCAAAAACTGGGCAACGGTTCTTGCTTTACTGAGCCTCTGCCACCTCTTGGCTAGGCGAAAACTAAGATAACTCACTCATCAGTTCATCTTTGGTCTTCATTGAGACAATATTTGTCTGAAAGGGAGCCAGCTTTGACCTGCACCAAAACCATTTGAATTTCAATCAGATAGCCCAAGGCAGAGATGGAAAAAGATGGAAAAAGAAGAAAAACGGCTGTGTAACAAACCCTCTTTGCCTGGTTTATAGGTATTTCCGTTGCTATCTCTGCAAGATTTTCAGCATAACATGGGGCATCTCTCGTGCACTGCTCTTGCCTTTTCCCATCTGCACGACGAAATAATAATGCCTATTTTTGATTGCTTTTTTATGATGCGGATTATAATGCAAGCAATAAAAAAAATGAAGCTCCCAAATCACTTAGCTCGAGACAGGAGGCGACGAGTAAGTAAATTTGGTAATGTGAAAAGCTCAGATCTCACAGAGATAAAAGTATCAAAAGAGACTGAAGAGGATCTAAGAGATCTTTTTCCATCTGCAATTGCCCGGGTGCCATGGCTACTTTGCTCTTAGTGCTACCTTTTTCCTGACACAGGAATTACATCAACCGGTCGCTTTGAATTTCTGATTCGCCCCATCATTTTATCGCACAGTCTGCGTAAAATGGGATGAAATAAATCCTACCATCCAGCTCGAAAATAAACAAAGACGAGAGAAACGTCTGGGTCCACGTTTCCTGGAAAGTGGAGAGGGAGATTTTAAATAATCTGGATCAGCCCACACCAGGTCAAAAGAGCTAACGGTGTGCCTCACAACCCCAAAGGCTTGGGGCCACAAAGCATCACCTGTTCTTTCTCCTCGTACAGAAATTTCCTACGGTTTCCAGAGCTATGAGCAGGGCTGGGGGGAGATGGGAAGGATGAGGTCTGTTGTGCTGGGGGGAAGAGGAAGACAGAAAATAATTCGATTTCCATCAGAAATAATTCATAGAAAAATAGCTTTACTATAAATGTGAAAAAAATGAAAGAAAAAAAAAAAGTCCTGCTCCTGCCTTACACTTACCCAAAGCATCCCCTCTGTTAAAGGCATGTCTACGGCACCAGATCCAGCATTTCCTTCCCCAAAAGCCCACGCTGTGCAAAGCACAGAGGGAGGGGACAGAAGGACAGCCCCGCAGAGGTGCCAGCACTGCTGTGATACAGCACGTAACAGCCACCGAAGCAGTTGGTGTCCCAGCGAGGTGACCCGTCCAGGACTCAAAGGACAGACGGATACCAGGAAGGCAAAACACCAAAGGGCTTCTTGTCATCTGCCTTCTGTGGTCCATCGGCCTTGAGAAGTGAAATTGCAGCGGCTGCTACACTGCAGAGATGAACGCTGACCCTAACTGGTCCTAAGTACGGACTGAACTCAATTTATCTATCGATTTATTGCTTTAGGAGCAATTTCCGTACTCCCGAAACCAAGATTTTCAGCCCGAGATCAAAGCCTGTGCGAGACCATCTTCCACAGCGGTTTTTACCATTTTATATTTTTAAGGAAAGAAAACAACGACCATGCTATCTGCCCGTCCTTTAAAGCCACTATGGCATCTATCATCTTTTGGCCAATTCTAACCGAAATGCACATGAGGTTATGGATCTGAAAATAAGGAACTATCAAGGATTTAATGAAAGTCAATGCCTGGATGTGGTGTCCCAGGCTTCAAAGGGAATTCAACGACTCTTCTGCCTTATGTATGGGTTTGGCCAACGTCAACCTTGCATCAGTACCCAAAATGTGAGAATTGATGGCCATTACTGCATTTCTTCATGGTGGGGCATGAAATTTAGGGGATGAGGGGTCAGGAAAGGACCCCAGTGGGCATTACTGCAGGTCCGAGGCACGAACCTGCAGGATGCAAGTCTGTAGGAAAGCAGGCTTCATCTGCTACGTCGTCCCCAGAGCAATCGCTCCAAAGAAATTAGTAATTAAGAGGACTCCCAACCAGAGAATTAGTACCTACAAACTCTAATAAACCTATTAGAAAGCTCAATGGCAGATCACAGGAATCAAAGTCGGAGATGGCAGGGTTGTGTCCTTCCTAAAAACCATCTCCCCACCTAAACCAGCTGGAAAACCAGCGATCAGATGGGTTGAATACTAATTCTGCGACCATTATCACGGTAGAAAGCACTGAAAAAAACCCCCACACATATTTCTTAAGATACGTTTTCTCTATAATATTGAATTTACAGATAAAAGCAAGCAAGCAGCAGAACTAATCTGTACATTAATGAAACTCACCGTGCCCTGCTAGAAAAGCGGTTAGTCTGAGACAACAGGATATTTATAGCAGTGTGCAGTGATACTAATAGTTTCGTTAACATTATCTACTTTGCCATAGACTTAAAAAGAATTAGACATAATGGTGGTAGTTACAGTAGCATCTTAAAAATTGCTGGCTTTCTACCATTCTAATTCTCTCTTCAATCACCTGTAATTTCCAACCTTCTCCTCACCTATTAGGTCGCAATTTTTCAGCTGAGAACCACCCACTAGTATTTTGTGAGGGGAAGGATATGGGGGATCAAACGGGAGAAATATTTTACTCGGTACAGTGAAAAAAATTATTTTGAAGCTATTTGCTTTACATAAGAGCTGAAATTTGATCTGGAAATAATTCTACTGAACATCCACGTGGGGCATGCAGAGGAAATTCCTTTGGTTAGAGTTACAAATTCTTGCAGAAAAATTTCTGCAAGAAATTTGTTCCGGCTGCATCTCTGGTTCTAAAAAAATTAAAAAAAAATAAAAATTGGGGAAATTGGAGAAAATTGGAGAAAACCCTGCCTCTGGGATAGCTGCGATGCCCGGACAGGGCTGACAAGTGCTGCGAAGCTGAGCAGCTCTGCCATGGCTGAGTTAGAGGAGTTTGCTGCTTGGTGCTCTAAGCTGAATCAACAGAATTCTTATCAAATTGACAAATATTAATATATAATTCAGTTTTCTAGTACAGTTAATTTTTTTTAAGAAGTCGACACGATCCTCTTCCCCCAGCTCTGTTCCTGGGAGAACACAATCACAGCACTTTGGTTTGAAATGTTGCTTGCTTTTTCTCCTTGATAACGCTTGAAAAAAAAAAAAAAAAAAACCAACAGTGTTTCTAAGGAAAAAAAAAACCTGGAGGAATAAAGAAAAAATCTTTTTGAAATATTAAATGCAATTTTATTTTGAACTGAAATGATAAAAAAGCTGCTGTGGCTGGGGTTACAGCTCCTCATCATATAAGGAGACAGACTTAAAGGGAGTTTATAATTGTCAGGGAGCTTTAAATAATTGAACAGAAAGACACAGCATGGGAGGGCGTGTTTTTATTGTGTAATAATCTCAGGATTCATTATTCATAATAATTATGATTATTAGTCTTGCAAGTTTTCTACTGTGTCCTTTGAAAATTACAAGACTGATTGCATGAGCTCGGAGAATTTGGAATAACACAGTTAATTTGCTTTTAGTTTATTGCATTCCCCTGCATTAAGTTTGTTACCAGAGGGAATAGCCCTCTAACACACAAAAGCAGCCAAAAGAAACTATTTTTAAAAAATTAAAAAAATTAAGACCTCTAGAGCTGAGTTTAAAACAGCCTGTGTAGGAATGCCTGGGCACCTCCCTGTCCTGAAGCCAAGGGCAAGCTCCTCATTGCTTTCCAAGGTATGTAAAGAACACAAAGAATTAAAAATTACAGTAAAGCATCTGATGTCAGAGGGATGAATTATGATATCCTTATTCACACTGAGCTGTGCTTACACCACGAACGCTTTGATATCGCCGAGGCTCTCCGTGCTCTCCGTTATTATTCAGAGCCAGACAGAAGTGGTTTTCCTGTCTTGAGAAGAAATTTGAGATAAAAGAGCGAGAGGGACGTTTCCGCATTCGGATGAGCCCGAGACCTTTAGTCGTTTTTCAAGGAAAAAAGGGAGAAGGAGCTGCAGCCCAGAGCTGGGGGAGGATGCTTCGTTGGACCCCCCCCAAAGCCTACCCTTCGTGGCACGCAACCGGTCTTGGATGCAACGATAACAGGAGACACCGGTGTAGAAGGAAACCTGCTAAATACAGCATGAGAATGGGAAAAGTTGAACCAAGGCAACAGAACAGAACATGATGAAGTCGGTTCTAGCGCAAGGAAGTTTTTTTTCAGTTGAGGTATTTCCAGCTGCAGTTCAGATGACAGAAAAAATAAATAATTTTTCCCCACAGTACTTATGAAAGATGATTCACCAAAGATTGCAGTCAGATGTAAACAATCACCAGCCCCCGTCAGCGGAGTTATTTTCCAGCTACTCACTGATGGGAAAATGGAGCTAAATATTTCACCGCCAGCGCTCTTCCAGCACAGGCTGCAAGGAGCCCAAAGCAGCACGGTTTGCGCCACCAAAATCTCCGACCTCTCCACGTAACTCGCTTCCACGGCGCAAGCTGGTGCATTGGAGAAGCCGTCTGAGCTGCCCAGCTATTCATGGACATTTATTTTTAGGCAGGGCTTGAAATTTTAAAGGCTGAAACTTCGTTCTGCATTGGGAAAAAGGGCCCAGCACCATGCAGAGGAAACTTGTCCATTTTTCTTCCCCCTGTCTTTCCACAAGCTTCATGGAAATCCTCCGCTTGTATAACTAGGGGAATAATGGACTCCTCTTTACATAAAGATTTCATACTTAAAAGAAGAGATTTTTTTGCTTCTCAAATGATACAAAGGTTTTCATGTTTTATTTACACCGAGAAGCAAATTACTCTGAGACTCTAAAGTGGGATGAGTTTTTGGGTTTGTTTTGTTTTTTGAAGGAGAAAGCAACAACAGAAAACTTCAGAATATATATATATATATATATATATATACTTACACATCTTGCTGAACATACTGAATTCTATGACTCCCTGCAATAAAGGGGCTATAATATAAATAAGGAATTTATATTTTATAAAAATGTGATCGATAGAGAACTCTGGAAGTGCTAATAGCGTAGAAAGCTATGCTAATGAAAATACAAGACAGCAAGAAAAGAAGTGGAAACAAGCTGGTTTTTACACACAAAAGAAATAGAAAGAAACACATTTAATGCAGAGAAAGGAAGAAACATTAAAAAGAAAAAAAAAAAAAAGCACAGCCAACTTCCTAAAAACTCATGAGTCCTTGACATTGTGGTCACAAAGATCTTTACAGTATTGGTGATAGGGGGTGATATTGTCCACAAAGAGTATGGCCATGTAAGTACGAAAATAAAAAAGCCTTTGAAAACTGTCTGTACAAAGACTGGAGGTGAAGGCATAGACGAGGAAAAAAATGAAAAGATCATTCTTCTTGGACCTTTGTACAAAGAGCCGGTAATTGATTGCTATGCCAAGACCTGAGGAGCTGAAGAACCACAAGATATATCTTTAGGGTATTCACGACCCATACATAAGCTTTTATCGTGTGTTATAACAAAAAATATACCATGTCATGTGCTCAGAAACGTCAGGTGAGCAGCTAGTAACCTTCAGGAGCAGACAAGTTGTCTCGTTGAGCTGGGAGCCTGCGAGAATAAAGGCAAGGAGCACGCACCGGCGATTAGCTGCTCCGCTGGAAGTCATCTCCTGGGAAGGAGCCGCGTCTGTCGGCTTCAGGCAGTAAGTAGCCTTAGGAAATTGGAATTGGGTTCTCTGAAAATAGCACTGCTTGAAAGAGAGGAATAGATCTGATCTCGGATGGTGAGGAAGACGCTAGCCCTGAAGCTTCCATAAGACAGGGAAGGATGGGAGGAAAAATGTCAAATAATGAGAGCGAATACCATCTTGGTGCTATCACAAGCATGGAAGATCACCCCCTGGAGCATGAGGAAGCTGCTAAGGATTGAGAAATCTTCCTAAAAACAAAGTTTCCCATCAGAAAAGAAATTTTACAAAACCGAAAACCTAAGCACAGAAACCGTTTCATGTGTTTGTCCTTCAAGGCCTGCCAAGGTACTCCCCAACACAAGGCCTTGCGAAGACCCGTAACTTAGGCAGGAGCTGGCTCGCTGGGGAACACACGATGTTCCTGGCAAACATTTGCTCTTCTCTCGCATGCTAACCACCTTCTACAGAGCAGAAGACAGCCAGTTAACTCTCACCCCGTTTCTGTTGGCATCGCCCAATGCAAGAGGAAGGTAAGGGGGCAGTTCTCATTAGAAGCGGTAGCGTTTCCCAACAGGGCATTGCCAAGGTTTGAAACGCGTCCTACCAAGTGGTGCCGTTAACGCATACTTGGCTGAAAGTCATCAAATCCACATCAAAATTATTATGTTTTGTAACTATTACTAAGCACATAGGACAACACAAACTCTATACTTATATATATATATATATATATATTTTATTGCAGTTCTGAAACAGCCTGGTTCACAGAAAGCCTAACGCCACGTTGCGAAGGTCCTAATCCCACAAAAACCTCAACCTACTCAAAGCACCATATAGCTGCATTACCATCATGTCCCCATCTGCAGAAACCAGCACAGGTAAAGGGAGCTCTAGCTTTTTGTTTTTGCCAGTTCTGGCAAATGATCGGACACAAACCGGGGAGGTGAAGGGCCAGCGAGCTGAGGAATAGCGATCCGTGTACAGGGTAAAAAACCTGGAACCATCATACTGGTCACAGGCAGACCAAGGACTAGATAGAAGAGAGAGAGGGATAAAAACTAAGTGTCAAATTCTCCAATGGCACAAAAAGAAAGGTATAAAGCATGGTTTTGCGTTTCCCTTGTCAGCACGGACACCTCCTGAGAGCTGAATAGGGTCTGGACTTACCGGCGGTCCAACCAAGCCCAGCCCAAATTTGCTTTGGATACCATGTGTTACCCTTAGGTAAGTCATAGTGACCTGCATTCAGTTCTCTTAAGGATAAGAATGGAAAATATTTGCTCCTTTTTCCTTAGGAAACACTATAGCAGGAGAAAATAACACCTGCATCCACAGAGCTGCAACTGCCTGGGTTTCTGTGATGGTCCCTAAATGAAAAGTGAGCGGTTTAAATTCATATATTCAAATAAATTTAAAGAAAAAAAAAAAAAAGAAGTCTGGCTAAATGCAAAACACTCCTTTAAACAGCATACCGTTTTCTGCTTTACAGATTGTGCTTTCTTTCTCAGGTCATCGGGGTAATGTAAGAAATGGCAGGCAGACAAACTGCCTCCGGCACAACTCAGGAGTACACCAAAGAGTACATTCAAACAGTGGTCACACTAGAATAATTCTCCCAAGGCTGGCAGGATGGTAAAAAACCAAAGCCTTAGAACAGAAATTGGCAGAAACTGATAAGAAAATAATCTACCTACAGCAGAAAAGCCATTCCGTTTTCCAAGCCCAAGAAATTCATGCAAAACCGGAAAGACAAAGCAAAAACCCACCGCCCGCCACCACCCCAGGGCTGGGAATGACTCACTGGAAGTGGAAGACAACACTTTTGATACTCAAATGTAGATGGGATTAAGAGGAGTCATGGCAGGTGGGTGTGCAGAGGGGTTATGGACAGCTTTTTAAGGGTCTCCTTGCAATCCGTTTTATACCGAATGTTAAAAAAAAAATAAATTGAAATAAAGATAATTTATAAGGTTATCAAAAAAAAAAAGCCAAAACACTACTTTTTTACACTTTCCTAACTCCACGCTTTGTGTGACAAAGCCAATAAATCACGGGCAAAAACACATGTTTGGTTTTGGGTACTTTTACGCAGGAATCTCGACACGGAACGGGATTTTCATGAGTTGGGAAGGAGCAGCTGAGTGCCGGCCGTCCACAACAAAACATTCAAAACCTACCTCTTCTGTGCCCAGCAGAGGTTAGAAACTGGGCAGTATCAAGGGAGAACCGCCTCAGCCTAGCGCTTGCTGATGTCCTAGAGCTGCCACGTCTGATGCTTTAAAAGCTGTTTCCTTCACAACCTCCGCTCTTAGGATAATTGCGTACGCTCAAGCGGTAGGTCAGGGGGGACGCTGTCGTCCCATACGTGCCAAGCTGAAGAAAATTAATTTCATTCCCAAAAGAAAGGAAGCACTGGCAAGACTGACGTTAAACATTATTGATTCTGTGGCACCGGGGTCCTGGAAGCAGAGCCAAAACAAACAAGCCTACTTTGGGATCCAGCATCCATAATGTATCACCAGCCCAGACGGATCCGAAACGGCTCAGCAGAGGACACGGCTCTTTTCCCTTTTTTTGCTACAGAAAAAAAAAAAAAAGCACAAAGCTCCCAGTAAAAAATCAAAATAAGTCATGTGGAGAGCAGAATACAGCCCAACAGTTTTAACAGAAAAAGGAAATGCTAGGAAAATACTCATGCATATCTGATGCTGAGTGAAAGCCAGGGTGTGACTAACATATTGGAAAAATTATTAAAGAGTGTTTTCCTCTTCGTACAGAGAGTGCCCCCAGCAAATTCCGTCAAGGTCGCCGAGACCTTGCATTATAGCTTCTGTAGAGGAGCATCTGTCTGCAAACAGACTTGCAAATGTACCTGTGCATCTCCCTGCGTTTTGTTTTGTTTTTTTCAATTTAAACATTTAGTAGGATTTATTTGTTTCAACAGTTTCCTTCTGCTAGCATCAGCCCTATCTTCTTCCCCTCTATCACTCGGTAGATTTCCATACTAGAAGAGTTTTCTATAACGGCATCTTCAGTGCCGCGTTTAAAAAAATAATAATCATATAGATGAGAGTACCCTACACTTCATTAAACGTGACAATCACATCCCTTCCCACCGCTGGTCTCACTGAAGGCATCCTGTATAATCCAGCTACCTACACTCTCTTGAATCTATCAGCACAAACAACGAATTTTGTTGTATTGCAGGAAGAGCAAAACGTGCCTTCTTGCCTCCCCACCGAGGCTGCTGGAAAGAGAAAACAAACTTCCCCCCACCCGTACCACCCTGCCTCTCTCAACCCCCGAACTACCTGAACCAGTTTTAATTTTACTTCCGATGAAAACAGAAATTTCTACAAATTCAGAATTTTCTTCATTCTTTTGCTGAATGTTTGCGTTTCCCTTTAGAAATAGTAGCGTGAAGTACTCCTCTGGGTTCATTTCATTTGAACGCAATTTCATTTTTTCCAATTAGATGAAAATTAAAATTGAATCAACTGAGTAAAACGTTTTGTGATACTCTCTCACCAGCCATCTATCCTCTTTTCGGGGCCAGCCTCACCAAACTCCCCTAGATTTCAGCATCGCACCCCTGCAGTAACGTAACACCGGATTCACCGCGGATTCATTAAGTACAAGGCTCTTTAGCTTGGCATCCCATACAGGAATCATAAAATATATTCATTTAACTCCTATAGTATATGCAGCACTGTGTTTAAATGATTTGGGTCTAGCTGAAAGGTATCTCGGAGAAAGCCAACAAAAGTTGGAGAAAGACACCCAGCGCTGATGGCAGAGGTAGCCTTAGTGGTGCAATGGGGAGACATCACAGCTCCCTCTCTGCTCATCGATGTACCAAAATTAATTCATTAACCCTCTTCACAGCACTCACAAGGGTTTGTTTGAATGCGTTGTTTCTCCTCTGTCCTTTCTTTCTGCTTTCACGAGATGTTGCCGACTTCCGTAGTCCTTTCTTAATCCTTATTCCTTTATTCCTGTGTATATTATTTCATAATTGCCTACAGTTAAAACATACTGTTGGAAGAGGCTTAGCTTGCTCCAATGGCCAAATCATGCTGTGTATCCATCTCAAACCCATTTAACTCCAATGATAAGCAGCTCATATTTATTTTCAAGTAATCGGCCTTAGGCATTGAACAGCACCCGTCCCAGTGACGATCTCCACCCAACGCCACCCCCAAGACACCCAGCCCAGTGACTACTCCCCAGTCATTAAAGCATCAAGAGTTTGTCCATTTTAATCCATTAAACATGTGCTGTATTGACAGTGAATGGTGTTTATGTTTTTAACGAGAGCGCCGGGCAGCTTTTTTCTTTTCCTTCCTAGCACATCCTCCTTCCCTTCTGAAGCTGATTGTGTCCACGTTAGCAGAAGAACCTTGCTTCTTAAAAATAATTTTTCACGTCTTGCTTTAAATGATTCGTCTTCGCTTCTTTCTTAATTCTGTCAAGCCAGCTAGTCAACCCGAGTATTTCCTATCTGATTAATTACACGGTATCTATTTAATCACGAACTTCATCTTGCAGCAAGACCACAATCATGCTTTCACCCTTTCTTCCACAGACTCAGAGACCTGTCAGGGTGGGCAGGGAGCCCTGGGTGCACCCGGTCCCCCCCTGCCCCAGCAGGGCCCCCTTGAGCAGGGTGCCCAGCCCCACTGCTGGAAACCTCCCCGAGGAGCCCCCAGCCCTTCTCTGGGCAGCCTGGGCCAGCGGTCTGTCTTGCCTTTGCAACCATCCAGGTTTTAATCAATTTTGCTACTTTGCAATATTTTTTAAATAAAATCTTCATGAAAAGAAACCCCAGGAAGTCATACACCGCATGCTTAAGTGACTACGATGTTCTTTTCTTCCTTATTTTAGTACTAGAAACATAGGAAAACACTATATATATATATATATAAAATATATTTTTAACATTACAAAAAGTAGTAGAACAGTTTTCCCCGCTATCAAAACTGTCACTAAAAGACTTGGACACCCTTTGTTATTTACCACCCTGTCGTTCTGTCCTCTCCAGCTCAGCACGTGCTACGCGTTGAATTCCCAGACCTCACAACAACAAACACGGCAGCAGCCCCTGTGCAGTGCCGAGTTTAAAATCCTTTCCAAGGGCCATCATGAAGAGCTTCAACCCTCAAGTCTATGTGCCAGGACAGTTATTTGCTCTGCAAGCAACTGCTGTAGGCTGCCAGGAAGATACTCAGGGCCCTGCCAACCCTTACTGTCCCCAGAAAAACTCAAATGGCCCAGAGAAACCAAGGGTACTCATTTATGGAGCATGAACAGTTCGCCTGAGCGTGCAACAGGAATCACTTATGAGAACTAAATGACTAATTCTTAGACCTTAGTCAAGATAAAATTCGTACAATGGAGTGAACTACTCAATCTGTGAAGAAATTATGGGGTTTTGTATAACTATATGTTTGCATGTTACACGTACATTATCCAAACTGAAACAGAAGCAACTGGCAGAGATTCCTTTTCTCAGCCCAGTGCACAAACACATTCAGCAAATCCTACTGCAATAAATGCAAGGTAACATACAATAAGGTAAGCCCGGTGGAAAAAAACAAACCCACCCAAACCCACCTCCTATTTATGGTATTCTTCAGGAAATCACTGCAAGAGAAGCTGAAAATGGTGGGCTCAACACTGGAGAGCCAGCACAACACATCAGTGAGTTCACGCTGACTTTTGTAGACACGGGTATAATCACGGACCAGTCCACATTGGAATTGACATCAAAACCTCATCGAGTCCAACCTTTCACGCAAAAAGGGGGCCTGTGGTTAAGGTATACGGATACAGACTGCATGCATACGTTAACGGCTGCACACCCAGCTGGCCGTACAGCAGAGGAGGAAAAATGCAAGCTGAGATGTTCCCCTGCTGACTCTTCCCATTGCGACAACTCATCCAAACGTTGCTTTTCCAGGAGCCAGGATATCCAAAGACGTTTCTGGCTCAGTGCGAAGCCTGAACTTTTCCTGCGATGGGAAACCATCGAAAAACAGTCCTGGTGAGGGGTTAAGGAGGCACGGTGGCCAAGACGGTGCAAGGGGAGGAAGGGCAGGGATGGGAGGTGGTGGTGGGTGACGGGCACAGCCTGCCCACTTGGTGCCCAGGTCCAAAAGACGAGTTTCGTTGCTCAAGAGCTCAATCCCTGCTACGTACCCATGTGAAACTAAAGGCTGAAACGCATTGCTGTCCAGCAGGAGGGCGTACTGTAGCTCATTTCTTAGCCTGTTTAACTGCAGGGTAACGTGAATACGCTCCCCGTATCGCATTGCCTTTAAAATCCATCTCGTGAAAGCCTCTTGCACGTCCATACGCAGCGAGCACGGCTCCTCGCGATGCATTTTTATCCTTACACCCGACATCTTTTCTTATGAGCCATTCTCCCGGGCTGAATTCGCCCCGTTTCCAAGGCGACCGGCAGGAAGCAAAAATCTTTCATCTGGGAGGGGACGATGGCGATGGATGAGGGAGTTTGAGCAAGGTCAGGCGTTTACCGCTGAATACAAATCTGTCACGCCTAATAGATGAAGCTCTTTAGTTTCCGAGCTACTCAGGCTGCTCCCAGCATCCAAGGAGAAAATAAAAAGACACTCAAGCATGAATGCCAATCAGCTCGTGCTGGCAACAATGATGTATATACATGTGCCACAGCAGCTGTACCAGGCTTGGCCACGGATGAAAGGAGAAATTAAATAGGTGTCAATAATTATAGAAGGTCAGGATCTAAATCCCTGAATACTAAATATATTTTAATAACGTTGGCTGGGGAAGCAGGGAAGTTATTAAGCCAGGAGGCTCAAGAGGCCCCGACCCGGAGCACAATGGGTTGCGGCGGCAGAAAAGGCGTCACGGGGGAGCGCAGCGGGGCACGGAGAGACCCCAAAACCAACAGGGTTCTAAGCACGTTATTTAGCAAATGCACCTCTTGTGCCTGGGCCGGCCAAGCTGCAAACAAGGGGAACAAAGTGAGGGCTGTAGCCGGAGGATTTGCAGAAGCCAGGGAGGGCTTTGCTGAAAGAGGAGGAGAAAAAACCATCACAGGGCATTGGCGGCTGGTTTGCTGTTTGACACAGTCCCTTGGGACCTGACAGGTGCTGCCCTGAGGCATTTTCTCCTGTACCTTCTCATAGCAGAGGTTGCTGCCATCCCAGAAGACCTGCAAGACCTGTAAAGGAAGCCAGGAAGGGAATATTGCATGCACAGCACCCTGCAGCTTGCTATCCCCTCCCTGTGGCCACAGTGGCAGAGATGAGTATGGACTAGATTTGGCATAATTTACAGAGAAAAAAATGTTGGTTTCCATAACAAATGTTTTGTGGGGCTCAGTATCCCACCTGGCACCACCCAGAAACTTGCAAGTGCTCCTGAGAGCTAGCAGATTGGTTTAGAGCAGGCACAAAATAAAACATCAGAAACGTTTTGGTGGAAAACAGGCAGCAGGCAGGCATCACCGCATTGAACCTTTGCTACGAGGACAGCCTTTGACCTAAAGCTTCATGTCAAAGGCAGTGAAAAGCTCACTCAAGTGGCCATGTGTTGCTCCAGAGACGGAATAAACTGCAGCTGCTCCACCCCTGTCCATAGCCACATCCAAAGTCCACAGCACCGACTGCTCCTGCCCAAACCATTTCCTCTAAAAAGACATGCTAGAGTAAGGGTTGCACAGCTTAGCGCCCAAACCGATTCGTTTTCCTCCGTCCCACGCTGAGTATGAACAAAACCAGACATAATGACTAAGTCCGTGGCTAAACTGAACCCAATTTGGAAGATAAAGCCGCATTTTTCTTGCTTATCTACAGATTTCTACAGCTCCTCCTTGCGTGCTGAAGGTGAGGCTTAATGGGATTTCAATATTGAAAGCCACAGAGCAACCACAGCAGTGCAGACACACAGGATTACATATGCAACATTAATTTTTAAAATGGCTTTATATTACTCCGAAAAAGCTTGATTTCAAGCTGGCATTGTAAAGAACGCCTTCAACATGCTGGAAAAATCTCTTAATTTGGGGGTATCAGAAGGTTGGGTTTGTTTTTTGTTTTACTACAGTAAGGCAATTAAGTGGGAAGATAGATGTCACCAAGCCAGCTCAGTAACAAAACCTTGCAAAAACACAAAGAGCAGTAAAACATAATAAGCCGGATTCTCATCTCACACATCACAGTTTAATTCCAAAAGAGTTGTTCTGATTTTGAGCAACTTCACATCCGAATAAGTCAAGCCAGAAATGAGATGAATTCTTCCTGGTAGACTGGGTTACAAGTGTGTCTTCTGTTCCTCTACCTAAATTAAAGCCTTCCGGTTCCTTCAGCCCTTCTTCTCTTGATGAAGCTCTGATCATTTCCATGACTTTCCGATCCGGTGTCTCTCTGGTCCCTTCAATGAAGGGCTCAAAACTGGAGACCAGATTTCATCCCAAGGCCTGGCCGATGCCAACTAAATCATTTCACTCACCCTGTGAATCTCGGCTCTTTCCCCGCTGTGATCTGGCTTTTTCAGCCAAAGCTGTTTTAAGGAAGATTCGTTTTAATTTATCATTTTTAGCTATGTACTTTTATCTGGTCATGGGTAATAGAAACTGTCTTTGCTTTTATTATTTCATCATCTGGCTTGAAAAATGATAATATTTAACAGCTATAACGCAGGTAAAGACTTTCCTTCATGCCACGCGTCTGGGCTCCAGGTCTTTGTGGGAAGTAAAGGGCGTTCCCTCCAGCCCTGCTGTCCGGGGCCATATCCCAAATATTGCACTGCCCGGAGCAAAGTACCACCACTGGAGGGGATCTATCGACATCACCCTAATTAAGTCATTAAATTCGGCAGGTTTTATCTGCCTTCCCCTCGGTACGGCAGATTACGTTTTGGCCCTCAGCAATTATTTCGCATACAGAAAAAATGGACTTGTATCTCCATCGTAGGCGACGTAGGGTCAGGCTCTCTGCACCAGTCCGTGCAAATCAGCGTGCCACATCCCTAAATGCCTTATTTCTTGTAACGACTGCAAAAGGCACACATCCTCACCTGATTCCTGGGCTCTTTACCTAATTCCTGTTTTTTTTTGCAGCTGCGACAGATGCTTCCAAACTCCCGTCCTTTCTGCCACGCCACGAGATCAGCAAAATGTTGCTTTATTCAGCTGAAACTGTTGGTGGAGATGTTTTAAATGACAACAACTGGGAACAGCTGCTGTTACCTGAAGGAAAGGATCCTGAGGTTTTGGCAGGGAAAATCCTGCCAACTGTTTCTGGAATGAAACTGTTAATACCTTCGAACAGCTCAGAAATCCCCCGTAATACACTAAATTACAAACAACAGGGGGGGAAAAAACAAGAACCCGAAAGCGAAAACAAACAAGAAGGTAAACAAAGACTATCTAAGCTTTCTTTAACCCCGGTTTAAAGAAGAATCAGTTATCATGAGCTGCGAAGAAAAGTCTTCATAATCCTTGTTAGACACTTCTTCTACAGGGAGCTAGCCGACCAAAAGGGTTTTCCAAAACTTTGAGAAATACCAATACTGACCCAGCTGCCTGCCCTTAATTTCAGCCGAGTAACTCTTCCTTTTGACCGAGATAAATGCAAGCGCATTGAAAAGCTGATTTCCTTAAAATCGGACCAAGGCAGAGCTCTTAACCATGGCTCTTACATCCCGCGAGATGGATTCATTCCCAGGCAGCCGCCGTAAATCAGGAACATGGCCACCTAAGGTCAATGTGGGTAAGCCAAAATCTATATATGCAGGACATAATTTAGAGAATAGCTGACAGTACGACAGTTTGTTCAGCACTCCTCAGGCAGGGGATGCTGAGGTCTGGCCGGGAACGAGGGTCCTGCTTTGCTCCGGCGGACACAACGGGGGCTCCCGGTGCGTGCTAGGTTTTTTGGGGTGGCCAACAGAGAGGGAAGTAACTGTCTTCCTAAAAATAATCTTTGTCTTTTCCATGTTCAAACTTCTTTTTTTTTTTTTTTTTTTGCGTGCTGTGAACGCTTTTAGAGGCATCCCTCCCCCCTTTGGCAGGGCTTTAGGAAACCGAATGGAGAAATGTGTGAATTTCTTCAACCTAATCTTTGCTCTAACTGATGTTTCTTTCTGCAGATAGGAGCCCCGTGAATAGGAAATGAAACGGAGTGGGAACACCTTTCACCCCCAAATCCACGAGGGATTTGGCCACTCCCGTGGGATTATTGGTCCAAATCCCATTAGGCAGCAATGCCGTGCGCTGGCTGCAGCTGCGATTCGGAGGCGAAGATGGTAATTCCATTACAGAATCTGCAGAAGGTAGACCCACGACAAAGAAACAGAAATCCTTCCGAGTGAATAAAGATAATGCCATGAAGCTAAAAGAAAAATATTAAACGGGCTGAAGGGGATAATGTCCTGAACGTGAAAATGAAGTGCTCGCTTGCAACGGATGGTCCTGGCCAGAGCCAGGCTGCCAGCTCCGCGCTGCCGTGCACGCAGCCAGCAGGGCTCACTCCACCCCATCGTTTCCTCGGACCTCTTCAAAATTAACTTCTGCCCTGTCGAGGAAAGTGACAGAGGATGCGGAAATCAATTCTCATCTCCACTCCGCTGGTAGGAGGTCGCTGACTTGTGCAGATCTGTCACTGCGCTGATGCAACCGCAGCTGAGAGGAGGTACGTTCGAGGCAAACAGGACCTTTAAATAACCGTGGTTAAGAGGCCCTTGTTTCAGAAACCCTCCGTGCAGCAGCCTGAGCAGGGCAGAGCAATCTTGCAGCACTGATAGCCCCGTTTGAGCCATTCACACGAGGAAAATTCTGCTTTTTCCTACGGGAGGGGCCGGCGCGTTTAAATTTTGACAGCACCGATTTCGGCCCCCGTGCTCCAGGACAGGTACCTTTTGATGGCTGCTCACCTTGGCCCTCTATTCCTCCGAGAACCGGGGTGTTTTCTGAACAAATAACGCCTCCCTGCTTTCAAGTCACCCCTCCCCGGCTCAATCTTCCCCTTCCAGGGAAAGCAACAGCAAGGCGAGAACGCTGCTGAATATAAATAGGAGCAAAGCACATTATAATTACAAATCTGGCTATCCAATGCACAGCTCTAAACCCTGAAATGATAGGCTGACACTGTCATCCCAGCCCAGACACCAATTACAATTACATCTAACCGAGGCCGCTGAGCCAGACAGGGGAAGGGGCAGATGAAAGATGCACCTTCGCGGGGATTCGGCTCCTCAACTCCCGAGGAATTTCGTTCTGCAGATTATTAGTGAATCGCTCAAGCTAAATAATTAACATTTAGGCAAGGTGCATGGGAGTATTCCCGAAGAGCGGTGGAGAGGGTGGGGGAGAAAGAAGGGAGAGAGTGGAGAAAGGGAGGGATATGAGAAGCAGAAGGCTTTGATTTATTTATTTTTCCTTATTACTCTCTGATCTGCCAGGTGTAAATAACCATACAAAGTCCTGATAGGTCTGAATCAGCATCAGAACCAAAAGAGAAAAAGCATCCTCCCCTCGCCCCCGTCCGTGCTGGCGCTGGGCACTGTTTTGATCTTAACAGACTCTCCGCTCCTAAACTCAGACCCAAAATCGATTTGTGAGCTCATTACATAAATCCATATTCAACTATTTAGTCTATATTTAACACTACAACAAGGATAGGCAGGGTGAATTAAACGGATTTCCTTCCAGGTGGCAAAGAGCCCGAGTTTCTCCTTCCTCTTCTAATTCTCTCCCACCCAGCTTTCGCAATGCTGAAAAAAATATCACTTTTTGCACGCATATAAGGGATGACAAATAAGGGATGACAACGCTATGATTGGAGGTGTAGGTGCTAAAGGGATCAATACATGCGTCTCCGGAGCGATATTGGCAGCACGTTTTGGTGTCTCATGCACGTGCTCTGCACTCTTTTTACAAGTACATCTTCAGCAGATACAGGTGACGCGCGGTATAGGAAAGGCATCAGTCAACACGAGCAAAGGACGTGCTCGTCTGGCTGCTCATTTTCTCCTAAATACAGCCGCCAGCTTCACCGACTGTATCAGAAACCAGCTTCCAGGAATTTCCAGAATACACCCCCTAACTTCTCAAATTAAAGGGATACAAAGGACATTTGAGGTTAATCCTGGACCCTGCCGTGTCCACTGCAACGGCGAGGACACCGTGGCACTGCATGGCCTGTCCGACCCTCAGTACTAATTCTGAGGCTGAACAGGTCCAAAGAAACTCTACCCTAAATGCGTACTTTGTAAAAGTCAGGTGCCATTGGTCCTGAGTATGAATAAAAGCAAAAACTCATATAATATCTTGCAGTTCCTAAATAGGGCCACATGTAAGACTGCACGTTTGGGGGTTGTTTTCCCTAAATCTTTCCATCGGGAAAGAAAGATCTGAAGTTAATATCGCTGACAAATATGCCCGGAGATTAATTTGATGTTTCCCCCATAAAGCAAACACGTCCACCTATTTCTTACCCTTTCTTATCGTCGATCAAACGGCAGCTCAGCAAATAGGTTTCTGCCGCGAAGGTGACAAGGTAGCGCACTACATATAAAAACTCATCAGCACTCAGGACTGCAGACAATGCATCTCCTGACCTTATTACTGGCAAGCTCTGCAGTCTAACTTCATCTGCGCTTCTGAAGGAAGATGTTATGTTTAGGGAACAATCAGCACCTGGAAAAGGGGGGAAAGAGTTGACGGAGCGAGGAGTTACGTTAAAAATGAAGCTTGGGAAATGGCCTGAAGGTCTGAAGTTGGTCACCCAACTATACGCAGTCGAATGAACAAGCCTACAAGGACATGAGCCATACAAAGGTGACCAGCCCAGAAATATCTTAAATTCCTACCCAGTATCCAGCTACAAAATACAAAAACACCACGCTTTCAAATGTAGGTATCTTTAGGACAGCTTAGATAACCAGGAAAATTGAACTCATTTGAGCGGAAGGCACCCAAGTGAATTACTGGGAGGTTTGCAGTCAAACCTGGGCACACCAGGGTCAGACTAACAGTTTCAGCACTCCTTTGTCTTTCCTCCAATAATTTCCCAATTCCTCCTTTAGAGGCAGTTTAAGAGGAAGAAAGTCTTTGCCTACATAACTTACAAAATCCAATCGAGCCCCATGGCAAATAACCCTCCGAACATGCACAGGGCCACGGACCTCCACGAACGGCCGTGACTTCCGACACCAGCGCTGCCACCTCTACTTACAGTAAAACCGTAATCACAGAACGTACACACGAATAGGTTCCTACAAGCTGTAAGGAGCCTGAAAGTTCATAAACGAGGACACGCAGCCACCCCAACAGCCTTGGGAAGCCCCAGCCGGAGGCACAAAGAGATGCACTGATGCCAGACCCAGGCGGCAGCACGCTCCCGCAGCCGGCTCTTTGCAACTTCGCTGACCTCACCTCAACCAGGAGCTTCTCCAGAATTTGACTCGGAGCCTTTTATGGATTTTTTTTTTCCAGCAGCTTTATCTGAATGTGTAATAGGTTGTGTTGCTCTCGGTGAAAACAAAAAGTGCTGAGGTTATGCAAACCCGAAGGAGCGGCTCTTGAACGAGCTCTTCACAAAAACCTGTTTTCTCCGCTCTCAAATTGCTATTAAAAAAAAAATGAAGATTTTGGGTATGTAAGCCGAGTCTTTCATACGACACTTGTGAAAACCAAAAGGTTTCCTTTTACAGGTTAAAATAATAAAAAAAAATTAAAAAAGAACACTTATAGTAAGAGTTCCGATACGAAGCTATCATACTAATTACATTCAATTGTCTGGAAACTCATATAAGACTAGAAATTACATCGCTTCCACATTTAAAACATAGCACTTCAGTTCTGCTACCCTGCCAAATTAAATTCTGACACATCTCGAAGTTTGGGAACTAATTGTGCAGTTATTTATTCTATCTCGTGATTCTTCTGACATTACCACGTAAAGTTAATATACGGTAAGTGATATTTTCATTAACACCACTTAAATGTTAATTGCCTTCCAGTTTCCCGGGACTATTATTTATCAACATATATCCTGTTCTAGAAACACAAAATCATGGGAAGGCTGGGTTGGAAATTGTAAACAGCTCTATAGGAAATTATTACTCCCCTGTCTTTTATTCAGATTACCCTAAATCAATTTTAATACACAGCTGTGTTTGTGACAGTAGGTCTTCCTCTCTTATATGCAAGAAATTTCGCAGTGTTTTCTGAAAAAATCTGCCATGTCTTTACAGAATCTTTGTGCTTGGATCACTCTTTTGTTCTATGCTCTTTTGAATTTTTAAAGAAAACACGAAGACGTTTGTAAATGATTCAGGAAACACAAATGTTTGTGTGTATCTAACCACCACCTTAGAACTAAGATGTATTTTTGGTAGTTTTAGGACAAGATCAAGCATCCCCTACCTACATTTGCTGTGTCCGAAGCTTGCCGTTAAGAACAGACCTCTGGCAACGGGCGGTGCTCACACCTGAGCATTTCTCACAACACCGGTCCCTACATCCAGAACCTTTCTGGTCCAAACCAGAGGCGTCAGATCCCCGAATCTGATCGCAAGTGACCCGAACAGTTTCCTTAGACTTACACTTTTACATTCTAAAATAATTCCAGATATTAAAAACTAAACCAACAAAAAACCCCTCTGGATATAATGCTCCCTGCCTGATTTCCACTGTGCAGTTCTTGAATCTGTTACAGTTGAAAGTTTCCAAAAAAGTTCAATTAAATCCAAAGAAAACAGAACCAGAAATGAACTCAGGAACCTTTCCAACATCCCGTGGCAGGGTTAAAAATATGCCTATTATTCCTGGAAAACGTCTGCCTACCTTGTTCATGAAGACCTGCAGAAGGAGAAATTCGAAACGTCTTCCAAGACAGTCCCTTGCAGAGCTTTGGTCAGTCTTCGGGGCACCTCTACTGTTTCTAGGATGACCTTTATATACCTTTTTTTTCTTTTTTTAAACCAGAAACATATTCTGCTGATTTCGTATTTTTGCATATGTCTGTTATAAATCCCCAGTAAGGTGTCATAATGTTATGGCAAAGACCACCATAAACGCATATAAACCGAATTTATTCTTACCATTATCGTGATTATTACCGCTTACGCAGTGCAATAAATGCGAGCAGCTTACCAGTTGTGCATACTAAAACGAGGAAGTTAAAGCTCTTGTTTCAGCATGAAAACATACAATGTTGGTTCAGGAGGTCATTCTCCTCCCCAACCCCGAGCCTTGTGCAGGTCCTTAGGTGCTTTTGCTGCTGTTTTGCTGCCAGAGGTTTCCCCTGTAGCATCTCTTTGGCCATCCCTGGCAGCCTAATAAATAAGCCTTCAGAAAATAAATTTCGCATGCCAGCAGAGTTGCCGTTGTCTGGGTTAGGAAAAAAATATATATATTTCTATGTACATACATGCATTCAACTTTGAAATTTGCAAGTGGAGTCTTGAAATAGCCCCTCACTTCTTCCTTCTGCTCCGCAGCTGCCTCCACGGCACGAAGGAGCTCTGGGAAATTTACTATTTCTAATTCAGGGCGTTGAAAGCAGACTGGAGAGGCAGCACGTACCAGCTTCCCATGCTAAGGCAGGACCAGGATTATTAGCACGAAGATACACCTGCCTAACCTCTTCCAAAAACTTCCAATTCCTTACTTTTTTCACTCATTTTTCCCGATATTCAAAACCATGCTTTTCTATTTCAGGTTAGTTTTAAGACTAACCAGAAGCAAGACCAATGTACGTTGTTTGGCTCTTCCAACAAACCTGCAAAAACTAAAAATCTGAATTTTAATGAGAAAATTAGCTCCGTTTCTTAGCACGGAGATAGATTTTGATTTCTTAAGGAGGAAGTAAGACTCATAATAAAGGGAGATGATGCCTCTCAGAATGGTTTTCTAATAGGAATTCAGGGAAAATGATTTTTGGAAATTGATTCAACCCCTGTTTCTTTGTCAAGGAAAAGTAATTTACAAGTTTCCCACTCTAAGTCTTATTATACAAAAATGCAAAGTCCTCACGAAGACCTTGCACGCGCAAAAGCGTTACATCTGCAAGCTGCTAAGCTGAAAACGTGCGACGAGAAGCAGCCGCACAACTCGTAAGTAGAGGAATTAAAAAGAAAAAGGATGTGACGGAAATGAGAAACTGAACCACGCACAGCTGAGCGCAAGCAGTGGTGTTTGGAGCTCGATGGGGCTCACCCGTCGAGGATCTTCCCAAGAGCTTCAGCTCTCTGTACCCTCCCCATCTCCCTACAACGTCCAGCTTTGGACTTCCTCAAGCATTACAATGCCAAGAGCGAAGGCTGATTTACAGCGCTTTTACCAGTCTCCGAGCGAGCCTATCTTCCTAAGCTGCGGATTTGTCTAGCGAGGAACTTATTGCAGAAACGTAGCTAATAATTATCCCGCTGTATGCACACGTTGATGATTTCAGGGCTGTCTTTATCTGATCTTTCACCTGCTAGAATAAAACAATCCCTCCATACATCCTCTGAATATCTGAAGGAGGGATCAGTGAGGAGCTGCTGGCGTAAAGCAAATAACTGCCTGGAAGTTCTTTATGGGAAGATTTTCCTCGGGGATCTTCTCTTCAGCTAAAGTTATGCGTGTCCATCATTCACCACCACGCTGTTCTCTGCTCATTTTCTAGGTGTGCAAATAACAGGTTTTATACAGTTATAAAAATAAGGCAGCCAACGGAGATCTCTTTCAGCTGCTTTTTCTTGCTGAGAATTGGCTTTCAGTACCTGTATTAGGAGTACGTATTGTAGGGTTTGTTCCTGTACCTTCTTAATAGGATCACGCATGCCTGTAGGTTCAGAGGAGTAATTGTTCTTTGGTAGAGTCACGAGGCAGAAGTAGAGGCCGGCAAGCAGCCAAGTGGCCTGAGAAACCCAGGACACGTTGGTTGAAGATTACGACAGAAGAGAAATCCTTCAAACTCTCTTATTTATTGCTTTGACTTTTAAAGAAATAAGTATTTAAAGCTGCAGTTCATAAATTTATTATAAACTGGTGAGCAGTCTCTCGCTTCGGGTCTAGCATTAAGGTCGTTAATGGGAAAGAAAGGGAACGGGAGAAGAAATAATCCCGGGTGCCTTTTCCCCAAGGGTGCTGGGATCGACAAATGCACTTTGATTTGCTGTCTGATGTGTGTATCGCAAGCCATCCACCATCACTTCTTTCACCCTAGTTCGTAACGATCTGTTAAGTACAGCGCCTCTCCAGCCGCGAGCTCAGCTAAGGACAGAGATTTTATATTTCTCAGGGAGCTCGCGGGCTTTTTGTAGTCTAAGCACAACGCCTACTGAAATAGTTTGGAGCCTCCTACAGCCACATCTGGAAGAGTGAAAGCGGAGGCTATTATCCGCGGGAGCTCGCAGCCCATTTGGCTTTCACTTCTCATTTCAGTGTTGGCTAATTCCAATTTAGCAGCGCAGCATTTACAAGGGACGCGCTCGGTCTCAATGGGAGCTCGTTTATTCTTGCTTTAGGGCCAACTCACGTGCTGCTCCTTCAGGTCCTACAGTTAATGGTGGTCACAACGGTGGATGTCAACCTACACATCTGCATAATAACGATGGTATGAGCTGATTATATCCTTTCACCTGCATTAAACTTCCAATATCCTCCAACATAACATATGTAATACGTTTAGCTCTCAGCATGGTCCAAATTATTTGCAATTAATAAAAGCAATAACTATCTGTAATTTTATGAATCATCAAAAAACAGCAACTATTTTACCCTGATGTAAATTTGGGGCATAAATCACTGTTAGGCTTTACTTGACCCTGGCTTTCAGAAAACGCAAACTCTGATAACTCTACGCCTTCATTTATGCCCTTTCCACGGAAATGGCTCCCCAAAGGGATGCTAGTTATTAATGATCACAGTGAAACTTCGCCAGCTTCCCATAAAAACCCACAGCACCAAGACTAGGTGCTGCCGGGTCATCGCCAGCCCCCTCCGGAGCCCCCGCTGAGCACCCACCTGAGCAAAGCAGAAATATTCCCCCCAGCCCCACCACTTCATCTGCATTTGTAGCTGGCTCCTGCACCAGCTGTGCTTGCCGGCCCCCCCCCGCCCTTCATCTCCGAGGAATTGGAGTGGCATTGTTTGAAGATCTGATTAAACGGCCAGGAAAAAGTAATCCATCACTTAAAAAGGGAAACGGAGACAGTTTGCAATGGCGTCCTGGAGCTCTTTAGGATTTGCTCTTCATTTTCTTCTATTTTAATCCAATGCCCGATGTAATAAACACAAACACAGCGTATAAAATTTCCTGACAGCACTTCACTTGCGATGACAAGGTGGGAGCAGCGCTGAGTTACCCAGTTTTGCTTTGGTTGATCCTAAGGCCAGATTAAACCTCCCTACGGTAGCAGATAGCCCGTTTCCTTCAAATGTTCGTGCATGCAAATGTAATTCAAGTGCATGAGCTGAATGCCAGATTCAGCTTGAAAGAAACCAAAGAAAATAAAAAGCAAAGGCAAAACAACCCTGCATCTCCCCACGGCGAGATCTGAAGGGGAACAGGTTGGTTTTGAACAGGATGATGCCTCGCTGATCCCTGCTGTCCTTCCTCAATATCACACAGGCATTTTTTCCGCCCGTGAAATCTAGTTTCTAAGTGCTTTCTCATTTTCACCTTTGTCCCTAAGGAAAGATAACCTCATCAGCACCTCTGGTGACTGCACAGAGACGAGGGAAACACTCATCTGGCAGGATCCCACAAGGGCAGGGCTCTCCCACCAAGCTACATCACTCCATGACTGCAAAGATTCTGCTCTTCCCAGTCCAAATCAGGGAACGAACGATGCTTCTGCGCGTTCCCTCGCCCTCAGCTTCCCGGCATCGTCTATGAGAAGCAGCAAGTGCATCCTGCAGCCCGGCGCAGGTCATTAATCATTTACAACCCAGAAACTTTGAAAGGCTTTTAGCCACGTTTTACTTGGCATCTGGTTTAAGATGAAGACATCTTTCTGTTGGCTTAAGAAAACCGTACTGCAGTAAACCCAAACACCTATGCTCCTGTATAATGCAGTCCCTACAACCAAAGTACTGTTAATTCCAGAGCAACAGAGCAATATTTGTCCTTCTAGCATACAGACACAAACCTTACCAAACCTCTCAGTGGTTGGCTGCTCTTGGTATCCCACTGCCAAAATGTTTTTTCTTCCTTTCCTCAAGACAAAACGTTCTACAGAAGCTTAACACAACTAGATATATAATCCCTTAATGCTTATGGACTGTTTTATTCCACCACCTCACCCATTTATGACCATCTTCTCCTATTTCGGGAGGACAAAGCTCCCCTACAGACTGTGAGGCATCGCCGTTGGCTCTTTGTGCAGGTTTAGTTGGCCTCCAGAGTCAGTTCTAGGACAAGGCCAGAATCTGTAATTGCCTCAGTGAACAAAATGTCTCAAAGTATCTGAGAGCTTGGACACACTTTTTAACTACAGCCAGCCAGCTGGATAAGTAAGAGGGAATAAAGAATAGTAGCTGCTCGCTTGGGATTTTTATGTTAATAGCATTAATTACATCTGCAATTTTGTGTCCTTTGCATCTTACCAGGCTCTGGGATGATTAGCTGTGCACTGGCCTGTGCGTTTCCAGCTTCATTTTCAGCTACACACTGATAAAATCCTTCATCTGACTTTACCAAGCCCAGAATCCGCAAGTTGCTGCCACCCTAGAGAAATATGGAAAATGGAAAAAAAAAAAAAAGGAAGAGAATTAATTAGAAAAACACCATCCAACGTGAACGAGGATTACAAAACCTTTACAGAACAGCTATTTTGTGAAACAAAGGCACTGTGTATGCAATCTCAGCCCCAGCTCGCGTAGTCATCTAAGGACAAGGTCTGTAACAACGAGCATCTTCATCAGAAATCTCTCGACACTTGATATCTTTGCATTTTGTTTGAGGGAAGGTGCCTACGGCCCTGAGGTTGAATTCGCTTTGTTGCAATGTCCATCCAACACCTTTCTCAAGACTTATGCTCCAAATTACAGCCAACCACTTGGTTAGTGCTCTGAATTTTCTCTTGGCCCTTAGCTGCAGGGAAGATTTAGAAGAACTTTCAACTTCTGTGTCTTTGAACAAATGCTGTTCTGAAGGTCGAACCCTCCTGATGGCTTGAGGCCTGGAGATCCTCAAGAAAAGGTCACTATGCGCTTACTCCACTTGAGAGAGATTTAGCTTTTAACTTCTGTTAGCACAAGCAGAAACCAATTATGTTGGGTTAAAAAAAAAAAAAGTGAGGGGTGTGCTCTGGCTGAAATGTGCCTTCTATTAACAACAATTTAAAAGTGAGAGAGTTTTCATCCACCACATAACCATGACAGCAATAGAGCTTTCCTTTCCTTGGAAGCTTAATGCTTCTGGCTGCTTTCTAATGAGCAATGATGTATAATTTTAAAAAAAAATAAATTGAACTTACTACTGTGTATGGCAGAATATATCTATCCTGTATGAAAACCACATTGAAACCTTTTTTGATTGGTAATTAAAAGATGTTATTTGTTACAAGGTGAAAAATTAGCACTCAACCAAGCCCTGAACAGGTCACATCTCACGGCCTGTGGACATCTTCACAGTCATTGAGATTTTTTTGGGCTCTTTTCCCAATGTCTCAGCTCACTTACAAGTGGCAGTGCTTTGAGGAGATCAATGCTTTCGGAAAAACTCAGCATAAACTAAGCTTATGTAACAGTTGTATTTAACCTAAAAGGGGCTGGAGTTCTGCATGGGGATGTTACTTTGGGTAGAATGTGCAGCAATTCTCTTTTAAAAATCATAATTATATCAAACAACCTTTCTCATTATTAACCCCTTTTGATTTATATAAAATCAACGTAAGAAATAATTCCTCTCATCCCCCAAACCGTCAGTTAGACAAAACATTTCCTGAAACAGATCTGAAACTATTGCAGGGAGACTCATCAGGTGAAAATTACCATGAAAAGCATCTTTTGCTCACGTAGCTCTATGGAGCACCAGCAACATGTTCTCTAATCCTCGTTCCAGCACCTTGAAATTTTAAAGATCTTTACTTTAAGGGAGAAACTAAGATTTGTCTTTATCAATGAACCTTTGCACTTGACCATAGCCCTCGTTGGTCATTCCTAACCATCCTGTGAGTCTGACTTCCTTGGAGAAGAGATCTGGTATTTCAATTCCAAGGCCAATAGTTAGTAAGTGAAGTCATTTAGCACGTGGCAACCAACGTTATTAACAATAATTTAGACTGGGATCAGAAACTGTTACATCTCTGCCAAAAGAAGCGTATAAATCTCCTTAAATCTGGGAGACGACATCAATGAACTTGCTATAACACATCTCACTGCAATGTTCCTTATTCGCACTAGGAGGCACAAGAAATGTTGTTTTCTTCGGGAAAGCTTCCAAGTTTGTGAAGGCAATGATCGGGTCAGGTATCAGAACACATTTCACAACTTAATAAAAAATATCAACCATTCATATAGTGATTGAAAAAATAAAACAAACAGATAATTACCACTATCTGAAAATAGTCGCTAGGAATGACCACTTCTCCATTCTTGATCCACTCCACCGTAGGGACGGGCTTGCCAGACACGGCGCATTCAAACTCGATGTCCATGCTCTCGTAGGCGTAAAGATTCGCAGGGCGAACTAAAAACCATGGTGGAACTACAAAAAGAGGGGGGAAAAAAATCAAAGCGGCAATGAGTAAATATAAGTAAAGGTTTAGCAAGTAAATAACTTCAATAAGCCTGAAAAATATCAGAAGTAGGTAGAAACACATCTGTAATTCAAATTATTCTCTTCAACCTTTAACAAGCAAATACTAGGGAAAACGTTTATTCCAGAGAGAGCACTTAATAGTTGCTTTTAATATTCATTTCTAGTTTTTTGTTTGCTTTTTGGCCGAAAGAAAAAATTTGAACTCCACTTCAGGAAACACGCAAGTCGTTTTCCAACGCGTACAACACAAAGTAAAATTTTATACAAGTAACTTGATAGCAAGAAACTAAATAAATAAAAATAATATACAAAATTCTATAAAAAGTGAGAAGGAGGGTAACAAAATCCCATTCATTTCAAAGGATTGGATGCCAACTGCAAACTTAGCAAGGACCTATAAGTCAACATACGGCAAGGTACATACAGATATAAGACGAGTCCATTGACAAGTGACACAGAATTAGAAGCATTTAGAGACATTTTCATCTAAACCAGGACTTCTGACCGAGTTTATAGAAGATGAAGAGATAATCAATAACCAGGAAATCCGTCCCCAGTGATGGAAGAAGAAAAAAAGAGTTATCTTTGCTGAGAAGGAATACTTATTAAGCTAGCAATTATCTGTTGCCTTGCATTACTATAATGTATTCACAGCTTTCCAGTATGCTATATGATACGCTAATTTCATTTCGTCATTATTGTAGTATTAGCATGATAGAAATTAGCAACTGGAGCAAAACCACTAATAACGTCACATTCCTGGTGAGCCCACTCCCCTCGCATCCAACGGAAAAGCACCCACCAAAAGCCAGCAGCCCATGGGCATTCCCACCAGCTTTTTCAGGGGGACGACGGTCTCTGTTTTGAATATCCATAGTCCCCAGGAAGCCGGAAAGGATTAATTTCCAAGTACCATCCACGACTTATCATTTCAGACAGAAAATCCAATTGTATTTTCTTGAGCCATCACTCCTGCTGTCTGATTATAATATTTATAAAGCCGTAATATTAAAACCCCCCTCTAAATTAAAAGGAGGTGAAGATTATAAAATCAATTGCTCAGAAGCTAAGAAATGTTACAGGCGAGGCTGCCCTTGCATCCCTAATTCGGACACCAGGTTTGTAAGGATTTCAGCACACTCCTCAATTAAACCACCAAATTCTGCAGCTTCCCTGGGCGCTCAAGGAGGAGCACGTTCACCGAAAGAGCATTTTAGGATCTGATTTCCAGCTTCCTATTTTAGTACGTGGATTCGTGCTTTCTAGTCTTCGAACTCTTCTGTGCAAACAAAACGATGAGTTTCCAGTAGGGTTTCCTTTGGTTCCTTATTTCTGCACGATCCACGTGCTTCCTTGATCTCGTAGGGCTCCGCCAGCTTCACAAACTGGGAGAAGAAATCCAAGGTACAGGTTAAAGGACACAAGTACTCCCCCCAGTTTTTCTGGACCAGTTAGGTATGGCTTAGAGCAGTCTCCATTGAGACTAACGTCTTCCAGTTGTCCACCAGACCTTAAAGTCTCATGGGGCAAGAAGAGCATGAGTCAAGCCAACCACCTGCAACAGGAAAAGCATCGTGCAAGTGACCAAAGCGTTATCTTGTAGGAATACTACGCAGATGTGCTCTTCACAGCTGCATTTAACAACCTTAGCCACAAAACTCTGCCTGCAATCACTTATTTGCCCTTATTGGCATTACAGTTTCCAGCTTGGGTAATAAATGAAAGCAGAGTCCTTGAGGTGCCATCTCTTTAATCTTACGCTCCTGACGAACCCTTGGAGGGCTCGCCAAACTTGCGTGCACAATGAGGTAGGAGTATTTTGGAGAAAATTTGATTATTTTATTTAAAAACTGTATATAATGCATAAAAACTAGATCAAAATAAGACTGCAAGACTACTATGTCAGCTATTTCTTAATTTTTAGCAATTGCTTCTGCTTTAGAGCTAAGTTACCTACACAAATAAGCATGAGCCTTGGGCCCCTCAGCATCACTCCCCTGCCAAATCTTCCCTGGTCCCCTTTCAGATCAGCCTTATTTTCCATGCACGTAACGCTTTTGGATACCTAGAAGCTCCCAATCCGGTTCGGATCAACTCCAGTGTGCACAAATTAAATCTGATGAGCTGTCCTGATTAACTTAGCTGCCTAATTTCCTACTGAAGAGGCTCCCACAGAGGCGTGTTCAGATCAGGAAGGCTTTGCCTGCTTTTAGGGGGGGCACGACAGGTTCCAGACCACACAGCTACAGGAGCATGCAGGAAATTCTGCGGGTTTTTCAAAAAAAAAAAAAAAAAAAAAGCATCGCTGATAGGGAAACACCAGTAATGAGGATGACGATTGAGGTTTTCTTTTTAAATAACATCAGATACACTAGAGACATACAAAAAGACACAGTGGCAGAGTTGAGAATAATCAGCACTGAATAGCATGGTTCAAGGAAAAGCAAACAAGCTGTTTGTGTAACAAAGAGTTGAATTAAAAATTAAGCAGCAATCAAATTCACATGTTCATTTTTAGCTTCTTTACACCAGTATATTTTATTCAATAAGCTCACACCAAACCCCCCGCTATCTACGCAGTTTATAAACCCCGCAATTTTTCAGAGCTCTGACAAAACCATAAACTACTCAATCTTCATTAGAATGGTTTATTGCCATGTCACCAGAAGCCTGTAATTAATTTAGAGGCTTGTAATTCACAGATTCCTGCCAGTTATTCTTTCTGACGCACACGTTCACGGACCCTGACCCGAAGGCTTTCCCTCCCTCCACCAGCACGGGGTCACTGCTGCTCCCCTCCCCATTTCCCTCTATTTTTTAAAAAATTGCTGGCATTTTTCTAGACTGCTGGAATCACACACGCTTGCCTTCAAGGCGATGAATTTCCTGCAGGACTCAGGCTGGCAAGGAAGGTGTTCAGACACCCGGGTTATCCCTCTGACAGCCACATCACTTAAAGCAAGGAGAGGAGAGCAGCTTTCCGGGCAGTAAATACATTCCCGGAGACAGATTTGGCAACCAGGGCACGCGAGCAAAGGAGTTAAGAGTGTATACGTCGAAGGGATTGTCACCCCCTGCGAGGAGAGGATGCCAGGAGTGTCTTGGGCAGTTAAGAGGATCAGCATGGTTCACATCTGCATCCGTGTGCACCCCACAAGCTGTGCACCCGCTCACCTTGCCCATCTCTGGCTTGCTACTGGCTTCCTCAAGGGTTTACGTTCAGTATACGCATCTGTGCGGCGAGTTCCACGCAGAACAAACGTATTTAACGATCTGTGTGTTCACAAACCTTTTACGCAGCGGGGTAGATGTATTATTTTCAAAGGACACCATCACGGTTTGCAGGTAGACGCCACACATAAGGACACCATAACACGCCAAAGCAGACAGATGTAACACATTCAGGCTCCTGGTATATATACGTATGCATACATATAAAATGCCAAGCACTATAAATACACATTCTATAAATATTTTATAGATCAATAAACGTCAAGCGCTGCCATATTTGCTCTGTTCTTTTTCTCCGTGCTGAATATTTCAAAGGCACAGCATACGAGAAGGAGGTTGGCGAGCTGGGCTGTAAAGGAAATGAAAATACTTGCTTGTTTCTCATGTTCCTTCTAATTATATTATGGCAATATAAAAGCAACTTGAAGAAACCGTAGGCATTTTTTCCCACCAGAAATCTTACAAGGTTTTACCGAAGTTATATATATTTTTTAGAAGGTTTCTCTGAATTGGTGGAAAGCGCGAGTTCAGCGAGATTTCAACAGCCTTGCGCTACGGTATCCTTATATCGTCCTTTGCCCCGTTGTGAGTGAAAGCCTTAAAACCTATCCTCAGACAAAAATAATTTAAAATGAAAACTCAGAAGGCTCCATTTTTATACCTTATCAGAATGAAAACGCTTCTCTAAGCGCTCATTTTCATTATTTCATGTCAACCCAGCCATATAAAAATGCCCCGGTCTCAGACTGAGGATATTTTATGCTATGTGCTGTACCAAAAAAGGGAAGTAAAAACAACCCAAAAGGTTAACACAGACATATATACAAGATGTCCACGAGATTTGGGGTTTTAATAGAACACCAGGGGACCCCGACAGCTCCGGGGGGGCTCCGAGGGAATCCTGCGATGCTGCAGAAAGCTGTTGTGGGTTCTGGGGTCTCGAGCCTTGCTTCAAACAAATGGGATTTCCCCTCCCAAGAGCACAACAGGCTGCATTTATTACAAAGAATGTCAAAGACTGGTCGTAATGAGCCTGTAGCAGAGACGTGGGGACTAATCGAGCCCTTGCCAGCAGGAACAGCTAGCGTGGAGTGTTGGGTGTTGGGATGACCTCCCCATTTCTAGAAATACCTTTTGCGAGATGACAGCTGATCTTGCGACAAGAGGAAGCAATTTTAACTCAGAAATGTCAGCATTCTCTAATGCGAAGTGTCTTCCCTTTGCATGTTTGAATAAGGAATGTGTTCCTGCTGACCCAAGAAAGATAACTGCTGTCAGCAAGTGCCCAACCCTGTCAGCAGGCAGAACGGGAAGACTTTCAACTGCGTGTACTTAAAGGGTGCCTTTGTCATCTCCTATATCCCAATCCTTTGAAAAGGGCCCTCGTATTTTTCACTGCTAGCTTGCACAAGCCATGGGTTTAAAATAAAGTCACGTTAAGTGAACAATTAAGTGAACAGGCCAGGTTGTGCCTGTCCTAAGATCCAACTCCAAGCCAACGCAGTTCCTCCAGCTCTACAAACATCAGGAGAATCTGGTTTTTGGATAAATTCGTACACAGACCTACATGTGCCTTCACTGCTCTACTATTTGTGGTAATTCAGGGAGCTGTATCATTTCAACAGGTTACGAAAAAGGTCCTGTGAACGCTGTTACAATATACAAGAGCTCTTTGGAAAGAGTACGAGGCAATAAATAAATACCCAATAATGTGTCTTCAAAAACTAGATTAAAATTCTCATCTTCTTATTTCTCGCCACAGCTCGGTACCCTTGTCTGACTCTATACTCTACACCTGACGTTCAGGAAGGCAATATGATATCAATACATCTCCCCTCAGACCAGCCTTGAAGAAATAAAAGAAAAATGACGCTGTTATTCCATGTAAAACTTCATTCTTCACCTAAATAAAGGTATTGCTTGTCTTCTTTAATGATTTAGATTGTCTTCATGCTTCTTTAGCTCTCCACGTGAAGGTCAGCTTCTATCGTTACTACAAAAAAAAGAATCACAAGAGCGGCAGTTCGTGGTTCCCGAGAGAAGAAGAATTGAGCCACCAAAAATTCAAGCGATACATCACCGTGGTCAGGGTGCATGAAAGAGGTGGAGAAGGTGTGCAGACAACTCGTGCAGCTCCATCAGGGCTTTGTAGCCAAACCGCTCTCTCCTCTGCCTTCTATTACACGATGACGTGCATCTCCCTTGGTACTGAGTCTGCTAGATACTGGAGGGCAGAAAACAGCTGCAATTTTTCTTTCTGAGCAGAGAACCATCAGTTTTAGCCAAGTAAAAAGCTGCTTATCTGCTGTACTCTATGAAAAATAATAATTTAATGACGAGATTTTGATTTTTATTGCCTACCTTACTGAATGCTCTTCTATTAATGAGCGCACTGATGAGACACTTAGAGAAAAACACCGTTTCAGTTTTATAAATACTTAATATATATAAATACACCAGAAACCACACTTACTATATTATAAATACACCAGAAAACACAGTGAAAAGCAAAGCTTAGCATTGCTCCCAAAGGCAGAAATCCTCCTGTAACGCTACAATGACCTGCGCTACACTTGAAGGTAAAATTCTCGATCTTATCTAAATAAACACAGTGACTCCCTCATCGATTTGTAGGAGCCAGCCCCTCACCCCAGCACAGGGGAAAAGGCGACACTGCATATATGAGGAAAATACGGTGTTGTCTCCACGTCGGTTCAAATTTTGTTTTGTTGCCCAAACTTCTCCCCGCTTGTAAAGAAGTTAGGCGTGGAGAGAGGATTCTTCCCCCGTAAAACATCGTTTTGTATATGACGACCGAGTGAAAAACCACAAAAACGAACCAAAGCATCCTTGTCCCTTGTGATAGGTACAGATGTGGACCCATTCCCCAACGGGCATGCCCAGCTGGAGGCCACAGAAGCAGGATGCGAATAAACGTGGCTTTTACGTGACGTGCCGATAACGCACAGCCCGCGATGAGAAAACTAAGGTCACAGATATCTGTCACTTTCTAAATACCTAAAGATTTTATTTTATTGCTGCCTTTATGACTTACGGTGCAGGCAACAGCTATTGACCACGTACCATCTGCCCCGGGAACAAACGAGCATTTCATAATTGCGTATTGGGTCAAACTTTATCTTCGGATGCATTAACGTTATTTCTGTCAACTCCTGTAAACCAGGAGCACATGCAGCACACAGGAGGCTAAGAGCTAACACAACCCTGACAATTTGCTAGATTTTTGGGAAACAACATGAAAAAATCTGAAAAAATACAGGAATAGCTGAATTATCTCCACAATTTATTTATTTCTGGGTATTTTGTCTGTTTGCCTAAGGGTAGCCCAAATGGGCGTTAGATTAATGGGAAAACTAAACTCTGAAAAATGTTTTTTTTTTTTCTCTTTGCCTTTATAGAAAGGGAAGGATACAATGGCTCTGAATTAATTCAAGATAACTACTTAAACTATTAATTCAACGTAACTGAGCACCAACCTGTCTCATCATAAAAAAAAACAAACATCTCAAGACCTCACCACCAACTTTCCTCTTCTTTATCTGTACAAGAGGCAAAATTTCAACTCGTATAACCCGGTAATAAGACGTGCTTGTGGTTAGACAGGAAGATAAGTGCTGGCCTTGGCTGCAGGACTGCGGCTCTCCAGTTCCCTGTGGTGTGTTGAGGACCAGCGAACGCTCTTTTCCGGAGCTCTTTGCTGAGATTCGGGCTGACACCAGCACGCACCACGCTTCCAGGCTCGGTAATTGCAACGATAATGCATTTCATTTTGGGATCTCAAAGCAATTTGTAGGCATTAAATAATTCACAAGCATTTTACAGATAGATACACACACACACGGAGTAAATGACTCGCTCAAGGTCATGTAAAGTATCAGTGACAGATAATTAAAAGCCAGCGTAATTAATAGATGTCCCTGGGAGATTTGTGCATATCTAAGACTCCCTCCCCTCCGTAGGCGGCACCGACAGCCACCTCTCTGCATACGGATTTCCCAGGTTCACTTTGGGACTTTCTGTGCCCCAAAGTACAAGAGAGACCTGGACTTACTGCAAGGAGCCCAGCAAAGGGCCACGAAAACAGTGAGCGTGAGAAGAAGAAATAAAACTACAACACCCTGGGAGATGCTCTCACCTTTAGGTGCTCACAGGAGGTGCCTTCAAAACTTCTGGCTGACGCAGTGTTTCAATTCATCAGCACGTTTTCCCAATAAAACCCGCAAGAATTGAAGTTATACAATAAGTAGAGGTCACTGGATTCACTAAGCAACTCAGTCAAGTCCACACACAGGCAGAACATAGACCTGTGCCTGTCCAGCCTCATTGTCACATCCCAAAACCACGCGAAAAAAAAACACTCTCAACATTGAGCACCTCTTCCACACTTGGAAGTGTTAAAAAAAAAAATAATCAAAGAAATAAAAAGAAAGAAGTCTGGCAGCCCCTCTTTGTTTTCCTCTCTTCTTGGTCTCCTAACCACTTTCTCTTATAAAGAAATAACCTCAACTGATCACACATCGATACCCTTTACCCAAGCAAGTTTAAGGAACATTTACAGGACAACCCCAAGTGTACATAAAGCTGCTTACCCACTCCAATCCCACACTGCCTTGTTTGCCCAACAGCCTCTGAAATTTCTGGGGGGCAGCTGTTTGGCTGGAAAAAGTCCAGTATTAAAGAACGGCAACCCTTCGTCACGCTACAAGAAGAGCGTATTGAGAAAGCGCGCTGAAAAGGTAGTTATTTTTGAGATCGTTATCTGTATGGCCTCGATCACCTTCTTATCACGTTGTCTTATGGGAGAAAAAAATGAGAAACCGAGGAGGAAATAGATAAAACAGAATATGTATTATAGCAATACACAGTATTGGACACATTACTGCAGCCTGTTACGACGCTTACTATACTTTCACGTACCCAACAAGTTAATGGGAGGACTCTTATTTCATTTACTCCTACTAAACATCAACTTTCAAGCCGTCTCATTCAAACAACCATTAACACGGACTGAGGTCAAAAGCTCAAAATATGCACCATGGAAAATAAAGACTGGGGCCACAGTTGAAAGACTAAGCTACACAGGACACGGAACGTAGACGTCATTGCTAAGAAGTAATTACAAGTCCCCACTTCCATCAAAAAATGGAAAGATGGATGAGGAACTGCTGGCTTCAGAGCCCCCAGGTAAAGCACAGGATAGCAGCAGCCTGCAGGGTTTGATGCCAGAGCTCTAATTTACACGTTTCAGTGCTCGTCTCCCTTGATGGATGCTTTTGGTTCAAAAGCCCAAGGATGCTTTTGGTTCAAACCTCCCTCTCCAGGCACTGCCCTGGCACAGGACGACCTCTGCTCTCAGCACCAGAAGTTGAGCGCACACGAAAGGACGCGAAGCAGCTACAGGCGCTCCAGCACACTCACGCTCTGGCGGAGGGGGGTTGAATTAGATCAAACAGAAAAGAACCAGCGCGCTCTAATTCGATTAACGCGCAAAAGCGGCAAATGATTTTTAGGTAATCCAAGGTCACCGAGGATAAAAGGCACGGAGGTGTCCACGCAGCGCTCACCCGAACAGAAATCGAGGAGCTGTTGTCTCGGCAGCAGCCACGTCACCTGCTCCAGGACCTGTGAGCACAGCTTTTTGTTTGCCAGACGCCTCCACAAGGGCAGCGCTAAAGCAGCTGGCAACTGATCTAGCCTGACCTTGCATGTAAATCAGAGTAAAACTTCTGTAAATTAATTGACTTTTGAATTACTGCGTATATTTTAGGAATCTCATTCAGTTTTTCCTAGAGATACAAACCACACCACGGACTTCAGCACCTTGTTCTATTACTCACTCTTGCTTTCTTAAACGTTATCTTGCTTCTAGTCTAAACTTGTCCTTTTTCAAAGCTGGATGTTCTTCATTTTGTTGTCAGGTAGACTGTAAGGCTCTTTATTATTGTATTTCTGCTCTTGGCACAGACACCTACAGACCACGATCAAAGAAATAAAAGGGGCTCTTTCATCTTGAGCATCTTTTCCTATCCTTTAACCAATGTCACGGTTCACCTTGGATGCCTGTATCACTTAAATCTCCTTCGTGAACTGTGGATGCAGTTCTTCAGCGGTGTTTTCCCCGGCACCAGGTACGGACGTGCTAGGTTTATTCAAGGGTCTTGTTTTTACAAAATCCAAAAATCATACAACCATTTCTGCTGCTTGACGTGCTGGGTGCGATGCTCGGCTGGTCAGCCTCAACTCTCAACACTTCCCCAGTCTGTATTTTCCAGCGAAGCCTCCAGTCTGTACAGGGTACACATCCACGTGGCCAGCTCAAGCTCCCCTGATTGGGGATCAATCCTGCTCTCGCAAAGCAACGTGTTTGTGTGAGCTGTGAATTCGGTCTGTGCTTTCATTTTTTTTCCAGGTCATGGGTCAAAATATTAGAAAACCACGTTAAAGGATTAGAAAACCATGTTAAAATATCAGAAAACCATGTTATCTGATGTGGCTGCCGGGGTGACCGTCCCCAACCCAGCCCCATTGCCCTTCCCAAACCTCGCGCACCAGCAGCTCGCCTCCAGCCTTCCACGACTTTCAACTATTTCAACATTTACTAAGAAAGTAACGTTGTTAATTCAGACATTTCAAACAGTTCTTTCAAAGTTCTTGAATTCACTACATTTAGACAGGCTGATTCAAAATGAGACGTTTGAAAACATCTATTTTAGGTACTCGGAGAAGTTCCTGATGTGCTGTTTAACTCTTGCTGAAGCTCTTTTGATGCCCCGCTGTGCTCTGAATGCATCATCCAGCCTCTCCCCCTGGTCCCAGGGAATATCTGCATATCCACAGGCTTACTGAAAACCCCCCCTCCTGTAAACGTGCAGCTCAGCAAAACGCAGTTGTGCACCAAATACCGAAGGTGCTGGGCCATAACCCAGCTCCTGAACTGGGGCACGGCTGCAGGCTAACGAGGGCTGCCAAGTCCAGCTTGGGAAGGGGCCTTATTGGCCTATAGTCTGTCTATATGGACCTTATTGTCCTATAGTCTGTGTATATCGACCTTATTGTCCTATAGTCTGTATACACGGACCTTATTATCCTATAGTCTGTATACACGGACCTTATTGTCCTATAGTCTGTATACACGGACCTTATTGTCCTATAGTCTGTGTATATGGACCTTATTGTCCTATAGTCTGTATACATGGACCTTATTGTCCTATAGTCTGTATACATGGACCTTATTGTCCTATAGTCTGTATACATGGACCTTATTGTCCACGCAGAGCTTTCAGAGCCAACATGCTCTGAAAGTTAAGTTAAGGAAGGGGCTGACTTTTCACCTTGGATTGCTGCAGGATCAGGAACTTCACTCCAAGCTCCTCTAAGCGCTTCTAGTCCGCCTTGTATGAACGACCAACACCTTGGTGCACGGCCAGAGGGCCTCCTGCAGCCTGCTCCGTCGCCTCTGCAGGGAGGGTTGATGCCAGGAGCCCTACGGGTGAACATCTCCCTTACCCTGCTGCCATATCTCAGCAGGTTCAGCCCCCTGGAAAGGTTGGGCATGGCCCAGGAGGCCGGGAAGGCAGCACCATGTCCACCCTGCCCACCTTTTGGTGGGCTTTGTAGAGTTGCAGCCCGCGCTGGGATAGCGAGTTCATGATCAGCACTTGGGGTGAAGCACCCAGGTACCGACACGGTTTCCAAACACTTTCCCCAAATGAGCTGGTGTCAAGTGCACGGGTGCGTGTGATGGTTTAAAAAGGTGGAAAAAAGCTCAGGTGAATAAAAGCCTATTACACAAGCAAAGCATTAACACAAGGATAAAATTTGGTTTTACTGCGACGTCAATAGGTTGCTCGCCAAATTCAATTCGGGTATGTACACAGGAACGTAAAGTCATATGGATTTTGACATAAGAAACCACTCTTTTCAAATGCATCTCATATACACAGAGACACAAGCACGTACCCATCTCCCCTGGCAGTCTTATTCACATCCCAGATTCGATGTGAAACCCAAAGTCACTCCTCCAAAATACGGCCGCTCGTTTCGCTATCGCCACTTCCCAACATGGTCCTGGCAGCTGCCTGAGTTATCGGGGTTTTCCTGCGTGACCTACCTCCAGACGCTCTAGGACAGAGATGTCAATACACGTGATAACGCCTCGTATCGAAGTTTTCGTGTCTTTGTACAACTAGCACCTCTAAAATGTTGGTACTTTTTACTGTTTTGACCCTTCACCGTCTCTTAGCACAAACTCTGCAAATCTCAGCATATGATTGCATCAGGAAATAATAATAATTACAGCTCATCTTATTTGCAACCTGGCCTTTTAGCACGACTCTAAAAGCTGTCTGTGCACCAAGGAGCTACGTGAAGTCCTTGCATTTGCCAGGTAAGCTGAGCTTTGAGTCCACGTGTGAAACCAGCCTGCAGCTGCACCTATTTCTGCGGATGAGCGAGGTTACAGGAGGGGTGTTCGTGTTAACTCGAGCCAAACAGGACATCCTACAGCCAGAGTTATCCTGAGCACGAACAGGATGAAAGCACCCGCAACACCTTTTTCACAAGGAGGGCGTTAATAACCTGAAGATCCTGAACGAACGTCAACACGAGGAATGAAACTCGCCCATGTAGTTATCTCCTACCTCCAGATACAATATTTACAAGCAGTGCAATATCATTTTTGCAGCTCTCGTGTTCTCAGCAGTTTACAGAAGAAATAAAAGCTGTCATCTATAACCCTAAGGTCCTACCGGTATGATCCCAAACCTTCAGGCTCCGACTGTATTACCGGGATTAGTCTTTGCTCCTTTAAGTAATGCTCTTGACCCCTCTTTAATAATATATATATTTCATTTTCTCTGCTCAAACAGAGCAAGAATTCACGGGCTGTGGGTCAAAACCACCTTCGCACACAAAGCATGGCTCCTTCCTTGAGGGTTTGCACAGGATCTAACAGACTGAAAAACAGGCTCTGTGCTGAGCAAGGAATCGAGCATCCTTTTGCAGAAACTTTATTTTCAAAAGCGAAAAACACCTTTAAGGCAGGACAACAAGGAGGCACTGGGCTGCTTCTTTCATCCTGCAGGCAACTGCTCAAACCTTAATTTATGCACAGGACTAAATTCTCATCTTCTTTAGTACTCGGCTGCTGAGATACGATACCGATCGCTCTGACAGCTGTCACTCCTCCCATCAGCACTTCACATATTCAGCTGTTACAGGGAAAAATTGGCTCGCACGCAAATAAAAGGGTTTATCCTGCAACAAAGAGGTTAAAGCTTTGCCCCTGGAAGGTCCCGGTAATTTTAAAAATGTACAGGAGAGAAAAAGGAAAGCTAAAAAAGCTAATGGAGATATTAGGAAAAACGGTTTGGGTTTTAGGTGTATCAATCAAAATCCCTTGCGCTTTGGGGGATGTAAGGAACACAATTTATCAACGTGGTGCGTGTTGAGAACACAAAACCGTTGCCCCTGCCGGGTAGGAGCAAAGCTGTAAGAAACCTCAATGGCAACCAATTTTTCAACTAAAACTCACAGAATTGTGCACAGAAACTGCACGATTCAGGCTCTGCATGCCTCTCCCAAGGGCAAACCCACTAAGTAGCAGTGGTGGGTTTGCCTTTCTCCTTTTATATTCCTATTTTTCCCCCCCTCTCTTAATGACTTGCATCAGAATTTGTATTATCAGGAGGCACTGCATGCATGCTTGGCAGCAATCCACAGCTTCACTCTTGTGCCTAAGAAAATGAACATCTACTAAAAAGTCATCCTTAGCGTCACTTCTCTTGTACGGATAATGAAACTGAAGTAAAAGCTTTGGAATCAAGATACACTCGTTTTAACACTGCTCCTGAAAGCATGACTCAGCTTTTACTGTTTTAACACCAGCATTTGGTAGCAAGTATCTTTTGGGTTCTTAACTGAAAATCAGATTTGAAAGAATCCTGTATAATCAGCGTAGCATCCTTTGGCTACTTTACTAAACCCACTTTTCATAGAATCATAGAATATCACGAGTTGGAAGGGACCCATAAGGATCATCGAGTCCAACTCCTGGCAAGAGGAGTTACCTTGCTTTTTAGCTTGCTTTTCGTCTTTATTCTCTTTAAAGTTTAATTTTCTTCCTTTTTTCTTTTTTAAAGAAACTAAAACCTTTAAAAAAAAAAAGTATGGATGAACAGAAAGTATGTTGAAGGCCAAAAACCTTTGAGAAAAAAATGTTGAGGAGCTTTTGCACTGAAATTTAAAAGCTGAGATGAAGGAGAAAAAAGCACCCGATGCTCATGACCGTACGAAGCTTTACAACTCTTAGAGGGAATTTGCTATTTTCGCTGGAAAACTCCGATGGCCAACTTCCAGTAGAGGGAAAAAGGACAGGTTGGGTTAAAAAACGAGCAGATACGAACTTACAGAAATTGCAGGCTGGACTTCTATCAAGTTTTAAGTTAATAAAGCCTGGGAAATATTTCACTGTTGATCGGCAGCCATGAAGATCCGCGATACGATGGCAGCCATCTCATCAGTTCTCCACCTGAAGTATTTTTGTTTTAACACGTTATTATTATTTTTAAAGATTTTCCGGATGAGTTACAGTATCAGAATTAGGGCCCAAACTAACTCCACTACTCCTCCCCAAACAGAGCATCTCCTCCTCTGCTGCTGCCAGCCCCGGGCAGCACGGAGCTCGTACGAACATCAGCTCCGCTCTCCCGTGACCTTAATGATTGATATTCCTTTCTGCTGATGGATCTCAATAACATCTTTGCCGTTTGAGTCTATCAGAAAGCTAAAATGATGGCCTCAAGGATTTTCCTATTATAGTCGCATGTAGGCTGTAGCTTGGTTCATTGCCTCCAGCCTTAGTTCGCATTTGTCTATATTAGCCTGTATGTTTTCATGTAATTTTCCCAATAACCACGAAACCTAAAAACCTCCCGAATGCGGTCGCATTATTTCTCATTACACACAAAATTGAAATTGATGACAAAGCAGGTTCCAAACCGGAGTGGAGAACATAATAAGCCACAAAAATCTTCTGTAAGGCCCTAATTTTGTCTCATTACTCAAGCTGTGATATAATCGGATGTTTAATTACGTCTCTTTCCATCCATTTTATTGAGTATATAGAAGTATCTTATATTTTATATATAAAATGTATAGGTCATTTACTTGGGAATCTCTATTTTCATGATTTTCTCAGGCAGATTTGCCCACCCCAAACAGGAATCATGAGCTGGTGGGTAAGATAGCCCCGTCCTAATGGGATTACTTTCCAGTCCAATGGGAAAAGTCCTGGGAATATTTCACTCTTGTTATCCCTTCAAGCAAATGAGGAAAAAAACACGGGGCAAAGCTCGTCTTCTACTTTCTTTTTACCCAGGGAATGTAAAAATACTATATATATTTGATTTTAATTGCATTTTCACAGATTTAGGAAGTAAGGTAGAGAAAAAAACCACCAGGCTCATCAAACATTTGTCCAGAAAAATGTGTTTTCGGCAAACATCAAGAGACATCTACCATCTGATCCTCATCCCCAGAACACTGAATATCCTGCAGTTGTGCTGCTTACAGGAAATTTCAACAATGATGGACTGAAACGACCACAAGTGAATGCAAATTCCTCCTCTTGGGGTGTGCAGAACGACTGCCGGGCACGCAGCCTGGGGCATGTTGGACTGCGAGCAGGTTGGCAGCCCTCGAGTCGGAGAAAATACGCGACCTTTAATGCGTAATTTGTCTTTGACAATCTCATCCAAGAAGCGCACACGTTTTGACTGTGCAAACCTTCAAATGTGTGTGTTTTTCAGCAGAAATGGTCAGTCTGTATTGTCAATATAGGATGCTAAGGAGCTTAAATACCCCATAGCCAACATTGAGGCAATGCCTTGCCTCTTCCAGCTCTCCGCTGAACAAATTCACCGATGGTTGCTCTCATCTGGTGTATCCTTAAGCAGATGGCTCCGCTCCACCCTACCCACTCTGAAAGATTTGCTTTCATGAAACAATCTCACAAAATGATTTCATTTGCATGCATCATGCCAACTTCTCAAACACCATAAACACGAAGGCCAAAAAGTAAATCTCCACCTTCAGTTTCAACCTCTTAAGGGAAAGACAATAAAGACCACTCCACAGGGATGGTCCTACAAGCACAGGAAATCAATGTAGAAAAATGGAAGTGCATGAGCTGCAAATACGAAAATAGGAGCAAAGATCCCTACATTTTTAACCCTCATGGGAAATAGTCTGATATTGAAGTATCTTTCATCCCGTTTAATAAGTAAAATTCATTATAGCAAAACTGGGAAGTCTAAAACAACTTCAGCTGGATAGAGAAGCATCTGAAGAGTTAATACTGAAAATATTTTCAGCCATTGTCAAAACTGCAAAATACAATGGCAGCCAGGAATTTGTGGGTGATTTTTCTCCTGGCTGACATCCGCTGGCAAGCACGCTTGCCCCTAGGATGCAAAATGTTCAAATTAAATTAAAGAACCCACCTTTTACATGCGTATTTTTACATATTTCATTATATTTAGCAACCCTTAATTCTTGAGGACCTTCTATAACCACAATGATGCTTTTTAGATGGTGCCTAGCTGAATATTTCTTTGCTCCCCCAAATCAATATTATTCACTACCTTCACCGACACACAGTAAAAGCAGCATCAGGGAACCCTGTGAATCCCACAGATCAGTTCTCTTCGGGATTTTCAAGACAGAACAGGGGAAACCATCTTTCCCTTTACCTACGCAAAAGGTTAGGCTTTGATATTAAATGACCTTTTGGCAGTCATTGTCTTCGTCAAACAGAAACAGTATTTACCGTGGCTAGGAGACTGCCGAGAACCTGCCCTGCTTCGCTAGCGGGCTGTAAGCTGCAAGGAGAGGAAACCCGCAGCCTGCTGGATTGAAAAACCCCACCGTGACATTTAACTACCGAACAGCTGGGATTTGTGGGCATCTCCTCTCGGCAGGTACGATCCTGCTCGTGGAAATCCCACGTTTATTTGGACGTGTGAACGAAAGGAGGCTGCACGGCTGCAGGTTAATTTACCCCTCCACATTTCCCCTACCTGCTTTCAGGACGTTCTTCCAGTTTGCTCTCATTAACAGCTTCGTAGCCCTGACGTTAAAATTGGAGGCCTGAACTTCAGCTGGCTGCTCTCGGATGTCCAGGTGTGCCGTAGCTACCGCTCAGCCCCGGATCCTCCATCCATCAGCCGGGACGCCGCGCTGTTTGTCGGCGCTGCTGTGCCCTCAGGGTTTCCGAGCTCCCAGCCACATCGCTCCTGCTGCAGGACGAATCGAGCCAGGGCTTCAGAATCCAAATTAGTTTAATTCTTACCCATCTGGGTGCGTGTTTCAGCATGCTCTCTGCAATTACCGGGGAATCCATAGCTTAGCTCTATTAAACTCCATTTTATTGGGCATTTGTTGCTTCAGTTTGTATATATTGATTTTTTTTTTTTTTTTTGAATAAAGTGATTTCAAAATACGTGTCATGAAAGTGCTGTAAAATCAGAGCATGGTATTATTCTTGTTAACGCCTGCAGTCCAAGAAGGCAGGCAGGACCCTAATATTTTCTATTTCAATACCCTGACAGTCTTAAATACAGTATAGATCAAACCTCTATGAGTACGGGAGAATTAACTCTCTCCAGCCCCAACCTGACAGAGTACATGATCACGAATAAATCTAGCAGGTTTATCCTAGTTATAGAACTGAAAAACTGTACCCAGAAAACTGAAGCTCTCAGTTAGGATGCTACTGTATAGGAAAGGAATTCCAGATGCCCGAACGAAGCAAGACTATTACTAAAATAATTTAAAAGCTCTGTTTTTAAAGTCTTCGCACTCCTAGGCCCAGTTCAGCAATATAATTCCTGTAAAATACTTTTAAGTTTTGCTTGTGTACCCTGCCATCACAGCTCGTCTCATTCAGTGGAGCTGCTCACACGGCATTAGGACACTTTCCACTGTGAGTAAATGGCTCACAATCTGGCTATTAATTTGAAAGGAGCGCGCACATTAATTTATTATAATAATACTTTGCACTTTTATGGCATTTTTCCATTTAAGAGTCACAAAGCACTTTGGAAAAAACTAATAAATTAAAATCTCACTATGCTCCTCTGAGATAGCTATTATTAACCACATTACACACAGGGGAGAAAGAATCACAGAAATGCTAAATGAATTATCCAGGGTTGGATAAGACGACGGTAACGGAGCTCAAAGGAAAAAGTAAATTTCCCAAATGTTCAGCTCATGCCGAACAACGCTTCCTCTCAGGAGTTGTGGGCAAATCCCAGAGAAACCAAACCACGTGCAACTCCTGCAACTCTTAGGGAACCAGCTGGGATTTTGCCTTCTTATCACTGAACCTACAAGATCAGCTAAAGCTTTGCTAAGGTCAGGACTGGGACTTCCTCAAGGATGTTGGGAGCCCAGGAAAGAAACGCTTAGAGTACCAAACAAGTGATTTTTGAGTCATAGCCACAAGAAGGGCTCCATGTTAATGGGAGCTGCATTGCACAGCTAAAATTAATGGTTCTGGAGTAAAAACCCAATAGCAGCAACACTGGTCCAAATGCTACTGTCATCTATGAGTCAAAAACCTATTCTAAGGGGAAGTTTTTCTTAATTAAATGCATTGGCACGCGTCCCACAGACACGTAATGAGGATGTGAAAATCCACCAAACCCTTGCAGTAAGTTTCAGATCTTGACAGACAGTAACTTCAAGATCATCTGAATACTGTACGTGCATACACACCCACACCTCCAAAATAACCTAGAGAACAATGATTAAGTTCCTAAATGACCTAGAGAGCAATGACCTTAGTAATTCTGGCACATTAACTTACATTTAAGTGTTGTTAAAGGATGGGGACCACTGATAAAGTTGGCAAGTAAAATCCAAGACAGTTCACCTCTGATTTAAGTGCCAAAAAAAATCAACTAGAACGGTAAGGATATAATTTGGTCTACCACACTTAGAGCGTAACTGAGAAAAATAAAATTCCATAATCCAAATATTTTGATAGCCAGCCATACTTCAAAGGAAGAAAACACATTATGCAAATAACACCTCTAACAGTAAGATGAAGCCTGCAATTTGGGACGCGACAGAAGAAACTTCGGAGTTGGTTACCTGAAGTTTGTTATCTTTAGATAGATTCACCTCTATTCACCTCGCGGTTGAGCGCAAGTATTGTGAAAATCCTCCAGCCCTAGCACCCTCTACAACTTACAACAGAGCATGGAAGGGTGCAGAAGTAGCAGTGGGGCCACCACATCTGCAGGCTGGCCAGGCAGAGATCCGGAGGAGAAGCAGCCAGGAACGCAGAGCTGGAGGTGCAGAGGACAGAGGAAATGGTTTGTTCTTAAGATTTACCCCAGGGGCAACGGCACAGAAGAACGGGCATGGAGCAGCCCATCCCACAGACGTGTTTATTACTTATTTCTCAGTTTCATCAGCCCCAGGACACACCTGATCAACAAGAACCTGCACCCCAATTATCATTAAATTGTGGCGAACGGTAGAAAACATCACCCCCTCCCTAAATTAAAGCAGACAAACCTTTCCGAAAAGATCTGGCTGTTCGCCCTGGAGGAGCACGAGCCTACTCACTACTCGGGCTGGCGCTGAGCTCTCAGAGGAGTGCTGTGACCCCAGGACTTCACCACCCCAGCACCACCTCGTGCAGCGCTGCAGCGCAAAGGGCTGGCAGCCCGAGCCCGGGTGACCCCTGCCTGCCTTTCATCCTCCCAGTGACTCCTGCCTGAAAATCATTCGTTGTTTCTAAAAGGTATTTCCTACCTGTGGCAGTTTATTCGACCGTAAGAAGAAATCATTAAGCTATCAGAAGCCACTGCTTTTAAAGCAATCACATTTTCACGAACCAAGAATTACGACTTCAGGTGCTGGATAAGCTGCATGGGCAAATAAATGTGGAAAGCATCAAGTTTCATCCAGAACTGTTAAGTATAAAAACAAGAAAATGTAGAACATAAAATGAGAATTGTTTCTAAATAGAATGCTTATTGAAGATTTTTCAGAGGAATGAGTAGCTCTTTAAGTGGCAAGTTATTGGTTTCCTGCAGATTAGATGTTATACAATCAAATTGAATTATTGAAATGCCTTCCATCTATCCACCAATCTATTTACATCAAATATACCATGTTATTTTTCATACTGTGATCCCAGCCTTCACAGGAATTCTTTCGAAAATGGTTTTAGCACATTTTCTTCATAAGGGTGACATTTTTACAGGCATTTAATATATGGGATCCAGCCTATTAATGTATTTACCCTGTTTCGCCACGGTTATTACATCTTTAAAGCCACAGTTTTTCGTTGTTATGACAGCGAAATAAAAGCACAACACAAGAAAAAAAAATAGATGAGCTGCTGGCATGCTCTTAAGGGCATTCTGAAAGACAGCGGGGTGGTCTGATGGGCTCGCCAAAGGCTCGCCAAAAGCCTTGATATCCCATGCAGCTACAAGAGCTTGCTCGCTCCGCGACCTCAGGCAACACGCTTAACATCCAGAGGTCTCAAACAGACTCAACGTGAGCTCTTAGTACGCCACGGTGGCTAAAACAGCTCGTGTAAGCCTTAGATGTTTAAAAAGAAGGACATCAAGGAGATGGAAGGGACTGATCTTGCCTGACTACACAGCCTAAGGCTGCTACCACAGCACCATGCCTAGTGCCTGTTCTGAGGTAGACACGGAGATACCCGACCACAGGAGTACAAAGAAAGGACATAAAACTGACCCAGGAGCCACGCACTGGGAGATTCAACACGTTCAATGTCTTCAGTTGACTGAAACTGCTGAGAGGTGGCTGCATCGCTGTGAGGAGACTGAATTTAAAAGCCCGTTTCAGGGCCTCTCGCCCCGCCGGGCCCAGCTTACTGCTGCACAACATGGCCGATCTCCTCAGGAGTCGCGGGGGCAGGAAGGCTCGCAGCTGGTTTCATCCTCCATGCCGAGCACCACACAGGTCCAGGCCTCCCTGTCATGTAGGCAAGGCCTAGGCTGAGGCTTTTTGCTTTCTGTTAAAGCAAGCTCAAGCCCGAAGCGAGTACGTTAAACACCAAGCTTTAAACACTAAGCTGTTCCACGGCCATAAGGGAGGAGGAAGGAGCTCGGTGCCAGCAGGCCGGGAGGGCTGAAATAATGTTTAGGGTTCAACTTCATGACTGATCAGTAACACATCCGTGCCCAACCAGTGCTCGATGAGGACAAATCTAACCCCACAGCTGCTAGTTACCCACTTGGGGTCATTTTCAATTCCTTTTTCTGCTGCTAGGGGAGTGCTAAATAGACTTATTTCACCTGAAACGAAGCAAGCGTACGATGTTATTCACGCAGCAGCAATAATTAGATGCCAAAGCTGCATTTATTCCACTAGCTCACGCAAAAGAGACATTCACTTATTTTGTCAGAGTTGAGGATATTGTTCATTAATGCCCACATTCATTTAAACACTTACACAGATCAATGACAAGTGCTGTGAAGTGCACCCTATTCCATATCCCCCCAAATACTTTAAGACAAAAAAAAAAAAGTAACAAAGCTATAACCGCCTTATTAGACATCTCTTTGTAACAGTAATTAAATACACCAAACTCATGACGAAAATTTTATTACTCTCTAACAAAACCCCATAAACCTGCTGTTACTGTAAATCGAGATAACTTATCTGATTAGACAGGGGGGTTGTTGCATTCGATTTAGACAAACCAATCGTAGCACAAAAGCAGCCCAGGGATGAATTAGATTTTTACTAAAGATTAATTGCAACATTAACAAAAGAAAACCAAACCAGTATGAGGCAATATCCCATAATTGGGCCTAATCACTTTCTAAGCAAATTTTAAATGGTAATACTTGATATATTTGATTAAGAAAACATCTGTCACATTCTTTAAAGAGATGTTCCTCTGGCCTCATTGCATCTTCCCACCAGAGACATCACCACCACAGGGAAGCTCAAACAATCCCAAGAACACTAACATCTTAAAATCTTCATCTGTTAACGGTAATATAAGGACAAACGCTGCTCCCCGCCAGTATTTTTGAAGGATTGCACGTATCTTCCTTTCCTCATTAAAACAAGCCCAATACAAAACAACATAACTTCTCTTGCCCTTAGAGTCCGTGTGTAAATCATATTGGTTTAAGACCAGATTGCTGTCAAATTGCGATAGTAATGTCACTGTAAAGGTGTACCTTGATGATGACTTTGGTTTTCTTTTACTTTAATATCTCCTTGTAGCTCTAGAGCCCGTGGTATCAAAAGGTGATAAACGAACAAATGAAGCTGTTAGAGCAGTGTCTGTAACTGTCTCTTGCCATCCATACAGGAGAGAAATGCGTTATCATGACAATCCCATCTCTGTTTTTATTGTACTCTGGGTAATTTGGGGAATTTCATGCATAAGGTGAAAGAAATCATTTTCCCACATTAATGCACAGTTCCAAGATATTTTACTAACAGCAAACGAAGAGCAGAAAATTTACGGTTACTCTGTACCTCCATTACTCTTTACCATAGCCTTTAAATCAAAGCTTTGCTGTCATGCACTGAGGGGGAGTGGCAGGAAGACCAAAGCAGGGACAATCTCGGGGACACATTTCCTCTCTGGACCATTCCGTGCCAAGGACCAGCGCATTTTTAACCCCGGGGGAATAACCGAAGCTTCCACAAAAGCGGCATATTAATTCCCAAATCGAATCGTTGGGGATGATGGATGAGTGAAGATAGAAACAAAACAAAAACAAATGGCAGCTTGCCAGCACTGACAAAAAGGGAGTTTCCTCCCAGCCTAGCATCTGGCTTTGAAGATCAGACGCACCAGTGTAACAGCGACCATACGCAGGCCGGAACTGGAAAGCCAGTTGCACTAAGATTGCTTTAGAGTTTGGGGTTTCTGGGAAAAATCAGCCAGAAAGTAAATATCGGCCTCATCGCCGCCTTTCCTACACACGGGATCTAACTTCTTGTGCATCTGAAGAGCAAGAGCAGTGATGACAGGCGACACGCTGCCCTTCTCCGCTCTTGTCCTGTACCCAGTGGTGCCTTCACCCAGGGAAAGGCATGAAATCCTGATCCTCCTCCTCCTCCACCGCTCGAAGATCCCTGCTGCTCCCCGTCCTGGCAAAGAACGATGTCGGCTCCTGCCAGGAGCATTTTCCGGATGCAAAATTCCCATTTGGCAGCGCTGCGTGTTATAAACCTAATTTAAATTTCTTGCAAATCTAATCTCTTCCATCTCGTACATCAGCCCAGAGACAGTTTTACAGCAGCGGGTTTGTTGTTGTTGTTCCCAAACTGCACTGTTCCGCTCTCCTTTATAAATATACGGAAAAATTCACAAGTCGTGTCAACTTGGGGGCCTGCCTCTCTTTCAACAGCTTCCACTCTGAAGACTATCAGCTAGAGCAGACTCCCAAATTCGTTTTCCCCTTTGGAATCATATTTCACAAATTCCATCCGCGAGTCTTGTTTGAACCAACTCCTCGGTGTCTTGATGGATTCTTTCGTTACGTTTCCGGCCCTTACCAAGCGATGGAACAGGCTCTTGATCCAACTGACAGCTCGCAGCAAACGAATTGATGGCCTCCGGTGGGAAGGCCGTGCCTGCCTTCTGCATATTCAGCCGACGACATCCGCGTTTGACCTTAGTGAAGATTTGCTCTCATATTTTTCAGTGTCATTTTTTCCTATTACCCCGGCAAACCTTCCAGCTTTCAATTATTGCATCCGTGCCTCTGGTACCCAAAGATTAACGCGCAGCCTCATCTCGCTGCCTCTTCGTGAGCGGGCAGCCAAGGTACAACATGCTCTTTTCACAAATACCTTGGGTTTTTTTTGGACATGCGCATGTTAAGAGGGTAAAACAAACCTCACCTCTACCCATGCTCACTTCTGTAGTCTTGTAACAATCCTACATTTCCCTAGAAGCCCATCCGAGCAATCAGGATGGCAGTGATGTATACATCCAGCCTGATGGTATGGCGATCTGAAAGTAGCTAAATAATTCCTCCAGCTCTCCGGGGTCATCATCATTTGTTAGGGCACAGCACAAACCCGCAGAGACCTCGCCCTGCCCTGCCTGAACCAAACCAGCTGCCAGACATTTCTTGATGGGGCCCACGACTTCAGCACTTCTTCAGCAGAGCTGACGAGGTTGGAGCAGCTCGCTGCTGTAACCCAGCTGCTACAGGACAGCCTTGCCACAGGTCCTCTAATATCATTTCTCTGAGGCAGAAAACATCTTTTACACATGAACTGCTCTACTTTTTTTTACTCTGGATGTCAAACTCATTAGAGGAGTCTGACATCCACTAAAGGGAACTGCACGTAGCACAAAGATTTGTTTCTTTATTTCACATCTTCCTGGTATAAGTCCTCTGCGCGCTGCTCTTTCCCTGAGGCTCAAATATTTTTTATTTCAATAGGAAAAACAACTCCCTTAACCTTGCTCGGGCCTTTCCTCCTTTAACTCAGCCCTCAAAAAGCGTTAGAAGAGATTAATGTCATCCTCTCAGGCTAAGCGATCCCAGGATGTAAGTGATACGAAGGAAACTTTCAAGCCGCCTCCACTTGGTTCTGATTTGGGAAATTACAGGGGCCGGAGCACGCTCTGGGATAACTCCAGTCTACAGTTACCAGCAGAACCCGATTTGTAAACTTTAATCAAAGCCCCCAGATGTTTCCTTCGGATCTTAATTTGAAGGACCTCGGAGGCTGACGGATATCCCACGCACTGTTTGTGTCCTGAAAAGGTCTCGGGCGCTCAAATAACGGCTAGGAGATAATAGGGCATAGGAAGGCAGACTCGTTCTTCTCCTTAGCAGAAGGAAAATACAAACAGGACCTGCAAAAGCCTTAGAAGGAGGCACAGAGATTAAGCTCAGCACACTGCCATCGACTTTGCCACCGTCTGCCCCAGCAGAGCTGGGCTCTCCCGTGCTGAACAGGAATCCCACTGATTTCTGCTCCTCCCCGCTGACGTTTAAGGGACGCTGAGCTTCGTTAGCGGGGCGCAGCACAGCAGTAACCCCTACGAGCCACACACCGCTGTGACCTCAAGAAAAAAAAGTATGAAAAAAAGTATGAAAAACTACATTTCAGCAAGAGACAGACCTGAAATAACTCAAACCCAAACTATTTTCACACGGGATTTTTTTTCCCCCTTTCCCAGGGCATTTTACTTCATGTGAAATGGCGAAGATTGTGAGAGTCTGGAATTCAGAAGCAGAGCCAGAGAGGAGCGGTGCTGCAACAGCGATGTGGGAGTTGCAGGCGTCTGACACCAAGCCCTAGTTTGGAGCTAACACCTACTGAAACGCAGGAAGATAGAAATGAGGATTTCAGCGTGAAGCCTTAAACACATTAAAATAATATCTAAGCAGCAGTTATTTCAAACTGTGCTTCTCTTTCAAACAGGCACACATCCGCCTCTCTAAAATCGTGCGTTGGGTAATAAAACGGAGTTAGATTCACCAGCAGGGAACGTTTGGCTTTGTTACTGGAGAAATGCCACGCAAAGGAAGGAGAGGGCTCGGCTCCAGCACCCCTGAGATCCCAAGAGGCAGTAACGGGGAGGTGCAGCCCCTCGCTGCCCGCCCCAGGACCTTGGCACCAGCTCACGCCACCTCGTAGCAGAGGCAATCAGAGCCTATTCTCCACGAAGCACTCGAAGAGGCACTTCTTAGAAGAAGATGGAAAAAAAAAATGAGCACGCTGCTTCACCGAGGAGCACGCAGCCCTCCGGAGAAATAAGGAAAGCAGCGCGAACGCCGGCAGCTCCGCTGTGCCGAGGGATGTCCCTGCAGTCGCTCCTCGGAGGGGCTCAGCAGAGTGCCGAGAGCTAACCCAGCGGTGTTTACCGTAATAATCCTCCGAAAAACAACAGAAAAACAACAACAACAGACAAAAGAACAAATCCAAGCACCTCCTTCGCCCCCCGAAAAGCACAGAAGCAAGCTGTCGCTGAAGGCAGTGGTCGCGCTGATCAAGGGGTGGCATTTGTCCTCTTGCTGGGCCACCAGCCACAACCGGCAATATTTTTTAGAGACAGAGGGAACCGATCACAGGAGCAGGAGGAGAGACAGAGGGAAGCGCCCACCTCGCCCTATCCATCCTCTGTCCTGGCCCGCTGGGTCCAGCCACGCACCCACGGAGCGGGACGGCCCCCGTTGAGCTTGACCTTCCCTTGGTTGCCACGAGGAAGGACCAGCAGCCAACTGCAGCCACATCACGAGAGCAACGATCGTCTTCTGCGTCACCAAACCTACTTTGCGGAGGAACAGGAGCCAGCCAGAGTGCTTTTCAGCAGGGTTTGAGATGTGCTTTAAGTGCCGGGACAAAAAGCTTTCATTACTCTGTTGCTAGCTCCTTTCCGGCCTCTTCCATCCCAACGTATTACTTTCTAAATAACAGCTGCAAACAGAAATAGGCATAAAAAAAAAAGGCATAAAAGCCATTTTCTTCTCACTTCTGGATATTTACCGCATCCTTACAGAGATGAGATGATTCTGTCAGATGCTCCGGTCTTTTATCTTCGTTTCAGGTGCTAAAACCTTAACCAGACGCAAAACCTTCCCCGATCTCCCTCCGCCAGACTGACGTTCATTTGTGATTTGGCCATTGCTCATGGGAAAAGACATCACTCTACAGGTGAATTTGCCTTTCTAAGGGCAAGCTGAGAGATTCCTCCTTTGTATTTTGTCCTCTAGACACTGAGATTCGGCATTTCCTACAAACAACACCATTTACGAGCGCCATTTCTTTCCCCCAGGTCTATGGAAAGGTTAATTAACCCTAACCAAAAAAAAAAAAACAGTGCCAAGTTTATTAGCATGGTCATGATGACCGTAATTATAATTTGAGTGTTTGAGCTTTCCATGAAATTCGGTTCCATGTGTTCAGCCTGTACGCCTGAGATATGCTCAGGGGGTGGGAAGAGGAATTAGATTTAGACCCTTTCAGAAGCAAACCCCAAAAGCAATGAAAAGGAAGGAATCACGCCTCTTCCCAGACAAAAGCCTTTCCTCTCAGCTCCTTCTCTGCTGCCCCAGGCCATCCTCCTCCAGCAGTGATATCTCCTGATTATCCCTCGTGGCAGCAGGGACGTCTTGAAAACCCTCCTTTTAAAGAATCCCAGGTATTTTTTTAATTAGCTTTTAAACAAAACCCACGTGAACCAACTAACACAACAAACCAGATGGCCACCAGAAAGATGAGCTGAAATACATCCGGCATTTCTTTCACAACTTTTATCTTCCCATGAAGACTGCAATGGATCGTGAAGCTGTTCATCGTAACAGATATTTCTAAAAGGCACTTCAAGGTTGAAGCAGGTATTCTTTGTTAAATTTAAAGAAAAAAATCAATAAATTAACAGAGAGGGAAAACAGTTGGACTAGAACGGAAATCAATGTAATGGGGTTCTGTGTTTAGGTAACTCCAGAGCTACCCTGTTCTTTAAAACCTTTTTCAGTCATCTCCCTCTTAAGAAAAAGTCGTGAAACAAGGTGTTTTTTTCTTCTTTTTGTTTTTCGTAGAGCAGGATCTGATCATCGTTGACGAACAAATATTGAAGTGCTGCCAGCTGACGGAGACCACAAAGCGGAGGTCTTATTTTTAAGCGTGGGTTATCGACTTTCACTGCAGCTTCCATATGCAGGGGATGGGATTCTTCTTTTCCGACCTTAAATTTCCACGTGTTTATGAGACATCCTTGATAAAGACACGCAGTCTGCCACTGAGAATCCATCTGCAAGCATTCCCAGCACTCATGGAAAGACAAAGGCATTCGTTTACAAGCAAATAATGCAGGAAGTTGTCTTAATATCTAACATCTTCCTTTATCTTAGCCACCTACTAGTGTTACAGCATGGTGAAATGGCCAAGACAGCCGCCGTTACTCTGCTCACAATTAGTGCTGCGTAAAAGCAAGCTGGGGTTTCGGTGGTTTCACTTCCCACATCACAAAAGCAGCAGACCCAGAGCTGTGCCCTGCTGAACGTGCAGGATGGATCCTTTTCCTTGGCCCCCTCTGTTTAACAGCCCATTCAACCACGTATCGATGATTTTCTTCCGATAACCCTTTCCAAATATAAAACTGAAGATTAATTTGCATCATTTCTAGTAAAAACATTTTTAAATGACTGGCTAGGGGTTCTCATAATGCCAAGGAAATCCCGTAGGAAATTATCCTAGGGAATGCCAACTCACTACAGCACACGTTTGGACTGGAGTTGCTAAGAACATCTGAAAATATCTATTTAATGTTGGTTTAGCGTTTCGTTTTGTATTTTTTTCGAATGCAGACTCCAAAGGCTGAGCTCTTGACTTCTCAGCAGCTCCAGGTCTGCAGCTGCCTTAGATGAACCCTGGATTACACGGTAGTTTCAGAACCACTCTCTCCCTCCCTCCCACCCCACCTGCTATCCAAATCGTGAGCCACCCATGGCACCACAATTTCTTCTTCCACCAATAAAGGTCTCCTTTTCCTTCGCTCAGCCTGGGGAGTCTTTTCTCGGGCTCTCAGCTGGAATGAATAGATAATAGCAGCTCTGACACATTAAAACGTTTGCCTCGCACGAGACGGAACGATGCCTAGGTGCGCCGCCACTACGGACTCGAGTTTCATTTCTCCACTCGATTTCCTCGCGGCAATGAGCTCGAGTCCCCCTGTTATTATGCGGCGCAGCAGATTACAGCTGGGCTGGCACCATCGCCATCAGAACAAACCGCCCGGGCAGCGCGTACGCTGCCTGTCTCCTTCCATCAGCGGGGCTGTAGGGATCTGTACGACACCGTTCGGTTCCCTCCCGAAAGGAGCCATATGCCTGTCTTTCAAACCAGCGGTAAAATGTCGTGAAAAACCAAAAAAAAACCTGCACTGTTTGCGTGCAGGGTGAACATACGCCTTCCCATACACGAGTATTTTAGGAATTAAATCCATCAGCGATGGACGTAAGTAAAAAGGAAGCTCTCGGAGAGGAATAAATATGAGGGGAAATGGAGATAAACACATAATAGCAGCCTTAGACTTACGGCTTGTCATTAAGGCAAGGCACTCTGCAAATTAGTCATTTGCCCCCTCCCTCCCTCCAGAGGGATTTCATTAATAAGAGCAATAATATGAATAGTAAAAATAAAACAAAATGGGAATTATAAATGGCAACAGCGCTATAGTTATTACAGCTACAGCTATCACTATAAAAACTGCCTTTATTTATGCATACAACATGGTTAGCATTATAGGATCTTTAAAAGACACCAATTAAAGATATTTAATATATAGAGAGATAAAATTAAACCATCCTCCTCCTACTCCACAGCATCCTGCTTTATTTTTCTGGGACAAAAATTTCCTTCTCGACATTAAGAGCTGGAGGTCACTCTGGGGAAAAAAGCCTGTGTGTTCCAAAATTAAATACACCGAGAAGGAAAAGCACTGCCTACGTGAAAGTTACGGAGACTTTTCTCTTTTTCCTAGGGGAATCAGACACAAGGAGAAAGCTTTTTTCAAAAGGGAATCCTTACCCTCTCTGGGATGAGCCTGAACTTGTGGTGGCAAGCCTTCGGCTGCACACTCTGCTAGCATTATATTACAAAACTACGTCCTTCATCAAACCCACCAAAATGAAAACGTAATGGCTTGCACCTCCTTACCGCTGGAAAGCTTTAATTAAAGCTTTAAAAATTAAAACATTTTGCGCTTTTTAATCAATTTCCCCCTCCCTTTGAGTTGTACCCTGGATATCACTGGTAAAAAAAAAAGAAATGAATGTAATTAAAGCCTTCATTCAATTCCATACCCTGTATCTGTGTTGGTTTTTTTTCTTGCTTCTGCGTCAGATCTAAAAGACTGAGGTGTGACGAGACAGAAAACCAGAGCTCACACTTTTGTTTAGCCTTAAAACATGCTTCTCCATCATCTTTATGTTCTACGAATGCTCCGATAAAAATGTGTGAAAGCAAAATATAGCAACAGTTTAGACTTCCATGTATTTTTTGTTGTTTTATGGACACAAAAGGATATTCAATGAGTGATGCACAAGAAAACAAGGCATGGGCTTAGCTTGGCTGGCATTTTTGGGGGGTATAGGGTTGACGGTTTTGGGGTGGAGATGCACCTTTTGTCACCTTACCCTTATTAGAACAAGAGGACAACAGCTGATGGGAAAGGGCTTCTGGAAACCCGAACAGGCTGCCTGCAGCCTTCAGGGAGACAAGAACAAAGATCACCCCTTCCAGACACACGCAACAACAGCGTTTTACAACAGGGCTGCTTCCCCTTCCCGTGACTGCACGAACTGCTGCACTGCTGCTCTCTTTTTTTTTTTCCCCCCCCTGGGCTCCAGGTGGCTGAAACCTGCCAGCAAACGGGGGCTCCCCACAAGTCATCCGCGAGATCAAACCCGAGCAGAGCAGAAGCCATCGAGTCCCCCCAGAGCATCCAGGGCCCGAGCTGTCACTCAGCTTCTGCTTCGAAGGGAAATAAGCTTTTCCCTTGGCACGACTAAAGGCTCCGTCGGCGGAGCAGAGTAGCTGATGCTTGCTGTCATTTAACGCACGGCAGCGCTCCAAAAACATAAAAGTTACTACACGGAGGAATTCCCCGAAATCATTTAGGTCCTTGCTTCCTGAGAGGACGTCTGCAGCTTCAGCTAGAAAATGGCACACGACAAATTTTGATGCAGAGGAAGTGAAGGATGCGAAGCCCGTGAGCTGTAGGGTACCTCGTGGTATCCCGATGGAATTGTCCTGTGAAAAAGGAATAGCAAAATACGATGCTAGAGAAAGCTGAAGGTGAAGGACGTGGTACAGACCAGATGTTTGCAGTCTTCAGTAATTTTAGCAAGCTTGTGCTTGCAGAAAAAGATACACCGATGGGAAAAATACATCTATATTATCTTTTTCCTCCAGCGGTGTACTACAGCTATTCCCTAAAACGAAAACAAAACAAAACAAAAATTCAACAACATCTCCTCAAATTCAAGAGGCTGCTAAAAGCTCAGATCCACCACCCAGGCTGAGCTTTTAAAACAAAACGCCTGCCCTTATTTTTAGCTTTCTCTACAATTTCAGCATGTTTGCAGAGAGCATTAGTCTTCTCGGAAGCGGAGGGTAAAAAGCAAACAGAACACCAGGAGTACTGGAGAAATGCTGCTCTGAACGTTAAGGAACAGTCAATCTCGAGTCCAGCACACGCAAGTCAGACCCAAATCTTCACTTTCCGATATCAAACAGCTTACGAAGACTAATAAGGTTCTTGGAAGTTATCAAACTCTGTTCATGACAACCCAAAGTAACGCAGAAGCCACGAGAATCCCTTTCTTGGTATTAGGTCTAAACCCGAAGGGACACAATACGCCCGCGGCTGGAAGGAGCTGTACATAAATTCATGCAGCACACCAGTCTTTTCCAAAGGAGTAGATTTTATGCGAGTCTTAAATTCAGGCTTAGACAATGAGAAAATTACTGCTTGATACTTTGCTCCTTGCTGGTGTTTGCGAGAAGCTGGGCGCATGTTCAGAAAACGAACAGGTAGCAAAAAAAAAGTCCCATTGATTTTCCTGTGAATTCCCCGAACGAAGCGGCAACAGATTTTTGTCTCATACATTAAAATCTAGCTGAGCCCTGACAACACATCATAGACAGAATTTCAATCTGAAGCCTTGTCACACATAAGCAATATGTTGATTGCTCTAAGCAGCGATTCCTGTGCCATCATCGATCAAGATGCTAGATGATAACGCGTCTTCCCATGCTATGCAAACACTAATTTTATTTGCTGTCCCACTACAGAGGTCAGGCACAACTCCAGCGTCTGCCTACATGAGCACAAGGCTTGCTACCTTTCCAATAATGAGCTCAAAGGTCTGTTTCACTTTGCACCCATCAGCAGAAGTTGCTTGATCAAGGACTTGTCGTTTTTTAGACCCAACAGGCAACCCCTCAAAGGAAGAGAGACGACTACTCAAAGGAGAAAAATAAAAACGGGCTACAGCCACAATCTTTTTACCTGGTCCATCCAGTCTCATGGTATTCCTTTTGTGTTGACTTCTTTGTTCCCTATTACGTATCACAAAACAATTACGTTTGGCTCTGGCAACGTTTATTTTTAATCATCCCTTATCAAGCCAGATGAGAAAAGACACCTATCCTTGGGGACATAAAAGTAATTTAATTCAATGTATTAGCAAATCTTTCCCTTATTCCATGATCTCAGGATCAATCTGTCAGAGGAAAGAAAAATAACAAATAAAGGATTTAAAGCAACTAAGAGCTGCTTTCTTTTAAAGGCTCAGAGAAGATTCTGCTATTACCCCCAGCAGGGTCTACATCATACAGTAGATTATTTGGCCACTTTAGGGCTTGAGTTATTTGCCAAAACCAACAGTAATGGATCTCTTGAAAGGAAGGCGAGACTAAACGGAACCACTAGATCACTTAAATTTAAAAAACAAACACAAAGACTGAAAATCTGTTTTGAAACGTATGCAACAAGTCAGAAAGAGAAGAATTACAAAATTAACTGAACGTCCTGGCACCTTTGTCGCAACCAAGGGACTACGTAGGAAGTATTTTGGGGATAGAACAACGCAGGTGGAGACACCCTTGTGCAGAAGGCTGGAAATAAATAATAATAAACCTGCATTTAATTTTAAAAGATGGAGACGATCCATCGTAATTAAACAAAGATGAGAATAACGCAGCCCAAGCAATGACCCACATAGGTGGTTTGGACAATCGCCTTCGGATTTGGCTTCTGCCTTTGGGCTTCGCTTGGGAGAAACGCACGATGATGTTAATTAGCACCACGCTGCTGGTGAGTTGGTCATGTTTCACGCTAACGACTTCAAAAATCAGCAGGAAGCCAAATTTTGAAACCACAACAAAATTAAGTTCCTACCGGATTAGCTGTTCAAGACCAAAAACGAGGAAGGTCAGAACTCGGGAGTTTAGAAGTAGGAAATCTTCTTTGGTTAATTGCAAAGAAATAATCCTTTAAAGGCAAATATGTGCAACGTGACCCCCCACTCTCCAGCCTCTTTTATTTATTTATTTATTTGAGAAGGGAATAATCTACACGTGGATTACAAAGATCTCTGGCATTGCCAATGCCTTCTTTTTCCCCTTAACACAGCACTCCACCGATCCAAACGAATAAGATCTAGGCATTTCTAGGGCAGCCATAAGGAACGAACACATGGCGGAAGCTTTTTGCCAGCTTCTCAAGCCTTCATCTGTTCCTTTTCAAGAGCAGCCCACAAAATGCACATGCTCTGCGATGTATACGTGTGGCAGGGGAGCCTCATTTAACACGCTCACAGTTTGATCCACAGTGACAACAGAGTCCTGTTTGCACGATTCCCTCCTCCTCTGGAGGAAGACGAGTTGATCCGCGCCATACATTGCTTACGCTCGTGTCAGTTTCTCCAGGGCAACCAAAAAATTTACTGGTTTTGCCTCCTAAAGTTTATTAACTTACGCCACGGATCACGTACCAGAGCTGGAAAGCTCTGCAGTCTCCCAAATTTGTCTTTATTCCCAGCTGGGTGGAGAAGAGAGGTCCTCCACCGTTGACCAAATGCAACAGGAGTCACAGAGACCAAGGCCACGAAGTTTAGAGTTTGCATTTTCTCAAAATAAAAAAATAAAAATAATGCTCCTACGAGCATCAGAGCAGCTCTTGGTAGGATGAGGATTTCACAGACCTCAAAAATTTCAGCCGTCTGCCCAAACTTTACAATTTACTGTCGGATTTTCAAATCAACGAGGGGACAGAGCACATATGCGTGCCTTACCTTTTGCTGGATCCTTGGTATCGTTTTTCTAAAGAATATTTGTAGCCTTACAACACGTTTTAAATAAGCAGCCTGCTCAATGGGGGTAGCTTCAGTTGCTGCGATTTGATACGGAGTAAACAAAACGAGCCTGGTTCTGCTCATCGGACTGTTCGAAAATATAGCACAGGAGGCAGTGAAAAACGACCAGTCATTTCTTTTCTCCCGACTGATACAGATCTTATTTATTCTCCCTTGTAATGCGTGAATGCTGCGCCGTGCCCTATTTTGTCTTCTGCCTCAATTAAAATGTAAATTTCTGCAGCCCGTCTCTGTAATTCCAAACTGCTCCAGGCAGGGGAATTTAAACAGCTTTTAATAAAACCAACTACAGATGCTGCAATACGACTCCTTTCAGACATTTGAAATCTGTATTTTTAATAGTATTCTGTGTATTGCGCAATTATGGCATTGCTCTGGACTTTCCCATTGAAAGCAGGATGTGGAAAGACCACGCATGACCCAATAAATAACGGGCAAAATCCCAGCTAGAAACACGCATACACACCCAAATACACATATCCATCTCCCAACCTCAAGAATTATGTATATTAATTGATGCTTCTTTCACTTTCAGAAGATGCAATACCCTTTGGCTTTAGTTTGGGTACTAGAGCTTGCAATCTTTACGCTCTCAAAGCCTTTTTACCAGCCAGGATCTACCACAGATCTCTGACAAATTAAGAATCCACTAACCTGCAGTCATGAGAAGTTGCCCTGGATATTCCTCATTTGTTTCTTTCTACCTCTCGTATAAATTCTGTAATGCTGTGAGGTTCAAATGCATCCTGTTGAGTTAATGTATTTAAAAGTTAAGAGTTGCACTTGATTTTACAATATGGGAAGCACTCTTGAAGGGCTTATTTCCAACACCGTTAGAGATAGGTGGGTAGTTAAGACTGCAAACTCAATCATAACTCAGAATAAACCCCCACCCCATCACGCATCCAGGATAAAATCCTTACACCAACAAATCCTGGACATCTCCTTCCATGATGCACGCGATACATTGCGTGTATAGAAGTGGTCACGAAGAAATACAGGAGCTACAAAAAGTCCCAGTCACCAAAAAATAAGATTTACTGCTAAACAGGAACAGAGGTCAGGACACCCATACAGATTGATTAGATTTGTCCCAGACAAAATCCTACAAAGGATGCCCCAAAATATTTAAGTTAACCAGCACTGAGACCTACAGCTTATAAGTTTTATGCAAATTGTCCGCATTACTCTTTAAAGCACAGGAAAGTATATGGAAATAAAAAAGTTTTTTTTGTTTGTTCTACTTTGCTCGAATAACTGGAAAACAAATGTTTCATTCAGACCCTACCAGACTTGCATGGAGACAAAGACAGTTCCGTGACAGATAGTGGTATGTGGTGTTTGTTTGCTACCTAAATTAGTACTCCCAGATCTCATTCTAAATTGTGTCACCTCCACGCCTTGCACTGACAGTTTGTTATTCACCTGATTTTCCCCCAGCAAATATCAGAAAAGGTTAAAAAAAAAAAAAAAAAAAAAAAAAAAAAAAAAGAATAAAAAAAAATCCCGAAGAGCTATCAGCAACAATGTCACGCCGAGCAGCTAACAAGACATGAAAATTTGGAAACCTGATTTCTAGCTGGGATGCTCTGAAATGACAAACTGGAGAAAAGAGAGCTTGTAAGCAAGGTGCTGCTTTCAGCCCCCACCTGCACCTGCAGGGCACCCGGGGCTCCCCCGGCATCTCCCCCCATCCGGGCTGGAAAGCATTTTTAGTTTCAAATTGAGAAGTGAAGCCCGTCTGTTTTCGTAGTCAAAGAAACGACAAAGCAGTAACTGCCAGTATTGAAATTTTAAAAATTAAGGAGAAAAAGAATTCAACCAAGTGACATTCGAGGGTCTGAAATCTCTCCTTTATCAATCTCAGATTCAAATGAGCTGACGAGGATGAATTCGCATCATATTGGTATTTGTAGTTCCAAAGCAAGGGGGAAAAAGCTGAGAATGTAAATCTAGGCATAGCAGACGTTTGTCCACTTCCCCTGAAGATATCCTTGGTTTGCACTCACCCCGGTCGAAGTGCAGTGCTCAAACTGCAAGCCCGGGCAGGGGGCTGATTTGCGCACGTGTCAGCAGCTGAACGAGGGTCAACGAGCATCATTTTGGGGAAACGTTGATGAAGAATGAGGACAGGAATCGTGTATCTAAACAGAGTCATCAAGCACCATCTGAAATACCCAGAAATATTTCAGAAGTAGGCAGATACCACGTGGGAGCTGTAGGATACCTGGTACTGACCTGGAGTAAAAGCTGGCAGCCAGAAACACGAAGCAAGGAAGTCCCTGCTTGCCCTTAGCACAGTGTCCTGCTGATTTGAATCCAGATTATCATCCTGTTAATAAACTACAAGGATTGAGACTTCCATGCATTCATTTCAACAGCACCCCACGCTGCAGAGCTCCAGTACACTATTGCAAAAGGTTACCCGGTATGTATGATTTACGGAGGAAATCAGTGATGAATTTTCCAGCACAAATACTAAGGACCTTTATCCAAGGTGCAAAACACACGGGAGAAAAAGAACACACACAAAGCACTCGTCTCTGAGAGGCTCAGCTTAAAAAGTGAAAAAGCTCTTATGTAAAGAAAATATTTTTTCTGTATCTTTGTTATTACAGAAGTATTTTTTTTTCCAAGTCTAATAAATATCAAAAAAATATGACCTTCTAATTATTATATTAGAAGAAAAACGTAATCATCTTCTTTGAAAAGGTCAAGGACTTGCTAATTAGCTTTAATTCTGTTAGAACAGGCTGAGGTTCTTGAACCAAAAATAGAGCATTAAAAAAAATAATAAAGGGTTTCTTTGTGAAGTTTGCAGGTATTATATTTGAAACCTAGGTAGCATACCACTGTGTTTGGTGTTGTTTTTTTTTTTGTTTTGTTATGGTTGTTTTGGTTTGTGTGTGTTGTTTTTTTTTTATACCCAGATACCTTGGCAATCAATTCCCTTGGTGTTGAGACAGAAAGGATGAAATGCTGTTCTATAAGAGAAAAGCTGTAGTACTCCTCCCAAGTTTTCTTCTACCTATTGATTCAGAATTAAACCCAAAATTGATTCACAAAATTCATTTTTGCTCAATGAACTTATGCTTTGATATACTGAAGGCTTTACGTGCCGTGCTTGCGGTGCTCAGGAGAGCACAGAACCCCTCAGAAGCTGGCTCAAGGAAGATGCAGGCATCCCTTTCCATGTTTCTAATAAACTACAAAATTGCTCCTTTGAATTATTGCTTTTTGTAGGGCATTATTTCATTATAAGTAAAGCTTCAGATGAGGTGAAGCAAGCACGCCAGGCTGGGGCTCAGACATTGCTGCTGCCCTGTACAGGAGCACCCTTGATGCCCTCATCACAGGGGGTGTGACAACAATATTGCCTCAAATAAAAGTGCCTGAAACAGTAAATCAAAACTTTGAAGTTTCACCACCAGTGAAAAAGATACATGAAAAATAAAAATTTAAAAAAAAAAAAACAACTTTGCATCAAACGTGCAAGTATCCGTTGGTCCAGAAAGGGAGAATAACTGCAGCCTGGCAGCTGGGGCTCCAAGATCCAGGTTCCACACCAGTTAAGAAATAATTTTACATAGAGAATAGAAAATATTCTGCAGAAAGTAGAGAAGCCTGCATGCTAGCCTATGAGGTCAGGTTTTCTTGTTCTTATTTTCTGGCCCCAGGATCCTGTTTACCACCGCTCAGCAGCCTGGTTTCAGGAAGATGGAGAACACCCAATGTTCTCATAGCAAATAAGTTTTAAGCATATGGGACCACATATTCAAACTCCCAAGCAGAATCTCTTAAAGGAAGGCATACCACAAGGAAGAAATACCTCACGTTTAAAAAAAGAAAAAAAAAAAAAAAACTATCCTAGCACCAAATAAGGAGGCAATACAGTAAAGGTAAGATTAAAGCTAAATCAGGAGGCCAGAAGACCCTTTCATGTAGACAATTGATACAGCTATCTTTACTCTTGCTTCTCCAGAAAGGAAGAGTTATTTAATTTATTAATAAATAATCTCCGAGCAGCTGAAGAAAGAAGTGGTCAGAGGAGATCCATATACAGGGCATAATTCCTCTTTTCTCTCCCTGAGGTGAAAGAAGGCAAGAAAAACATCCTCCCTTTCCCCATCAGCGCACTGAAGACAAGGACGAGGCTTCATTGTCACTAAACCCTTGGGGAACAAGGTGGTGATGTCTCTTCTTCGACCAACCAGCCCATTTAGGACCCGTTCTGATTTACTGATTTACCTGACACCATGGAGTAGAGAGAAGCAGCCCCGTGAATTATTATTTGAGCTGCAGGACTGATGGGCAGGAGAGAGCAATGGATAAGCCTCAGCGTTTAGCACAGCCCTGCTTGCAAATCCTTTCTGTCCCTGGCTGAACTGTTCCTTCTTCCTCCTGGTTTTGTTTTGAATGCAGAAGAAGCAAAGTTAACAGTCTGCTGCCCCACATAGACAAGATATACGGCCAAAGAGACGTTCAGCACTGCACTCAATGATGCATTTGAAGATAATGGGGCACAACAAAGACACAGAGCAGACTTAAATACAGACGCTGAATAAATATCGTTTCTGCTTCTCAGAAGAACTTAGCAGGGCCAAAAGCAAACACAAAGGATGCTGCGTGAAGGGGAACAGGAAAACAGAAAAGAAGGGGAAGGAATAGAGGCTAAGCTAGGTTGTGGTTTCCTCTGAGCTTTTTTTTTTTTTTTTCTTTAAGTCAGAGAGACCCTCACAAAGACACATTTATAAGCTGCTCAGAATTGTTATCCTTCTCTTCTGAAGATAAGGACTTAAACCTTGCAGGTCTGATAGAAACAAGACTCCTGCTGGCTGCAGGGGAGATTTTTGGTAGCGTAAAACCGTAGAGATGTGCGCGATCTCTCAGACGACTTCCCTCAAATATTTTCTGTGTCTTCAGGAGTCAGCCAAACCATGCCTCTTCTACGGCTGGGAAGTCACTAGGAAATGGAGGAATTTGGAAATCCCTTGCATTAAGCTGACTATACGTCCAATGACACCGAGCTCCCTGGGTTTCTGGGCAGGCAGCGGGGGAGCAAAGTGTTAAATCAACCTCATAAAGCAACTAATCAATCGGGATGGGAAAACTCTTCAAGGGAAAACTGCGAGGACATGTAACAATAGCTGCGAAAAATAAAAAGGTCTGAAACAGCCCTGCTAAAAATTGAGTGTAATACAGAAAATTGTTTTTCTGAGTAGAAGCTGAAAGAGCACACTGAAGAAATGTCTCCGGGAAGAAAAACACCAAATAACATCTTCCCCCCTTCCAAATGTGAGGAGAAAAGAAAGAGTGGGGCCTACCCTGTCTACATTTAGCAGTAATAACAGTATTAGTATGCCAGTCCTAGATGGCCAGCATACATATGCTCCCAGAATGACTTTGTTTTACAAGTATGCCTTGTATGCAGTGCTTAATAAGGCCTTTTAGGCCTAATAAGGCCTTTTGTGGACATGAAGCCTTCCCAGGCTTCCCGATGGCTTCCCAGGGTTGGGAAACAACCCACACCCAAATCCAGGACGAGATTCAAGTCCTTTGGCAACCCGCTGACCCCACACGAGGGAAGGCCGCGGAGGCCGGAGGCGGCCGGGCCTAGTGCCCACGACCAGGTCACCCAGTGGTGGGACCGCAAGGCCCAATCCGCCATCACCAGCACCCAAATTTAACCAGCAGGGCTGAGGGGAAGAGCCATCACTAACCTTACTTCCCTTGTTCTCCACACCAGTACCGTCAAAACCAATCCATTTTTGCTTTAGAAGCTGGTTCCTGTGATTTCAGTTTAAGTAATAAAAGAAAATCCAAAGCCTCGCTGGGAAACTGCTAAATCTCCTCATACTTGTCAGTTGAGCTCTTCCATCGCAAACACCAGAGCAAGGTGCAGGCAAATGAATTTATAAGTCTAGAAAACTATTTCCTGCATTCCCAAAGTTATACAGGCCGATATGAAACATGCTCAGTCTCCTAAATCACTTGATATATTAATTTCATTTTCAAAAGTCCTGGCTTAAAAAAAATATGTATTTGATCAACCATTTGATTTTATTTTGCCTTTTTAAAGGAAAAATAATTTTATCTAAATCATTGTCTTTGTGAAAGCAACTATTTAAACTATTAGATCTTTCATTTAATAAATGCAATCATGTCTGTGACAACATTGTATGAAAACATACCGTGGGCAAGGCTGTCTCTCTGTGCCAGCTCTACCTGCCAAATCCATTTATAAATGTGGATTACAATATGAAACCAAATTGTATCGTTAACTCAGGAGGTCACGGACGTTTTATATAATCTTACAAACCGAGGCCCTAAATGGAACAAATCTATTTGCCTTCAAATATGAAGTCTGCTATACCCGACAGCGTGCTTAGCTAGCTGTGCTCTCTGAGATGATGTAAAGACCCTCCATCCTCAATGCACAGGCACTCATTTTATCACTGTCCTAGACAGCCACAGAGAAATATTTGTCTTTTTTATGTGCACCTACAGAACCAAAGAGAAACTCCCAGCTTGTTTGGCAACCAGAACTCAACAGGCAATTCACCTGATGCTCACAGTAAAAAAAAAAAGAAACGTTCGACTAGGACATCAGCACAGGCAAGCTGTCCCCATTAAACACTGATAGCCTTCAGGACAGGAACTGCTTAAAGCTGGGAATTATCGCAGTGTGTTGTATTTTTATTTTTTAGAAGGTTTTTTTTTTTTTTTTAGGAGAATGCACCCATAAACAATCCTACGACAGACCGCAGGCACTGTGGCACAGCATCTGCAGAAGGAACCGCAGCCTGTCCTTTGGAGACAGACCTGCGTGCAGCAGTTTAGTGTAACCCTTTATCCAGCTGGGTCATTCTTTTCACTCCTTTCCTACTGACATCATTTTTAAAAAACCTGTGATAAACAAGCTACTTGTACAGCAGAGGAGGAGAGAGTGGGGAAATAATTAAAATCATCAGTGCTTACTGGAAAAAAAAATCAAGTGTGGAAGCTATTTCTAGCCCACAGATCATCAGTGACTTCCAGCCACACTCTTCCCTTTGAAATTTTATTCGTCTCTGGCTTCTATGACTCTCTTCTCGCCCAGGTCCCACTGTTTTTATAATTATTTCCGAAACGCATCTTCCCTTTGCTCCTAGCCTCCCTGCGACACGCGAGCTTGCCCTCGACACGGCTCTGGCTGCATTTGCATAATGCTTCACACCGGGGCAGCGATGCAGCCTCCAGCCCCAGACCTGGGCTCAAAGATCACCTCTTGTTCCACCCCAGACATCTGTCTGCAAAAGCAAATAACGTTGCCCGTGGAGAACAGCTATTACAGCATCCCCACTCACAAAATAAGTGGCATCTTAGACTCCTCAAAGGCTTTTACCTGGGGAAAGCAGCACGGAGCAGTGTCTCGCCCGAGGTCTCAGCAGTCACTCTGTGTAGGTGGGCACTGAAGACAGACTTGGAGCTGAAGCTTCCCGAGAGCTATGAGGCACAGGAACAGTCTGGACAGAGCTGCAATCCTATGCGTTTACATGCAATAAAAACCAAGCTTTCGTCTGAAACAGCTTTGTCTCTCCTGCTAGCCTCATGGTTCAGAAAGCGCTCTCAGACCAAAAGTCATGAGATGCCTAGCGGGGGCCAGCTTCATCTGACAGCTACCTCCATAGCCTCTACTAGAAAAATATTCAAAGCACTATTTTTAAAAGATACACTCATCAAGAGCATTTCATATAACTGAGTTTAAAAGTTCATTTGCTTTAAGTATCAAAAGCATCCGCACCATGAACGAATACATTTTTCCATTATTTAAAGACTGTGGGGGAGAAAATATATACAGCCACCGGTTAGTCCCTAGTGCTAAGCTAATTGAGTTGCAGCCTCTAGGATTTCTACATTTGGAATAAAAACATTAACTAAAATTAATACTTTTTTTTTTTAATGAAGCTATTAATAAATGATTCAGACTTCAAACGGATCCTGTTTTGTGAAGACCTACATTTTAAGCTGCTGAGCACAGAAGTCCAGCTCATTTTTTGAACAATAAGCAATTTACAAAAGGAACAATCAAAAGTTAAGCACAAAGAAATTAAAATTAGCCTAACAAAAGAGAGCCCTGCTCGCAGCACCGTAAGACTGTGCTAATGGCACTCGGGTAAACAGGACCGCTTACATAAAACTTAAGTCAAATTTGGTGGAAGAAATAATGAAAATGGAGATTATTGGACGGATCTATTTTGAGAACATTATTCTGGAAGGAAGACTAACTCATTTTACCCCTTATTCCAACCAACATCAGCGTGTTTGCCTTCTCTCCAGCTCCAAAATGATGCTACAACAAGCTGGGAGCCTGAAAACGACCCCAAACACTTGGGGACACAGCTCATCCCCAAAAAGCACCCAAAATCCACGTCTTCTGTGCCCAAAAGTGCTGTTCCTGTCTTTCCGCACCTTGGTGGGATTTCTCTTTCATCCTTAAACCTTCACCCTCGTGCTATCCTGCCTTCAGAGATCTGCCTTTGCCAAACAGCCGATCTTTTCTAAGGCTGCTTTGAAAAATGCAGCTAAAATAAACGCTTTAAAAATAGCTTGACACTTGGACGAGGGTCTCCAAATGATGGATAGAGCAATACAGCCCTACCCAGAGAGGGTATGAGTACAGGTCAGAACCACAAAGCAAAGACACACTTTCTATTTTTGCTGTGCTTTTCCTTTCTGTGCATGGCTTTCTATCAGGATTAGTGGAGAAGAGCTGAAAACTGCTATGAGAGCTCCTCCCCATCTCAATTTTCTCTTTTTTTCCCCCAAAACTGCATGCAAATAAGGACAATGGTTTGAATATTTCAACTATTTTCCCTCTTCTCTTATTCTGGGTAGTTACAAGAGGACCTCAAAAATTACATAGATAGCCTATCATTACAGCGATAAGGGCCAAGACCTTGTATCCCAAAGGTCGTTTGCATTATTTTACTCTATTTCCAATGCCACGGAAAAGACTTTTGACATGTTCTTCATGGGCTCTAGCATTTCACACTAAACACGGTGAACTTCAAGAGCTCAATACCAACTTCTCCACCTTTGTTTCTCCTCTGGCCAAGTCCATTTACCCCGCTTCATGCTATCACAACATTTACTGGCCACATTTAAGAGCCAACTGCATACCGAGGGAGATTTGGAGCAGGAGAGCAAAACAAATAAGAACTCTATAATGCTTCTAATGACAGTTAATGTGAAAGCGAAGATCTTTAATGTGAAAGCAAAGATCGGCTTTGCAATCTGGGAGAGATTCCCCATTTGAAATTCCACCATTTCACACAGATTTGCTGTCTGCTAGAATCACTACAAGAGCCAGAAATTCACCCGTAGAAAAGTGCAGGTGGGATTTGGCAAATGGACAGAAGGAAGTTTCAGACCCTGAACCGGGGCTGGCTCTCAGCTGGTGGGACAGAAGGGTCTTCGAGGTTCTTTGCTAAATAGGGTTCATTCACATCCTTTCTTTGTAATAAGCTGAAGCCAAAACAGGCACTAAATGGATGGTGAAGGTTTTAGTTAATTTTACTTACACAGAACCGATGCCTTCCAACCATTTTTTCCACTGGAGTAACTCATGCACAAGCAGAAATTCTGTTCTCCATATGAAAAAAAAAAAAAACATTCAAGTTCATAATTTCTTATTTATAAGAAGGTGGTTTTAAAACACTCATCGTTATCTCCAGTTGGCCTGCAGCTATGCTTTAATTAGGTAAATTGTAATAGAGTTGCTCGCTAACCCCATACTGTGCATATCTAATACACCTACAAGGCTTAAAAGGGAATAGAAAAAAATAGATGCTGGCCATACACAAGTCCTTCAAAACTAACTACAAAGTTATTTAAAGCACGTTAGCTGTAATACCCCATGGTATGCAGTCCTCAACACCGCTCTGCTGCTGGGGTAATAGTCAGCGAAGCTGGTTTTTCATGGAAGTTTTAAGTTGGTGTATATCTGCAAATAAAATACGATCAGCATGCAAGTGTCTGTCCATAGACGTTCTCCACCAGACAGCTTCACACCTTCCGCAGCCTCTCAGCAGTACGGGACCATGTAATACTAAGACTCTGCAATAAGATCCAAAATTGCAGGAGGGACAGAAATAATCCTCCGTTAACCGTGTAACTATACATCTAAATATACTTATGATAAAGAACTTGCTCTCTTATTGAACGTCTCCCTCGGGCAGTGCAGGAAGAAGCGATCGTGTTATTTCAAAAGCTGCAATTATTTAGCAGTCATCCCAAATTCGGTGCCAGCTTGTTTATGCAGCTCCTATGAACGATGATGCAGCCGGTGCCTAAATTGAGTTCGCCGTTTCCTTTCCCCCGGCATAGCAAACTGTTTGTCTAAGCTAATAAATGTGCGTATTAACCCAGGCACCTCGCAGGAAGTCTGCTGCGTGCCCCGCTCAATACGCTCTAGTTAGACTAATCGGAACCATTTGCTCTTTTAAGACTTTCAAGAGCCTCTCCCTTTCAACTGGGATATCACACAAAGCATCTTTAGGAATCGTGAAGAAGTACAAAAGCTGGGAAAAGCCACGGCAATAGCACTTGGTACATTTATTACGAGCAACGGGCATTTTTCAGTCTTGGACACTGTCCTCCTTTTTAATAACTGAATTTTGGCAGGTGCATTAATTTGTGTTAACTACGTAGTTTAATGGGAACCACTCCATAACTAAGCGGAGTTCACCACTCATTTCACTTAGGACCTTGTACAACGATTAATCAAACTGATGGCCAATCGCTCTTGTCACGCCGAATCCAAGCAGAGCCAGAAGGCAAAGAGAACAAAAAAAGGTCTAACGAACGCCGCTATTTATCTCACGTTATAAATGGAGAACGTGGGGAAGCACAACAGCATGTAAGCAGAGTGATTTCTCGGTACCTTTCAGTCTGATTTCCATCATCTCGTATCATTAACAGAATAGTTTTGTTGGTGGAGGGGAAAAATGACTTTGTGAAATGTTGCAGCTTTAAGGTCAGAGCCCAGGGGGAAGTTTTGCAGGTATCAGAAATGTTGAAATCAGGAAGTGCTTTCATTTAAGTACGCCTGCTAACTGCCTGGGCAACCTGTTCTTAAAAGCTACAGGTTGAAGCATAAGTTAAAAGAAGTTTTAATACAGACATCTCTTTTTTTTTTGTTACTGAGTAATGGCATTAATATGTTTTGCAAAGAGATCTGCAGGTTTGGGCTGGCGTGTAGGAAGTACCAGGATGACTTACGCTCAAGCACTTTGCTGCACAAAGTCTTCTGGAGAGCTCTGCAATAGAGCAAATCACTCCAAGGGCAAAGAGAAACCACTTCTTTTGTCACAATTATATTCATGCAGTTCTTCATTTATAGTACGAGAGAGAAAAGGCTGTTCTCAGAAGTAACCCAGCTATGAGCTCTTCTCTCCCACTGAATCACAGAAACAAACTAGAAAGAGCTGAACACCCGATGGTCAGGTGAAGCACTGAGCACCGCTTCTCTCACAGGAACCTTTCTGCTTAAAACAGTTAAAGAGAAAAAAAAAATTAAAAGCCTTTTTTTTTAAAAAAAAAAAAAAGCAAGCTGTTTAAAATGTTTGTAGACATCTGTTGTTTTTATTTCTCAAATTCTGCCAGCAATATGGAGAAACTCATTTCATTTTGTGCCTTCCCTGCTGGTCCTTTTCCATTTTGGGGGAAGCGTATAATATGCTCTCCTTCTTGGAAAGAGCACGGTGCTAAACAGTGCTAATATATTTATTGTACTACAGCATTATGAAAGATTTCTAGCATTACTACTAGCTGAGGAGGTGCACAGTGAGAGAACACGTACCTCTTTCCTGGGTTGTGCTCTTGTTTTTTCCTGCTGGATGCTCATAAAAAAAGTTAATCAATATTTAAATGTAAATACATTTCAAGTTACGCAACAATCGGTTATAAAATAATGCTAGTGCCTTTGAAAAATCAGGAATTCATAAATTAAAGGAATTTGTGGAGGCTTGTTTGCTTTGGTTTTATTCCCCCCACCCAAAAAAAAGGACAAAATGAGTACTTCAGTGCCCAGACCTCACTGATGGTCAAACTGACCCACAACAGCTAAACCTTTTTTTCTAAAAACCACCATGAGGACTTTACAGCAAGTCCACATCAACAGCAGCTCTTGCACACACAACTCATGGTTGTACTTAAAAACAAACTCAAGGTCCTACATAAAAACAAACCAAGAAGCAAGCAAGCAAACAAAGAAGAAGATGATGACTTGAGTCTCTACAAGGCAAGTAGTTTCTCAGTGTTGCTCCTGGTCAGAATTAGCTCCCAGAATTTAGGCGCCTCTATAAACCCCATTTAACACCGATGCCCATGAGCAAATAGCAATATTCGTGAGTGTATACGAAGCCATAGAGTGAAACAAGAAAAATACTTTGGAGATGGCTGAAGTAGGCATCTGGGACACCAAACCATGCCATGACCTGTTGGCCTGGGGAGCAATTGGTTGACCTGTTGGCCTGTGTGTTGGTGCAATGCTGTTTTGAAGCCTTACACCGGTAGGACTGTGCTCAGCACAGCTCTTGGTGGCTCTAGGAGAAATCAGAACATGGCCACTGCAATGGCTCTGCACATACGTACCAACACATTAAATGTTTCAAGCAGCAGAAAAGCTCTCACGTCACAAAGCAAACAGTTTCTTTAACAAGCTATACGACAGAATTTCTCTGCAGCCATTGCAGGCTGATCCACAAAATGAATACTTTAAAAATCATGCTCTGCACAGACCCAGTGCAGTTACCTTTCTATCATTCATCCTCTTTCGAATTCAAAGGGATTTGTGTACGAATATTTTCCCCTTAACCAAACCTATAGATTATGCCATGATAGAGCAATTTTCCTGTGATCAGACAAGGGTATCGCAGAACTTGTTAGGCATATTTATTTTTAATAGAATTGAATTTAAACACCATTATCAGAAACTGGAAAAGGTTAAGTTTCACTCAAGTACTTTTTACGAGTGTCACGTGCTGAATAAGTATTTGATACTCATGATGTATGGACAAGAATTACATTTTCAGAAGGGTCTGAGTTAGACACTCAACTCCCATTCCATCTGTGGCCATACCATTACCAGGATGGGCTTCCCTTTACCTGCAAGTTGGCATCCGCCTTATTATTCACAGATTTCATTAAAAAGAAAAGCCACTCGAAAACTTCCAACTGATCAAGAAGCAAAGTAAGATTTCAAACAGGCGTGGGGGAAAAAACACTACATGGGAATTCTCAAAGATCAGGCTGCTGCTCCCTTCAGTCCATCACCACTACCAGTACCAACCAGCAACCACAGCATCAGCTGGGAAAGGTTTTTGGTAGATACATGTATCATAATATGTGCAAAGTGGATGCTTCTTCCCAACAGAAAAATTAATTCAATGGTGACTTGAATGTTCCCAACCTTAATTCCGTGTTGACTTACTCCACAAATGATTTAATCCATCCTGAACTTCTCACCCACACGTGTATATATAGATATCTAGGTATACAAATACACACACAAATAGAAGAGAGACCATTGAAACCCTCTTTTCTACGTCGTTCAACATTCTCGTTATCCAATAAAACAACGCCAAGTCTTGATTCAATCTACAAACCTGTAAATCCTGAAGTTATACTCCAATAGGAAGCTCCACAGATTAATATAATCTTTCCAAGTGGAAAAAAAAAAATCATTTCATCAGCTTTATATCTGCGTCAGAGATGTTAGCGCTCGCACCTGCCCAAAATATTCTGTCTGTCTCGACGGCACTCAGTCATGCCATGAGTTTTTTGATTCATTGAGGGTGCTGGATAAGCCAGTCGTGCTGCTCAGACTGCTTGGCTGCCTGGTTTTATGTAGTTTAAGGTTAAAATCATCCATCAGAGTGTCAGGCATGTTCGTACATAACAGGAAAACTGCAAATATTTCTTTGCAAAACGCTGCTGATTCCAATACTTGCACTGACTCAGCACTGCTCCAGGGAGGCCAGGAATTTAGTTATGCATATGCTATCTTGTAGCCCTTCTTCAAGTGTCCTATTAATAAAATACTCTTCACACATCAGTCTCAGCAAGGACAGCTCCTCTCCCCTTCCATCCCTTGAATCTGTTGCCACGCTTATGTTTTTCCTCTCTTCATTTGCACCCCTCCAGAAGGCAGAACAAATCTGAGATCAAGAGCAACGGGAATTTACAGTAAAAAAAACCTGTCAGAGCTCAGACAGCTTTACCAGGGGGAAACCTGGGGTATTCTGTGGTGTTTTGCAGTTTACTGTTTGTGCCAGCACAGACCCCCGGTAGTGCCAAGAATTCATCATTTCTGTCAGAGGGTTACGCAGCTCTGCTGGTACTGTGATATTTCATCTCCTAAATACACAAAACCTTCGAATGAAGCAGCTAATAGCCTGTATCCAGTCTCAGAACATCTCCATAACGTTATTTTACTGGTTACGGGGTCTCTAGTTGCATTCATATTGGTACTGGGCGACCATACCATTCACCCCAGTAGCACAACCCAACAGTAGGTAAATGATTTCCAGTAGAAATGTTTTAGCCCCAGTTCCGTAAAATTCATTTTAAACACTGTCCAAATGCATTTTTTTTTTCCTGGATGGAAAACCTTACTGCCTCCGTGAAACCCGTGAATGCCATTGATTATATAATGCATTTGAAAAACCCTCTAAATAAAGTGGGAGTGACCACAGAAAGAGGTTATTGATCCATCTCCTCCAACACCTTCACCTTAGAAACACTGGATACATTTCCACAGGTAAATCCCTTATTTCCAGAGTTTGGACTGCCTATCTCACAGCAACACACTGAAAACAAGTCCCTTAGCATGGCCAAATTTCACCATCTGACTTTGATATTCTCAGGTCACGCCACCCCTGATTTTCTCTTATCACACAAGAAAAAGATGTGTTTCATCAGCCTTCCGGAAAAGGGTGCCAGGACAACACCTTGGACTTTTAGGGTTGACTTGGCTCGACAGAGGAGCTGTAGGGACAGATAACCTCTGTTGCCATGCCACAGACTCAAAATCAGACCTGCGAGAAATATAAAGGATAGTGTCAGTGTTTTAATTTACACTTTTTTTTTTTGGTATTAAAATTTATAATAAAAATGAATGGGAGAGATTGGGTTTTACGTTCATATGTCTCATTTTTGCCTGCCAAAAGCCATCATGGGGCTATCACAGATTACTGCACCAGCTCAGATGTACATACGTCCTGTTCCAGAAATAACTATGAACTCAGAGCAGGGAATAATAGTTTATTATTGTGTTTAATTTCTCCAACCAGATAGCAAGACTCGAGCAAGTTTAACCCATTCCACAGTGCAGGGTCACAAAGGAACAGATCCCCAAAAATCAGTTTTCTAGCGTTCACCAGCTTGGGTAGAGCTGCTGCAACACCTAACCCCGTGAAGATCCATCCGCTTCTCTGCGGTTTATAATAGTGGATCGTCTGCTATAGTTCAGAAATTATTTTACGATGGGTACAAGGCTGGGTTTGAGTGAATATTAGCAGTAGTCTCTAACTGGTTTTGCAAATCTTTCAGTACTCGTGCGTTTGTGCAACGTTAGCTTAAGCAGCACTCAAAGGAAGTGTGAGGAGGTTACTCATTTTTCAGGCTTTCACTGCTCTGTCAAACCACATTACGGTGATGCAGGCTTCCTTCTCAATGCTGCTCTCTACCTAAGTGATTCACACACAAGAACGTGATCCATGCCCGCTTTATTCAGTACTTCCCACGACCTTGATCTCCCGATATCCATTTTGCTGGTGGAATTTATGCAGCGGAGCTCGAAGTAAAACAAGAAAAAAAACGGATTTGACTGAGATGCAGAGTGCTTACAATCGTTCATTCTTGTCAAAAAGACCTAGGTGATTTCATAAGCCACTTCTCGCACGGCAGCAAACCTTACTTTTGATGTAGCTTTTCTTCCGCGGTGGCAAAACGAAACCAGTGCTATAAACACTCCATACTAAAAACTCCCTCATGAAAGGCATTTGTATAGATGACTGCAGTGTGGAAGTATTTTTTAAGTTGCTTATACCTTATACATATGGATGCATAGTAAAATTTAGCAATAGTTTTTCCTCCAAACACCATGTCAGATCCGTTTTTTTTTTCTTCAGAAGACGCTGCGCTCTTCCCCTACCGTATTGGCACAGCTATAACAGCAGCTTGCTCTTTGATGCAATCAAAGGACAATCCAAAAAGTAAGCAGAAAGAAAAAGAAAAAGTTCATAAACAGTCAGATTTCATCATACAAATTTATGACCATCTACAAAAATTTTACCAAATTCCATTCTGAAACTCCACCAGGACCTGAAATCCCAGAAATAAGTCCCACCACCAAAATGGGCTGAGTATGTCGAAATAGGATATAGAAAAGTTTTTCCTACGTTTATGTCACTTTGAGAACATTTAGGCCATTGAGGTAGGGTGTTTTCTTTGCCAAAAACAGCAGACTTGCTGAATAAAACATGGAAAAAAACATCAAAAACCCTTCTGAGGACATAAAGGGTGTAAAAATAAAAAAAGAGGCACTTCTCAAAGTTAGAAAATACGCAGAAAGGAATTGTAGTTGAGTCTCGTTCATACATCTAATCTTCAAACATTTGTTTAAACTCTAAGTTCCCTAAAGCTACTGAGCACGCAGATGATTTATATATTAAAAAGGTAATCTGCACCAGACCTTTTAATATTCATTACGCAGGGAGACGTGGCTAAAATATTGCCAAAAGGCCACGCTACAAAATCACGATTTAGCAAAATTTATCAGCTCTCCTTGCAAATTCATTCACACTTTGCAATTTTAAGCCTATGTCCAATAAAGAAGTTATTTTTAGCTTTTGAAAGGAACTAAGGAATTCCATTGTGCGGTACACTCCGTTTCTTGCAAACACCCTCATTACTTTAAAGATCAAAAGCATCTTGCCACCATGTGATGTAACTAACTTTGATCTGACGTCTACCCAGATAGACTTCAGAAGAGATAATTATTGGAGTTGATTTTTTTTTTTCCACGTCTCGTTTATCCCTCTTCGCACTACAAATGCTTCAATAATTAAAGGATTACATCAATATTAAAAAATGCAAGTTTGGCAACAAAACGCAGATCAGCGATTTACAGTTTGTTAATTAAACGAGCGTATTAACTCTAAGGAAACACATCTCCGTTTGTATCTAGCACAACAAAAATAAAATTATCAATTTGTTGTTCTGTTTACGAGCTACAACAATCACATGAGAAACTTGGTACGTTTGAGAGTTTCCTACTGGTAAGGATGGATTCAACAAATAAACAGATTTGTAGCCCTGCTATATTGCTCCAAAAAGACAGATATCAGGGGATTGTCATCATCGTCTGCTGAGTTTTAGCCACTTAATAACATTTGAATCCTTTGAACAGTTGCTTATTAATGCAAACATACATGAACACGACGCTTCGCTTTCAGTTGCCTGTCACAAAGGAATGATTTACTCATGAAAACAAGAAACGCACATAAATATTGTGCCCTTTTTATCTGCTCCGAATTTGTAAATTCCTCGCTAACATATGTGAAAAGGAACTTAAAGAAAAAAAATCAACACAGCTCATAGCAACTGCTTCTTTTATATAATACAAACACGGAGTACAATTGAATTGTGCCGTGGCAATGCAGTTTTGGCTTCCTCTTGAGATTGCAAAGAGTCAGCAATTGTGGCGTTTTTCATCCTCGTGCAGTTCTAGGTTCATTCTTAGTACTATCTTGGCATTACGTTTCCTCCTTTTAAAGTTTTTCATTTCTGTATTCGACCTTCCAGTCGTGTCATATTGCCATCACATACCTTTCAGAACGCTCAAGAAAATGTATGCGCCTTTAATTTCTACATGACACTTACAGAAAAAGGCATAATGTAGCTACGGCTAGATGCATTATACACCAAATGCAGGCAGGAATAAATTTTTCAACAGGTATACAAAGGACCTAGGTGCAAAATTCCTATTAATTTTTACGTGAATCACATGGCCAGAAACAATCTATGCAAGAATCAACACAACGATCGTCCAGCCACAGTTGCTCTTACCAAGAGATACTGCTATTGATACTGATACTCTATTGCTGGGGAGAAATATTAATCTAACTTCTGCTTCCCAATCAACTCTCAGTCACCCACTGCACTCTGGATTTGAACTCAACATCTTTCAGTACGACAAGTACATTGCCCAAGAAGTCACCTGCCTTTTTTGTATAATTCCTTATAATGAAAACAATTTCCCAAGTTGAACTTCTGCAATAATAAATCCACGTTTTTATTTTTACCCAGTAAAACAATGTATTCTGCTAACGTACCCAAAGAAACAGAACTGAACCCTCTATCATCAGCAATTATTATATTTTATTACAGCTAGATAAAAGGATATTGTTGTACTAGCACTGAATATCCTATAATCCAAATTAAGGCAGTATTCACTAATGAAAGTATTTTTATGCATAAGCTTTAAAGTCAGAATGTAAAATGAAGAGCACATTGAAATACATTATTGTTTGACTAAGAATCAACTACGTAATATTTTAGATCTGACTGAACAACACTGAGGTAACTCTGCTACTGCTCAAGGGTTTAAATGAAGAAAATAGAAGAAAGGCAGCTCTCAGATTTATATATTTCTTATTTCATTAATAATTGCCACGAAGAAGGGATGTGTGACTTGAGATCTGAGAAAGCAGGTTCGGACAGGAGGGTGCTTCCGTAACATTTAACAACAGGAACCCTCAGACCATCACTGCTGAGCGAGTACTTCCACAAGTTTACTTGAACTTTCGGTATTTTGGTGGAAATACTCTAACGTACACTGACTTTTCTTACCTTAATATATTGACAGTCACACACGCACCCTGAAGGACCAGCCCTGTTTCTGATCCTAATAATATTGCAGACCCAACCAGGAAAACAGGGCGCACTTGTCGAGCAGCTACAGACCTGATTTTCACCCGTTGTACTTCTCACCGCGCACAGCAGTGACATGCATTTTAATAGCAGAAATAAGGCTTCAGGAAGCAGAAACAGAGGGAAGGACCATTTACAGAACACTACAGCACTTAGCATCCAATACCATAAGATACTCAGCAACAGCAAGGCTATAGGACACAGAGGATGTATCCAAAGATTTACAGGATTTGGTTTCCATGGGTGTAAATACCTGATCGTTGCGAAGGAATTGTACAGTTTACAATTACTTGGAGTTATGGAAATTAAGCCATTGTGAAAAAGGCAATGATTGGAAACATTCCTGGAGAAGCAAAGCAGGAGTAGTTCACGTACTCACCCATCACTGACAGTTCTGCCGAGCCGCTGCTGTTCTCGTTTTTGTAGGTGACGACGCACGTGTATGTCCCTGAATCATCATCGGTCACGTTTGATATGAGTAAGTTACTGCCAGCCAGTAATGAATACTTTTTGGACCTGAAACATTGATATTGTATGTTTGCAGTGCGTTAAGATGGGATCTCTATCCAGCAAAACACACATCGTAAATTATTCCACAAGTAACTCCCAGCTGCGATTTTTGCTGTTAATAACTTTACACTTCCATTCTAAATACCAGCCTAATAATCCGTTGTAGCAGGTGACATTTATGATCGAATTCCACCCTCAGATTTGGTGTAGAGATTAATTACATTGGCAGGTAAAAAACTGGGCCAGTGTCATTAATATTTAGGAGAAAATTTCACGGCCTCCAAGTCTACCCCACTGAACTTCAAGCATTACTCAGTGGTTTGCCTTTAATTTGCTCAAGGTAAATGTTATGATATGAAAGGCACGAAGGGGTGAGCTACCTGACGGGGAGCACCTCCTCTCCTCGCAGCCACGTGAAGGTGGGAGGGGGGTACCCAGAGACGCAGCACTCCAAAACAGCATCCTTCCCTTCCATGGCCACCACGTTGGACGGGCGCTGCAGGAAAAATTGCTGCCTGTGCAGATCCGGATCTACAAGAGCAAAAGAGGTAGTTAAGTTTAAAAAAAAAAAAAAAGACATTCTTTTTGTTGGGGAATGGGGCATATATAAAACAGCTGATCAATAACGGCCCCAAGAGACCACACTTTTCACAGATTCTTACTGATGGAAAAAAATAGAAAATCATAGTACAGACATAAAAAGCGTATCAAATCACAATCCTAGAGCCACTTACGCGTTGAACCAAGGGAGCAATTTGCAGACGGAACAATACCAGCTTTCAGCAAGGTGAGAATGGACTGTTTATAGCCTGGTATTAAAGCCAGGGCTCGGAAAGCCACAGGAAGAGGCACAGCCGCGGTAGGAAAAGAGAGATGTATGTGAGGTTGTAAGTGGTACTGGATTAATGACGCTGTTTTGGAGTTGGAAGAGGGAAGTTCATAAATACGGTGAGGAGAGAGGAGGAAAGCTTCAAGTGAAGGAAAACAGCACATAAAGAAATAACTTGAAAAGCCTGAACAGAAAAGGAATTAGGAGAAAGATCAGTGCCCCAAGTTACCCTTTCCCTTACAGAAGGTGTCCACGTGGACATGCCACGTGTCTGAGGCCGTCTCAGATGGCCCTAAACACTTACATGTATAAAACCAAGCCAAGTTCAGGGTGCACGTCTTAGGGTGAGCCAAATCTCTCCGTCAGCACCAACCGGACAGTTTTTAAGACACCCACACTCAGGTAACGAGCTGGCCCCAAATGCCACCCGTGGCATCTGAAATACCAGCAAGCAGAGCCATACGCCAAGGAGATCTGCTGGGTTTGTTTGCTTTTACATGAGTCTGTTCCTCCTCTAAAAAACGCTTTCATTTTCTTATCGCAGATGTTGAAGCAAATGTGCTGGACCACAGCCATCAAACATTACTCCTTGTTTCTGACACAAACATAAAAATTACACAATATAAATGAATATTCCTACCAAAATTAACAGCTACCAGATCTTCCAAAATCATCTCCAAGTAATTAACTGGTTCTCCCGTAGAAGTAGAAAGAAACAGTAAGTAACCGCGTGCATTTCTGACAGATTTACTACGGCATATTTCAACTTCGTACTGGAACCAGATGGACGAGCAGTTTCCAGCCATCAGAAGTACACCTGGCGCAGAAGTTAGCGCGCACAATTCAATAGCTTCAATCTGTGAAGACATCCTACCTGATGTCCTGGTTTTGACTAGGAGAGAGTTGATTTTCCTCCTAGTAGCTGGTATGGTGCCGTGTTTTGGTTTTAGGAGGAGAATTATGCTGATAACACACCGATGGAGGTGTGGGGGGATGGAAGCAAATGTCTGCCCAGTGCTTTGTCAAACCACAGCAGCTGGTCACTGCGATGCCTCTGGTCTATGAATTGCCCAGTACCTCTTGCAATACACACAAATCTTCTCATCCCTTCTCTGTCCAACTTATTCTCATTTAGGACAGCTCCTTTTGCCTCTCGCAGCCACCTGTGCCCCAGAAGTGCCTCGCCAGCTGCTTCTCTGCTCTACAAACATGCCAGTGCCCGGAGGAGGGAGGGTGCCACGCTCTGCAGTCGTACGGTGTCATCGCTTCTTGCTCCCTTCAGGATTCACAAACGCCTTGGGTTGCACGTGAACTTGTCTGACCTCTCTAATGATAACAGCTGCTAGCTGAAAAGCCACACGGATACTTGGGAAAAGTATCCAAGGACGTCCTTGTAGATGCAGACATCCGCAAAGACATCTTCTCAAAGAACCAAAATCTTGAACAACAGGACGGTGTTAATGCTTAAAAAAAAAAAGTCATCGGCCAAAAGGTCTGCAGACCATGGGCTGCGAGCTTCGGCACGAGGGAGATCATACAAATGATGCTGTACATCCTCTTACACTTGGAAATGGGGTTAAAAATATCACTAAACATGTACTGGGTAAACCCTGTGAAAATATGGATTAATGGCACGACAGAGCTACTTCAGGATCGGGTTGAGTTGTCTGATAAAAGGGCTGAATGTTCCACCAGTACAACCAGTTGTTCCCAGCTCATTACGAAGAGTCTATCAAATGATATTTTTACATCAGAAAGAAAGGAAAAATGAGTGAGATTTTAAGATTAAATGGTCATTAAATCTTTTCTCTCCTAGAGCACAGGCCATGGATTTACATCCAGCCTGAGCTCAAAAATATGTTCGAATAAAGTGCATTCTTCGAGAGGGCATCCAGTCTTGATTATCAAGATACCAAAGTTCTCGTTATGCCCTTCTCCAGCTGATTAAAGAGCACTTAGTATATTCTCCCTGACAAGGTACTCATAGCCCATAATCAAGCCCACACAATCAACCAGCTACGAGCCAGCTTCGGCGAAGGACAAAGTGCTGTGCTGAAGCCCTGGCTCCACCGGAGTCATTGACTTCATTCCAGCCACGATTTCATCTCTTATGCGCGAGCGTGTCGTTTGTGGCCTGAACCCAACGCCGCGATGCCCCCATCAACGGGGACGTGCCAGGACACCTCTTGCTCTTTTTCTCACAAAGCTGCTCTCTCTACGCTCCCGAAACCGTTAGCGAAGCACTTGATTCATTTCTCCCACCCCAATCTGCAAAAGTGCTTCGCCGTATGGTTTTGTTTTATCGTTGTTGCTGCTGTTTTTAAACCCAGAGGCTCTCTCCTGGCCTGATCCTGCTCCCCAGAACCCAATTTTCAGACTGGGACAATGCAGCGAGCTGCCCACACTGCCGGGCCATACAGCCCCATCGCTGCCAGACCCACATCTACGCCGGCAGCAAACGCTACATCAACCTCCCAGCCTGCAGTCAGCCCATCACGTTGCCGGCATTTAATACTGTTGTTTTTAGCATATTTCTACACGTTAGCGTTTAAGAACAAACAGATCTACCTAAAACTAATTATGAAGCAGTGAGCTGTAAGAACTTATTTCCCCCAAAACCAAGCAAAACCTCTCGTTTCCTATATAACATTTTTCTTGAGCACACAATGCGGAGTAACGAGGTGCCACCATATATACACTTTTTCCATGCTCGTTAAATCGATGACATAGTTGAAATTTCAATCTACAATAGGATTTGCAAATGTGTGTATGATTTTGATTATCCCCATTACCCTGATAGCTGAGTCTAACACACTATTTGCAAAGAAGGAAATGCCTTCATCAAGCCTTGTTAGGATAAGTCATTTTATCTCGTTTTTATAGATGGTTAATGAAGTAGTTGAGATGTTTTGTGAATCAACTACAGACCTATGCACGTTCAGCAACATGGAAAGGTCCTGAATTAGTTTTTTCTTCTTTGTGTCAAAGGCATAGCTGCTGTTACACTATCAGCATTATTCCTTCACTGATCGCTCCCAACAAAACCTCAGATTTGCGCCAATACGCAGCGATAAGGGTTGAGGATGTATTTATGCTCATACCAAACTGGTCTAAAGCAAATGGATCTCCAGATGCAACCTATTCCCATCTTAGAAGAAAAATGAAATTGCAAGGAATTCACTCAGATTCAGCTCTGCAGATACAGCTCTCCGGCACACAAGGAGAAAAACCCATTATATTGCAGTATTTTAGCTATGCAGCGTATTAAAACAAATAAATACTTCCATAAAAATGCTGCGTGCCGTTGTACAGCATCTGACTATACGAAGCTATTTGGTGCTACAACGTGCATTTGTAAACATTCCGTTGACAAAAGTCTCCCATCATATCATACCCACGAAATTTTTCTGAGCGTATTTGGATAATATTGGACTCGGCCAGTACGATTTTATGTTTATTGCAGCAGTTTTTATATTGCAAATGGCAGAAGTGAGATGCCTTTAATGTGACACTGATGTGACGGAATACCTCTAAGTGTTCATAGTCCCATTTCTAAATTCGATTAAACGAGATAAAGATTTAGACCAACTAAAACCCAATTTTGCTCTCTGCTGTCGGCGAAGAAAGGCCGGCAAAATTCCGCGACCCGATCTCCCCATCACGCCTAGAGGCTGAACACTTAATCCCAACGAGAAAGCAAGGGTTATGGGCGAACAGTGTTAGAGAAATCTGTCATTAAAGTGATACCGATCTCTCAATATACAGAATGCATTAAAATGTATAACCAGAATGCAGCCACTACTTGGAGATTTTCCTTTTTTTGCCTCCGTCTCCCAACCCCCTCTAGCATTTCCCTGCTCCATCCTTTCTGCCCTCCCCAAGCAACGCAAACCCGGCTCAGCAGGGCTGTAGGATGTGACGCGACCAAGAAAACAAAAGAAATAAGGACGCAAAGATTGTAACATTAGCACTGACACGCATCAGGGTGTGAAGACATTCTTCTTCCTGAAGGAACTTCAAAATACATTAACTAAAGCGCAAGGAGAAATGTGCCAAGTCACTGCTGGAAGATAAGACCGTACATCAGGGGTCCTGTTTGCAGCTTTAACGATGACTTCTTGCGTGACGCTCACTTTGCTCAACCATAATGAAGACAAAAATATTTACACTCCTTTACTTGTTCCTAGGTGAAAGAATAATGTAAGATTTATTACTCTAGGAGTAGATAGGGGACTCGGGTGTTTTGTATTTACAAGACAAAAGCAGGAAGCTTTCTCTCTATCCATTAAAGTTTTAGAGAAGCAGAATGAAGAACTACTCCACAACTGCATGAGCAGAGCTGAGCCAAAAAAAAAAGAAAGGACACATTTATACTCTTACTTTCAGCTGAGCAGCAGAGCCTTGGCAGACATAGTTTTAGACCTCCATCGTCCTTGAGAAGCAAAGACACGAGCAATTAAAAAGCAGTGGTTTGATCCACGTAGTAACCAAATTCAGAGAAGAACCTAATAAGATTTTAGAAGCAGCCCTATGAATATTAGGAATATAACTCAAGAGGAGAGCCAGCCTCTCCCCCAGCAGCGTTTCACCCTTGTTCTGCTGAATACCCAAGATCAACCTCCAAGACGTTTGCCATAGGACTGCTTGCTCCAGCCCCTAGTCTCCTATGATGTGGACCCCAGGACTAGTCGCAGTGAAATATTCTTTCCTAAATTCTTCCCCATTTATAACCTCTGCATAGTGACCCACTTTCTTTACAACTCCTCACCTGATACGTGAATATGTCTTCGGTAGGAGATTTCCTTTCTCTCCACTCTTGAACAGAATTGTTATATGGTATATTAGAGAATAAACGATAAAGAATATATCCCTAGCTCTTAGCGAAGACTCCCACTAAAAAAATCTGCTCAGTAATCATCTATATTTTAAACGTAATGACTACAAATCCCATTTATCGTATAGATACCACATTGACGTTTGATTTCCTAGAGAAGAGGCATAGCAGAAATACCCCCAGAAATCTACTCTAGCAATGCAAATCAACAAAAAATGATGTTTTTCATTGGTTTTCATACACTGATATAGACTAACTTTAATTGCATTGACCATTATTTCGTCTCTCAAAGATGACAGGCTGATGGTCTGTCAGCCACCCAATGATCTATTTGTTTTTAGTATCGCTAGCTCCCTTAGTTTTCTCCTAGACCTCGGGAAACTTCGGTATTCAAAATTTATGGTCAACAATTAATGGTCCAGAGAATCTCTCTGCTCCCCTGGGAGCTACTTTTTATCTGGATACAATGACCTGAAGATATCTGAGGCACAAGCTTTATAAAACCCCCAAGACAGTCCTGGAATAAAACAACTTTTTGCATTTTTAAATATAAGGAATATTTTTGAATAACCAATGCCATAAGTACAAACATTTTTCCAATACTGGTTTAGAAAAAAAATAATTGAGTTTTCCTGCCTTGCAGGTAGAAGTATTGAAGCAAGTTCCAACTCTTCCACCCATTTATAATAAATTCATATATGTTTGAAAAACGTTTGTACCCTGAACATTACTAATTCAACACCTTTGGTTCCTTCAGCTCTCCAAAAATCCTGTTTTTCAATTCACAGTTACTATTACCAGATTATTTGCTCCGATGTTCAGATGTTTCGAACTTTTTTTTTGTAACCACACTGTTGGGGGGTAGGAATAGGGTTTTAATCAAGACTGCCTTTTCTCTGTGTGTTTATTCAGTATTTTATTTGCTGAATAAACACTAAATATACCCACAATAACCATACAAATTATTCCACTCGAATTCTCTCAGGCTGCTAATTTAACTCCTGCACGGGGGAAGCTCTTTTGGTTTAAGAGAGAGCTTTACAAAAGGCAGTGGCTATTAAAGAATTGTCTACGTCTCACTGGCAAATTAGGCTAATGGCCAGAGAAGAAAGCAAAGTGTTCCGTGCAATTAAATACAACAAGCTAGAAGTTCATAAAATGGCAGAACCCTTAAATCGCCTCCAACGGTATGAATCCCTACCTCTGATGATCAAGGTGTATAATAGTTATAGTCACTAATGGTTTATTAGCGTTAATCAATTTTCTGTATCAAAAAAATCTAGAGCCACTACCTAGTATAAAATAAATCTCAGCAAAGGCTGTTCCCGCACTAAAAGGGGAATTCTGTGTTTGGGATCCATCGTGGACCGCATTTTTAGAGCCAAGTTTTTGGTAAATTTACAGTGAACTACCTTCGTCTGTATACCAAGCTTGCAAGCCAACCTGTGGCCCACTAGTCGACAGCATCGGCACCCTCAATTTAGTTTAATATCATTAATTGTGTACCAAAAATCTTCCAGTAACAGCTTATTCTTTCAAATGCACATTACAAAATATTCTTCAGACCCTTGTCCAAACCTAAACTTATGCTTCAAGCATCGCAATCAAGCGCTAAAACCAATCCCACTTAGAACAATCACTGAAATCTGCGTGTTTTTAATAAATAAAACCACTATTCTGGCAGCTAGCCTGGGAGTGCTGAGCAGACCACACTTCTTGAGTAGATATTATTGTTCTTGTGACTGCACTGATCTGGAGATCGGCTTCTAAGAGGGTACACTGACTGTAAATGCCTCCATCTGCTTGCTCTTTTTTTCTTCCAACTCGGCAAGTTGTTATACGTGGGAAATTTGGTATTTGGATGCTTGGATGCTTTTGTTAATAAAAATAAGCAGAGTAATTGCAACAGTGCTAAGCAAGGCGGCATGGTCTGGTGCAGGTGTGATACGGATGTTCTCAGCATCCAAAGGGCCCTCTCCTAATAACAGGGAAATGAAACCTTCATCAGCCACGATACCAAACGAGCAGCGCAAGCGATACCCACGCCTGGTCCACAGCTCAGGCCGAGGCATCTGATCCATTTGTTGCTTGGTTTGAAAGCAGGAGGAGAAGCAGCTATCAGCATCCAGCCTGACCGGGTGCTGAGCGCACACCAAGTTTTACCATCAATTCCTGCTTTGAACCCTTATCGCAAGCTCTCTTGAAGCAAATCCAACCCTGATTTAAATGCAGCTGATGGAAAATGTATCACATGCTTAAGCAAAACCAGTAACAGCCGTTGGAATTAAGTGTTTGACTTCTCGATGCTTGCAAGAATATAGTTGCAGGTTTCCAGTCATTACTTCTTTATATGGCTTATAAAAAATTGCAGGTTAAAGAGCCCTTTTCCCCCAAAATACGTACTTACAGACTGCAATAACAGCAATTCTATAAAGATGTCCTGAACAAAGTACAAATTTCCCATGTGTTTACCAAAAGGCAGGCTATGGAAAATAAATACCATAATTCTTTGCTGAACTATTATTAATCAACACTCACTCCCTCAGCTGCTACCTTGAGCGGGAAGCTCTTATTTAGGCGGTATTCGCACGGCAGAAATCCTCCCCAGAGCAGCCTGGGCTCTAACAGAGGCTTTGCACACTTGCGTGCCCATAAACGAGCGTGCAAATACACATGGTGGGAGTTCAGCTTATACCACGATCCTGACCTTTCTGGGGAGGGGACCCATCTCTGGTACGATGCAGCACTCCCACAGATCGCGCATCTACAAATATCTTGGGTTTGAGAGTAGATTTTTGTTGAGTAGGGTTCCTGCTGTCATTTTTGTGTATATACAACATAATTGTACATATCTAATATTTATATAAAATATAGATACTATATACACACTAAACAGAATTAGGGTAAGGCATCCCCGCAGGAAATGGGCACCGGAGAACATAAGGATGAAGATGGTTAGATTAAAAAATAAAATCCATAAATTGAGTGTTTGGCCACATCTCCTGGAAATCTGTTTTCATGGAAAGAATAAACAGTGTTAAGCGCTAGCTGCTGAGGTTATGTGTAAATAAGGGAAAGGATTGACTTAGGCAATTATTGGCAGTTAGAGAACGTACAGTCAAACGGCCTGGGTACGAATGAGAAAAATCTTGATTTTTGCACAGCCTCACGGTATTGTAGAAGAAACTGAGGCTTCAACAGGATTGTGTGCTCGAGTTTAAGCAGACCTTCCTCAAAATTAAGCTAAAAACTATCAACGAATGGAATTTAGCACATCCCACTCCTCTCCTTTCCCATATGGACATTTACTAAATAGGATGTCCCCAGCTACGACGCCTCCTGTATGTACGTGACCATCCAAATTTAAGCTAAGATAGTGTTACTTACACAAGACCAACTTCTCCTTCCTAATTCTGTCTCAAGACCTTGAGGGATCTGTTTCAACCCGTCCTCGTCGCTGCTCTACCCTTCTCTCCTCGGAAGCACAACGGTGAGGAAGGAGCTACAGCAACCCAACTCGATTTGCGTTAAAAACGAAGGAATTACATGATGTTGTTATTGTTATCTTGCACTGCAGCTCAGCAGACGAGCTCAGAGAGAGAGAAGGAACGTCCACGGCAGACAATAGTACGGTGGCAGATTGCTTTGATGGCTCCTGATAAGCGCAGGATTATTATTTATAAATAGAGAATGAATGGCTTTGAGGCACCAAACTGCTCAACTTTCCCTTTTCGAACGTCGTTTGTATTTCTGAAGCGTACAGACCTCCCAAAGAAACTTGCTAACTAATTCACAGAAGCAACAAATTTGGCTATAAATTAATTCCTTAGCACTGCTTTGTATGAGATCTTTTGCTTTTTTTTTTTTGGTACAGTAGTATTGTTCCCTCTAAATTAATTAGGTAAGTGCGTGCAGTTATTTGAATGCGTGCTTCCTCGTTTTTTTTCCAGTACTTGCTGAAAGTTTTCACTTGGGACTAAGTTTTCGGAACCCAGAGGAAAAGAAAGCTTCTATAAAAAAGGTGAAAACGTGCGTTTTGAAATGAATGCCATTCTCCAAACGGCATTACCTTGTGCCAGGATCCCCGTGGGACCAATCCTATCTGCAGGCATCCCTTCTTTTTGTTTTCTGTCCCCATCCTGTTGAGGAGCAGCTGGGTGGGATGACAGCAGCCAGCCAAGGCCAACCACCACAAGCACGCAGGAAGCATCACAAAATATCACCCTCTACTACCCTCAGGGCTTAAGAGAGACATCCGATCAGATGAAGGCAGAGCTAGACCCACGTGTCTAGGAAATACAGAAAGCTTTAAAAGGCATTGTAATTTTGGTAGCCTTATACAGAATGAGCTAAGTATTTTATGAGCCAGTCCCTGAATGCTGAAACTGATTAAAAAAAAAACAGCTGAAGTGCCTTTTTCAAGGTAAAAAAAACTTCCTGCCAAGTGCCTTGCCCTACCTGCTAGACACTTCGATGCACCTCCAAGCTACTTCTCTTTGGTAACAGAGGTTGAAGGCTTATCACTCTTCAGTTTACAAGGGCAGAGAAACAACAGGCTTGAGTCAGGTAAGGTGAATTTTAATCCTCCCCTTGCCCCCCAGGAGATCAGTAATCCCTTCATCCGAACATTTTGTTTTGCTAACCTCTATCACATCGGATGACAAACGTTTCTACCAAGAGGAGGTGCGGATATTTCCAGACCCACCACAACGTCAAATCAAATCCTTAAGCCACAGGCACTCCGACTGAAATAAAAAAAAAAAAAAAAGAAAGAAATACTGCTTTCATGTTTATCCCTCGTTTTCTCTTACATTTCGTTTGGAACACGGAAAGAAGATCATAAATTATTTGCCAGGATCGCAGCCAGTTTTGCCACACGTCCTTGCAGAGGTGCCGTGTTTTCACAGCATCTCTCGTCTCTGATCTTGCGATCGCAGATCATAACCGCTAGCTGCGGAGAAGGCACATTTTAAAAATACCGGGATGGGATGTGCTACCTAAGCCTTTTGAAAAAAAGTTTTTTTTGTTGTTGTTTTTGCACTAAGCAGGGGAAAAAAACACCGCCTTCGCTAATTACAGAAGAGGAAAGCTGCAGCTGAAGATAGATTTCTGCCAGCGAGTGAAAACAGGAGAGGCTGAATTAGCAGCAAAGTATCAGAGAGCTCTGAACCATCAAAGCGTGCACACGAGAACCAAATTCCCAAGAGGCTCAATAAGATCTGAATTTTTTTTTTCAGGAACACCACTCATTTCGTATAAGAGCTGCTGTCTGTTCGCATTATCCTGAAATGAGGCCTTGTGCTGCTTGCCCTAAGCCAAAGTCTGACGGACTCCGCTGGCTCCCTGTTATATATTTTCCTCATTATTTGCTCCAGTGTTTTTCTGGTATAAAATTCAAACGTGCTGGGAAGAGACAAACGGATGTGAATTCCCCCTCTCCCCAACCAGGCAGCGTGAGAGGCCGTTTAGCCTCTCAGAAAGTTAACAGCCAGAGCTGTGAAAAGGAAGAAGCACCACCCCAGCCACAAATGATCAGAAATACAGACGGATGGCAAAATAACACTCTGAGACGGCTGAGAGAACTCTTCCAGGTCTGCGTGGCACAAAAAGCTCTGTGGCAGTCTTAACTTCAGCCAAGAAAGCTGGAGAAATAAGGTTCACGGGCAGGAAAATTTAATTACCATTAATGACCGCAGAAGTAGTGATGCCTCGGTGCCGCCCCATACGTAGGGAACAGCACATGGCTCTAAGGTTCACGGTGATCCCAGAAGACCCCAGAAAAGCTGCCCTGGTACAGCCCTTTAGACAAATCTACAGGTCCATGATAGAGGTCAGGCTCAAACTCAGGTCCCCAAAAAGACAAGAAAAAAACCTGCAGGGAACTCTAAATAAAGCGGTCTTCCTCTGTTGCCAGTTAGTTTGCCTTACAGCTCCAAAAAGGATCAATACCTACCACCATAGCAGAAAGTGAAGATGTGGGCTTGGTCTTTTGATCCTAGGTTTACAGATTTTTATTTTTTTTTGTCATATACCAAACAGAAGGAACTTTAACCTCCCAAATCCTATTGCAAAAATCACAAAACACTTCCAGAATGGAGAATTAACTCATCAAACATTGCAGTCCTTCCACAGGACTGATCCTTGCCCTCCTGATTTTTACAGCATTTTGACTTCAGTTCAGAACTCTGAGAACCCTCTTCTGCTGCCTCTCACTTAGTGAGAAATTATGCACACCAGCAACGTTTGCTCAGCAAAAGCATCTTAAAGAATTTCTAAAAATGCATTTTCCCTGCCCCATTTCATTAGTGGTTACACATCAGCAGGTAGATCTAGAAGGGAAGGAGATTTTGATAGAATGCCTTCTTTAAACCACTCTTTTGATGTCCAGCTCCTGATGAAATACTGCAGTGGTAACCATCTCATTTAACTGATGAATTCATTAGATGGAACAGCAAGGTGCTCACTTGGCTGAGTTTATAACACTGGCTGTCACGGTTAAACTGTGTCAGCTCCCAAACTGCAGTCTGTGAAGCTTGGCAGACCTTATCAGGGCTGAAGTATCCAAGTAACCTGACTTTGAGTAGGTAAATTTGGCAGCTAGTCCCAACAGATTGCTTTTCTAGTCACTGGAGAAAGAGGAGCTCTTTCAGTGAGTACTTTCGGACAATAATTTGGGTACTCTGCCCACTGTGAGATAGGAATTACTTGTCTCTCCCCATCAACCGTATAAAGAGACCAGCTCCATACAAATCTAAATGGGGTACCTGAAGTTAGACAACGTGAATACTTCCCTACAGTGTCAACTCCTCGCCTTTGCATCCAGCTGCTTCTAAAGGTCTCCAAACTCTTCCATGTGAAGAAGAACATGGAAGCTTGTAGAAGGAACTAGAAAATTGGGATAAATCAAAAAGCTGCCCCAGGAGGAGCGACTGCAGTTTGAGAACCGAAGGACGTGATCAGACAAATGAAAAAAGCGATGTGAAAGCGTGCAGCTCTTACCTGACAACACTCTGACTTCTGCGTCATTCCCGGTCCTTGAACTGGCTGGGTTTTTCGCCAGGCACCTGTAGATCCCGCTGTCCCCAGGCTGAATCCTGCTGATCTGTAAAGCTCCAGAGGGCAAGACAGCCACCCGTCCGTCGGCTGGGCTCAGGAATAAATCCTCCTGGTTTCGCTGCCAGTGCACCACGGGCATGGGCTCCCCGACGACTTCGCACTTGAGCAGGATCGTGTCTCCTGCAAAAGCCGTGACGGATTCTGTCTGGGAAAGAAACCTCAGCGGTCCTGCAAACACAAGTAAAAGAAGCAGTTAGACAGCTGCTGAAAATAGAAGGCGTTTGCTGTTTCCATGCCGATTTGGATTCCGTTAACGTTCCAGACTTGAAAATAAAGAAATAAAAGAATTGTGATGTTCTGCAAACTACTTGGAGATTGCTGTAATGGCTGGGTGACTAACACCTTCCTTTGTAAATTATACTCATTAGCAGCAAAGAAAAGATGTGTTAGAGAGCAACAAATTGCATCTGTTACTAACAAACCCACTCAGGAACAACCTGAACGAAGTACAGACACTATCGTGCGACACAAACCGCTCAGAACGGCATTCAAAGGAGAGCACAGCTGAACCTAGGTGAGGTTAGAAAAATGTTGCAGTCTCATCTTTCTGTAGTTCTCCTTCTCCATGCCCTTCCCTCCAAAGAAGAGGGGAAAAAGATCTGAAAGCCTCTCGTGAAGAAATCATTTAGGTCACAGTCAAATACTTCAAAAAGGGAAGGGCCTGTGCCTGCTTTCCTAAGAAATGTTTTTGTCTTACGAGGGGAAGAGAGCAGAGCTAGGAGCTTTAATTGCCTAACTCCCAAACACCGCGGCCTTAATCCTGCAAAAACACGATGGCCATGTCCTTCACATACTACAAAAGAAAAAAAAAAAAACAACAACAGGACACAGACTGGAAGATACAAAGTGCCAGTGAGAGGCAACCCCAAGGCCGGCCCAGTGCGAGGCCTAAAGTGCAGGCGCTGCTATGGGAAGTCGGCCTACTAAATGCAGGCCCTTGGAGAAGTATGCACAAATGTACATTCAAACGTACATTTGGAAGAGTGGAGAACTTAAAACAAGACACTAAAAGCAACTGAAGAGTATATAGGAAACAAGCATCTTTCAGATTACGTCAGCGAAGGCTTTGACGAGGCATTTATCTGAAGGCGCTGTTAAACTAAGGAAGCAAGGAAGGAAGGCCCTGAGTTTCCAGACGCTAACTTGGCACTCAGGCATTCAGCAAAGGCATTATCCGAGGGAATAAAAGTGCAAGAAAAGAGCAGGAGCCTCATTTCGTGGTTCAAACACCTGTCTTGGGGTCCCCCACCTGGTCTCAGCGCTCCCACCCCGCAGAGCACCCACAAGGCTGCCACATCTCACCATGGGTGCAGCGCTCCCAGGAGCTGAGGCAGGGCAATTCCCCAGGAAGACAAACTGGCTCAGGAAAGGCTTCCTGAGGTATTTCTACACGTAACCAGGGGCATATATGACTTTTTCGCTGCGTGGGTGGCGGTGCTCCCAAACTGCCGTGTGTGTTCAGGGATAACTGTGGTGAGTTCTGGGCCCTGAGCGAAGGAAGGAGCTGGAGCTGCTCTTGGTAGTCCCACTGCTCACAGCCCCGTCCATGCAAGCTCTGCCACCCTCGTGCACGTCCCCGTGCCGGCAAAGATGCTGCTTCCCACCTGGCCACAGGCACCGATACCCACGTAACAGCCTTACACCCCCAGCAGGGCTGGTGCAAGCCAGAAAAATGCGAACGTTCAACACTTTCAGCTTTTTACCTGAAAAAGTTTGAAGATACGGTGTGAAGAGCGAGGGAAAACTGTTGAAAACTACAGATTTTCCAGCAGGAAAGACAGCCAAATTTAACAGCGTGCTGTAAAAACTATGACTAAAACAATTGCCATAGTAGAGGAACCCCCACACACACACCCCACCCCAGAAATCCATGCCAGAATCCCAACAGCTTTGTTTTTAGGCAAGGAAAACAACAGCGTTACTTCTAGCACAGACAGACCGACTCCTCACATGGATTCACGGAGTAACTTTTTATTTCTCTCTGTTTTTATTTCTCCCTAGCACTGTTCCCAGCAGCCCCGAACCTGCCGTGCCCCTGCACACAGCCCTGTCGCTGCACCATCTCCCGTTCTGCGGTGTCACGACGTCAAGTTTTAAAAATTCATAACATCCGTGCTTAACAAATCAGGATATCACCAAAACCTTCCTGCTGTGTCTCAAAGAAAAGCACCAGCCACCTTTTTTCCGTGGTTACGTTCAGGACTCATTCATCTCTTTGCAGGACCACGACACCCAAGACCTTAAAACCATCACCGGGTCTTCGCAGGTCTCCTGGCTTATGCTGATTCATTCTCAAGACAGTTTTTGAAGCTGCACAGATGTTTGGGTTGTTGGGAGCTGGCTCGGGGGAACAGACCAGCAAATCCCTTCTGAGAAAGTCACTTTCCGAGACAGGCTCCGGAATTAAACATTGCAGATTCACGGGGATGCTTCGCTCTTGTAGCCAAAGGGTCGCAGATGCACCTCGCTGCATTACACCCAAACCTACTTAAGAAACCTAATTGAAAGCAGCACCCAGCTCTGATTTACCATGCAATCTGGCTGGCAGCTTATCAGGATCCCCATCTTTCCTTACAGAAGACCCAATTATTAAGCAATTAAAGTTCATTTAATAAAAAGGCTTATCATTTGGGGGACAGACCTCAGGCTCTGGTGCATGTTTAGCTATTAAATATTCAGCAATTTAATAGCACTCAGCACAATCCCCCAGAGAAGAACTGCTTTAAATGCTTTGTTTGTTTCAAATTAAAGTCTGCAAGGTTACTTAACATCAAGACAAGACCTTTTTTCACTTTCAATTCGCACAATAGCTGAAGGGCAGGAAACCAAGGTAATGAAAAAGAGCGATTTCCTTCTGCTTGCTTCAGAAAACGGGAGAGAGAAAGCATGGGTGAGCGAATCTAGAAATGTAAATATTTTAGAAACTGCTAATTTGTTCTTCCACAGGCTGATTTAAAAAAAAAATGGTGCTACGCTTTTGTTACTCAATGTCCTCTTGTATTTGCTAGCTCCAATTTACAATTCTAAAAAGTTTTGCAGGGTGATGTTCAGCAGAAGAAATAAAACAGGGCGTAGACGCTTCACTAAAAAACCTAAGTATAATTGTGGTCTGGTTTGTTTGCAGAAGCATAAGCTAAATAAATGGCTCCCCTTTGTATAGAAGCAGTAGAACCCAAACTGATGAAGAGCCGGGCGCTCAGATTCCCAGTTTGGAAGATGCGATTTGGAAGAATCCCCCTTGCATTAATCTGCTTGGAAAACCCAGGGGAATTACCTAACCCAGGTGACTGGGTTAGTTGTATGTATGAATACCTAGATGGGGTTAATTAAGAGCTCACGGCCACTGCAAACAAGGCAGGAGAATTATTAGTATTTTTAAATACAAGCCACAGTCAGCATGCTGACTATGCAGAGCATATTTAGAAACTGTCAAACTCGGCCCTTGAACACAAAAAACTGCAGATCAGACTGCAACACATACTCAGGTAGGTCACACCTCACCCAGACATGCCATGCAATGGGCAACATGCAGCTCTACAGCATTAGGCAAAGCTGGATAAACCCAGGATATACAGCTGAGCTCAAGTCTGGACCTAAAACATACCTCTGTAGAAGCAATATGGAGACAGAGATTTATTTTAAACACAATCAGCCTCATGTTTTTCCCGAGGCACGCTATAAAGGTGCAGAGCAGTTATAATTTGTCTGTTTGTGCATGCCCACACCTCCTCCATCCTACTCGAGCTGCAGACTGATGCGGCAGCAGCCCCTTCCTTCCCTGTTTGGTTGCCCAGTATCGATCACTGCTAAGCTTTCAGTCCTCAGATACTTACGTATGCATAATTCCCAGCGCACTGTCAAATTTCGTGTATACCACAAAACAACTTCAGCTAATTTTAAGGTAACTAGCGCAATTACTTTACCCGGTAATGTTATTTGAAAGCTCGACATATCTCAGCTATTTGGAGTGCAACAGGATTGTTAAATCAAAGCGAGTATGCCTCGGTGAATATAACGTCAATGTCTGCAAAATGAGTTTTGATTGTGATTTATGACATGCGTGTAGGATTGCCTTGATTTCTTACGACCGTGGAGACTCACATAAGCAAAGCTAACTAGAAGTTAACGTGGCTGTTGGAAAGTAAATGAATTATCGGTAATGACAGTATAGACAGAAGGGTCAGCACCGCGCATCAACCGATAAAACTGTTCCATCAAGAAATATTTAAAGGGCGTACCCACTGAAGTGATTATAAGTAGCTAAGAAGGATCAGAGAAGCAGAACGCCGCAGCATCCTTGGAAACAAACTTATACCGCTCTAATTTGCTCCCCGACCCCGTGTCAGCTGTTACTCCTGCAGCAAGCCAGCAGAAACCCACACACGAGGGCTGTCACAGCCCGTGGAAATGCCCTGACACAGACAAGGAGCTGACTCTTAGATGCACGTTAAAATACTGCGAGGCAGCAGAGCCACAGAAACTGGGAACCCGCTTATAAAAGGGGGCAGCTTCCAACTGAAAAAAGAAAAAAAAAAAACAATAAACCTTAGGCTTTTTAGCCTCTTCTGAAAATGCAGCAGTCACTGGACTGGTATTTAGCATTCAGTTATCGTACCAGAAGATGCATCTTGATATTCTTGCTGTAAAATTCCTCTGCTCTTAGAGACAGCCCTCAGAAAACGACTGAGGAGACTGAACTGGGCAGACCCTGTGCTTCTCTCTGCAGTCCTCGTGGGAGCAGGATAATTTAGCTGATCTCGGATAGCAGCATAGCTCTGCAGAGAAACTCTGTACTGGGTCAACTTAAAAAAAGAGTCAAAGAAACAAGGCAGAGGTTTTAGAATTGACTTTAAGAGTAACAGTGATATGTATGTAAACATCATAAACTATAGTTACCTAAAAACGTAGTAATTTGGTAATATTCTATGTAAATAACCATATAATGCACAGATATACGAGAATTTAGGGGAAAGCTTGAACTCAAAGACTTAAACCGTGTTGCAACCCTGATGCTATTTAGCCATGGGTCCCCTAGCACCCTCCCTTTCTGAGGAGCTTTTAATCCTGGTGGTTTCGTGTTATATCACACCCCCATTAGAGCCAGCAGAGCCTCCGTGTCTCCTCTTAAGCCACACGGACAGAAAGGTCAGAAGCCACTTCTTCCTCCGTGTCAGCCCTACCCTCACATGGATACGTTCATACACGTGCTGAGGAGCTCCGAGCAACGAGAGGAACCACAAATCTTACGTTCTGAATGTCCCACGAGCAAAGGAAGAAAATTTCACCTTTCCCAGCATGGAGGCGCATCAGAGGTCTCCTCCAGCGCAGCAATTTTCTCCTAGAGTACAGCCCATTACGAATATTACAGCGCCGATTCTTGGCGGCAGCCTAAATCCACCAAGAAAAACGAGCTGGAGGGAGATGGAGCCAGGAGCTGCCCTTTGATGCCTCTTGCCCATCACAGAAAATAAATGAACTTATTATTCTGAAAAAGACTTCTCCCTAAGCCGTGTTACCGATGTCAGATCGGATTATCAAACCCGCAAGAATTTTAAAATCTAATTTACTTGTCACCTTTTATGCCGGATTGCTTGCTGGCTTCGCTCGGCATAACGCATGGAAACAATCTATTTTTTCCGTCCACGTATTTATGCTGTAGGGGGTTTTCATCAAGGATTCAATGCCTTTATGGTCGGTTCTACTTCGTCTTTTTGCAGGTCTGTCTTTCGACTCAAAGCGCCAGAACAAATCTGTTGCGTCTGCATGCCCCACGCGTGCAGGGTATATTCGCAACAACCAACATTTCAATTTTAACCGAATCGTTAAAGTGCAACCCTCAGGATTGCTTTTCTCTTCGTGCCACAGATTTGTCAGCATTTTCGGAGCTCTTGAGAGCAAAACTTGGCATTCCTCAAGATCACTGCTCAAAACGATGACCTTCGTATAGCCAAAGGCAAAACGCAGACCTGCACACCTCCAGCTCCTTCAGGCAGTTCACCACTCGTTGAGTTGGATCCGATTCATCTCAAGAATTCCTATAAAACACAGCCACAGCTTTCGGCCTCAGACTATTTGCTGATTTCTCCAAGAGCCGGGGGGAAGCCACAGTAGCTATTCGAAGCTGCTCATATTTATTAACAAGTTGCCGTGATAGAAAATCTCTGGGAGTCTAACTCCCGGTCGTTCCCAGCAGTAAAATACACCTTTGTGGGCAAAAGATACACCACCCTGAATTTGTATATCCTCCCCCGACAAGCCCACGTACTGCTCTGCCCTGCTAATACCGAAATCAGAGGGTGTAAATCTCCTCGTCTTCCTGCCAGCGCTCGTGGCGTGCAGCCAGCCGAGCAGGCTTCCAGCCAACCGCCTAGGAAAATCATCAAATTTGCTCCTCAAACAGGAAATAAGCAGGAAGAAAATAGGTCTTTTTATTGCTGAAGGATCTAAAAAAGGGGCCGTATTTCCAAATTGCTAATTAAAACGATAAAAAAGGAGGCTCTCGTTTGTGTGCCGCGCACGGGGAGTTTGCTGGTGTTGGCATCACCCAGGCCATTATATTTAAGAGCAGGGGCTTGGCTTCCAGAAACCACTGCAAAGCAGTACGAGGAAGCCCTGGCTGGACCAGCAATCCCTTGGTGTAACAGTCTATAAACGTAGCATGAAATTTTTTGTGAGATGCCTCTTTAAAGTATTTCGTTTCAGAATCCCCTTGAAAAGCCCTTGAGGCCCTCTCCCAAAGCCCTTGAGGCCCTCTCCCGCCTTGTTTCCCAGACCTCCACCACCCCACACTCAGAGGTGTGTAAACCCTCCGGTTGCACCTTCCCCTAAGTGAAAAGAGGTTTCGGTGGGCCAGAGCCAGCACAGCTCTGGTAGAACCCAAGAGCGAGGGCTACCCTTGCCTCTGGGGAATAGGGTTGGCTCCTGAGCTGCTACCTACAGCATCGAGATCTGCCGTGCCACGGGAAAACAGAGCCAGATCAGTGCCAAATACCCACGCAAACCCCAAACCCGGGCACAACGTGCATGGCAGGAGAGCCCTAATGACCCCAGCAGATGCAACACAGCTTTGCACGGTCAGTAAGACCACCACGAACATCCCTACCATGCAAACCCTACCCACCGCAGCTTCTGAACCCAGCCGTCGGCTCTGAGCTGCATCTCTAGGAAATCTCCAAAGCCTGATGTAACAAGAGCTGTGGTTTAGTCTTCGATGATAGCCGCAGATGTTTCTGACGTGACAGACGAGGTCTGACATATCAAAGGTCAAGCCGTTCGGAGAGCAGGGAGAGGACTGCTACCATGAACAACAGATTCTGGCTAGACAGCAGAGAAAATGTTGATATATGTTCCCTTCTCTCCCTTAATTCAGCTCAGGGACGGACTTATCCCTGTGTTTTGAAAAAACAGAACATATATGAACTACTACTAATGCAATTCACAGCAAAAAGCTTTTTCTGTTCCCCCCTCCTCTGACTGTCCATGGAAAATCACATCAATTTCAACGCCTCAGCCCTTCAGTTCAACGGCACGGGCTCCTGCTATCTGCTTAAAGATCAATTAAAACTCCCAATTGTCAGGTAAAACTCATCCTCACCAGCCGTTCATCCCATTTGTGCTGAAGACCAAACTTTCTCAAGGACCGGGCCAGACCACAGAGCAAACTCTTGCCAAGACTATTCCGAGATTTAGACCCTAAGCACAACGGGAAATTCATTTTTCTCTCTACCAGTACAAGAGCAGGGCATCTTGCACATGCATGGTGCAACGTGCAAGGTACACACGGCTCTTCCATAAATACCTGAGTGCAGAGCAGGAGCAATTTTGTTTGGACAGACTTCCAGGAGTCTGAATAGAGAGCCTTTGACTCCTCAAGCGTGGGCTGGGAGCCTCCTACATCATTAACGAAGGTGAGACCAACAGGACGTTTGAACGTGAAACTCAAAGCCACAGGACGTGAAGCTGCTCAACCCTTAACAGGTTTAACTTTTATAGTAGGTTTAGCTTTTTTTTTTATTGCCCTTTTTTTTAATTTGTCCTTTAAGACAAATTGCAACAGCACACAATCCACATTCGGAAAGCACCACACATTACAGAGCTCAGCACTTCAGAAGCAGATTGTTATTCTACCATTAGAGGAAGCGATATTTCTGCAAAATAATCAATTCCTCATATGCCCGTAGCATTTATTTATGGGACATCTATTTAAATGTACTTCTACATGTTAGGACTCAGCCCACACCCTCTTTCCTAAGTCATTAACTAGCAAAATTATTAACACCCCTACCCCCAAGAAATCGGTGGCTTCTTTGGGAAAGAAACTAAAACCAGCTGGTAATTTGGGTCTGACAGATTTCCTAATTTATCTCTAGGCCAGTGAGGCATTTGAATCACGTGGCACCTTTTTATGAGACAAATTTGGTAAAAGCATGTCCAAGGCCAGCCCTGAAATACTGCGCAATAAATGAATTAACTGAGCACGGCGCGCTCGGCGGCCGTTAAACCGCATTTCTATGCGGGCAGCCACAAACACCAACTTGAGAAATGCAGACCCAATTGACATTTTATTGAACATTAGCAGGCAACCCTAAATCACCAGCCGTAGTAGTGCAGAAGTAACCATTTAGCAGCAGTGGTGTTTGTGTTCGAGCAATTCCCGGGGGCCTCGGTGGTTGTTACAGCTCGGTAGTTCCCGTTATTACGCACAAACACATGCACGATTATTACAATGCACATTATTTGCCTGAATTTCCCCCTATTTCATTCTACAACACGAAGAATTGGCCACGCTACCGGCTCAGGCCCTATCTGAGCCCAGCTCCACATCCTAATTCATTGGCCTTCGGTCACTAGGTCTGGGTAACGTCACCTTGTGCATTGACCGTACCCCAACAGCAAAGCAAGAGCCTCCTCTACCTCCTCCTGTCCTGCCCGGGCACCAAGAGCTCTCCTCATCCTCATCCATGCAACGAAAATCCTCTGCTCGAAGCCCAGTAAATCAGCTTGTTCGATCCTGCGTTGGAAGGAAGGCAGGTAGCTCACACAACCAGGTACAGCTGCAACACGGCACAGAAATTGGTCCTTAAATGTTTTCCAGCTCAGATCCTTGCCAAAGCAGGTCTCTTTGGTGCGGGCAAAACACAGGCAGCAAGTTGGAGCTCTGCAGATTCGCTTGCCTTGAGAACAAGCAACAGACGTTTTAGCCATACACTAGAAAAAATTTGGAAACTCTACGAGGAAAGTAGCATTAAAATTATACCCGAAGAAACCGTCTAGGGCTATGGCAGACCGCAGCGTAATCCAGTCCCTGGTGCCTCCCCCCGCTTTCATGTGAGCTTTATCTTCCACTGGCACGTGTCCTCGAGCACAGCATCCTCTCCCTTCCCCTTCCGTGGAGACCGTGTAAGGACTAGCAAGGTGACACTGGAATTAACTGTGCACGCCATTTATTTCAGCTCCCAAAGCCACGCGGCAAGCAGGAGCGAGCACCGCCTGCTTCCCGCTGCGATGCTCCCAGATAGCAGGGAGGGGATTTTGCCAGAGGACGGATCTAGGCCACCGCATGCTTGGTTTAGGAACCTGCCTCCTGGAAATACGTCCTGGCACCAGGAGAAGCCACTGGCTACTCTTAAGTCTTGCACTCAAGGAATCAAACCCAACTTTAAGTACAAATTCTCAATAAAACTTGAGTACTGACGACTTTAACGGGACATCGCCGTCCATCATGGGCCGTTCTCTTCCCACCGAGCCAACAAACCTCTGCTGATCAAACGGTGCGTGCTGACGTGCCTCACCTCTCCTCCGAAAGAAAGAAAATCACGATAACAGCAAAAACATCCCTGGCAAGCCAAGTCCGTTAAAATGCGGCAATCCTCCGGCGTTGTTCTAGTTGAGTACTACAGCGTTGTCACGCCTCACCACAAATCCAAGAGAAATCAGCAGTAGCCTTCAGCACCAATAAGGAACTTAAATATTTTATCACGGAGCATCTCTGAGTTTGCTTTTTTTTGTTTTATCAGCAGTGCGGGATAGTTACGTAAAATCGAGCCAGCCCGGTGAATTTCTGGTGTTTTCTGCAGCTATCCTCATCTCCCCTCCCTCTTTACGCCCCCGCAGCAAACACTGGATGTGCCCCGTTTGCATTTCTGGGCTCCGTGTCCGAGCTAGACGAGGATATATCGCAGTGGTACCCGAGGTACCTAGTGCACAATAAAGGAAGGTGCCCTCGAGCGCAGCTCGGATGGCCTCGTCAGCTCAGAGGAGGGAACGATCCGAGATGCGGCAAGCAGCCTCGCCTTTCTTCCCGAAGTGGGAACGTCAGCGTTTTGGAAGGAGCTGTTCAAAAACCGACCTTCGAACATCAAAAAGGATGTTAAGTGCAAATAAATCAGGGAGAAAAGAGGCCGAGAGTGGTTAAAAGGCACGGCGGCGTCTTTTTAGCTTCTGCAGGTAACGCCGGGTGCGTTTACACAGGGCTTTTTATCCACTGATCTCAAAATAATTTTGAAAGTGTTAATTGACTCGCGAAGCTTTGCAAGTTTCCCCCCCGCGAGGAAAAAGCAGAACCAGCATTTATACTACGTGAGAGGTGCTGGGGAATGTTTCTTTCCGCGTGATGGCTTCACCACCGATTCTTCTCCTGATCAGTACCTGAAATACGGAAACAGGGAGACCCCTGATGGGGGCTCTCGGGTCGGGGTGCTGATGCCACCTGAGGCCGGCCACACGTTTTATCTCACGGCAGAGACCCACGGATCCCTACCTGCTGGGTAACCCCAGGATTCCCATCACAGGGCCCAATATTTAGAAGGACCAGCTCCAGCAACCTCTTTACGCACACGAGCGAGAGGGAGGTGGGCTCCCAGAGGAACCCCTCCAGCACACGCCTTAGGGCAGGAAAGGCACCCTGCCTGCCGGGTTTTGCAGCCCCACAACATTTTAGCTTCGCTTTTCGCCTTAGGGGGGTGACTTTAGGAAAGTCGCTTCTCTGTATTTCACCTCCTCCTCCCGCACAGCTGGTAGCAAGGACAGGAACCTCACTGATAACACCCCATGCCATCTCCCGAGCAAGGGCACCGCCTAATACTCAGGGCGTCTTATCTCCATCCTGAAACCAAAGGAAGAAGGAAAAAAGAAAAAAAAAGATTAGATTTTCTGGGCAAGCTGCTTAGCTCCCTGGGTCGCTCCCTATTCCATCACTGCTGAACAACCGTGCCTACTGTGCAACAATTTACCCGCAATTAGGAGCCAGAAACAAGCTGATACGGTCCTGCTGTTTGCCGGCATCTGCAAGCGCGCGGGCAGCCACGTTCCAGAAAGGCAGAGGGAAGAGGGAAGCGTGCCTCCAGCTTGCTCTCGCCAGCCGGCCCGGCAGTGCTCAAGCCGAGGGCGGTTAAAGATCTCCATAGCTCCAGAATTAAAAAAAAAAAAAAAAAATCCCATTTGAAACGAGTAAGGCTTCTTTTTCATCTGACACTTTAAAAAAATTATTTCCAAATTCACCCAGAATTGTTACAAACCTGCAGTTTATGGAACTTGAAGAACTGCTGCCTTACTTTTAGGGCATGATTTTCACCCTCCATCGCAGTTTACCTTTATCGCCTGCAGGAACCTGATCTTGCTCAACACCTTCAAGCGCGTTTTGCAGTAGACGGCCTCGATCATCCTGAAATCCCAGGACGGATATGCAAAAGCAGCACCGCGTGGCTCTGGGCCACAGGACGGATAAACCTCATCGCATAACTCAACTTCCAGGCCTTAATCCACACCTCCAGCTATCCACAACCTAGGTCAGGGACCTCTTGCCTAGCAGCTTTCTCCCCTTCCCATCACTACCCCAGCATCACACGCACACAGGATATTCACAGAGGACAAATCTCTGCTTTCCATCACTATTTAATGTTTATAAAAAGCCATAGGAATTTAACAATCTTTGCAATCCCTTCCCTTCTGTCAAATTAGGTTTAAGTCAACCAGAAAGCTCCGAAGTCATCGGGGAAAAAAGAAAAAGCACACATTTGGAGTGTCCTTTCCTGCAGAAAAGGGAAAAACAAGCACATACCATGCAGAATGTACCAAGACAATGCATCTTCAGCTCGGAAATCACTTCCCAATCTCCTCCTGTATTTCACTGGACTCTAACAATTTACATCACGACGTTTTACAACTGAATCAAACTCGAGAATCCGAACAGATTCTTCCCCAAAAGAAAAAAAAAAAGCAGCTAATATTATATTTCCTTCCAAAGGCATCTCATTATACGAAATTATGTATTATTTTAAGCAAGGATTTAGCTATTTGTAGTCCATGTTTCGTTCCCTAAATAAAAGATCATTTTCTTATCGGTCCTGATTTGGCTCATTAGACCTCTAATCACCTTCCTTTATCTCTAAGACATCTGGCAACCTTTCTGACGACTTTACTAGTTATATTTTCTACCCTGCTCCTAAGAGGAGACCTGTGGAGCCCTGGGAGCTGTACGCGCAGCACCCTCGAACGGTTCAAAGCGCTCAGCATCCCCTACAGGCAGCGTTTCCGTAGGGAACCGGGCATCACCAGGTAGGGACCTCTGAACTACCAAACCCAACGGGAGCTCGAAAACAAATGGCATCTCATTACGTCCATGCTAATGCCTCTGATTGCTCAGGACATCAGCCATACTTCATATTTGTGGCTCCTTAAGACTCCGGCGTTCGATTTAATTACACACTATATCACGGAAGTGTCTAGCAAGAACACTGCCTCCATCCAGCTTATATCTTCTTAATGCCTCCGAGCACATCAGCGCCAGGACATTCGGAGCTCTGCCTTACAGGTTTAAAGGCTTTAAGAGGCAGCAAATCACGCGCTGAAGTCTTGGCAGGGGCGTCCGTTAAGCTTATGATATCTATTATTTCGAAAAACAAATACAGAACACTGCAGGGTAATTTTGTTAGCGTAGTCATCATTGCAGAATTTTGTGAGGAGTCACTAAAACCAGCTTTACAACTCCATCTGTATCAATAAACACATCTGTACATCATACTGCTTCAGATTATCACCAGAACTTCGCAGCGAAGGTTTATTTGTTTTGCCCACAGACTGTTTATGTCCCTATAGCTATTTACAGCAGAACATTGTTCCCCACACCCTGCTTCCTCAAACGGCCTTATATTGAAATGAGCGTTCCTTGGGAAGAAAACGGAATATATTATTCAAATTCTGCAGGGGGTCGGATCCTGAGCTTTTAATAGGAGAGCCACGCTGCAGAAATCAGCGCAGCCACTCTCAGGAGCGGAGTTTCCAACATCCTTATACAAACTGAACATACCTTCATCCCTTCAGTCTCACCGAAGTCACCGCAGCGAGGATTAATACTTTCTAGAAACAAAGCAGCAAAATATCTGGAGAATCGCTGTAAACGCTAGCTTTCCGTTTCTGGAGGCGATTGATTCGTTTTCTGTAAGCCCGTAAAAATTGCCCTTGGTAGTGGAAGGTGTTAGAATAGAGAACAATGTTTTTGGGATTAAGTTCTACAAGTTATCTTACTCTTCGTTGACTACTTGTTGAATGAGGACGTCTTTACCTTGTGCCCCACGGGGATTTTTAGCAACTGCTGGCCAAGTGTTAGGGACCAACCGTCAAGAGCTGGGTTTCCTCCACCGGTGATGTTCCCCGAAAGCCTGGGAGACATCACAGGGCTCCGGGAGAGGTTGTTCTCTGCTCGGGTATGATCCAGCAGATCATCTTGGAGAAGGCACGCAGCTGCTGACTGCACTACTACAAGACGTGGATCCACAGCTCGGTACGTTTCACGCAACCAGAAGCGACGCACACTTGCTTTAAACACAAAGCCAAACAGCTCATTCATTAACTTTAATGAATATTCCAAGCCAATTAAGATTAAACTCCCCCTCGCCGTTCCCCAGTAGATCAAACTGTCAGTTTCTTTTCAAACAAACCCGCACTGAAGGCAAAAACAAAAGCCAACTCGAGTTAAATAAAAAAAAAGGAGGGGTCGAGGTAGCAATTTAAAGCACCTGAAATGGCTCCAGTATTTAACGTAGGTAAGTATCAACAGATAATCCAGGCAGGGGCTGAAAAACCAGGAAAAGAGGCAAATAAAAAAAAAAGTTTGGATCAAAATACTTGTAAGTGTAGAAAAACTTGAAATTTTAGTAAGTTATGATAACAATTGTCCATGCATCCCAGTACTGGGGCCACCCAACATCCGTGGCTCGATTCTCAGCCACAAACCAGCCAAAGACGCTGTCTGACCCATAATCAGCAGAAATTATTAGTAAATAAAACACCCCACGGGTTTTGTTTCGCGCAGTCCCCTCCCGTTCACAGGCACGCTCCTTTCAAGATTATTATTTAGTGTTTCTGTCTCGTTTCCTCTGACAATGCCAACAAAGTGTATTTACTTCCCAAATCAAACACAGATGTCACGCTACAAAGGCATTTGGTGAGCAAAATGACTGTGCAAACAGATGTTTATTTCTCAGCTACTTGTGCTGATTAATAAATTGTCCAGAATCCCTCTTTTTTTTAAAAAAAAAAACAGAACTACCATACAACCAACAGTCATGTTTTCTATCAATTTTAAAGGCTTTTTTCTTTTAAAAAATAGGGAAAAGTCTATTTTAGACTAATTTACCGTCTTAACAAATCTGTCCAAAGTACCAAATAATTTCATGGAACATCCAAAGAGTGCCAATGCTTTCTGTAAACAGTATCTTACATTTATTAAATGGCTATTTTCAGACCTAAAGAGCTGTTAAAGAAAACGTTAAAACTTTGGATGCTGAAAGAACCAAACTCGTCTCCGTTACAAGATGGTTTTGGAGCTCCCGGATACTGCATAGACAAGAGAATGATTTGTTAGCGGCCGCTTCACAAGCCAATAGATGGGAGAAATAGGAAGAATTTAATTTAGAAAGATACGGGTATGAACTAGAAGCTAAATTAGATCTTCTAAGGAACGACATTCAATAGCAAGGAGCCCGACGTCAAATACGGATCTGGCTAGGGGCCCAGGGCTTACTCTGCCTCGTCATTTTAATGTGATGGATCAAGTCCTGATTTGATGAAGACGTGAACTTGTGCTGAACTTCAGTTATCAAATCGCGCAAGTTTACTGTACTCAAGGGATAACAGCTGTTTCAACGCAAGGCTCCTTTTTTTTTCCCCCTGGCATACAGTAACGCACATACATAGCTATGCCCTTCCTGCTCAGCACGAAAATCATCTGCTTGCTCCCAGTAATTGACTATTTATTGCCCGACACGTTAGGCAAAATAAAATAGCAAATTTCTGAAGTCATCCTAATGAAACGACTCCTCTTTAAAGGCCTTTGCTAAAAAAAGATTTCTGAAAGACTACTGATGCAGTCTTAAAGCCATCGTTCGGCCGCGAATAACCGGTTAAAATATTATTAGAAACATAATTTCCAGACAGATTTTGAAATTAAACGTAAAGACGACTTATATTTAGGAATTACATAAATAGCGAGCACCTCGATTCGCTCTCCTTCCTCCCCAAGAACTGGGAGTGCCGCCAGATTTGGAAGAAACGCGGCTGCGCTTGGGCACAAAACGCAACCTAAAACCCTTCCTCGGTGACTGATCCCAAAGACGCCTTCTTGTAACGCCCGTTTAAACACAAAACTAAATCCCAGGTGCCTCACAGCCCGGTTCAGACCTTTAGGAAAGGAGCAAACTGGGATGGCAAACTAAAAGGGCTTCCCGGTGCCTCATCAAGGTATAAGAGCACCATTTACGAGCTAACGCGCTAAAAGCAATATAGTATATTGCCTGTAATGCTTCTGGTGATTTAAACGTCAGTCACAGCATTCAACTCATTTACATTTAAGTGTATTATTTTGTTCAGTCATTAGGAAAACGTTTGCACGAGCTGCTTTATGCTTGTGGTTACCTGATTTAATAACTACCGCGGACAGCATCACTCAATAGCTGCACCATTTCTCTCCGGGGTAAAAAGGCACCATCAGACTACTTGGTAAAACACACGTAAGGAACGAGACAGACCAAATCTATAATTGTATTTTTAAGCTTAAACAGGAGGTGCACATGTATATTTAGCCCCAGGTGCGGGTACAGAAGACTTGTGCATGGCAAGGTTGCACGCTGAAGGACATAAAATACCGTGGATACGGTGCTACACAGCAGGACAGCCCAAAATGGGGCTTTTCCTTGAGTATTGAGCTCCACAGAACAAAACATAATGGGAAACTAGATGAAATAGTACCTCATCTTGGCTTGGAAAGTAAGGTAAGACAGCCTTACCTCTCAAGACTCCAGTTTTCGCTTGCACTAAGATTTGGAAAAGCAGCTAACAATGCCAACACTCGTTGATTATTTAGGATTAGTTAGGCTGGAACCAGTAGATGAATAAACTCCAATCTGATTAAGGTTTTTCCCAGATTTTTATTTCATAATTCAGATAAACTAGTGAACAAGCCATGTTTTCCTTACCCTCTTCGTATGTACTTTTTTGATACCATTTTAATCATTCCTTACCATCCTATGGCTCTTCATAGTTTTTGCCTCAGTAAATGAGTCACCAGTAGCATTAACAAGAGGAAAACTTATCTAATGATGTTTTTAATTTTCCCTTCCGAGATCAAGATACACTTAAAGGTATTACAATATACTTGCGTTATTTGAATGAGAAGGAACTATGTGCACATACGTACACACAAATACACAACCGGTCTCCAATTGCTTGGAGAACAACACAACTACCTGAGACATACATCCAGCATTTCTGGGGGCATGAATGCTGTCATCTTGCAAAAGAATTCCCTCTACACGTCTAAAAGTGATTTTTTGGAGGAGTTCAGCAACACTTGACGCGAGTCACAGTCCTTTTGGTTGTACTCATACTGCTGTCGACATGCCCCCTGCCTTAAGAAAGCCATGGGATAGACGCAAGCATGAAAGCCCCAGACGTTTTTATGGGAACGCTCACTTTCCTGCACCTTCAGAATTGGTGAAGAGTTCATTAGAAAGCAAGTCCGGGTGCTCCAACCACCAAAGACAAAATTTGCTCTCTTCAAGGGACCTGCAGCCAGGGCAGCGCCGTCGTACTTCCCACCCTCTGCTCAACTTGCGTGGAACTACCAAATAAATTAAATACCAAATAAATTAAAAGGCAAATCTAAGGCTCAGATTAAAAATTCTAATATTTACATTAATTCAAATGCCTTCGCTGGGGATAATGCTGGAAAGCAGGCAGGCAGAAAGGAAGAGCCAGATGCACCCAGCACAGCGCCTGAGACCCACGCTAGCAGAATAAAAAAATGAAAAGCCTGCTTGGAAATTAATGCAGAATCAAGCCTCAAAGTAACAAGTAGCATCCAAAAGCGACTGGGCATAAAAAGCACTTGTAAGCCCCTATACGTTTTCTTCACTTTAATGAGTAGGATATAATATATATGGCAGCTATTTAGGGCTGCTCCCCATCTTGGCTTCATAAATTGATTTCTTACAGCTTCAATGAATCACAAAGCAGAAGTCTGAAGGATGAGAGAGCGGGGCTTCATAAAACTATTCCTTTAATAAAGTGTTGTGTAAAAATATAGGAGGGATATTAAAAGTATCAGAGCTGGGAATTACACGAGCTAGCGAAAGCAGGGGGGAATCCGAGAAGACAGATGAGATTCTTTCTGCTCTGCCCTCTGCAGAGGGTGCTGCACCTGGGGGACCAGAGCAAAGGGGGGCACAGGGAGAAGGGTAGGAGGTGAGAGGATGGAGCCAGCCCTTCCGCGGGGTAACGGCTGTATGAAATCGGGAAAAGTTTGGAGGAAAAGATCTGCATACAGAGAGCAGAGACTGGGTCAAAGATGATGCTCTGGGGCCGTTGGCAGAGGAGCGTAGCTGGTAGGGGAGGCAGCAGGCCGATATGTTCAGTAACATCAAGGCTCTGCTCTTCTCAGGATAATTCAACCAAATACGAAGCTATTTGTTAATATTTAAGCAGTTAGCACTATGATTCATGTCCGATTCCTCAGGTATCGCCAGCACATGCAGCAAAAGCAGGGAGGAGCAGGAGGCAGCACCCCAAACCAGGGTACACACGCCAAGTGCTTCTGTTTTTACAGCTCCACTTTATGAATGAGTTTCAAATTAAAAGCAACCCGTGCTAGAAAGGCTTCCCTCCTACACAGTAGGAAAAAGCCTCAGAGTTTAATAAGCTGTATTTTGAAAGTTTTAATTGAACGACCGTATTTTTTTTTTCCCGCCAGATGGTATGTATCCAACACTTCGGGCTATTTTGAAGTTTACATTGGTGTGGCAGCACGATTCATTATTCATTTGCAACACAGAAGCACGCTTCCCCTGCGGGACGCTAAGCACTTTGGTCAAGCTTTCCTTGAAGTGATACTTGCAGTGGCATTATAAAGCACCGAGCGTTGGTAGCATCCTCCAGTCACTACCGAAACACGAAGAACGTGGAGCAGACGACTGTGAAATTCAGGGAGAGGTACTGCAGATGGTTACGAGCAGCTGGTTCAACCGCAAGACTTCAGTAGTCAAAGAGCTGATTAACTATTCATTAAAGAGTCGTTAACCATTCATTAACCCTTTGCCAAGTATTCATGCACGGGAACTTCGTATTACGCATCGCTAGCGTCTCCCTTTGCAGTAAGTTTATAGCCCTGAACTGCGCTCTTGGTGGTTTTTTGCTTTTCTTTGCTGGCTTTCTGCTTTTTTTTTGCTGGTTTTCAGCCACGCTGAGAGCAACCAAACCAGGCTTCGGTGCCCAAGGCCTCCACCAAAGTGCCTGCATCTTACCTGACATCGCGTGCGCGGATGAGGACAGACATCCAGCGCACCCTTACTGCCAGCTGACAATATTTTGGATTTTGGGGGGAAGTTTTTCAGCTCTCAAACAGGACCCGTGGCAATACAGAGCTAGCTCACAACATCTTCTGTCCCTGTAGGCATCCTGGGAGCCAAGTCAGGAGGAGATGCACAAAGTCAAAAAAAAATACAAAGATTAAAACATCTCAGCCTATTCCCATTTCCTGGAGGTGATCGGGAGGATCTCCCAGCAGCACACCGCTAATTTCTTTCGCATCTTCCACTAAACGTTACCAGAAAAGTCCCGCTCTCTGGTTCCACGTATTTGCCCCTAGGAGCATAAAAGCCGGTCTCGCCAGCACTCCCACCGGGTTACGACTCGTCTCTCTGACCCTGGCAGCATCACAAAGGTTATCTGGATGAACGGTGCCTTCCAATGGATTAAACACCAAAAATATAAGGCTTCTTTCCAGCATCCCCCACCTGCTTGCCTTTGCATCAAAGCCTTGCTTCGAAAACACATTTGCTGCCAGCAACGCCAGACAAAATGAGAATTAGTGCTCAAAACTCCGTCGTCCACCTCTTCCATTGCGTGGTACGTGACCAAGCGAGTTCACGTGTAAACTCCAGGGTTTTCAGCAAATATCTGCCTGGTTAGGATGAAAGGAGAACAAAAGAGGGCGGGGGATTCACCTTACTCCAGACAAAAACTAAAATGTAGGTCTCAGCAAGACCTCTGGTAACCCCCAGGTTTTGGGGGCTGCCCCAGGTGCAGGCAATCCTAAAGTTTCTTGCATTACATTACCACAACTCTTCCAGCAAACTGCCCTATTAAAAAAAAATCTGTGCTTCATAGTGATATTTAAACCCCAGTTATAACAAAAAGAGGAACAGGACCAAAGATGCCTGTTGTCACAAAGACATTTAATACATTCTGGTTGGCCTCAAATAAAAAAGGGATTCTAAAACATCCAGAAGAGCAATGTCTTCCCAGCGTTTGGGAGCCTGGAGTGGGGAAATGGGGAAAATATCCTGGGTGGCATCCCTTTCTGCAACATCACATAATCAGAAAGTGGTTTGGGTTGGAAAGGACCTAAAAGCTCACCTAATTCCACCCCCTGCCATGGGTAGGGACGCGTCCCACCAGCCCAGGCTGCTCAAAACCCCATCCAGCCTGGCCTTGGGCATCCTAGGGACGTGAAAAAGGAGATGTGAGCTACCTACGCGAAGGCAGAGAAAAAAAATGGTCTGTCCCATTACCAAGGACTAGCACACGATAAACAGGGAAACGCTTTGGGGAAACGGGGACTGCTGGCTGATAAACAATATCATCTTTAGGGAAGCGGAGGTGTCACCGATTTTCCCTAAATAAATTATTCAGCGGGCTTCTGACAGCAAAGAGACACTTATGCTCTTACAAATAGGTTTTAAATTCCCTGCTGAGCTCCCCCGCAGGTGAGCGGAGGGGCTGTTGTCATACAGGGCTAATATCCCACTCGCAGAAATCATATAAAGCCTCGTAAAATCTCCTCCTGGGGAACTGAGAAGTTGCAAGCCAGGAAGAGCCAGAAAGGCAGCGCTTCGTTTCCCTTGTATGTTCCCAAATAAATTGCCCTGTCTGTAACTCAAAGAAGCTTTGAGAAAGGGGGGTTGCAGGAGTTGTTTTCAAATAAATAAATAGGAACTGAAAAAAAGAGAAAGCAAAGAAAAAGAGACAGCTCTAAAAGGTTGATACCAGTTAATATGATTATTTTATCAGCCCTGCTGGTTAGGGCTGGAGAGGAGACGCTCCATAACCCCAAGCTGCCCCGTTATTGGGAAAAGTCTCAGCCTTTTTGCATGTTTTAGCCGATGCGAGGCGCTTCCATTCGTTATTTATTGCCTGTAGAGCTGAGCACACACGCCCCACGCCACCCGTAATTAATGGATTGCTTCTGCCTCACTGAAGTGTCTCGCTGGTCCAAAATCTGCTGCATCCTCCCAAACAGCCAGAGACAGCATATGTGTTTTCGCAAGCTGAGCGCTGCACTTGATAATACACTCCAAAAAGATCTCTCTCTCTCTCTGGTTTGTGTTATTTTAACCTGAAAAACTTCAAAACGAGACAACAAAAAAGTCAAACTGCTTTCTCACCAGAAGAAAGTCTGGCTAGGAATCACAAAATCCTCGTAATTAAACCGGTCGGCCCTCTGTTCCGACACACCTGGTAGGAAGATACCAGATGTCTGCAGGTAAACACCAAGTGGGTCTTCATCTTTTCACCTTTAAATCAACGTAACTGCTTTCAATAAAAGTCACCCCTTAGCGAACCTCAGCTAGAAACGTCTCCTAGCGCATTTAACCCAGGTGCAAATCCCATTTTTAACCCACAGCCGATTAATTCTTCTCCTCCCTTCCCCAAAAGCTTTCGAACCTGTTGTCCCCATTCAACAAATCTCAGCTGCAGAAGGAAAACCCTGGAAATTTCAAGGAGAACGAGAGCTTCCAAGACCACAACGAGTGCCAGATCAGCTGGAAATGCTGCAGGTCGAGCTAGTGAACCCAAGCCCAGGTGCCACGGTGGGGAGGGAAGCAGACGTGCTCGGAAAGTAGACTTTCTTTCTCCTCCTCCCACTGAATCCCAAGGGCATGGCAAGCTACAGAGTCAGAAAAATCAGGAAAAGAAGCGATAAATACTACAAAGGAGTAGGAAAACAGGGGGCTGGATGTGGCCAAGCAAGCAGATCCAACGTGGCGGATGACTGATCTGGAGTCGGTTCATGGTCATGTCCCAAATCTGGCACAAGGTGTCCAGTATCATCATCACCTACACCACATGATGGTGTTAAACAAGAGGCAACAGGCAGGTGAAGTAAGGGACCAGGGACCTCTACGTACAAGAGGTAGGAGAATATAAATTCCCAGAGAAGGTAGCGATGGTCAGGGTTTGGACAAGGGTTTGGCTGGTTTGGCTGCTGCAAAAGTTTAAATAAGAGCAGTGAAAAAAGAAAGGGGTTGGACCTTCATGCTCAAGGTAAAGGGATATGGTCATTTTGGGGAGGCGATGACTACATTAATACGGAAAAATAACTTCACAGAAGTTAACAGTTGTGAACTACGAAAGAAAAGACACAGGGAACGTGGACGGTGAGATGAGCCACAGCGTTTGGGTGACGAGTACAGGGCAAAGGACCAGAGAGATGACAAATCACACCAACCAGGGCACGATGGCAAAGGACAGAGGAAGAGCGAAGAGGTGAGTTGGCAGCTTCCCCCGTATGAATATATGAATAATCCCAACGATACCATTTACACAAATGTACTTTTTTGGGGCTTTTCATGTAATAGGATTCAAGTCTTAAAGCAGGAGTTATCACTTCGCCTGCAGCAAACCCTTCCAAAGTGGATGCGCAAACATCTGCCAAGCCGTGCTGCGATGAGTTTGCATTTTGCTATTTCACGTGCCGCGGGACACCCACAGCAGTGCTGGAACAGCATCCTCATCGTTAAACGATATCAAAACTGGGCTTGGACGGAGCAAAAGGGCCCTACAACCTTTGAAATAATCACAGCACCTTCGCAACGTTTCCTGATTTGTAGAATAGAAACGGGAAGCGGATTTTGTGCCTGTTGGTAAACGCTTGTGACTATTTCGCGGTGATGTTTCATCCAGATTTCATCCCGCTACCAATTTTCCCCGATACCAGCATCAAACCGCAGGTGATGACAACGCGTCAAGCAACGTTCCTATCAATATTCCTTTTTGCAATGCAATTCCCAGGGCCTCCGGGCTGTGACATTAACGCGAGGGAACGGAAAGTCACCGGAATAATTCACCGCAGCCTTCTTGGATTTGTATACCAAAGGCACCGAGACTTACTCCAGCCTGTTCTCACTAACGAGCACAGAAACAGGCAGCATTCCCTCTACACGTCAGACGGAAATCAGGTAGTTTTGGGCAGCTGGAGCACAGGGACTTCATTCTCTAGGTATTTTTTTTAATATATATTTTTACCCAAACTGCCACTGCTTTCACACAGCGTATATTAGCTGCAATCCCACTGTCAAACACGATCCTTTAAGCTGTCCAGCACCAGTCGTTGTGGATTTTAGCTAGCACACACGCCATAACTGACAGGGCAGCGAAGGTGATTGACCGAGGGGTGAATTATGATTAAGGAAGGCAAGCCGATTTTGATGTTAACCTAAGAAATGAATGAAACCCAAAGCCCACTGAAAAATGAAGCAGGCAATAACGGAAATACACTGCCAGTAACTCTGATAAAACAGACCGTATTTCCCCACGCTGTTACTTGTTGAAAGCATTCAAAAATTTATTTAGTTGGACTTCAGCTTTCAGAATTTCCCCCTCCTTACAAAGGCACAAAGCCTGCTACTTAATTCCTCTAGAACTGGGTCTTCCCATCTACTACAGCCCAGCTCAATCTTCAACTACGTTTGGTACCTATAAACTAACAATATTATAGGTGAAAAAAACCTTATGTGGCTACTGTATATTTATTTTTTTTAAACTAGCATTTACATGCCACCCTTATTCCGATTTACACCATCAAAAAACTACAGCCTCGATGTTTGCTTAAATATTTTTCTTTTACGTAACCACGAGCATTGTCCAAGCTTGATGTTTCTCCAGAGCTGTCTGGAACAACGCGAATAACCTGGGCTGGACAAAAAATGTCATCATAAAATGCTCTTAGACAACTAGAGCTTTGACTCAATATATAGTCCTTCTGTGAATAGGTACCATTTTTCTAGAAGAGATACTAAAACGTTTCACAATTTTCATAAGAAACTAGATGCCTGTGAAGCAAAACGCTTCATTGAACATTCAGTTGATAGTAAAAAAAATAAAATTATTTCAACGTTGTCCTACACTGCTTTACAGAGCCACGTTGGGGTTCCCCCTGCACAAAAGCTCCTCTAGGGTATAAGCTGCAGTCCCCATGACAAAATCTAACGAAACATCTTGAATTTCATTATGAGGATGCTGCCCCTCAAAGTCCAGCTCGTAGACCAGCAGCATGAATCACGTAGACTAGAAACGTAAAGGAATTCAAGCAATCTAGCCCAATTAAAGCATTTCAGTTCACATTTCAAGACGAGGTTTTATTCCATCCAACGAATAGAGCTACCTATCGGTGTGGGGAAAACCACAAAGCCAAGGTTGTGCTCGGGGTCCCGACCCAGCAGGCGGGAGATGGGAACAAGCCAAGGCACCGCACAGCTCCTCCCCGGCGCAGCTGATGCGTCCGGTCTGCCGCTGCTTTGTAATTTACACTTGGATTTTATTACTTCACTCCGAGAAATACTTGATGAAACACCTTGGCTCCAAGACAAGATTCTCTCTGCTGCTCCTGAAAAGGGTTGTTTGGGAAGCTGGGGGATGGGAACTCCCCATAAATAAAAAGTAATAAATAAAAGGAATAAAATAAGGGGAATAAATAAAGGGAATAAGAACTAAGAACAAAAGATTAATAAAGCTCTTGAATAAGACTTTCATCCTGAAATGTAAACCATCGAGCGACCCTACCAAAGACCGTGAACCACACTAAAGTGACCGCAAATCATTTGTGTTTGCTCAACCTCATTAACGAATGACATTAATAAATTAAAATTCGTGACGACTACGTGGAGACAATATTGAGCACGTGAATAGCGATGTCAGGAGCTTGATTATACTGATCATTTTGCCTTGTACATAAAGAATTATATTAATACTGTCAGGTTAAGGCACTCATGGCTATTTTCTTTCTATTGCAAGAAGCATCACTTTTCAACCAGAACACTAGAGTGCCTTCCATCCCTCTTTATATAGCGGGAATATTTAAGTATATTTTTAATTCTCTGCTCAAAGAGTTGACTAAAAGATTCAGAAGCTGTATTCCGTATCTCGTATTTGTTCCTGGAAGACACGTTCAAGACCTGAGAACATCAATTTCTCCAAACCCCCTTTATCCAAGGGGGATGAAATGACACCGATGCTTCGTGAACACCTCTTGGCTTGGTGGCACGTGGCCGATGCCCAGCAGTGAGCGATGCCTGGAATAGAGATCCAAAATTTGGGAAACCAGAGGATAAGCTTCTAACTCAGCCTCTCCTTATGGGCTCACATGGGCTCCAGAGACAAGACTGATGTGTCTTCATCCCTTCTCCTCTTCCTCGTTGTTATATAATGGGATGAGCTTTTAGCCACAAATGGGAAAATGAAATAAAATATCACTCTTCAACTAGCACCTAGGTGAAAACCCAGCAGAGTCTACCAAAGGTTGGGAAAAGCACTTGTTTGTGAAATGACACAGTGCTCCGGGATTATTACGGGTCTTGTCAAACCTCCTCCAGAGGCAGAGGGGGGGATTACGGTGGGGAATTGACTCGCTCGGACTGATTTTAATGAAAAGCCAGATTTCGGAGACAACCTTCTAATAACGCTTCCGCCTCTCCCCGCAGCCCCAAGCGCCCTTCTCCCCGTTGCTTGCCTGCTCCTGAGCTGCTATCAGCACTTCGATGTTCCTCCTGCTCACCCTCTCCTTCCCCAGCCCCTGCTGCGATACCCACGGCCGCCAGCCCATAAATAACGACTGCGCCGATCAAAGCGTCAGGCTGTCACGTCCGCCTGCAAAAAGCAGCCGTTTGCATTCGATGCACAACACGTGTCGGACACGGCAACGCTTCGCTATAAAATTACTCATCTTAAGGGCTGCACTAATCAGCCTGCTATCATCCGTGCTGTTAGGGTGCTGATAAGCGATGCCTTCGTACCTCCACAAACCCTAACAGCACTACGCTTCCCCTAAGCAACGTTGACCAACCTAGTACTGAAACTTCACCGTGTTCCCATAAAAAGGTAGTTAGCCTGGGGTTAATTACACTGGGGTTAATATCCTTTAACCCAGGAGACAAGCACCTCAATGGGAACAAGTGAGACTTATTCCCCACCCCATTTTTAACTACCACTTTCTCCCATCCTGTTTATGTTTACATACAGATTTGCACCTCTCATTGCAGTTTTATGAGATTATTTTCTATCCTGACTTTTTCTTTCCCTAAAAGTACGCATTGCCAGACTGCTCCGCAGGCTCTGCCCCAAGCAGGGCCCTCAGCGTCCACATCGAGTGTGTTGGGAGATGGAGAAGCACTTCGCCTTCGTCTTATCCAGCTGCGTAAGGATTTGCTTCCTCCAGTTTGTCCTCGTCGTGGTCAGAAGGGAAGCGGGAACCGGGAGATGCTCTGCCCACGGACACACGTACCGAAGGACAGCACACCACGCACCCCAGGGCTACAAAACCAGAGGGATGTCATTTCTAAGCCATTAACTGTAGAAACGAGTATCCCAAACCGGACAAAACAGGGTGGCCAGATGTCACCATTCACCTCAGCTTCTTGAGTTAAGAAATGAGCGAGCAAGCAAGAACTTAAAGAAAAAAAACAGCAGCTCCGTAACTTCATCCCCGTTCAGCTGGAGTTTACACAGAAGCAGCTGCCTCCCTGCGTGGCTCTCCGCCTGCTTGGGTATCAGCTGTGAGCTCGAGATGCTGCCAGGATTTTTATGACGTGCCACGCTCAGGACCGCTGGTTTGCTCACGCAGCACTGCAGAAGCGCTCGCCTCGCTGCCTGAGCCATAAGACAAGTTTAAAAAGCTCTCACCCTCTGACAAACAGAGCTGGTGAAAGCAGTTTGAGAGACCTGCCCATCTCTGCCTACATCACCACACTTCGGATTCGTTTATCTTACTAGCAACAAGTTACTCAGCACTTCGCTTGAGCTGCTTTTTAAGGAACACAAGACACATCAAGTAGCTTTGCATGCACAAAGCTGTCACTGAAGCAGGCCATATCTCAATTTGTCAAGGTGTGCACTGGATTTCCCACTCAAATATTCCCCTTTGCAAACATTTCTCCTTTGAAAACATCCTGTTACTCGTCCTGCAGCAGTGGTTTGGAGCTTCACGGACACGTGAATCAAGCATCAGTGCTACCTGCTGCACACAGAACAAAATATGCTCCAAGAGGACAGCGAGGACGAGGACAGCTCCACTCCAGCAGGAATATTTGGAAGAGCCCACGGCTGCGAGCCACAGAAACAGCTTTAACTGGGTCCTCCTAGAAAGGAATTGGTCCTCACCGTGAGCCCTTCCAGGCCTCTTGTCGTCCTCCTGATATTCATGGTTTACTGGCTGGTTTTAATCGTCGTAAAATGAAGCTGCTGAAAGAATACCTGCAAACACGGGACTGCCGGGCTATGAAGTGCTCGGTCCTGCTTGATGTAGCTCCTCTTTGCCGAGAAGTTGCTGGACTGTCTCCCTCCGTAAACAGAAGCCATCCAGCGGAGCAAATGGGAAACTCGGTGTTTGAAGAGGGCTGAGAAAGCTCTCGGCCTGAACGTCATTTATAGATGCAGCTGACGGAATCAGAAAGGACGAAGACACACAAAAGTGTTAAAGCTCGGGGTACAAATACATAGGATTAGAGGAAACCAAAGAGATGGAGAGAGGATGCAAATGCTTAAACTCTTTTCCTTAAGACAATTTGACCGGATCGCTGCTTACTGCAAAAAGCATAGAAACGTTTTCTTCTGAATCTCAGGAACTCTCAGCAGAAAAGACCAATCGCAATGGAAATAAATTCATTTCCATCAGCGGTGGAGGCTGCCGCTGCCATGTTTCATAAACCACAAACTTAATGTTTGATTACAGTCTAACACACCAGTGAAACAAGTCTGCCTTCACCAAGCAAAACAGCTGCTCAGCAGTTCCAACCCCCCCCTTTTTTAAAGCAGCAGCTTCTGGAAACGAAGCTCTTCAAGTTCTTGTTTTCTCTTTTGCTTTCTTAAAATCAGTTGTGTCTGCTCTTACCAGCTGTGGAAAAGGCCGGAACAATTGCGTCTCCGATTCCAAAGCCAGACGACACATAAAAGGCATTCAACCAGATTTCATCCTTTGAAGGCAATTTCATCGCTTCTTGCTCTCCAGCTAAAAATTGCTTAATGTCTCGGGAGAGCAATGCAGAAAAAGGTACGTGCCACTCGCAGCCAGGTAAACAGACGCTTGAAGGGTCCAGAGAGCTGCAAGGTTTCTTGTGGGACTGGGTGTTCCCGGAAACATCTTATTTATTTTAAACATTTCGTGTGTTTATCATTAAATATCTAATAATGTGATATGGCACACCAACCATTTAAGGACCTCGTCCGCATACAATCTGGATAAAGCTGGACAAAAGGAAGAGCTGAAGGAGGCTATGTCCCTAATCCACCCCACAAAAATAACCAAAATAGGATTTCCATGTCTTCCACAATTCAATTCACAAATTCAGATATATCTGACTTTTTTATTTATATAGAGCAGTCGAAATCATGATTATTCTTTACTCAATAACTCCATGTCCTCAGTACCTTTGGGTATGGGACAGGTCTTCCGCTCCTTACCCCCCTGGGACCTGATTTCTCCTGGCCAAGGCACTGTTCCCACCCCAAGCTGCTCAGCATTTTGGGGCAGGACTCTCAATCTTTGCTGTTTATGCAGTTTTTTTCTCTGCTCGAGCACAGCATCTGAGTCACTAAGTTTTTGAGTTTTAGACTCCGCTCTTCGTCCATCCCCAGAGCTTCACATTGAGGGATACGGAGGGAATGGAAACACGTTACAGAGCACTATAAAGGTGTCTAAGTCAGCTTTAAATGGGCTAAGGAGGGAAATAAAATGAGAAAAAACAAGCCAGCCTGGAAACTGAGAGACCCCTGCTGAACTTTTGATTTTCTTACTTGCTCTATGACCTGCACCATGGCTCTCCCTTGATTTTCCCCCTGTAAGATCTAACCACAGCCACTAACAATGAGAAAAAAGTGACTCAAACGACGTGTTAAAAGTTTTATGCAAGATGGCAAGAACAGCACTGAGGTAGAGAGGCAACGTCCCTAGTCAAAACCCTTAGTTAGACCTAGCCAAAGACGTTATTTTCCAAGCCTCTGAAATATTCATTTCTGACTTCAGATCTCGGACGCCAGACACCGGCCCAGGTGAGCTTTTAGAGCTGAATTATAAAGCCATGAAAACAGAGCTTCTAATGGAAATGCTGACAGACTCTCAGCTCCAGCTACACTGGTGGGAATCGCTCTAATAAAATGACTGCCATCACTCACCTCCTTTTACCAGATTTTATTGCTGTAGAGAAGATTAAGCAACTTAACATCTTGCTCTCCGCTAAATTGCCTTCCCCCCCCCCCAGACTTTTTTGCTGTGCCCTTTGCGATAGCACTTCCTTGTAAACATCCTCATTTTTGTCTACATATTAGCACACACACACATTGAGTGGCTTACATTAGGAATTTTTTTTTTTTGTCTCTGTAGTGTTTAACTTCCTATCAGGCCACTTTATTCTGAATCTTATTCAAATTAAAGCAGGGCTATTATGCAAGGCACAAAAGTTCAATTTGAGTAAAATCTGGGCAGGATTTTCTTTTTTGCATGAAAACAACAGCATAATAAATGCTAATCATTATAATCTTTTCAACGTGAAAGCCTTTCAAGAGTAGTTTTGCATTTACGAATATAAAACACGCTTCCAATTTACATTCTAAAGGTTTGCATAGAATCGGAGATTCGAGGTGGAAGAGACCTGTGTGTCATCCATTCAATCCCCCTGTCAGCGCTGGATTGTATCATCTGCTGGTAAATACGGAATAAGGAGGTTTAAGAATTAGACGTTTGAGCTTGTAAACCCATAATCATCCAGCAATCACAGCGTGCAGAGAAATTTGGAGCGCGGCATTTCCGCGCCGCCGTACGTCAATCAAACCCCAAACCAGCGGGCACATCGCCTACCTCTCGGTCAGATACGGGCACCAACTAGGGTGGAGAGAGAGCTGACCCCTTTTAATTAAGTCGCTCGGATGATGTGTTTTATGAGACTTGAGGATTGACTGGGCTAATTTCCATCTCTCCCCCTGCGGTGACACGGCGGCATCGCGACTGACCTATTTCTCATTTGCCCAACAGAGGTCACCGAGGACAAATGAGAGGGTTGTAAACAGCTCCTCTCATCTTATTAAACATCGCTTCGGAAACGTGGACGGATTTTGAGTACGCAAGGTCAAGAAACCATTAGAAAGGTTAAACTGGAAACAAGAGAGCACGCAAGGTGGTCACAAGGTTGTTTTAAGTCAGAAAATTAAATTAACCTGAGGAAATCCCCGAAGGTGCCTACTACATCTTTGTTGCTTTTCTTGATTTGCTTTTTTCCCTAATAAACGGGGGGAGTCCTACTGAAAAAATGCACCAGGTACTTGGAAAGCCTCACAACTTTTAACGCTCCCAATTCTGAACATATTTGTTCAACATTTTGTACTCCTGTGCCAAAAACTGCGGGACCCGCTCAAGCGAATGAAGCGGTATAGATGACTAAGCTGTCATCAGAAAATGTGCTCCAGTCCCACAGCTGAGTACATCCCAAAGCTGTTTTGAGTATATCCCAAAGCTTTTCTTCCCTGGCTCACCCGGCTCCGAACACCGAGTGGATGCTCCTCAAGATAACCTCAGCTCCGGAGCCCAGACGAGGAAGGAGATGAGATTTCAGACACTCCTCCTTAGCAGACACAGATATTCGGCATGCCAGCTCCTACTTATCTCCCTCTTTGGCATTTAATTCTCCCCATTCACTGCAAATGACACTTAAGATCCAATTCATCACTATAAATGCTCTTCCCAGAGCCAGGTCTCTAATATTCAGGATATGCAGGGTGAGCGATTTGAGGCTGGGTTCGCCACGACCTCATTACATCCAACTACCCCAAACTACGTGACATCAGGCTCGAAATATAAGCAGCAAATTATACTGAACTGCTCGTGGTTAAGAAAATAACACGCTTCAAGTGTAGTCAAAGTATTTCCAAAGAAATTGCTTTGTTCTTCTATCATCTCAGAAGATAAATACAGCTACAAAATTCTTTGTGGCTTTTCTCAGGAAAATGTCCTGATTACTTATTCCCTAGTAGAAATGAATGCAAGAGGTCTACTTTTGAACCCTTTTGGGGTTATTATTGCATTTTGGGGTTATTATTATTGCATTTTTGGGTTGTTATTACTGCATTACACATTACCTGGAAGAACATTGCCAAGAACCTCCCCAGAACATATATATTGCTCAAGTTGTGCAAATATCCTTCTTTTTTCCTGATACCTTGTGCCATAAGACACTGAACACTGCTGTTGGAAGAGCGTGTATGATCTGGACATGCCACTAAGGAGCAAGAACAACAAGAAGTTTGGTAAGCAACGTAGTCAATTTAAACAAAATTTATGTTTTTTAGCCCAGAAAAAGGAAGAGGATGAAGGATCTGAGCAAGATAGTCAACATGTTTTTGAAACACAAATTGAAACACAAGCACTGCTTCTTACAGGGAAGGATAAAGATGTCGAGGAGAAGACATTCAAGACTGTAATTTTAATGAAAAATAGGTGCAGAGCACTTGAAAAAGAGAGGATTTAACGGGTGGCAATGAGGGCCAGAGGCACTCAGTGCAATAAAGTGATCCCCACTGCCCAGAGTAGGGCACAGCCTGCTGGCCTCAGGCAGGGTTTTGGTTCACAACAGCCAAGAAAAGGGAAAGGGATGCTCCTAAAGGAAGGGTACACCTCCAGCAGGCCAAGCATGAAGCCGACAGTGCCAGGAGATAAACGCAGGTGGGGGTAAATGCAGGTAGGTCCTTCCTTGTTCAACCGATTGCAACCAGAGGGAGGGGGAGAACCGGCACAAAAAAAGCAAAAAATGCTTTCACAGCCAGCCTCAGACACACACCAGGGGTTGGAAAAGTGAGAAATAAAGGCTGGTTCTCACTAAAATTGCTGCATCAGTTCTCACCTGTTCTGTCACAGCAGACTCAAATGCCAGCAGCTTGAAAGGTGCTTTTCTATCAGGGAAAAAAAACAGAATGTTAATTTATCTCCCCAAAGAAGTTAGAAGCTGAGCATCGGTTTTCAGATTTAGGACATTATGCCCCACAGCACCTTCGCCCACTGCAATAAAGGACAAAGCCATGATATTCCTTAAGCTGGGGCTTAATTTCCCCAAAATCACCCTGACAGATCCATTAGACCGCAGGACACGGTCCTAAGGGAGGCTGTGGGGCTCTCATCACTTCGGGCTTGCAAAACCAGACCAGACAGATGATCGGCAGACACTGAGCGGGAAGAAACCTTTCCTGGAAGGTAAACTGGCCAGATGATGTACAGGCTGATATCCATCCCCAGCGCCGATGATCTATTACAGCCCATTATTTTAATTCACTCCATCCTCGTGCCCTCACTAACCAAGGCTGCTCCTTCCTCAATCCAATCTCCTCGAGCGCAATCTAAGTAAATCTCTGCCAGGCGCTGAAGACAAAAGCAAAAGCTTTTTCCTAAATGAAATTTACTAATTAAAACCGTATTTCTATTAGCAGCACAAGGGTAGGAAGAGCAGGAATTGCTACGGCATGCAATTCTGCCAAGCATTTCTCAACAGACTTGGGCTCTCCCGGTACTGGGAGGGAGCACGGTCCTGGGGAAGCTGCTGCTCCCGAGTCACCCCCTAAAGTAATTTCCAAGTCAACAACCAAGCTAAATTTTCTAAGTTGGAAGTGTTTCTGCTCATTATTGTGCTGGCATTCAGGCACTGAGACATAAGATAGAGTACTAGCAAAGACATAGCCTACTTCTCCAGTGCTTTAACCCCAGTGAAGCTAATGGACTTCAGTAGAGCCATTCCCACCGCACATGGAGGGAGCAGGGAGTCAAGTCTGTTTAATGAAAAGGTGTAGCATCAGAAAGGTTATTTTCTTAGCGGGGAGAAAAATACACAGAGTTGGAATAAGAAAAGCTAGCAAAAACCAAAGCTGTGCATTAACCAAACATCGCAGGGGCTGTCGGATGTGGTTCTCTGCCCTCGTCTCCAAGTGGCACCTAAAGCCACTGGATTCGCAGTAAATCAGGAGCAATAACGCCTCTCCAAATAATTTATAGCAAAATAAAACGCTTTCAAGTGTTCGGAATATCTTGATCTTTGAATATTTAAGCAGCACTTTTGTTTAAAGTGAAGGCTGAGCAAAATAACTGATTGCACCATGCCTAGATGATACTGCATTTAAATCATAACACAATGTTGGTTTCTCCGTTTCTAGCCATTTAAGCCCACCTTCTACCTTATTCTTCACCCAAGAGGCTTGGATTACTGAGCCTCTAGATATGCTGTCCATCATTTTGATTTGTGTTGGTTATCTCCCTGCTCCCGCTTTTAAAAGCAGGTGCATCTTTTGCAGGAAAAAAAAATCAGGACTTAAAACAGTGCGGCATGTGAAGAGTCAAATATTTACCTGATCCCTGCTATTTCCTCTCAGGCTTCAGACCCGTTCCTAGCTTTATGAAGGAAGCACTAATGAACTTTAACGTAATGACAGAGCATATATTTGTACGCAAGTGGTGGATGTAGATTTTGCAAATACACCAACGGAACATTAAACAGGGATAGCAGGGAGCAAGCACTCAAATCGTCCACTCTATTAGGCAAAAAAACCACACCACCATTAAGCAAACGTACAAAGCAGTCCCAAAGGCATTTGTTGTTCTGCCATGTGGCACGGATAGATATCAAAATCAGGTAGTGTTAAGAACCAAACATCAATTTCAATAGAGTTCCTATACTCTATGCACTATTACACATTGTATATGCTAAGTATGCATTTAAATAAAGTATAAAAGACATAAAATCCTGTTGACCACAAGTTCATAAATGTCCATTTTGGCAATTACATCGTCAAGAGGTTATACTTTTAATTCGAGTTTTCTAACTGTATTGTCTGACTTGTCTTTTTTTTTTTCAACTTAAATTAAGTTTTTGGAGCTCTAAAATTGGTTTTCAAGGGAAACCGTTTTAGTTTTGTTCACTGCTTATTACGGTTGATGAATTCATATAAAATAGCCCAAAATCTCCTGTGATTGTGGTAGGAATAAACTGATTAAGTCAGTATTGGCTGATTTCAGTTTATAAATCAAGTTATACCTCCCCAGCTGGGGATTTCTGAAACTCATTTTCCTCTGTTATAAAAAAAAGTGACTCTCAGTTTCAGGGAATGACAAGTATGCAACACATAAGACATTTTATTTACTCTGTACAATGAAGAGTTTCCTAAATTTCAGCATTAACGGGTTTCATGTGTTTATCCCATACTTGAAATGATACCTCTCATGCCAATAAATGATTTTCATCCTCAGTTTATTAAATTCCCAAAACACGGGTAGGCAATAGTACCTAATATTATATTTCATGTTCACTCCACTTAGATTCAAGTGAGATTAAGAACTTCTCCATATGCGCCTCCAGGGAGGCTCCACATTTGCCATTTATCATCTTTAAATAGCAGACGAGCCTTTGTTATATTATTAAATGAACTATAACTAGGTGGGTTTTGTTCCTCCCCCAGGTAAACCTCTTGATTTCTGCCAGGACCCGATCAATGGCAACACACCCACTGAAGGAATACAACGCTGAAAGTCTATATGGGTTAAGAAGAACAAGTCAACTGAAGAATAAACTCATTAAATGGCATTTAAATGTAAAAATGCTACTCTTGTGACTCAAGAATTTACTGACACGCAGACCACACGGGCAACTGGTAGAGCATGGACGTGAATTACTTCTATACAGAGCTCCTGCACTGCCCGAACATCAGCTGTTGCCGAAACCAAGGCATGGGTCTAAATGGATCTCTTGGTGTGATGTAGCTTATCCATTGCTTGCATTTTTTGGTTTTCTTTTTATGGTTTTACAAGGAAAGTGATAAATCATGTTCAGTAATTTTCTCTAGCTCTAAATCACTATGACCACACCAAAAATTCCCATCTCATAGAGCCAGTCGTCACCAAGGGGCAGGACGCCAGCAGGAATTACCATATAAAAGTAAGCTCGGGTTTGTCATTTACTTTACCTCTGGTCTTTTAGAAGATGATGAAAGCCAGAACCTTTGAGAGCCTCATCCCGCAACTGTCTATAAATAGAGGTATAACACGTGGGCAGTGTTGTTTCTATCTGAAATCCTACCAATTACAGTAAATACCAATGATCAGTAGTCTGTTAAATTGGGACTTTTAATAAGATGCTGGGTAGGAAGCAGCTCTTAGTTTCTCTCCATTGCTCTCATCTCCGTTTCAGCTAGGAGCTCTTGCACAGCTGGAGCATGCTGAGGCCATAAAGACCCTCGAGAAGTTCTTTGAAACGGTGCATTTTCCCCCAGACGTGGCGAGCTTCATGCATAAAATCCTTGTCTTATTAAAAACAGCTTGCATTTGCTACGTTTTCTTCACTGAAAGCACTTTAAGCCACGAAAGTACAAGGGGGAAGGTTTCTAAAAGGACAATATACTTTCAGTACCCTCGAGTCTGTTCCAGGTGAAGTTGACTGTCACCTCTTCGCAGTGACTGCTTTATTGACTGGTAATGCTTTAAAAGCATGCTGAAATCACACTGTCTTTATCGTGCAGAAGATATATGCCCCTTATGCATACCAACGGTTTGGGGATTTTAACCTCAGAAGACAAATGCTGATGCATTCTGTTGGCAAACAGCGCGCCATGCGCTTAAAATGCTGTGGACAGACCCGTGGTTTAAAAGTGACACCAGGATTAGATTGTAATTCAATGAGTGAATCGCTTCCTAAAGCCTACCTGAAATATTAAAGCTTGTGATCTCTCCTTGGAAGCCTTGCGAGAATGAAATGTTGCATAGACAAAGGAGACAGCGAAATGACGACGTGCCCCGTTGCCACGAACACAACCTTCCATTCATCAAGACAGAGCAACCAAACGCATCGTGGCTTTTGGATGAGACCACCAAGCTGTCCAGAAAGTCTGTTTAGCAGCAACACATCATACGATCCAGTTTACAAGTGTTTTAACACTCAGAGTTCGACCTAGTCCCAACCCTCTCTGTAAAAGCAGCCTTTTCTGAAAATACGAAGCTTATTTACTGTGCCAAGCAATGATTAACACAGCCTACTGTAGTGCGAGACCTTCGCTCGTCCTCTCGCCCTCGTTCCCTTTCTGTCATGTTTCCATCTGCCAGTGCCTTAAGTCAACGATGCTCTGCCAGCACTGCACGTTGACTCCCTCAAAAAAAGAAGCAAAAAAAAGCCACATTCTGCTCACTCGGGAACGCATGCCCTTCGGAGAGCAAAATACCTCTTCGTTTCTGCTTGAAGAACTTGCCGTCAATTTTAAATGCCATGCCTTATTCCACCTTATTATTTTTTAATTTAATTTTTATTTTTTTTAACAAAATCAGAGTCAGGGAGGTTGGAAGGTGACGAGCTTGCCTAGTCCAACCCACTGAAGAAATCAAGGACAGCTACCAGCGGGCTCTGCTGGGCTGTGTCCAACTGGGTCTTGAACATCTCCCCAGATGGGGACTCCGCAGCCTGCCCAGGCAACCCATTCCACTGCTTAATTACCCCTAGAGGGGAAAAAAGAGTACATGCTTAAGGAATTTTCCCATGTTTCGGTTTGTGCAGTCTCTTCACAGCCTTTCCAATTGGAAGCTCTCCCAGTCTGAGCCTAACTGGTCCTGAGCAGAGTAAGCCCACCTGTCCCTTCTTCCTCCAAACTACTGATCACCACAGGAATATCAGATCAGGATTAGATCAGGATCTGCCAAACAAAGCGTAACTCTTCCTGTGAAGAGCTCCAAATTAGCGAGCTGGGCACAGCACCACAGGGAACAGTCCCATACGTGCATTCATTTCAAGAGAGTAATTAGAGGGATTCTGGCAGTGGTCACCAACAGCCAGATCAAGGCCAGACAACATCCTCAATTGGCAAGGAGAGCCCTACTTCTCAAAGCCCAGCTCTGCAGGCTCCCTCCAAGGAGGGCCAGGTAGTGGAATAACCCATTTCTTCTCTCCAGCTCTTCGGAGAAGAATCACTCCAGCACAGGGGTACATACACTGCTATAGGATGGCAAGTTCAGAGCACACTTCTGGACTGTCGTGGAGGACTAGTAAAACTGGTGGGAAAGGAGGTAGAAGAGAGTTAAGACTCTTATTGCCCATTTTAACCATTTATCATGAGAAAACATGTCTTTTCTAGATGGGGGGAGAGACTTAGGAGGAAGGAAGAGCACTCTTCAGGTTAAGAGACCTCGAGGCTGGAACAGACACCAAATTATGAGGGACACACTGGAGAGACCAGCCAGGAGGAGAGCTGTCTGGATTCCCTCCCCAGCATAAATGTTTAGGAAACTACCAGATAGCAAAGTTTCGCAGAGCTCCTGGACCGAACCGGATTAAACTTCAGCTTTGCTTTCTATCCCCAAGATGTACCAGAACAGAAAAACTAGATGCATACAGACAGGACACACAGAACCACAGAAATGCACACTTCTCCCTGACACGTTGTCTTTTCTTTAGTGTAAGCACAAGCATCTCCTCCGAACAACGCGCTTGAACAAGCTCATAGCTCACCTGCACATCACATGCCACAAATATATCAATCCCTTCTCAGCAGGAAGTAATTTACATCCTTTCTTCCAGGGTTGCTAATTGTCACCTGTACACGGCTGCTCAGCGATCAGGGCATCCTTTAACAGGTTCAAGTCAAAAGCAATCAATATTCAGCACAGAAAAACGCACGGAGAAAGCAGAAACAGAAAGCATCCCCTTAGAACTGACAAAACTCTGAAATAAAAACTCTCTGAACTCTACCACGTTCTAGATGGCATTAGTAACTAAAGGGATTTTGCATTTCTCTGTACCTTTTATTCTAAGGACTTCCAAACTTCTTTTTCCTCCGATGATCAGATGATTAAGGACTCACCGCATCCTTCTACAGATTGCTGAAGAGGCAAAGACCCCCTTTTAAAGCTTCAGGCAGATGCCTTTCACAACGGCGGTTGTTCAATGAGAAGCTGGAAGCATCCTCAGACACCTGGTAACGTGAACTCGTGTTCCCTCTGCCATATACCTGCTCGACTGCTTTAACGGGAACACAAAGAGGCTGCCAGTTCCAGGGAGCTGCATAGTGAGCTCCTGTCTACTACCAAGTTCCTGAACCATAAAAATCCACGCATTCAACACCCTACAGGAACTCAGCGTTTTTTGTGACCCTCAATTCATCGGAAAAATTCCCAACTGCAGAGGACTCTTCCGTTTTGAAGACAAATACACAGCAAATAACTCGCAGCAATAAAGAAATATTAGAAATATTTAAATAAGAATAACACCTTGTCAGAAATAAATTCCTGTTGCAGGAGCGTCATATCTACCTTTACTTCTTTTGATGAGGGGGGAAACCCACTTCAATTGCTTTTCTCTACATTTTTCACTCTTTAAATAGCAAATCCTCAGCGTTTCCTGCAATCCAGAACGTAGCAAATAGGAAGTTTCCTCCTTACCTGCTACCATGACCTTCGCTGTCCGACTGATGATAGCTCCAACGCCTTCTAGAGATGCTTCGCACTGATAGAGCCCTTCGTCCGGCTTGTGGTGCCTGGAGTGGACTATGTTTTGTATCAAGAGCGATCCGTTGGCCAGCTGCTGCCTCCTTTCGTCTACCGCCAGGTTCAAGAAGACCGCGTCTTTCTTCCACTTGATCACCGGAGCTCCTCGGTCAGATTCTGCCCTGCAGTTCAACAGCACGTTGCTTCCGCGCATGGTGACAGCATCAGAAGGCTCAGTTACGAACCTTAACGATGTAAAAGTCTTAATCTGGGAACCTAAAAGAGCAAAAACAGAGAAGGCCAGGAGTAAATATGGGTTACTCACTTGCACGTAGTGAACGTAAGACAGTTTCTTCGCAAACCTGCTTTGGGACAAAAATGCCTTTATCACTACAAACACAGTATGTGTAGATAAATAGATCTTGTATATAAAAAATATTTACATGTAAACATGAAGACAAAGGGGGAAAAACTGTACAAGTGCCTATACAGCCGAGGTGAAGATAAATCCACCACGCCTGTTGAATTTTATATGGAGAATTTAATTGCCTACACAACTTGCTCTGGCCACAGGTACCAAGATGCACTTCAGTACGACAAGTACAGAAGTTGTGGTAGCCCTTTTTCTTGAAGACCTTTCTCTTGAAGAACTGAGAGGAGAGCATGCCCAGGTACAACCTGACCATCCATCAGAAACAGCGCCAAAGCCTTAACCTGGTGGATCTCCTCCCACCTTGCTAGAGCATCGCTCTCCTCCCTACCCAGTAGCCTGACCATTGCTTTCCGGTAGACCCAAGAAAAACAATGAGGTTATTCCTTTCTGCTGATGAGTAGAAATTCATTAACAAGCTGAAGAACACATGGATGCAGTTGCATCAAAGGGCACGGTGCAGAACAGAAGGCAGCCCTTTTTCAAACTTAGCAGATAAAGGATTCAAAAAACTAGTTGCAACAAGAAGATGGTTTTATTGATTCTTAGGAAGCTTTTGTTCAAGTTATAACAACGCATAAACTACTGTCTGGCATTGTTATAGAAATTAATATTGTCACTGTATCTATAATTATTCAAGTAGACAGGTATCAGGTTTTCCTTTGAGGTATATAAATAAGATAGCCTTCAAAAATTAATGAAATATAGCAAAAAAGCAAGAGCTGCTCTCAGCTTGTAGAGCATTTCAGACACAGTATCAATAGCACCATATGACCTAAACTTACAACAAGTTGTCTAATAACAACAAGATGACAAATCAGAATATGATTTGTCTGTCATCCATCTTCATGCTCTGATCCCAATTTCTGGAGGAAGCACAATCCCAATTTCTGGAGGAAGCACAGAGTTAGACCCAAAAATTGCACACTAGCACAGGGCATTTTTGCCGTGAAAAACCTGTATATAGATATGTCTGCAATGCACAGAAGTGTAATTTTTAAGAACACGTTCCTGCCCGTTCTCCCAAAGACAACCAAGTCCCGTTTGTAAATCACGGCTCCTCGTTGGGCATTTATGTCACCAACACATAATACAGTTTAACACGGCTGTTTATGACAGCATGTTAATGATGTTATGTAGCTATTCTCACAAGTAAATAATCCACTTCTGCGGAAGAAATGGGGTTACGACAGCTTCCAGTGCAGCAAATACTGAAGTTAAACAAAGATTAACTTTCTTTTCATACAATTACCCTTGCAGTTCAGTTGCAATTTCAGCTATTCACATCCTTTGCAAAAGGCATATTTAGCCCAAATTGCTTTACTACAAGGGAAGTAACAGCCTGAATGACCTGGAAAGCTTTCTGAGCGCCAGGAAAATTCAAATATTCTTGGAAATATTATTCCTAGAGAGAGAAGCAACTGTGACATCTTAAAAAATGGGAGAAAATGACCGTATATTTTCAGAACCAATTACTTGGAAATCTAGGCAGGATGAGAACATAATGGCCACGTTTTTGCAGTCTTGAGGTGCTGAAATAGAAAGGTGGAATAGCAGTCGAAGATTCCCCTACTACCTATTTGCGTATTTCAAGTATTTTTGAAGTATTAGCCCAGAGAAAGCCCAGGTGCAGTGGACCCCGGGTCCCTTTTCTCCTGTGTAAGGCTTACCTGCCCCAGCAGCTCCAGGGTTTCAGTTCATGCTGAAAGAGCGGCAGCTATAAGCTACTAACCCCTTTCCTAAGCAGGGCAGGGGACTCGTTTTCAAACCGAGATGCTAAACCTACAATTTAATCCTTATTGCAATAGCTCAGCTGAAACAGAAGGCAAGGAGGGAAGAAGACAAGCAGCCAGGCAGGAGAAATAGGAGATGAAGAGCTGCCACAAAACTTGCTGCAACACATTCTCATTTTCCCCATTTCCAAGTTTTGGTCTCCGTGGGAGCGAGTCTCTGCCTCTACCTGCAGCCTGCCCTGGGACACCTCACCGTCCCTGGGACTTGCTGCCAAGCTCTTTGTCTCCGAAAGACTTCAAAAAGTCAGAACAACGGAGGGCAGTGCTCTTATAACTGCTTTATCTGGTGTAGTAGATGCATTCGCCTTTTACATGCATGCTCGCAGCTGTTGTTTGAGCTCCAGCACTCACATATTTGAAGAAAACACATTTGTAGGAAATTTAAGAGCACCGCAAGCCTGAGACTGATGAAACCAACGGGCCCAGGGCACATCAGTGCTTCCTTCTTCCTCCGCGTTCACAGAACGATGAGTACAGATTTATGACATCGACGGCTTAACTACAGACTTCAGTGGAAGCCCTGAAAAGATGAAACAACCTCCTGCACAAAGCGGCTGTGTCGGCTGCTCCAGGCACATCCACGTCAAACCGGCCTGCAGCATTGCTTGGAGACCCGAAGCTCCGAGGGTCAAGGAGAGAGCCCTTGGCAATAGCCCACGTGTCCTTGAGCCCAAAAAAAAAAAGGAGAAAACTTGAAGATAACGCCCCCATCCTCAGCCCCTCGCCGCTTCAGCTATCAAGATATTACCCTATGCGATGACCTGCTTTGTGATACGGGAACGAAACTAATGGGCTTCTCACCCTGACAGGTAACATCACAGCGACGGCGAGGTTATCCTTCTCCAGGCCACGGATGAAATTAACATTTAAAAGATGGGGTTTGATGCGCTTCTTAATCACTCCCTGCCTTTGAATCCTCCGCTTTGCCGTTCCGCCTCTGTGAAATGTAATCTTCCAGGGTGGGTTTTTCCCCCCCCCCTTCATGTTCTGCATCGCTTGCTTCCATTACGGAGAGGGAAGAGATGTCGCAGCTGCGAAAGCATTTGACCAGGCCACCCCCGGAGCTTTCGTCTTTTTTATTTTTTCCAAATAAACATTAAGAAATAAGACTTTGGAGCACGGACCATTTGAGATGGGTGAACGCAGCCATACCCCCCAGCCCAACTCAGAGTCAGTAGCAGAAATAAGTCCATTACACTGAAGTGTATTTATGTACACCCAGTATACATTTATACAATATACATTATGTACACCCAGTATACATTTTCTCAGAGTATTTTTTAAATCCGCATGAAATTAGCTTAATGGTCAGGCTAATAAGCGTGTATTTACATGCTTAGGTAACATAATACAGCATAAAACTGTCAAGTTCTGTTTGCACTAAATACACTAATATGATGCTTAATATATATATTTAAAGAACTCCTGTTTTAATGCTTTTATTATGACTTAGGATGTGCCTACCGTGGTGCTGAATAGTTCATCTCAGCTCTGAGAAGTTTTGGAAACCGAGCCTCGTGCCTGCGTTTGGCGTTCAGACAGGGAAATCAAACATCGCCGCAAGGAATTTACAGTGCAAGAGCGTGTAGTACATGGAAGCATGGTTCAATTTTCATACAAACATCCAGTTTCCTATAGAAGTGCATGTACGCATGACTGCCAACGTCCCACGTCATTCAATTTTTTAAACGGTGCCATCGCAGGATTTGGGGCTGCACCAAATAAAAGCGCTTATAACCACAACTCAAACTCTTCCAAATGTGTTGAATCATTAGGGATACTTACCTGGCTGTTCCATTTTCACTCAAAAGCTTTAGGTGGATTAAAAATACGGATTTAAGCGAGCTATCACTACGGGCAACGCCTCTACACCACCTTACCCCACTAGTTGGGGGTCAGACGCCTCACAGCCATAAAAGACAAGAGCGCAACTACTTGGAAGACGGGATGAAGAAGAAGAGATCATGTCTTCTGATAGATGCCTGACCTTATATACTAGTTTTGGCAGAAGAAACATTATCTAGGCTATCTGAAGCTGAGTAGGTGCTGTTGCACACCCACAGTTGGCTCACTTGGCTCGTGCACGCGGTAAGACTCCCTCCAGGGCAGCCTGGGGACGAGGCAGAGCTGGGTCCCCGGCGCTGGGTGAAGGGGATGAAGGCAAGCTGTTCCCCTCCAGCCTGCCTCAGAACAGCGCAAGCAACTCTTGGCTGATGAGCTTCTCTCCTGAGATGCCATTTCTTAAAGCAGAAGTTGTTTACAGGCTTCCTCCCCATGCACGTACTGTCCAGCCTTAATTTACCTGCCCCCTAGAAAGGCACTCACCCCACCAGAAGAGTGGCCAACGCGAGGTTTCCCTTCCCCAAACCCAGCATCACTCACACAGAGTAGCTATCAAGTCTTTTTTTTCACCTGAAGATAAAAGATAAAATGCCAAAACCCTCCTGATCTGACCGACTCTAGAGCTGAGTACGATAACCCACAGGAAAGGAAGTTATCTTTTTGGAGAGGCTTCGTAATGAAGAGATTCATTCTACAATAATCTGACAGCTTTTTTTTTTTCCTTCCTTGCAAAAAATCAGACAAGCCAGCCAACTGTGCAAACTCCTACTCAGCGCAGAACTTGCAGCCACCTACTTTGCTGAAGAGACTGAAAACCCGATCTCAAAAATAATAAATTGCGTTACTCTAACTGTAAGAGACAATACGATCTCAGTTGCCTTCAGTATTCTTCCGCAGCAGGATAAAAAAAGAATCTGCCTTAAAGAAAGATGTTGGCATCAACCACTTATTTCTGTATTCTGGCTGAAAATGAGGCTTCACCTGCAGGAGCAGGGCTCATTTCGAGCCACGAGGCACGCAGATGCACGTGGAGGAGCTCTTACCTGAACCCTACGGCCTCGCCATAAAAAGATCTCACTGCCTGTAGGAAACCTGAGCAGAGCCCTGCGTTTTCTTCCAGCACGGGGGGGTGGATTGAATTTTTATTTTGAGCATCCGGAGAAGACCGACGAACTGTTAATTGCACTGTCTGACTTGCCAGGGCAATTTTTTCCTCCACGGTTTTGTTTCAAATGCTTTAATTACGCGATCAGACAATCGTGTTATTTGCCGAGTTTCCTTCTTTCTCCCCAAAATAAATGCTACCTACACACGCCAATTTGCACAGAAGAGCTCCAGAGAGGAAAGAGAAGGAGCTAGAAAAGATGTGGCACCACACCTGCAGACAACTGGATGGGTGCACAGCACTACTTTCCATTTCAATGATCCTACATTTAATAAACTTTAAGACTAAGGAAGCAGACAACACAAAGTCCGGGAGAAGAGCAGCATTTTAGGGTGCCGAAAAGCATCATTACCAACTCGGAAGCTAATTTGAAAAATCCCATTTAATTATGGGATTCCAGTGGAGGACTCCAGCGGAGACAGGTCTCCAGTAGGTTCGTTTCCCCAGTGTGCTGGAGCACCAGTGCCTAGCTGGTTTCCACTAAAATGAAACAAAACCGGATTAAATCACCTAATTAAAGAATACAGAGGGGATTAAAACGCGGAAGGGATTAAAGGATACAGGGGGGATGATGGGATGGGGCAGAGCAGCGAGGAACTTGAGCATCAGCGAGAGCTGGCATAGGAAACTCCCCAGGCAGCGGCAGAGGAAGAGTCAAGACGCAGGGCAGAAAAAAAAGAGGGGAAAAATAAAATCAATCCAGTACTGAATCCAAGCCAGGCAGAAAGGGGCTAAAAGGGGAGAGTTGAGTGGAATACAAACAAGGAAAGGCCCACAGCTCTGGCCAGATGCAGGCTTTTACCAGCCTTTGTGGAAAGAGTCAGACTGCCAAAGGGACACGAGCCAGCAGAAGAGATGCTCGCGCTCAGATGAAAGGGCAGGGCAATAGCTGGAGAGAGCAAGGACACAAAATGCACATTAAGGGGAAAAAGAAATCAGGTGAGGAGGAATAAATAAAGGAGGGTGAAAAGAACAACCAGATACCGAGCTAAAACATCAAGAGAGCAAATCAGCTGCTGGAGAAGGAAATCCCTTGGAAGAACTCTGAGCTAGAGACAGAAGGAGCAAAAACAAAGCCAGTCTTTCTATAGCTTGATTTTTTTTTTTCTCTCTAAATACATCTCAAAAAAAAGGACCGAGCAACAGGGACAAAAACATGGAAACAGAATCCACGAATGGGAACGGTGCTAAATTTAAAACCATCTCAGAGCAGCCTCCAGCACAAACCCCGGTGCTCCAGCACACGTGGCAGCGCTCGGGGAAAAAAAGCCACTTCTTGGGAAGACAAAACATTTAGACAGGGGGCTTTTTGTTTTCGTATTTGTTCATTTCTTAAACGCATCCCTCCTTCCTCGGAGGCCATTTAGTAATGCAATAAATTAATTTGTACTTTAGAGTGAACTCTCTAATCCTTTTTTGTTCTCTCCCCTCCCCATCAAACGCGCGCTACCGAATTTGCATGTATTAGCATAATGAAACATTAATTACACAGTATTTTGGATGGGACGAGCGCAGAGCTTCAATCAATCTCGGTAACGTGCATCGGGAAGGTGAAAAGCGACCGCCAGACTTATCAGGACAGCAGAATAGACACAAACGCATCAACGGTGCCTGTTGAGGGGGTGATTTAAACGCAGCATCCGAACCCAAAAAACCTTCAGAAAATCACAAGGAAAGCAATCAATTACGTTAATGAACGCAGACAAATTGTACTCCCTGTTTTTGTGCGAAACCAGGGCCGTGTTTGCGCCGGGGGATGAGCGGGACTGATCTGGCACATCCAACGCGGGGGGCAGGTTATCTCCTGCGGCACGTTACGTGCTGTAGCTGCCAAGAATAACGCACGTGCACCCTCCCGCAACCTCCTGTGACTTCACGAGGCTGCTTCTGGTCTTCTCTCATCATCTGCAGCCTCTTCGAGCGCCGTCAGCACACCAGGCACTACCGCTGCGTCCCGGGGCACACCTTTGGGGCCAGTCCCCAGGTTTGGAGAGCATGGGTGCACCTTACACCCTGCACCTTATATCCAGGGCTGCCTAGACATAAAACAAGCCAGCACCCAGAAAAACAAGCCAGCACCCAGGAGAGGTGACGGGGGGCCAGTCGTGTCCTCCTCCCATTGCCGCGCATACAATATCTTCGTTATACCACTGTCCCTGCTCCCATTTACAAAACAGACAGTTCCTCGTGCAACCCTTGAAATTAAACCCCCCCACACTTTGACTTGGTAAAAGGCTTCCAGGAAAACCAGAACGGTGCTCATTAAGGAAACAAACTGCGGTGCTACAATAATGGATGGGAGCGTTAAAGAAACAAATGGTGACTTCGCCCGCAGATCCAGAGCCCTTCCCTCCCCGCACAATGAAAACTCTCCGCGCCGACCGTGTGGCCTGAATGCATCATTTCAGCTGCTGGAAAACCCAAAAGAATTAAGATAAAAAAGCCTAATCTGAGCATAATCTGAGTCATAAAACATCCTCCAGCAATCGAGGCCGCTGTAGTGAGGGATTGCCAATGAATAACAAACCGCTCCCATCGCGCTCCCTTAATGCATCAGCCTTTCCAGCAGAAACAAACACTCCATTTTGTTTCATAATAAATCACGGCTTCCTCGTTGTACTTGCTTTTAACTCTGTATCTCTCAACCACAGTAAGAGAAGAATGGAGGGGGCTGGACTAGACCATCTCTTAAGGTCCCTTCCAACCTCAACCACTTTGCGATTCTGCCCAAAGACAGAAAAGCCAACACTGCCAAACCCTAGGAACTACATAAACCTGAACGAAATTATTTTTTAAAGTCATTAGGTACAAAATAAACCCCGCCTCTGGGATTTTGTCACATACCACCAACCCAAGACATTGGATTTTCCACCAACTGAGCACAATTTATATGACCCTTACTTGTGTCTTGTTGTCTTGCGGCAACACAGGAAGACCAATTTTTGTTTTTATGAGCATCGTAACTGAAGTTTGAGTTATCACACAATCATCTGGGTTGGAAGAGACCTCCAAGATCACCCAGTCCAACCTCTGACCTAACACTAACAAGTCCTCCACTAAACCATATCACTAAGTTCAACATCAAAACGTCTCTTAAAGACCTCCAGGGATGGTGACTCAACCACTTCCCTGGGCAGCCCGTTCCAATGCCTCACAACCCTTTCCGTAAAGAAGTTCTTCCTAACATCCAACCTAAACCTCCCCTGGTGCAACTTCAGCCCATTCCCCCTCGTCCTGTCACCAGGCATATGGGAGAATAGACCAACCCCCACCTCGCTACAGCCTCCTTTGAGGTACCTTTGGAGAAGACAAAGCCTAATATACAGGACGACAGATTTTCAGATTTTGGCTCTGACAGTAACATTACGTCGATTTCCATCCACTAAGTATTTGGACCTAGACTTTCAAGCCTACCTCACGACACGATGGAAATCTTCGCTCAAGTACCGCAACACGAGAGGACCAGCTCTTGTGGAAGATCAATATTCAGAAGGCATTCAGAAAGAGCCAGTGAAAAAAATGTTAGTTTTCAATTGTATTTCAAAGATATCATAGAGGCGTGTCCAAATAATATCCAAAGCTGTCAATACGAATTTTCTTGAAAGATGGATAGCTTTTATGGGGAAAATGGCTTTCTGCAACCCACGCGCAGTAAGCAGGATTTCTCATCACACCTGTCCTTCAAGCAGAGGTGTCAACAAAAAACATTTCTATCTTCAAAGCCCAAGCCTCATTCTCTACCTGCCACCAAATACCAATTAAATGAGAATTTCCTAACGAGGAGGAAAAAAGGAATTAGCTCAGCAATTTCTGTTTGCTGAACACGACACAGCAGAACTCATCTGCGCGATGCAGTCTGCCAGAGAAGACCAAGAAATTGCTTCTCACATGAGACTGGGAAGGGGATAAGAAATATATCGATAGCAGAACCGCTATATGAGAAGCTCAAATGCTAAATAGTCTTGACACTAAAAAGGTTTAGAAGTCAGAGCACAAAATTTAACCACCTGTAACTAAAACACTGCACAATACCAGCAACTCCTGGTCAACTTTTTTTCGAGTTACTTGCTCCACATAAAGCACACACCCTGATGTCCTCCTCCAAACCCTCCAAGTTCTCATAATAAAGCTGTTTGAAGAAGTTTGCCAGTTCCGAGGGAAAACAGAAGGCGCAGTCCAACACGATATTACTCACTTGAACGAGTTTCCAAATTGCAGTGACTAAGAGCGCAAGCGCGGAGTTGTAACTACACGGGAACCCATCAGAAACAATTTCGGCTCTGAATATTGCCATACGGTTCCGCTGATTTCGACGAAGAAAACCTACTCATGTGGATAATGCCATGCAGATGGGGCAGTGGCTTTGGGGACTTCTGCCAAGGCCGTGCCTGCTCTTAGCCACCCCTGAAGCTAAATGCCTTCTGATTGCAAGCGCTTCAAAATAAGTCACCTACCAAAAACATTTGCATCCCTTAGATACGGGCTCAGATTTATGCTGTAGCCACATCTGTGTCCCGTTTCTGTTTGAGGTTCTACGGAAAGAAAACTGCTAGGAAACTTGAAAAAAATCAAGCCAAAGGTTCAATTCACAAAATTTCAGGAAAAAAAAAGCTCTTTAGGGTACACCTCAGTCTGTAAACCATACGTTGAGCAGAAAGGCAGCTTCTGGAAATAGCAGCAATGCAAAATATAAAGAAATATTTGTTAAAGATGAGGATTTTAAGTGTTGTGATTGTTTTCCCTTGTTCTGTAAATTCCGCAACAGCTTTCTCAAAGGCCAACTGGCACAGCCTTCGGAGACTCAGCTCCCCATATTCCTCAGCTGCTATACATAAATAAAAGCACGCAGTACCGAAGGTCCTTCGCTTCCTGTAAAATGGAAATTGAGAGACAAAATACACAAACTTGGGGTACTATAATAGGAGCATGTGAATGAAGTCACTTGCTGTAAAAAAAGCAAAGGTTAGGAGCAAGCATTTTAATTCAAATTGCTGACACTCACATAGATAAACAGCATTTGATAATTCAGCAAGGTGCTAAAGGGGTTTTCGCTCCCAAATGGCCCATTTCAACCAATTATGCCAATTAATTAGGAAAAAAAGGATGGAATAGAGGTGCTTTGGTTTCTCTGTGAACAAGGATCAGAAGAAAGGGAAGCCACTTACGTTAACAAGCATCCCTCAAATCTCCCCGGCTGCCAGTCCGTGTAACGTTCATCCCCTACAAATCCCCTACAACATGAAGTTATCTCGCCCCTTCGGGTTAAATATGGACGCAGCCACGTTAGAAAGGGTATGATGAAGTTTTTCCCCCTCTTCAGCTTGACCACCTGTAACGATTTCCAATTACTGTTCTGCCCTTACTGTCAGAAGGGTACTCACTTCAAAAGCCAGCAGATATCATGCCTCATTTTTAATTTAATGATCGGATCAGAAAAAAAAGCATCTATTAAGAACAGATCTTCCAACACTATTAAGCTGAAGTATCCCTAAATTAAGCAGAAGTATCCCTAAAAATCCTAGCTCTGTACACAAATTTCAGGTTAAGCTTCCTTAGAAACACAAATGTTACCACTGTAATAATAAAGCCTTCCACTTATACTGTATTTTCCCCAAAATACTATATTTTAAGTTATACACAAGCATTATCGAAGTGCCACGGGGCACTTTTGGGTCTCTTGGCCACATTTTCAAGCCGCGCTGCGGCACAGTCCGGTGCCAGACACCCAGCCAGCACAGCCCCTTCTCAGTGCATTTGTACTCCGGCTGGACACTACATTTTATTTAATTACTAGACACCATAGCTCCCTGAGCCCAAGAGCTCCCACTCCGACACAGAGCAGACCTTTTCCCCTCCTGGTCTCTCATTGCCACCCGTGTTGAGCTCAGGGCACGAGCCATCCCCTTCCTGCCCCAAAAGCAGAGCTCAGCCATCGCTTGCCGATGCAATAACTCCAACAAAACATTTAGACACCGCTTGGTGAGCCTGAGCAAGGAGCCAGGGATCACGTCCATCACCTCCCTCCCTGGGAGAGCTGCCCGTGTCCCCCCCAGAAAAAAAATGTAAATTGTAGATAATGTTATTTTTAAAAAGAATCAAGCTTATGCGGTTATATAGCACTGCAGAAATCCCTATGCAAAAAAATCTAGCGTGCAATAAAGCAAGTATCTACGTTCCCCAGTTTACTTGCATTCCTTTTAAAGAAAGCAGATCCCAGTCTTCACGAGAATATTGTTTCTCAGGTTCCTTTTTGAACACCTAAACCAAACGCCATCCCTCTACTCACAGAGAAAAAAGAGGGCCCGTAGCTTGTTAGGAGTTCAGGTCCAACGCTGTAGTAACTAAGGGCATCTCATTAAAACAAGTATTTTTTCAGAATATTGTATGGCAGAGTTTCCATCAGCTGCAAAGATTTTGGCAACAGTCGTCATATAGTATTGATTTTTGGCCAAGCCTCAACTTTTTGTAACCGGATCTAGGGTGGAGACCCAAGCACGCATCCCCCTGAAAGATCCCCCTGAAAGAGATGGGAATTTAATCCAGGCAGCCTTTGTGTTCCTTCCTCCAAACTACAGGTTTTAGGCCTTCTCTTTATTCTAACCATGGTTTTCAGGGGAAAAAAAAACTTGATTGGGGCCAAAAATCAATTCACTACTTTGTTTTGTGAAGTCAGACGTTAAAAAAGCTAAGCGTACGTTCAATTTGGATGCGTCTCCTGCTTTTCTCATCACTCTGGTCTTTTCTGTATTGCACCGTACTGACGATTTCAGCTCTCATGCAAGATATAAAAACACACTAGTTACTAAAATACTTTCAGTATTGATTTATCTTGCTGGATTTTTTTTTTTTCCTCCAGAGTTTCAAGTCAAACAAAAGCAGCCAGCAGAAGCAGGATAAGCAACCAGAAATAAGATGGCAAACTAGAACAAAGCTTATTTTGACACATCCTCTTGCGTAGCGATGCTCCGTCTGTACCCAGCAGGCTCAACGTGGACCAAGCACAACATGGCCTGGGGACACAGAGGGGACACAAAATTCAGAAGTGTTTACAGCTATTTAGCCCCGAAACAGCAAAAATTCAAGGAAGAGAACCCAAAAAAGCAGCTGTTGATCACGACGTGCAACACGTACACCAAAGTGTTTGCTGTTCGTATAAGTGAGGTTTTATCAGATGTAAATATGCAAATGCATCTGTTCAGCACAGTTGAGGCTGAAGTGTTTTCACCCCTCCAACAGCTGCACGTTTAAGCCCTCCCCAGCACCACCATCATAATTAACATGCGCATCCCCAGGACATTTCTTTCCTCAACTTCTGATATGTTTGTTTTTATTTTATTTTCCGCAGCATTGTTGATTTCCCCCCAAGAAAACAGCATTTAAGCTACCTTAGAGCCACCGGTATCATTCATTCACAGCCCTGCCAGAGCCTCTCTAGTAAATATTTCAGCAGACAAACATTGAGGAAAGATGTACAGTAATATATTGCTCGTGTCATTGCCAGGAACTGTTATGAGTCAGTGCTTATAGGCTTTATTTTTTTATTTTTTTTTTTTGAAAGACATGATATAGATCAGGAGGAATGGCCAGAGCTGGATTAGATATTTCACTGCCGCGTCCTTTGAATAGGCAGACACTGAATTGAAAGCAAGAGCAGGACAGTTAGGAGATGCTAACCCAAACCACTATCTGCCTCGGTACTAAATCCCGTTTTGAAATTACCATCGGTCTTTACACTAAATCCCACTTTAAGAGCATTTGGAGCTGAAAACTTAAAATATATTGCGGTTATATAGCAGCTATTAGTAATGCGTGTTACACAGCTTTATGAAGTGTTAATAAACTCAATAATAAAAAATATTAATATACAGCGAATTTTTAATTATGAAACGCAATTAGGGGTCATTTGTTTGCTTTTAATCATGCTGAGTAATTGGCTGCCTTGCTTCCCACTGGTGCATTTATCATTCTTTAGGGAAGCGGCTTCGGCATATGCGGCCAGTAATGTTTCATACCTGCTTGACACCTACGTGGACAACCCCAAGAGATACAGGAGTGATTTGGGCTCCCCGGGAATGAAACACCACCGCCTGGAAGCGTTTGGCACCCACTTTTACCCAGGTAGGATCGACTACAGGGCCACGGCCGGAGAAGGCAGCTCCCACCATCTGGGCTCATCTAGCGAGGCGACCCGCAGGACAACACGACGGGAGGATTTACGGCAGGATTTGAAAGCCACCCGGCAAAACCGAGATACCGATGGTCCACAGCTCCCTGAAAAGACAGCCTACGATTTACAGTGGTTAAGAGCAGTCGGATATTATTCACTGTAATACACTTCAGCGCTGTACAGAAACCCTGTGCTCAAATACAGAGATTGAGTTTCACCACTCACTACAGAAACAAGCACAGTTTCTGCAGCAAGTCGAGCAGCAAAACCTTTTCGGTGGCTAAACCCACGTGGCACGTAGATAACGCTGCCTACAAGCTCGCTTCTGAGACACATCCGGGAGCCCACAGATAACCGAGCATCCTGCCAAACGTGCTGACCGCTGAACCTCCGGATCTCTATCACGCCGCTGAAAGAAGAGAGACGTGAGAAAGCTGAACCCGCGAGCCCTAGGTCAGGCAGAAAATGACAGATGAGAGAAATCTCCAGGGCGGGAGGAGAAAATGAAGTGCCAGAAGTGGTCACTTAACAAATGAGAAGTTGTCAAGCGAAACAACTCTACGGATCTTTTAAGCAAAATGTTTTCAAATTACAGCTTGCGCGTGTCATCGGCTCGGCAGGTGGACTCAGAGCAAGCTGTGCCCTGCTACACCAAGAGGTTTTAGGACAAATTAAGAGGTCCAACTTAAGTAGATAAGCAGATAAATGAAGAAGCATTATCAGTCCTTACTCTGGGCTTCTGTGAAAGCCACCCCGATACAGGAGGAGGCAGCAGCAGTCCCTGAAGTGGAACTCCTCCTGGGTACTCCTGGGGATAAACCAGGCCTGGAGCTCAGGGACATCGTGACCGACTGCTTGAAAGGTGACAGCGCTTTATTGGCAACTGGAAGGACACCAGCTCTTGCTAAATTGCAGGCTTTCTTCTAAATAATTAACACCGAGTGAAGTGAGGAGCTGAGCATCACCAGGACAGCCTGAAGAAGAGGGCTTGCAGATTGACTGAGAGGGGAAAGACATCTGGAAGTGTGCTTACAGCTCAGATGCTTTTATTGACTAAATAACTGCTACTTTTCAGCTTCAGAAGTCTGAAACACTCAATATTTTTTTCTGAAGAGTCACATGAATATTTGATAAGGCTTGAATTAAAACTGGAGGCCGGACCCTGATGATTTTCTGGCCCACCCACACAACACTGCAAACGTTCAACCAGAAGCATCACTCCAAAGCTCCTATTTTCTTGGGAAATATAGCAGTAAATGGTCACCGTGCTCAGTATTTCTGAGAAATGCAGCTTTAGTACTTCTGTAAGCTTACAAAAAGCAGAGTAGTTTTCAAAAGATGCAATCTCAAAGTATCTTAAGTCTGGAAGAAGGAAGAGCTGCCTATTCTAGGCCTACAGCCCTACCATTAATCCTCTATTAGGGTCTGAGGATTACTTTTGCTTTATTACTTCAGAAGTAGATATTTACCCAGTCTCAAGCAGCCATTAGCCCTCTTAATTAAGTACAATGAGGACACATGAATTGCTAAGGCAACAAGTGTCCAAATAAGTCCAGAGCACGCTGCTTTAAGGATATGTAGGACACGCTAAACGTGGCACATCTGAGGACAGGCATTACAGAAACCTGATTTCTCCGGGAGGAAATTCTCTTTGTAATTAACGACGCTGAAAACTGCTGCAGCCTACTGAGCGACGAGCCCATTTCATGCTAGCCAGGCTGTTAGTCAACAGTCACAGCCAGCGGTGAGATGCCATTCAGCAACAGTCAGCTGTCCTCAGACGAGTTCGGGTACCGCAGCTTCTCCCTGGAACATCAAACTTTACGCACGCATCAAAGCGCATCTGGAAAGGCAAGTGGCAGATGCCAGGCTTCAGCAGCAAAAATAGCAACAGAGAAAAAAGACAACACAGGGGCTAAGTCCTTACCAGCTGGCTCTTGATGCTGAAAACCTCCCCCCAGAGGAGCAGGGCCTAGACCAGCTCCACCTGCAGGCATCAGCTCCTCAACACCCCAAAAATCAAGCTCAGCTGCTCCCACCTCCCTCAGCAGCATCCCTCACAGGGAGGAGGAGAACACATGAAAAAATCTCAGATACACACATCATGTTAATGCATTCAGAGCTACGAAAATCCAATGTCTGAAGACCTCTCGGTTTTGTTTTTGCCAACAAGCAGGTGTCAGAGGCATCTAACCATGAAGGTATATGGATATAATATGGTCATTCCAAAAAAAGAAAAAAGCCATCTTAAAACAAGCCCTACAGAGATGAATATTTTCTGTTCGCTGCTTAAAAGAAAAGATTAGATTCCATTTAAGATAGTATAAAACTTGCAGCTTCTTAAAACAAATCCTTATCAACTAGCAGATAATAAATGCTTCCAGAGCTATCGCATCTGAGATACCACAAAACACAGCACAAAGCAAAGCCCTTCTTTTCATGAGCTGGTCAGGGAGTCAGCTTTATGTTGTTTGGGGACCAGTTTCAAGGAGAGGAAGCTATTGTGTCCTCTGACTTGAGTTTTAGACTGCAGCATTTCAGAGAAGCAACAGGAGGCGTCCCAGCTCCAGGCCAGGGGGGCAGGTGCAGCCCCATAGCTAGCAGAGTTCCCCCAAAGGGGGCTGTTTCCTGATTCTTTTTTTTTTTTTTAAAAGGAAACTTACCCTATCCCACCAGACCTGCTCATGAGATGCAGCTGGTCAAGCAGAGGCAAGAGTGAAAGGGCCAAAAGAAAATGCTTCAGGTTCATCTTGGACTGAGAGTTCACAGCAGGACGAAGCAACATTGCTCACCTAGCTACGGGAAAGGGGAAAAAGCAAAATATTTCCAAACATCTGCAAACTGTTCTCTATAAAATAGAGGTCTAACCACCTCTGGAGAGGTCGAAGCCAGAGCTATCCAGCAGCAAATAGGCTGAGGCAGATGGCAGATAACTTGGCTCCTGCACATCTGCAGCATACAAGCGGCTTCACTGAAGGATGTAACAGCCTTGTATCAAACGCAGCTTTTAAGTGGCAAACCTTATAGAGGAATACACTGAAACTTGCTGATCAAAGAGCATACAAAGAGAAAAGGAGACTGATTTTGTGCTTTCCTGCGTTCCCGTAGCGCAAGGAATCATTATCGCCTCGTCTGCCAGCCAGCGCCCGCACGCTGCTTCAGGCTCCTTCAAACACCAGGAGATTCCCCACTCGCACCCCGTAAGGAGCTCCAGAGAACTGTGCGTGCAGTGATTCCCATTTAGCAGCACCTTGATCTCGCTGCCGGCTCCCCAGCGACATCCACGCACCGCTGGAAGCTGCAGGACCAAATTCTTCCTCTCCCAGGGCTGGATTTTCATCCCGCTTACACCCTCAGATCCGCGACGAGTTCAAGAAGGGGTTGAAGCTCTGGGACTAAACAGCATGCCTTCTGACTAAAAAGATTAGTAAAAATCTGCAAATACAACTGATGTATTCATTTTCAATAACTGAGGGGAGATTTGACTCCAAACAAGCAGTCTGTCTTCATCCGTGCAGTACGGCCAGCAGACACGGACTGCATTTGGGAAATACAAGAGTGATTTATCTGATCAATATTCACTTTATTTTCAAAATCATAGCTCAAGGGAATGAATGGGAAACTGTCATCAGCACCTGAAATAAGATATACTGCCTGCATCTCTAGGCAGTACAGACTTCTTTCTAAACGAACTCTTATTTATCGCAGATGAATGCCTGAGCCATTAAATGGGAAATACCATCTCCTACCTGGCTCACCCACTTCTCCCGAGCTTCAAATCAACAAAACAGGCAAGTTTGCAGAAGGGCTGCCAAGGAACCTTGCTTTACCAGTCTTGACTAATGTCAAACAAAATGTCAGAGACTCCAGAACCGCTCTTGGCAACGCGCAAGATGGAAGCCGTCCAAATTCAAGCAGCTGAAAACGCGGCACAATGGGACTGATGCATTGCATATCGAGTCATGTCAATGATTACATGTAATTGTGTCATTACCTAGAGTGAAATTAATGGAAGTTACTATTCAGGGGGAGAAAAAAGAAATTAGCTTTTGAAGTAGCATAATGAAAGATTTAAGTTAAGGAAGAAAATCAGCCACATTTTTTAAATTACTATTTATAGTGCCATCAAACACAACACCCAAACCCTGTTTGTCACTTGGGCATGAAGACTTGTAGCCTCCTTCAAACCAGCGTTACTCCAAAGACGAACATGAATAGCCAACGTTCACCCTGAGATCCAAAAATACAGGAAAACAGTTGTATGTCAATGAAAAGCTTTGCGGGATCCACGAGAAAAGACAGCACTTAGAGGATCTTTTACAAGTTCCATTCAAACATTAGTCAAGCATCACGCAAAGGGAATTTCATCACCAAGAATACAACTGCACACGGTTTCACAGATCAAAGCTATTCGGTAATTGTTCAACAGTAGCTTGAAATGAGTATTAAAAGCAAAAAAACTCTGCTACTGTTGAGAAAAAAAGATGAACTTGACATCACTATCATAAAATAGGTCTCAAGCATTCCTATATGAACGATGCAACTTATTTACGGCTCTGAAATAAGTTTGAGCAAGTCCAAGCATAGAATTTTAGCTTAACTAAGTTTAAATTATTGCACTATTTCTTATCTCTAAGTTCAGATTCAAGACATTCAAGAACCTGCAAAAACACAGCTCTGCTTCTTACACATTCACTCGTTGCCCACGCGCAGCATTCAGGTAGAAGCTTTGTACAAGTCACTTACAACTTTCAAAGCCCTCCCAGAACGAGTTGGAAGCACACCTCGTGTGGCTTTTAAATGTAATGAGGCAACGGGAACTCGTCTGAAGGCCTTCCAAGGCACACCGAGCCAGCTGGAGTCTTCCCGAAGAGCTGTGCACAGACTTCTTGATGTGCCCAATCATTTCTAGAAATAACTTAGACACACTGCCACTTTTTCCCCCCCTCAAGGGCAACCTCTTGGATGAACAGAAAAGCTTAAGGATCCTGTATACCGCCAACAGCGTTGTTCAACAGTTTCATAGCCTGTTGCTGTGAATAGCCAAAAAATTTTACCCAGTTTTGATAGAAAACTTATAAAATGCTTTCTGACACGAATTTTGTCCAAATTGCCATACCCTGCGGGTTTAGGTTGCAGTAAAATGAGCTTTCACCTGATTTTGATATGAAGCCATGAGTCAACTCATGTTTGAGGCTTTTATTAAGCCTCAAAAAGAACCAGATTTTATAGAACCAGATTTTATAACTTCAGTTTACAGCATTGAGTTTGTGAAGTGCTTGGTCACTGCTTGCAAAACTAGGCAGATTCTTGTACTTGCACATTTACATTAATATCAAACCACGGTCTTCTAAACCACTACAGTAAAAAAAATCACCCAACAGCTTACTGTAGATAGAGCTTCTAAAAAGCACAGATGACCCAGTGGTTCATGGAATCATAGAATCGTTTAGGTTGGAAAAGACCATCAAGATCATCAAGTCCAACCACCAACCTGACCTACCGCGTCCCATCGCTACACCATGTCCCACACTGAAGATGTACCCAGGTTGAAAGCATGGTTTTTCTTGGCTTCGTTACCACTTGAAAAAGCAACGTTAATAACCAAAACCCTCGCATACGTGAAAAACACTGTTCATTTGCTGCAGAAACTCCTAGATACTGAAGTCAAGCTACAGAAGTCAACCTGGCAATGAAACCTGAACAATAACAACAGCTCATCGAGCAGTCGAACAGGCACTGACGAAGTCACCCAAGCAGACTCCATGCCATAAGCTACTTGCTCTAACCTAAAACATTTCTTTTAAAACAAGGGGAGGGGTTCAAAACGCTCTAGAAAGTGATTATCACTTTAAAGCAGGGCTCCAATGGCTAGAACATGCTCCTCTCTTCCCTCGCTCCCATAAATAATTTTAAGGGAAACCGTGAAGCCCCGAGGTAAAACTAATATGTTAAAAGTTTTATCCCCCGCGAAGTTCCCAAACTTCTCTGCTGACCCCGTTTTTCTTGGGTCTGTATTGACTTTTCAATTAAAAATTTATCAGGACTCGAGGAAGTAATAAAGCAGCCGGAGTCACCGTGGGAGACCCAGAGATGAAAAAAATAACATCGGTTTCGGAGCCGGCGATGGGTTATAGCTAGCGAGAGCAGGCGATGCACGCAGTGTCTAAAAGGAGGCAGCAAAATTGGTCCATCACAAAAAGAACGAGAAAGGAGAGGGAGGAGGAAGCAGAAGACAATCAATGGAGTTGGATTTCTAGTGAAAAGGTTAATGAAATCTTTTGCTGACTTTTACTTTGGAAGTCACTTCTCCTGATGTAAATATATAAAGTGCCCTTTTCGGAGGCTCGAGCCACGCAAATACCCGGTGCATACGAAAACACCCCACAATAAATCATCGCTTCACTTTCTGAAAGGCAAAGTGGTACAACTGCATAGCAGTTGACCCGCAAATAAATCTTAGCGGCCAGATATGTCCATTTCTTCCTGGCACCGTAACTACCTGGATGCATTTTTTTTTTCCCCCTTTAAGAAAAAAAGGAGTCTTATAACAGAATTATGGCTATCAAAAAGGATCTGCACGCGCAAAGCCGTTCGGAGAGCAGCCGAGTTACTTCCCCAAAAGCTTAGAGAACACAATTTTATAAATGAGAGCAAATAATGAACTTGCACAGTATCATCTCAAAGGTCAAGAGCAACATCACAAGAGCAGTGCTGTCTCCAGCCGCCCTTTCAGGCGAGCCTCAGCCTTCGCATGCTTATGAAAGATGAGGAAAAAAGATTTAAGTTACCCCACGCTGATCTTGAACAGACACTGAGGTACAGAACGTGAGGGGTGGAAATCCACAGACATAATACCAGCACCTACGAAAGTGATTCTGACTATTTGAGAACAAGATAACCCCAAACCCAGCCTCCAATTTGTTTTGGCTACCTTCAGTAACAGAGCCGTTCTCATTGCTCATCTTGATCTGTGTGTTTTTGAAAATTACAGAGTCCTTCTGCTACTAAAATAATCGCACGCGGAGCTGGAAGAGGTGCAGGGCAGGAGGTGGGAAAGAAAAGGGGAAATTACTGCACTTTTTTAAGCAACGTGCCAACATTCACAGATTTTCACATGCTTGAATAGGAACCTCTCACGTGGAAAATCAAAACTGAGGGAAGCGGTTTCTTCACAGAGCTGATCTTTCCTTCTCCTCTTGCCAGACGCATACAAACACATAAGGCTATCCAAACAGCATTACAAGGTACTTTGTTCAGCCTCAAAATGGATCATAACGTCTTCATCTTCCAAAGAGGCAGCAACAATGCCCTACCAGCCACAAGGAAGGTATTTAGGGTTTTTCAGTGATGATTTAAGTCAACAGCGAAGACAGCAGGGGGGCTGGCCTCCCAGCCCCCGTGCTGGTGTTTCTGTGGGAGAGATGGAGAGGAGACAGGCGAAGCAAGAGCCGCAATTATAACATGCTGATAGACTACATTCCTCCAAAGTCAAGCAGGCTCAAGCACCCCATACATCTCCCACCAACTAGAGCTTGCTCAAATCCATTTGTGTAGGAAAATTTGTGTAGGAAAACATTGTAGACCCAGTACAGGACAGCTCAGTCTTCAAGATGATCTGTTCTCATGCTTCTTTGGACATGCCCATACCATGGAGGAGTAAAAGCACAGGAGATTTTCCAATAACTTTCCAAGTAAAACACTTATTATATAGAGCAATTATTATTCTGCTGGACTTATACAATAAAAAATACACTCGGTGTTTCCACTTCATTTCTTTCTTTCCAGTAAGAGGTATTTTTTTCCTTTCCTCATTGATGACCCTGCTTAACAGAGCTAAATGCTGGCCCTGGAACAACAAATAGCATTCAGAAGTGGATGCTGTAGAGTTTCAAAAGACAGAAAAGATCGGAAATCATACTTGCATATCCCATAGAACAAAGACAAGCAATTCATCAGAAGGAATCAAGAAGGATCACTCACATCTTTTTCTTAAAACTGGTCACAGCCACTGTGTTCATTATTAGGGGCAAGACTTGTTCCCTCCAAAATTAGCGTTCAATGACCTAAGATCAGAAAGATGCCGTGAAAAGGGCTCACGGTTTTCCCATCTTGTTCACCTTGTTTTACAGAAATGCATCAAACAGCCCCAAATACATGGTTTTTCCTAACGAGACAGCAGTTACCTGACCCTGGTTATCTAAATCCTCCCCAGCAGGGGTCACTGATTAACAAATATGAAATAAAACAAAGACACGGACAGTTAAGCCTTCCCATATGTCCTTGCTGCCTCTTAATCTGATGCTTGCGTAGTTTCCCCTCAAAATCTAGAATTCCTCATGCAACAGCCATTAGGGAAATTAGGAGTCAAACCTGACACATCCAGCTCCATAACACATGCATCATTAACACAACTTATACAAATTCCAAATCAGCAGGTGTCCATCACACACCACATAATAAACCCAATTTAACCTTCAGAACAAGAAATGACACGAAGAGACATTATCTAGTTTTGTTTTTTTTTCCTTCGGAGGATCACAAAAAGCAGAGTCTCAGCTGGTGTAAATTAGCATAGCTGTACACTTTGGCCTAAGACTTCAGAATTATGCAAATATTTACCATCTGGGGATCTGACCCGATCTCTCAAAAATAAAGGCAAAATTGACTCATGGTGTACGCTACCTAAATATAAAGCTCAACGTTCCCAAAGATCAGAGGAACATTTGCAGAAAACCAGGGTGTTTTTAGGAGATGCTTTAACTTTTATATCTGCTCTTAGCAAATGAGCATCATCAGCTTCGCTACCTCCCATCTGCACAGCGTGCCCCTCGCTCCACGAGCCTCGCTTTCTCAGCCACAATTTGAACATTTGCTTGATCTTCCCAAAACGAGCCCCCCCCCCCCAAAAAAAAAATCAAGTGGGAAACTTGCTGCTCGGTAAATTTCATTCGAGCTTTACATTAAAGAGGAAAAATGAGGTGTTTCTCCGTGAGAGTGCTCGAGAGCCAACGTTTCTATTCGCTTTCCTAATAAAAACGCACTTCTGAGTCGCATTGTTGGAGCTGAAGTGGTGCCCATTGTTTCCTCACTAGCTCTATCAAGGGCTCCTGACAGATGACCCATGCAGGGCTCGCTCCTTTGTCTTCCAACCTCTTATCACCCTTAATTTTTTTTCCACTGAAAAGGGGCAATCTGCTTGGCCTACAGCCTCCTCCTCCTCCTCTCGGGGTAGCAGTTGGTAAGCCAGGGGTCTCCTCCTACCCCTTGGCTTTTTATGCAGAGCGTGTCTGCCTCCCAATTATCCCAGGAGAACTCGTGCATAAATTAGTTGATATTGTTACCGAAGCTGTCAGGCATAAATTGTTCTGATTTGCCACAACTGTCAAGCCGAGGGAGGGGGGCTCCGCGGTAAGCTTTGACACGCCGCCGCCGCCGCTCAAAGGAAGGATGGATGCAAATGCTGCCTCCTGCCAGGGGGTTGTCCTGACGACTCCTGGCCATGCCTGCGAGATAATAACCCACGCACATACCCGCCGCTGCCTTAGAGACCGCCGCCAGCTAGCGGGACCGTCTTCTGGAATCGGAATTGTCTTCTGGAATAGGAATTAAATCATAACAAACCGGCGTCTGGACAAAGATCCGAAAAACCGAACCTGTTCTCAAGACTTGCAGATCTAAGATCTAGCCAGATCTAGCTTGGAGCAACTGCACCCGGACCATATCCCCGTGCTGTTTAATACAAGTTTGGCATTTCCCAAGACAGTGAAGTTCAGTCTCGACACTGATTTACAAGCTTAAAGAAACAAAACCCAATATTGCTCGAAGCTGACTTGAATTAACACGCCTACTTTACAAGCTACAAAATCTATAAGACGCTGCATCTGCAAAACAAACCCTAGTAAAGCAGGTGTAAAATGGTAGCCAAAATACAGCCTACAGTTCTGTGGGAGATGGTTTTCAGAGGCATAGGAAAGATTTCACTGTCACCTGGTGAGACTCAGCACAGACAGGCATCCCTCAACTTATTTAACCCACCTCAACTCGCGTGAGCTGCAATAAATTCTGCTTAACCGAAAATATTAAACGTAAGAATGCTCTAAGAAAAATCTGCTTTAACCTATGAACTAAAGCAAGCTTTCAGAAAACAAATGTTGCACTCCTAGTTAGCAAATGGTGTTGAATACAGTCATTTCCCATTTGTGCACGTATATATACAGTCGGACCCGGGTATTGCATCCTGCTACCACTTAAGCTAGCTAGCCTGCCTGAAAAGAGCTGCACCAGCACTGCAAGTTACCAGCAATCCACAGCCAGACATCAGCATGCTGGGGGAACAGAAGCAAAAAGGTTAAAAAGAGCAATTTGGGGCCAAGGAGAGAACAAAGTGGCCTTGAAATGCTTTTCTAATTGAAAGAGCCAGAAAACGTCTCCCATCTGCCAGAAATAACCCCCAACACAAGAAATTGTTACATTTTCTTTCCTCTTAAAACACGAAGTTTCAGAAGACAAATCGAGAAGCGTTTCCTAAAATGAAATTACAAACAACTCACAAAAATGAGAATATCAAGCATGATTAACAAAATATCCCAACTGTTTGACATCGTACACCCTATAGATTTCCCAAACACTGTAGTTACTTCGCATAGGAGGGAAAAAACACACAGTTGGCTTACTTATACGCATCCAGAAGGGAGAAGTCCCCTCCTCACCCTGCCCAGCACCCCAGCTCTACGCCCCAGATTCTGGGACTTATAAACATGATGCGGAGTCTTGAGCAGTTTGTGTCTGCTAATTCCTACACGGTTTGATTAGGATGGATACCTTAATCTTTGTGATCAGCTATTACACTAATAAATAGTTTTAAGAACCAACAGGCACGAAGGACCAACTCCAAAAAATGGCATTAGTCTAACCCGTTCCTCGCCCTTTATCCACTGAACACTGGACAGATATCCAGCATCTTGAAGACTTGATGTAATTTCAGAAGGAAAACACACAGAAAAAGATCACCGGTACCAAAATATGCCCTGACATTATGGAACGAAACCTTTTCATTTTCTTTTTTTTTTGCCTCCCATAGAGTTACGCCGCACATGATCACAACCCGAACATATTGCTTTGCACCTAGCAGAACTGCAGAAACTTCATTTCCTGATAAATGGCTTCCCATTTTCTTATCCTGCCACCTCATTAATTCCTCCTCTCCCCGTTGAGTCATTTCTCCAGCATCCCGGCCTGTACCGTATCAGCTGCCAACCAAAGCCTCAACACGTTTTGCTCGGGAGCGATCAGTCCCCAAAGCCACACTACGAAGAGGACATTCCGCTGCTGCCCCCAGCACGTCTAAAATGCGCACATACAGCTCATACAGTTATTGATTTTTATTAATTCTGTAGAAACTTAACACTCCTTACACACCCATACCTTTGTCAAGTGGGGCTGCAGTTGGAAGACAAGGAAAAATTATTGGCAGGGAGAAGGACTTGCAGACATACAGAATAATGAAATCAGTTTTGCACTGTGGGAAGACAAAATTAAGAAAGCACCTTTATAGAGGATGCTTAATGATTTCAGAAAATCCTGAAGGTTATCAAAATTCCTCAAAGTAAGGTGTTATACTAGCTTCAATATTTTAACATCTTGAAACCGAGACCTTCGTGAAATAAAAAACTCCACGTGCTGCACAGCTTTGTCCCGCAGCCTGGCCACTTCCCAAATTACATCAGTGAAAATATCAGTATTTCCATTTATTGATTCTTAATACGATGAAGCTATACCAAATTTTTTTAATTTAACTAACAAGGAACTCAAAACTAACACTAGCTGGCTTAGGTCTCCTCTTTCTGAGGAGTACGCTTCATTCATATCAGCAGGGTAAGTGCTCAAAACGATTCTGACTCCTTTTCTTGCACTGTTTCCCCCAATCCCCTTCCAAAAACCAGGATTAGTCGCTGATTTTCTCACTCCTTGTGATCACAATGAACCATTCTAGACTGGAAGACTGAAGTCCAGAGCCTCCACTTACAGACATTAGGAAATAATGTCACCGAAAGTCTATTTTCTTTGCAGAAATAATACATTGCCCTAGTGATATAGCATCGTTAGCTTATTATTTAGTATTGCTGTGAGGCATACAAACCTAAATGCTATCAAGGTGTTTGACACTGGACTTCTTCATGAAATTTGTCCTGTTCAATGGAAGCCAATTTCACCAAGATCAAAGCTCACGATGTGCCATGAGGATTCTGCTGTCCCGTCCTTAAGCTTCGTAAAAACATTAATTAGGATTTGCACTGTCAAATGTCAGGAAAAAGAGACTAATTAAGCACTTGAACCCACCCCCTCCAAAGGAGGTTTTATAAAGACATGCTTTTGATTATGAACTAGTTTTATTTTTCCACTAATTAAAGTTTCTTATGAGTTTTGTTGGGTTAAGGAGTTACTTGTCCGTATCCCTACGTTGTTATCAATATACTCCATTTTCCAGAACGGCTTTGACAGTGGCAAGCCTTTGCCAGTCCCCGCTCCAAAGGGGCTAAACCCACAAGTTGTCTGCCTGTCCCGCTTACTCAAAGCTACCCCAGCGAGCTGCTTAAATCCCATTTCTGTGTTCACACACTGGTTCCGAAATAGCCCCAGACCCTTAAACAAATGCAAGAGGTATTCTTGGCTCAACCGCAGGCTCTGAAGAGTAACGCGTGCTGTGGGGACACAGCTGCCATCAGGGGACCAACCAAAGGCATCTCTGCTCAGAGCAGGTCCAGCCCCACATCCCAGCTCTGATTCAGTTTTCAGGGCTAAGAGCTGCCGAGGTAATTTGCACTCCGAGACACCCTGCTGAGAAAAGATGATTTAATGGAAGAGCTCGCCCCGAGTGACGTCTCGCTGGGGTAAGGCGAAGGCTAACGATAAGGCTGTCCGAAGGATCAAATCTCAGCCTTACAGACCTGCTCAAAGCTTGCAGGGAGCCATCTCGACTGGAGAGCCCTGCTATCGGCAGGAAACATGCAAATCACCTCCATGCCAGGGCCAGGCAAGATACAGTTGTAAGGGATATTCCAGCTTCATTTCTCCGTAGCCACCTTCAAACCCATTCCCTGACTCCCTCAGCTCTGCAGCCTGATGGAATAAAGGAAGAAGGAATTAAGAGCCTGAACTCGGGAAGCACTGAAAGCGCTGCCCGAGAGGCTGGCCAACGTCGAGAGCTGCCACCCAGCGGCATCCCACCGTGACAAAGGACAAGGCTCCAAGGGGACACGGCCACAAATCCACACTGCTGGAGGAAGCCTTTAAACAGGATTGCACCTCGCTGCCTGCCTCGGGGAGCCAGCTGCCTTCCCAGGCACGTAGTCGCTGCCCTTCCCAGTAGCTCCTTGCCAGTCCATCCCAAGGATCGATGCTGGATTTATGAAGCCAACACGAAAGCAGGGCTTTCTTCTGCTCAAAAGAAAGAACAAAGCCGTTTTTTTTTTCAGGCTCCTCTCAGCAACCTGGAAGCTTAGGGGGGAAAAAGAGAAGCAGGATGACAGCAAGAGTACATTAAATACTAAAGAGAAGAGAGGGCAATGAATTTTGTGGCCAAGCATGGCTGCCTTCCAGTGCAGCGCGGAGATTTTCAGCAGCCAGCTGTAAGGGAATTAGTAAAAGAGCAGAAGCAGCAGAAGGAAGAGCTGCTGCTGCTTCTCAGGCTGCATGTGGAGAAGGTAAAACTCTCAGGTGACCCCCATTCCTTTCTCAGGTGGGAGAGTTTCCAAGATTAACAACCCCACTGTATGAGAAATTGAATGATACAGCTCTAAATTCAGCCAAACCCCCTTCCTTCGTTACACAGCCAGGGCTAATTGAGAGGCCATCTTCCACTACAAAGGCCAACCTTGTAACAACACAGGGTGGAAAAAGGGAGAAGGACTTGTCCCTCTTCCCTTCCCAGAGGACCTGTGGTGGTCACAAGTTAGATATTTTGCTATTTGGCTGCATCTGACGAGCCAAACGCTCCAGGTATTTCAGGGATGGCAGATGTGATTCAGGCAGACCTACAGTTCACAGATCAGGTTCAGCTCCTCTTGACGCGATGCCAACGCTCGATTGAATAACAGAAGCCACCTAAGTTCTCTGTACCTTTGGACCAGGGTTAATTTTACCGTCGCTGGGCATTATCTTGCAGACAGTCAATAACCCTGCGATATGAAATAGCTCGTTAGACAGGGAGCCAAAACCAACACAACGCCACGCGCTGGCAGACGGAAGAGGGGAGACCTGCTCTTGGCAGCACCACTTGCATGGGTTCCAGTTACAACCTAACAAAGATCGCCGCGTGAATCGCGCCGAACCTCCATCTACCAGCTCTCCACACGCAGATATTACGCGGGTATGTTAGCCAGCGTTAGAATAAATATCAGATTATCCAAATAACAACAGCCAGCCCCTGGACGCCTTCCAGACTTCCACACGCATCTGCTCCACCCATTAAACCAAGCGCGCAGCAACCAGGGCTGCGCAGTGCAGCGCAGCTTAAATATTTGGTAGAATTAATTACATGTAATTAAACTTCATATCATTACAGTTGTGCTCTCAGAGGCGAGTATTTTCTAATTGCTGTAACATCAACAAATCCCCTTTTTCCCCCAGAACGTAGCTTAGCGAACGGTGTCACCACGCGTACCTCTGCTTGTTACACTACAAACTACTGTAAGAACAGCTAAAAAAACGCCCGATAGATCCATTTCTCTCTCCACACACTCTCCCTGGCCAGTAAGCACGCTCCTACAAGTACTAGGGATTTTCACACAGGCTGCTCGGCCCTCGCACACGAGAGCATCGCCTCCTCCCCGCGTGCCAGGGGGTGAGCAGAGCTCCCAGGGAGTCTGCCAGGGATTTAATTAGGATGCAGTGCAGACAGAGCAGCCCCTCGGCGGCCCTCCCCTTGTTTATTTAGGGCCGCAACTTCGCATCCTCTGGGTTGGTTTGTTAGTTAGGTTTTTCTAACACCCAAAAAAAATCCCATTTGCATGATGATGTGCGCAGCGCAACTCCACCAGCACCACCTCCGAAGGCTTTCCGCACTTAAACTAATGGCCCATGTCATACATCAACGCGAACAGCAATGAAGAGGTGTCAGGAAGATCTCGGTTTTTGAGGCCTTTTGTTCTATCGGACTGATTTATGAGGCAGTTATCTAATAAAAAGCTCTTACCAGCTTTCATACGACCGCCGAAGTGTTGCCTGTTACGACCCGACCCCCTTTCTTTAATGGATAACTTGGATTCGACACTCACCAGTTCCTTCCCATGACTGATTCCCCGGCCATTCTGCGCTGCTAAGTACTTCTGCACTTCCTGGGCTGCAGAGCTACATAAGACTACACATTTTGCGGAAATTCCCAGTATTTCTGGACTGAATTTTGTTCCGGTAATCATATCTCGATCAAGGGTCGAATACATGAAATATAGGACTGCATGTCAGCAGATGGAGGGCATAGGGCCTGAGGATGCTCTGTAGTTTACAGAAAATACAAGGTCACATAAACAGTCCTAATCCCCTTTCAGTTCAGGGTCAGCTACGTGGTTCCTCCTTGCATTTACCAGGGGTTAACGTTACGAGTCTCTGCTAACAAACTACAGAACAAAAGATCAAAAGTTTTCCCAAGCAAAAGAAAAAATTAACTTCCTCATTTAAGGAGTTACAGCTAATCTAGTATAACACCCATGGCAAAACAGAGGCATTAAAAACTCAGCTCTTTCAGGATTGTGACTGTAATCGAATTGTACTGGTAACGTCCCAGGCTTTTATTTCAGAATTGCTGCTCTCGGTTTAACGCCGCTTTAAATCTCACCAGAATCAGGACTCTCAATGGCTTCCCAGACACATTTATTGCAGGGATGGTGTCAAAAGCTTCAATACGCCAAAGTTTAAAGACACAGAAAACAGAAGCATGGATCCCAAGCCACAGAGTTTAACAGGCCGCAGCACAAGAAGCCATACCCTGTTAGGGAAAGCTTTGAATAACCTTTATAACAGGCAGCACACCTACACCTGGAACATGCTGGACCACGTCTCCAAGCAGGATTTGTTTCTGTAATCAACAGAAAACGAGCTCGAGTTAGTAAGGATTTCTGCCTCCAAATTCCCCAAACATTTATAAAGCCAGCAGCTTTCTCCGGAAGCTGTCTTAAATGGAAATAATGGCTTAATATTAATAACACTGGTTTATCCCGACAAGAGGCTGAGCAAATAACCCGGGCCTTTCCTGGGAAATCAAATGTAAATCAAACCTGCTTCTGTACCAGTTTTTGGAAGCCCCGGGAAGAATTAAGGTTATTTAAAGCATCTCGGATAGAAACCTTCCAAAATGGCAAGGGTCACTTCAGAGGAAGCCCTGTTGCTAGGAGACCCTGATGAAAATAAAAACAGCCTTTATGTTCGTTGTTTAGAAAAAAAACAAGAAGTGTCCAACAAGGAACGCACTCAGCTAACAAGGACTGACGTTATTAGCATCCCATTAGGCTTCGATGCTTAGCAGAGGTAAAAAAAAAAATTCAGAGCTGGAATAATCAGGAGCTAGATATTCCTGAATTAAATGCCTCGTCCTACAGCCATTCAGCAGGACCTGGGTGAAAAACAACATCCAAACGAGGGGTTGAGGCTTGGAGCTCAATCAGCTGACGCCCAGATTTTCAGTCCCAGGGGTCCGACCTTCACCCAGCATCGGCACCCACTCCAGCAGCTCCTTCAGCTCCAGCGACGGCTCTCCAGATGATGATACTTGCACTTCAGATGTATTTCTTCGATAACTACGTGGCACTTCATCGCCGAATACTCACATAAGCTATTTAAATGAGAGACAGGCTGGGGAGCAGAGAAGAGCTCCCATTTTCCTGCTGTATACCTTAATTCCGAGCAAGTTCTCCCTGGTTTTGCACTCCAGATGATCCAAGCCTTCTTGTTTTCCCCAAGAAAAATAAGAGGTCTCGCTGTTTCATCACCTAACAGCACTGCCGAATGAGCTTTAATTTATAGCTGTGAGTACAGCCTTAAAAAAAAAAACTCTAGGTAGTTGTTTGAGAGGCAAAAGGAGGGACGTGGGTTAATGGAAAAAGGCAAGGGTTCAACTGCTCAGCGTGGCGCGCTCACCCTTTCTGAGTGCTTCAATTCCACTACACAGCCCAGGAAATTTATTCCTGCAGTCATGCATGGAGGATTTAAGGCTGGCAGGTTTGTATTTATGGCGTGTTGCAAAAAATAAACATCAGTAGTTTTGCTGCAGAGAGGGTAAAAGGTGTTTTTGCTTGAGAAAATACCAAGAGACAATCCTCTTTTTTTAATTGGAACAAAAATAAAATTGGAAACCCACGAAGAGGCATCTGAAAGTTTTAAGTATGGTTACTGAAGTGCTTCAAGGTCGTATCTGTTGTATAAATAAGTTCAAGTTTGTTACGTTATACTGTGAGAGTAACGAGTTATTTCGGCTGGTGTGATTTCTGCACGTGCATTGTATTAAATCCACGCAACCAAGAAATAAACGTAGTGTGCTAGTTTTAAAAAGCAGCCACATCGCCTGGGCTGGTTTTGAAATGCTACTGGATTTCAATGTCCTCTTCGGCACTAGGAATTCAGCACTTATGAACTCGCTAGGTTCTGGTATTTTCTCCACCCTCTTTTTTCCCTAAATCACTCTGCCCTCGAGTCACTGAGAGCTGGAAGAAGCCCACTGCGGACACCTCGTTGCCAACCCACAGATCGATGCAGCGGCCGTGTTCGCCGTTTTTAAAGCAAGCAATAACAGCCCACTAGTAAGCAAACAACGGTGGCAAAGACAAATTGCAATAACAATATTGGATGGGACTTTAAAAAAAAGGATGCAAGAACTGAATATGCCTGAGCTAAGCAATTCAGAAAGGCTTCCTACATCAGCATACCAAGCGGACACCAGAAGCAGCACACAGGCAGGTTTGGCCCCAGATTCTTGCATCTCAGGAAACATTTCTGAGCATTTCTGCCACGCAATCCCTCTGCAACACCAGCAGCCACCTCGCTTTGCCTGCGGCTTGGAAGCAGGGTGAGTGCTGGGATGCTGAACAGGGGGGTCTCAAGAGACCCCAAACCACATCACCTGCAGCATCAAGCCGGCGCCTGTTCTCAGACAGCTGCCTGGAGGTTCCTGCTCTCTGAAACGATACCTTTTTCCGCCCAGAGGCGCTGACACCTTCCCCTCCTTCCCTCGGAGCTGCCAGAGGGAAAAGGGACGGTTTTAATCAGAACCTGGACAATGAAGTAAAACCGTAACACCCCGTGTAAAAACCGTAGGTCCCTTTTCCCAACCCATTTCAGAACAATTGTTTTACCCGTACGGGGAGCTGGTGATCAGGTTTTATTTTTCGCCTGCTTCATTTCGGAGGCAGCTGAGGATATCCTACCCTCCTGGGTTCCTCATTTCTATAAGCCCAGGGTCAGCAGCGATGAGGCAGTGTCAGAGCCATCTCAGCTCCTGGGTCTCGCTTTCATCCTGTGGAAATTAACTGCCATTCCCTCGAGATGCACCCAAATCAGTGCTTTGAAGGTACAAAGTGCCATACGTCACCGTATGATGTGTTTTACTCTCCTTGCTTTCATCGCACGATGGAGATAAACATCCGTCTGGATATAAGGGGACATCCCGAGTAACCTGATCCAGTGCTTCGGCGTCCTCGTGGTGGTTTTTTTTAATCCGGTTAGCTAGGAGAATTGTGGTTTGATCTCAGAGCTGAGAGGAGAGACTGAATTATTCTGGTTCTGTATAAATAGCGACGTTCTGAGAAGAGAAGAGTGAGATTAATGCCATCCAAAATACCCCCGGAGCTGGTTTTATGGCAACCTTCCCACCCCAGCACGGGGATGGGAAGCAACGAGCAACACACACAGAGCAAACCACGCTCCGACAAGCGGGTCCCAAAGGCAGTCATCAGCTGGTCCCAGGCTCAGGGGTGCAAACCAGGAGCTGGAGACAGATCCCAGCAAAGCTTCCCACCGTCTTCCATCAGGAGATGGATCTTCCAAGCCCAACAGAGCTCACCGATCGTAATTCCAGATGCCGACCACAATATATTACAAGAAAAAACCCTGAAAAACAGTGCAGCTTCCCAGGTTCGGGGGATATTTTTGCAGTTGGATGGTTTGCTTTGCAGAGGAAAAGGGTGCTTGGTTGGGAGAGGGCTGGACGCTGCTTTTCAAGGCTTCAGCTAGGTTTTTACACCCTTGAGAAGTCACCGGGGCACAGAGCTTGTTCAGTAACCTCCTGCTGCCGCGCCAAAACATCAGCGCCCACTAACACAAGAGATGCTAATTCATTCCCCTTGGCTGGCCGTGCTGGGCAGTGCAACGCTCTTTTAAAACCTGCGGTGACAGCAAGGAAGTCACATCCTCATAGCCCAGCAGAGAAGGGATTTGTAAGGGGAATTGTTTTTGGTTTTAAGCCCTGACTCCTCATATCAGGTACATACTTCTCTTTGTAAACGCATTAGGACACGCACCGGGAGCCAAGAAGTTAGGTATTTTCTTACCACAAGGGAAAGTAAGGAGATTTAAAAATGCAATTTTATTACCTTTCTTCAGGATTTCTGTCTATGCACGCTGGGCACAGATTGAAATCTCCCGGCAAAGCATGAGCCACGCTGCCAGCACGCGTATCGAGCATCCTCACCTCTTAGCATGAGAGTCTCGTTCGTTGGCATCGTGACGCAGTGAACCGTGCTGCTGTCTTAGGCTTCCAGCCCGATTTTGTCACCCCAGCACCTTCCCATTTGTAGCCAGGATGGAGTTTCCCACGTTCCAGTTCGTGCCCGTTTCCTTTTGTCCTGTCCCTGCTGAGACGGGCTCCAGCTCTGGCTTCAACTCCCCCATCCTATTTCGCACCAAGCCAGAGGACAGGCGCTCCAAATTACTTTCTACAGGTTGTCCGTAGACAAATCCAGCAGCTCTTGGAGCTTCTGTTACAAACCTTCCCTCGCCATCAAGATTTAACAGCTAGATCAGCTGCAGGAGGACTGAAACCCTCCTGAAAGTCCTCCGAGAAGGACTCGGTTTGCCCCAATATTTCTGCCGGGGGTAGGGTGGAGGAGAACTGGCTGCCAGGGGATTTGTCTTTTGTGCAACACCAACTCCAAGCGCCTCTCCGGAGGTGAAACGGTTCAGCTATTACCTTTCGGGAAAAAAAAACCCAGCGTAATTTTCCTGTCAATTACTGCAGGGCTGATTGAATTTAAGAGGCAAAGCCGGTAATGGGCAGCTGGTTTAAGGAGCGGCAAGTGCTTAACATATCCACGGGCACACGTCCATCATCTTAGCGCAGCTACAGAGAAGCAAATCGTGCAGGAACGCACCTCCCATGAAAGCTGGATTATTATTTTTTTTCCCAGTGAGAGCTTTGTCAGCTGCAAATACGAGATGAAATACCTGGAATTGCATATGCATTACCATACTTTGCAGCCTGCCCGCGTCACATGGGAATTGCCTGACAGACTGAAGAGTGAACTAATGGGAAGAAAACCCCCTGCACAGCTCAAGACCCCCCACTTCCTTGTCAATTCCTCCCTGTTCCTGCCCTTATCCTACCGCATCCTCCTTCGCTTTCTTTCATTCTGCAGCAACTGCCCCAAAATGCAGCAAGGACACGAGGCGGTGCCAGCTCTAAAATAGAAAAAACCCTCCCCGGGACGGAGCTGCATACATAATTTATGCTGCGTGCTGTTCCAGAAAGCCTCGTGCGCAGCCCTGCATTTTGATATTAAATGGACCTGATTAGTTCGGTACTTTATCAAGCCCCAGTCAGCAATAATCAGCTAATAAAAGTTTAATGGCGTATGGCCCCAAAGTCGCACCAACGTGATTTTACTCGGTTACATCAATAAAGACAACACATAAGGGATTCTCTCCAGCGTAGCCTCAGGAAGTTATTAACTACCACGTGTGGCGCACACATTTCTACAAGTTAAGAGCAGCTTAAAAGAGAAAAGTACTAAATTTAAGCTTACAGTTTTCACATTAAGCTAATTTCAACAAAAATTAAAGGGTTCAAACCTAATTAACTCTGGAAAATTCCTGCTTTTAAAGCGTCACTGAGTTCTTGGGTTCTTATATTTTTGTTTTTAAGTGGGGTATGTTTCACGCTTCCCCCAATCCCCAAAGATGTTCACAGGTAACATGAAAAAGCTCACGTAAAATCTCTAAAGAGAGCACCTTTAAATTATTTAAGTTCAAATATAAATGTTGTTAAGTTCTCTGCCCCAGAGGAGGTTTTGAAATCGCTCCCCTGACTGATATTAAAATCGCAGGCTTATCAATGGACGTAGCCATTCAACCACTCGAGTGCCTTCGGATGTCGAACAGAAACCCTAGGAATTGACATTTATTCACCCCAAGAACACATAATTTGGACTTTTTTCCCCCGCTTTTACCGCTTCGGAGGTCACGGCGGGGATTCCTCGAAAACGGGTCGCTGCTGGCATTTGCCAAACCGCACTCAGCGAAGGATTTGGCATTTCGAGCGACAATTTAGCTGCCGGGCAATTTGCATCATGCCACACGCGTCCCGGGATTCGTGTCAAAGCACAAACCGGCTCGCTAACCCTTCCGGAGTGTCAGGAAGCACCGCGAGACCTGAATAAAGGGCGGCAGCCAGGCTGAAGTGGAGTCACCTCCATAAAAGCAGAGCTTTCTATAAATATTACACATAATAATAATACATAAATGTCATATATAATAAATATTGTATATATAATAAGTATTGCATATAAAAGGTATTATATATAACATACTGCATATATTATATATTACACACAATATATGTTATATGTTATATATAATTATATACCATATATAATTATATATAGCAATATATATAAATTTATATAAATTCTAACAGTCCCATATTGCTCAGACTGACCAATTCCTTCCGGGTGTTTCCCAGCTAGCAGAAAACCCTGATTTAAGAGATTTGTAGGGATCTATCGGCTATTGCCCTTACCTATCGAAGCTATCGAAGGCGCTCTTTGAAGAGCTCCAGCCAAACCTACGGGCACAGACAGCGACTCAAGTAGAGTAGGACTGGGTTTTAATCCTTCCAGCTTCAAAGGAGCAGAATTACTAGATCAAAACGCTTCGTAAAAGGAATAAAGAAAAATATCCATATGCACACTATATAATTATAGGTGCGTGATTAGTGTAAAAAAAAGTCCGTTCAGCATTTTTGCAACACATCTCCTGGCAGTTGCTATATAAAGAGGGCTAAGTATTTATTTTGCTCTAAGTTTTAACCTACAGCAAGGCTTGAAAATCAGCTTTAAAATATGCATTTCTCTGAAGTCTAATCCACCCAAGCGGGAAAACCCACACGCTGTGCGAGCCTTGAGATCAGAGGGCTGGGGCGCCTCTCCTCCAAAGAGGGGCCAAGGGTGCTCAGCCTGGAGAAGAGAATTCGGGGGTACCGGGGAGGGTGGAAGAAACCGAAACAAGCAGAAGACGTCCCTCAAGTCCCTTGGAAGTAAGGGATTGATCAGTGGGCTGTAATAACCTTGCACCTTTGCCATTGACCTTCATTTCCATCACGTATATTCCACTTTCCCAACACTCACTTGCAACACCTCTATGAAGCGGGTAAATATTATTCTCCTGGGGCCGATAACGGGGAAATTGAGGCTCAGTGAGATGTCTTTCCTGAAAAAAGACACACCAATACTGGAACAAGGCCTTGTTGGCTCCAATCACCGTCCTCAGCAGCACCTTGTGCATCTCACTCGCTGCCCTGGGTCATTTAACCTCGGTGCCCCATATGCTCCCATTCAGCAGCAGTGCATCCTACAACAAATATTCCTCCTTCAGTCCTCCCAGACAACATTAAACAACACTAAAGAACGGGTTCACAAAGCATTTTCATCCAAAGCAGGTGGAAGTGACCACGTTTGGGGCCAGACAGGACTTCAGAGCACACAGCTTACACCCTCCACTAAGGGCAGCCAGCAGCACACGCCAGCACAAGGCCGGGAAGTGCTTTCAAAGCAGCGCTTCGAGCAATAAACACGCTCAAATACTCCGGCCTCCCACATAATATCAAGTCACCCGCTCTTTTCCATGTAAATTACAGGTTAGGACCACTCTGACTCCGCATTAGGCAACGCACAAATACCCTTTTAAAGCGGGGGGAGGAGATTCCCATCCCTGGTTCCCAAGTACGAGGCGATGTTGTAAATAAAGGAGTTAAAATAAAGGAGTTCCACTAAATTACAGTGGTGTAACTGGAGGAAAATGGGAGCACCTATTGTTATATTAAATAGGAAGGGAGCATACTCACAAGCATTTGGAGATCAGGGAGAAAAAGCAGGGCATTACAGGTTTAACAACAATTACCTGTCCTCAGGTTCTCAGCTCCTTGAGCCACATTCCTGCCACCTGGTCACAAATCTTTGAGATTTTAATTATGAAAAACCTGTATGAACCGCACTCAAGACTCATGTTTCTCCCCCCCCCATACGTACTCTGATAGTTTTATCGCTAAATTATTTAATACAACCTATTTGGAAACATGTACAGGATTCCATGCAGGTATTTCCTGGGCCGATACCACAAAGCACTGCAGAAGCTATACGCGTGATTCAGGAGCCTTGTGACAGATCCTGCCAAAAGGAGCAGCTGAAGAAGTACTGAATTTGAAGAGCAGCCATCAAATTACATCTACATCCAGCAACAGTCCTTGCTGTGAACACTGCACAGTCTGGGCTATCCATGCCCCAGTATTCACACCAGTTACTGGATCATTCGGAAGAGTACGGGGGGAAAAAAACCTTCATTAATGAAGATATTCAGAAGTTACTCACCCTTCACAAGTTTTTATGAGGAAAGTTGGTCATCTAGGAAGAACAGAAGGTTTTTTTTTTTTTTTACCTAGCAGAAGTGTCAGCCAACAATAGGAATTTGAATAGGGAAAGCAAACCACAGGTTACCTGGACAAGTACAGCACCTAAAGGAACAGAGCCACGTGGCAGTACCTCCCACACAATACTTGAAAACTGCTGGTTTGGTCAGCCTGTTCTGGTTGCGTCACCTACAGAAACCTTAGCACACGATGGAGTGAGCCCTGGTCAAGGCAGGAAAGCGCCGCACCAGGTATCAGGTGTGTCTGTAATCAAAAAACCAAACCCCTACCTGCCTTGCACAGCTTTCAGGCTGAACAGAAATAAAGCGCAGGCGCACAACGCCATCCTCATTTTGAAGGCGGTTTGCTAAAACAATCCATCACAAGCTCGAATAGACCGAATTCACCATTTAATTCCTTATTCGTTCTAAGAACCCTTCCTTCCTAAATCAGAGGCAATGAAAAGATGAACAGAAAGCTAAGAGCTGCGATAAAGCGGTCTCAAAACTACAAAACCGCAGAATCAGCATTTCATTCAAGACATTAATTGTAACAGAAAGAAAGCCAGGGTAGGGATGGGGGGGAAGGAGCACTACTGGCACACCAGAGCTACATTCCTTTACATATATCCTCTAAAATATATCCCCTAAAAAAGAAAAAAACTGTTTTCCAGCTTTTGATCTAGGCTGCCATACAGAGAGCACAGCCAGCCCCGTTTTCCAGCATCTAGGCCTGCTGCAAACGCAAACTCCCCTCCCAAACACAACTGTGGCAGCCCAGAGCCACGCCAAGGATTCAGGCCAGGTAAGGTTTCAGCGAGGATCTGTTTTCTAAGACTGAGCTCAGGCTCCAAAACCACTAAGCGTTACATGGGTGAAAGACGACGGGTGGAAAATTCTGCCTTTCAGGTGACATTTTGCAGGAGTTCAACTGAAATCCGTTGTTGTTGTGCTTCGGAAACGAAAAGGGCAACGAAGAGCGGCGTGGTTAAGAAGGGATCTAGAGATTAGCATAATCAATCATGAAGCTTTGCTGGAAACACGAACAACTCCGCAAAGGGTTGGGTAAGGGAGAAGCCCAAAGGGAGAAGCGGTAAGGGAGAAGCCCAATGAACCACATGGAAAGACAACCTCGTCATGGGAACACTCACATTTTATTTTATCAACTTATTTGCCTTGATCGCTTCGGTTTTTGGTTCAAGAGCTCTCAATTCCCAGGCGTTTCTGCGCAGTCCCTCCTGCAACGCAACCGAGGTCGCAGATGGAGCCTCCCAGACACCAGATACAAATGAGATAAAGGAAAAAAAAAAAGGATAGAATTAACATTCAATAGATTAATCACTGTGCCCAGTGCCCTGAAAAAAAAGCTGTTTAAGCTTGGAACTTAGCAGATGTGTTCCTGACTTACATTTGTGTTTCTAGAGATTCAGTAGAACAAGCAAAAAAATGAAATTAAATTAAGAATTTCCGTACTTCTCAGTTTTGGGAACCCTGGTCCTTCAGCACAAAGGCATCCAAGTTGATAAAATGGAAACTATTGGAGTTTATTTTACAATGTTGAAAGATATCCAATGACACTGGAGATCACACCGCAAAGAGGCGGTATTTTAAACATCTTGGCTACTTTGAGATTTTATCCAAAGCATGTAAAATGCTGTGGTTTCAACGGGTATTTTCTGATCTAATTAGATTTCTTCAGACTTAAAGGTTTTACCTCCTAGCTCTCCCCAAATAAACTTTAGGAGTTCCGGGACTGTAACAAAATTGCTATTAAAAACCTGACACCTCCTTTGGCTGAAGGTGCATCAGCTCTGGAAAAAACAAAGACATGAAGGACTTATCTAGTGCGTGTTGCATTTCTTCATGCAGCCACAAGTTTACAGAGATCAAACCTGCAGATAGAAATAATATAATGCAGTTTACAACTATTTTCTTCTTAATTCAGGACACGCATTCATTAATTTATGTATTTCATCAGGAAATACCTGGGGGAAAAAAAAGGTATTTTAAATACGAAAAACCAAGCTCAATTCGTTTCCAGATTGTCAGTAAAACTGCTTAATGTCACCTATCGTGGCAGATGGATCGCGGCCAAGTAAGAGGCGGACGGTGTGACAACTACTGTCAGCCGATGCGCTTTCTGTAAAGTAACCTCCAGAACAACGCGGGCATTTTTAACTCTCGAGGACTTTGTGGCTTCGAGAAAGGTGTAATGGAGAAAAGCTCCGAAGGCGGTTGTAGGGGTGGTGCCGCCTTCTGCTGTCACGCGTGGAAAAGCGGTTGGGGACGTTCATCCCAAAGCAGCGAACCTATTTTAGGAGGAGTTCAAAAGAACGAAGTCAAGGCACTGAAAAAGCAAGATGGTTTTAAAGAGGAAAGGTGGCTTAGGAAGCCGGCGATGCATCCTCCTGATTTAGGAGTCACCTGGCAGCGTTAACACCCTCCAGCAGAAGCCAGCTCCCTCGCAGGCAGCCTTGGGAGAGGAGTGAAGGACAAGCCTAAGCAAATGGAGATATCCTCCGCCCTCGCGTGGCATCTGGGGCAGGAACGAAACCCATCATTAGCCCGGCAGCATGCGAGCGGCCGACGAGAAGGGAGATTATTGCAGATCTCCATGGTTATTAATCCCATCACAAAAGCAAAGGGGTCAAGCTCGCTGCACGCCGGCAGCGTTTCTGGAGCTCCGGAACAAAGATGCTGAGCAAAAAGCAGTCCTGCCCTCCGAGCCCCAGTCCTTTAAGATCCCGGGGTAAAGACCACTGGCATCTCCGGGCTTTCCAACAGTGCCATACTAATATTTCTTATTTCTTTTCAAGACCTGAGGCTTCACTACCCTTCGAGATTTCCACTTTCACACTGTCTTTGTTACAAAAATATTTTTGATCTGAAGCCATCGCACTGAAGACCTTCAGCCTCCCTTTTAAGAGAGGCTCAGGAGCGAAGGGAGCTGTTTCCTACCACCCCATCCGCGAGCATTTTTCATCTGGGAAAACACATTAAAAAAGGGAAATAGAAGTGTCAAATGATATTTAGGTCGAGAGGAACCTTCCCAGCTTTAATTACAGGCTGCGAGCCTCCACCGAGTCACTTAGCTCTCGCTGGGATTTAGGAGGACGCGCTCATTGAGCAGTTTGCACCACTTAAAAATGCTTCAGTGGGAGTTGAATATTCGTGATTTACTACGTGGATTTTGGCTTCGGGACATCCCCTCTCCCAAACTATTTGGAGACTAGAGGAGGATGCAACACATTTGCTGCCAGTCCGAGCAAAAGCAGCAAAGTCAAGCACAGAGGTCGGTGTTACCGGTTCGGTGGTTACTGCAGGAGGAAGGGACGTACGGCCCTAACGTACCTGGTGTTTGCCTCCACGTGCCTGGTTAGTTCGTGTCCTCCCTGACTTCATATTCCCATCGTAAGACTTTTTTTTAACGTTTATGATTATTGAACTGCTGAACTTGAGAATGCGATTTTTTTTTAGATGAGAAAAAGGTGAAGGAAAGAAAGGTTGCCTAAAAAGAAAAGGAGAAAGCATCGCCAGGGAAAAAAACTGTAAATACAGTATCCTTGAATAACCTTGTTAGAAAATTGCATAAAATAAGCCCATGTATGTAATCCTGTTACAACCCGTTTGCTTACAGGCTTTATGCACAGAGGAACTGTGTAATGAGATTAAAGCACAAACACGCCTGGGTGCGGCTCGCCGAACGGGATGGTCTTATGAAAAAGCTAAAACAAAAGGCCTAAAATGGACAGATAGCGCGTTATCTACTTTTGAAGTCGAGAGCAATTAAGCAGGAACACTGTGTGGTAACACTACTGCAGCCCCACTTCCCTGCTTTCTGGCACAGCTCCCCTAGCTTCGCTTCTTAACGTGATTGCGTGTGTTATTTAGGTCTCAGAGGTACGCGAAGCAGCTAATTGCTCTTAAATATTTCCTCTGCCCTCGAGGAGCGGGTCTCCGGAAAACGTGGTTTGTCCCTTTTTGGCCTTGAAATAGCACCACACTGTCAACTCATCTCCAAGGAGGATTTTCTGGGGTCTCGAAAACAACGCCGCAAGCATCAGTCCTCTCCTTCCTTACTTTTAATCGACTTTCCACACATTGTTCCGTGACAATTACGTGTCCGTCTAACACCTACCTCACAAGCTGTACAGCACAGGAACAGAGCAGAGCTGAGACCGCCAGCCTGCTCTGACCATCTCCTTCGGGATCCCCATCCCACAAGGTCCTCCACGTTCTTTATTTAGGATGCTGACCACCCTAAGGTCACGAGCTGCGTTGTTTCCTGCACTCGAATAGCCAGCAGCTATCACACCAACTTCAAACCTGCGGGTTTTACAGTTATTCTTCAATCCTATCACCTTGGGATGTCATATATTGCTCCTCAAACATTCTCCCTGCTCAGGGAAACTCAGTATCCTGCCAAAATAAATGGGTATTCCTAATCCCATGCTAAGTCACCAGCCCTGGCAAAGCAGCACATCCCATCCCTCCCACCCAGCTCTTGTTTTCCCCGACACCTGCAGGCATCGCAGTGGTTCTGCCGTCTCTATTGCCCTTTTACACCTACCACGCTGGGATAATAACCCGAGCAGACGTGGGATTGCCGAGGTCTCAACCGCCAGGCACCTACCCACGAGCATCACTCCTTCCCGCAAACTTCGACCCTTTCCCATTAGGGTCTGGAAGGGATCGGAGGGAAAAATCTGGAGTTACAAACCCAGCTCTCATTTAGTAGCACTGAAGAGCAGTCGGTTCTTTTTGAAGCTCTTCTTCCCCCTGCTACCCGTTTTACCTGACATCCAGCTCGAGTTCCATCAATGTATTTATTTGTACAGTAAATACTCCCCGCAGCCCGGTGGAAATAGAGTCTCGCAGATCATCGCGGAGCTGCTCCGATCTAATTTTTTATTTTGGCCTGAAGTACTCGGAAAGAATGTAAAAGCAATTAACTAGCAGGAGCCAGAGCCTCTCATCAACTTAAATTCACCCTGGGCAGGGCCATCCGAGATCTCTCAGCAGTTGCCTCTCTTCCATTTATCACAATCGGCCTGCTCTGCTGCCGAACATTTCTGAGGGCAGAATTTATTCCCTGCATAAACTGAGGGAATGCCCTCAATATTGCTTGGTAACAGTACCATAAAGCATGCTCGAGGTTCTGTAAAACAGCTCTGGGGCGTTGTTACACCGAACCCAGCTATATTACGCTAAGTTTAGCCACCTTTCGGTGACTTGAAGTTATAAAGAGATGTAAAGGAGCAAGACGAGAGTAAATAATTCAGGTTTTATCTTTTTAAGTCAGCCTGACTTGCATCAGATTTTGCTGTTTGCTGGGTAACTTCAGCTTTGTCCTTCAGCCTCTAGTCCTGAGCTGAAAGTAAGCAAGTGATACGCGCCTGAGAACACATTAAATAGCATTTGCGGATAAAAAAAGCACTCCTACCACCTCCTCAGTGGGCTGCAGAAAGCCTGCTGCACTCAAAATCCATTTGCAAGGGGAAAAGAGTTCAAAAGCCATGCTACGAGCATCACTGTGGACGCGGAGCTCTGGCTGGAGATACACAGTTGCTGATAGCAAAACTTCTCTAAATGAAAACCAAGGCAGCAGAAATAGACGTGACAGCAGGGTTTAGTTCTGACCTCCACCTCGGGTCAGCATTTGAGAGTCACTCCAGATGAGCTACATGTTAGAGAAGCTCTAGGGCTGCGAAGTCAACGGCATTAGACCTGCTACGATCTCCCACACAGATCAGGGCTACGTGAAACCCTACCGAACGAGTCCAGCTTCTCTGATCTGAGTTTGGCCCACGAATGCAACAGGTGAAAATCCTCAGCGAGGCCACGACGGTGCACAGGCGGCTTTAATCCTCATTGGAAGCACAGAGGCATCCCGCAGATCAACCCGCCTGTGCCGCGGCCAAGATAATCCTTCATTTGAGCTGCTTATCGGAGATCCACCCCGCTGTTTGGATAGGAGGATTTAGCTCTTCAGGGACTGTTCTTCGAGATACCGAGCTGCTCCCGACGGACACTCAGCCTCCTCGGCTCTTAACGAAGCCAGCAGCAGAGGAGCTGCCCAGAGCCTGGCACGAGCACGGCAGGACCACGCAGGATGAGGAGCCCCAGGAGCCTAGCACTGAGGGCAGCCTAAAAGCGAGCCACTTCACCAACCCACAGCCCTGCCAAAGGAGACACTTCAGCATAAAAGGCAGAATTTAAAAAAAATGAATACAGGCAAGAGTGTTTTCACATCATAATATAAAACATTCCTAATATACACGGGGAAAAACAAGGTTGCTAAAAGGGTATGAAGTCCGAATCCATCTCTTCCCCGTAAAACGAGCTTTAAACTCAGCCCTACCCGTCCACGTTTCCCTGTGAGGTCTTCTGCCACATTCCGATCTTCTTTTTCAAATATTTCATTTGAGGAACTTCCTGCAATGTAGTTGCCACGCAGCTTCTGCATTCTGAAACTTTACTAGCTCCTAGGGGAGTTCAGCAACCCATTCGGTTGTCTTCCTTATGCCCACCAATATTTAAGAAGCGACAGTGCTGCTTTTAAATGCGGAGTGGTGTCATTTAGATGTCTTATGCGTTTGCCTAGAACAGCAAAATAGTAAGCACCGCACAGCCACGAATTTCAGAGAAATTCGTATGCTGTTACTAAAAGTTGAGTTCTGTGCAAGTTACTACTTGGTGCCAAGCAGTAAGCAAGCACATCAAAGAAGATCATTTAGAAAATCAGCTCCGAAGATGAAAATGCCCTGGAAGAGCAGTTTTTAGGACTGGGCACTGAAGTTACCGGTCTCAACAAACAGCCTTGATTTATCCTCTGCACTGCATTGCCAGGCAATTCGCTCCAAACCTCCGCAGGAGCCTGTTTTGTCACCTCTAAAATACAAGTGACAATGGAAATCCAGGCAAAGTAATTAAAGTTCTACATGAAGATTAATAATGAAGATACCTGCTCATTACTAACACCTCGTTGGCACTTACTGAGCTGTCACTAGCCCCGGTAACCAGGCTGTAGGGACACATTTGAGGAGCATTTTCCCCAAACTGACCCAACTTTTCAAGTGCAGCGCAGTTACAAGGAGACAATTTTCAAGTGCGTTCGGTATTTCAGCGTGACATTAAAAACAAAATTCGGATGACCTTCTCCGGACACGCTGCCTTAGTTAAATGCTTCCAGAAGAGGTGACAGGAGCTTGTGATCCAGGCTGCTGAGAAGCAAGCTGATGACAACGACCTGAGCATAGGCAAAATTACAAATAAACAAGACGAATTCCCTGGAAAAGAAAACAAGTGAAGAGACACAGCAGTAGTTGAATTAGGATCCTGTCAAGGGACTGTCATGTATTCTGTACTCTTTTGGCGAGGTTGACACGACAGCAGGAAAACGCGTTCGGATTTTAAGAGACAAACTATTGACACCCGCCCTCCGCTGTCAGACACGGCACGGTGCTGGACTTCTGATCTTCGGGCACCTATGCAGATACGTTCAGCAGATTTAAGTCCCTTGGGGCTTTAAGCACCCCCCGAGCACCACATGATGCTGATCAACTTGCATGGAGCCCCCTCCTAATCAATAGGAAAACGCAGTTTGGGGGGTAATTAGTATACCTGAAGCATGATTACAACTCTATATCCCGTATAAGGCACGTTTCCACATACACTTTGGGGTGTTTTGAATAAAAGTCATCACGATTACTGCGACAAACTGCTACAAGACTCCCAGGCAGCCTTCCTGCAACTGCTGGATCCATCATCCCGCAGAGGAGACCTAGGCAACAGCATCGATCCCGTTTCTGAAGGGTACCGCAGCAGGCTGGATTAAAATTTAACTACTCCCATTATCCCTAATCAATTAGGTCTTTAATCACGTTACACCCGCCGTATGACATCCCAAATCAAGTCAAGGGAAGATTTGGAGGCAGGGAGCAAACGAGATTCTGACAAAGCACGGCCAGGCAGCAGTCAGTTAAAAATACATATATATATCCCTTCGGGCCGGTGGCTCCGCAGTTTTGAACCTGCTGTATGGCATTTCATCCTTTTCCCATCGAGTTGGGCTCACAATTCCTCTCATCCTACATTTACGATGTCCTTTCATTGTCTTCCCTGCCCACCAGCACAGCGACACGTGAGCAAGTAGAGAGCTGAGCCAGTAGAAAGCAGGAAAAAAGTTGGACAGACCACAACTTACGGCTACAATCTCCTCCTGGGTGAAAAATACCTCCTCACACCCTAAGTTATTAGAAGAAACTTGTCATTAGCTTGTACAACATTAGTTATTTTAAGGCAGCCCGCGCCAATGACAATTTGAGCTATCGCGCTACAAAGCTTACACGGCGAGCAGCACGTTTTTACTAAACAAACTCATTATTTTGAGTGGCACCGTGCTTCCCTTCGCCTAACAGGCTACATTTGATCACGCAAACAGAAACCCAAACAGCGCTACCCGCCTCGTCAACGCTGACAGCTTAAGCTTCGGTTCAGCTTCGCTGCAAACAGGGACCAAATTAAAAATTCAGCTGAAAACAAGCTTCTCCTTCCCCTAAGATGCTCATCAACTGATGGGTAAGCAAAGAACGAGGCAACCAGGTTGGTAAACTCGGAGGGAATAAATAAGAGGGAAGCGTTACTGTTCTGCATGGGGTGTATTCTGCCACTTCGGGGACAGCGTTTCCTCGCCCCTGCCTCTCACCTGGAAGAGAGATTCCTTCCTCTTGAAACGGAAAAGGAAATCTCTCATTTGTTTCCGAGTTCTGCTCTCCTGGGTTTAAGTTGTTTTCTTTTTGGAACAGGAAATCAAGTGCAGGCTACGTTGCTCGCGGAGCCAGCCAGCTTCCTTGTCCCCAGGACCTAAACATACCTTTAACCCAAACAATCCCATTTTCACACTTTGGGGGGAACGGAACAGCTGCCAGTCTGCAAATCCCTCGTCCTAGCAGTTAGGCATCACCAGCTGCAGCACAGCACCAGCACAAGCTGTCCTAAGAGAAGTGGCCAAAAAAGTCACCTAGTCTCTTCCTGGGAAGTCTTTTATTCCAAGTCAGGGAAGCTCAGGGATTCCACCCTACAACCATTACTGGGAAAACGAGGGAAAAGAAGAGAAGATTAGAGGAAATAGCAACAAACTATGGCTTACTGGTAATTCCCTGCACCCCTGCCTCTTACACACATCCCTTGACAAGGAAAATGTGCGTTTTCCCTGGGTACATTTGTTTTACTGTGATCTAACCCGAGCTCTGGGTCAAATTCACTACAACCACAAACAAACCCCGTGCTTCTGGGGATGCAAGCTCAAGAAACTCAGTACCCTTCCCAGGAAGGGATTTTAGCTCCATCTAAATCACCCCACGCTGCGCCACAAGGACGCGCTGTCTGCGTTGCCTCCGTGCTGATATAAATCTTTGTGTTTAATTGAATAAGGTATGAGATATTTTAGCGGGGAGAGGGAACAGGATCCTTGCTTGTTATGGTCACCGAATTAAATTCTATTCCCAGTCACGCCATCGCAATTGGTTTTCATTTCAAGTCAATGAGGCAACTATCTACCCTTACCCCATGAAAGGGGATAAAGTTTAGCATAAGTGAGTGCAGAACGTAACCCAGAGGATTTATCGCCGATCTACAAAGCCACAAGAGCAGAATTTGATCTTGATTCTCACCCCACAGAGGCTGGAAACGCCGCAGCCATGCCAGTTATTTCAGGCACTCCAGCCAGAAGGGTTGTTTTTTTTTTTTTAAACACGCTTCTCCCCGTTTTAAAACCCCGAGCCGCGTTTGCCAGCAAGGAGGAGCGCGGGGAAAAGATTGAGTAAACACCCTAATTGGTGTGATCGCATATTTTCCGCATTGTGAGAAGTGACAGCGGTAACGCTGACCGATCCCTGCCAGCGAAGTGTCAAGGCAGCCTCGGAACAATGTATTTCATAATGAACCAACTCTGAATACAAAGCCGAGCAGGGAAAAGCAGAAATCAAGTGCGAATGAGGAAGTATAAACACTTCTGATTAAGGGCCAATAGCACCAGCTGGAGCAGGCAGCCTAGCAGGACTGCTGGAGCAGAGGGGTCAGCTCCACCGGTGACAGGCTTGGCAGCACAGCCTCGTTAGCGGCGAGACAAAACCTCATTTGCTCACAAATTTCAGAGGATGTTTCGCAGGCATCCACGGCAAATTGGTGCTAGCGTTATGAAATGGCGTTTAGCCCCGACTTCCTGGCACCCGGCCCCAAAACAAGCCCTGACCGCGCCGATCGGGATCGCGGCGGGCCAGCAAAGCGCACGGGAGAGGCGGGTGCTCCGAGGCACTCGCGGCAAAACCAAGGCAAGCAACGCGGAGAGGAATGTGTGACAGCTTCCCAAAAAAAGCCCTCCTGCAGGGGCTCTCCCCACCGTGTGCCACCCACCTCAAGAACTGGTCTTCAGCAAGGAGGGAGCAGCTCAACGCTGAACTTTCCAGCTCCACTCAAAAGCAGGATTGTCAGCAACGCCATTTCTAGAAAGTCTTCCTTAAGCAGGTCTTAATTAGACAGGTAAAAAGTTAAACACGTAAATATTTTGTATTATTTTTAATATTATTAGCTTCATAAATACATCCGAATGACATCGTCCTACAGAAGGAGCTTTACCAAAAATCTCATTTTAACATCAAATGCTTGATTTCTGGTCTCCAAAGGTCGACACCCAAGCTCCGCAACTCTGCTTTGCGGTTATACTTCAGAGCTTCCAAATTCACGCAGGATTTCAACGAGTAAGTATATCGGAATTAAAGGACTGTTTGCCAGCGAAGTGATCGTGAACTACCAGCCAACCATCCCTCCTTCTTCCTACTGCAACGCCAAATGAGGTAAAATTGGACTCTGCAGTCTCTGTGGAGATTTTCATCAACCTTAATTTAGCACCTGAACCGCAGTCAATGGGCAGATCCTCGGCTGGTACCAACAGGGATAGCTCTGCTGCATAGCAATTACTGAGGCAGCGGAGGTCTACAAATAAAAACAGATCGGGCTGCCATTACCTGAAGCACACCGACAATAAAACCCTTCGTGGTGCTTTGCCTTTTCTCCTTCGTGCTTCCCCCTGGCTCACCCGCAAAGTTTTAAGTTTATTAATTTACCTGAAGGGTCCTGAAAACAGCGTGAAATTTTCCAAGACACTCAGATGTCCATTTTCCAGAACCCGGTATTTCACATAACCACTTGCTTCCCAAAGCTTTTTGAAGTAAACATCTGCAAAAGCTGTAAGAAAAATTGCTCTCCCTATTTATAGGAGACCCAACTTGAGAAAAAAAAACAAGTTCTGCCAGCATATGAAGCTGGTTTCCTTTTAAGTGCATTTCTTTCTATTAAAAGAATGAGTAAATAATCGGTGAACCAAGTCTGGGAATGACTGAGTACTGATTATAAAGGGTAATTTATAGCTCTTAGCACTTTTGTTTCATTTACTCAGAAGTCTATTAATGACTGCAATCAGCTGTGCATTATATTAAGAAAACAACTAAGCAGCACCAACAACATTAAATATATTTTTATACATGTTGGTTCCGTGTTTTCCTTATTGGTACAAGTTTTCTTGCAGCCTCCTGAGGGAGGTTTATTCCAGTGATTATTTGAATTTATCTAGAATCCTGGAAAAAACAAGCAAGCCATGCAGCTGCACACAGACCCTTTCATAATAAGGCCTGTAGCTCTGTAAAGACATTTCTCTTGGGGACAAAACCTTAGATTTCTAAGCTAGTATTTGCATCCTCTTACCAAAAAGACTCGAACTGGAGGCTTGTTTGCTCTTACGAGCCTGGCAGAGCATCTGAGAAACGCAGCAACTTATTCATCTTCTCCTAACAGTGGTAAGAAAGTTAGATCAGAAGCCTTCACTGCGAGCATTTTTAATATAAAAATACTTCTGGATGAACGTTTGCAACTGGAAAGAACTTTGTTGTGTGAAGTCTGGATTAAAACGGAGCTGGGGAAGCGAGGAAAATTGTATTAAGGTAAAGACAGAAGCCGCCAGCGCTCTCCAAATCACACCGTGCACATTTGTAACCACCAAGCTGGTAGGGGGAAAACAGGGGCAGAGAAACTTCACACTGCTCACAGCAAAGCAAGGATGCACCTTGCAACCTTGCAACCAAAGCAGGTTGCACCTGCCCAGAGGCAGACGCAAGGGACAGAGAAGACCGGGATAAGTGAACTGAGCTGTTTTAATCAGGGCACTGGGATCAATTAATTGGAGCAAGGATTAAGAAAAAAAATGAATGGGTAATTTATTAGAGAGACAGTCTCGGTGGCTCAATCTCCGGACAGGGAATTGAGCGTCTTTCCACGTACTCCAGTGAGAGTCTTAAGTAACTCGGAATTGGTCAATAAATACCCATTTAAAAAAATAATAAATGGTGTTGCACAAGGAAGCCGTGCCCCCTGGCTACAGGGCTGCAAGTTCAAATACGAGCTTTTCCGCAGTGACACCAAACAACCCACTTGTCTCTCGTTCCCCACACCACCATAATTAAAACAGGGGAAAATCACTTACTCATCCTGTCCTCTTCTCCAACATACATTTAGACAGCAAACTCTTCTAGGTAGGGAAACCCTCACATGTAGTACACTAAGAATTACATGCTTTGTAGGACCACAGATACTTATTTCAGTTTGGGATCTGGATGCACAAGGAGCGGCCTGAGCTGTGCTAGGGCAATGCACAGCCCTGCAGGAGGGACCTGCTCTGTTGTTTCTTTACTTCAGCTTCCCCAACTCCATAATCTCAGAAGAAACCCACTGGATCTGCTATTACGCTCTGAAACACAACAGAGTTTGTATGGTTTTGAAGAAGAGACGATAAATCCGCTCCTGCAGCTCAACGTACCTTTGCCTGAAAGGTCAGGGAGATTTAGAGACTCTTGATTTTGGTCTTTGCTAAATTACAGAAAAAAACAGAGCTTAAGCACAAACCAAGAGATTATTAGAAAAGATATCCAAAAAAAAAATCAAACCTCTGAACTTCTGTTTGGTATTTGTGTCCACACTCAAGCCACACAATAGGATCAGGTCATTTTTATCGCTCTTTTTTCCCCAATCTTTCTAAGGGTATCATACTGCATGCTCTGAATCTGAACAGCCCTCTACCACAGGAGGACTAAATTCCAGGCCTGGGCTTTGATTCCATCTGTAAATTAAACTAGCAGGTAACAAAATACATTACAGGTAGCAAAATGCATGATCAAGTGGTGCATGTCCTTGCACGGCTCCACAGGCAAGCCTCGACACCGACAGCTAATTTGTAAATAGCATTTAAAAGGATTAAGCAACACGAAGGGATCCCACTTCGGTAACAGATTTGTTCTGTCTGGTCACCGGCACTCCAATTTCCTCCTTAAAAGGTTCAGCAAATTTCTATTTGCTCCTCCATTTCTGGCACCACGCAAATATTATGAAATGGTTTAATGCCACATGCGAGCTCCTAACGCTTTTTCTGCCTTCGCCGAGATAGTCTTTAATTAGTCAATAATTGCTTGAAGGCGCCAATTGATTGGCATTATAAACAGAGGAAAATGAAAATGGCCCTTTTATTTCGGAGCTGTATTTAAGGTTTAGGGGGATGTTAGCAGCATATTATTAAGGAGAACAGAGCAAAGTAGTCTACAAAGCCCATTTAAGAAGCATGACTAAACAGCACAGCCACCCCGCTTTACTTTTCAGATTAGGAGAGTGACAAGCAGCAAATGAGGATTACGCACGTGCAGCTCCAAGGAGCGTCAAAATGCCGCAGCCCTCCTCGTCTCACCCCATTCAGCACACCCCGACAGGCAGCTGCAAATGCTCAGCAGGTTTCTGGTGTCACTTCTGGAGAGATTTATGTTCTCCCCAGCTCCAGAATGCTATATGCTCGTTTTATGAGAGCAGGAATACTTTCCACCTGCAGCTCTGTTGCTGTGAACGCATCTATCTCTCGTCAGAGCCTAACGAAAAACATTTTAAGCCGGTATTTCTGGAAGTGTCAGGCCACATTCATTTTTCCAAATTCCCCTTTTCTTTTTTTCTTTTTTGCCTCCTGAGGAAAGCACAGCAGCTGAACAGCTCTGCCACTCATCACTGGTAAGAGACACCCCCTGACACATTTAAACACCAAGATCTTGCTGCTCAGTAGCATACATTATTACTTCCAGGAGGCAGGTGACCAACTCTTAAAAGAGAATTTACACAGTTATTCTTCACACCTGTGGATGAAATATTTTGTACCCTGCTCAGGTTTAGACACGTACCTGTGAAGACCGAAATATCTTTATCTAGGAAAACCTTTGTATGAAGTCAACTGCAATCTGTCCAGGCAGGCAATATCTGCCCAAAGCCTCCGCACAATGCCTGAGAGGCTCCTACACCTGTAAACATGAAGCAGAAGGCTTGCAGAAGGAGGAGTAATGTTGATTTTTATCCTCTGCCCTAGTCTAGATTAAATCACGAGCTGGAAACTGTTGCTCAGCGGTAGTTTAAGGAAGACAAAACAGCGAATGAATGCTGCACAGCACTGGTGACAGAAACATTTTTAAACCGCGTTTACCTGTAAACAATTCAGCTCTAAAGCAAGTCAATGCCACTAAGAGGATATTGTTTAAAATCACAGAGGCTCAGAGGCCAACATGAAACCCGTCAGCACGCAGCTGGTATCACACAGCCCAGCACCACCTCCGAGCAGGGTCCTGAGGCACAGGCGAGCACCCAGCCAGCCTCCCCCAGGGCACTGACCTGCCACTGCCTATACCCTTTATCTCCTTTTTCATTTTTAAAGGAAAAAACATCGCATGTTAGACTGTAATATCATTCATTGAAACCCTTTGGAATAACTTAATGTACCCTCCGTAATGAGGACCATGAGCAATCCTACTGACAGCACAGGGCATCCCTTTACAAGGCAATGCTTGCACACCCCATGCAGGTATCAGATCCGCAGCTGACTTGGGCTTGTTACCCCCTACAGATCTTTTCCTACAAGCTGACCAAGAAGGGAACTTCCCAGTAAAGAGTACCCAGCATATTTTCCCTCAATTTTTACCAGAGGAGGCTTCCCTCCCTCCCCCATATCTACCTCCCATAGAGAAGCTCTCCTATGGCTATAACATGGATGTTTAACTCTCCACTACTACATCACCACAACAGGCACAAGGGGATGAGTTTAAAGACATTAGACCCCTTTCTGCTCTCAACATTGTCCTTCCCTACAACATCCATGCACGTTTACCTTGTTCAAACACCAACTTGTCAGCAAGTTGGCTCACAAGCCCACCTCTAACTCATCTACTTTTACCTACCAATAAATAAAGCTACCTCAGTCATATCCCATTTCCTCACAGCTGAGACAATAAGTTATAGCAAAAAGATACACGGAATAAAAGCAGTTTCACATTACCTTGTGCCTTTACAAGCAGCACCAGGGCCCAGCCAACATCCTCTCCCCCTGCATGCCCCATGGAGCAGTAAGAAGGCAGCCAACCCTTCAATCCTTTCCCTAGGCTGCTGGAGGCTCATAAATGAGCTCTGGTTGTCAATTGCTCACAGGTGAGAGATTGGAGGGTCTTCGAAAGGCAGCAGGTGAGGGTCCTCCCAGTGCTACCAGCATTAATTATCCTAAGGGGTCACGCCTGGATCCCCCTCCCCACAGCCCTGTTTCAGCTGGGGCTGGCTATGGGCTGCAGGTGCCTGCTTCAGGACCATGGCGGTCGTGTCGCCTCCAGCTGCTCCTGGGGCGAGAAAATGGCTCCCTCACCATGCCTGAGGTGGCTGCTGCTGGCTGTCACCACGCTGCCATGACAGGGCCTTGCTGTGCTGTGAGGCTCCTGGGGCTGCCTCAGATCTGAGGTGGGCGCCACGGGCCTAGGCCTTGGCATCAGGCAGGAGGTGCAGGATCTGGCCCCAGAGCCCCCCATAACCCCGTGGCACAGGCACCTTTCTGAAATGTCCGCCTCCCTGGAGATGTTTTGGGTGCCTTGTATCAAATATGGCATTAAATGTTTAAGCTGAACCACATCTATGGCTTTCAGATACCTCATTCTGAAGAGAACAGGTATACTGGAGGTGATGTATCTATAGATCCTCTACCAGAAACAGGTCCTGGACCACAAGAGATGCACGTTAATTTTGTCAGAAGAAAGCCCATCTTTCCTATTTATCCACCGATTAAATTTTTAAATACATACTCTAGCTATCTACAGAAAAATTACTGCTGCAAAGAGCTCATGTGTTAGCATGTGCTGTTTGATATGTGGACACTACTAAAAGTAACAGCCAGCTTTCGGTCATCATCTCTCAGGCTAAAAGCAAACCTGACGTTAAATATGTGCACGTTTCCATTTATATGAGCCAAGAAGCAATGCAAAGGAGACCATACTAAAGAAGGACACAGCAGGCTTGTGCAGGCTGGCTACCATGAGCCACGCGGGTGACATGCTCATAACAAACACAGCCACATTAATTCATCGGTGGCTTTTATTTTCCTAAAGAGATGAATCCGGAGGCTGTAAGATTCAGACGGACACCTGACAGCATCCTGGCTCATGACATGGCACGAGTCGTCGTGTCCAGAGATTAAACGGGGAACGATGCTGAACACAGCGAGCTGCCAGTCACCACGGCTTCCCCCCAGCACCAGTCGGCCTCCCACCAAAAGCCAAGTCCGTATTACAAGCAAGCTCTGGAGAGCCATTTTCCAGGATATCTCTCCTAATTAGAAGCCTTTTTTTTTTTTTTATCATATGAAAACACAAACAGTATTAGTCAGATAGCATTAAAAAACATTATTCATTAACCATCCATCTTCGGAGGCTTTCCTTCATCAGGCTACAGTAAGGCATTAGGGAAATCAGAGAGCAGCATTTCAATAAAATTAGAAATGTTTCAGATTTGGGGAAGAAGCACTGGTTTATTTTGTGATAAATCAATAAAACCAGCTAATGTTTTAAAATGGCTATCCTGCTCTTGGTCAGATTATTTCTAATGGAGTTTCTGTGATATGGCTGCGATGGGGTTATGTTGTTCTAACCCTTAAAGGTAACTTAGATGTCCTAAACACATTTTCTTAATTTCTTTCCCCTGCTATCTCCCAGTTTTACTATTTGGTAGGCACCATACAATAAACGCTTAGAGTCGGTACTCTCTGTAATGAAGCCATCTCCTAGGTGGCTGTAACAAAAAATCAAAGCGAGAAAAATGTAACGACCATCTAATAAATAGAAAAGGATGAACGTGTTTTGCTTTCATCCCTAGCCAAAAACATTTCTCACTTTCCCATACCAGCACATTTCATAATGAAATATCCCTCGTGGTTACGGTACCAAGTTTTGGCCTTGGAAGTCCACGTTCTCCTTCGAGATCTTCGCCGTGACCCCGTGCCAACCTCAGCGACCTTCGCGTGCTCCGGTTTCTCTCACCTCTCACACGACAATAATTCTCGCTATTCATCTTGCAGCAGGATTCTGCTGTTTAATCAGAGCCGCCGCGCAGAATTTTAATACGAGTCTGAATTCCCCAGCGGTTTATCGCTCGGTAGGATTGCTAGGCTGCATTTGTAGCGGGTACCACCGACTGTATACATTTTTTAATTGAAAATCATTGTTACTGTTCTGCCTCCGTCCTCCTGTTTTTAAGGACCAAACTGAGCTACGGGGCATAGCATAAACAAGGATTATGTCAGCATCTGCAGGGACTGCAGCTGTGCCAGCATGTTGAAGGGAAGTCAAAAGACCTATCTTGGGGAAAACAGCATTTGTGCACGAATAATTTCAATTTCTGTCTTGGAGCATCTCAAAAGACTTCATCACTACCTCAGACCAACTCAAAAGACATTGCTGAGGCATAGATACCTCTTCTATTGCAATTTATGCTCTCATATATTTGTACTTACACTTGGCATGTCAGAATAACCCAATGATAAATGGAATATGATTACATTTATTTTGTGGAAAGAGCAGTAGCATGAACCGAAATTCCAGACCCTTAAAGGAATCAAGGACAATCGTACCTAAGTACATTTAAAAGCTGAAGTTGCACGCACAAAAAAACCGTAACAAAACTCAGAAGTGAAACATCCCTCAAGAAAGCAACTCGAAAATATGATCTCCTGGTAAGAACATTTGCACTAACTCCTGATCAGATGTGTTCATTTGTTGGTTCTCATTTCCACGAACCTCAAACTTGTTCTGTTCCTATAAACACTTGTTTATAGGAACTTCCCTTTCAAGCACAGACACCCCATCACTGAGCAGTAAGGACAGAAGAGGAGTTTTGAGCACCTGGTGGTTTTAATACGTAAGAAAGCCACCAGAGCTCCTGCTGTAGGATGTACCCTGGGATCACACGACACCATTTCTCCTGTACTGTGAAATCCAGTGTAGAAGAGGGCAAAAAATGAAAAGGCTGAGCGTCTTCCCCGTGTCAGAGCCACGCTGAGAACATTGCTGCTGAGCCTGGAGCACAAGGCAGTTTTCAATACAGAAGTGTGGAAAGCAGAATCAGCTTCATAACTCCAAAATCTTGCATGAGATGTCTTTAAACACTCCGCAAAGGCCAAAAGGGACTGTCCCAGAGTTATACACCCAGTCTAAGCTAGCTATATGCACTCCCTTTAATAGGCAAGCACCTCCACGGGGCAAGTTCCCCATGTATTTCCAGGTAGGATTAATCACCCTTTCACGGCATTGCTGACGCTGGAGAAGCACAGGCTATCGGCCACTGAATCACAGCCAAAGGCAGATGAGACCAATCCCACCACAACCGATTTAACCAAGGACTCACAACATACGCCTGGCAGAATCAGGAACCAAATGCCCGGATTAGCAGCCACTCAGGCCACATTTTTTCTTAAAACTCTTTTACTCCCCTGATTCTGGGGGTTTATATATCTCACATTGTCCGACTGACTTACTGGAACTGGAAGGATGTGAAAGATTAATAGAGTTAACCCAATCACCCCCCTCGACTACGTTTTTTTCCCAACATTTAGTTTATTTCTAAAAGTGGAAGGACTTATTTCGAGGCACAGACAATCTCCTGGCTTAAAATAGTAACAGCATAGCTTTTTTTTGATCATGACACCCTCTTTCCGAGGAAGGAAATTTACACCCAAGATGAGACTGAAACTGGGAATTCTCCAGAGCTGCAGGGCTAACACAACCGTAACACAGCACTTACATAGCCGTTGTTTTTCGAGCACCTTTTGGATTATTATAAGGTTGACTGCCTTCCTTCACAGCAGTTACGTCTCCGAAGATGTTCACGTTCAATGCCAGCGACAGAAGTTTCTAAAGCAACGCTCCCCGTTCATTTTCTTACACCCAGCAGAAGCGTTAGCTAGGGCAGAGTGGCTGGAAACAGTCCGATTATTGCCCTTCCCATCGGAAAAACTGCATTCCTTCTGCGCCAAGCCAAAGCTCCCCATCCTTGTTCGGTCCTCGTTTCATTGTTCCGTCCCCAAATTAATTCGGAACTGTAATTACTACCCCGTTTGTGCACCAATAATGACTTGGGTAAGTTGTAATTCGATTGTCTGCACCAACCTGGGAGAGCGCAGCCTTTGGAGCCTGGGCTCCAGAAGAGGAGTAAGGGATGCTTTTCTGCCTTCCTCTACGAACCGCTGAGTATGTGCAGCCTAAAGGGTTTCTTAAGGATGTAGCTCAAAACAGTAAATATTAAATAAAGCCTTTGTAATGACAGCGCGCGTTAGGTAGTGCATCAGAAAACACAGCGATAGACACAAAGCTGTAAAACCCAGTTTTTAACATCACCTTGTCAAAGAACTATCCATGCTGCCTCACAGACTGCTGTTTTTCTCTTTTTTTTTTTCCTTGCTGTTTTAAAAGTATCAAGTATTGTGTAATAAGAGCGGAGTGAAAGGGATCATCTTTTAACTCAGGCTTGGCTCTGAGATCAAGACGCTATTTTAGGTTCGGCTACAAATTCCCTGCACGATACTGGGCAAGCTATTTACGTTTGCCACGGATCATCTTCCCCAGTAATGAAAGAGAGATCGTGGTGCTTTCGCGTCTCAGTTTTTAAGCGGTGTTCAGGTCACTCATTCATGTTAACAGCACCTGCTCTTCCTAAGGTGTCGGTACTGGTTTGGATTTGGATGCAGAGGTGTCTTCGACGCAAACTAACACTGGGTGCCCAGTGGTAGGTACTCACCAGCTGTTTTTGCAGCCCGTAAATGGATGGATTTCAGGTGGTGTTTGTTTTCACACACATTTTATCCTTCTAAAGTACAATAAATACACTGCCTTTATTTGTCATAGACAAATCTCACTTTGTGAATGCAAGCCTGGCCTTTGTAAAGAACATTTTTTCAGCACGCCTGTCTTCGAGCTGCCCACCTGTGGAAAACGTGAGGTTTGACTTCAAAACTCTATATCTAATGCTAACTCACCATGTTGTGAAATGCACTATTATCTTTTTATCATTATTTCCTCCCACAACGTGTGACGTATAAAACTTCTGGAAAATTTCGATTGCTAAGACAAAACTTAAAACTGAGAGGAAATCTTCAACAGCAGATTTCAGTTTGGTTTTCCTGCGGAAGATGACACTTGCACAAAGGACCCCATCTTTGGAAAATCAAAGGACCTCGTCTTTGGACCTCACTTAGAAATCCTTACCCGAATTCAAACCACAGACATTATTAAACAGAAGGAGGGAGGGAAGGAGGGAAATTAAATATCTTTAATGACTTATGTTGGCTCGAAACCAACCGCTGATACAAGAGCAACGGGGCCCGTTATAAAATTCGGACAGGATGGCAGGGGTGCTATGAGGCATGGCGTGGTTTTCTTTCCCAGGAGAGACCCGACAGGCTGGGATTCTTTGGAAGATGGACAACGGTGTGGGAGGATCCACTAAAAACTGATAGAACTATCGGTGGTTCAGAGCAGTTAAATAACGATTATTCGCCACGTCACGAGCACAAGAACCGAGAGGTCCCAGTGAAATAACTGCTGAATTATTTACATAAATAAATGGAGTAATTTGGATGTGCAATGCATAATTAAATTCTGGAACTCTAGGCTGCAGGATGTTACGGAGCCAAATCGTTCAGAAGGAGACGAGACAAATGCAGAGGGAAGATGTGGTGATGCTACTGAACATGACAGAGACAGAAACCGGTATTTAGCACTCCCTGCGTGCCAACTGGCAAGGGTGGGAGGACACGGCAATGCAAGACCATCCTAAACTTGTTTCTTCTTTAATTGTCCAGTGCTTCCAGCTCTAGGAAACAGGCTACCTAGACATATTTTTTTTTGTTTTTTTTTTTCATCTGATTAAATTTCTGGCCTTCTTACAGCCAGACTATAAAATAAGTAATGACTTACTTTCCCTTCCACTTTTATTACGAGCATTCGTGAGGCGGAGACATGTATCTGGCTCACTGGATGCACGTTTTTGGAAATTACAGCAACCAAAAAAGGACCATATGGACTCTGTTGGACCCCACATTCGGTTTCTTATAACTACATTTCAATGCAAGGCAAACAGCTGCAGAAATAGCATCCCCAACATTACATCCCCAGTAACATCCCCAATAACATCCCCAACAAGCTGTAATAAGGGGAGACGCGAATTCCACCTCCTACGCCAGCCATGCATTTCATTTTAGTTATTCACTGCCCAAAAAGAGAAAAAAGATCTGTGATTTTCTCCTAAAGAAGAGGTCCGGATAAAGCAAAGATTAATAGGAATTTTCCAAGCTTACAGCCATAAATCTCACCATCGGAGCAAATTCCATACAATAACTTCAGTCTGCATTACTTCAGAAAGAACGACCGTATGGACAACTGCAACTTCCTAATTTTTAATATGAATATTCTACCCTGAAAACTATTAAAGTACATCTCAAACAAATGGGAAGAAGGAATGAATGAGGAAAGCACCTCATTAGACAGAATCAGTGCAGATAACCTCAGTTTAAAATCAGTGATCGTTTTGACAACAAATCCTGTGGGTGGCTAACACAAATAATACGAGACAGTGTTTGCATCAGCACAAATATCCCCTATTATTACCCGAAAAAAAACATTAGTAGCGTGGAGAGATTCACCTCGATTTACTCATTGAGAAGGTGGCATATTCGCCAGTAATTCTGCTCAAACAGGGGAGGGTACGCTGTCAGCAAATCGTGGCTCTTCGCTGATTTACGGTTTGCTCTATCACAACCTGCATCGGAGAAGTAAGAACTTGAGTCGACTTCTTGACAGCAAAGGACAAGATGACTGACTACCAGTCGGTATCTTTAAGCACAGCGAGCCACAGCAGAATAAAAGAAAAAAAAAGCAACAGAGTTGTTGAGGTGAATTCATCCCCTACTCCCAGGGCTTTGGAGTGCTGAAAGTTTTATAGCGGGGAGATATTCTAAATCTAGGAAAGCACTGACTCGGTGCCCGAGATTTATCTCCGTGAGATTTCTTGCTAAACCTAAAGCTGTCCGGTTTGATAATTCACTCCCTTGGATTCTCGAACTCTTCCACGTTTCGGATTTTTAGAAACTACGGCAGTGCCTCGCAATTTATGAAGGAGGTTGTGTATGAGTTGAAATGGTGCTGAGGGAGAAAAAAAAAAGAAGATGTTGGAAAGAATTACTGCTAAAAAACTAAATTGACTTGGAAACCTTACAGATGTTGTGAATTCTGCTGCAGCCAATATGATTTTGCTTGAAGAACTCGATTTCCGCATCGCCCTCAATACAGCTTCTACTAGCTCTAAAGGTGCATTTTTTTCCCTATAAAATATCAGTGCTACCTTTCTGTGCCTGTAATTAATTTCAGATACAGGCTGTAATAGTTGCTTTGCAAGCTGATATAACCATTATTGATAACCCCCAGAAGCCTACGGAAAAATGGGGAAAAAAGGGTTTTATTATCTCAGAAAGAGTTTTCAATTTTTTAAAAAAAAATCCACTTTGCTTCGGGGGAAAAAAAAAAGAATAAAAATAAAACATAATCTGTCAAAGATAGGCTCTGAAGGTAAAAAAGCCCCTCTAAATTCTCAAAGTAACCACTGTAGTTGAGGTGCTTGGCCAGGGCTGGGGAAACCCAGCTCCAAGAACTTATCTTGAGTTAGGAGGAAAGGGGGTTGTACCGAAAAAAAATCACATCCCAGGTCAAGCCACAACAGACTCAGTGGTGTTCCTCTTTCTGCTTCTGAGCAGAAACGCAATGCAAGAAATACAAACTTTTCTTAAAAAAAAAAAATCCAATGAAAAATGCTGCAAAAACTTCAACTCACAAAAACGAGGAAAGCAGAAAATCAGCCATGAGCACACGTGAGAGGCACAATGGTGAACATGAATACAGAACAAACACAACAAAGTTACCCCTGGCTTAAAAAAAAAAAATCTTCCTAAATTTCAATATACACTGTCTTATTGAAAATATTACATGTGTATGTTCTCACTGGAGTACGGCTGGCAATGATACAGCGAGGAAGCGAGGACAGAATAAATCCAGTTCCAAGAATTTTAATAAGAAACGTGTTTACCTGAGAGCTTAGTACGCATGGGAGAAGAAGGAAATGCTTGCATTAAAAACATACAGCTGCTAATTGGGTCGGTGACATCCATTATTTATTTATACTCTAGGGCAAAAGGATGCCAGGCTACGGTATGCGGGGTTCTCCCTACGTGGGCATGACCCTTCACGTGTGTCCCCGGAAAAGATCCTGCTCCTTCAGTTGATCTGAACAGTTTTTGATCCTAACAGTTCACTAATTGATAATGCATACTGTATATAATTAGCCTTCGTGTCATAACCCATGAAGTAGAAATGCAGTCGTTCCCGCTGAACAATCCCAAATCGTGAATGCCATTTTAAGCCATTCCTAGACCATGACTACAAAATCTACACAAGACAGCAATTTCTGCAGAATGCCAGTGCTACCAAACACTCTGTAGTCTGGTTTTTTTGTTGTTGTTGTTGCGTTTTTTTATTTTTTTTTAGGATTTTGTATTTTGTCCTGCTTGGAATGAGTTAGGAAAATATTAGTACCGTGTTACAGTTGGGGAGCTGAAGTGCCAGCAGTTTAAATCAACATCCCAATGAAGAACAAAACTGATTTTCCTGACTTTTAATCCCACATTCCCCTCAATTTTACCCAGTGACTCATAATAATCACTACATTCAATGGTATAGGGAACAGATAATTATGTCTTTGAACTCTTGTCTCTTATACGTAACAGGATAAATACATCTTTGATCAGGCCCAAATCTGGAAATAAGAGTAAAATATTCAGATCCCTAAAATGCCTACTGAAGTCAAGCAACGCTGTGGGCAACCTTACCTTTCCTTCAGCCTCCAATTATTGCCGACTTTTCTTAGAAGGGATGTTTGCCTTCCACAAGCAGAACGATGCCTGCAGAAAAACTTCTGCTAGGTTGGAGTAGGTGTTTTACAACGTGAAATGCAAAGGAAAGGGATAATGAGCATGAGGGCTACGCCTCAACCCTGTTGTTGCTCCACAGAATTCAACACACATTGAATGAAAGATTTTACTTCTTTGGTAGAAATTTTCAAAGTGCTTAATGACCTACTAACAATCAACTTCTGTTTCCAAAAAGCTTTTACAAATGAAAAACTTTTTGAAATGTAAGATGTGTGAATTCTTAATGCATTTCCAGAATGAGACGGTCAGAATAAATTGAATGCTCCCTTTAAGAACCACGGAGCAATTAATAGAGTGTTGTTATTAATTACTTTTTTTGCATTCTTTTTACTACAAAGAATCAATAAGCTTGGACAGACATTCTCCTCAGAAATATCAAGGGACAGAATTGTTTACAGCTTGTTTGCCATTAAAATTTCATGCCGAAGCGACGAACTACGGCACCATTTAAAATCAATTTGATGCTTGGCATTGCACTTCTCCTCATTCGTGGTACAGGGACGCTCCTGTTGTACGTGTAGCTACCGCTCTGTGTCGCCGAGCACGACTAGCAGGGATATCAATGTAAGTACCATTTCAGACGTGATCAGAACAGAATATCCTAAAAGCACAACTAGCAATCTAACGTAAAGGATGCACAGTCATTGTTCTCTTGCATCAGTCAATGCACACAACTGGAGGCTCATCGTTAGCCTGTAATATTTTACGAACTGAATTGTTTAAATACATGTGCTTGGTAAGTAGCAACCAAATTAGCAGAGTCCAAGCTGATGTGCCAGGCAAAGCGTATTTAAAACCACCAAAACCGAAGAAGGGTTAACTGGTAGAGCCCTAAAGGAAGCACGTAATATTCACTACAGTTTTTGTTGAGTTACCACTGCTCGTTCTTTCTAGTTTGCTATTTCTCTAAACCAAAATTAGTAGAACCGGTTAGACACTGCTGCTCAGGAAGGAGACGTTGGGCAAGAAGTAGATAAAAAAAGTAGTGCAAGAAGAAGATGAAAACGAAGTATAATGCTGCAATTCTACCCAATGCTATAAAATATCTGATTTATAGCACAGCTTATACTCAGATCCAAAACGACCTGCTCCGTGCATGGAATCGAACTCTTACTACTGGAAAAATGGTCCCAACAGCCCATCAGTAAGCACCTCCACGAGATCTCCTTCTTCTGCCCATTTCATCTTGCATGACAAGATGATTGCACGACAGGAGCTTTCAGTCACTGAGTTTCACATCATTTTGCATAATAGAATCATAAAACGAAGGAACGGCTTCAGTGTTTAAGTCTTGTACTCTAAAGCAGACAAAGAAAAGGGTTTCAGAGGCAGAGAAAGCACCAAACTCAACCTCAGAAGGGTTCAGAAGAGCTTCACGAGTGACCAGGCTGCCCAAAATCACTTGGTCCTACGTCTCCTTTGGCCTCTTGACAATGCAGACTGCTTTGGGCAAGAGCAAACTGCTACAGAATGGAAAGTCAACTTGAGCCTGAACAGGATATCCTGCCCGACTAACAGAAATATATTGCTTTAACCCATTAAAAGTGAGCCTTTTAATTCTAAATAACTGTAGCATATATGGTAAAGCTCCAAGTAAGTAATGGAAAAGATGTAAGATGCAATCCTTTTTTTTCCTATTTCTTTTTCATTTTGCTGATTGAAACGAGTGAATTTTTTCGTCTTCATTAATACAAGACAAAGGTAGAGCACTCGCATTTATCCAGATGTTTTTCTACGAACCATGAAATTCCAGCACACCGTGCCTCGAAAACCAAATGATACGTTAGCAGAAAATGCCACAGCTTCATCCCTATTGTTATCTAATTTTTACAGATCACATTTGTCAGAAAACTGACAAATTCAAGCAGTAAGGCCTTCTGATTTCAGTGTTCAAATGAAGAGGAAAGCCTGACCAGCACCGCTACAGCAGTTGCCAATTTCTAACACCCACAATGAACTGGAAATTAGACGTAGCGAAAAAAAATCACACAGCCATGCAGCTAGATCAGATCCTCTTGCGCCCTCTATTCCTATGGATCTGACTGCTTCAGGTCGTCCGTGCAGGGAGAGAACAGGTGAAATAATACAGAAATTTCAATTCCTGATAGCACGGCAGTCCATTTCGATAGCAGGGAAACCACATTTTTAGCTCTTCTGTCTTTACGGGAACCATTCCCATATTCTTTTTAAGAACCCATTTTAATGTTATCTTTGCGTGCCTGGATATTGTCATTCAGGACTCTTGCTCTTAACTCTATATAGGAGACGACGTCCCATTTCAGCTAATCATCTTACACAATATGATAAGCTAAACACAGAGAACAAATATTTCCTGAAGGGGTGAAATAATTCTCAGTGAAAGAATAATCTCGCTCGCTAAATTTAATTGAGCACTTTATCTTCCCTACAGATCATCCCCTGGAATCCTAAGTATTTATTTTCCTCCAGCACCCCCTGTAACTAAAACCCCCAGGAACACTTTGTTGAATTTCAGTCTCAAATACAGTAGAATTAATCAGCCTTAAAAACATTAGCAATGGAAGTGGCGTATCAAGGATATCGGCCCCAAACTTTATTTTGCAAGATTTTCTGTGTGGTACTTTCAAGGATTTTGGATGTATGCATACGGGATCGTCGTGCTTCTTGACATCAAACTTGAACTCCAAATTTTGGGGCAGTCGCCTTTAAAAGATGCTAGACAATAGTATAGGAAACTGCAGAAATAAGAGGCTTTATGGGGGATCACCTGTAACTATTATTTATCCCTATAAAGGGTAAGAGCAGAGAGTGAAGAGATGCTCTGTGCCGCCTATTTCTTTAATGGCAATATTTCTGAAATGATAATAAAAAAATAACGAAGAATCAGCATTTTTTCTCTCCAGCCCCTCAAACGAAGGCGAGAAAGCAGAAGGGGAAGCAGTGTCGGGGCTGAAGGCACTGACTGGCCTGGAGATGTGTTACCCTGTGACAACCAGAGCTTATCACAGTGGGGGGACTTCAGTAGGAGACGAGCATCATGAAGTGAGGGGTGAAAAGAAAAAGGAAGGAAATGCCAAAGAAAATGATCTGAAAATGGGAGAGAACGACCTATTATCGCTTTTTTTATATATCACACCATTGAGGAGGACTCAGACTAGCTGTCAAAAAGCTTTCTTTGCTGAAAGAAACTAACAGGGGGTCCTGAGAGTCTCATGGGACAGCTAGTGACAGAAGAAAGAGAAGGATGCCATAAAACGCAAAGGACAAAGAAGCAGAGAGAAAGGTCTGATACGGTTAAGGGTGTCAGGCAGCAAGAAGACACGTACATCCCCGGGGAAAAGAAGCAAACGCAGAGCTCTAAGTAAGAGCAGCAGATAAAAAAAAAACACTCTTGATACGTAGGAACTGCAGTATCTGCCTCATAGAAAAAGTGTTTCCTATCCTACATCTCCCGTATGTGCTCACCAAAAGTCTGCATGTATTTGGGGTTCTCTTTTCCGAGTCCCCTGCCTTTCTTCAGGTCGAAGGAGTTACGTCTGGGTTGGGGAAAGGGATGGAAACCCTTCTCCAAGCCCTGCCCCCTTGTTCATACGCACACAAAAAATCTAAATATATATATATAAAAATTATTAATACGGGTTCTTTTTCTGGCCATTCAAGACATTTTCCCTGTACTTCACAAAGTTGTTGGCCAAGACGGGTGCGTTAACACAGGTAGCGCAGTGGGACCGAAGAACCGACAACGCTTTTGAACCTCCACAGCAAGAAAACCTCATTTTTATGAGCACAATTGTGAGTGGTTTTGGAGGGAAGTCCATGTTTTTAGCCCAATAGGAGCTAAGGCAAACAGGAGGCTTGCGTCTTTCCCACCCTTGCACTCTATCAGACTTGGTAATTTGTAAATACAGCATTTTTCATGAAAAAAAATAAAATGGAGGCCACGGTACGGCCCAGCGGTCCCGGATGTACAACCAGTAATACACTGGTTGAAAAGACGACGAGTGATTTTAAGGAAAAAAATGCACAGCAATGAGACCAGTAATTAGGATTCCTGGGCATCTTGTTCCTACCATGGCCCTTTGTGTCGCCTCCGTGTTAGATGCCTGGCTTTCACATGAAAATCAAGGTGATGCTCACACAAAACAGGACTGAAAATAGATTTTCACACCTCCCAAAGCAGTGTGAGCAGTCAGTTCCACTCTCACTCAAAAAACCAATGTATTTATGCATTGAAGGTACCTGGAAGTCCTTAACTGGAATTTGGTATGCAAGGTCAAAATATTCTTTTGTAGCACCAAAAAAAATTAAAAATAAAAAAAGCCCTCACCATATTCAGGTGATGCATTAATAAATATCGTGTTGCCGTATCCAAGACACAAGATCAATGCTTTTTTATTTAAAAAAAAAGCACCAATGGAAAGCTCTTTTCCAACAAGACGGGAAGTACGGGGAGAGAGGCCGGCAAAACATCCCATGGAGACTCATGATTGATTGCAGAATTGCAGTCCTGATTTGATTTCCTTTAAATACTGATATTACAGCTTTAATCAAGATCGAATCAAATGACAAATAATAAATCACAGGGCAGAGCTCACACCTGAATAAATATGTGACTTGGGGGCGGGGGGGGGGGAGTGGAAGAAATGTTGAAGATACTAAGAAGGTTTTAAAAGTTGTAACACTCGTCATCCTTCAGCAGCCATAGCAAATGGATCGTGATGCAATATTCAGCTGCCAGCTCGGGTCTCTTCTGAGCAGTCCCAAGGCAGCAAAACTTTGCTGAGCTGAGGTTTTCACTTTTTCTCTCCTTATGGATGCATTCAGGGGGCAATCTGGTGACTTACTTGGGTTGCATGGAAACTCACGGGTTTGGTAGGTCACCACCGCCGCCACAACCAAGATTAAAAATGAGGAGCCTACTTCGGCTTTTCTCCGTTGCCAATAATCTTTTTTTTCAGCACAAATCAAAAGCAGGAGCAGACAGTTGCAAATAATGTTTAATTACAGCAGTACCTTTTACCCAAGGATCTCAACAGTTTATTAACAGAAATCGCGCCCTGCTCCTGTGGCACGCATGTTGGTAAGCCAAATCACAAACGAGCAAGTAGAGCTGTGAAAAGGATAATGACAAAGAACCACTTTTTAAATATATATATATATATATACTTAAGTGTAAATCAATAGGAAATTGCTTCCTTAAAGTCTCGTTCAAGGACTGAGACCTGCAAGACAAGAGGCACCAGAAACCTGAATTTTTTTTTCTTATCTCACAGAAGTCGTAAAATCACTACCCGTATTTTTTTTTCCTTCCTTGTAAGAACTTTAAAATACAGATGGAAAAAAGAGACCTAGTAGGTTTAAATCTATGTGGGTTTAAAATCCGTGACTTTGTACATCAGGGCAATCATGAGCTTCCTCAGCTTCCCCCCTTTTCCCAAACCAAACAGTGCAGAAACAAAGGTTTCCAAACTCTTCTGAACGAAACACCGGGGTGTTTCAGGTCACATCTGTCTTGAACAGCCCGCCAAGAAGCCTTGGAGGTGCAAATCCCAGCGGACTTGCACGTGGGAGACGGTTTCTGCCAACCGTGCAATTGCCCACAGGCAATGCAGACCCCATGAAGAGCTCAGTTCACTCGGAGCAAAAAGGAGAGTTGATTTTGCAAGGTTTAATTGCAATATTCACAAATATATTTGAGCATGATTTTACCGTATTGTCCTGATTCCCACACAATACTAATGGACTTGCACGTTCCAAGTACAAGAAGGAGTTGCAAGAGTAAAACGACCTTCTTCTAAAAGGTAAGAGAAAACTCCGAGGTGGCTCTGGTTCCTTTTACCATCCTGTTTTTCCTTACGTTCTGAGTCTACCTAGCTTTCACAAAGCCCCTCCAGGCAAGGAAGGCAAAGATCACTTTCACGGTTTACAGACAAAAGCCTAGAAAGAAGGACTGGGCACTAATATATGATTTTTTGGTATCTCGGCTAGCCAAGAGCAGAACAAAAATAAGATCTCCATGTGTTCACAAATGTCTCTTGAAGAACAAAGTTCGTGAAAGAGAACAATTTCTTATTTTTATTTTATTTTTTTTTAGGAGTTCTCATGTTCAAAGCACTGCATAAAAGTTAGGGATGGGAGCCTTCAAGCTTGCAGAATTCTCATTAATTCCTATTAATTCCTCAAGCATCTTTGAAAACCCCTTCTTAATTCATTCTCCCATCGGCCAGATGGAAGAGGGGTCTGCTGAGCACATTTCACAGATAGCAGCCCACGGCGGAGAGGTGAAGTGACACGGAGTTGCCTCATGATCTTTTTTTGTATAAATTCATCTTCTCGGGCTCCTTTCATGTCTCCATTCCGTATGACAGCACCGGCACATCTCCAGAGCACCCCGGAGCTCCTCAGGGAAGGCTCTCATTTGTATGTTATCTTTGGTGGTGTATGAATAAATAAAAAATAGGGGTGATTAATAATGAATGCCGAGTTTGTATTTCCAGCAGCCTCTATTTTCGTCTGCAAACTTTCCCAACAGGATGCGTGCTCGGGATGCGTTTTATTTATTACGGAGGACAGAAAGGCGTTCCCCCACCTTTTTTTGCCGTGACCGTGTCACGGGTCTTAGGAGGCTCGATGGATTTGCCTTGAAATTTCCCAGCATAATCAAGTCTGAATAAACATCAAACGTCGGCATTTCAAATCCAGGGAGGATTGTCTCGGGAAGCGACGCGCCTGCGAACCCAGGAGACGAGATCAGAACAGAGCCTTCCAACCGCTGGGTTTTTTTCAGCAATGGTCTGGAGTACGAAATCCCAGTGGTAAGCATACAGTGCCAAATGCCAGCTCTGAAGGGGAAACGGCTGCCTCTCTGTGCACGGCTCTCCCGAAAGAAACATTTTAATTGCCCAAGGGACTCCTTGGGCAAGGGAGCCCCTGCACGTCCCGCACGGCACCGTGGGGTCGCTCCATGGCCCCGCACCCCAAACCCTAAAAGTTTCGGGCCGCTTGCGTTTTCCAGAAGACAACGAACACCGCGGCGAGGTAGGATTGCTCAAAGAGAAGCCTCCGTAATTTTAAACGGCAGGGGATATCCTAATAGGGATGCCCCCTGCACAAGGCTTTGCCGGGCACGTGGCTTTTTGGGGAGCCCTAACAAAGCCCACCGAGAGCCGCCCGGCCCCACTGTGCCCCTGGGCAGCCCCACACGTGTGGGGCCGAGCGCTGCGGGGCACGAGCTCTGGAGCCGGTATTTCGTCATGCCGCGATAATGCATGGAAATAGCCGCTAATTAATACGGCTTAACAGGGAGAAAGATAAAGCCCTTTCTCCCTGAAATGTCAAACGATTGCCGAGTGTTCTTTATCTTCTATTCTGTGCAAACAGTTTATCCAGCAGGTTTCTTCACGTATCAGTCGTTGCTGCCACCAAAATCCCCGGCTGAGCACCTAGCACACAACATCCTTAGAGGAAACAGCAAGAGCAGGGCAAACTCATCTGATACTTCCCCTCTAGTACCCCAACTCCTACCCTCCAAGCATTTTGCTCTAAGATTTCTTAAGAAGCTTCCTTTAGTCCTGACCATTTTTCCCTTGGTTTAAAGGGACATTTTCAGCAGTGCTTTCTCTTTTCTTCTCCTCTAGAAGCAGTTTTCCCTTCTATTTGAGTAGCAAACAAATTGTTTTCTTCCATTCTGTCTGAATTAGCCGAGTTCTTTGACTTAATTCCAACTTTTCAGAGTAACCTGCGTCTAAACAAACACCTATTTGCCTGTCCCCTCTACCAGATGATGACAAGCGCAGTCCTGGGGATCCGTATGAGCTGACAGCTGCTGAGGAAATGACAAAGTATTTTACAGTCACTTCAAACTATGTGCGTAACACCCTGAGCACTAGAAATAATACAGGATCCAGACTCACACTGGTCTCGATGCAAACCTTTAAACTACCGAAGCAAAGGAAAACTCCATCGGCGATGCATCGTGTCACGCACCTTCTGGTAAGGTTGGTCTCTGTTGAACGTACCCAAGGAATGAACACGGGCTTCGTCAATGCCTTTGACGCTCAAAAAGGTGAAGACAACCACGATGAGCTCCAGTTGTGTAAGGGGTGGCCTTCAGAACGCCACGGAGATGACTTTATCATGCCTAGGTAGACAGCAGTCATGCAGGTTGGTTGTACAATTTCATTTTTCGCCAAGGAAAGGTGGCATCAGGAAGGGCCAGTCACTATTTGTATATCCCCAGAGATCCACGTGCACACATACATATGCTACATGTACAGTAAACATTTTAATCTTTCTCAAAATCAAAATATTTGTCTTACATCTTCCTCTGCCGCTGCCCAGGCGTGCGGTATTGGCGGTGCGGGCTGGTGCCCCTCCAGCCATGTGTTCAGCGCACAGTCGCGCGTTTAATTAGTTACACATGTAAGAATTAATATACCCATTTAACAATTACGGAACTCCAGTTTTTCCTACCACATTTATTTTCATTCCCATCGCTAAAAAACGCCGCGACAAACAATGGAATAATACCCCATCGATTAAGTATAATTAAGCTTAATAATTGCTTAAACTTGTCACCCATAAATCATGACCAGTAAACCATTATGAACCAATTCATCATTAGTGGCATCACTAAGTATGTTTATTTATAGAGTATTTATAGAAAACCTGATCACGTGGTAGAAAAGATTAATAAGGGCAGGCTAGCGAAGGCAGGGGTGGGGGAGAGGTGCTGTGCAAGAGCAGGGACAAATAACCCTAACACCCCTCCTGCAACCAACACGTATTTAATCTACGAGACATTCAGGGCCAGAAAATATGTGAGAATCCAGCCAAGGCATTGAGGAGAAACTGTAGCTTCTAAAGACTCCGAAGCAAACAAATAAAATCCCTAAACTTAGATCTAAGTCTACTGTGTTTTTGTATGGTGCAAGGGTCTCTAAAGGATGGTGCTTCTCCCCCAAAAGCACCAGGTCCCAGTTTAATGTCGATAATTGATATTACCAGAGAAACTACGGAAATCCAGCTCTAAAATATCACTGAAAGAAGAGGCAAATCAAAGAGATGCCTGACCTAGTCCTTGGAAAATCCCAGCAAGGATTTCCCATCTTAAATACCTGCTTATGTTTTACCTTTTTTTTGGTAACCTCTAGCCTCTAAACTTGTTCCTACCTATGGGTATTTTATACGAACGTCCTAAGAGGTTTAGAACATGAAAGTCTAAGTGGAGACAGATTAGAAAGCCAAAGAAATGTACGTATGTTAATGTAATTGACTTTTTTAATAGACTTTTGAGTTTAAAAAATTAAACTCCTGCTTGGGAACTGAGTTCTATGAACAAAACAATCCATCCATTGATCCAAAGGTTCACAAGGCTACTCATCTTCAAATTAGAACAGCTAAGTAATGAATCGCAATAATGCATACCTGACGCTGGTGTTCATTTCAGGGCAGTCTGTCCTATGCCTGCATTTCTTACCGTATTTACGTCCCGCCATCTTATTATCTAAAAACACTTCACTACGGTCCTAGCCAATTATTTGATTAGCACAGCGTTTCCTCAAGAACTTTGTCATGAGAAAAAAATGCAAAAAACAGGCTTTAAAAACGAGTCCACTATTATGCAAGCTTTCTAGCTCTTCTCCCGTTAGACCACAAATGCTTGGTTACATTTTCCAGTAACCTGTTCTTTCCAAAGGCACCTTTCTATTTTTTACGAGAGCAAACGAGAGCCTATTTCCCCGAAAGACCAACGCCGCCGTGTTTTGGTTTCAATGTCCCGAATTCACAGCTTTCAAAACAAACAATTCTGCGTACTCTTCCTCAAATTGCAGAAAACTGCAAATTAGCCCCGTAACGAGGGGCAGGAAAAACCTACAGAAGTCAGGCAAAAGCGATGCCACCAAGCACCGAGCCCGCTCCTGTCGCGACAGATGCATGACAAAACAAAGCTCCCGGCAGTGACAAATTCCAGGGTCAACCCCTCCACGGATACCTGGCTTATAAATCAGGCATCCGACATCTGCTGAAGCTGGGGCAGAAGGCTGCTGCACCCACGACCCTACTCATCACTCATTATTTGGCCTAAAAACCCAACAGCCATCAAATAAAAGCCATATTCCCTCTCACCGTACTCCCTATTTCCTTGATACTATCAATAAATAAACTCTAAAAATATAAATGTTAGTTACTGATGCCGTGCCAGAAAGCTGCCAGTGTTGTGGAAATTACCGGGAGCATATGTTAATGCATAATTCACCGTTTGCAACAGGGCTTTGTTGAAAAATTGATGAAAATTCATGAAAGAACCTTTCCAGATGAAGTTGCGCAATAAACATGTAGCCGGCGGCGCTCGCGATGTAAAGGTAATCGTTGAGATTTACCCTCCGCACATTTTATACATGTGGACACGACGCATTAAAATTTTAATCGTCCTCAAAACCAAAGATCGAATCGGTCCACGGCACTAGGGGTATGTAACTAAGCGGGCGTTCACGTCGGCACCACGTGCGCGCATCCCCACCGCACTGCAAAATACTCCTCATTTTTACAGGTGCTTTCCACCTTTGCCGTGCACTAATCATCTTCGGAAACAAACGTTTTTCTAGCAGAAAAAGAGCTACTTTTCATTATGCCCCTAGTTTATGATATGCAGGTATATGCCAGGATACGTGTTTTGCCACATTCAACCAACTCCTTGCAAAACAGAGCCCCCAAAGTAGCTGTGTTCAGAGACACGGGTGTTTTTGGAAGTCCCTTTATAATTTCTTTGCCGAAAGTTGGAAATGGAACTGATATTTTTTCATGACATGTATTGCTGCCAATGCAGGCAGTTAGAAATGAATGATTATTCACACTAATGGCATAGTAGTGCTCCAGAGGCCAGGTGCCTACAGAGACATTGTGCCTACCTGCAAGAGCTTCAAATCCAAGAGAACAATACAGTTTTATATTTTTTAAGCATTTTAGGGGATAAAAACAAGTTCTTGGAGTGGTTAAAAAATCGAGGTGTGGCTTCCTTGGATTTTTCCACTCTTACTTGCACTCTTTGATAGGAAAATGAGCGGAAAACACGCGGTGCATCTCGACTTGATGCCGAAATTCAGCTGCAACAATTGCAAGCCCACGTTTCGAAGCCGTTCTCATCGACAGGCTGAAGCCGCATGATACCAGAGGTGACGGCATTACCACCGAGACCCATTTAGAGGGAAAAAGGCACACATTTTTCTTTCTCCGCCTGTCTCTCTCTGATGGCTTCTGTCCATCACGGTTCACTAGAAGTTCTTCAACCCCAAATCACGCCTCCCTCGGCTGCCAGGCAGCCCCAGCCGGCATGGCAATTAGCCAGATGTCAGCAGCCCTATTATCTCCATTCCTCCCTTCTACATTATTTAGGCGCCGCGCGATGAGAGAGAATTACAGCAGAGGGATCCCACCAGGGCTCCACTTTAGAAACCTGCACGGAGCCTGAAGGAGGGCCAGGAGGGAGACCGGAGCGATGCAGGAGCTGAACGCCATCTCCTTCCCTTACGGAGAAGATTATGAAAAGAGGAGATTATGAAAGCATAGCAAAGAGTTATTTTTCCTTGTCACACGTCCCTGCAGCTCTGCATACTGATTTCTTTTTCTTTTTTTTTTTCTGCAACGCTGGCACCGAAGATTAACATCCGATAACGGGAGGGTGACAGGCTGCACAGAGGCAAGGCGTCATATACGAAACAGAAAATACACTAGGAATTATTTGGCTGCATAAAACAAAACGTCATATGCAGATCTTGAGTTTTAATCCCCAAGGGTTACGGTTTTCCATTCCTGATAGTTTGTGTTTCAAAACTCCGGGCTTGCTCAGCTGGGAGGGAGCTCCACCACGTGCTAAAGACGGAGGAAAACTTCCCAGCTTTGCCCACAAAACGTGCCCAGGCGAGGGTTTTCTCGTGCATATAAGCACAGGGCCATGCTAGTTAGTATTTCTGGGTCATCATTTGGGTCATTGATTCATCAGCACGGATGTCCAGACGGGTAATTAATCAGCGGCTTGAGCAAAAGATGGACTGTGGACAGAAAGCAAATATGACAGCAGCGCTCTGTAAATACTCAGACTATGATTAATATCTGAAAAGTGACTCCATTAAAGCGCCTTTCCCCTCATTTTCATTCTCATCTGGAGGCTTTTAGAGACAAAGAGTCTCCGCTCTCGCCACCGACACCCTGCACACCACCAGCGGCTTAAAATAAAGATGCCCCATTTGCCCCACGCCTTGTCGTGCGCTCCGCTGCGGGACCCCAAGCGCTTTATCAACATTAATGAACTGAACCTCAAGCCAGCCCTCGTTATTAATCCTCCCGGGCACATAGGGAAGTCAAGGAAGAGAGCGATGAAGTGGCTCCTTCCCACTGACCGGGCATGGCCAGCACCGCAGAAACAGCGGGGACGTGGGGACACAGCCACGGGGCTCCTGGTCGCATATAATGCATTGCCAGGTCTTCCTTCTAAGACAAAGCCAAGGCTGCCCAAGCACCACAGAGGAGCCAAAGATGAGTATTTTGCTAGTGATAGGGCCTAAAACTCTACCAGGTGTCCTTAGCTTGGTCTCGATGTTGGCTTTTACGGCAAACACGTCTGCACATCAGCCAGCAGAGAGCTTGCTAAGGACACCTTCATCCCATTAGAAACGCGGGACTGTATGCCACTCCTCCTCTCGAAATCATGTTTATAAACAGCATGAGAAATAAACCACGGGGGAAATAACTGTGGGATCCCCTCTGCGGGCTTGCTGTGCATCGTACCTGCTGGTCGGCCACGTGCTCCGCGTTCCCACTGCTCCGCCGGCTTGGTATTTGCAAACACCGAGCACACACACGTGCCTTGCTCTGTTTTGGAAATGCAGAAGCGACGGGGAAGATAACAGCCCATCTCCCGGCTTCTTGCTTACCAGGTTTTGACACATTTGATGCGAGTAATTAGTTAAACCCGGCTGGTTCGTATTAAGGAGGAAGACAGCTGAGCTGCGATCGAAGACATTATTAAACAAGGCGGTTGTTTCTCGGCGTACCTGAGCTGTGGACAGCTTTAATTTCGCCGCCGTGTTATGTGCTATGACAAGCAGGCAGCGCTTAGAGATGGACGGGCAGAGGGGCCGGGAGTCCTGAGCTTGTTAGAAGCTCTGTCATGGGCAAATGGCTAAAATCTTGATAAAACTCCCGCATCTCTTGGCCACGGCACCTTACGTGGTGCTGATGGAGAAGCCTGAGGTCGTGGAGTTAGTGGCAACTGAGTAAATGCAAAGTTCGGGGCATTTAACCATAAGACAGCGTTTTCAGCTAAAAAAAAAGGTTTCAGATACATGCTGAATGGATATATCTGTTCATGACGGGCTTAAAAAGTGGGGATGGCCCCGCAGAGGCCCCACGTCTTCAACCCTCCCAGCTGGGAGAGCTGCAATCCAGCTGCCGGCGCCGCCCCACTCGGCGGCTGGTACCTGCCCCGATCGATAGGGACCGTGATGGGACCGGGCTTTGAACGCAATTATCCCAAATAGCCACGATTCCCGTGCAACAGCTGTCACTTCGCATTACCTACGCATTTTGTCGTCGCTGATTGTCGCTGAATATTTCATTGGAAAGCGGTGGGGACGAGAAGTTACAGGGATGGCCGGAGAGGGTAAGAGGAGATGACAAATTAGCGCGGCCATTAATTGTGGCAGCGCCAACAAGGCGCGCCGAGGCTTCTTCCCGCTGACACATCTTTCACGTGTAAAGCTCGCTGCGGTCTCGTTTGCTAATTCCCGCATGAAAATACTCGCTGAAAAGCATCTATCACGGAGACAAACGCAATTAATCCCGTCCCGTGCGGCCACTCGAGCGGCTGGCGAAATGGTGGTTAATTCCTGTGGCTCTTGGTGACATCTCGTACGATATATTCTGACGTGAACGTCAAGGCTCACAATATTTTATATTTTGGCCTAAAGCTTTAAAGCATGGGAAAGCAGAATAGGACTTGCTAGGTGTACTTATTTTATAGACATCATTTCTGTCAAGGCTTTATTTAGGGCGATTCCCTCTTAATATTATCACACCACCAGAAAGTTCTGCTTGTCACAACGATGAAGTTCCCTAAGATCAGCTGAAAACCCAACGGGCACAAATGGGGACATGAATTGGGACGTTATCAGCTATTTTGCCCTAAACACCACCAGTGCAATGACATACCTCCGAATCCCTCGCTAACGGAGAACATCGTCCCCTTCCAGCCGTGTTTGCCCTCCTCAGCCCCGCCGCTCATCCACGTTGCTGAAGCTCCTTCCAGCTTCACAGTACGGAGAATATTTAAATAACTTTTTCCCTAGCAAAATCCATTACGGTATCACGCATGACGTCTGGAAAACCACTTTCTTTTCCTTTACATTAAGCCTTAAGGGCCGGCGCCTCCTTCACAGAATGATAAAGCCAATAAATTAAAGAGGGAGAAGCGAATTCCTGCGTAACGAATCACGTCCTAATTTGCTAATCCCTTACTACCTGGGCGGAGATCCTCCTGTCCTGAGCCTTCCTTTGTAATTCACGCACTTTGCACGGGCGAGGAGCGTTGTTCACGGGCGTTCCCCAGGCACCGAGGGTGCACGTAGGATGGAGAAATAAAAGGCGTGCCGTCATTCTGCCGAGTCGGTGAGAGGAAATCCGGAAAACTTGCTCCCTGTCACCTGCAATGATGCTCCTCAGCACGGAGAGGCAGGAAAAGCAAAGATAATTACGTCAGATTACACCGGCACTGTTACAGGTGGAAAACCTCCCGATGCAGCATCGCAGTGCTCACTGGCAACGTGAGCAGGTGTCTGCCAGGCTCTCCCATCAGTAAACCGGTGCTCCCCGGAATATTTTCCCCAGCTCTCTCTTATTCTGCTTTTAGATATCACAAGCGACGAGGCCGCCTACCCCTTTCCCAGGAAAGCAGCGGGGGAATGAATGGGCTAGAAGGGAACAGCCCCAAAGCCTGCCCCTTGAATTACATCGTCCTGAAGTGTAATTCATGTATTTATTTTAAAAGCTGCTCAGAATGGTCAGCTTTGGCCGGGATTTCACAAACAGCCCGAGCACCCAACAACTCCTGTTGCCATTCCCGAGGCCAGCCTTTACTCCTACCGAACTTTGAGGGCCCCTTATTATTGTCTTCAGAGGCAGCAGAGAGCATAATGACTTCCAGGCCGGCTCCCAGCATCCGCTGCCATCCTCCAGCTCCTCTCCCCTGCTCCCTCTTTGATACATCAAAAACATCCAAACAATCGCAGCCGGGCTTTGGAGGGGGAGAACGTTTGCAACACGAAGCTGACACGCGCGACCTTAAGGGAAGTCTTTAGAGCGAACCAATTGCAAGTAAATATTGGAATTTAAACAGACGAGAAACAGCTTGGGTGTTGCCTGTCGGAGCCCCAACGGGCACGTAATAAATGGCTAGGTGACAGCAGCTCGGGCTCATTGAAATGCAGACGTCGGCCGCGGAAATTTCATATGCACGGCTCCCTCCCCGCTGCCTCCTTAACAGATGTCAATGAATCGGATCTACACGTTCGGTGAAATGAAGTGCAAATACCACTGAAAAAAAAAAACCAACAAAAAACAGGGAGAGGCTGGAGGGGAGGCTGAGCCCTGCCCTGAGGCTCTGGCAGGTCCCCACGAGCATCACGAGCATCCTGAGCATCCTCTGGTCCTCAGTGCACTCTGGGCAGAGCAGGCAGCTGCAACCCCCCACCATCATCCTTCTCGCCCTTTGGCCTATGCTGTCTGTATTTTTTAGAGCAACGTTTAAAAAAAAAAAAACCTAAATAAAAGGAGCCTTCCCGTGCAGGAGCACTGTGACTCGTAACTCGGTCGCTTTTCAGCAGCGCTGCCCCGCGGAGGCTCCCCGCTGCGGGCAGGCACAGTCCACGCAGACGCACCCGAAAGGCGAATTTGGTTTTAGGTTTCCTATCAGCTCCTCAGGAGATGTTCTGAAATCTGATTGCCACGCAGCAGGGAAAGGAGAGCATCTCGTACCTACGCAGCTCTGAGACTCGAAGCCCCCGGCGGTATTTCTGCCGCGCAGCCTTAAAATACCGGGACGCGCTTATTCGCGGAGGGATGCTGGCACTTGAATTATTCAGTGTTGTGTCGAAAACTCAGCGCAGGGCTCCAGGCGAGACCAGCTGATTCCCTTCTTGTCCTGCTCCCCTCTTCGCTCTCTTCTTTCCTGGCTGCCTCGGACCGAGTTTCTTCTGGTCCAGCAGGACACCTGCCTGCTCCGTTTCACAGCCCCCGTGCCTCTCGGTAACTTTCTCTCCCACGCTCCTCCCTGCATTCAAATCCCTCAAAAGGGTAAGAAATTGTACCTGTAGTAACTAACGGGGAAAGCTGAAGGCTACCGAATACTTTACAAATCTTAAATGCTAACGGAGTTTAATTTCAAATGTGGTTTTGGCTAGAAAACAAGACGAAGCCTCCCAGCATGGCAGATGACGGGCAAAGGAGGTGCCACTGCTGGCTGAATTTCATCTCCCCCCGAAACCAAAGAGAAAACCTGGCCATTTTTTAACAAAAAATGAATTGTGTTGAGCTCGCAAGCCTTGCATTGAAACCACACAGCATCTCTTAATGAGCTTCTGCGCCGCTGATGGCCTGAGCGAGAGATTCACCGTTCGCTGCAGTCCCTTCACTCCCACTGCTTTTAGGCTGTAAAATTGCACTTAGTGGTGCTCAACCTAAGAGCACCACGCGGGGAGGCATCTAGAGAAGTATACAACCCTCCCAAGTCGCTCTCCCGGCCCCGCATTTACTGCTGCCTAACCCAACTGGTGTTTTACCACCGCCGTTGTATTTTCACGGCGATTAAGGGATCGGACAACGCACCACAAAAACCAGCTTTGCGGTGGGAAATCCATAATAAATCGATGTGATTAAGGGACATTGCATGGCTTGAGGAGGTTTCTGATCCCCAGCAGGCTCAGGAGCTCTCCCTGCCCCAGCACAGACTCGAGCCCCAACTGATGGGCACGGCCACCAACAGGTCAAGGGGCTTCCAGCCTCACGCAAGGGGCACGATTTCCGTATGTGCTGGTTTCCCTGCTCATTTCGAGACCCACAAATGTGCTTCCTGCAGGTCTGAGAAACGCGGTTGAACTCACGGCAGGTGAATTTGGGAGCAGATGTCCACATGTCTCAGCCTCCCCCTCTGCTCCTGAGGCAAGAGACTCTCTTCTCGCCGCCGCCGCTGGTCCAAACCTTCCGGACAGGGGCACAAACGATCATAAATCTGCTGGCGGATCGCAAGGTTTACACTTCCTAATCCTCTAAGGAGCTATCCAGAATAATTCTGCCATAGCTCAGGAGGTCCTAGCTCAAAGCCTTCAACGCACTTGGCTGTTTTCAGAAGAAGCCACGCGTAAACCTGTAACAGTTCCCATACGATGTTCCCCACGAGCACTGAAACTAAAGAAAACCCCCAATTTTGGTGAACGCGACCTACTCCTCTTTGTCTTTTCTGCCTCTGGTGGAACGTCAGCCGTGCCATTTTTCAACCTTGTTAAAAGCTGCTGTTATATAAATTGCTTGGTCTATTAGTATATCTTAATTACAGCATCTCGAGCCGCATTTAGCCTCTTGCGGGGCAAAATTGCCATGATTTATACTGTACTAACAATGATATTTTTGCATTAGTAAGCAATTAAGGGACTAAACAGCACCCACGGGATGTCTAGGAGATCTTGGAAGGACCCCCATCACTCTGAGTTATATCTGGTCTAATTGTATTTACAGAAACTTTCCCAAAGAAGAATACCTTGTCAAAATATTTGCAGTGTTCGGAATAAATGGGAGTAGAAAAAGCAGCATTAACGGCTCGGTTTTATGATGAAAGGGAGTCATAAAAGGGGCAGAAATGGCCTCGGATAAGGTCACAGAGGGAAGATGATCACAGGGTTTTAGATTTGTCGGAGCGGATTGCTGGAAAATACGGGCTGCTTCCAGGCAGGTCTCTGCTAGGGATGCAGGGATGAGAGGTGTCATCGGCACAGCATATATTTTTTATGTTGTTACAGCGATGTGGCTGCACTGTACGGGATCCAGCGATGCTCTGACTGTGGTGCACGCTTGTCGGGACAAAGTGTGAGCTCCTGGTCCTGCTGCCTTGGCTCCGCGCGTCTCCCCATCACATCCCACCTCCACCACCTCCTTGAAAAGCGGACCGTCCTTCTCTTTCCCCCGGGATTTCCGCGGGATCGAGGGCAGCATTTTTATGATTATTCTGAAACAGAAATATGCTCCTACCCGAGAGGTTAACGAGGTTTTAAAAACGCTCTGCTCGTCTTCCTCTGCTACAAATGTAAAACAAGCCTTTCCTCTGATGGTGCAAATGTCACCTCTTGCATGAATTACGAAGCGCACACCTTCCGAGCAGGAACAAAATGGTTTTCCTACAGCACGCCTTTCCAGATCAACTGCACTTGTCCAGTTCCCTCCATTGTCTTACACACCTCTGAGCAGAAATCCTACAGTAGCAGTCAAGACCTTTAAAGGGTTTTGCTCGCCCACACTGCTGTACCTCTGCTGAGCGGTGGCCTAATGGCGTGCAAGAGTTCAGGGCATCACAATTCTTCTTAATTAGTATTTTTGCTCCCGCCGCGATGGAGGTGCGACTGCGATGAGAAATTGGTTTTAATTATCGAAAGTTTCCCATCGAATTTAATTAGAGCCGTGCGGTCAGAGCCCCACACCTCACTCGAAAAAAAATTAGAGCTATTGGTTTCCTAAATGAATCGCAGTAAATATTGCTGCTGAAAGGAAATTCTTCCACGGAAGAAGCGATGACCCTCGTAACTCGGTATGCAAATCACGGAAAAAAGCAATACTCCCTTCCCTCATCAATCTCACATATCCTAAGAGGCAGAACGTTGTTCTTTCTGACTACCAACGACTACGGAAAATATAATGGACCGACACAGGTGATGTTATAGCAACAGCATCGAGAGCCTCATTAATAAAAAGGGAAAAAAATAAAAGAGTGAAAGATGTAAAACTTAATAGCTCTGTTGTAGAACTGGGAAACAGGGCATCAATAAATAATCTGGTCGGGCTCTCGCTGATTATTTGGGTTGGAAGAGATTTCTGGCACAGCAGTAAATCCACGTCCCGGTTCTGTGGCAGGATAGACGAAACTGTCTATGGGCAACGGGCTTGATCTGAAATTCCTGACTTGTATCATCTTCCAGCAGATACGGAAACTTCAAAGGGCGCCACGGAAATAGCTTTTCCCAACACACTGCTTGCAACCAGTGCGAATTTGTTTCTGAAAACTTCCCTTTAATTTTTTCCTGGGTGCACATTTAATAGAAAACTAAACGACGGAGCTGCATGAATGAATAACTTCTCTGCATAAAACACTGAGGTTTCGAAGTACAAAATCATGAATCTGAAAACTCGCGCGTGCAAACAGATGAACAGGGAACGCAATTATGATTTTTACAGTTCGCATATCCGTTCAATTTGAGGTCCCTTTGAAATATTTGAAATACTAGGAAATAATGAATACATCCAACCCATTTTAAAACGGCACTGCAAGTGCTGCAATACATAAATATACATTTACATGCACAGGGTATCTGTGCATCTGATTTCCCAGCTAAATGGGACACCTAACTGTTGGCTGCTTTTAAATATATGAGCAGCATATGCAATCACAACAAATGCATGGACAGAATAAGTATGTATCTAGCATATATTTGGCAATGCAGCCTTGCAAAATTGACTTTTCTTCTGAAAATCAGCTACACATCCAGAAAAGCTTTAGGAACAGGTAGATTTCTACCGCACCTGTATCTCCTGGGGGCCAAAATACGTGGACAGAAGGCAGCATGACCTCCAGGGAGGTGCGTGGCCAGCAGCTGGAAATGAAAAACCAACTCTGGTTTCTCAAGAGCTCGGCGAATGGCACATGGCACCTTCAAGACACGATGCATATAGACAGCCTTCTCCAGTGGCTTTATGTATTTAAACAGACTGAATATCCAACGTGGAAACGGATTTTGTACCAAGTCTATCTTTTTCTGGTCCTTCGCCAGGCGATAAAAATAATTAGCTCCTGGGTGACTTTACGATCTCATCTCCAGCACAAATATAATCCCGTCGATGCCCTTGACTACCAAACAATTCTCACCTGGCCAGTGGTCCATCAGCTAACGTTCAGGGCCCACAGCCCCCAGCTAAACCTTGATCCCACTGCAGATACAGAAAGCCCCGATCTGTCAGGCTACGGGAGCTGGGTGTAGCATCTCCGGGCACAGGACGAGTGTCTCTTTGGTCAAATACGTATCTTTTTTCTATAAGAAAATGCTTTTCATATGATAGTGTGAATGCGTCAGTATCAGCACTGCTCACTAGGTGTCAATCTCAAATGAAACTCCTGCTGGAGAAGATTCAAGTCCAAGCCAACGTGCATGGACAACGTGGGAAGGAAAGAAGAAGAAGAATTTAATCTACGAAGTCTGGTCATTTAGATTCTAATACGGTATACTGGAAAATGTCAGATTAGTTGAAATAGTATTTTTTCTTTGAGATATATACATAGAGCATTTGGTACTGGGCAGAGATGCTTGACAGACCTCAGCTGCTCCAGGCTTGAAACCACCGTTTGTCTCAGCTCTCCTTTGGAGATGATTCTGGACTTGTTTAGACCAGTACATATCTGGGTAATTACTACCTCAAGATGGCTAGACTTAACATCTTTTAAACGAAACACCTTTTCTACTGAAGAAACGCTGTCCTCAAGAATAAACGCAGATAGAGCTCTCAGAACTGCTCCCGATAAGCGCGAGGGCCAACGATCAGTGGGCGGATGCTATCGATGTTTTCGATTTAGTTTCCGATACCTTTAGCCAACAGTTTGATTTTGATGCCCAATGTTTATCTTGCCCTGGCCAATACACATGTGCGCTGAAGCTGTCCATGTGTGCCGTGCCTACATAAAGGCCCATAAAGACAGAGAGGGATTCCCATCTCTTACCCATCCTGTGAAGAAGTTCGGTGCACAGACTGAAAATCAGCCTCCAAAAATCATCCCCGGCTATCAACACAGCCGAGATACCACAAACATTAGGACTTTTTCATATTCTGCATCAACAGTGCCAGCTTAGCCAAAAGTCTTATCAACAAGGCTACCAAGAGATTTCCTCATTTCTAGCAAGTCTAGAAATAATAAAAAAACGACAATTTTTGTACTTGTCAGAGCTTCTGGACAGAAGCTGAAAATGAAAAGATGAATAGGGTGAAATAGAATATAAAATAAAAGAAAATATAAACTGGAAAACCCCGATGTCTGATTGCTATTTATGATTGTTTGAAGGTCAAATTTCTTCCTAGATGTTGCGAGGAATTTGGAGATGCCAACAGCTAGCGTTTAACCCTGTTGAGCACCATTTTAAATCCCTCATATTTTCTCTGTGGCACTGGAACAAGAAGACCCATGGCAGGTGACTACTCACATTTTTGGCAGGCAGAATCTCCAAAGGGTTTTGATTGCTCTGTTTTCCTTTAATGAGAGGACAAACAGAGAGGACAAAGGTCAAGAGAGGTGTATAACCCTGAGACGAGATGGAGAGAGAGAGAGAGAAAAAAAATCCCAGTTAGGGGCAAGTAAGAAATACATTCCACCAAGAGGGAAACATAATCAGAAAATTTTCTCTTCTGATCGCTCTTACTCCCTCGGTTGGGATCCCTACCAGCCCTTCTCCTCCTAATTCCTTTCTTCCCCATGAAAGAGATCGATGGGCAGTGCCCTAATTGTAATAAAGCGCTCCCCGTGTGCTATTACACTGCGAAATATGGAGGTCTGTGCAGGTGTATAATTTAACATTAAACTCTACAAAAATTCAGAATTTAGTTTCCATTGCCCTGTAAAGGGTTTTCGTACAGAAGTCTGCACACGACCAAAGGGAGAAGTTCGCGTGTTGAGATGTTCAACCAGTCCGACTATAATTAACCAAAAGCATGCAACGAGAAGAGCATCGTTCCTTTGTTCTTCATTCTTTCTGTTCCTTCCCCTCCAAATATGCCCCAAGAACATTAATGCTGACTCTGCATAATCACAATATTCAAGAAACGCGACAACGACTTTATGGATAGTTGGTAGAACAAAATACCGTGGAGACACGGCCATGTCCCACCCAGCTGGGGGGTCTCCTGCTCCTCTTTCCTCTATTGATTTTCTTAGGACAGCAAAGATCAAATTCAAGTTAACAGAGCATCTTGCCAGTATTTATCGTTCAATTCCGGCTTAATGGATTGGCTATGGGAGAAAAAAATCTTTGCAAACGCGATTTCTGAATTAGCAGAAGAGCCAGAGAAGGAAGCGAAGGGGGTGGGTATTTTCCCAGGTTTTACTGGGGAAGTTTGTAAAATTAAAGGCAAAATGCTGTTGTGGTCGTATGGGAACAGAAAGCTTGGAAGCTCTTGGAAGAATGAGCTCCTCCCGCCGCTGTCGCTCAAACGTTTACTTTGTGCTGAGGTTAAATGCCCTGTTTCACCCCAAATTACGTATTTCATTACACATTTAATTCATTTAACCTTTATGTTTAACATGTTTTCCACTGCCATGCTACTTCCAAGGAGCTTCTTAGAATTAAGGTAACCTCAGACTAAGAAAGCAAGTAAAAAATGGAACCAAATTATAAATTTTAAGCGCCAAATCCTTTTAGCTCTTGTGCCGATGGTACAAGAAAATTCACCTCCATGGTACAAGAAAATTCACCTAGCTGAAGAACCCCCGTTTTGGGGGCAGGTATCTGGGGAGGTTTTTCTGAATTTTAGTGTCCTACTGCCCTGCAGGAGGCTGTATGCAAGCAATGCTAAATGTATATAGAGTTTTCTTCCGAAGCAAGTAAGACGGAGATTTCGTAGTTCAGGGGCATCTTTCTTCATTACAGTGTGAACGAAGAGAAGGAACAAATGAATTTTAAAGCAAATGCTATGGGGAAAAAAATAAAAAATAAAAAACTTACTGTCACTGAGGTTAATGACAAAAATCCCATTAACTTCAACGGACCAATATTTCACTTTGTGTTTCCCCATTAGCAGAAAAGCAGCATTTCATAACCACCCAGCTCTGCTATTAGTTATGTGGAGCGGTCTCGATGAAAGAAGCCCAACTCCCAAAGAGACTGTGCCCTCCCTCAGGTTGGCACCGGTTATTTCCCATCCCGTCCGAGCAGGGAGGAATTGCGCCAGGAGGACAGGAGAGCATCTCTGGAGTCTGAAGTTCCTGCATTATATTTGAGTTATTTCTGCACGATAACGCTGTAGGGATGAAAATCTGCTTTAAAAGTGAAGTTTGTGTTAATGATCCTGAGATGGAAAACGGGAAGCATTTATTAAAGGAAGGAGTTATAATAACTGTTGATCAATGCCAACCACTATTTACTACTATGCCTTTTGTTTTCCGCTCTAATTAAAACCTCCAGCAGTTTCCTATTAATACACCTAAGCTGACTGCTAATGACTGTTTTCATTCTGCATGCAATTACCAGAAAGCAAAAATGATATTCCGTAGGACGTATTTATTTTCAACAACAAGCCAAACGGAATGAAAACCCACACCATCTCTCGGCGACGGCTACAACCTTGACCATGAACTCCTGATTCACGCGCTCCGTGCAGAGCCATCTCCTGCGGATTAATTAAGGGGAGCGACGTTATTATTTTTGCATAGCGTTTCTTGTCACAAAGGCAAATCAAGGAGCCGGGCTGGGTGATAATGATGGAAGCTGAACCCCAAATTGGGCTTGGCCTCTCCCTGGCCAGCACAGGGCAGGGGGTGCCAGGCACCCACACCAAAGGGCCACGTGGGCTGCCATGAAAATTCATCGCCGTCACGGGATCGAAGGCACAAACGGATGCTTCTGACAAGCCTGAAATCGGCAAATGAGGACGGAGAGGAGAAAAAGGCGTGAAGCATTGGCTAATTTTACAGCCTGGATCTCTTTTTTCCCTGCTCCCACTTGTTTCTTTTTCATTTAAAGTAGTGTAACGTGAAATGAATCGCTTTTATTTTCCCCCACTAAGCCTATTAGGGTTTAACTATGGAAAGTTGAAGCAATTTTTCCCTGCTTAAGTTCCCTCCCTAGCGCAAGGCTGGGCTCCAGCTGTCAGCCCTTCCGAAGATTCAATAAGATTAGTCCTAAATGATCTTAGCATCATCGCAAAGGTCGTAACCGCATGACTTCCTCGGATAAAATTCTTCTATCACTTCCCTAAGTCGAGGAAGAGGTCAGAGATGAATATAAGCTGGTTTGAGACAGCTGAAGGTTTCAATAAGGAGAAGCTTTCCCTGGCTCCCAAAGCGAAGTGAGGTATCGGATGCACCAGCCTCCTCCAGCCCCCTCCAGTGCCGGACACATCCCTTACTCTTGGTTTACAAAGACCTACGGGAGAAAAGATTCAGATCCACGGGGCACAAGCGAAAATAACGTCCAACCCTACCATCATAGGCAGGAATCAAGAGACTTCGGGGCGCGGGGAAACACAGCGGGCTGCAGGGACAACCCGAAATCGAGGCCACGACTCCGTACCCACCGGTATGGGCTTGGTCTTTGCTTTCAGGAGCTGCTAGAGCAGCTCGAACAAGTTACGAGTTACTCAGGCTAAGTATAAGAGGAGTCTGTGCTGTTGGAGTGCCCGTGCACTAACAGAAGGCCAAGTGTTATGCCGAGATGCCCAAAGCTCCCCAGCATCTTTCTGGATGAGAGCATCATGCAACACATGAAGAGGTGACAAACTCATGAAACCCATGAGAACTTCTTCGATTTGAAAGATCTACTTTATCAAACATTCATCAAAAATTTAATTTATCAGAATCTACTTCATCTCCCTTCCTTCCACTCATTTGCTAAGGCTGAAAGACACTCTGTATTTTCAGCGGTAATCGGCCAGGCTTTTTTTAGCAATGGCAGTAACTGTGCTGCCTCCTGTAAATAAAACCATGAGGCTTTTTGCATGCATGGACTAAATCCCAAGCCTGCTGAGCTCGAGCAGAACAGCCTTGTGGGTTTGTTGGTGCCCACCAACATCTGCCAACACCGAGCCTGTTTTGGCCACCTTACTGCAAGAGAACCGTGATGAAAACATCTTTGGAAGCACCCACAGATGGCATTCTTTCGGTTTCGCTCTCAACTGATGCCTTTTAAGTTTACGCAATGAATTTTTTTTATGCTCTTCCTTAGGACTGGCACCTGATCTCCGGTCCTCCTCCAGCTAGCCGAGCTCTGCGGCTGCTGATCTGGGCGGTGAGATTAGCCCCGCTTAGTTCAGCTCCCGTTTGTTGGAACAAGCCTGGTGGGGAGAGAAGAAACCTCAATTTGCATGTTAATGAGAGCCTAAGCGGCTTGAAGCCATTCATGCCGGCGTCCAGCTCCAATTAGCTGAAGGATTTCCATGCCTGGTTTAAAGAGTTGAGCAGTCCCGCGGAGGGAAGAGCACTTTGTGCAGGCAACGAGTCCAAAGGACTGTTCGGGAAGTGCGTGCTTGACTTCCTAATCCTCCCTCATTTCATAACAACTGCTAAACCATTCGGTCGGTACTGAGGGCTAACAAAAAGTACCCCCAGAGCCTGTTTTCCCATTTTAGGGTAAATGGGGATCGTGTATCACCTCCCCTGAACAGCACCCACACTGCCAGGGGAACGTAGCTCCTGTTGCCCATGGACAAACCCCAACACAAAGTGTGTGCTTACCTCCTGGTGGGCTTCCTCAGCAATAAACGTGCAGTTTCTGCATGCTTTAAAGCACCGAGAAAGTCTCCTTGTCAAGTATCCCCTTTGCTCTAAGGTGTTTTTTTTAAAAATTCTTATTCAGCTTGGGAAAAAATGCAAATTAAATATTTAAAACAGCATTCTGCAGCATGCATCGGAGAAGAATATTCTTATCTCCTAGCACAGCGAAAGGGACTTTTTATATGTCATATTTAACCACAGCGGTGTGGGAACCACAATAAAGCAAGAAAGCTTTCTCATAAAAAGGTCAGAATTGTTTCACACGAGTTACAGAATAGAAGTGAAGTGGTTTAGGAACGTGCTAGTCACGGTGAAAAGCTGACGTACATGGGAGAAATGTGATGTAGGGAAGGACACACTAGGAGATAGACAAGTCCTAAGTTTAGTCCTCAGTTCTGCCTTTTATGTGACCCAGGCAAATTTCTCCCACGAAGAAAAAAAAATAAAGAAAAAAAAAACTTTACTTGCCTTTCCCTTTCCAAAAGTGTTACGATCCTGCTAAATAACTCAAGGGGCGATTAAAAAGGATGAGCCCAGCAGACCGAACTGAGCCACTTCAACAACTAAACTCTAAACAGATGCTTCTTTTTGTCCCCAAAAGCGCCCTGTGGCTTCTTTAGGGAGCCATTGTCTCCCCCAGCTCCCCCGGGACCGCTTCCCAAGCTCCCTCCTCCCACGACAAGGCACGTTCTTTGTGCGCGCCCGGCTGCCGCCAGATGCGGGGTCCTGAGCCCGGAGACCCCCGAGCGTCCCCGACAACCACCAGGCTCCCCCCCAGGGCTTTTGCCCCTGGACACAGCTCGGGGCCTCTCCGAGCAGCAGGGATTTAAACCCTGGTGGTTATGAAATTAGGGAAAATAGGATCGTTTCTTAGGATATAAAATGCATTTCTTTATGTACCGTAACGATAAAGATGCATACGTCGCTCGAATGAGCAGAGACCTAAATCCATTACTTTTACACCCCAAAAAGTTAAAAAAATTGCTTTGCTATTTACTCATAAATTTAGCTATAGGAACACTAAAACATGGGTGGTTAAGAGGCAGCTAACAAAAGATAATGGCTTATGTCCTTCCATATACACAGAGCTGCGAAGTTAATATCCCACTGCTCACATTCGAAAATACCCACTAATGTTCAGAGTGTTACGTAAAATGCTGACTTATGTCCTAGCGAGCTGCCTTTGCTTTTTTCCCTTCCTGCGGTGTGTTTTAAGAGAGAAAGTGGAAATAAGGTTCTGCACATCTGGACCCCGAGGGACTCGCAGGGGCGCCCACCGCTGCTCCCCGCGCCCTAATGCTGCCCCTCCTTGACCAAACGGGTGATGCCCCGGGGGCTGAGCAATTATGGCATCGACCGGGGGACCTCTGGCACTAGGGAGAAGCGGCCAGGATCTGCCTGTCTGCCAGATGCCCGAAATTCACGGGGTGCCCCATTAATCAAAGGACATCTGCCCTCCCGCTTCCCCGGCAGCTCGGCGGCCCCTTGCTCCCCCGGGGACAGCGTGTCCGTTCCTAATTGACTCTGTCCCCGAATCCGCTTTCTTACCATTATGTGGGAGAGGGCTGTTTAGCCCAGGGACGAGGACAACGCCGCAAATTCATTTCCACATCTGAACAGATTGTTTTAATGAAGCCACGCCATGTGCCCGAGTGCTCTGCCGGAGTTTTCCCAAGATCTCAGACAAATCCGACCCCGTACGTCCGTCTGCAGGCAGCCTGAAGCATACAGGGAGCACACAGGGAGCTCACACAGCCAAGTCTCACCTTCAGGATTCATCAGCTGGACCCTTAACAGAGAATTTTGGCAGTGTTTTCAATGTCTGGAAACACCCAAAACTTCTGCAGCGTCTGCTGAATCAAAGCCCCTACACGACAGCGTATACGTGCAATTGTCTTAAATGTTATAAATTACAAAAATGGGGATCCTGACAACTGAACGATTCTGCCGAAAGATAAACTAAAATCAGATCTAAGTAATAGAGCTTAAAAAAAGTCTGCGTTACTTAGGATATATTGCTGCTATCATTCACTCAAGTACAAGCTTTTGCGTGGTTCGGAAGAGGCTGAATTTATCGAAGCTCCCTCTCCTACCTGATCCCATTCTGTTAGACCCCAAAATTGTTCAGGGAAAGGGGATCTCATTTTCTGAATGCAAGCAGAGAAAAAAAAAAATCAGGAAAGTTTCGTTCTGTACAATACTTCCTCTTTCCTCTAAAAACAATACTGGTAAGCCTGCATGTGTATATTTCTACCTCAAAAAAAATGAGATTCATGGAAAGATCTTGTGCATACAAATTGGAACAAGACAATGCATTCGGAAGAAAAAAATAAGTAAACAAAAGCTTTCTCTTTTAGCCACTTTCTGTCCCAGCTTCGTTCTTTATCCAAGCATACGTTAAATGTGCTGAGCATTTCGTGCGTGCCCGCACACCGCAGGAACCCCAAAACCTTTGTGCTTAGCACGAGCTGAGGGCTGCCGGGAGCTGTAAGTGCTCGTGCATCACTCCATCGCATCCAAAGGGAGCAAAGAAGAGGGACTATGCTAAAAGCTTTCCTGCTGCTGACAGTATTTCTGGAATTGGACACGGGTAAGACAGGGGAAATTACCATTAACATTGCATACAAATCAGGAAACACGTTGTGTCTCTTATTGAACCTTCCTCCTCTCGCACACCTTTTTATTCTCCTCGTATCTTGCCTTACTTATCGTTCATTCATTTTTCATGGGTTTCATTGCCATGCTCTCATGCAGATTTAGCTGCTCGCAGTCTATCATATTTTAAATCTCCCTTCTTATAATGTTCCTTGCAGAGTATTTACCCTCCGGAGCCTCGCCTTTCCCTCCGTACTTTGCTCCTGAGCCTCCACCACACTGTTGGGGCTCCTCAACTGGAGAACAAAAGCTCAGCTGGAGAACGAAAGCAAGCAACCAGCTCACGAGCAATGGATTCCTATGGTTTAACATGAAAATAAATTAAATCTGATGAATTTGTTGCAATAAACGCCCTGTTTTATGGATCAACCACAACCGCAGAATTTCACCTGGTTCCCTGAAGTCCTTCACGAGCTCAGCTCGGACGATTCAAACTCCTTCCCCTCCAGTGGGACACATTTCTGGTACATCAGCACCATGGGTTTCGATAGAGATCATTAATAAACCCAGGAGAAGCATTAATTAAAGACAACTCCAAATGATAAAACACAAACCAATTCTTCGTCCCTCCGTCATCGTGCAGGGACGACGGGTGCAGCTGAAGAGGCAAAGTCTTCCTTAATGATTTCGTGTAAAACCTTTCCGTGGCAACATAGATTATCGTGGACTTGTTTCTTAATTAGGCAGGCATTTTTGCAGCCCTGAATAAATTTCGCAGGAAGGCAAGGAGCTTGTTGTGCCATTCTGTTCATTCTGCACAAAAAAATAAAAAAAAAAAAGTCCCACCTGTCCCTATCCCACATGCATGCCCCAGCCATTCGACTTGAAATAGCAGCTAATTACAGCAAAAATCAACTGCTAATTATGCCACAGGACAACATTTCACCTGCAGAAGCCCGCGGCTCCCCAGGAGAAAGCAGCTCTTTTGCTCCCATCGGTGGCACCTCGCGGGGAAGGCTGCCGAGTCCTCGCTCCCCAGCCCAGCGATGAACGTTAACGCGACGAGGTGGAGGTGAAGAAGCTCTGGATAAACACGAGGGCACGTCGTATCGGCCTTCTCGTTTAGTGATGCTCTTGTAACCCATCTCACGGGCACCAGCTCCTTCTCCAAACTCTCCCACCGTGGTCAGGAGAAGGGGTGCTCGGAGCTGCCTCCAGGGCTGAGGCTTCAGCCGATGCCAAGCAATCAAGTGCCCCATTTTTCTACTGCTTAATAAAGAAATAAATATAAATCAACCACACAAAGCTAAAACAAATTGCAAAGTAGCTGGACACACCAGCTCTGAAGTGGGCATGGCGAACCTTAACAAGCTAGGAAAGAGCTTTGATGCTCTCCATCTCTCCTACTCATCTCCTCCAGCAAAAGATAGTTGGGGTTTTATGCCTTCTATATGGATGTGAAGTTTGCTGGACATTTCGGGGACTGCCCCGTGCCCTGAGGTGTCGGTGGGATGGGGAGAGGGGCTCTGGGAGCCTCTCACATGCCTTTTCTTTCCACTGTTCCATTTTCAATTGTTTCCATTTTCATTTTCCTCTGCAACGCGCCGCTCCTTCCGACCCAAGGTCTCCTGGCTAGCAAGCAGTACAGCTCGGTACGGTGACTAGCATCACCTATTCACAAAATGTCACACATCTGGTGGAAAATAATGCTTCCATTCTTGTCAGCGCGTTAACAAATTGCAGTAAACACTGCTTTAGGGCCAGGAAGAGACTGCACGTTGAATGAAACCACTTCGATGTAAACATTTCACGATACCACCCCTGTGCTTCCTACATTTCATTTCAGCTCCGCTAGAGTTAATTTCTTCCTGGTTAGGCAAACAACCAAAATCCATCAGTCCCTTGGATCTCAAAGACAAACCTCTGATGTCCTGAACCCGGGTACGTGTTGTTCCAAGCGAGGCACGGCTCCGAAAAGCCCCCTGCGCTTCTCCTGCGGGATTAAGAGATTTATTTCCTCACCTCCAAGAGTAAGGAAGGCCTCGGTGAGGACAGAGGAGCCTTCAGTCCACCCTTTCCTCTACCCAGTCCAGCACAGATTTATCTAAAAGCATTCTAAAAGTCACTAAAAGTATTAACATCACAAGGGGATTTCAACATATTTTTACATTTCTAGAGCTTCCTTGTGCATTTTCTTTACATACTTGCCTCAGCCGACTTTCTACTTTTATTACTTCTTTCCCCTCATTTTTAAAACTTTCTGTCTTCTTTGTCTGAGATGTGATGTGCTGCAAGATTTACAAAGCATCTGGTCACGGTGCCTAATAACCCACCTGTCCATCATAAAATATCTCATCAGTGGCAACAAAGCCGGAACGATGACATACAAAATGATAAAGCTACCTACCTCCTCCCAGAGTTTTTGTGGGGGAAAGGAGACCACAGGGAAGCAGAAACGTGTGGAATCCCAACTCAAATTGAGTTTCCTACCCGCTCCACGCTGTTGCAGATATGAGCAGAAATGAAAGAAATAAAAGACATATTGCCGAGCAACCCCCCTGTTATTACTCTTGGCATTACGATCGCTGCTATGTTGGCATCCCACAACTTGCTGTGCACATTTAGTGCTCAAAGGGCTCTCCGTACCGAGGTGAAATCCCGAATCTAAGCTTCCTCTGACCAAAAGGAGCTTTTCAACACGAGCTCCACCGCTTTGGTCCAGCTCCACGCTTACACAATATATTTTAGGTCCCAATTTTAATTTGCGTGAGAAGTTTAGGGAGAGCGATCATGTTTTATATAACTACAAAAATAATAGAAAATCTGGAAAAAACGGGCTTGTATTTCATTTTGTCTTACTAATCCATGTGAGTTAGCGAAATTGCTGTAGGAAATAACTATATTGCTATTGACAGCTGGCTCAGAATGGAACTGATGCACTGGGATCCCTTTTCCTTCACCCCGAACCACTTTCCTGGCATCACTTGCATGTCACGAGGTGGCAGGTAATAGCCAAGGCTGGCAAGTAGCTGACAGTATCTACCCATATATCTTTAAAGGAAAAAGCAACGAGGGGAGATAAGATGCTAACACAAAGTTACACGTTCGTTTGTGGGGTTTTTTTCTCTTTTTGCTACGTCTACTTGCTTGTCTTGCCGCAGTGAGCCGCCACCTCACCGTAACACCTCCGATCACCCGCGGCCAGACCCGCGGTGTCTTTTTAACTGAGATGAATTAGAAACGTATTAAAAGAAAATACCGATTGCAGCACGGAAAGGGAGTCGACACATCAAAACCAGCTTCATCGCAAGGCACATGCTAGCCCATCAACGGTGCAGTCACGAGCACAAGGAAGATATTCATGGTCAGGCTGCAAAAAGCAGTATGTTTAAAACCATGTCATAATAGGAAGAGAGAGCAATAAAGAATACTGTAAAAATCAAGGCAGGCTATAATTTTCTTGCCCCGTGTCCCTGTCAATACTTCATTATTTTTTATTCTTTAAAAGCGTAATTTTCAGGGGGGAAAAAAGTCTTACGTGAAAGGACTCCGCTTCCTCCGAAATAAGGCTTTTCAAAGCAATGGAGAGAATCTTACATCCCAATAAAGCGAAAAAAGACATTAGTGAAAAGCTCGGACGTGCTCCAAGCAAGAAACGACTCCAGGCACAGCCTCGCTGGACAAAATCAGCACCTAAAACCTAGATTTTTTTACCCAAATTAATGTAAATAATTACCTGTGCTGGTGCAAAGTAAGGGCTCGCACTCCTAGAGCGTGCTGAGTTCAGTGCATAGTGCTTTGGGTTGGTGCTGGGCTCCTCAAGGCACAGCCTGGTTTAATCGGGTTTCCCAATAAATGGGGGACTTTGCACAGAAGCTCATAGTCCTGAGCTTTTTGGGGTGTATCTGTGCCTGTTTGGGGGTTGTCAGGATAAAATGCATGTTGCTTTTAGCTGATTGCAATCAGCCTTGCAGTTTGGCTCACAGCTCAAAAGACAACCATCAAATATTTTTAGCAGCACCGTAAAGAGTGGTCAGGAGTTCAAATTAAAGCGCATAAAAAATCCTTTGATGGATATACAAGATGCCTCATAAATATATGACCCTAGGTTCAGGAACAAATAAATCACAGGAAAAAAATAATTTAATGTTATCTGTTATTTTAGAGGGGAAAAAAAAAACCAAAAAACAAGTGTTTTAACCTTTCTCTCGGGGGGGTTAACAAACATAATTCACCGTAATATCAAACGTAAAGAAAGATGCATAAAACATAAGATTAGAAGGCTTTGAGGAAAGCCGGATCTTTCATTTAATTCTTTTATCTCATCCCTCGGTAACTTGAAGTGAAGGAAGGCTGCTGGCGCTGGTTAGCAACAATTCGTCAATCTTTTCCCTGCCCAAGTCAAGCGCTCCTCACTACAAACCCGGGTTTTGGAGAGCCTCCTTTCTAGCCCTGACTTTTAATTTTGGCTCTTTGTGGTTCGTTTCCAGAGCTCTCTGGGTGAGAGCCGCCACTGCCAATCTGCTACGAGGGAATTAATAAATGCCCTCGTTAAAGCAACATCTCACTGTCGCCACGTCGCAGGGATGCACAAAGCCCGCCTCGTGCCCGAACACCGACCTATGTATCACCAAGAGCAAAGAGAGCATGAACTTTGATTTTAATATAACCCTGCTTAGTTGTAGCACTTGCCATTTAATAGGCTAAAATTAGGGTAAAGGCTTTTTCCACCGAAGGCAAACCACTGCACCGACGTGTCCAGCTCCGCGTTATGGTGTAGCTTTCGCAAAGGGCACCGACACGTTAAAAAATAAATCCAATTTTTCTTTGCTTTCCTTTCTTTTCCAGTTTTTCCTGACACATCTGGAACTTTTGTTCCTTATGAACCACAAACTGGCCTCCCAGGTTGATAAACCCAGGCAGACTTCGTTTCGTGTTTCTAAGGTCAAGGAAGGAGAAGGAGAACAAAATCGAGAGGAAAAGACCCTCTTAGGAAGGGGCTTGGCTTCACTGATTCCTTTGGTGCCCAGCAGGTGCTCCCTTCTGACTCTACAATGTTTTGTAAGAATTTCTGACGTTTCCGAGAAATTTCCTGGGACAAACTGGCATCGTGTGTTCACAGCCCTTGCTGTGACTCCCGGGACAAGGCTCTGCTATCCCACGACGTTGCTGAGCAGTTCCCAAAGATAATTTACATATGAACAGATTAGGCAGTTCCTACAGGTACCTCTCGGTGGTTTCCATCAGCAAACGTTTTAAAACAGCTTGAAGGCGCTCTCTGGGCTTCTTTTCCTTAAAAGAAATGATTTCTCGTCGGACACAAACGGGCAGGTTTTAGTGAAGGAAGGGGAGTCCCAGCACAGCAAGCCGCCCCTGGGCACGTAACGAGGCAGGAGGGGTGAGCATTACTGCCTGGGACAGCCAGGGCTGAATTGGATGTCACACCACAAAGGCACCTGAAAAAAAACCCACAATAGGGAAAAAAACCTGCACTGACAGGTAGGGAGGAGCAGATGAAACGGCCAGAATTCCCTCTGTATCTTTATTATTCCCTCTGCTCTTTATTATTCTACGAACCTGTTTGATTCTCGGGAGCAGTTCGCATTCCTACCCCAACAAAGGATGGGTTTAGCCTGGCAAAGAAAAAGGCAAGCCTCTGATTTGTATTATCCCCAGATCTCCTTTTGACAGAGCTCCTCGGGTGGCGATGCGAGCAGAGCATTGAAAGCCGCACGAGAAAGGGTGGGCTGGGGCCGGGACAGTAATCAGAGGTGGGAAGACGGAATAGCTCTTGTACCTCGCAGAGACAGTGCCTCTCATTTTAGATAATGTGTCTACAGAAGCCCAAATAAGCTGGATCGCGGGGAACGGCAAGTGTCAACCTCGGCAGCGGCTAGAAAGAAAGCATCGCCCGAGAGGAGGCAGGCAGCGAGCGGATTGCTGTCATTACGGCGATGAATGGGAAATTCTCTACACCACCGGAGGTGCAGGACTGAGAACAACTCACTCTGCAGAACCCCGAGGAAAAGCTTTGCTGGCATCACAGCTCTTTGAAGCCGCTCTGGCCTCTCCCGTGATCCTACCCAGCGGGAGCAAGGAGACGGAGAGAACGGGGACGCGCCAGTCCGGGGCTTTTCTCTTCTTTGCCACCTGTTGCAAAAGAGCAGAGAAACAAACCTTTCCCCAGCCGGGAGCGCAGTGGATGCTCTGCAAGACAGAGCCTCGTGAAGCAGAGAGGCTTTTTCCTACCAAGATAGATGGAGAGACGGAGAGCAGAGTTTGGCGAGGGAGTTTCTGACGGATCCTGAGCAGAGCAGCAATCGGCTGGCAGACAACTGTCAGAGCAGCGACTGTAGACGTGGGAAGGGTAAGGAGGTTAGCAGATGACAGAAAAGACTTTAGAAGCAGCATCAACATTGCTACTTGACACCGAGATGACGACGGAAAAGGTCAGAGAGTCCCCCTTCTGAGCTCAGCCTGGAGAGGAGTGGGTGGGATGAGCTGGGTCTGTGCCCAACAGCAGCCAAAATAACGGGAGTTGCCAAGGCAAAGCTGCTCGGGGGCGGGTGGGAACGGGTAACACAGGGTCCCTGCAAAACCTGGAAGCATTTGGCGGAAAAACTCAATGCTGGCCAGTCTATAGTATTAGTACGGATAGTAACGGCTTAAAAAATGCTTTTCGTTTTTGTTAGGTTTTCCCCTTCAAAGGGAAACGTGTGCATTAGGCTAATGAGGTACGCCACGCACCTGAAATCTGGGTTTTCTGGACAGAAAATGTCCCAGATGATGCGCCAAGGAGGCAGAGTCAATAGGGAAACCTGCAGCACCCCCTGGACACCTGCACGCCTGACCCGGGGAGCAAATGCATTATTAAAGAAGCACCGAGAGCAGATCTGCAAACGGGACAAGCTGAGAGGTGGTCAATGGCTATTTCAGCAGAGGTACAAGGAGAGAAGGAGAGGTACTAGCGGGAGAAGTGACGGTTTCAAAGCCCGGACAGCAGCGGAAAAAGCATCCTGGCAGGGAGAGAAAAGGATCCTAAATATCCCACCGTAACCCCAAAAAACGCCGGGCAAGACGAGCACGAAGCGCCGCACCAAGCCCTGAGCACCCCAAGGAGCAGGTCCTGCGGCACCAAAGAGCCGGGGGGAGCAGCTTGGGGGCAGCGGGGGTGAATTGAGGCTTGTGCTCCAGCCTCAGAAGGAGTCGCTGTCTGTGTAGCAGCCCCGTTCCAATTCGCTGATGCCCTTCCAAAAAGAACCGGCGGGAGACAAGGGCAGAGATTGTGCACGGCTCGGAGCTGTCAGATGCAAGGGGGGCGCAGCTGAAAAGCATCCTTGTGATCCCGGCGAGCCACGGCCAGCCTTTCTGGGAGGCTTTCTGTGACAGCTAGCATCGTCAGGGACGCGATGGAATGGGTTAAAGTGGAAACATCCTAGAAGGAGTCGCCGCAGAAGGCTAACAATTAGTAATTTTCAGCAGTCGGCAAAGCGGCACTCACGGGACAAATGAGTCTCACGCAGCGATCCAAGCACCGCCAGGGACAGAAAAGAGGCAGCAGCTCCTCGGTCTCCTATTTATCGGGAAATAAAATACATTGCAGGGGAAGTGGAGTGTCCGAAGACGCCGATTCTCAGCAAAACAGGCAATTGGAAAATGAAGATTTAGAATATAAAGTACATCCGTACAGCCCTATAGCTGGTTGGGATATAGCAAGAGGGCTAACGGTGAGCAAGACAAGCACAGGACAAATATTGGCATGGGAAGGCAACTCCCCATCCAAATCAGTGCAACATCCCCTGTATTTCTGTCTTTGGCTGAAAAAACGCTGAGGTTGTGGTCTGAGGGATGGGAAACCATCCCAATGAAGCAAAACCATCCCATTGAAGAGCAACGGAGAAGGAAGAGAAAAAAAAAAAAACTGCTTGACAGTTACACGTCTTTCTTATGACCCTTTCTGATGACCCCAATGAATCTAGAAGGTAAGAAAAGAAACAAAACAAATAAATAAATAAATAAAATCAAAGCCTCCAAAGAGAGTCTTTTCCTTACACAAACACATAAACCCGACCAGGAAGAGCAGAGGGAAAAAAGAAAAAAAAAAAAAAACAACCTTTTCAGCATCTTAGACAACGTGGACTCCCAGGACCCTGCCAAATTCATCTTCCCTAGCAGCCTCCAACAACACCTTGATAACTTTCTCTCCCCTGGTTGCAGCTGTTCTGGAAATCTTTGCAGAAGAAAGCTCTTTCCTTTAGAGAAAACACTACAGAAAACACGATAGAGACAGACTTTCTTCTGTCTGTCAATTTTAAATGCCCTTAAAGATCTTGTGAACTTCACTGTAGGCAGGGCTTGAATTTAAATGCCAAGTGCAAACGCTGTCTGGAATGTACATCTCAGGCAAACAAAGGAGAAAATACTTTTGGCAAGGGTGTCCAGAGCTGTCTGGTTAAATAAGCACCTCAGGACAAGAATTAATAAGATGGAATAAGAAGATAAGTCTCCACTTTTCAGATGGACCAGCAATGAAAGTGCTCTTGCAGAGGTCAAAAAGTGGAGAGCTAATACTGAAACAGCTAAAAACTGACCGAGTGAGATGTCAAGGAGGAAATGAGAAGTATTTTTAGACGCATAAATAACCTGCCAGGTTCGACGCTTCTTCTTCTTGCTGTTTAATAGTTTATATAACTGCAACATCATAAAAGGAGCTGGTGAGAGCTCAGCCCGAGCCTGCTCCTCGGGTTGGCAATTAGGGCATCCTCACAGCAGGACAGAGCCGTGTCTTCGCATCCTTTCCAGCAGGAGAAGGCAGCTGAACCTCAGCTTGAAGCATCCAAAGCGAGCACTCTACTGAGATATTTGGGAAAAATATCTTCCTCCAGATGTTTGGGGTTTTTTCTACCTTTTTATGGTTTATGACTTCTGCGTTGACTCTTCCACTCGGAGCCCAACTGAATGTTGAAGGGAAGTGAAACGTTGACCATTGCTTGTCCCAACTCTTGCTGAGCCCCGCGTCCTTCTGCATCGGCAAAGCGGGCTGAAAAACCGGGTATTTATGGAAGGAGTGACGTGCACGGGAAGAAAAGATGCTTTCCACACCTACCCAACCTCCTTCAGCCCCGCGGACGTGGAAGGGCAGGGAAGGGAGCGAGCACCTGGAGCCCTCCTCGCGCAACACCGGGGACGCGATCCTGCACGATACGGCAATCTGGGGAATCTATTTGCCTACAGTACCACCTACTGTCACACAGTCGGTGTGCTGATTAAAAAAAAAACAACGAGGTAAGCTCGCTCACACCTGCGTGACAATGGCTTGCCTCTCCACCTCCTTCCTCCTCGGTGAGTGCCAGATCCCAGCCGAAATCGTTCGTGTAGCTCCGCCAGCTCATTTCCAAGTGGCACCTTTATTTCCTTTATTACCCGGGACGTTTCTAAAGCTCTTTTTGTTTTTGAAAAAAAAAAATAGTCAAATAACTCAAAGTAAGGAAGCAAAGCTTATCTGTAGGCTAGCTGAGGTTTATTTTCCCCGCCAATTTTGCTAAATACAAAAGGCACCTGAAGCCAAAACAAGGAACGGCAGAGAGCTATTTAATTAAAGCGATTTCTGCCTAGATGAGGCTCGCACAATGACTCCACTAAATAAGGTTCTGGGTGTTAGCGAGCAGAAAAATGAGATGGCTAATAACTATGCGGGGAGGCACGCTCGGTTGTGGTAAGGCTCGTGGAAGGATGACGGTTTGTGGATAGAGGACAAAAAATAAGTGAATGTGGATAAAAAAGAGAGATAAGGAAGGTAGAGTTCAAAATGCAAGGCCAAGGAAGAAGTAAAGATGTGTGCCAAGGCACGAGGAGAGACAATTGAGCCGCAGGGACGTGACAGGAATGAGCAGCAGGGAGATTTGTAGAGGGTTTTTCTCCTGGTTCCAGATCAGCAGTGTGAAAGATTAGTCTGTTTGTCTCCTAAGACGTTAAGGAAATCCTTCAGCCAGCTTCCCTTGAAAAGAAGATTCACGGCGAGAGCACCAAGCAGCAGCGGGAGCTGGGCGCTGGATGGAGGTCAGGGATTAAAGCAGCTGGGGGATGGAGGGGATGCTCCCAACAGGGACTTGCTCCTTTCTTGGCTAATGGTGGGAATTATTCATTTTTTAAAGATAAATTATCAACTCACAGCTGGTAGCTACCTTCAATATGATCCAAGTCTTGTCTTTATCTACCTTGCTATACACTAGGTTGCTACAGGGACTCCAGTAGAGATGTTCACTGCTCCTGTTGGCAAACGTAGTTCTGGGATCTTCAAGCAGTTGGAGGAGAGGCAATCCATCAAGGTGTCCTGGCCCCGAGGATGGATGGACAAACAGACACACACACACACCCCGGACCCGTGGCCCCAGGCTCAGCCACCGCTCCCTTGGCCAAGGTAGGGTACCCGTAGCTCACCCAAGGTTTTGTCTGAAAGCAAGAGCTCTTTGATTAAAACAAGACCGAATTTTGCTGGTGACGAGCACCAGCAACTGAGAACTTGACTCATATCACAGACCTAATCTAAAGGAAAAGCCCAAAGCACACTTCAAGAGCACGGTCGCACTCCATCGGCAATTTCAGAGCTGAACGCCAGACAGAGCTGAGACCGAAATGAGATTCGTTCCTTAATTTTTAATGTAAGAAAATCAATGTGCTTCGGCCAATGAAAATAAAAGCCTTGAAAAGAGTTCAACAAGCAGCACTCGTTTTAATGAAGGTACCTATAAACAACATCAGAAAGTGCAGAATGAAGCGAACCAAAACAACAGAACTGACGCAACGGCGGCGCATACAGGAGTTATATAAAAAGGTGTGAACTTTTGTACTCCCATCCTCAAGGCTGCGACCAAGTCACTGCTCCCCAGGGACTGCACTCGGGACTACAGAAGCTGCCAACATGATTACAAAACCAAACCTTACATCGATCTCCGGTTGGTCTCCGTCCTTCTGGCACCGAAGGTCCCCAGAGCCTGCGTAAAACCAGGGCACGCTCGGGGGCTTGGTGGGCACGAGAGGTGCAGGAGCGAACTGGCACTCGTAAACCAGCCAGTGGATATTTGTAACGCTCAGGGTCCTTCGTGTACTCCGTCTGCTTTATTGATCTTCAAACAAATCAACCTATAAACGACGTATGTATACAAATACAATACATCGGCGCTTCTTAAGGGGATCTGAGTGCAAACTTAAAACAAACCACGGATCCCGAGAAGATGCCCGAGCACCCCAAAGCTGCCGTCGGGAGAGAATCGCTGCGGCACGAGGGGCACGTGGACGAGAGCGTTTGATTGCATAAACAGGGATTCTAAATAAAGCCCAAATCCCCTCATTCAGCCAGGTTTAATTGATCGGTGCTCTTCGGAGAGGGCTCGGAAAAATGAAAGAGGTCCTTATCTAAATCCGTCCTTTTAACAGCCCTAATTTTGGAGGATTTTTGCTTGACTCTTGAGAAATTTCAATATTTGATCCTGAACTAAAGGTAGGGAATTAACGTGCAACCTGAATTGTTTCATGCAAAAGCGATACGAAGCGTGTGCAGGACAGCAAAGCCACAACGGGAGGAGGCTGCAGAGAGGCTGCCTTCCCTCGTTTCACATCACAGTGCTAATGGTACATATTTATTTATTCATTTGCATCTGCATAACATGTCTATATCTCCTCCCACTCTCAATCGTACCGTAGAGCAACAGGCTTTTTTTCCTCCTTGCAAGTCCAAGCTGAGAATAGGAGCTGCCTAAAAACGGCAAAGAAAAAAACGGAAAGTGAATAAACTGACCTCATGGTAGGATTAACAGCTAATTCATCCAGATTTTGGTGCTTATCGGGTTATATTCTTCTATTTTATAAAGAACACCACGGCTTCACATCCATGTTTTCATGCTGATTTCGGTTTGTGTTAACAGATGGACTCGGCAGTAGCTTTGTTGTCTTCTTTGTTTATCTCTCTTCCTGGGCTTTATCTCCGTACTTTGAAAGCAAACCGCAGCATATTAATATTTCTGGATCTCTCTCCGTGCATATTCATGACCTTCAAGCTATGCCTCGTGTTTTGTCCTCTGTATTTACCGAGCTGGGCGTTCGAGCTTCCCATTAACATGACAATGTTGAAAAATATTTGTGCTCATTACGGAACCACACAAGTGATTATCTCGTTTGGATACCCCTCAGTCTTATTCAATACTTACTACAGTTTTAATCCTATTTTTTCCAAGCAGATTGAAATTTGGCTGTTGTGTTCCCATACCTCTATCCTTCGGGGTAATGCTCGTCCGTCCCTGTGACCATGAGTGCAGCTCCGCGCTACTGGGAGGCAGAGGCAGAAATGTTTGAAGTTTTGGTCTCTTCTAGCTCAACTTTCCATTTCAAAGCACGACGTGCTGTGCATTGTTCTGTCTCTCCAAATCACCGCCGGGCTATCACTTCGCATATCTTTTTCCCTCCTGGAGATCCCGAGACATCATCACAGGTAATGGATGCGGTCCAAAGCAAAGAACGGGGGAGCTCCGAAATTACCCAGCCACCAGACATCCCAACTGGAAATATTCAGATGTTGTATGCCTTTTTTTTTTTTACAGCAGATGAGATGACATTTGGAAAAAAAACGTAAAGACAGCCACGAGTCCAGATGGCTGGGAACCAACCGCGAGGATGAAAAACCCGACAGATCTGCAGGGAAAGAAAGGCAGGGGAGAAGGAAAGGCAAAGACAGCACCGAGCAAAGGGAGCCTGTCGTGTTCAGCAAGTCAAGCACCATAAATCCAAGAACATCACCTTAAAGCACACACATTTACTCTCGTATTTGTAAGCAGATGATGGAAGTAGCAGAAATACCAACCTCATACAATCTCCATAGCAAGCCAACTGGTAGCCTCGTCTCACTGTGAGGGCGAGGTGGCGTTACGGGGAAACATAAACCAAGGAAATGTCAAGAGCAATTAGCTGCTGCATTTCTCAGGCGAGACAAAACGGGAGAATTTTACAGGGCTCCCATAATTAGGGTTAATAAAAATGAATATACAATTCCCCGGGGGGCTGTAGGTGACGCGAGTTTCTCTAGCCTCAACCCTCCGACGCCCTCCCAGGTTGCACAGTGCTCATTGGGATAACACATGCTGGGTGCACGTTGGGATAACACACTTCCATTTAACGACCTTAAAACAACCCTAGAAAGGTAAGAGAAACTGTTGGGCAAGCAGTGAGTCCACCAAGAAGGAGCCAATATAGACAATCAAGAAAGAATCAACGTCTCATATTGGATTTCAAGGAGAAAATGCAAAGAAAGAAAGGAGGAGAAAAAGAAGGTGGTGGTGCCAAGGCTTCTTGATCCTGGCTTCCTTCCCCTGCCCTAGGCAGCACAATCCCTCCCCTCCCCATGCTCTGGGAAATGTCTGTTAACCCAGGATATCCTTCCAATTTTCATTTCTTACACTGCTATCATTTTTAGAAAGCAGTCAGATCTCTGATTTTGATACGGGCTTAGGTGAGAAACCTCCTGCAGCTGAGTCTGCTGCTTGGGAAGCCTCGTATGCAAGCGCAGCGGGACCACGGCGGTACAAGATGCTCCACGCGGGAACGTCCACCCCACAGCCCATGGAAGAGCTGGCCATGAAGCAGGGGCATGGCCACCCAGAACCGTGCTCAGCAGTGCTTTGGCAAAGTCCTCTTAATGAATGAATTAAAACAGAAAGAGAGGCAAACCAACCTCGTTCTTGGCAAACCCTAGTCCTCCTCCTCATGGTGGGCTCCTCGCGCGGCACTGCATGGGTCAGCACCTGCCCCACGTAGCTGGGACGCGCCGTGCCGAGACCCACGGGGTGCCCCCAGCCTGCATCTGAGCTGCGGGGGGCACGGGTCTGCTCGCCTGCACTTGCCTCTTATCAACTCCTTTCTTCTTTTCCTTTTTCGTCTTTTTGTTTGATGGTGTATAAAAAAAAAAAGAAAAACGAACGGTGATATCAAACAGAACAGACCTTTCAAAAGGGTTTGATGACAGCAGCCTGCTGAGTCCTTTTTAAACGCAATTATTTTATGTGGGACTAAATCAGAGATAAAAGTCAGCTCTGCCAATAGAGCTTAAATCCCTTCTGTGCAGAACAAGCCCTGGAATTACTCCTGCTTGGGATGAACTCGTTGGCCGGCAGCACCGGTGGCGAGCCCTGCAACCATGTGCCCCGCAGAGCCCAGCCCGCCGAAACCCAAAAACCAAACCCAAAACTTGGTGGCTTCACCCCACCAAGGACACGGCGGAGCCAAGGGGTGAGGAGAGGAGCCACACCAGGACCCCACAGCCATAAAACACATTCAGATTCAGGGCTTAAATTTCTCCCTACTTGCTTTTGCGGCTTTGCTTGCGAAGGCAGCATAAATGGGGCACTTCTGAGAGCGCCCGTTACGTCCGAGTGCTCAGGCAGCTGAGGATGTACCAGCACTTCTTAATTTACTCTTCAGCTGCAGCTGAAATCCTCTTCTGTCAGGCAGGTTTTCAGTGTAAAACCCCATTTGTACCGATTTCTGGGCACCTTGCCACCGACGCTAGATTATTCCTGCACGCGCGCACACGTAATCAGGACCTGCAATCACATATTTAATCAGGAACGGATTAGGTAACCTTTACAAAGTTCAAGAGGCAGACTGAAATAAAGAACCACCACACCCAAAAATAAAAAATAAAATAAAAAAAAAGGCGTTATAAAGGGTTTAACAGGCTCGGCATTAGGGATGCAAACTCAGGACTCCTCCCGGGCTGCCCGCGGGGTGGCAGGGGCTACGTCCCATCTCCCAATATTTAGCTCCATGTCTCAGATGTAACCCCCCCCCAAAGACATGGATCTGCTGTTGACAGTGAAATAACTGAAAAGCAACAGTATTTTTCTGCCTCATCAAGATGTAAAGTTCACAAGAGTCGGTTCATTTTGTAATAAAAAATAGACCTGGTATTCTGCAGCAGTTTTCCAGCTTTGTGGGCTTTCCAGGGACCGGCTCTGATTAATTCCAGAGAGTCCTTGCCGTTGAGTGAACGATTATTATTCACACGGTACAGGGAAGTAAGTCATCAAGGCCAGGCTTTTCAATCTCTGGTGTCAAAAAGTTGGATAAACCGAGAAGTGCAGAGGTCTGGCAGCTCCTCTTTAAAAAGCCAGTCGCTTTTCACGCCGCCGAATTAGGATCCACGGTGCCCATCACAGCCCGTGATTTCGGGACATGGTGATATGAGCAAGCCAAGCTAGGAGCCCTGACCATCTGGGTTAGCCCAAGTAACAACCTGGACAGATCCTTAAATTCCCGGGGGAGAACTAATCCAAACGTTGTCACAAGCTCCCAGCAAGATTAGGAGACTCTGCTCATTTCTGGGCTGCAGCCACTCATTCCTACCTGTCCAGGAGGAGCAGGACCGTCTGCCAACACTGTTCTACCAGCAAAAAAGACCGGAATGTAATGCTACCTGCGTCTGCTACCCACCTTCCTCAGGTTTTTTCCAGCCTTCAGACACGTTTGACGTATCGTTGGGGTATCCGTAGCAGTTATTTGCAAGAACAGACCTATAATTTTTAAGGCAGTCTCATTAACAAGAAGTTGGAAGAGAGACAAGTCAAAACAGAGAACATAAAACACCCAACAGCTAATTCACAATCTTTTATCACTGTACACTGCTGCCTTTGAGGAGTGCCATGCCATGGAGATGCACCGACAAAAGAAAACACCCAGGAAAAATCAGAGCGATCGGTTTGGGCTTAAAATGCATGATCCAGCAAAGGAACTGGCAGCAAGATCTGCCCACGATACGATGTTGAAGGCAACCCAGCTGACCCAACATGCCCTGAACAGGCACGAAGCAAGAATACAAAAAGACACCTCAATATACACATATATATATATTATTTTTAAGGATTATGTTCAACCTGGATGGAAAATTTATCACTGAGGTGTAAGCCGAGGCCAATATTTATTCCAGCTGTAGTTTAAAGGAGTAAGTTTATATCCAAAACGGTTCAGCAGGGAGACATGGAGAGCACGGCGTCTACATCTCCTTGCCCTTTGCTCCTGAAACCCACAGGTTTCAGCTCGGCAAGATAGGAAATGAGAAGAATATAAAGAGGGACAGGACATTTATGCGACTGAAGAGGAATTTCAGAACTGCAGTCACGAAATTGAAGAGCAGATACTGAGAGCCTCACGTTCTCACTGGCTTCTCACTGGCGGCCACGGGAAGAGAGATTGCCGCTCTTCCAGACTGGTTTCATCCCTATTCTTGTGCCACATGCCAATAAAATAATAAATAAATAAATAGATAGATAGATAAAATCCATCTCCATTCTCTTCCGTTTGATTTTCTGAGCGTTCATTGACAGACAGCACAAGGCATCGAGTGCAAATGCTGTCCCTGCATCCATTTTCACAGGTAGGACGACAAAACCGTAATATTTTTCTAACACACTCCAAGTGTTTTTTGCCTATTGACCGTCTTATCGAGTGATGGCAAGAGAAACAACTTTACTCACCCACGTGAGAGCTCACCTGGATTTTCCTCCCCTCCTGTTTGGTCTGAAGTACCGGGACTAGAATAAAGTCACCTCCACAAGATTTGGTTTCATTTGGTTTCTTTGAACTGGTTTCGTTGCAATTCACCGCACCTCGGAAATTCTTCCTTTTAACTAAAAGCTTTCCGTAACCCTTTGCTTTTAAATGATAAAAGCTGAGGAAAATGCCTAGTTTTAGCTCGCAAAATACGGGATAAATCATCGCGTGGGTCAATGCTTGCTAATTGCCCATGACTAAGTCCCAATGTAATGTGTACCGACAGAGGGGTTTCTAAATACTAATGCCTTCTCCCTCGCTGCCATAAAACACACATTAAAGAGGCCTTCTTTTCGGAGAGCAGGTGCTGAGGCTAAGCGCTGACAAAAAGGCACTTCTGGGGTGTGAAACGCATTATTGAATTAGCAGTGAATGCATTAGTTAGGTCCCGGCTATGTTTTAAGACGTCCCCAGCCGTGCAAGTGCCTCCTTGCCCCTTCGGCCCATCTTCGGGGTGAAAACCTTATAGGCCACCCGCCGGCCGCAATCGGGGCACGCCGTGGGGTAGAAAGGTACGTGAAGAAGGATGAAGGTCATGGGATGCTGGGAGGTTCGAAGGAAGCAGGAAAAACGATGGGGAAACTGGATGCCCGGAGAAGGGAAAAGAGTGGGGCTGCTCCCAGCGGGACGGGGTCGGGGCCCCAGCGCCCTCGCTGCAGCTCCTCGGGGAGATAGGATCCGTGCCAGGCAGGTTTATTCTCTCCTCGAGGTAGTAAACAAGCCTTTCATAAAGCCCAGTGCCCCCGAAAGGTTATTTACAAAAATGAAAACCCAACTTTTAAGGCTGCTAAGTGAAAGCAACGCCCTTATCTATCACATCACCTAGGAGCCCCGTGCAGTTAAAGCCAGGGAAATGAATAGTTAATGACCCCATAAATCTTACACTGCCACATAAACATAAACACATTTTTTCTTGTCATGTGCGAGGGAATAAATGTTTTATCACACCTTAACTCTGCCACATTGAATTATTTCCCCGTCCCTATTACTATTTTAAGGCAAGTACGCGGTTCCTCTGAAGAGGCTCTGAGTTACCCGGTTATTTATTTGTGAACGGACGGTTCATCTTCGGTGAAGTGCTCCTGCGGAGACTTCGGGATGTAAAATACAAGACTAAAGAGGAATTTGTCTGACAGAAGGGACTGGAAGTTGTAAAAGGGGGTGAGCGAGTCCCTCCTGGCCATTTCGGGGTGAGCCAGGGGAGAAGAGCCCGGGGCCACGGACAACCTGGGTGCAAGGAAAGAGGTCTGGGACCTCGCTGCTGTAAAACCCCATGGTGCAGACCAGCAAGGAATACCCACAGATGGGTGTTACAGTGAAAACGGGGGAAAAACACACCTGTGGATTTCTTAGGATGACCTCAAGTGGCTGGTTCGTGGGGTCTCCATCAGCAGTTGACCATGCTACTTTCACGGTCAACAACTACTTCAGCTGTTGACCACGCAAGAAGCAAGGATGAGTATGAGCTACCAGCAGCCAAAAGTGGGCTTCGGGATCCTATTTCCCTGACGGTGTAAAAGGGGAAGGTGGGGGAAATAACAGCTGTGAGATGTCGGCTCCAGGTCTGCCTGGGAAGAGCTCGCTCCCGTATCGGGGGAGCGCAGAGCTCCCAACTCACCTCCGCCTTCGGGGCACGTCACGTGCGGCTTCCCGAGGCTGCAGAGAGAAAATTTCCCCGGCTTTGTGAAAGACTTTGAGATCTGAGTGAAGACTATTATTGAAGTGCAAAATATAATTACAGTGAAGATCAGCATGCAGAATGGTGCTGGGGAAAGGGGTGTGACATTACTCGACAATTAGGCAGAAACACAGGAGAAATGGATTGTAAATAAAAAAGGAAAGGGGAAAAAAAAAAAGAAAGAAAAGGATAAATTCAAGTTTAATACAAAAAATCCTTTTAGAGAATGCTCGGTATTGTTGTTAAACCAGCAAAGTGGAGTTGACGTTAGCCACTAATTCAGGGCAATATCCGGATCCTTTGCTCAATGTCTTTATCTGCAAAATACAGGCTAGTGACTGTTCTGAATTTCTGATAGGCACGAGTAGCAATAGGACAGCTGGGTTTGATTTACTGTCACATACACTTTGAAAATTCCCCTAAAGTACTTTCAGTTCTTTGTGTAAAAGAGCTGCCGCCGAGATACGAAGTATTATTATTATTATGATTATTGCGCAGAGTGTTTCAAAGCCGGTACAATAAAACTTAGGGCTAGCAAACCACTTCCCAGAAAACCAAGCACGAACATCAGTAGTGCACGGCTTGTCCAAGGACTCCCTGGGGCCTCTCACAGCCCCCAGGATCTCCAGCTCTCCAAACCCACCCGTTTCTCCCTTTTCTGGAAGCTACGGCGAGGCGTCCAAGGACCGCAGGGCATCATGCAGGGCTCCAAGCCACTCAATGAGGTCCAACCCAGTTAGCTCCTGTAATGCGAGGTTCCCTGACCGCGCCGCCCTATCGATTAGGCCGTCTGAAAACGCTGCCTCATTTATTAGGGTTTGATTTGAGCAGCTGGAGCGTGCCCGAAAGGTCACTCATTTTTCTCCGTTCCTAGCAAACAACGCCCCGGTTCCATTACTACCATTTCCAAATCGATGCTGCACTCCTCGCCCCTCCCGAGCCTCCGGAGCGCCGCTAGGATCGATGCTGCCTGCTCTGCAGAAGTTAAAAAGTCCACGTATTAAACATCAGCAGCTCCATGCACATGCACCTGGCAGGGATATTTTCTGAAGAGCTGGGAATTTTCTGTGAAAGAAGCTAAAATGGGGCTGACGCTCCCCATCCGTGGCTATTTTTCTAAATTTATTCTACAGCAAACTGCAGAGGAGTTCACCTCCTCTGGGGGCGAAGACACCTGGCCAAGGAAGCAGCACCAAAGTCCACCTGGTGCAGTGGCAGCTGCGGAGGTGGGAAGCTGAGGCACTGAACCTGCAAGGTCTTAGGGACGAGATTCCCATATGGACAGCCCATCCCGGGACCTAAGCAATACAGAATCACAGAGCATCCCGAGTCAGAAGGGACCCGCAAGGATCATCCAAGCCCAACTCCTGGCTCCACAAAGCACCACCCAAAAACCAGACCATGTGTCTGACAGCGTTGTCCACCCTGAACAACCTCTACCACGCTGCAAAAACCTCACCTCTGTCTGTCTTCTGCTTTGCTTTGATTTCAAGTTCCATCACTTGGATTATCTTCTCCTCCGGTCGTTTGTTTCCCTCTAGGTTTGCTTTTCCTTCTGCTTTCTGATACAGCACCTACTGTTATAAATCATTAAAGTTTGACTACGCTGTTAATATCAGTATTCACGCAGAGCTGACACTTTAATAGCATCCCCGTGCCGAGATGCGGCGCGCAGATTTCCTAATGGTTTGTGTTGCCTTTGTTAACACGACTGCTCCTCATTTAACTACAAACCCGGAGACGTTTGCCGGTGCGGAGCTCCTGTCACGAGGCGGAGCAGTATCAATATTTCAGCAGGCTGAATTACACGCCCGAAGTTGAGCGAAATTAGCTGATACCTCCCCAAACTCCGCCATCCATCACGACAAGACACGCGTATACGGGCACTTCTGTTCCTGCCACCTCACCGAATCCTCCCCAAAAAGCCATTTTTGTCGTGGTGACACCGAGATGCTTCACACCGGTGGGGTTATCGGATGTGGCTCCTACCTACCTAAAGGATCACCGCCTCCTCCCCTGCTTTCCTCCAGCCCCTTGCGACACAGCCTGCACTTTGCCCTCGTTTTGCCCACATTTAAGGCTCTTTTTATACTAACAGTGCCGCTGGGAGGGAAAAAAAGCTCCTTAATACCTTGGCAAAGCTATGATGCTACTTGAATCTTCCAGCAACCCCGCTAATTTGCTAATTTGCAGACACCAGGCTCGATGTGTGGCACCGGGTCCCAGCCCTCCACGCACGAGGTCCCGCGTCCATGCAAGGCGGGGTAACCTCACCCAGTGATCTGGGACGTTACTTTGAAGGCTGCCATTATCTGGGTCCGTTTCAAATGATGGAAAAATGATTTAAAGTCACAGTCTTACTTCAGGAAATGGTTCTACACCCCATTTATCTCATCGCGTGGGAAACTCTCAGCATCAGCCCCAAATCGCCCGCATCCGAGCTCTTACTCGCAGCATTCCCTGCCTTTCTTTTCTCTCCTCGTTGCTTATTTTTTTTACAGACACCTTGCCTTCTTGACAAGCTGGGAGGCAACCCAGAGCTCCACTGGCTTTGGAAGTTCCTAGCCGCAGCCTGACGGGGCTCTCAAAGGCTGCTGGTGCCAGTTTTCCATCCGCTCCGCTGCACGTTCGTGCAAGCAGGTGGCTTTGCAAAAGAGCTCGCCGTGTCCTGTCCTGCCCTCCGGGGAAAACCTGGGGAGAAAAGGAGCTGGGGGATGTCAATCACGCTTCCAACATCTGTCCCCATCCCGGGTGCTCTTTACAAGCCGATCCAAAGTAATAACGGCAGAAAGCACAAGGTATGTGAGCTGATTTTGAATGTGTCTTTCTCCTTTTTTTTCCCTTGCTTAGTGTTTATCGCCTCCCGAATTCAGCTCTAAAAAAAAAAAAAAAATTGCATTCATCTTACCCAGAACAAAGAAATGTATTCTCTTCATAACACTTTGTTCTCAGCAGAAAATCAACTTTATCTTGATTGTCAGGCAGAAATAAAGCTCGGAGACTAAGAGCCGAAAAGGAGAAGGTTTTGTGCTTAGCAGCAGCAGCAGCTGGAATTTGTTTTAAAAAAGAAAGCAATATTCAGGTTTGGCTTACAGAATCTGAGCACAATATGACACGGCCAACGAGGAAAGGAAACCTGCCCCCCACACCTGGCCTAGAAAATGGAAAAGCTCAGCGTCATCTCCACTTGTGGCTACTTTTATTGTGAATTTAGACTAATTCTCCTCCAAATCTTAAGGCACTTCAATTAGCGCCCAGTTTCCAGGTGCCTGGCAAAGGAGGTTTATCACCGGCTCTCCGTTTCAGGCTGAGCACACAAAGCCAGTTCTGGGGGGAAAAAGGGGTTGAGGAAAAGCCTGTGATTCCTCCTGTGTGCCAGAGAGAGCTTCAGAGGCATAAAAAGAGAGAAACTCGCGGACGTGCTGGGCAGAGGAATCAAACCGTGCCTCCTTTACTTCCACAAACAAGCTGGCTGAAGCAAGGAGAAGCAGAATAAACAGTACGAATACATCGCTGGTAACCTGCAGCAGGCGATACGTGAACATGACGGAGTACAACCCATTTATCACGCTCTTTAGGCAGCGGCGACCACGTACGTTTCCATTTCCCCCGTTTAATTACGCACAGCGGCTCCGTTCCCCTACATCGACGCACCCAACGCAGCCATTCATCACTTCCCTGGTTTATGTCTTACTCCGTTTCGCTCCTCTCCTGTCTTTACCTCCTTGGGTGCTGGTGGGAGCGCCATTTCCCCCCAGCATTTTCCTTCCTTTCTTCTTCTCCAACTCCTCCTCCCCTGTCTCTCTCGGACCCCGGCTTCCGCGAGGGCTCGGTGTCACGGAGAGGCCGAACGTCTCCGGCGCTCCCAAACTGGAGGAATTAAAGGATTTGCTGCCTCCTCCCAAGCAAGCACTCAACGACACGACTCGAAGCCGGGGAGATCCCTCCGCACTGCCTTCAAAATAAAAATGATCCATCGGGGAAAGTGCCCGTTCAGTCATGCCATCGATTGCACGTTTCTGCCCCAAATTCCTGCCCGATTAAACCACAAACCCAAGCATCCCGCTGCAACACACCAGCCAAGGGGAAAAAAATTATTTGAGAGGTTCTGAAATATCCCTTTGGTGCTTACCCCGAAGGAATCCGGGAGGAGATGCTCGGCGGTTTGCAGCGATCTGTAAATATTCTGTTTTCATTTGCAATTTTTACGGGTATAAAACTTTCAGTATTCAAATCGGAGCTGAGAAGCAGAGGGCATAAATATTGCATCAGGTACGGTCTCTATTTAATACGGCTTAAGGAGAGGTGAAGGTCTGAGTGAGGTCCCCAAGGGTTGGAACAGAAATATGAGAATTCGAAACACGTGAGTACCTCTTACACCAACAAGGACACTTTAGCTGTGAAAACAGCCAAATTCAAGTCCCCCATCACTTGCCTTCCTCACTGCCACATCTTGGATGAAAAACACCTTGGGTTTATGGAAATATTGCGAACGTTCTTCCAGCCTCTGGTTTTCCTCTGACCTTTCTGCAGGAGCTGACCGGATTGCACATTCACGCACAAAAATCAACCTCTGGTGCCTCCATCCCTCCCTTTATCTATCTGCAGATACCTACAAGCATACAACTCCCTGTGCGTGTCCGCGCTGGATATACATCGATTTACCTGCAGCAAAATATTTCTGAATCAAGCATGAAGTTACCAACGAGGCATTTTTAACCAAGCTGCTCACAAACACGGTCCTGAGCACCTCCATCACAAACGGGCTGGCAATTTTGCTCAGGACTAAACCAAAATATACGGGGACAACCAGGTGTTTCTGCCTTTCAGTCCCATTTTTAGGTACCGGGACGTGCAGTGGCCTGATCCTTCCAGCCACATCGAAGAACTGGATGTGACTTCAACCCCGAGGGCCCCTAAACCCCACCGTGTCCTTAAATCCTTCAGCGTCTCCTAAGTCATCTGGCGAGGGCATAACCTTGCCAGAGACAGCAGCAAATACTCACGAGAAAAGTGCCCAGGAATGTTTCTGTGTCCTTATTTATCATGCGTTTGATTTACTGAGATATTTTACTTCTCTGTTCCGGCTTCAAGGACAATCCTTTTTAAAAACAGTAACAAAAAGAAAAAAGAAAAAAAAACACACAGACTTGTTCCAGTAGACCAATGGACAACGTTCAAAAGCCTCCTTAATCTTTCCAAGAACATAAAAAGCTCCTACAGATAAGTCCTGGGGACTCATCCTTCCCTTCTTACAACAGCCCCTGGAACGACCCAAAGCTATCCCGAAATCCACGCGGCCAACGGGAGATTGGCATCCCTCTAGCTCGGGCACGAGAAGCTGGGAATTCCCCTCCCAAAAAGCCGATCCTTTCCCGTTCCTGGAAGCAAACCCAAAGCGATTTCTCCTTGAAAAGTGATCGGGTCTGCGTTACCACCCGGACAGGCTCGTCTGCCCACCCTTGAGAAACGCCCGTACAGCTGATGCTATATTTTATATATATACATGAAGATCTATTTATCTATATAAAGATCTAAAATATACAGATTATGTATAGATTATATAGAATCTATATATTATAGATCTTTATATACCCCTGTCCGGACAATATGACAGCGCTGTCAGCCCGGCCCGGCCTCTCGCCGCCTCAACCAGCGCAAGGCACTGTTCATTAATTCACGATACACCATCCCCGCTCTCCTACGGGACCGGTCGTTCCTGGAAGTCACGCTCCGAACTTGGTGTTATTTACTCGGTTATTGAGACATCAGGCTTTTACGGGAGCATCCATCAAGCGTCTTGAGCTCACAGCACAGCCCTGAGCTCGTCTGCCACGTGCGGGGGGTTGAAGATGCAGAAGAGGACTCAAAGAGCAGCACGTTTTGGCTTTCATTCATTAATTTTTAGTTCCAAATTTGCATAAAACCTTTTCTATTCTTTTGCAGTTACCAGAAATCGGAACAACTGACACCTACAAACAGCTCCGAGCGCTTCTTTTCGCCTGGGTGCTAACCAGGAGAGCACCCAACTGGTTGAGACGCGAGGTTTCAAGCACTTGAAAACCCACAAATCTCAAGAATCCGAGTTACCGTGTAGAAAAGAAACACACAGATTTGGAAATCCAGCGCCACACGGAGCGCACAAACGCGCATGTGCACCTCTGTGTGTTCGTGGGGTGGCAGGGAGAAAGGATCTGCCACTGAGATCCAACAGTAGAGCTGCAAAAGTAAATCCTTTTGGTTCCCCGAACGCAAACACAAACATTACAGCGGCAAAGGCGTTTTTGCTCCGAAAGGAAAGGAAAATCAACCCATCCCACCCGGGCAGGGGAGAGCCAAGCCGCTCCCCCTTTCCTTCTCCATCCGAGTGCTTTGGGCCTTGAAGAAAATGATGGGTGGATGCCAGAAGACGGGGTTTTACAGTAAATGCTCAACATGTTTAATATTCAGTCCTTGCCGTTATCTTTTTTCCTGGGGAAAAAAAGTATTTGGGGGAGTTTTGCTCGCAGCAGGCATTTGCCCAGAGCTTTCCTCTCCTTTGGCTTCTCAAGACGACAAAATGAAAGAAGAGAAGCCCACGGCTGCGGCAGGTGATGTCACGTACCTTTACTCTGATATTGACTGCTCATTTGCAGGACTTCACCTGAAAATAATGAGCGACCCAGAAATAGAAGCGTAGCCGATCCATTACGCCGTCCTCCTCATTACTCAGAGCCAAACCTGGTAGAAATGCAGCCTGCCACGCCAGCTTCTCCGGCGTAAGATCCACGGGCCAATACCACGGTTTAGTGCACGGGGAGTAAGTTCCCCTTCGAAGGTTTTTGCCTCTAGAAGTCAAAGTTTGCCTCATCCTCATTTCATCCCACAGCAAAATTCCAGTCGTTCATTAACGACACATTAATGGTATGGAAAGCGCGTGATTTACCTCTGGTTGGAAGTGAAAATAGAAGAGCCCAGGGTGCCAAAAGTTGGCAGGAAGGCACACCGCCGACTTATCCCTTTAAAGTCAGTCCCTGGGTGTTGTTAATTATTCCAGCTTACAGCAGAAGATGCCACATTTCGACTTTAAAAGTTGTTTTTACTGAAACCACGCACTCATCGTGAATATATAATGTTTTAATAAAGCACCCACCCTTCAACGAAAATGTGTGTACGCTTCCGTTGATTAGACTTAGCTGACAAACGCGTATTTCCGCAGGAGAGCAAAACCAACATTCAGTGTTCATAAATCAAAAAAAAAAGCGCAAAAAAAAAAAACCCACTCAGTAACAAAAGCGGTAACAAAACCCTGCCCCATCACGCTACGCGGTTTCAAGATTCCTGTCTCCTCTTTAAAGGAAGACAGAGGACACCACTTTCCAGGCCTGATTTACACTGTAGATCAAAAGGATGTGAAATTCTCTCCTTCTACACGCGGAGATCACCACCTCTTTGCCTTTCTTTCACTGCACGCTCTTATTTCAGCTTACCAAATCAATGCATGTACGCCGGTGTTTGCAGCGGCAAAATATTGCTAGGGTGTGTTTAATCTGGCCCTGGATTTCTGATTCGCAGGAGTCCAAAGAGTATTATGATTACCTTACCCCTACCAATAATAAACCAACCTTCAGTTTAATACCTGAGAAGAGGAATAGCTATTTCGGTACACTTTTGGGGCAGAAAACAAGCATTTTCTGCGTGACCACGAACTGCTTGAACAGCGACGTGGAGCCGCAGCGTTCAGCCCCCAGCTAAAAGTTTATCTGTTCGCTACGCCAAGGTTTTTGGTTTTTTTTTACATTATTTTTTAAATCTGCTTAAGCTCAAAGTCACCCAGCCGCCCACTTATTTCACCGGGTCATGGAAACAACTGGTTTCCTGACGTGCTGACGGAGAGGAGGAAATCCTACCCACGCCTGTACGTGTGCTACGTACGTGCGTGCCTGGGCCAGCTGCTACCAGCTGGGAGAGGCAGGGTGGCAGCTGCAGCACGCTCAAAAGCTGCTTTTCCTCTTCCTTTCGGTGACGAAGTGAGAGAATCCGGGTGTCTGTGTTTTAATCACCACTCGCAGCCTTTGCTACGGTGCACGCCTACCACAGGAGACTGGCAGCACGTTGTCTGGGAGGGACGTGCCCTGCTGCAGCGAGTACAGCTCCGCTTGGTTTACGTTTCACGTGAGGAAAAGACAAATAATCTTACGACAGAGCACTTAAGATCTTCATTTTTCGACAAAACCTCGTTACCTGTTCGACTCGCTGCCTGAAACGAGGAGGCCGTCACCCTCGAAGCACGCAGGTCACGGCCGGAGGAACGGTTCGAGGGAAGTGCCTTTCGTGCTTTGCCAGCATCCAGGAGAGGACGTTTCAGCTCCTCTTCCAGGAGACGACAAAGTTTCGAGAGGCTCTTCCCTCACCCTCTGATCATAAGCGCTTCCTTGCCTCCGTTTCCACTTAGAGATCCTCGCTGGAGGCATCCGAGGCTGGAAGGCAAGCTCTGAGAAAAGCTCCTCGCTGTCTGCGCTGCCCCTAATTACGGCAGCTCAGTCCTCTCGTACGCCCGCGCTCGGCGCTCGAGGTAAATGCCCCGGAGGTCACTTTGTTAATTCAACGCCAGGGCCCGCGTTAGGAACCGCTGGCACAAGGCTGAAAAAGTCAGCGTCTGTTTTAATGCTGCTGTGGTAAGGTTTTCTTAACGCCGCCCGGTCCCAGAAATGAATTTCCATGAGGTAGGAACAAAGCAGGCGCCCCGCGAAGGTCGGCGTTGCCCCGAGACGGACATCGAGGCAGGTCAGACGATCTCCTACCCGAAGGTGACGGTTATAGGAACGTACCAGACTGCGGCTTAGGCTACAAACGTGTAGGAACGGGAAGTTAAAAGGGATCACTTCCCACCGGCCAGGAGCTGGGCGCTGCAGCAGGCTGGGGGCTCTCCTTGGAGGTCTCCAGCAGCCGCCTGGACGTGGGGCTGGGCGCAAGGACCCGCAGGTCCCTTCGCACCTCGGCCACCCCGTGCTTCTGCGAACCCCAAAACACTTCCCAGGTTCTTTATTAAGGCCATCATGAACGCCAGAAACCCCAGCTAGAGGAGACGTGGGGATGTTGATGTGCCTGAACATCACACGCGGTGCTAGGGTGAACAGCAGAGCTTGGTCTGCAGGGAGAGGGGGGGAAACGGTCTATGGAAATCTGGCAATTAGGGGAAAACCCCCTTCTGACCCCAAATCTGGCCATTGTTTTAACTGTGGGTGTCTGAGCAAAGACAGCAGCAAGGCACCTGCAGGAACTGACGCTAGCAGGACCGCAGCAAACCCCTTCCTCCACCTCTCCTCCAGCCCGGCTCCTCTGAGATCGTTTAAGGCGTTTTCTTCCCTCGAGATCGCATGCGCATTTGTTATTTAAGGATCGACATCAGATGTCGAATCTACGCTGATTCTATGAATTACCTTTTTTAAATCCAACGTGCTGCCAAGCTAACCCTAATCTCACTGGAGCTTACAAGCGCTGGGATGAGCAGCGTTTTATGACAGCCACACGTTAGAGCTGTGCCGCTCCCTTTTACGCCAGGAACCTCGAAGCCTTTTCCCATCCCTCGTGGCGCGTCTGCGGTCGCTGCGGCGAGCACGTCCCCATCCTCGGGTTCCTCCTCGGAGAAGTGGCAGCAGGACGCTCAGGAGGCTGGGCGAATGTCATTTTGGAACCAGTAGGAGTAGAAATATAAAAGAAAATGAGAGGAAAACTATACCTACAAGGGGTCCTTAGCATCAGGACCTCGATCACGGGACCCTCAGCCCCACAGCTCAGCCGAGGAGAAGCCCTCGCGATGAAACCTCGGCGCCAGTTTCACCTACCTAAGAAAAAAGGGGAAGTGACGCCCACCTCCCAGAGCATCTGGCAGCATTTTTTCGTGTTTATCCGTCATGCTTACCTCGCGTAAAGGTTTGCTTCCTTCTGACACGACCCATTTACCTACCGCACTGGGAACAGAGCGTTTGGAGGCCAAGCCTGGAGCCCGGCAAAGGGTGCCGCACGGAAACTCCTGGTGACATCCGTAGGAGACGTCAGGAGCAATGAGAGCTAACGGAACGGTTATCGCTGTCAGGCGTCCGACAGAGTCACGCACGGAGACAGGTCTCATTTACTCAGACAGAGCCAGGCACTGCAAATGACCGGACACTCTACCGCCACTCCACGTTTAAGGGCCACTTGAATCGTACTCGGGGAGTTTTGCCCACCTGCAGTCTGAGGGATGCGTTACTAAACACGCGACCCAACCACGCCATTGTTTTCCGAGCGGCGTTTCACAGGAAAAGCCGCCAAGGGTATTATTTCCAAAAACGAACGGTGTCACAGAGGTTGTGCTGTCACAGACCAGCAGCGTGCCCGTTTCGGCAGGCAGCCTCCCCGCGGTTTAGGATTGGGAAATCTGCTCGCCTCGAGCTTGGCGGAGTCGTGGCACTGCCCCGTCTGCGACTGGTGGCTGAGCACGAGGCGCCGCTCGCAACCTCGAGCGGCCGCCGTCCTTGCGGCGATCCCTCCCGTTGATTGCAATCGGGTCCCGCTAATGACGTAATTCAATTAGGCACAAATCAAGAGCTAACTGATACTTTTCATAACGCAACTCCGGCTCCTGACAAATTCCCTACCCAGATGGAAGAGCCTGACAGAGTTCCTGGTAGCGGAATATCCCCCTCCGGAGAGATGTTAACAACCCTTTGAATATCAGCGCACCTGCTCGAGCAAAGCTCTTCGGTTGCAGGGGATCGGTGGCCGCGCGAGCACATCAGGAATGCGAACGATCACCAACAAATTGCGTTGGGGGGGGGATTTTGTTGATACGAACGCGTTCCCCACGGAAGCCAGCGAGGAGTTACTCCGGTCGGGAATCCAGCCTGACGTAGGGGAGCAACCTTTTTCTCTCTTTCTCTAATTGTTTGAATCGCGAAAATTTGATGGATTAAAAAAAAAAAAAATACAACCTGATTTATCCTCCATTACCGCGGGCTTAGAGAACGGTGTGGGCAGTAGGGAAAGGCAGCTGTTAACCCGGTCTCCTCCCGAATCTTTCCGCCAGATGACCTTTGTTTCGGATTAATGGAAACAAAGAGCGAATCATGTTTGCGTGAGGGGGAGCTCACGGGGCCACCGCCGCGCGTAACTGCCTCCACCCGAACCGAACACGTTTCTCCGAACGCACACTTGCTGTCGCAAGGCACGCGGTTGGTTTCATTTCCACGACCCGAGCGTCCCCTTACTTCTACTGTCAAAAGCAGTTAGCGTCAGAAATATAACACACAAAAAACCAAGCATTGCACCTGCCAGCATCCTCAGTCCTACAATATTTTACAACCCCGTGCGCGAATACCTTTACCTAAGTGTCCTCACACGGGACGTTTGCCAAATATCCTACCGCACGCGTGGAACGCACGAAAATACAAAGGTCCGGAGGTCCCCGTCAATAAATCCATAAAAATCCCAATGTCCTCTTGAAAAGCAAAGTCCACATCTAAGACCCTTAACCGCTTTCATATACATGACGAACTCCTTCAATTATTCCCCTAAACCTTTTTCAGTCTTCTGAGCAGAAAACTGTGTAAGAAGCTTCCTTCCAAAGGAGGATAATATATACAATTTCCTACAAACGTATAAATAACTTGTAGGAAAATCACGATAAGCGGTCTCACCAACAGCAAGCCCAGCAGCATCTGCAGTACAACAAAGGAGAGATGAGCTAGGAAGAGTGGTTTTCACGTTGGGTAAGAGAAACTTTTATCCTAAGTCCTCCAAAAAAGCTGTACCAGTTTAAAAACGGGACAAACCCGAACAAGGACTTGGGAAATCGGAGGCGAGAACGGAGCTAGCAGAGCTGAAGGAAAAAGGCAAAATAAGCAAAGGAATGGAGAAACGCAGCCCGTGCAGGTCAGATACGGCACAAGATTTGAAGTCTCCGCCGAATGGCAGGGCGCACGCCAGGCTGGGAAACCGCTGCTAAGTACGTATGCTAAAAACCCGAACCAGGAGATTGTCATTCACTGCAGAGCTCTTCTGGTGACTGAGGAGGTGACCTGAGCTCTTCTGATCTCCAGAACCTCTCGGAGGAGTCACAAGCCCGCAATTCAGAGAGCTCTCCAGCCTCGCCCCGGGGCACAGCCTCGAGGTCCGTGCGTCTTTATTCTACGCGTCACCTACTTCGGTCCCCCTCGGTTCTTCTTGTAGGACCCCAGAAGGGAACGGCAGCGAAGACGTTTCAACGAGGCGAACCTCCCGGCCGCTCAGGATGCTGCATCCCAGGACGGGCAGGAGTTGACCTCGGAGCTCTGGGCACGGCAAAGTTGGGCGGCGCTCCCCTTCGGCTGGGAGAGGAGGCGCTTTGGGGTGAAGCCGATCGTTCAAAGAGCGCCATAAAAGCAAAGAAAGCCATAAAAACACCAGTAGTGGCTCTGTTTCGAACTCTACGCGCTGAGAAGATGCTCGGTTTGCAGCCAGGGAAGTAATTCCCACAAAGATACTCTCCCTTCAGCTCCTCTCTTTGACAACCAACACTTTGCTGCAACTCCGGGCCGCGATTTCGAACAGTTTTCGACGTCTTTTCAATACCTCGGAGCATTTCTAAGAAGCCAGAAGTCGCACTTCACTCGCAGTCGGCGCTTTCCAGGCTTCCCTTACAGGAGAAGACCCCCGGGAGCGGATCTCGAATGCCTGAGGCTCCCCACCCCTACAAAAAAAGGGATTCCCGAGCACCTTGCACCTTGCGGCAGAGCCCACGCTTGCTTTTCATCCTCACAAGCGGCAACAAAGCGTCGGAGTTTCCCGAAGGGAAGGTGGAGGATGGGGCAGGCGATGGGCACGTGAAGGCAATTCATCTCACGAAGCGAGGCCGGGGCCGGCGTGGTTATTTTGGATATAAATAAATAAAAAAAACGAGGTCAACGTTTCACCCAAGGGGTAATTTTACCGGAGCGGGGACAAAAGAACCTACGTGTTGGCTCCTTCGGAGCTTCCAGTGTCCCTACCCCTGACCGCGGCGCGGGGAATCCTTGCCTTACTCTATCACGGCCAGCTTTAGGGTGGCGAGATGTTGAAACATCAAGCAGGGGCGAACTTCTTTCCGCTTACTCACATTTAGCGAAGCCTCTGGACCTCCTCCAGCAAGAACGGAGGTGCCGGTCTACCGCAGGGCCGTCTTCTCGCGGCAGCGCACGGGAACCCCAAGTTTGCGGCGTCCCTTTTATCCCGCAAGAGCGACGTTTTTCCAAATCGGCACAGGCCCTCTAAAGGACGCCCGGAGAAAAAAAACCCACGTGCGGAACAACTGAGGGATGGCTCTGAAAGAGTTACTTCAGCTGCCAGGCCGCCGGGGCCGACGGCAGCCCGGTGTTGGAAGGGGCGGCACGGGGATGTTAAGCCCTAAGCTCGGCGCGCCGCCGCGTAGCTCGAGGCGGGGCGCGCGATGCCCTGGATTTCAAGTTGCATCTGGAAGGAGGCATCCCGCGGGCTTTGCTCTCTCTGTCTGAGAAGCACGGACGTGATATTTACCGACCCCAGCGTCCTGGGGAGGGCAATTCGGAGCCCCGGGGGAGCTGCGGGATCGGGGCAGGGAGCGGGAGAGGCGGCGGCCCCGTTGTGCAGCCTCCCGGGAGCCCTTTGTCAGCAGCGCTCGGGGCGGGATGGGCTCCCCGCGGGTTCGGGGCCGGCTCGGGGGAAAACTTTGCCCGTCCGCAGCTCGCTCAGCCCCCAACGAGGGATTTTTTTTGGCGCAGGGCGAAGCCGCCGGCCTGCAAAACGAGCGCACCTGCGTGCCGGAGGTGGGGTGGGAGACGCGCGGCTGGGGAACAGCCCCCCCCCCCATCTTTTTCCTTCCGTGCGTCGCCCGAACAACGCCATCCATCGCCCGGGGCACGGCGTGCGAGCAGGGAGGGGGCTCGCAGCGTCGCCCCGTCCCCTCCTCCGGCAGCAGAGGAGCCTGCGAGTCTGTGGGGCTGCGAGAGGGAAGCTCACGGCCACGGCTCCCAGCTGGGGAGGCGGGCGGCACCCAGCCGTAATCCTGCTCCGACCCCCCCCCCGAGCCCACCTCCCGGGCAGGGGACGGCGCTGGGGACACACAGGCACACGCGCCCCGAATAAACCTCGCCCAGCACGCCCCGAGTCCCCAAAAATCACGACGGCGGGGGGAGAGCCGTCCGTTTGGCCGAGGGGGGAAGCACCTCCGGGGGCGACCGCCGTTGGCACGCAGCCGCCAACCCGCTCGGCACCCCCGGCGCGCGGGGAGCTGCTCCCCATTGTTCCCGCGGAGCCGCTGCGGGAGCTCGGCCGCCTTTTTGCGTTCGCCACGCTCCCTCTTCCCCAGCTTCCCCCCCCCCCCCGCCGAAGCCTTCCCCGTTTGGTTTCGGGGAAAATCGAAGCATTTTCCCCCCCGTCACCCCACTTCCACCAGGCGCTTCCACCCTACGCGATACCCTTCCACACGATGCGCGTCCAAGCCGCACTTTCTCGGTCCCGAGCGCTTCTGGGCTCTCGCCCCCGTTTCCCTTCGCCTCCTTTCTCGAGAAGGGACCCATGCGGCGCCGAGCCCTTCCCTGCCTCCAGCCCCGCAGCATCTCCGCGACGTTTCCCCCCCCCCCCAGGGCCCTGCCCCGCACGCGGCTGCCTTTGCCATTTCTCACGAGGAAACGCGCCCCGAACGACCGCAGGGACTCGGAGACGCTCTGCGGATCCCCGCGTCCGCCGCCTTGCCAACTCACCCCGCTGCCTTCAGCCCCCTCGCTCCTTTCCTTCCCGGCTTCCAGATCATCCCCCCCCCCCCCCAAAAAAAAAAAGCTGCGGGGCGAACGGCTCGAGGTGCGGAGGAGCAGGCGAAGCGAGGCGGCCGCGGGCACGGCGCACACGCATTATGCCGCCTCCTGCCACGCTTCTCCTCCGGTCCCCTTCTTCCAGCGTCGTCCTTTCTCCCTGCAGCGGCACCGTGAGCCCCGAGCCCGGCTCTTCTCTGGGCCGCCAGCGGGAGCGGTGCCGGAGCACGGGGTGAGGGGGGCACAGGGGGGATGCAGCCAGGGGAAAACGGGGAGCCGACGAGGCAGAGCTGACTTACCGGAGACGCGAGGATTCAGGCTCGCCAGCGCGCAGCCGAAGAGGAGAAAAGCCAGCTTGGGTACCCAGGCACAGCCGAGGCTCTTCTCCATATTTCAGCAGCGGCAGCGGCAGCCGCCGGAGGTCGGGGTCCCGAGCAGCCGCGGCGAGCTCGCCCTCGCCCCCGGCCCTCTGCAGGGCTCAGCGGAGGGGGAAGGGGAGCGCAGGGGGCAGGCGAAAAAGTTGCATCCAGTCCAGGAGGCTCGCGGGCTGCCGAGAGCGCGGGGCACTACCTCGAGGCGACGGGGAAGGCTGGCGAAGGGTCCTCCCACCGCCGGCGAGCCAGAAGGAGCCGGGTCCTGCTTGGAGAGGCGGCCGGAGCGCATCGGCGGGGCGGCGGCGGCTCCGTGTCCGCCGGGGGGGAGAGGGACCGGGGACGGGCAGGGGGGGTGGAGGAGCTCCACCGGGGATGGAGGGGGGGGGGCTGATCCTTGAGGGGGGGGGATGCTCCTTGGGGGTGCTCCTGGGGGGCTGCTCCTGGAGGATGCTCCTCGGGGATGGTCCTGGGGGTGCTCCGGGGGGATGCTCCTGGAGGGTGGTCCTGGAGATGCGCCGGGGGGATGCTCCTGGAGGATGGTCGCGGGGGATGATCCTGGAGGATGCTCCTGGGGGACGCTCCTCGGGGATGGTTCCGGGGGTGGTCCTGGGGGACGCTCCTTGGGCTGCTCCTGGGGGATGCTCCGGGGGGTCGCGGGGCAGCGCCGCGGGGAGCGGGAGGGCGGCGGCGGCGGCGCCTCGCTGGCTCCGGGCGCTGCCCGCGGGCCCGGGTGGGGCCGGTGTGGGGCGGGCTGGGGCTGGGGACGGGGCTGGGGCTGGGGCTGGGGCTGGGGACGGGCCCGGCCCCGCCGCGCTCGGCAGCGGCCGCCGCAGCGCCCCGGAGGGGAGCGGGGGCGCCCTCTGGGGGCCGCCCGGGGAACGGCGCGGAGCGGCCCCGCGGCTGGGGAAGGGATCGGGGGGGGGGTTATGGGGTTGGGTTTGGGGGGGGTTATGGGGCTGGGTTTGGGGGGGTTTGGGGCTGGGTTTGGGGTTTGGGGGGGTTAGGGGCTGCGTTTGGGGGGTTGGGGGGGTGAGGGAGCTGGGTTTGCGGCTTGGGAAAGGGGTCTGGGTTGGTTAAGGGGCTGGGATCTGGGTTAGGGGGGTGGGTTGGTTGAGGGGTCTGGGTTTAGGATCTGGGTTAGGGGTCTGGGTTTATGGTCTGGGTTAAGGGTCTCGGTTAGGGGTCTGGGTTTAGGATCTGGGTTAGGGGGGTTGGTTTGGAGTGTAGGTTAGGGGTCTGGGTTTAGGATCTGGGTTTGGGGTGCGGGTTAGGGGTCTGGGTTTGGGGTCTGGGTTTAGGATCTGGGTTAGGGGCTTGGAAAAGGGAGCTGGGTTTGGGGTCTGGGTTGGTTAGGAGTCTGGTTTTAGGATCTGGGTTAGGGGTCTGGTTTTAGGGTCTGGGTTTAGGATCTTAGTTAAGGGTCTGGGTTAGGGGTCTGGATTTAGGGTCTGGGTTAGGGGTCCGGGTTTAGGATCTTGGTTAAGGGTCTGGGTTAGGGGTCTGGGTTTAGGATCTGGGTTGGGGGTCTGGGTTAGTGGGCTGGGCTTAGGCGGTCTGGGTTTAGGGTTTAGGTTAGGGGTCTGGGTTTAGAATCTCAGATAGGGGTCTGGGTTAGGGGGTCTGGGTTTAGGATCTGGGTTAGGGGTCCAGGTTTAGGATCTGGGTTAGGGGTCTGGTTTTGGGGTCTGGGTTTAGGACCTCAGATAGGGGTCTGGGTTTAGGATCTGGGTTAGGGGTCTGGGTTTAGGATCTGGGTTAGGGGTCTGGTTTTGGGGTCTGGGTTTAGGATCTCAGTTAGGGGTCTGGGTTAGGGGGTCTGGGTTTAGGATCTGGGTTAGGGGCTTGGAAAAGGGAGCTGGGTTTGGGGTCTGGGTTGGTTAGGGGTCTGGTTTTAGGATCTGGGTTAGGGGTCTGGTTTTGGGGTCTGGTTTTAGGGTCTGGGTTTAGGATCTTAGTTAAGGGTCTGGGTTAGGGGTCTGGGTTTAGGATCTGGGTTAGGGGTCTGGTTTTGGGGTCTGGTTTTAGGGTCTGGGTTTAGGATCTTAGTTAAGGGTCTGGGTTTAGGATCTTAGTTAAGGGTCTGGGTTAGGGGTCTGGGTTTAGGATCTGGGTTAGGGGTCTGGTTTTGGGGTCTGGGTTTAGGATCTTAGTTAAGGGTCTGGGTTAGGGGTCTGGATTTAGGGTCCGGGTTTAGGATCTTGGTTAAGGGTCTGGGTTAGGGGTCTGGGTTTAGGATCTGGGTTGGGGGTCTGGGTTAGTGGGCTGGGCTTAGGCGGTCTGGGTTTAGGGTTTAGGTTAGGGGTCTGGGTTTAGAATCTCAGATAGGGGTCTGGGTTAGGGGGTCTGGGTTTAGGATCTGGGTTAGGGGTCCAGGTTTAGGATCTGGGTTAGGGGTCTGGTTTTGGGGTCTGGGTTTAGGATCTCAGATAGGGGTCTGGGTTAGGGGGTCTGGGTTTAGGATCTGGGTTAGGGGTCTGGTTTTGGGGTCTGGGTTTAGGACCTCAGATAGGGGTCTGGGTTTAGGATCTGGGTTAGGGGTCTGGGTTTAGGATCTGGGTTAGGGGTCTGGTTTTGGGGTCTGGGTTTAGGACCTCAGATAGGGGTCTGGGTTAGGGGGTCTGGATTTAGGATCTGGGCTAGGGGTCTGGGTTTAAGATCTGGGCTAGGGGTCTGGGTTTAGGATCTGGGTTAGGGGTCTGGGTTTAGGGTCTGGGCTGGAATCGCCCGTGGGTTGAAATAAAGGCTCCCAGCCTCCTGAAGGGAGGCAGAGGGGAGGCCTCGTGGTGAGGTGCCTGCCCGAGGGGAGCGGAGGGGCTGAGGGAGGCGCCAGGACCCGAGGGAACGGCACAAAACTGGGACAGGGGAGGGTCGGGCTGGGCGTTAGGGTAAGGTTCTGCACCCAGAGGTGCTCGGGCACTGGGACGGGCTCCCCGGGGACGTAGGCACGGCCCGGAGCCTGCTGGAGCTCGAGGAGGATTTGGACACCGCTCCCAGACGCGGGGTCTGGTTTCTGGGGTGGCCCTGCGGACCCGACGACCCTCGGGGGTCCCTTCCAACCCCGGCCCCTCTGATCCCACGAAACGTGCGGATAAAAGGCCCGAGCTCCCCCAGTCGGCATCAGGCAGCCAGCAGCGGCCCCGGAGCCGCGCGCACACCACGGCGGGACCGAGGGTGCTCAGCACCCGGGGCTCCTGCAGAGGGGCCGCGGAGGTGGCCGCGGCTTCTCTTGAGGGTGAATTTTGCACGAGAACGAGTAGCTCCCACGTTACGTAAAGCCTCTCAGCCCCTAAGGGAAAAGAGGCTCCAAATCCCAGGCCAAATCCCGCAGCTCCCGTGTCTTCCTCCCGGGATTCTGCCTTTCCCATCCAGCACGAACGCAAGAATAATTAGGCAGCAGCCCAACGCGCTCTGCCTGCAGTCGCTGCTTTGTCTTCATCACGTCCTGCCTGGGGTCCCCAACCTCTTGCCGCTCCCCACCAGGACGCGTCTTAGGCTTCACCCTTTTTCCACGCACGACTTGAAGGCCAGCGGCTCGGAGATCTACGGCAGCGTCCCCGAAACCACTCTGGATCAGGGCGTTGAAACCCAATTACACACAACCCAAGGCAGGCTTTAGAAAGTGATTTTGGTAACAGCGAGGGCTGGATCTCTTCGGAGATCGTTAGCGGTGAGGTAATATTTGCCAAAATGGACTTAAACTAGCGTGGGTCGTGTTCAATCCTGAACCGAGGACGCAGACAGCAGCCATTTTGGAGTCTTTTTGAGAGGGATTCATCAGCAGGAACATCTACAGACGTTTAAACCCCAAACCCGAATGCAGTCGCCCCCAGCACGGAGCAGGAGAGGGTTTGGGGGCGCGGCTCACCTCCTCCTGAAGCTGATCCGGTCCATCCCAAAGGTTAGAAGCGAGCCGCTGTCGGTGGAAGGGGCAGGGCTGCGTGCAGGAAGGCTTCGGGGAGGAGACGGCCGGAGCTCCCTCACTGCTTTCTCTAGGATCTGGAGGAGTTCTTCCTCCCTCCTGCCCGCACCAACTTTATAACGTGAGCAAAGGACGGGAAATCCGCTGGAACAACCACGTTTAAATGGTTCGTCTGCCCCAAGGCCCAGGTTTTCGGGATGCCAGTCGTTCCTCCGTCGACGATCCCGGCCTTTAGCAGCCGAGATCCCCTCGGAGGGATCGAGCGTAAGCGGGGGGAGACGTCTCAGAAACGCACAACCGGCATTTCTTTAGGGGATCACGAGCACAAACTCCCCGCTTCTCTGATCTTCAGCGGGCAGGCGCTGCTCCTGTCCCTGCCGGACGAACCGCGGGCTTTTCCGGACGTGAAGCCACACGGGACTCGGCTGAGCCGTGCGGATTTACGAGAGCGACCTTTCGGAGTAAAACGCCGCCGCGCAATTCTCAGCGACTTACCGTCGGATGCTGCGGTGCAGCACGTTCTCTGACGGATTGCCAAGACGTTTCTTCTCTTAAAGCAGTTCTGAAGTCTCCTGGAAAGACTTTTTTTTTTTTTTCCCCCTAAAGGGAGTGAAGGCGAAGTCCAGAGCGCTTTGTGCCTGCACACGTTAGAAAAATCCAGCAATTCGGGCCTCCCTCTGCAAAAAAAAACACGGCTTCTCCCCGCTGCTTGGGAACAAAACCCTTCCTTTAGGCGACGGAGGACGGGTTGCCGAAGGATTTAAAGGACATCCGTGCGTGATCTGGACCCCCGCGCCCTGCCCGCGGGTAGACAGACAAACATCTGGTCATCTCTCCTGTTCCCTGTCGGGCTTTTCAGGCTGGAAAACCATTTATTTAAACGTAAAGGCCCTTACTAGGAGGACTGCGTCCAAGATAAGACCAGATTACGAGGGAAGGAGAAACAGCACAGCTCCCCGGCCGAGCCAGGGCTCCCGTTAAAAACCCAAACGCCAGCCCAAATGCTCGCCGGGGGGCTATTTGCCACTTCAAAGCCTCTTTTTCCTACAGACCCCTCGTTGTTTTAAAAAGATCCGGCACCCGACAGCCCACGAAGCAGCTGGGGCAACTGAAACCTGCCGCGTGCTCCTGTGAGCACGCTAAATAACACGTTTCTTCCCCAAACCCACCTTTTTTCCACATTTCAGGTCAACCTTTCGTTATTGAGACAGCCCCGGGAGCTGGGATGCGGGGCTTCTGAAACGTCTTTTGCTTGGCGTTTGGAAAAAGGCTCTGAGAAGAAGTTTTGAAGAGGCTTGAAACAGCCAAAAAAAACCCTGAAGGATGCCTGAGCTTTACGGCCCTTTTCCGTAGGAGCCGTTTCTTCTAGGAAGAATTTTAACGTTCTGAACCAGACGCATCCCCAAAGGTACCTCAATTCTTTCTCCGCCGTCTCCACGAGGAGATCAGGCTCCTGACGTGGTTCAAGCACAGCTCAATTAGTTGCCTAACGCCGCCTAAAATAGAGGTGCGGATCTCCGCTCCCGCTCTCCGTCCCCTCGAACCGCGATTTAACGCCGGCGGACGCTCAGCGTTAAGGCTCACTCGTTAAGGCTGAAGCGCGCACGCATCTTTGCTCAAAAAAGCACGATTTCCAAAATTTCCTCGTCCGTTTCCATGGCCAGGCCACGCCGGGTGGTGCAAAATCAGGCGCGACGAGCTGCCCAAGGAGGCGAAAGCAAACGGGGAGTGCCAAAGAGCAGTGCAAATCTCACAAGCGACATGGAAAAGAAAGAGCAAGGATAGCACGATAACCGCTTTGAAATCACCCACGTTGTTAGTCCCTTTCTTCCCGTATTTAGCTCGTGTTTCTCAATGAATATAAACCGATACGGCTCCTAGAAGCTAATTCATATCGAGCTCTCCTCCACGTTTGCTCTTCCCTATCGTTTTTCATGGCAATTCAAATTATCCTAAGAATATAATGGAAGAGCACGAGCAGGTCGAGAAACACCATCAGCGAGAGAACGAGAGGAGCGCAGCATGGGGGAACGTTCTGCTTTTGAAGAGAAAATCAGCCTCCCCGCCTCCCAGACACAGCTCCGGCGGTGAAAACTGGCTTGGTGTTGGGAAACGCCAAGAGCTCGGTGTTGGGAAAACGCCTCGATGCGTTGTCGCTCCCGCTGAACGGCCACGCTTTCTGTAATCCCTGCCTGAGAAGCGCAGTTTGTAATGACCGTCAGCTTCTTTCCGGCACGAAAACTGCTTTCAGGGCACAAAAAGAAGACGTGGCGCGGCGTCAGGGTTAACTCCTTTCTCCTAACGCTCCACGGCTGTTGGGAAGTGGTTTCTTAGGGTTATCAAATGCCCCGTAACCAAGTCAATCCCATAACCTGTCCCGCCAGGGGCAACAAGAAATATCCCAGCGTGATACACATCCAAGTCTTTGTAAATATTCATCTGAGAGACGAACTTCTTAGTATCCGTTAGCCGCTCCTCGGCCAACACAGCCTGTTTTCTTACCATACGGAGTTCAGAACCCAATAAAAAGGAAATGAGCAACTCAAAAATGTGAAGAGTAGACAGGGAGAAAGGCGAAGCTTTCAGATAAGATGCGTAAGACGGCGCAGGAATACAGAGCAAGCGCTCAGGATAATACCCAGGAAAGCCCTTTTCGATCTGGTATCGTGGCTAGAGACAGAGTGAATGAGGAAAAAGAAATAAATAGAAGAAAAATAATGCCTTCGGGGAGGCATCAAGCCTTTTTACTCGAAGACTTAAAGCAGGAAAGCTGGCAGCTCTGGAAACACAACCGCCTGCACTGGAGGTTTGAGAAGAGAAGGAGAGCTATGGGGAGAAGGACTGGGTGGGCTGGGAGGAGGTGGGAAAGCTGGCGGAGGAGGCTGACGGCATCAAAGCTTGGTCCCTTCCCTACCCGTGGGGCGCACACCGCCTCCTCACGCTGAGCGAGGAGCGAGGAGGTCTGGGTGGCGGCGGCAGAAGCAGGTCACGATCCCACGGGGATCAAGAACCGCGCAGAGCCAGGCCCCTTCTCGTCAAGACGCAGCTTCCTTCAGCTATCCAGTGCGGAGCAAACCCAGTCTTCGTGCCGAAGTTTGCCTTCAGATGCCGTACACCCCGGCCGCAGCTGCTGACAGCCCTCCTGTTTCCCTTTATACGGAAAAATAATAAGGATCAGCCTCAGGGGGAAATAAGCCACACGCAGTTGAAGTGTTTCCCTCGTTAAAACGTCCGCCTTCAACTCACTCGGCACGCGTCCTTCCCCAGGGCGCTTCGCACCTCTACACCGTGGAGGTTAGCCCAAAAATGAGTCTGAAAATGAGAGCGGGTTCAGGTCTCAGGGTCAGCACGGGCTGCCTACAGTCCCTCCGGCTTCCCTTTGGCTTCGCAGCTCCTGTCTCCGTCCACCACACGCCGCCGTCCGATAGCCGCAATCCCCCCACACCCGCAGCACGCAAATCGGGGTAACTGCGTTCAGTCCAAGAGCAAAGAAGTTGGGGGAAAAAAAAAATAAAAGCAGGGAAGAGACATTTCATCTCACGGCGCGGCGATAAAAAGGCTGCGGATTTCAATTCCCAGGAGCCTACAATTCTTCTGACAACAGGCAGGTTTCCTTTTATTTATTTCTCGGGGCCTGTTATTACCGTGCTGCTCATTATTTGTATCCAACTGCACGCCAGCCTCGCTTTTGATCACCTCCTCGCTGTCGAGGGAAACCTGCTGCCTCGATGCTGACGCACCCCCTGCCCCTAAATGCAGCGTTCCCGGTAAAATGGGTTTTCGAGGGGTGAAACCAAAACATTTTGCTCGATTTTGGTTTACTTCAGAGCGGCGGTACGTAAAAGCGGTGCCTGTACGCAGCCAGTTTGTTCGAACACGCATGTTACACGGTCAAGTTGCGGTTATAAAGTGTGTTTGCAGGCGTATCAAACGGCGTCGTTGCTCGTTTCCAAGCGTCGCGGCGCTTCCCAGGCAACACCTCTCAGCTTTTCTGGGTTTTATCCAAGTGGGAAGTGAGGTACGGGGGGGACAGGACGACCTGCCCGGGTCACACAGCGAGCGCCCCGCATCCCGCTTCAGCTCAGGTCACCGGGAGCCGGATCCTTTATACCGATTTAAACTCCACCCGTGGTTAGGTTTTGCTTTCAGGAGGAGGTCAAGTTGATTTGTAGGAGCCTACAGGACCAGGGCAGCACGAAATACCACAGCTTCTTGCTGCTGCAGGCATGCGGATCCCACCTTTCCACGGCTCGCGGCTCCAGCAGCGAGGGCTCGGGCGAAGCCTCCAGACGAAACCACATCCGATCGGAGACCGGAGCAGGAACCGGTGGATTTCCACAGTGCTGGCAGCCAGGGATCAAAGACTGGAAGTGAGGAATCTGCAGAGGGCTCTGAAGGAACAGTGGGCTTTGGTTACCTGAAACAAGCCCCGGAAATTAAGGGCTGGCTCCACTGACGTTCTGGGGAGTTTCACCTTCGGTTCCAGCAGGAGAAACTTAACTCAGCTCTTCAATTAGTTGTATCTGAACGCAAAATTGCGTTAAAAATTTACTCGAGAGCGTTTGGAAATCCAAACGGACTCGAATTTGCCTCAGCCGTGGTTAGATTACCGTGGGTTCTCCGGCACGTGTTCTCATCACCTACCTCCACCTACAGATTAAGAAAAATAATTAAAAAAGCTACTGAAGTCCCTAGAAACCTGTAAGTGGTGAAGACTGAGCAACACCATTGGCAGAAACGAGTGCCCAAAGCCTGCCTTCTACACAAAGAGGGGTTTGAGCGCCTCCCGTGGAGCAGCAGCTTGCTCCTAGCCAGGTTTGCTCCATTTTCCTTGCCTGCAGCAGGCTCTCCAAGGGGAGCTTGGCTCAGCGGTTTGCCAGCTCCAGCCGAAACCGAGAGCTGCCCTTTTACTTCAGTCAACACCAGGCTCCCCAGAACATCCAGGTTCTCCCAGCGCTGTCTTTTAAAACCTTACTCCTTTGTCTCAGCTCTCCTTTCATCACGCCAATTCATTTTTCTCGCAAAACGCCGTGCCAGCAGGAATCCCTCGCACGGATTTCGTATGATTACTATTATGCTTTCATTACACTTCTTACGTGCTTTAGCAAGGGGGTATTTTATAAATCATGTAGATTTTCCAATCAGCTGCCTTTGAATGCTATCACCCAAGCCTTTTTCTCCGTGGGAAACTATTCTAATACCTGTTATAATGAGCAGAATGAGACCGTCCAAGGTTTTCCTCGAGGTCTGAAATGTCTCGAGGTAACAAATTGCCCTTTAGCCATCAGAACGGATCCCGCTCTTACCGCTAAAACCGGCGAGAGGCTTTCAAACGCTAATTGTATTCCGTCCGTGGGACCGAATCGTGCCAAAATACAGCAGGACTGCGAGGCTAGACGCTGCGGCATATTAAAAATAAAGCTGGGCTAACGCAGACCACGGCTAATAACCCCACGTGAGCTCCCACGCTCTCGAGATCCCACTGAGGTATTTCTAACCCCATTTGAAAGACCAAGGGGCACGGAGCAAAGTAACACCAGCAAGAAACACCACCTGGACATCACCTGGACAGCTACGGATGCCGTGTCCACCTGAGAACCAGCTCACCAGCTCCCAGAAGATCTCACCTGCAACCCTTGGCAGCGTGGCACTGAGATGGTGAAAGGAAGGAGTTTCGAGAGTGAGGAGGTCCCCAAGGCGTGGACCCGCGCCAGACGTCACCCCGCCGTGGAATACCTGCGTACGCCAAGGAAAAGGTAAGACCTGGTGCCGTCCTAACAGATTTTCTCCAGGACTCGCTCACTCCACGGAGAACCAACGGCCTTTCGAGCTTTCCACAAATCCAGGCGAGGTGTTTAATGCTACGTTCATCCATTTGCACACACTCAAATGAAGCTGAACGAAGCAAACGAGGCCAACCTCGGGAATCACATCCCAGGGTTTTGTGCACCAACCTGGACAGCTGGAGATAATCTTCACTCTCGGGTGCTGTCCGCGTAGCAGTAAATTCACAGAGACGCCTAAATTCAAGATTATTTCAGACTCTCGTGTGCTTCTAATGCGGTTTATTAAAGGTGTAAGAACTATTAGAACACGATCCATCAGCTTACGCATTGCTTATTGCTTTACAGCGTGGAGTTTAGCCAAGGCCGACGCACTTTAAAGGTATCTTTGCAGTCACACTTCCCTTCGTTTTAATTCATGCCACTTTTAAATAAACATGCCAGATTCTTAGTTGCCGTATTTCACCTCTTTGTCCCGTCATTAGGCAAGAGAAAGCAGAATGGGAAAAAGATTACGGAGAGCGGGCTGACCAAGTCAAGGGAAGGCGAGCACGGCAGGGACTATTTTTATACGAAATAGGAGCACGATAGAGGTGGGATTACGTGACCTGGCCGCTTGCTGTAACAGAGAGCTGGGCTTTAAGTTGTTCTCCCCCTCACCAAGCTGCCGAGCTACAGGAAAAGTCACGCGTGCAGAGCAAATCTGGCTCTGCTCTCCTGTGGCAACGAGGAAAGGGTGATGCCGCAAGAGAAACCGCCGGGATTTTCACAGGTTTTCACATTTTTCTCCGCCAGGTCCCTTCGCGCTTCTCACGAGGGAGTACTGATTCTGCTGATCAACACGAATATCTACCCGGCTGACGTTTACGAAGCAAAACGTTACCTCCCCGAGAGGAGGAAACCACCAGGATGCACTTCTAAAGCACGGTGATAAAGCAGTTTACAGCCCACCGTGCTAACGGCCCGCTCAGCTGGCCAAGCGCAGCACCGCGCTTACAAATCCTCCGTTTCGGTGACATTTCAGACCGCAGTTGGCAAAGAAGCGAGCGTTAAAACCGCAGCCCTCACCGCTTCGTCACCTTTAACTCCGGCGTTTCGGGACAGGCGCGAGTCGCAGCGACGGCGAAAGGCGGCAGCGGGGGAACGGTGGATGAGGCTTTTCGCCCCGCGAAGCCATCCCGGTGGCAGGACCCCGTCGATTTTTGACACGAGAGCGTCGAGAGTTCAGCAACCTTCTTTCCAGGAAACGAGCGCGCCAATTAAACGAAATAGCATCACAGCGGAGCCGTAATTTGTAATTTTAGGAGCCGCGCAGGGGAAAAGACGCGGTAGGTCAGGGAACAATGGAAGGGCCCTGCCTCGGTCACCTCCAGTTCATTCGTCACCTCCGTAATGAGCAGCACAGAGCCGGAGAAGGGGAAGGAGAAGAAAAAAGCTGCTTTGGAAGGTACAACTTTTTAAATTCCTAACGAGGAAGGAGCAGCACGGGTCCAAATCCGCGCTATCACAAGACCGGCTCGCAAGGGGAGACCTCAGAGAGACCCAGCCCCTGGCTTAAGGAGGGAGAAGACAGGATGTGCTGCCAAAAAACCGGGGTGGCATTGATGTGCGGTGCTTTGAGCCCCCTTTTCATCCATTAATTCTCACCCCTGCGCTTCTCCCACCGCTAATAGAGCTTTAGCCCAAACCCGTGCGACTTCAGGTCGCAGCCCCCAAAGCGAAACTATCGGGAGATTCATTTGAATATTGTTTTAACAACCTAATTTCTGCTGCCTTTAACGTCAGGCGTGCCCCGAGCCGCCGGCCTTTCGACCTTCCCTTCCCGAGAGATGAAGAGAGGGTTTCTTTTCCTGCGGTTTCAGAGCTACGCAGCCCTCTCCCGTTTCTGAAGCCTTGCCCGGAGCAGCTCACCTTCCAGCGAAACACGGCCTCCTCGCTGCATTGCTTATAAAACTTGGGCAGTTGTTATCTTGTGAAGCGCTTTGTGACATTTAAAAGCAAGAGGGCAGGAAAGGAAGGTCCGCGTCGGGCAGAGCAGCTTCAGCCCTGCTCCCGCAGGCACGGGACCAAGTTTATTCCCTCGGTCAACAAACAAATCAAACCCGACGATGACGACAGGTAAAAATATTCATCAGTTCGATGCCAAACCCTCTGCAAAAGCTCTGGGGAGAGCCCTTTGGCGCTGGGCACCTCTGCACAAGCTGCTTTGTCACTGCGGTTAAATTTATTTGAGTCTGAAAGGCTTACCTACAACAGCCTCGTCCGATGAGTCCGCAGAGAAGGTTTTCAGCCTGGGATAGTTTCTTCCTCCTGTTGCCTTTGGTGGGGTAACTGACCGCGGCTTTTTGAGTCAGTCCGCGCAAACCGCGCTGGAACACGTGCGGAGACCGGGCTGGGGCCACGGCAGCACCTGCAGGGGGTACAAAAGAGGTTTTAGAGGGGGCAGGAAGGTGGGATCCCATCAAACCCACTCCCATGCTCCAGTTTACATTGCAGAGTGATGTCAGGGCACGCAGACGAGGTTCCTGTTACATTTGGTTCATACTTGTCTCATATTTCACATTCAATATTCATTCAGTATTTCATGTTAGGCTCGTATTTGAATTGCAGCCCTGCTGTCGCCGTTTGCTCTGCGCCTTGTGCTCTTTGTGCTTACCCAAGCAGGTTTAAATGGCCGAAGTTAGCAAGAACGCTGAAATTCTGCGTTGCGATGAAAGCTGCGTGCGGCCCGGCAGCACGCGAGGGGCCTTCGGCCCTTGCTCGTGCGTAATTCCTAGGTTCAGAGGCCCGCCATGTAAAACACCCGGTGAGGAGATTGGGAAATTGCATAATCCACGAGCAAAAAGCCATTAAAACGGGTGAGCAGGTTGTGGTTTCGTACCATCAGCTCCCGGCCTTTCCTTACGAAGCCGGGCAGAAAGAAGAGCGAAAAAGTCGTCGCCCCTCAGGGCTTCTTTTCCCCTTTGCTGAGGCTTCTGGCGCTAAAAGGCGGGGAAAAGAAATCGTTCGGGCTCTTCCAGGGATGCCAACCACCCGCTCGCATCGTGAACTCGGTGATTCGGCCAGAAATAACGTGCTGAGAGAAAGGGGAAGAAGAAGAGGGAAGTGGCGCCAGAGCCGCTCTCGGTTCGGCCGAGCGACGCAGGAAGCAGGCGGAAGGCAAAGCAGGCACGGGGAATACATTTGCCCCCGATCTTCCGAAAGTTCGGGACCCTACAAAAACACCCCGAGGACATTTGTCCCGCAAGTACCTTAAAAAATGCATCTAGACCCTTGTTAAGGGTAAGCGCTGTACTATCAGGGGCTACGGAACTGGTTTCTGAGCTGCTGACCCAACTCGAGCATTTAAGCCGAAATAAAGGATTTGTCTCGAATGCAACCACCCTGACGGGTACTGGCGGGGACAGCTTCTCTTTCCCCACGCGGCTCATTCGGGCTGAGCGGCAGGCACCTCGTTTTCCTCGCCTTCCCCGGCTCAGACCATGAAGGATGGGGCTGTCAAAACCTCCCGCGTCCGCTCCTCCCCGCGTGACGGCGGCGGTAACGTACCCGTGTATTTACGTTACCGGCGGCGTGCTGACGCTGGGGAAGGAGGGCGGGTGAAGAAGAGCAGGAAAACGTCTGGAGCGAAGCATTTCAGCCTCCCGGAACCAGAGGCGGCTGCATCAAACAAACCCTAAAAGGTCGGTGGAAACCTCAGGCTGAAATAACCATCGCGCCCTGCCTGGGCTTGTGTAAGATCCTTCACCTGGGTGAGCACTGCAAGCTTTTTACTCCTCCCTAATACTTCGGCCCGTGAAAAAAGGGTTAAAAAAATACCCCAAGCCTTACTCAGCACCTAGAGTTTCTTGAACAAACGCCGCTGGAGCGATGCCGTCACCTGGTTCCCATGCTGGGGACCAAATACTTCGTGCTGAGGACCTGAGAAAAAATACCTTTTAGGGGTATCATATTTATATATATAAATAATTATATGTGTATATAAATATATATGTATATAAATATATATGTATATAAATATAAATATATACATAGAGGACATCAAAGGACAAATAATTACTCCCCGCTCTAACGAAATTCAAATTGTTCCATCAACATAATTTAATTCTGAGCCGCACAACATCGTTCAGACAACTGCTCGGGTCGGGATTTAAAGCCTGCGAGTGATGGAGAACCCGTCATACCCGGAGGTAAATTACCCCAGCAGTTAATTGCATGCATTGTTAAAACCTTGCACGTTTATTTATTTTTTTTTCTCCTCGATTCATCTCGCTTTGCCTGCCGGTCCGTGACTCTTGACCCTTCAGCCCTACGTACTTGTCTGAGCCGACGAAGACTGATGTCTGCCTTCCAGCACAGATGTACGCCAAAGCCAAGCAGGAAACAAAACTGGCAGAATAAGGCAAAAGCTGCTTTTTTTTTGCCAAAAACATTCAAATAAACAGCATCAAACTGTCCGGTAGTGTTTTGGTGTGGTTTATTCCTTTCTATCTGACGTTCAGGAATCAGTCTGTCTTTCTGCATGATTCAACGTCTTTACTGGAGCCGGGAGCTCCTCCATTTTATTTTTTTTCAGAAAAACCCGCTTTTTAAAATCCTGTCACCAACTTGGGAGGAAGCTTGGGCTGATTTCCCTGCCTCTGGTCATGCTAATCCGTGTCTGGCTGTATTGCTAATTCATCAGAGCCAGAGATGGCTCTGCCCGGAGGGTCACAGATCTCCTCCTAAGCACGGATTTGTTTCTTTTGCCTTGGGTGCAGAACAGATTGCACCGAAGGGCACCCGTTCCCAAACATTTCCCAGAACAGGAATTTACCAGCTTCCTTAGAGGTGCGTTTAACTTTCCCTCGTATCCTCAACGCGCACTCATTTTTTTTTTTTTGGAACAAAGTGGGAACGTTTCCAACGAGTCTGCAAAACATATGCTTGTTTGCCCGGTAGTATTACCCTGCCCACTTGGATCCTGGAAATGAGAAAAAGCTTTTGTCTAAAACGGGAAAAAGAAACAAACTCCCTTCTGTCGGTACGGGGAGGTTTGTCGTGGGTGGCTGGCGTACGGTTTTGTTTGAAGCCCCTAGTTAAAAATATTGGCAACGCCACTTTTGTGCTGTATGGATCCCGGTAATGAGATATTTTAGAAATAAGGAGAAAGGAAGGGATTTGCTTCGAAAAATTATAGGTATCAGAGCCGCGAGGACTTTTATCAGCTGCCAGGAAGAAAACAGGCGTAGGTTCAGTTTTGGAGCCCCTCCAAATTTACCGTTTGGCCCTTCGAGCGTTCTGTTGCTTTTTAGGACGCTCCATTGTGCTGTTTGTAAGACAAATACGGGGAGCCCTGTGATAGCGTATGGTGTGTAGGAGAGAGTAAATGGCTGCGTAACGCTTCCTGGTGAGGTTTCTGTACTAATTACCGCTTTTTTTTTTTTTTTCCCTCTTTTCTCCAACTGTTTTGTTCCAGGATAATGAAAATTTTCCCCTTGCAAAAGTTTGCGTGACGGTTTCTTTTCAAACAACGCTGGGAAATATCTATTTTAGAGCTGTAATTATCCAGACCCGATGAGTGCAAAAAAAAAAAAGAGGTTTGGTTTCACTTCTCTGCGCTTCCAACTTTCAGCACTCCAGGTGGAAAGTACTGTTGTGTAATCTACTCTTCAAAATTAAGAAAAAAAAGAAGGTAGAGTTGCCAGTAGCAAAACTACCTTCGACAAATATAGTTAGAACAAGTGTCTGGCAGTGTACGCAAGCTGTTACCACGATCAGACCTTGAAGGGTTTGCGATTATGCTTGAACGATGGGAAACCACCAGGAGAGCTGGGAAGAGAGCTTTGATCACCTTGTTCGAGGCTGTCGCCGGCTCACCAATATTTCTGCACGTCCTGTAAGTGAATTCTTGACGTAATAACGCGCCCTCGGCCAGCCGCTTGCTTTCGCTTCAGCTGGTGAGAATAGTTAGCGTTTTCTTCGTCTGCCTAAGGAAACCAGCAAATGAAGCAGAACTGGGTCTGGATTTGGGTTCGTCCGAATCACAGGAACACAAGGTCGGGAAGGACCCACAAGATCAGCTAGCCCAACCGTCCTAGCACCAATACTACCCACTGAGCTACTAAACCGTATCTCGTAGCACCTTGCCCAGGCACTTCTTGAACACCCCCAGGGACGGTGACCCCACCGCCTCCCTGGGCAACCCATCCCAATGTCTGACTGCTCCTTCTGAGAAGAAATGTCTCCTCATTTCCAACCTGAACCTCCCCTGGCACAACTTGAGGCCATTCCCTCTGGTCCTATCGCTAGTTATGGGTGAGAAGAGGCCGACCCCCAGCTCCCCACACCTTCCTCTCAGGCAGTTGCAGAGAGCAATAAGGTCTCCCCTGAGCCTTTTCTTCCCCAGACCAAACCCCCCCAGCTCCCTCAGCCGCCCCTCACAGGACCTGTGCCCCAGACCCCTCACCAGCTTTGTTGCTCCTCTCCCGGCAGCAGCAGGCTCAGGCACTCCCTGCGGCAGGAGACCTACACAGCCACGGATCTGGACAGATCTTTGGGTCGCCGCAGCCTTTTTGTTGGAAGGCCACGGCAAAAACGGCGGTCACGGAGACTGCCAGCACACAGGACGGACTCCCACGCCGGACCCCCCCCCCCCCTTCCCCTGCCTGGCGGGCAGCGAGGAGCCGCCGCCATTTCGGGGCCTTCTCCTGCGCCGAGGCCCCGGCACCGCCCGCCCCCCGTCAGCCTCTCGGGGCCCGGCCCCGCCGCTCCCCGGGCCGCCCCCTGTTCCTGCGCCCTGCCCTGGTTCCAGCAGCTTTTAAGCAGTGCCCTTTTGTTCCCCGTGACCCTAGAGGCTCCACACCTTCACGTGTAGCACTGGCTGTGCCTTCCGTACCCTAGCACGTTCGTCTTTTAACCCGGTAACCGATAAACGGTGCCTCAGTCCCCTCATGGCACCCAGGGGCTCCAAGGCGAACGCCTCACAAAGGCGGCTGCTTTTAGCAAGAAGTTCAATTCAACTGTTTGAGAGATGACTGTTCCCGTTTATTAGCTAACCCCACCCACTCCGAGTTTGTTCAGAGATATTTGCAAATAGCTTTACGTCCTCGGCAAACACCACGTAATTTCAGGCCAATCTCTCTTCCGCTGTCTGTTCTGTTCTTCCAGCACATGCTAAAGAAGGAAAGGTTAATACCAGAGGTTAGTGCAAACTAAATAGAAAATAGGTTGAGTAACACTTTAACATATTGAATCTAGTAGAAGACATCACAGTAACTTGGGCGCGTTAACTACTCTAGGAGTAACACCCCCAGACACCAAGCTAGGTGATAATTTCTCTGCCTTATTCTAGTCTCTGACACTGCAAACCAAGCAGTCACTGCCCTGGGACGGAGTTTTTGCTCTCTTTGCCCTACCAATCTTGTCAAAGTGATGTGGCGAGACATAAATGTACCCTCCTCTATACCAGCAGGACAAATAAATTCCTGCGTCGCTCCCACTGACTGGAGCGCTCCGCTACCACAGCCCCTCGCAGGGGCTGAGATGCCGCGGCTCCAGGAGAAGACAGATGAGCATGGACATGGGTGAGGAGAAGAAAGCCAAATGGTCACACTAACCAGGGCCTCTGCCACAGGGAGAGCCAGCTCTTTCTGCTTCACACAGCGCTTAACACGGATAACGTCCCTACAGACGGTGAATTGCTCAGACCTTACAGCAGCAGGGACTGCGTTAGCAGCTTCACGGGAAAAAGAAGGGGTTCATTTGGCTTTACACAGCACCTGATGCTACGATGGTCAGACAGAGAGGACGGTTTGCAACCTCAGTCCCTGAAGTCTTGGTGGAGAACCGCTCTGCTGCTGCCATCAAAACCAGCAGCTCACAGGTCAGCACAGGACCATCCACCCAGTGCCAAACCACACAAAGAAGCCTTGCGATGCAGCCTGCACGCAGCAAAGAAATCCACGTTTCAAGGGACAAAATGAAACAGGTCATTAAAGTGTTTCTCTTCGATCCTGACACAAAGGAGCAGTCGGTATGTTGCACAGTCTCGAGCAACTCAAGGGAAAAAGCAAGAGCCCCTGCTCCAAATGCTGCTGCAGCAGCAGCAGAGGACAAGCCCTTCAAAAGGATTTGCCCATCCAGCCCGCGTGCTGTTGACTGCTGCATCACCTGCCTGAAAGCACGTGGGTGAAGAGCTCTAATTCATGGGCTGGAGATGCAACAAACCCCTTTCATTTCAGGATGAATATCATCCCAGGCTGATCTTCCTCTGTGATGTATTCACAGACATAAAACAAACAAAAATAGCTTCAAAATGCCATTATTTCAGAAAGAGGGATTTCTTTTCAACGATCTTTGTTTCATTTTGTTCCCCCCTTTTTTTTTTTTCTCTGATTTTTGTATGCATTAGTATGCATTTTTATATGCACACCTCTACCTGGCAGTGGAGAAGCAAGGATTCCTACCAAAGATGAAAACTTTTTGCTCTTTTGTACCGGAGAACACGAATCCCTGGGCTTGGGAAGCACCTTCACACCCCTGGACTGGAGCCTTGGTGTAGTCTGAACCAGCCCTGCCTTGGCTTGACAGCAGGCACCATTTTCCAAACCATTCCACAATGCTTTCATTAATCTGAGTATTTGCATGTGCATATTTTGGGGGGGCATCTAATGGAACAAATGGTAACTTAAAAACACATTGGAAACTGTTCACTGGCACCTCCTGAATTTCCTAATGAGCCAGGCTTTCCTTTGCTTTTATCCCATATGGGATTCAAAACTGAAGCTCAGCTTTCAATCTTTTATAGGAAGGATGAGAGATTGCATGGGTGGGTGCCCCACAGACCCCTGGAACACTGGTTTCCCTATGCATGCACATGCACGCTCCTGAAATGCTGTGGGCATGCAAGCTAATGCAAATTATTAATTGCCCGTTCCCTGTTTTGCATGCCCACGTCTGGCAGACTAGAGGCCACAGTAAAAGCGTAAAGCAAGAAAGATGAAAGGTGCACGTTGATTACTGCTCAGAAGTGAACAGGCTGCTGATCAGTGGGACCGTAATACCTCATAAAGATGATAATGACTCTTCCCCCCTCCTTTGCCATCCTCATAAACAAGCTCAATTCCATCAGGTTGCACGAAGGGCTCGAAGAACAATGAACAAACGTAATCAAAATGCCAATATGTTCGCATTAAGACTGGAATGAGCAGTGACATACCCGCACTGTCTAATCTCTGTTTCTTCTGCCTTGGGGTAAAGAGAAAGATATATCTCTCTTTTCAAAAAAATAAAAAATGATATATATATAAAAAAATAGAAAAAAGGAGGAAGAGGAGTAAGAGCTTTGATTTATTAATTTGTGGTTTCTTCTTACCAGTGGCCAGACTTGGATGCCCAGGCCAACAGGGAACTAGAGGTGAATATCTCCTGTGTGTTGTTGTGGCCAGCTCACCATGGTCCATATACAGTTTTTTGTATACAGAGAACTTTTTTTTTTTAATGATTTTCCATGGAGAAAGCAATGCATTATTTTGCAAACCGGATTTCAGTGGGAGTTTCTGCTCTCTGTCCTGTTCTAATCACAAGCTGAACCGATCACTGATCTGCTTCTCCTAATGCTCTTTAAGGTGCTCTTGATACCACTGCATTACAGCCAGAAAAAAAAAAAACGCTCCTGCTGCTGGTCCTGACATTCGTTACCCGCTGAACTCACACACTGCCACAGCCCTGCACGTGGAAAATCCTTCCTCGGGCTCTGAGCCGCTCTGAACGCTGGCAAAATGCACTCGAGTCCTCTCTTCCCTCTCTTGCCAAGGCAACTCCTGGAACCTCGTCCTGGGCTCGCCCTCCTAATGCCTCGATAAGCCTTGTTACGCTGCCTTTACACTCTGGTGATGTTGTGAATATCCTTCTTTAAACCCATTGCCCGGCGCTGGACATGATATTTCAAATGAGGTTTTACAAAGGCTTTGTGTAATGAAACCATTCTCTCCCCTGATTTTTAACTAATCCTCTTGCTTATTCGCCATAAGACCTGATTAGCTCCTCTTGCATCTGCCACGCACTTGGATCTTTACCTTCTAATTATCACATGCTTTTTATCCCTAAGTCTCCTTCCTTTGCTGTTTCTGCACATCTGTTACGCAAAGCAAGCTCGCCTTCCCTTCAAGCCGCCTCGCCTTACCCGCGCGTGCACTGCATTTCCCAGGACCGCGTCCCAGATCTAAAAGTCTTCCTAAAAATGTGGTCGCTTGACAGAGTAAAAGTGTTTTAAACATGAACTCATCAACAACGTTTTGTCTTCCCGAGTCTGCAGACAGCCTACAACAATAATTCATTCCCTTCAGCGCCACCTCACTTATCCCAATCATTTGTTGACTTCAAAGCTTAAATATGGTGATTTAAAGGTCACCACTCGTAGCTAGTCACTTAACCATAATTTTAGCAGAATTTATTCTGTTAACGTACTTCTTTTCCAGCTCAAATTGCCTCCCCGGAGGTCAAAAACCCCATCTGTCTCTCCCCTTCCAAAACCTCCAGCTGTGATTTCACAGTGATAAGTTGTCAATACAAACATTTTTGGCATATGGAGAAAGCTGAAGTGTTGGGCACAGTAAAAACGAATATGATTGAGGGCTCTACAGCACTGATTATGTTATCCGGTTGTCTTATTTAGTCCGTACAGAAATATCATGTTTATATCTAAATAAAACTACCCTGCAATTTCCGCGCGTCGCTCCAGCGAGCGGCGGCGTTCGGGGTCACATCGCCGCGGCTCTCAAGGTTTCTGTCCCCATAGCCTGTAGGGTCGGTTCTCCTCACCTTTATACGCCCTGTACCAAAGAGAAGTCTTTTTTGGTTAAATATGCACGTAAATACATATATACCCATTTACAACCCTTATGATGAAAGACAGTGATGATGGAGAGTGCCAAAACTAAACGATTTTGGACTAGAATAAATGAAATTACCTTTGGGAATGGCTCTGGGGATAGCAACTCTGCGTCCTCCCCTGTGCCGCCAGCCAGGAAGGGTGCTGGGTAGCCAAGAGAGGCTTTTTATTTTCCTCAGGCAACTGTAGAAAAAAAAAAAAATCACATTTCTTAAAAAAAAACCAATCTTGTAGTAGTATATTATGAGGGAAAATAGATCACGGATGGTCTCAGCTAGGCTCAGGCTGTTCGTGATTTTTGTTGCAGGAGATTTGGCCCTCTCTCCCTACCAAAATCACGTGTCCCTGCTCTAATTTAATGCAAATATTCTGAAGAAAAAATAAATAAAACATTATTTTAAAGCCACTGGCGGCTGCATGGCACCCGTTTCTGTTCAGATTTACTCATAAAAGAGAAAAAACACGGCAGTGACTTGAGGTCAAAATACAGTTAAGTATCGCAACAGGAGAGGGAAGGAATAAATCCCAAAAGATCGGGTTCGTTTTAGAGGACAAATTTTATTTATATGCTGCAACGATCGCTTACACCGAACTGCAAACCCAGTACTGATGAAAGACCGAGAGGTTGCAGCACTCCCCTAACAAGGCGTGATTTAAGGACAAATTTTTATTTTTCCTAAGGAAACGTGCCATTTTTCGGTGTCCTCGTCGCCCCGCGCTCAGTTAAATCATTTGATTTATTCCCCAAAGCCTTTGTACGTACCCAGCTGCCTTCTCAGATTGGGGCGATCCAAGGCCTTAGGGTCTTCCGTGAGAAGCCTGCAATGTATCTTCCCCCCTGGTGGTGGGCCAGCTCACACCTAGAGGAGGTTTTGCCCTCCCCAAAGGGATTCAGCGCACACGCATCACTCAGATAAATCACAGCTGGCTCGGAGAGCTCCGCTGCTCACAGGTGGGACAGCTCAGAACTGCAGGAGCCGCCCAGATGAAGGCGAGCGGGTGCCCCTTACCTCCAGGAAAACCCAAGAGAAGACAAACAGCCTCCGGGCAGTGAAAGCCACGTAGGCATACGGCACCCCCACAGGAGCATCGCTCGACGAAACGCGGCTATGTGGTCCTGCAGGGTCAGCATTTTAACCGAAAACAGCCTCAGGTACCAGGAGCTGTAAAGGATTCATTCGAGGCTGCACCTGCCCACAACAACAGAAACTGGAAAAGAAATCCCTCTTCCACCTCACGTAGGAGAATTAAGCAAGTCCCTCCTTGTAAGGGGGTCCCCAAAGCTGGATCAGAGGTCTCTGTCAGATCTCTGTGTTGTCTCAGCGTGAATCAAACGTGCAAAATATGCTTCATGTACCACCAGGGAAGGTATTTTTGGAGGAAATAGATCACTTTTCACTAATTCTATTAAAAGCATGCGGAGTCCCATTAGTTGGATCCCAGGGCTTGCCGTAATAATCCTTTGCATGTCTCGCACTCACCGCTGTCACATCCTGGATTCTTTACAAATAGAAGCAAATCCCCCAAAGTTTGCCAAAAGTCTGGCACAGAAGCCCCCCTAAGGGGGGACTTTTACATCTCCGAGTCTGGCAGCGAGTCCTCAGCCTCGAAGCGCAAGGGATCGAGCCTCGCAAATTTTATCCTCCCTAAGCTGGCAGCGTTACTCACGTGAAAAATTCCTCCGTCGAGTCTGTTTTCGATTCCAACGCTGCTTCTGATCTGATTACCTTAAAAACAGAGCGAACAAAACACGTTGAGGGCAGGATTTACTGATGGGGAAACTGGGAGGCTCCAAAATAGCTCATTCCCTGTGCTCTAAGCAGAGACAGGAGACGGGACCTTTGCGTACTGTCAGGATAATACAGTTGCTATCCTTCAAAATCAAAGTCACGGGCTTTTCTCTCTCTATACAGGCAACACATAATACCATCAAAGCCTAAAACAGCGTCAAAAGTATTGCTCTGGGGCTAGTTCATAAGCAACGCGCCACGATAACAAATGAAATATGTGTATAAATATAAAAAAAAAGGAACATTTCCAGAAGATCAAGACTACGGGAATGAAAAGAATACGTATCCTCAACAGAGGGCGGCTGCAATGACAGCTAAAGGACAGCACGAGCTCGAAGTATCGGGAGCGAAGTTTAGGAGGAATTTTATCGCTCTTCTGATTGGTGTCGGGAGAGAATTCGCTTCCGCGCAGACGGTGATGAGACAGGAGGAGGAGGCGTGCTGCAGAGAAGAAGACTTGTGAGAGCAAGGCGTCGGCATGGGAAACTGGGTTTTCGTCCCCGATCTCTGCTCTTGGGACGGGCAGGGAACCAACCTGGACGAGCAAAGCGTCGTGTCTTAGATGTACCCCGAGTTGCTCGTTGACTCCTGGAGCTCCTTTGTGCTCAGCAGTCATGCTGGGAGGAGAAACAGAAACAAACACAGAACTTTTTCACCAGCCCGTTATTTTTTTTTTCAGGAATTTTTAACGACAGGTGCGATCTCTTAGGAAGGCTGCATGCCATACGCAGCGTGCTGAGGCTCTGCCTTCCTTCTGAGGTTGCTTTGCTTGCTTCTCCAGAGAGAAATTGCTAAGACAGCTGCCTCGGGAATATTATTCTGCTTTAATCAGCCTTAGATCTCAAGAGCTAGGAATGTATTGTAATTGTTTTGGAAGAAAATATCCATTTAGCAACTTACAGAGCTATTTTGGCAGAACTCTTATACCTATTTCTCACGTTTTCCCCCACCCTTTTGCTTCCTGCAAGTGAGAAAGTTGCAACCTTGTTTGTGCACAGTCCATCTGCTCCCGTACCTGGAAGTGCCATAATCCTCTTTCTGTGACATCACCGTCATTTCTTCCCTGCCGCCGTCATATCGAAAGCGGGATTATGACTTCAGGTGGGGGGAAATAAGCAGCAGCAGATGGGCCCTTAAGGAACAAAGATCACAAAAGATCCTCTTCTCATGCAAATGTGCCGCCGTACTAAAGAACAACTGGGAAGAAACGAAGAGAATGATACGATTCCAGACCAGCGTAGTCTGGATGACAGCATAACATTTTTCAACCCATCTGTAGGGGTAAAACTGAGTCTGATGAGGACAAAGTCAGGGAAAAAAAATCAAAATTTTTCGAGAGGAGACAGGAGTCTCCTCCTTTTCTATATGAGACAGGAGTACACCGGGGTACGGTAAATATTACTAATCATCAACTGAAGTATTACTCGGAAATTATTTATCCCACAGAGCTAAGGCTGATTCAAGAATGAAGCCCCCTTCCAGCAGCCGTGGCTTTATAGTTCACTTGGAGATAAAGTCTGGACTCCACTACCAGCTTTATGATGCGAGTCCTGGCAGCTCTACATCCTTAGCCATTAAATTATGGTTTGTCACCTTTACAAGCTCAGCAGTCTGCCTACTTAATTCTTCCAACTCAGCTAACCCCAGTCCACTTCAGTGTCATTTTTTTTGCAGCCCGAGGAGCCATTGTGTCTTCATTTTGCTGCTCTCGTTCAAGGGGGGAAAAAAAATAATCCTCTGCATTCGTTTCAGCCGGTCCGGTGACGCATCCGAGCTCACCCTGCTTTCGGCTTCCTCCTGGGTTCTGTGTTCCTCGTACACCAAAAGCAGACACGTTGGCTCCCCTCCGCCGAGCTGTCGCGTATCTCCAGGCTTCTGATCCGCCGCAGTACTGACAAGGTGTTCGCGTTTCTTTTTATACATAAATAAGCGTGCGCTCGTTTATTTTTCCCCGTCTGTGAGGAGCTGCGGCCCGTGTGCTGTCAATCTAAATTAGATCGGTTAAGAACATTTTGTCACGTAAAATAAAGCGATGAAGTGGAGCTGCACGGGGAGGTGGTAATTGTGGATTGTGTCGAGCGACTGTTTTGTATTAGTGGGTGACTTTTCCAGTAATCTTTTACCACCTGCGTATGCCACAGTTGCCTAACACCACTGAAGAAAGAGGGTCGTCTCTGAAGAAAGGAGGAGGACACGTAGGGCAATGGTAACCTGAAATGGCTGTCGGAAGCCCTGGTAATCTCCAGAATGAGAAAACGGCTCAGAAGTGATCTATAGGTATAAATCTCACCCGGGGGGTTCAGTTTCCCTACGTTTTGAAGGTCGTATTCTCAAGACATTGCACAGCGCTGGGTCTTTTTAGGATGCGTTGGGTTTACGTGGCAAGGTTTTGGTGGCGGGAGGGCCTCTGTGAGCAGAGCCCCAGCTCCAAAAGGGACCCACCGGTGGCCAGAGCCGAGCCACGAGCGGTGCTGGGAAAGCAGAGCTAAGAAAGGGGGGAAAAAGAATAAAACTGCTGTGCAACAGCAGCTGGGGGTGAGGAGCGAGACGTGGGAGACCCAGCCCTGCAGCCCCCAAGGTCAAGGTGGAGGAGATGGATGGAGCAGACAACAGGCACGCACTTACCCCGCTGCCCTGAAGCCCAGCTCACAACGTGTTCCCAAGTTTTTTCTGGTCTTCTGAGCCAGGACAAACGAACGTGAAGCTTAAAATCTGTCGCAAATCAGAACTGGCGCGCCCCAGACAGGTTTTACAGCGAGCCAGGGAGGAGAGGAAAAAAAAACGTCTTGTATTCTGCAGAAACACTGAAATGTTTTCCTAGAGCAGAAGGGAACTGTTGAAGAATTAGTTGTCCTTTTGGAGCTCACCAAAAATACAGTAAGGCTTTTCTCACTCAGTCTAAAAATAAAAAATAAAAATACCTTTTAGCTCAATGAATTTTCAGCGAGGAGGAGAACGTTCAAACAGATTCCTATGCAGGCAAAAACATTCAGTTAGGAATTTCCCTTCTTGATAATGCTACACCCCAAGTATTGACAATATATTTTGTCCCAGAGTGAGCGGATAGAAACAAAGACATTTGCAGAGTGAGGTGTTTCTTTAAAAGCGAGCTGTCTTTGTTATGCTGTGTGTCCTCTGCACGAAATAACACCAATTCTTCCATCAGCTGAAAAGGGATTAGTGCTCTACCCAAGCAGCCTTCAAAGAGGATCTGTACACTTTGGTTAGACTCACAGATTTTCCTTAAAGGGCTGTTAAATTGTCTAGCATGACCTCTATATTACACACGCCATAGGATTTCAGGCTACCACCGTAATAAGCTCCGTAATTCCGCTTTGAACCAGATGTTCCAAGCAAGCATCGCGACCTCACGGACCAAAACACCACAGCCTGAGTGAGCCAGTATCGTTATGAAGGTTTTGTCGTGTTTTTTTTTTTTCCTTGATCAGTACAATGAAATAAAGGAGTTTTCAATAATGTTTCTGTATATTCTGGGAATACACGCGAGAGACACTTTCATATTACGAGCTCTTCAATATTTATGAGCTGCAATACGTACCCAGTTAAGAATAGCAGGGGCCAAAAAAAAAAAAAAAGATAGCCACCAAACGATGCCAAGGTTTTGCTTTGCTATAAAGCGCTGCCTTCTGACAGCGAAAGAAGGAGGCAGTGAAAGAAGTTGGCATCGCAGGACACAAAGCCAGCCTTGCGGCAGCAGTTAACCTGGCGTGTCAGACCGCAAACGGGGGCTTCTTTGTAGACTTCATTACATTCTTCCCCTTCGTTTGTGCAGCTGACCTGGAAAATGACCGCGGCCTTTTGATGCCTCGTTTCCGACGTGCGGCTTTTCCGATAGGTAGGCGTTACAAATACACGTTTATTCAAGGCCCGCGTTCAGCGATCCAGGAAAAGAGCTGGGTTCTGTAGAAGCACACGTGGGAGTATCGTTAACTTCTCTCCTTCTGACAAGAAGCGATTTTGACGCGGAATATCCGCAATGTGTATTTTTCCATAATTTTGGATTTTGACACGGAAAATCTGCAATATGTAAGAGAAACTGCAGAAAATGACTTCTCCTGGGTGAATCCAGGTACTGGGTTTTTTTAAAAAACCCTTCCACGCTACACCCTGGAGTCTGTTTTTATCAGGTGGTTTGGGTTCAAGCCCCACGCTAGGGATCTGAAGGGCTCACCACGGGTTAGGAGCTTGGTTCCTGTGGCATGGCACCGGTTCCTGGGTCACCGGTACCACTCAGGTCACCGCTGGCTGGATCCGCTGGGGTTCAGGAGGCAACACGGGCACCGGTCCTTTTCCTCACCCACCTGTAAGGCCGGCAGCCAGCTGGAAAAAGGTGGAAAAGTCTCTATTTGCCACACAGCGGGTGTCAGTGGAGCATTTAGGACCTGCTCCTGGTGTTCAGCATCCCTCCCTTTTGCAGGAAACGAACCGCCCCCGCTGCAGCTGTCGGACCGGAGACCGGAGATGGGAGAGGAGATGTAGAGGGGAGATGGCAACAGCACGCAGCGAGCGCATTTGTCACAGTCTCGACGCTGCCGCCGTGCAGAGACTGCTCTTTAACACAAAGGGTCTTTGTGCTTGGGGAAGGGCGATGCCCGTTTCTTCCCTCCTGCCCAGATGTCAGAGGAGCTGTCAGAGTTTCAGAAGGGGGAAGCCCCGGCGAGGTCAGCGATCTTCCCCAGTATGCCCTGGATAACTTCCAATTCCCTTTACTCCAAGAACATGTGAAAAAAAACAGGGAGAACGTGATCGACTGCAAAGGTTTACGTCCTCAGCTCTTCCCTGCAGCCCGATGCTGCTGCCTCTGCTCGTGTCAGCATCCCCTCACCTTGCAAAGCTCGGGCTTGCACAGGAACTTGCTGCTCCGGGTGTCCCAGGAGAGCTGACAGTCTGAGGGATTGCCCCCAGTCCCACTTTTCCCAGCGAAGAAACTCGACAAAGAGTCTGTGAAATGGAGATTCTTCAAACTTGTGTAAAGCAACGCTTGGTTTAAATCTCCCCCCTCTTCTTTAGGTCATCAGTAGGATTAACAAAGCAAAGTCCGGTCTTCTGAAGGCTGAAGACTTCAAAATTTGGATGTTTATAAACAATTCTGTGTTGGTTTTTTTTTTCTTTTCAGAGTAAGTTAAGTTGCAGAGAGAAAGGGAAAGGCTATCCCTGGAGAGCACATCTATACCGACAGAGCCAGTGACTATTCAAAAAAGTACTGGAATAGAGCAAAAATCGCAAAGTTACAAATATGAAATGCAAAATAACCCACAAAGAAACACTTCTAGGGAACAAGGTAATACTTAGAACGTACAGAGAAGGACAAGCCAAAAAAAATCATCATCTGTCAGTTATTCATCAACGTTAATTGAATTCACTGATGTTTCTCCTACGCAGTCTTTAGCCCTGCGAGCAGAAAGGTCAGAGAGGCTGGAGGTCATCTCTTGACACATGGAAAAAAAAAAAAATCTATTGCATTGTGGTTTCCTTCTTCCAAGCAAACTACTAGGAGCCTGAGTCACCTCTGAATGATTATTTAATTCTCCTAAAGATTTACTAGTCAGCAGGCACTAATGGGCCCGATTTTTATGGATGAGCTACGAGCGCGGCAGCAACGAGGAGGTGCAGAAAAGGAGGAATGAGATTAAAAAAAGATGACTTGTAAAAAGAAAACAACTCATAGCAACAGCCCATAATCCCATTTAACTCCCACCTTGGATGTAGTGCCGTTTCTGCAGCATATTCCTCTTAGGCAGATAAAATTTGCTGTGCAAATACAAGCTATTTAACCTGGATGTAGACTGCTGGGCAGGTGCTTCATTTCTACACTGGGAATGACTGTATTTCGGGCTCTGAATGTTAAAGAAAGGTAAATAGATTCTGATCTTAATTACTGTAGCTAATTTGGCTCCATTGACATCAGTGAAAAGACTTTTTGCCCTGATAAAGTCAATTTGAACAGCCCAGAATAGCACCAACGTCAACATTTCCTTTCCATCACGTTAAGGGATGTGTTGTGGCCTGGGACGAGCAAGGAGTGGCTTTGAACTTCAGCAGCTAAAACATACTAACCTTGCTGCCTAAAACCCTCAGGAAGAGAAAAGAAATCCCCCCGTTGAAGAAGGAATTACTTTTATCAGAGGGGAGCTTGCAGCTCAGAGGAAGCTGTACATACCCAGCTCAGCCGCACGTACCCATATTTCAAGCGATAGCTTTTCTATTCACCCTCAAACTTTTCCTTCCTGTTTTTTCTTTCTTTTTCTTTCTTGTCCTTGCACGTTTCACTCCAGCTCCTACTCTCGCCTGCCTTTGCCCCCCTGCTCCTGCACGTCTTTTCACTTCCCCGCCACCCAACAGCTTCCTATCGAGCAAGGGACACTCGTCCCCTGTCAAGCTCTCATCCCAAATCTGGACCGAGATCCGCAGCCCTAAAAGGCCCATGTGCTAGGCCTCCCCTAATCATCTTTGCTCTTTGTTACGGCTCCTCTACCACATGCAGTTTAGCTGACAAAAGGGAACATCATACATGCAAATGGATTTTGCACGCTCTGCCTTGCCAGTAGTGTCATTGTTTGACTCTGCTCGTGGAGCTGCCCGGCCCCGAACTGACCAGAGGCCTTTCTTATTCTTTTGCATCTTGTTTCATACTTCTCTTGGTTTTTAAGCATCAGAGACTTGGCTTCCCCTCGCTAGGGTTTGCAGCTAACCACGGCCAGCCTCTCTTCAGACCAAAAACTTCTTTTTTCCAACGTGGTGCAGGCGTCTCACATTGCTCTTATTCCTCCCCTGGTCACGCACCTTTCAGATAAATTTCCTTGGGTTTCACACACGCTATCCATCACATCTCTCTTAAATGTTTCAAACACCGCAAGGTTTCCCTGAAGGATCAACATTCAGAATGAGACCTTTCGGTTCGGTAATAAAAACTACTGTGGGCGCACGCTACAAAGGAAAAAAACAAGAAACACCAAACAGAGCACTAAGGAACACAACGTAGGAAAAATGGTAGCATTAATGCATCAGAAAAGGACTTCCACATTTTCTTTATCTGTATTATCTGCAAGTATTACAGAAGAATATGATGCCTAATCATTAGAGGTTGAAAAATCAGTCTGTCCTCTTTCTGGAGGAAAGGAAGAGGAACACGCGATGCGAGACGACGTTGCACCACAAACAAAAAGTGCAAAGCCAAGGTATTTTAGCGTTTCCATGCACTGTTAAAAGTCCATCTTTCTGACACTGAATTTTGATGAGGAATGGGAGTAACGTCCGATAGATCTCTGGAAAAGAACCTGAGCTGGCGGTTGCTAGGTCTACAGCCAGACGTTCTTCTATCATGCTAAGTTTTGGGAAGGGGAGGATAACGTTCGAAGAAGACTATCAGAATATTTCACCTCGGGTGGCTCAGCTGCCATACAACAGGCTCAGCATTTACAGCTAACAAAGGATGGTTAAAGCTCTGCCGCTGCTGAGCGCAGCAGACGAAAACAAAATTGTAATTTGGGGTTGCAGAAAACAGCCCGAGGAACTCTCTGAGAAAACGAGTTTCCTGGTAGAGAGCTTTGGTTGTTTTCTTTTTAACAAACATATATAAACATACACGCGTTTTTAGTCTGCTTGCGTGATCCTTTTTCACTCAAAGCAGTGGTTCCCAGCAAACGAGGTGGAAGGGGGGATCCGACGGCACCGCCTGGCAGACCTGAGGGCCCCGCTCAGCCCCAGGGTGCTCAGCATGGTGCCCTTTGTGCAAGGGAAAACACCAAAGGCAGCAGCTGTGCCCCTCGCTCGCCCCAAAGGCCGGCACGTGGCGGGACTCGGCCCAGAAATACCAGTCCTGGGCTTGCTCTTAGGAAAAAGGGCATTAAGGAGCAGGGGAGCACTGTGATGAGTTAAAAGGGACGTTATATATTAGGGACGATGGAGTTAATACCAAATGTTTTGTAGTCAGACTCAGTTTGAGCACCTTTCCCCCCAGCAGTGGCAGCTCCGGGCTGCAGTAGGTTAGGACTAGCTTGCCATATGCTCCCTTTGGCTGTAGTTCAACCCCTTAATCTCTGCAGTGATTAGCACCAAACAACGAGCCCTCACGGTGACCTGTTTCATCACGGTTACTGAATACGTTTTGATCCTCCCGACGAGTCAAGCGGCGTCCGAACTTGGCTCTCCAGCACAAACCCCGCTAAGCTCGCTGCCTTCGGCCGAGTCTCCAGACTTTGAGTTGTGTAAAGGGTAGAAACAAGAAGACAACCGCACGTGGCTCTTGGCAAAACACAGCAAACGCTGCCGGCCGGAGCCTGCCTGCTCGTTACGCATCCCCAATGTGTCGGGGGAGAGCAGACCCTTTATAAAACCAGTATTAGGGCTGGCAGGAGCCCGGCCTGGTGCCGCAGGGAGCAGGAGAGCCGTGGCAGTGACAAAGCACCGCTCCTGCCCGCCAGCCCCGCAGGACGGAGCCAGCACGTGGCGTTTGCCCATACCTTGCACCTCCCGAGGACGTCGCACGGGCTCTTTTGCTCAGCGGGAAGCTCCCCGGGGAGGTCCGCATCCCTTTTTGCTCAGCATCGGGTTTTTCAAGCTCTCCACGCGTGCGGCTGAGGCCAGATGTTGTGAAGATTTCTGCTCCGGGTTAGGATCCTAAATAAAAGGCAGATATTCAGAGGCAGCAGAGGTTCCCTCTGTGACACGTTAAATGCCAGCCGGTGTTGACGCCGCGGTAAGGCTGGCTTGGAGCAATTAACACAGCGCAGCCCTTTAGTTTTAAATCTAGGTGGTTAATATTCTCTCCCTATTTTAAGCCGTTTTGACGTTCCTTTCAAGCTGTTCCAAGTGCGCTTAGCTCTTTTGTTCGTGTGTCTGCACTATCAGTGCTGTTAGGTGGAAAATAACTTCTAGAACAGGTAGGAAACCCTCTAGCAAAACCTATTTTGCTTTAATCCTCTTATTTCCTTTCCTCGCCAGCATCCCCACCTGTTGTTTCTCCCGTGCTTTGCCAATGAACTGGCAAGATTCAGCTTTGCTACGGGAGGAAGACTGACTGGTTGTCAGAGGTGTTAAGTTTAACACGTTTGTTACGGACGCCCTATTATCCGAATAGTCAGAACCTGTGCTCGTCTACCAGAAAAATAACTCTCGGAAGTTTGAGATGAAAACTAAGTGTTTTATTCAGCTGACTGCTTCTCTGCAATGTTTCTCATAGCATCCATTTCCAGGAGGCCACCCAAAGGAAGACCCCAACATGTTATTCCCTGGCCTGATCCAGTGCCATTGCTTTTCATTTTTTCAGTTGCAGTCGTGAACGTTTTTTGCAGTAAAGCACAAAAAAGAAGTCACAGAATTAACGTGTACAATTACATACAAATTCAAGGAGTCAGACACGACTGGAAAAAGAGAGACTGGTTTAGTCAGTCGCCCACCAGCCTTGCCATGTTACGTCGCACCCACCACCACGATTCTCGGATTTGTGCCTTGCCTCCAGAGTGAAATAAGCACAAGAGTCCCTCCTACACATGCCAGCAACCATTATGTATTCCCACCCGTGTAAAGAAAGAACAGCTCCATTTGTTAATTAACGTTACTTCATAAATAACAGAAAAGGCTAAGAGGAAAGGGCTTCATTCCCTGACAAAAGCACGAAGGGAAGACAATATTTAACGTGTTCTGCACGCTGCTTGCTCTCAGAAGCGCCCTGCCAGGTTTGCTTCCTCCCTTCGTTAACTTCATTTTCCAAAGTCATTTGACAAATGTGTTAATTCACTTCGTTACGGAGCCCATCAGAATGCAGGCAGATCTGGGCACGTGGCATCTACACGCAACTCCCACGGCAAGGAGATAAGAAACTTGTGCGCTTGTACTCGTGTTAAAAGGGGAAGTAAATCTCCAGGGGGAAATTAACCTTTTGGAAAAGGGTTGGAAAATTAGACACAAGAAGGAAATGCATTCCTATTTTTCCTTCTTGCAGCAAACAGCACCTCGTAGCACCTGGCTGGGAGCACCCAGTACTCCAGATGTTCCTCCAGAAAATCATTTTGATGGTCTAGGCGAGAGAAGACTTGCAAAAATCTCCAGGTTCCCTCTTCTTAATCAAAGGCAAAAGAGAAAGATGTGTGTAGTGAAATCATGATATTCGCAAAATCATCATCATGTATTGAGTATTGTACTGGACCAGCTTAACCTTCGTTAAGCCACATTTGGGGCAACGAGAGATGGTTCGGGCAAGCATGGTACTCACAGTCGAGACCCACAAGGTGCAGTGAACCTCTTTCACCAGGGCACAAACGCTGCCCACGGGCTCCAGACAAACGCACGGCCGTCCTTCAGCAGGTGGGAGCAGTCCCCTCGTGTACGTGAGGGAGCAGAACAGTAAGGGTGCCAGCACAGTCTGGTATTACAGCTCACACAAGGCCAGAAACACTGCTGAAAACAAAGGCAAAAAGAAAATAGCCTGCTTTAAGTCAGGTCAAATCCAGAATTATCTACAAAATCCACATAACATGGTCTCGTATGCTGTTTCTCATCATTGATCCCAGCACGAGCAGCTTCTCCCATCGGCACCGCCATCACAAGCCTCAGACGTGTACCTAGCCGTGTGTTTAAAATCATGTTTTTCTGCAAGCTTTACACCTGCCACAGGCTGCACGCTGCAGCAGCACACCGTGGACTGGGAACGCGTTTGCTCTTGCGTCTAATCCCTCCTTTCAGCTTTCCTTGGGGCTCCATTTAAATTCACAATCCTTCCCCCTCGGGCTATTTTGTTCCTTGACCTAATTAGAAAGCACTTCCAGCCCTCCTCCTACGGCAGGGCAGCTCTGGGGCGAGCTATTCACCGGGCAGGGACTTTTCCCCGAGGTCGACCACCCTCCTGCCCGGCGGGGGCACGTGCCAGTCCTGCACGATGCCCTCGTGCACGACGCGCTCTGTTTTTCCTACCTATAACCAGCAGTCACGCTGCGTACAGTCGTATCGCAGGGGCTGGCGTGGGGGGACTCATTATTGCCACCCCTAATCGGTCACTCTGGGAGCAATTACGGGACAAGGAGCAACGGGAACCTACCTCGCTGGCTCTGTCAGAGATGCCGGGACATGGGCTAGAGCTGAAACGGGATGAAAAATTTCCCTAGGCGTCCTGCATCTGGCCTTTGATCCCCGCTGCTATCCCCACCCACAATAACCCTCGGGCATCTGCTTAAGTCACGCCGGTCATCGATTTCGGCTGCGTTCAGCCACGAGGGATGGGATTTAAGCACTGCTTAAGCATGCTACAAGTGGGCAGCAGGGCTTCTCTTCCTCGTGTCAAAGGCAGCAATCATTTGGAGCCTACCTGGGAAGTCCTCTGGAAGCTCAGCTTTTTGTAAAGGTCCGCACGCAGCTGGGGGCTTTGCCCTCACCTCCCCATCGTTAGTGTTGTGGTTGCTAATTAGGCCAGCGTCTAATTGCCCTGTCCCTACCTGCAGGTCACAGCTAAAGATGCTGCTGTTAACCCAGGACACCTTAGAGGCCGCTCAACTTCAGAGCCTTCCGAGCTCCCTCGCGACCTGGAGCACCGTCTGGGGAGGCAAAGATCATTAAAAGGAAGGAAAACTCAGGTTTTTGACAGCTGTTTGAGCAAAATTAACGGGAAGAGGGAAGATGAACATTTCTGTCACCGTGCAGAAGCGATAAAGCATTTCCCTCGCAGCCGCAGCTGCACGGCTCAACATCTGTTCCGTCTGCAGTCCAGGTACCGAATTCACACGCGCTACTTGCGCCACGCAGCACCTGCCTCATCGAAAAGGAGAAAACAGACAACATCATTAAAAGCATGCACTCGTTTTAAATGCAGCTCAACCAAAACAAAAGTAATCTTTGGAAAACAAACAACAGGCAAATAACAGCCTCACCTGGAAGCCAAGTCACGGATGAATTAAGCACAAGTTGACAGCACCGCGATGATCTTTAAAGCGCTAATCAGAAGCTGGCTTGAAACAGCTGCACCTCTGCGAAGGCATTTTCCGCAAGCACCCCCTGCAAAACTCCATCAGTTGAAAGAAAAAAAAAATCTCCCAAGGCATCTAAGGAAGCGGACGAGGGCCCCGACGACAGCTGGTGGCGAGCACATTTTGGTGGTTCTCAGCCATTCTTGCCTCTTTCGAGCTGCATTGCTCCAACTCCAGAGCCATGGCGGCGGGTTCAGGAGCTGGTCTGAGGCAGGTGCCCGTGACACAGAAAACGTATTTCAACTCTACCTTGAGAGACTCACAGCTCTGCAGGTGAAACCTCTGCGGGAGCTGCTCCTGCTGGCAAGAGGGATGCTCAGGGCTGGACGCGCACCGGGGGTGGCCCCAAGGTAAAGAGCGGCTGCTGAGCATCCGCACCCTGTGAGAAGCTCAACGCCCTCCGCCCCGCGGTGCAAACGCGGCCAAACGGGGGGAAAAAGCAGCAAACGGCTGCATTTGCTGCTCAACACGGCAAAGACGCTGAGCCGAGAGAAGCAAGGCAGGCGACCTGCTGGGTAAAAAGCCCATCGCCACGCAGCCGCTTCCCGGGCGTGAAGCGGAGCCGGAGAGCAGCCGGCAGTGCCCGCGCCGAGGGGCTCCGTGGGCAGCAGGTTGTCCTCACCGCCTCTAACGGTGCCACCGTCCCCTGACACGACAGCAGTGATCCAAAAACCTGCTCCTGCCCAGCCCAGCTTGCTAGGATTAGGCAGATTTTTCGGTAGCGTATCGAACTGACAGCTCCTACAGGTGGATATCTTCAAGCTGCTTGCAATGGCGTTTCCCTCTGCGGGCAAAAAATCAAAAGAATCTGCTCATGTATCCAGAGAGAAACCTCAAATTGCTCTGATTGTTTTTTAATCTTACCTCCCTTTCCAGCTAGAAAACAAACAAGTGACATTTGAAAGTTTTCACAGATAATAAATCAAATTCCAAGGCTCCAGTGGTAACTTTTTAGGGGAAAAACCATACTGTGTTCTTAAAACTAAAAGAACTAAAACTAAAAAAAATAAAACTTTACACATCTACAAACACTCGTGCTCCAAGAAACCAGCAAGAGGATGGAAAGGTTTCTGTTGACCGGGGCGTACCTTAGATAAAACTTATCGCAGCTTCCCGAAATGAAGCTCGGCCTTGACAAGCACAAACGCCTCCGTTCGGAGATGCCCAGTGCTCAAACCTCTCGGTTTTAACCTTAATTCTGCAAAGCAAATATCTGTTGGGGAGACCCCCCAGGGAAACGGGAGCAATTTTAAGACACCCAGCAGTCTCCGTGGCACCGCCAGGCACCGCTGCCAAAGAGAAACTCCGTCGTACTTACTAAATCCATAGGTATAGTCGCAGAGAGGAAAATCCTTTATTTACGAAGCTGTTACGACCTATTTTAAGTTATTTTAATACCGTCTTCGTGATGTCCCAGCTACTACAAAGTCAGAACAGAAACGGGGACGACAGGACCTGGCCAGGCTGCTCCATCCCGGGTGGAAGGCAACTTTGAAGAAAAGATTACAGGCTTTGTTCACCAGCCACCGCCCCGACACGGCGTGTTTCCAGCCCTGCAGACAAAGGGAGATGCCCGTCTGCAGCCAGGGAAGGAGCCCAAAGGCTCTGGGGAGGGCTGCGAAACTCCAACGCGCGCCGGGGAGGCCTCGGCGCAGCTCCCGTAATAACTCCTTCCCCTAAATGAGTTTGCAACTCTGCGCTTGTCAGCTAAATTAAGCATTAATGAAAAATAGAGCAATTTGTTTTCAGATTCCACAGGTTTCCAGCGATAAAGATTACTAATGCTTCATTTTGGGGCGCTGGTTGGCTAATTTAAACTTTTTTTTTCCCCATTACGCAGACAATTCGTTTAATTCGAAGAGGCCAGGTTCCTTCTAATTTTATTAGCGTTTGGCCCTTCTCCAGCTCATCTTAATCAAAACGCTCATTTATTTTTTTTTTTTTTTTGCCTGCCTGTTGAGGCTAATCTAGCTATTATACGGCTGCTAAATTGGGAGCAGAAGGGAGAGTTTTGTTGCTCCCAACCAGCTGCATCGCCCCGCGCATCCCTGCTGCTCCGGCTGCGGAGGGAGAGGTTGTGCTGAGCAAACCGAGGAGCTTTGTTTCCAAGGGGGGACAATTTTCCGCGGTTTTTCCTTTTTGAGGAGTTTTTTTTTTTCCGCTTAGATTGCTTTCTAAGCATTGGTTTGGCCACCAGCGACTTGTCAACCTCGCAGCTGAAACAAAGTCAGGAGTAATGGGGGGAAGGAAAAGTCCTGCAAGGAGAGGAATCGAGGACCCAGACTACCACTAAGCTTCCACAAGGGATTCCCATCGGATTGATAAGGACAAGGCAGGCACTAGTCCGGCTCCAACTCAGAACCGTGGATCAGGTGGGGGGCCCCTTCTGCAGAGCCGGCTCCCGCTTTCATTAATGCCTGCAGTAATTAAATCAGGAGCCTTCTTATTAAAACGTGAATAATAAGCCAAGCGACGCGGAGCTGCGAGTCTTTTTTGCAGAGCGGGGTTTGAAATCAAAAGGACTTTGTCAGGTCGCATTAAGAGGGCTGAAAAAGAAATGGGATGCAACTCAAAATGGCAATGGGAGTACAACACACGGGTAACAACAAAGAGTTGCGATAACGGGATAAGGAATGAGAAACTGGATACCTGCTCTCCAGAAAAGGATCCAAGGGATCTCCAGAAAGAAGGGCTCTCCAGAAAAGGATCCAAGCAGGTCACCGGCCAAACAGGAGTTGGTTTCTGCGGCTATGAAAAGAGTGAATAACAGTGAAATAGCTTAAATTGGGGCATGATGACTAAGACAGCTGAAAAAGTCAGCAACGAACGGAGATCTAGAAGATGCAGCCCGTAACCAAAGCGCGGGAGAACCGAGGTAGTTTATTCCAGGAGAGGGAAATCTGCCGAGAAACATCGTAACTCTCCAAACGTGGAAAATGCTGATGCACAGGAAGAGGGGCTCGGCCTCTTTCCCCTGGTCTCTGCAGATAGAATATAAAGTAACAGGCTTAAGTAACAGACCTGGAGATGCAAGATTTAGATCACACGCCAGGAAAAACTTTTTAACGGTGAGGACAGTTAAGAACAAGCGTACATCGCTTTTCCCTAGTCCTCCGGGATTTCCCTCTCCACTTACAATTTCTGAAGATAGCTGCTTATCACGAATCCTAGCAAACAGAGCCAGCCATTAAATGCATTTCAATTTCCTCAGCTAGCGCGAAATCCCATTCAGCGTGTGCCTAACCCATCCTTAAAAGCCTCCAGCAGCAGATCCCACGGCCTCGCGAAGCAAACACCGTTTTTATTTAGCAAACCGCCCGATTATTGCGGCCGCTCTTTAAATATTTAAAAACCCTACAAGGAAAAAACGCTTCGAGTGCTCGGTTCGCACTTCTGAGAAGAAAATAAGGTTCACGGCAGAAAGTAAAAACAAACTGAGAAGGATGTATCACGCTGAACGCAGGTTTTGCATCCACTTTGGTACCTTTACCGCCCTGTTGGTGTGAAGACGAGGTGCATCAGAGTGCAGGACCAAAAGCAAAGCATGCGATAGACGTATCCCGGCCTCTTCCTTTGCTCTGGGACGGATTTGGGACTCTTGAAGGAAGCGCCCAGGCTGCAGGGAGGGGTCCTCGGATGCTCCAGGAGACGCAGGGACCCTGCAGGATTGAAATCCCCCACCAGCAGCGTTTTCGGACAAACGGCTTGGGAAAGAGAGGATATAATTAAGAGGAATGCTGAGAGTGTTACAGGGAAATAGATACGTTTATTATGTGTGTGTGTATAAGTAGTAGGATGAATAACTAACACCATAATTACAGAGCAGGAAACAACCGAGTAGACAGCATTCTGCAAAAAAATAAAATATCTGAAAGCTTCGCTGGGGTTGTAGAAGAAAGGGAAAACACTCTAAGTACCTATTTGCGTTTTTAAGGGGCTGCATATTTTTGGAAGACGAGCACCAAGCTGCGGCACAAACTTCAGAGAAATCCTCTTCAGCAGGCTGCCAGCACTGCCTTCGCTCGTGCAGATGCCGTTTCTCGAAATAGCTGCGTACGGCCTCCCGTGCACGCGTGCTGGCCCCACGAGGCAGTTGGCAGAGCCGCCCCCCTGCAGCAGTTTTTTCCGTGGGAAGATCCTTCTGCCACCGATTGATACCCAGGGAGGCACGACGGAAGGCAGATCCTGCCCCAGCTCACAGCACTCGCGTGTTTTTGGAGAGGTTTTTTGGGCCGGCAAACAAGATAACCTCCAAACTTGTCCGCTGAGGCAGCCGGTCCTACGTTTACGGTTTGGATTTACGGCCCTCTTTCGGCCATACGGCGGCATTTATTTCCGCTGCAGCCTTGACCGTTAGCGGACTTCGAGGCACGGGATGGGGTTGGCACACCGCGTTCCCACGTCTCACCCCATCCGCTCTCAGGTGGGGGCTTCGGTGTGCGGGAGGGAAGCGCATCCACGGCCCTCGTCCAGCAGCGGACAGCCCCGTGGTGCTTAGCAGAGGGCTCACCCTACCTCCCAGCTGCGGGGGTGCTTTCCTCTGGGAATCTGAGCCCTCTGGCAGCATCCTGGAAAACCCGCAGGCACTAACCCCTGCGGTGCCCTTGCTGGAGGGGGAAAATCCTCGGCTTCTCCAAGGGTTTCAGCTGCAAAACGCTTGATGCTGGCCGGCACCGAAATAAAAGCCCTGGAGCACAGTGACTAACCGTGCAGGAGGTCACTTGGCTCGCAGACTGGGTCAGGTCTGTGCCTTGATGTCTTGAACATCCAAACCCTCCTCGAGAGCTCCTGCCACCACTTCTCAGCGCAGCGGTCCGGGCCACAGAAGGACACGACTCCTTTTTGACCAACTTCCAGAAGCCTCTCTCTCTCATTCAGCTAGGCAGTCGCTTGCTAACGTGTAAAGAAAGTAGAGGAAGGGATTCAAATTAGTCATAATTTACTGAGAAATGTTCCAAACAAGAGATACAACAAACCCAAGGGAATAGCAGTTGTGTTTTTGTTTTGTTCTTAAATTAATGTTGTTCTGGAGCCATTAGCTGGTTTCCATGAAGCTCTGCTCTGGTAGTTCACTGCTACCATTTTTTAAATAGTTCTCTACCATTTTTTAAACAGTTTTCTACCATTTTTTAAATGGTCCTGTAAAAGTAAATGAATTGCTGGAATATGGTGAGCCGCGGTTTTCCCCCCACTTGTCTGAAAGTCTCACCTCTGTGCCCGTGTTTCTGAGGGACTGGGCATCACCTGGGTGCTTCACGGGGCTTTTCTTCCCTCGCACTCTTTCTTCTTACAGTCTCAATTAAATGGAAGTTCGTCGATTCACGGCTTTGCTTGACAGATGCTCTTTCCACAGATGATTCCCGGTACACAGACATGCAAGCCCTCTGAAGTATTGCCCCCTTGCTTCCCACTGCATCACATAAACAGCCAAAATTCACCATCACTGGGTACCGCCCTCTGGGGGGGTGGATTTGGGGAAGGACATCTGGCAAACCACTTAAACACTGCACCTTCTTTACAGAAATTTGCCCCCACTCTTGCTTTTTTTTTGGAGGAATGCATTACGAGGCCAACAACCAAAAACTTAGGGAAACGAGAGGCACGTCAGCTAAACCATTTCTTTTAGGTTACTGCCAGCTCCGAGTGAATCCCTGAAGAATTTTACACAGCACAGCTTAAAACCGCAGGATCCAAATTAAAAAGAGCAGCCCGCCAGGAGGTTATTGGGTTGTTTTGTGGCTTGCAGACATGGGAAGTGCTCAAATGCTCTTCGCAGGCACCAAAAGCAGCTCCAGCAGCAGTTACCTCGCTCTGATGTTGGCACAAGAAGCAGGGCAGGAAAACCGAACGTGCCACCATCAGCACGGGACGCAGGCGTGCGGCAGCCTGCGCTGTGACCGCTCGAGCACCACTGCAACACACGCAGAAAGCCAGGCAACATTTAGGGCTTTAAAAAAAAAATCAGCCTCTTTTGTGCCTTTGCAACTGTTACCAAGGTACCTGAGCTCTGTCCCCTGCTCTCGAGGTTCCTTGCTCCAGGGCACAGCATCCAGGCAGGGCTGGCTTTTTCCTGTACTTACAAATCATTATCGTTGCACCTACGGCGAGCTGCTGACGCGCACCTGCTGGCAGCCTGACCTCGGCGAGACGCTTTCAACTCATTAACGGGCCCAACAGCCAGCCTAATATTTTACAGGGGAAAAAAATATATATATATAACACGCCACACATTTCTTTCGACTTATGGCTGTCGTGCTTTTGGGACCTCTGACCCAAGCCACACGCGGGCTGAGTTTGTTTGCTGGCTGTTATACTCCAACTACCCGTGGTTTTTGTTCAGGCTCACATTTAACCGACATCACCCAAGCGCAGAGAGCTGGCTCTCTGCTCCCAGAAGTTCTGGGGTTTTCCTCCAAATCCCCACATACACCGTGCTTTTTTTTTTATGTGCGGTGCAGAAATAGGGTCACAGATATTGTGAATAAACCACGCCCAACGCCAAAGCCTGCCTGGCCCTGCCCTGCCTTCAGAGGGGCAGCTCCCTTTCGGCTGTATTATTAGCAACTTTTTACCACATTAACTAGATAATTTCAGCTCTAAGTGCATATCTTTGTAACGGGACAGATAATACCCTTTTGTCGCACTTTGATAAGATTAAGACTTATTATTAGACTAACGTTCAAAAATGCTGCATCTAGGGGGGTTCCTTTGTGCCTGTAAGAACATTTTGAGTGCAACTCGTTATTTTGTCTTGAATTCAATGAATGAAAAAGTGCTTTTTTTTTTTTCACTCCTTTTTATTTCCAAAGCTTACACCTCTCCTAACCCAACGCGATTCAGCCACTAATTCTGATGAACTCTCCCATTAAGGAGGGCAGTATCAGAGCCCATATTTTCCTGGAACCTCTGCAAGCAACGAGAAAACAGCAACACGGTTAAAATGCTCCGGTGAAGAGCACCGTAAAAAAAAAAAATAAATATGAAGCAAAACAGCATAAAGAGTTTAACTTGACAATTAAATCCCGTGTTTGCTGCTTGTTTCCATTTTCCCTTCCCCACCTCCGTCAGAGAAAACCAAATACTGCAACTGCCGTTAATTAAAGATGTCTTTAACAACAAACGTGCCAAATAAGCCACTTTGCACATAGCAGGGCATGAACTCTATTCTTCCCGTGCAGCAAATTGCGCCACCCAATAAGTAGCATTAAAATGGTAATGCTCGCTAGCTGAGCCCTTAATTGGCTGAATCAGAGAGCCAGGAGCACGCTTGTGCAATCAAGAGACCCCTGGCTGGCCTAAATGCTGAGTTTTAAACAGATGTCTTCAAAAGAAAAGGGGAGGGAGAAGCCGAGGGAAGGGGATATAAAAGGGTTTTGCGACTAGGCTAATCTCAGCCTCTGTGTGCATAACATGCAAAAAGAAAATATTCTCCCCCAAAGCCGCTTTGAAGTCTTTTGACCTGGACAGCGGATCACAGGTGGCAGCTTATGCAGGCACCCTTCTGCTGGGGAAAGGTACACTCACAGCCAAATCTTTCAACATTTTTCTGGCTGTAGAGCCGATAACACGTGTTACGTTTTGTGCCGGACTACCTCACGCTGCTCACATCAAAGAAGAATTTCCCCATACGACTTCCATCAGAAAAACTTCTCATATCTACACATCAGTTTCAGTTCCACGCGCAGTGGAAGTTAACTGGACCTGGCAACTTGGCTTGTGAGAAGCCTCGCGTTTCTTCCTCATATCCCCAAAATAAAACCTTTTTCTTTTTATGCATTCCCAGACTTAAGTGGAAGAAAACCAGATTGCAGCGTTGGATGTGGGAGATAGCTTTCCGCTCATCTTTTTGTTTTCTGTCTGCTGCCTTTCTTGGTGAAGATAAAAACGTTCACCGAATACCAGCTTCAACGCAAAATTGCCAAGTCTGATACTTTCCATGAGTGCCAAGCAAACTCCATCCGCAAGCCCCGGGCGATGGGGAACAACAGCTCCTATTGGGGAGAAAAGTACAGTCATTGGAGTCGTTCAGAGCAAAAAGCTTCAAGTACAGTACTTGAAAAAAAGCCTTCAAAGACATAAAGGTGTTACATTAGCACTTCTTAGCCCGATATTGCAGGAATGGTGGAGGTATGGGAGCAGAAGGACAGTCATGTGTTGGTTTCTCTCTCTCTAAGTCAGACTGAGCTGACCACAGAGCTGAAAATCAGCTGTTTCTTGAGCGCAAGTGATCAGGACTTGATTACATTTATTATGTGAAAGGGAAGAGTGGTCTAAGCCGTAATTACACGTACACAGAGCTTTGAAAGGGCCAATTTCAGAGCTCAAAACAATTATAAGCCAAATCAGCAAGGAGAAAGAGAATACATACATACCAAGCATTCTCTATTATCTTACGCGTTTATTTTATAAAAACCAGATGCCCAACAAATCAGTTTAACAGAAGGGGGAAAACAACGCTATCATAAAACAAAAATAGAGATGCCGGTCTTCCTTAAAGGGAAAGCAACCAAAGCAAACGTTTTTAATTATCATTTAAAAACTCAAGGGGAAGCTAATGGTAATTAATACGTGACAGAATCTAGGAACTGTAGAGTACAGATAAGGGAAGCAAAAGGACAATGAAAAGAAGTCTGTGATCGATGTAATTGAAACAATCTGGGATGTTATTCTTTTCAAAGACACCACCTACATCTTTCTAGCAAATGAATCCATTTAGTGGATTTATCCATATTAGTATAGCCCATTACTGAACACGAGTGGTAGAATTGATAATAGAAGAAGGCAGTAGTGTTCAACAAATGCTCACATCCCACACCTGGGAACGAGCCAGCAGACATATGGCTATCAGAGGATGAAATACACAGCATCATCATGATTATTTTTGGAATGGAGAAACATCAGCTATGAAAGATTACACCATATTACCCTAATTTCATCTTTTATTAATGCCTGTCAGCAGGAGTTTGGAGAAACTAGGGTTTGTTTTGCAGAGTACCTTGCCAGCAGGTCTGTTTGTAGGTGACAGCAGCCTTCTAAAATGTTTCATTTTGCAGCGTATGACGGCTGATTAGGTAAGTAGTACAACATACACACTGAAAAAAAATCAGTTTAGGTCATGCTAAATGGATTAAAGGCATACCTGAGATAGGAAATGTTCCAGCAAAGCAGGCGCCTTCCTCCTGCAGCTCCACAACGGCCATACCCAGGAAAGTACTGTGCAGCAGTCTGGAGATCTGGAAAAAATAAATAACTAAAATTGAAGAGCCAGGAACTCTAGTTTCCAGTACCATCAGAAACAAGAGAGCAATAGAAGAGGTAAACAGCAGTTAATCGCAATCATTTGGTAAGCTGTGCCTTGTTGCCAACACGTATTTCACGTCGCAGCGTGGCCAAAGCTGCCAGGACACAGTGAAAGGCATGCAGGAAACCATCAGCTGAGTAGGAACGAGCGCTGCAACCTCGTGCCCCACCAGGCTAATGCTGGTTTGGGGCGTGCACTGGAAAAACCGTGAAGAGGAGCTGGCTGGAGCACTGCTTTGATGTTGTAGGCAGCTCCCGAAGCCATAACTCGGAAGAGAAGCTTGGAAAAGGAACGTGAACGAAATTATTAGGGAATTAGAAAACACTCTCAATAGTAGGAACGAAAGGAGTTTCTCTCATTATACATCAGAGAGGAAGGCTCAGAGAGCAAAGCAAAGTCACTGGACAGATAACAGAAGGGGGACAGTGAGGGGCTTGAGTCTGAGCACCCAGTGGTGGAAAGGGCCGACTGGGCTGACCCCAGCCCAGCTTGCCGCTATCAGCCACACGCTCTAAGGAAGAAGGATGACGCGGCAGGGACGGCAAACAAACGGGCTGTGAGAGCGTTACAGACACCACACGGAATGCAGAGCACCAAAAATCACATTTCCCCGGGCCGCCGCCGAGACGCGGAGATCCGCCGCCTGGTGATGGATACCTTAATTTTGCCCGATAATGCCTGCATTTGTCTCGATACCGGTTATTGCCTTCCCCAAGGAAAGCCGAAATCGGGAAGGGTTTTGAAAGCTCCGAGAGAGATGCTGCTGTGCCTTCCTCACCTAGCGGGCGTATTTATGGCATAATCCAAAGGAATAATTACTCCAAATGGTGGAACATCTCTCCCCGCGATCAGCATGACTGCAGGGAGCTGCAATCGATGCTGGAAATATATGTCCCCCTATTTATCACGGGACAGTCCATCGAGCACTGAAAAAAAAAACTGTTCTTCCCACCTTCCTACCTCATTTCGAAGGTGGAGCTGGTTTTGCATTGGAAATCAGACGGCGTCCTCTCCCAAAGAGATGGCTTTTTTAGATTATTAACAGCTGAAGCGCGATACTAAAATCAACTCCAGCCTATGAAAAACGCAAAGAAAGCTAGGGAAGTGTTTACAGTAACGGGGAAACCTTTGGAAATCGGTAATTGGTCTATTTGTTTTTCTGCGTGTGCACGGCCGATACCACGCAGGGGAAGCTTAATCACAAGTTCCTCCTCTTTATTTGCAAATTATCAGCGCTCCTCAGCGCCGGGGGTTCCTGCAGAAACAGGTTTGTCTGCCCCAATTAGAAATCCCCCAAAGAATGCTCATTTCCAGAACGGTCGCATCAAATATTAATTACTCGCATTTGGAGTAAATGAACAGAAGCTCGTAAATTTACAAATTCAATTACCACGAGCCATCGGACGACTTTTTGCTTAATTGCTATGGATTGCCCCTTTCGACATCATAATGAAATTAATAGAAGACGCTGGTAATCGATAGCTACTGATTCATCGATTCGGAGCAGCGCTTACGAAGACTCTTTAACCCCCCCCCCGACATCGTTATTTATTATCTTATGAAGCAAGAGGCAAATAGATACGGGACATACTTGGGAGTGCCTCGAAGGAGTCTGGCTGTTACACGAAGCTCAAGGTGTGGCAATATGGGATCGCGCATACGTAGAGTGTAGCTCACCCTTGAAGGTTAAATATTATCCTCGTTAATATTTGAGTAAGGTCTTCTCACGCATGGAAGAAAACAGCCATCCTTCATGGGCGATCTACTTTATTTATTCAGCAAGGAATACTAAAAACATGAGATTTCAGTGCAGTCTATCTGGCCGGTGCTGCCCCGTGCTTATGGAAAACGTGCGCTATTTCTATATTTCAATATTTCCACATGTGCACGGACTTCCTAGGGATCTGCAGGCTGACTTACGAGATTCAGAAAGCGGTGGGAGTAGCGCGCTCGATGCCAACAGCGTGCAGTATTTTCGTGCTAACGGTAGCTTCCCCGTCTGAAACGCTTCGTTACGGCATGAAGATGTCTCTACCCTGCCGTAAAGGAATGCTGTGGAAATAAAACACCTTCGGATGAAAAAGTAACACCAGTTACACTGACAGAGCACTGAGAAGAAAAGCTTTGAACAAGACAACGAGCCGTGCCCGCAGGCCCGACCTCAACCTGCTGATTTTGCTGTTCAGCACCGTGCTGGACCCCGGGGGGGCACAACCCTTCGTGGAGGGCACAGCACCGGGTGCAGAGCATCGTCCCCACCGTGGGGAGAGGCCACGAGGGAAGCAAGGTCCCCCCCAAGCCCCCCACAGGAGAGGAGCAGCACGTTGGCCAGGCGGGCAGGAAGGTCGCGCTAACCTCCAGGCTGCGTTTGTAAACTCACGGCACAAGGAAAGCACAAAGCCGGGGCCAGGAAATGATGTAAATCGAGTTGGTCTGCGCCGACAATAGCTCTTGATTAGAGGCTTCCAGAGCTCCTGAGGGGGTTACAAATGTCCCCCTCCCCAGGCACAAACATCTGAGGATCAGGGAAAAAAAAAACTATATCAGCACACACAGACTACGCAAAGGGGCGCAGGGTGCTGCGGCACACCTGGGGAAGCCTCTGCCCTGCAGCGAGGCTGGTCGCTGCCACATCCTAAATATCTGTGGGGTTTGTGACTGCTCGGCCGGGACTGCTGGGCACAGGGTGCCGGGCAATGCGCCCGAGATGGCCGCGGCCACCTGTGGTGCCACGGGACAAACCCCCGAGAGCAGCCACCCTGCGAAGTCCAGGTACGAGCCCAAATTCGGCTTTGATAGCGGCTGCACGGGTCCCAAAGGGAGACGCGAGCCTTCCCCATGCTGCGGGACAAGGTCATCGGATGAATTCAGAGAGCTTGGGAAGGTCGAGTGTTTTCTCCTCGTAAACAGGTCAAGACAAGAGAGAGGAGGAGAAAGAAAGGCGTTTCAGCATCCTAAGTGTTGTCAAATTTGCAAGCAAGTGCTTTGAAATACGCAGGGTTTTTTTTACGGAATACATTTTCTGGTGTTTAAACAAAGCAAGTAGCTGGCAACAAAACCCCAAGCCAAATTGCGGTTAACGGTGAAGCAATAATTGCAGCAATAAATAGAATATCCCGAAAATTATAGCAGCCTGAAAACATTTACCCCACCTGACAATGTATGGGACAATTCAGCTCAGGGTAAGCAACATAATTTCTGGTTTTATTATTATGTAGAGATTCCTGCAAAGTCAAGTTGTCATACACCTCCATAAAAATATACAGAGAGCTAAGTTCCTTCAGGGAGATTTTTACCTACCCTAAATAAACTTTCTGCTGCACGTTGCTGTCATCATTACCCGGTCACGAGCTGCAACAGCTTCCCAAGCCCTTCCAGCTCCTGCAGCAGCCTCTGCTTCACTCAGGGGGAAGACAAAAAGTTACTGATTAAGCACATCGGCTACGATTAGGGACTGCTCATGGCTGCTTTTACTTCTTTATTATAACGGGGTGTCGCAGCACGCTGCCACGTGGCACTCTGCAACATGTCACGCTTCGAAGGATCTTCACGACACTGCTGAAGGGTTTTCGTAGCCGTATGGCACCGGGCTAGGGATGATAACATCCCACGGGTGCAAAGCCATGGTCAGGGCCTCGATGCCCCACGTCCCATCCCTGCCTCACACCAGGGATTTACCCGAGGCTAGCACTACACTATAAAGCCCTCAGTTCTTCAATGTTTCCAAAAAAATAACCTTCCTGCCTGCTAAATCCAAGCCTCGGCCTGCCAGCTCTGCTCAGGGCAGGCGGCGCTCAGCCCCGCGTGCTTCTAGGGGCGGAGGAGCACGGTGCTTCAGGCCAGGTACCCCCGTGTGGATTTGAGATGGATTTGAGATGGCCACAGCAGGTCCTGAGCGCGGAGCCCCTGCTCCCAGAAGCTTTTTGGTCCCCTTGTTGCCTGCGTGGTCTGGTGTCTGAGCCACCAGCACCATGGCACCCACCTTGCGTGCCTAAATCCTTACCGGGCCTCATCCCAGTACTTGGCCAAAGCGCTTCTCGTTTGCATTCGCAAGAGAAACTCCGGAGCCCGTGGAGATCCAGCACGAATGTCACATTTCTCAGCCCCTATCTTCCTCCTGACGGTGTTGAGAAATCAGTAAATATTTGTACAGCGTCTTAAAAATGCAAAACATCACTTTAATGCTAACTACCGTCATATCCAAAGATAACCGTTTTAAGTGCTACATTATTCCTGAAAATTGTTCTTTTCTTTTTTTCCTATTTCAGATGTTAAAAACTCTTGTTCCTTCAGCGATTTAAAGCATCTTTTTTTTTTTTTTTTTACATTTGTATCGTAATGGAGTGCTTGACTATTTGTCGAACTCGATCTCGTTCTTCATCTCAGCTGGCTTTACTACAGCAAAACAGAATGAGAGAGAATTGCAAAAGTAATTCCCCCCCAAAAATATGATTATACTACTGATGAGAAAGCGCGCGCTGTCTTCACCCCCCTAAGCAAAATTTCTACACGTGCAGAGGGACAGAAGGGAGAGTTAAATTTAAGACACACGACCTTGCAGCAAACGCCTCTTGCCCAGGACATCTTAAAAGGGAAGGCGTATCCATCCTTGCAAGCATTTACAACAAGTCTAGCTCATGGCACCGGGCATGAGCGTCTAAAAATAGCATTACAGGTTTGACTTCCACCACAAGGTGAATACGAGTCTAAAATGAATCCAGACACGAAGTACTGGAAGTAAATACTCCGAGACAAAAGCCGTGACATCCTGCCGGAGGGCAGGCAGTCCCAGGCACAGTCCCTATATCACCACGCATGCATTTGCAGGTGCTTACGCTGAAAATAACCCAAGTGCTGTGCGCATCGGTTGCTCTTGTTTCAAGCAGTTCACAGCTAAGCAAGCAAAAAAAAAAAAATCATATTTTCGGCAGGTGCATTACCAGCTCCTTATTTTGCACCCTGTTTGTGGGGCCGGGTACAGCCCAGCTAACCGAGGTCGGAGGCGCCGTACGTGCAGGAGGTGGAAGAGACGGGGTTGTGGTGACTCGGGGGGACGCTGAACAACCCCAACACCGTCCCCAGGAGCAGCTGCCGAGCCCGAGCCACTCGCCTCGCACCCAGCTCCATCTCCGCCAGGGCAGAGGAAGCCCCGGGAGTGACAGCTGCACTGCAGAGCCCGGCCACGTGAGGATTTTTCCAAGCCGCGCACAGGGTCAGGAAGGGCAGCCAGCCGCCGTGACTCCAGCCTAACCTTTACTTTCTCACTTTTGGGAGCGAGACAGCTCTTATTACCACTTTTGTCAAGGCTTTCTTCTTCTTCAGTTTTGAGTTGCCTTCGCTTTTCTTTTCTTTTTTTTTTTTTTTTAACTTCCACATTCGAGAATGATTTCTCCGCTACCTGCAGATTTAAAAGGGGTGGGGTGGGGGAAAAAAAAATGAACAACCCACTCACTCTTTATCCCAGATCATGATCAATTTAGCAGAGCCTTATCATATAAAAACACTCGGGTTATAACCGATTGCAGCTAAGACAGGAGGCTGCAGCTCCGGGTCATTTAGAAACAGGAGACAGCTTTGCGCCAGGGGAGCACCACCGACGCTGACAGACCTCCCCCATTCACGGGTCCGTAATTAAATCGGAAAGCAAAGCAGAAAATTGGCCCAACGTGGGTAATGTAAAGCACGATGTAGCAATAGCGTTCGCTTTAACTGCCAAACTTTTGTCGTGACCCATAAAAGCACTTTCAAGATACTGCATTTAGTCGGAGTTTTATGGCACTTGTGAAAAACATGCTCTAAACACATCTAACGCTGACTTTATCCTTTCCCTCCCTTTTTTTCCTCCTCTCCATTCTGTTGCTTTATGGCTCCTTTCTTCCTTCACCTCCCCACTTCTCAAAGACTAAAGCAATGACTCTCATTTGACAAGCACCAAATGCTGTGATGCATAAGGAAGGGAGCTCAAAAACCTCTCCTCCAAGAGAGGCCAAGATCTCTGCTCTCCAGTTTATTTTGTAGATGTTACGAAATAGTATTATGGGTCAGCCTCCACATCAGGCTGGGGGACTGAAGCAAAGTCCTCTGCCTCCTAGCTTTACTTTTGAAGCTCTCTAAGGTCATTTTGTAAAGGAGGAGCGTGGAAAAGATTTGAGAAATTGGATCTGACAACGGGAAGGCTGGCGTATGGTCACCAATGCCAAACCTTGCCTCGTTCACCCAGAAGTGTGCCAGAGGAGGGAGGAGCAGCTGGGATTGTTGGGGTGATCGAGCCAGGAGGGTGAGCCAGCTGCGGCAGGGACAGCAGGGAAGCAGGGGCTGGCGCATACAAATTCACGAAGCTTTAAGCTAAGGAGAAAGCACAGAAACAAAGCATCTAGGCTGTGGCACCTCAAAAAATGGTCTCACCGCACGACACCGGGGCACGACACGTCCTACCTCCTTGCTCATCTCACCTCTGCCACCACTTCAAAGAACCGTATCCTAAAACAAATATTATTTGGGTTATTTTCTCCTTTTTTGGCCGTAGTGAAGCAATCTGGTTACACGACGAGTTTTCAGAGTAGCGGAAGGATTTACAAATCTATTTAAGGATTACATATATATATATATTTATACACACACACACATTATATATTTAAAAAAAACCTTACACAGCACCATGCAGTCTGCTCTGAAAAAAAAATTAACTCCAATCCAGCCAGGCACAATACAACACTACATATATATACATACAGTGATGTAATTTATATGTTTTAGATATATATATGTACGTACACCAAGCCTATACGGGGACCATGGAGAAAGGCAGGTTCTCTGGAAGGTGAAGCCTATCTTTTCTGACAACCAAACTGAAAGCTGAGGCTCCTAGGCTCCTGGTCGACATGAGGCATGCGCCTGAAGTATATGAATATTTAATCCATATTCCCTTAAGCACAGCTGCCCTCCTGGGATGCAGCGTGCAGAGCACCGGCGCCAGCAGCTTTCTCAGCCCGCGCCCCGCAGATCCACCAGGACACCTCAGGAAGGTCCTGCCCCCGCTGCCAAGCTGGGGCAGGGGGTGCCCGAGCTCAGGGCTGTGGGGTGGCCACAGGGCACGGCGTCACCACCTCTGCTCGAACGCGTCCGAGCATCCCTTGCTGTCCTCCAGGGTGCCTGGGGTGAGCAAACCTCAGCAGGAAGATGGTGCAGGGGCAGAAGCCTCCTGGAGCTATAGGTGGGGGTTTGCCAGGGAGCCAGCGCCGCTGCCTTCAGGGAAACGGAGCCTGGCGTGCATTTTCCTGTAATTAAACAGGGATGGAAATCAACGAGATTTGATTATAATGAGCCAAATACCCTACATCTTCGGTTGGGTCTTAATAAGCTCACCATGGCTAAGCACATTTACCAGCAGGGGAACCTGCCCAAGCCCCAGTTCACACCCTGTGCAACCCCACAGCGTTCAGCTTCCTTCCAGCCTCCTCTGCTCGTCCTCCCCTCCCTCTGCCACGACTCCGGCCATTTCTGAATCACTCCCTCTGCAGAAAAACAGGGGTGGCAAGGAGCAAGCAAGTCCCACCTTCATCTCCACTGCCTGCTGAGGGGAGGTCAGCAAAGCTCTCCCGCCCCAGGCGGCACCCACACAGTCAGGAGCGCTCTCCATCGGAGCTGCCACGGCTCAGCACCGCTTCCAGAGCCTCGGAGAGCTCACCAGCTTGGCGACCAGGACCCTTTCACACAAGCCAAGCGCTCGATTAGTAGCTATGGATTTCCAATGAATTTTCCTGAGCCTCCAGGAGTGACTGAAAGCCACCTCTTCCGTGATAGCCGCATTGCGGAGCTTTTCGGGGAGGCCAAGCCCCCTCCAGATAACAAAGGAGCCGGCGTGGCAGGTTAAGTGGCTGATTCCCCTCCTGTTAAAATACATCTGTGGGCGAGATGCGTTTCCCCAGGGGCACTAACACCACCTGAGACAGCCATCCCCAAACAAGCCAGTCAGCGCTGTTCCCTTTTCACCGCCCCGTGCTGCTCCGAGCAGCTCCCTCACCCCAAGAGCCACCTTCTGCTGCCTTTCTCCCTCCAGCACCTCCCAAAATCGGGCCGCGGGCTGTGGGTGAAGCCCCCCAAGTGCCTTATAGCTGACCTTTTGGACGCTGTAATCCTCAAGCTGATGGAGGTTAAAAACAAGGAACGCTTAACGCTGATGGATGCACGCGTGCGTTTGTGGTTGGGCTCGCTCCCCCTGAAAAAAAAAAAGACGGTAAAATATGTAGTGATAAGCACAAGTTGTCCATGTCTCACACAGTTATTAAGCAATATAAAAAGAGAGAGATGTTTCTAGGCTGAAGCACAGTTTATCGCTGTCTGTTATGTGTTGGAGTTGCAATGCTCCCATTTATAGCATTTTCTCCGTTTTTATTAAATACCCCGCAGACAGGATTATTAGTTTCCTCACAGCTTTTATGCCGTGCTCGTGGCTACACTATCCGAGCTCTTCACGGATATTATTTAGTTTTACAGCGGCCAAGGAGGCTGGAGGCTGTGAACGGCTCAGCTTCACCAAGCAGAGAGATGAAGCTGAAAAAATCCCCCTTATTTTGGGGTGTAGCCTGAGCTGCGAGACGGTTGTTTGAAATACCCCGGTATCGCAGAGCACCTCGGGTGCCCGAATCAAGGCTTCTGTAAGCTGTAGGTCCTGAAACGGGGCGCTCCAATGAGATCTTGCAGTCTTAAATCACGATTCACACCCTAAGTGGGAGAAAGCTCCCGAAAAAGACGAGTTTTAAGCAGTTTTCCCATCGAACGCGGCGGCAGCAACAGGGACCAGACCAACGTGTCTGAGGCAGCCCCACTTCATGCACAAAGCTATCCATTTATTTGCTCCCGGTGGCCACCTCGTCCATCGCTTTTGTAGGGCCCCTTGCGCCAGGGAGATGGGCACCCAGGGGAGGAAGAGCGAGGTGGCCCCGCAGAGCCGGGAATTCCACCCCGCTGCGTGCGGCGGAGACATCCAGGCAGCTGCAGAGCAGCTTTCTGCTTCTGACATCTCCACATTTATTTCTCAGTCAGCGGAGAGAAGCAGGCACTTGTAGGGAGTGATTCATTTGACCCTTTCTAGATGGTCTGCTATTATATTAACAAGCTCTCCGCCGACTCTGAAGGGACCCTAGGGAACCCTATAGATTTCTGCCGCTAGTGCCATGATCTACACCATAGGTAGCCAGCCTAACTAGCAGCCTGGATGATTTATAAGCCGCCAAAAAGCGGCGAATCATGCTCTAGAAATGCCTGCCTTGCTCTGTTACAGAGGGAGAGCGAACAGCAGAACTTTAGGGGGTGGGAGAAGCGGAGGAGACGAGCCAAACCTTTCATCCCATTTCTCGCTAGCGAGAAGCCACCTTCATCCTCTGGAAAACACCAGCTCCTGGGTGAGACAGCGGCAGGATCAGGCCCCTGGCCCTCAAGCATGAAACCTTCAGAGGCTCCAGCTGCCGAATCCTCCTGCGTTAGCACGTCAGCACGCGGGCTGATCCCCAGGGAAAGCTCTGTACCTACGTCCAAAACACAAGCACCAAAGCGTACTCATTTTGAGGTGCACAGAAACAAAACCCGAATCATAATCTGCAGCTGGTCAGTACACAGATTGATTATTTTTTTCCCAAAAAAAAAAAAAAAACCTTTCTCAAAAGCCTAAGTCACTCCTGCTTAAGTAGTCATTAAAATCCAGTCTGCAGCACATTAGGCTGAAGAGTTTTGGCAATCAGCTGAAGATTGATGAAATTACATGCAATTACAATACGATTTTTGTAAAGCGAACCAGTGAGTTCATCTCATGAGTAATCTCAAACGTATGCCGCTCAAGTAATTCTTTTCTCCTGAACTCGCTGCCCTCGCGTTAAAAAAGAAAGACAAAACAGCAAAACGTTGATATATCGATGACAGCCAAACATTCTCTTGCCTTTTAGCTTCTGCAGGCAGGAGGAAATCTTGCCTTCGGCTGCCATAACGGTTCGTTCCCGCTTGCTCCAAGTTTCCCCATACCACGATGCAAACCTGCGCTGGCCAGGACCTTCTGCTGACCGCACACTTATTTCACCAGTTCAACTAAAAATAAGAGAGATCATTAAAAGAGGAGGCCTTGCGTAACATTTGCCATCATTAACACAACACGAGGACTGAAAACCGTCACCTATTTGTTCCTTTTCCTTTGTCGTTTCAATTAGGCTGTCGGGCCTCCCAAGCCCAGATCAGCGCAGCTATCGGGACGGGAGGGAATTTCACAGATGGTCTCAAGCACGCTCCGCAAAACGTGGGAGGTAGCAGGGTGACACGGTGGTACGAGAAAATAGAAAACCCTAAATCGTTTCCGCGCGTCGCAACGTATAAACCGCAGCTCCCGGCACAGGGAAGTTCTCAGAGCAAAGCTACGCCGCAAAATGATTAATAATTCGCTATGGGGAGCTCCGGCATACCCAGCGAGCGAGACCAGGGAGTTCAGCGCTAGATAAACATGTTTTGACTGCGGGATGACTGTTGTGAACCTGCAGGTCAGCCACGGCTAGAGCTGGGGAAATCCTGCAATGAAATTCCACAAGCGCTCATTTAGTTTTGTAAACAAAGACCTCTTCGGCTCTTCTCTGTGAATGTTCTTACCGAGTTGTGTTGTGTTCCTTTTTTTTTTTTTTTTTAACGACTTAAAAAAAGCCATTCCCCTTTGTTCCTTACCCCTAAGAGGCTGTCCTTCTATTCCCAAACGTTTCGGGTTGATTCTCACACCGCAGGACAATCCTTTCCGCCGTTGTGGTCCAGAAGCAGGCTGCGACACCGCTGTCCGAAGCTCGGCCCACGGCCACCTTGCCAGCCCCAGGACGATTCCCCAAGAGGACCCCATCCCACAGATCGCAGCTTTGAACTACTTTGAAAAATAATCAAGACTTGGTATTGGGAATGAGCATTGGGCTGCTAGACAAAAACACATCCTTCAGACCCTCGCGGTAGCCAGGGAAAATTAGGAGCCATCTGTATTCTTAAGAGCCTTCCACTCTGTTTGTTCGCCAATTCCAGAGGTTTCAGCCTAAATTGCACCATCGCTTTGTTTTTTTGGATGCTCCCATTTCCTGGCATTCAAATGTCCTTGTCCCTTTGCAAATTGCAAAGGAGGCGCCCTGCCACGAGCATCCCACTTCCTACGGTTATTCGAAGCCGGCCAAGGGCTTGTTTCAAAGCATTTCGCCGCTCAAGTTGTCGCCACCTCATTTATCACGAGAGCCCTTTATTTTTAATGGAGGCCACAACTTCATTCTGAGCTCTCGCGTCAACGAGGCTGCAGGTGAAAGCCAACTGGGGACAAATTAGGTACGGCGTTATTACTAGCACGGGAAGGGACAAAAAGCCCCGTGGCCCCGAGCCGTGCAGACGTGCTGGGGTTTCAGCGGGAGCAGCGATGGCTTTTTGTCAGCACCACGCCACGTCTGGCAAACTTTGCACCCACCGAATGAGAACGCCGGGGTTTTAACTAGCTCTTCCCATTTAAAACCATAAATGGGATTAAATGGTCCGAGATGAAGTAACATTATTATCAGGGAGTGGTTTAAGACAGGGTGCGGGGCTGGGATAGTGACTGTGGTTTAGCTGGCGTTATTTTCTGGTCCCTGGGGATATGCGCACGCACGCACGTGGCTGCACGGACACGGCAGCCTCGATTAACGGCGGCAGCAGCTGGTCGGGGGTAGATGTTTGCTCACGGTGAATTACAGAAAGCGGCTGTCGTCAACCTGTAAATTTGAAAGAAAAAAGAGAAATCAACCTCGTGTCAGGCACAACGGCGAGAAACACGTGCCACGGGATCAAGGGCATACACTTCCTCCACGTTAAAACCAAACCCAGAGAGGCTCAGCCTTCGGGAGGGAAGGAAATCCTTACACGTTAGAGCAAAGCAGTGACTTCGACGTAGCATCCACGGCCGGCGAGGCTGCACGTTCGGAAACCGCTGCTCTGCGTTTCGTCACAACCTCACCACGGTTTTTGCAAAGCCCTTTTCCCAGGAGGCTTCAGATCAGATGTGGCATCCGAGTTTCTGCGGGGTTCCTGCTTTCTTTCCCCAATTTTCCAGCTGGGTTAACTAGGCAGGAGGAGGTCAAGTACTTCACAGAAAAATCATACAGAGTGTCAGAGCCACAATCAAAAGCCAGGAGCCTCCAACCACCTGCTCTTTTGCTGTCGCCATCCCATGTGTTTCCTTGGTTTTAGGTTTATTTGCCTTCTATTATCACCATAATTCTGTTTCTTAGTGCTCGGCGACTGTTTCCTCACTTCTTCCCTGGGCCCAAAATGGCACTTAGCACACAAATCTCACGGTCCTTATTGCTGTTCTGCATTGCCTTTACCTAATGAAGAAAAATAAATAAAAAATAAATAAGAGAGAAGTTTTCCTTGTAGAGGTATGAGCAAGTGCATGCCCTGCACAGCTGCAGAGTCCCATCGTACAGGATTTCTCCTTTCAGATCAGGATGAAACACAAAAAACAGAAAGCAGTGCCTTTCAGATACGCCCTCAGAGGGAAGAAAGTGATTAAAAAAAAACATCAGCAACACTACTTAATTCTTTAAACGGTAACAGAACTGTGCTGTGCCCAGGGAAGTAATGAACTGAAAGTGCGTATACACACAGAATGCTCCCCTGATTAGTATTAACTATTCACATTTAAGTAAAGACAAATAAAACGCTAACCGCTGCCCCGCACTGTGGCTTTGCCATCTACCTGCAAACGCTGTTCATCACTCGCATGCTGTCTCACGGCTCATTTTAAACAATAATTGCTTATCAGGCCGAAAGCAATCAGCAGAAGGCCCGATAATAGGGAGCAACGACAATAACAGCACAATGAATTGGGTTTAAATAGGGCCTTTGGTTTCAAAGGAAACCCCTCATTTCTCCCCAGGCACTTCAGCGCCAAGCCAGCAGCTCGCACCGCGCTGATGAGCTCATAAAGTAGTTCCCGTGGCTGGATTTGCACTTTGCAAAGAAATTTGTCATCGGGACCTTTCTGATCCACGGGGGCTGCAGCTGAAGGCCAGCTGGGCACAGAGCAGAACTGGGAGGCAGGACCCTAGCACAGATGAGGCAGCTTGGCCTGGGGCCGCTGGGGATGAGGCCCTGGGGATGCACCAGCCCCAAGCACAGTTCCTCATTCACACAAAGCTTTTATTTTTTTATTTTTTTTTTTTAAACCCTCTTCTCTTGTGCTGATCCACAACTGGTGACTTCAGCTGCTGGCTAGCACCCAGGGAGTAGCCGTCCCTGGATATGGGCTCCCTGCTCCCTCCCCATCCTGCCCCTTCTGCTGTGTGCGAGCGAAGCAGCACCGTGGTGAAGAACTTGGCTTCACACCGCAGCCTCCGTCCCGATGAACTCCACGAGAAGCCACGTGAGGTAGCTTTTCAGAGGCTTCCCTCTGTTCATGTCACACTGTGTTCCTGCTTAATTGTTTCAAATGGTTTTGTTTTAATAAAATGCACTGAGCCAATAATACACAGAGCAAAATTAAAAGAGAGGGAGAAAAAGTAGAAGCTAAGATTTCTCTGGACGGGTCTCCAAACCATGGCATACACAAATACCAAGTTTCTTCTGCTTGTGATCCCTGATGCACCAGGCACACCTGGCCATCAGTGACCCATAGACACCATCTTCTCTCCCTCACAGCCTTCCCAAAAACGCAGCTCAGGAATATTTACAGAAGTTTGGCCCAGCTAGGCTTGTCTGGAGGCTGAGAGGGAATTTCCACGTTATTTTCAGTTCTAAGGATGTGGGAAATCCTAGTTACAACTGGTAGTTGGCAGAAACCCGCTCTTACAACTATGTTCAGTGCTGCACAGACACCCAATGCTGTTCAGAGACCGAGATGTCTCCCTCACTTCATAAATAGGAGCCACCCTCTCTACCACTAGCAATGGTGTTAAGCTGGGGAGTTACAAAACAGGCTGCTGGGAATGCTAAAAGGCTACTTACTAAATGCTGGAGGCACACGAGTGTATAGTAAATGCTTACAGTTACCAGTAGTAATCTCAGTGCATCATGAATATATTTGTTACACTGTGCATAAAAATGAAAACTGTTCTTACTTCTTCATTATACCACGACAGCAAGGTAATGAATCCATTAGGGTATTATTATTTGAAAGACAAGTAATTGGCCACGTAAGCCTGCACCCTGCTATTCAGAACTATTGAGCGTGAACTTTTTTATGATACTTTGACATTTGTTTTTTAAAGGGCCATAGAAATCCAAACCGTACGAAAATTGTGGTCTCAACCGATGATTTGAATAAACTATCATCAAATCGATATTGAATTCATCCCTCCAAAGATGCATTAGAGAAGATCATAGGTTGTGCTAGTAAATTCAGCTTTTAACCTTGGGGAGAGACACACGACCTCACATCAATTCTGCAGTGTTATTCTGAGAGACAGTAACAAGATGAAACAAAATACCCTGTGGATTTAACTTACAATACAAACCCAATGTACCTTCGCATGATCACATAGCGTTCTTCCCAAAAGAAAAAATTCAACATTCTGATAAAGTTATCTTATAAAAAAAAGATGTAACATAGCCCAAAACTTTTTTTTAGGCTTTAAAGCACGTACCAGGGAGCGGTTAGTCATTTTTGCTATGCTCCTGAAGGCTGCAACCAAGAGAGACGGTACATTTACCCAGCATACTACAAGACAGAGCAAATTGCCCACGCTGTGCTCTCCAGTAGATGTTCTTCGGTCTATGCCAACAAGAATCGGTGTTTATTCCTGACGCACGCCCCACGTAGCACAGGTGCCCTGGAACAACACCTGAAAAAAAAAAAAAGGATCCTCTGGTAACAAAGAGTCCAACCACCAGGTTTAGGGAATTCAGATTCCAAAATACAGAGTCCAAGCCCTGTGCCACCAGGGATTTGTGGCCAGGCATTGAGTAAGGTACAGATTTTATCCACCAAGATGACCCAAGGGACTACATATTTCTCTCGAAGTATCTTTAGATGGCTGCGTTTTTTCGGGAAACACTCATTAGAACCATAATAAGCAGAAAGCTCATCTGGCTATTAACCAAAAAGAATTTAGCTCTTACTTGCTAAAACATTTTTTTAAATTAACATAGGTTATTTATCTCAAAGATTTCTTTTTGAAGGCAAAGGACAGTTGAAAACACTTTTATGGTTATTTAAGTGTTAAGTAATACGCTCAGTTTGGACAAAATTAACATTTCACTTCTTTAACAGAATAGACCCAAGCTTACAAAATTTTGATTTGTGGGGTTCCCAAACACACATTTAAATATTGCAGCCTGTTGCAGCCCCAAAATATTTAAACGAAGCTTTACCAAATCCAAAACTGTTCTTTTAAATTCGCTTCTAGGCTTCAGAAGCGTCCTTTAAAACCCGAAGCACGGAACCACTAAGCCAAAACAACAAGTATAACCAACATACTGCAGCAAACCCCAAAAGCACCATTTCCCGACACCATTTTTGTGGAAAACCCCAGGAAAGGAGGCCACGACGAGGGGCGAGCGCCGCCTGCGAGGCGCGGTTACCTGTGGCGAAGGCCCCGCGCGCAGCATGGCGGCAGCGTGCCCATGGCCGCCCTTTGTGATTGAAATGAGAGCCAGGGCCTCCCGCCGGGCCTCCCCCTCCCCAGCCGGCCTTGATGAGGAGCACACGGCCCCGCTTTTATGAACACCTGTGTCTAAAGCCCGCAAATAATTAGCTTAGCCTCCCTATTTCCCTCCAATAATGGTGTAATTTGCCATGCCTTTCAGCCCCGGGACAGCTGGTGCTATTGAAAATCACCTCAGGATTAGGCCATAACTCCCCGGCGTCCCTCTTTGGGGGCTTCTCACATCTCCATGGCAACACACTTAGGCTGCAAATTATCACCTCTTAATGATAACTAGGAAAGTCTATCTTATTTTAGTCCGCTTCTGTCCGTAATAAAATATAACGGGGGAAAACTGCCAAGCAGCTGGGATGTATCCTCACCTTGCCCAGGAGCTTGGCTTTTGTCGGTGGCTCGCCTGTCCCTGTGAGAGGCTGCTTTTAAGGTTGGAAAACAGCCCTGTGGCTTCAGGGGGCAGTCACCCCCAGTGGCACACGGACAAGGGGCAGTCACGGGGCTCCCTGTGCCATGTAATCCCTGCACAAAGCCCTCCAACACGGTCCTGGGTGCCTCAGCATGTCCTTTGGTGCCATGCTGATGAAGGGTGCTGCGTGACAAAGCCTCAGCTGTAACACATCGCAAGCATCCTCCTGAAAGAAAGGGAAGCTCCTTTCCCCCTGTGCCTCCTGTCTACCAGAATTAGAGAAAGATAGAGGTGGCCCAGATCTCACCATGGTGTGAGGAAAGGTTAAGTTGTACATGAAAACGCAATTTTTCACTCTTTGGTTTGATGCTACAGGCAGGAAGGGTTCGCCCTCCCCTGCAGAGGGGCTGCTGAGTAAACCCAGACGGGTCAGCCACGACGCTGAGCAGCTCTCTGCACCCTGGTGAGGGTCTGTGTGTGTGTTTGTGCTGGTCCCACCAGAGGTTTTGCCAAGAGGTAAACTTGGTTAGAGTAAAAAGCATCACCCTTCCAGCTGCAAGCATCACCGGGTCAAGGCAGGGGAAAGCTAGACGTGCAGAGGAGTGTTATTGTCACCTTTGTACAAGATGACAGCAAAGGCACAGCGAGAGTTGGAGCATCAAAAGCAGCTGTGGCAAAGCAAAATCAGAGCCAAGCTTTTCTAAATCCTTGTGCGCGTTTCTAGCCAGATCATTTATATTTATCCTCATGTGCACAGCCTCTGCCCAGGGTTTGGCCTGTGCAGCCATATCATCTGCACACACACACACACACACACACACAAAAAAAAAGGACAACAAGGCACCGTGCAGATCTGAGCAATGACGGGGAGGTGGAGGGGAGGCAGTGCAAAAGGGCAAGACACGCTCAGGCGTGAAGGAGAAATGCAGAGATTATCAGGGAAGTCAGGTGCTTAAGACCACGTCACCCCCCTGCCCAGAGCTGACATGACAGTCAGTTCGTGCAAGCCGGTGACCTTGGCTGCACTACAAGGGTAATGTTTTCTCAGGGATGAAACGTCCATAATTTCTGTAGCGCATTCGGGTGAAACTGGTGAGCATCTGACAGGTGGAGCTTCTTGTTTGTTTTCTTCTTCGTAAGCATTGCCACTGCTACCAGTGAAAACTGTTTTCGGTCAAAGGCTTTAGGAATCGCTCTCTACCCCCTAGGACCTCACCGCAGGAAAAAGCTGTCCTCGTGCCAGGACGGGGAGGATTCCCCCGGAGAGCTGCCCACGTGCAGCCAGGCAGCGGCACCACGATGGGGAGGCATTTACTGCCCCCCCCCCCAGCACCCTTTGGACTCCCAGAGCCAACACGTAGGGTGCTGTAAGCCACGCTTTGGAGCAAGACCACTAGTGTATCTCCTCAGCCCGGCATCCTACAGACACTGACCTTCCTCCTCCTCACGGGGCTCGGCCGGATCGAGTATCCTCCCACACCGCAGTTGCAGTCTGGCCCTACTCCCTTCGGATTATTATTAAGCCTGCCCACATCCCATAATGACCACAGGAACCATACTTGTGAAGAGCTAAAAGAAACTCTCCACCGACTGTTAGCAATCCAACACCTAGGATACACAGCTAAGCAGCTCTAGGCCTATTCACTAGACGGCAAACTATGAACTGACCAGCTTAAAGAGGGTTTTTGAAGTGGATTTTCTTCTCTCCCACTGCAAGACACATAACAATCAATATTTGAAGAAATATGTTCCAAACACAATTTGTTTAAAAGCAGAGTTATAGAAAACACCTTAAAGCCAGCTCCAATCCGGAGCTACAAGACTGTTACTCATCCCCATTTCTTGGTGCTAGGATGGTGAATCACAGGCAGCACTTGGCACTTACCTTCAGAATTAGATTGTTTTTATCTGCTTTTACAAAACTTGATAAGACATCCTTTTTAATTTGATTTTCCTTCTTATCTGATTGGCACAGGAGGGCATGAGTTTTCTCCTTTCAGGAGCTAAATGACCTCTTAGCAGGGCATCCTGCAGCATCCTTCTGCTCTTCTGTGCCTCTTCCTCCACCTCAGCTCTTTGGGGCAGATTTGGTCTTTGGAGAAACCAAAGGAGGAGGGAGGAAGGTTGGAGGGAAAGCATCAGTCTAAACATGGCTGAGATGAAAAAGAGGGGAGGATGGAAAGGAGAAGGACCCGGAGAAGGACCACTCAGCCTCAGTGAAGTCTGGGGCTTTGCTAGTGGTTTTAAGTGACCCTCAGCTACAAAAATGTGAAAAGCCATTTCTGTAAAAGCCGAAGTCCAATTCTAGATGAGCTTTTAGCTTAAAAAAGCTAAACCAGAAACACACACGTACTCTTGCAGGCTGCCGGGAAAATATGCTTCAAAGAAATTGTGCAATGCCCAAACTCCATTTAGCTGTTAGCAGATATATCTAAAATATACACAATTAACAGGCTTGAGCATCTGGGAAGACCAAATGGCTTTAAAATATACTATATTGTCGCTACACTCATATCAGAAGCACTCTAAAATAAAATAGACCCTCCACAAGTCAACCTTTGAGCCAAAGCAGCGTCCCTGGTGTGGGAATCATAATGCCAACGCTGTGCTGCAACCCAGGAGAGAAAGACAGTGCAGTAAAGATATTTTGCAACGTCAAAAATAAAATGCATATAGACAATAAACCAGCTTCATAGGAATAAAGGAAAATTTGTCAGGGGTTAGCATGACTTGACAGCTAAAAGAGAAAAGGAGCAAGGCAAAACCCAGTGAGTTGCTTCTCTGGCTCTGCAATATGTAAAGACTCAGTTCTCTTTAGTTCCTCCCCAAAATGCACATGGAGGAAAGGTTCCTACAAGCCCGTAATTTGACAGTGGGAAGAGCTGAGGTGGAAAAGTTGTTGCCCAGTGGTGAAAGGACAACAGCTATAGTTTGTTTTCCTGTTCCCACATCAACCTGCTCTCTGGCCTTGGGACAGTCACACCCTCAGTTTCCAGGTAAGGAGCAAGGAGCCCACAGCTCCTCGCCTGCTCGCAGTGGTGCACAAGCAGCGCTGGCTTTACGGGGTCTTCAGTCCATGTCTGGGCACCCCCTTTCTCTCCTGGCAGGGTGTTTTCTCTTTTGACAGCGATCTTTCCCATCCGAGCACCACAATCGTTGAGCTGAGATTCAGGACAACACAGTATTTCAAGCAGTGAATTTCTGTAGACCCTGTTTCATTTTAAATGTATGTGCCGCTTTAATCTGAAAAATATCTGAAAGTGAATCCCTGCCCTTTGGATAGAGCCCAGCTGCTTTCTCGGGTTCTGCCCTGGGTGAACCAGACCTACCAGAACAATCCTGTGGGATCTTCACGCCTGGCTAGGACGAATCTTCCCCCCTCTTCAGGTTTGAAACCCAAGGACATCTGCGTCCCAGGAAAGGCAGAGTAGGACGATGTGGAGCTAAAGCCCCAGCGCTGACTTTCCGCAAGGCTTGTCTCCAGACCTAACAAACAAAAATGAACAAAACTTTACACATGTCAAGAAAGGTGGAGGAGGCGATGAGCTGAGTTTGTGGCTCCCTCCCACGCCCAGCCTGAGCAGTCCTGTCACGCAGGGGAAGGGAGGCAGATGGAGAGAAACACAAACTTGAACAGGAAAAAAAAAATACATACAAAAATACAGCACTAAAGGCCGGTCCCTCCCTTCTCCTTCAAACCCAATCAAGTGGAGAATGGGTCCGGGCTATCTGTATTTACGTTTCACATGAGTTCTGGCAGAGAAACTGCCCCTAAGTTTATATCATGCCCAATTTAAGCATATTCCTATAGCTTGGCTTCCTAACTGCTTCCAATAACCAGGGGGTTACCCACGGCATGGTAGGGTCTTGGCTCAGCCCCTCTGGGTGTGGGAAATCCTCACCACGCACCCTGCTTCCCAAAAGATACGTCCACAGCGGGTGTACCGTCTGCTCTATGTCAACTTATAATAAAACAAGAGCGGCTTCAGATCATCTTGTCTACTTGCCATTGTGATGGTTAGGAATCCATCCTATTTCCTGGCGCCCCAGTGGTTTGTCCTCAGTCCCGCTGAGACAACGCAGACGTAGCCTCATGTCCAGGCGTGGAAATGCTTGATTCCTCCTAAAATCTGAAACTGCATCGCCAAGCAAGAATGAGGGAGACTTAACAAAGTACGGCCTGGCATTTGAGGTACCCTCCTAGGAAATGCGAGGAGGTTAAAATTCATCTTCCAGACCAGACAGAAGCAGGCAGTTCCCTCGGTGCCAGGAAACTCCCTGGCTGCTCAACACAAAGCAGAAGCTTTAAAAATGCCCTGCCGTGGTTGCTCTTCCCCAACAGGCCTCCCCGAACAGCAGACGGCGTGTGAAACGCAGAGCTCCAGGCTCTCTCCATCCTTCCCCTCGCTCAGTTCCAGGCAGAAGAAGGGGTTGGAGAAGTCGCACCAGAAGGAATCGGATCTGCCTGGTTGGGCTCGTGCATTTCTGCCACGAGAAGGAGATGCTTGCATAATTACGGTACTCTAAAGATACATTTTTATCTTGCATTCCGTCCTAAATGTTTTTTTTTTTTTTCCCCAAAGCGTTTAATGAGTGTTAATTGATTTTCACACCACCCCTGCAGCATAGCACAGTCAGCTTGCGTTGCAGCGCTGCCACCTCCGCAGACCTCCGCCACCACGAGGACCGAAGGAATCACCTGTACCGCTCCCCAGCGTGCGACCTCCTGCAGCTCATGCTTTGAAGCCGTTTCCACTTTTCTCCACGGCCAGAAACATTTTTCACCGGCCAGCAATAACAGTCTCGTGTCATCGCTTGGCTCTGAGAGCTCAGACTTTAAAGAAACATACTCGATAGCTAATTTTTTTTCTGATTGTTGACATATTTTACAGAAAGCTCTTGCATTCCCCACGGCTTGGAAACATCAAAAGACAGGCAGGTCTGCGTTCAGCCACGAATTACGTGACTCTGATATCCTAGCAGTCGGGGTATCGTCTCCTCTCAGCTCGTCCTGCTGCCTCCCACGGCTGCCTGGGGAGGTTGGAGCACGAAACCGCGGCACACACCACGGGGAGATTAGAGAGCGACCCCGTCGGTTCGCTGCTGCTTAGATATAGGTCACGTAAGCAACTGATCGTAGAGATCAATGCTCGTGCCTCGAACCAGGCGTTTTATTTGCTCTTCCCTGCGCACCTGAGCCCGTTTCCTTCACCTCCGCCTTTGCGCGGCGCTGCCTGTTTTGGCAGCAAATCCTCCACGCGCCTCATCTCTCGTTGCCGTTTCTGCCTCTGCGTAAAACAACACGCAGCACACGGAGCACGGACCGTTAAAACTCCTGCTAATCCGACCCTAATGATATTCTTAGCTTCAGGTCCCTTATTAATGGCAGATTTGGGGTCTGGAAGTCGTTTCCAAAGCAGCTCGGAGATTGCTGACCCGGGAACTAATGAGCCTACCTATTTATCACCCATCCTGTTCTCATTTTTACCTGCATTTGCTCGGTTTAGTGCACTCACGTTTCCGGAGGGAAAGTGGTACCGAATGCCCCAAGCAGCTGAGCAGAAGCCAGGCTCCAAGGTTTCTTCCCCGGTTCTCTGAAACCAGCCTGCTGCTTGACTTGGAACAACTAATTTATCCTTTCCGTCTGCTTTTTTTTTTATTATTTATTTATTTTTTCTCAGCCGTCTTTCTGTAAACAGGACAGATGGTTTAAACGGACTTTCAGAAAACCTTTGACAACTCCCTCATGAGATGCTATTAAGGAAGCTAAGTAGACATGGGGCGAAAGGTAAAGTATTGTCATAGAAACTAGCTAAAAGACAGAAACCACGGAGTATGAATACATGTTCAATTTTTTAATCTCACCAAAAGCTGCCAGCAGAACTGTCCTGATATGCTCTAAGAGGAAAAAAAGAATCTGTCGGAAAAGCCAGATTCGAAAGAAAATAAAATAAAACTTTGCTTGTTATTTTGCAAGAGGGTATTCTTCTGTGTATGCACACGTTTGTATGCATGTATATGTGTGTGTGTAGGTTTTGTGTTGTGTACTTTTGTCTTTGCCTCCTGAAAATCAGAAGGATTATTTACTTTAGGTCATACACACAAAACTGAACGAGAACAGGATAAATTATTACCAGGAAATAGTCCCCAGGAAAGTCAAGGGAAAACGATCATTAATTTCCAACAAGAGTAAAGCATGTGAAGTCATCGTAATGAGGTACTCGTTGGCTCCTGGAAAATTAATTAGAAACCCTCACAACGCATCAAGAAATCACCTGGCCCGTCCCCACGTGCCCAGGCGAGCCCAGGTCTGCAGAACCCACGCTCTTCATGCCCAGCGAGGCTGGGGGACGAGCAGTGGTGAGCATCGAAGAGCATGTCATCGAGGATGAATTTCTGCACGACTCCGCGAGAAACGTCTTCTTTAGATGAGAATTTCCCCATCACAGCTATTTTCATCTATTTTATCTAATAAATAAATCATAATCCAACGCAGACTGGATATTGCTGGGTGCGATTGAGATAGCCCGTGGAACAGCAATGCCATAAAAATCGAAGTAAACTCTGCCACTGTGATTGCTGGTGCATTTTTTCTAAGGTTTCTTTATGATGAGTAATCTTCAAATTCTTCATTATCTGGGACCAGAAATAAGCAATGCGATGGCAACAACTCCATTTAACCCCAAATATTTAAGTTCCGTAAAAGAAATCAAAAGAGTTAAAGAGGGAACTAGGTGAATGTAAGTGAAGACTTGGAATTTTCTGGCGAATAAAGTGTTGGAAAACCTGAACTACATTATCCACACATCTTGCTAGGCTTGCTATAACCATTATTCCAGAAAACTCCCAGATAGTTCAGTGGAAGTCTGTGAAACGTACAGGCAGGTAAAGTGTTTTGACAAAAATTGGGGTAGGAAATAATGCTGGAAGTATTAAAGCACCACCCAGAAAACCATGGCTTGCCATCAGCTGGGAAGCCGCTGTTAATGTTTTTCAACTGAGCCAATTCAAAAGAGGAAAGAGAGGCTTCTTGAGAGAGAGAAGGGGAAAAGATAAGACTCAGGGCACAAACGAGATGCTATACAATAGAAATAAGGATTTAATTAAGAGCAAGTGCAAGGGGACAGCGAGCAAACCTCGAAGTGGCACGAGATGTTACAGCCAGGAGCCCAGACCCAGGCACATCGGTGTAGTTGGCGCGTTAACTGCTGGGTCAAACGCTGGAGATGTTCCCCCCAACTCACGTAGGCTGCCTTGGAAATCTGAGCAGCGTGCAGTCAGGCTCGTAATTCAAGCTCCTCGTGTAGGCGGCGGTGAGAGCTGGGTAGCTCCAGGCAGGGGCATCCCGAGAGCCAAAGTTCAATCGTATAAATACGCTGCTAACTCCGTGCTGCCCTTTGCACCGACCTTCTCCTGGTAGCGGGGATCCCAACACCAAAGCAGCTGCCATATCCGCTTTGCTTTGCACTGCACAGAGCTGCGATCAGGTCAGCTTGGGGTTTAGCCTGAAAAGTCCTTTTTTTTTTTTCTTATTAACACTATGAAGAGCATTTCCCATTTAGACGCTGGACAGAGATTTCTCTGAATCACTCCTTAGACATCAAAATTATTCTTTAGACATCAAAATATAACGCCCCATATAACCCTTTATAATATATAAATATAATATGTAAATATAACACAAAGTTATAGAAGGAATGCGTTTAACCTGTAGCAAAGCCCACAATTATTAAAGGAGAATTCCCACCAGATTAAAGCTGGGCAAAAAGGAACAGCAAGTCTCAGTTTTTCACCCAAAGAGGACCAATTTTTCAAAGTTTTGCTAACACCCCAATTACACCTTCATCAAAAAGCACCTTGCCACAAATGACACTGAAAGCGCTCCTTGTAAAATTTCAGTCACTGACAAAAAAGGAAATAGTAGGGTCTTTTCAGACCTCTTTTTTCTGAAGTCTTTTCAAAGTTAAAGCTTCTAAAACATTTTGAGAAAGGCGAGGAACACTTCACAGTAGGCAAAACTTTTTTCACCGTATAGATTGTGGTGAGGGGAGGTGGTTTTTTTTTTGTTGTTTTTTTTTTCTTTTTTTTTTTTTTTCAAAAAATAGACCCTTTTTCCAATAGGAAGAAAAGATGGGCACAAAGCGTTACCAAGGTCTGTGCTGGAGTCAATAAGAGTGTACTTGTACACTTGACAAAGAGCCTTATTTTTATGTCACTTCTATTCTCAGCTTTTCGTCAAGTGTTCATTAAAGTCGGCTGAAAAAAACAAGAACTCTGTTTGTGCAGAAGAAAAAAAAAAAAGAAGTTTGAAGACGTGTAGTTCTGTGAGCCAGGAAAGATACGAAGCCCGTTGTCCTGGGGCTTTCCACTCCGTGCAACTTTCTCCTTGGTGGCTTCTCCAGCCTTGAAGAAGGGCTGAAGTCTGATGCAGTCTTGCTCCACCCTACGGACACGCCTGGGCTCTCCTCCTCCAAAACCATCCACCAAACAGGGGCAAAAGCCATTAGGGTTGGCAGACAGGGACACACAGTGGGATTTTTCTCAATTAGGGTGATTTTCACAGGAAATCCACGTTCAGAAAATGCATCTATTCGGGAAGACAACTAAGGCTTTGCTGTTTTTTGCATCTTTGTTCATTAGTTAGCTTTATAGAGCAATGAAATGGCAGGACATGGCTGTAAAACTTTATCCAGGTCAGGATCTTACCAGGAGGTCTCTTACATCTGAGAGAATTGCCCCAACCATCTGGTTAATGCCTATATTGACCCAAGACTTCTATGCTGACTCCAAGAAGATTCTCTGCTGAAAAGCTCTGAATATTTTTATATCTAAATGAAAGAAATCAAGGAAGAACCCTTTAAAATTGCCTCACCCACTGTTATATCAGCTCCCCCTTTCCAACCTCATTTCTCTGATCTCTTTCCTGGAAAATTTGTCTACGGTTGCAATTGTTTCCCTTTTACCCAAAGTTATTCATCTGAATTCAGAAACACATGCGCTGCTCTTTATTTATGAAAAACATACCATTCATGTTTATATTCTCTTTATGCTTCCCAAATCAAAAAGTATTTCAAAAAAAAAAAAAACAAAAAACCTAGTCGGGGTTGCTAAGTGACAATGACATTTACAAAACCTGCACAGCACTTCAAGGTAAGGACATAATGATAGTAGTTCAGACTATGCTAAATTTTATTACAAGCAAACAAACCCATCGTTCTCATCAAATTTAATGAAACAGCTTCAACTCCGTTCCAGGGATTTGGGGGTATTTTTCTGGTATTTGGTTCCGGCTGTTTCTTGTGGGGCGATGCAATTAGACAGCAAGTCTTCGCTCTGATTCAAACCTAGCTGTTGTAGTTCGGCAGTTGTGGGTTTTTGGTTCTGTATTTTATTTTTTTCTTCTTATTGAAGGGTTTAAAATAAAACTGAATGCTGGGAACAGGCTATGGTGTAAATTCAGGGGAGCTTTGGACGTGCAGGGACCAGATGCTCCAGCAGCACCTGCGATGCCGAGGGACCGGGATCCACCTGGGAACCCGTCCTCCAGAATCCCGATGCTTGATGGATGGGTCGGCGCAGTTGACCAAATAAAGACGGAAATTTTTTACGCTTGAATTTGTTCTCAAGTTTGAATGATGCTCGGATTTCGCACCTCGTTTGAAACATTTTATTTTTATGGCAATGCTCTGACACGACTAATTCGTTGCCTTCCTCCCCTACGAGACGAGAGCGATCGCTTCCTTCATAGCTACGCTTCCCCGCGCTGGAGGCTGCTGGCTCCCAGCACGTCGCGGCATCACCAAAACCCGAGGCTCATGGAAACACCACCTGGAAGGGACCTCTGGACCTCCCACCTCTTGCTCCTGCCTCTCGTGGGCAGCACGAGGCAGTCAGGGGCAGCTTTGCACAGCCGAGCCCCAGAAACCAGAGGCCACCTCCCCAGGGCTGTGCCACCCTCCGAAGTGAGCTGCGTTTTACCTGGACAATAAACAACCCGCTTATAAAATGGGAGGAATGCAAAAGGGCTCAAACTGAACCCGTGAATTTTCCAACAGTAGGTATTCTGGACAATAACCTCCCCCGGTATCACTATCAATTTTATTTGCATTAACTTGTATGCATTTGGTTTCCTGAGCCAAACCACATCGGATGACCACATGGATGACCTTACGTAAAGAGAGCTGGGCCTTTATTTTGGAAACGAACAAAAAAAAATAATAATTTCCTTTCCCTACAGCTCTTAATAGTATTTTGGTGTAAAATTCAGATCTGTATTCAAACAACGGAAGGCAGTAAATTTGAGCGAGCCTAATATTTTCTCCCAGAGGAGAGCTGTTTCAGCTTGTCACCTTTATTATTTCCACACACTTCATAATTCAGGTTTTGCTGTTGCTCATTATGCACAACCCTGATTGATCATTTCTGCTAATTTTAGAAACAATCATGAATGCAGCGTGGCTGGGACTAATTGACGTTTCCTCGCGGTAATGAAAAGCTCGCCACCGATCCCGAGTGCTGGCTGCTCCTGGGTCGGGCAGAAAGTAAAACCCCACAGGCGGTCCCATTTAGGGGGCCAGCAAAACCACACGGCTGTGGCTGAGGACACCCGGGAGCCACCGCCAGCTCCAGCCCCGATCTTGCTTACAAGGTTTTCATTACCCTGGCGTGCTCCTCGTGGGGACGGGGAACAAATCTGTCGTTTGAACAGGCTGCGAGATGTTTTCTCCCATCCCCATGCTGCTCACGAGGGCTCAGCTGTGCTGTGGCAGCCACCACAAATCCAGTGGGGTCCAGCAGGCAGCAGGAACCCAACCCTGCAGGGACGCCGCTGCTGGCGTCCCAGGGTGGCTGCAGGTATCTTTATGACCTTTGGAGTTCCCCGCTTCCCCGAGGAACTGCCTTCCATCAGGCACCGAAGCTGGTATCAGGAGGGGCACGGCTGTTTTCAGAGGGATGGAGCTGCGGAAGGGCACTTCTGGGGCTCCCAGGAGGTTTCTTTCCCATATCCAGAGGCTGTGCTGCAGCTGCGGGGCTGCCTTAGCATTCCCATCCTCAACACGAGCCCAGTTATGCAGCTGCACATCTTTAAGGACTGCAGGACAATTCTAGTTTCAGGCCCTTGTATGACCTCATATTATAATCAAGTGCCAAAAACAGAAGAAGAGCAACCAGGAACCACGCCGGTCCTTGACAGATCAAGTTGAAGCCGAAGTGCTAGAATTACAGCGTCCTGTCATCAAAAACTAGCCTCAAACTGCAGCACACCAGCACTTTGCTCTATTAAAGACGTGCAGAACGCACCCAACTTTCCCACCTTGTGGACTGGCTGGGTCTGCAAATCTCATTACCGCTAATTAGAAAGCGGAGTTGGGAGCGAACTGCCCCCCCAGGCAGATTTATCCGCCGGGGTTGGGGATGCGCTGGCAAATCGCACGAGCAACAGGTTAATAAACGAGCACGGGGATGCGCAGGCGAGGAATTCCTGACCTCGCCCAACCCAGGATGCTGCGGCTGTAAAATAAAAGCCCAGGAGCCTGGGATCCTCCAGACCTCGAGCCCAGCGGACCCCAGGTCCGAGCAAACAGCAGCCGGGGCAAGGGATTTACGTCGGCTGCACAAAAGACTTTGCGCGGGCGCAGCCATTTCGGACGGAGTATTTCTTCCCGATGTCAGACCCCGGCTCAGGCGCAGCAGGTTCGTGTCTGAAATTAAAACCGATGGGAAAAAGACAGATGCGGAGAGGATTTTCTTTGCGCTTGAGCCTCCGCTTACTTCCCCGCGTTTTCAATTTCGGTGATTTTCTGCGTCAAAACGTGGGGGGAACATCGAGTAGGTCCGTATTTGCCTCAAATTGAGGGGAAGAAAAAAAAAAAACACTAAATTTTTCAAAACGTTTCCTAGCGCTGCAGGTCTGATGAACGTGAGCTGCAGAACGGTGACGTTACGATTAAATCAATGTCAATTTTTGGACTGCGCGCCATCAAACTCTGCACTGCCCCCACCAGCCTTGGTGCCAAGGTGCACAGTCCAAAACAGAAAGACCCCTCCAACCCCTAATATAATTTCTTAGGTGAAGTCAAGGCGTTTTTACCATTTGCAATGAAATGAGATGTTCTTGGTAGTGGAGACGATGCCGGTGGTCATGGTGCAACGCCCCAGCCACGGGCCGAGAGCTGCTGAGCATCCTCCCCTCCGGAGAAGGCAGGGACAAAAGGGAGAATCTTCTCTGCCAGCTCCATCCCCTCGCTGTCGCTTTCTCATAATTCGACCTCCAATTCTTGGGTTAGCAGAATTGATTACGAAGCGAAGTCGCGCCGCTTTGGGGAATTAAGCTACTTAAGAGGGCTGATGGAATTGATTATCCCCTGGCAGCGAGCCCAGCTGCCCAGCGTCGGGGTCTGCCCACAGAGGGAGGAGGGCTCGCTCCTGCTGAGGCTGTAGTTCATGACTGCAACAACAGGGTGCAGTTACAGCGCCTCCAAGGGCTGCAGCAGCTTTTGGGGTGGCAGCACCAGTCGCCGAGGGCTGCGCTTGAAGCGGAAACCAAAGCGGAGGCAGCGATGGAGGGGAATTCACGCGGTTTGCGACCAAGGTCCCATTCGCCGCGCCAGCTCAATCCGCCGTTGCTTTGTTCTTCCTGCTTGCAGTATTGCAGCCCAGATTAATTCGGAGGCCTTCAAAGAGGCCAAGGCAATTCCAGGATTCACCACCTACCTCCCCCAGAGACAGGACAGCGTTAGTGCCTTTTGGCTGAACAAGGCGTGAGGGAGACCTCATCTGGAGCAGCGCGTACGGCCCTGCTCCCCCGTGAGCATGAGAGTAATCCCGACCTGTACAGGTGCAGGCAAGGCTTCTCAGGCTTATGAGAGGAGGCAAGAGTTTATTTTATCATTCAAAAGCAAGTTAATGTCGTCACGCAGCCATAAAGTGCAATTTGTCTAGCCTAACAAAGCTGGAAGGACGTGGTGTCCTGTCTAAGCACCTCTGGGGGTAAGCTCTCAAAGGCTCAAGGAGGTAAAAAAAAATGCAGATTTAAATTGAAAAGGGGTTAGAGATGTGTCAGAACAACGAGGAGCTTTCTTACCAAGGTGGTTTGGGAACAGGCTCCTAAAGCAACATAGCCAAGGGACCTCAGGATGGAGCTTGCAGCACCATTACCTCCAGTCCTGGCTCCCATATTCCAGCATCCTCAGCTGCAACAGGCTCAAATGTGCATTTTTTTTTTGGAGCGTTGGATTTCAGGAGGCAGAAACCATCCTCTCGTTGCCGAAAGCTGCGATGAGGGCTTTCGCATCATCTATTTTAGTTATCCCATTTAGGGGCATGAAATAGGCACCTCGATGCCCTATCAGTGAGGTCCTGTAACGTGATTCAAGGCACTTTGCTCCATTAATCATCCCACAAGCACAGCAGCTCTCCAAACCGCTCCCTCCGTGTAGCCACTCAATTAACAGAGGTGCCAGGTATGTGCCAGAAACCACATCTGGATCTAAACCCAAGTTTTCCGACGATTCACTTTCCCGCGACTCCCGTTTCGCGGGCTGCCCTTCCGCGAGCCACGTCCGCTTCAGATTAAGATGAACGAAGCCCCAAAGTCTTCTCTGAGAAAAGCTAAAGGACCGCGTGCGAAGACTGACGGATCGGGTTCGTGGTTTTTAATCTGAACCCCCGTTCGGAGCGTGAAGCTGGTTGCGTATCGGGCGTGAAGTGCCTTTTTGGGTTACCTCTGTAGGCTCAGAAGTGCAGCTCACGCCTTCACTTTGCGGGCACCGCTCTGCTCGAGGGCATCCCTGGCTGGGTGCTGCATTTCAGGGACATCCAGGACCAGGAGATCAGATCTCTCTGCTCGCATCAGGTCTTTTTTTCCCCAAAGGCAGATTTTTCTGAAGGCACAGGAGCTGATCCTGCAGGAGAGAGGATGAGCCCAGCCTGCATCAGGCTGCACAAAGCCACTGCCAGGCTGTTTGCACGGAGCTGATGATTTATTATCGACGTAGAAAAATCGGGTTTCAGCATCCCGGGATCACCCGTAGTAAGCACATGGCAAGGGGCCACCACTGAGCGCTGCCGGAGGGCTCCTCTGCCGGCGATTTTTCTTAACCTAACCGTACACAAAGCAACGCTGCCGGCACCACGAGAGAAGTCAGATCACCTTCCAAAACTGCAGAGGGAAGCCCCGCTGTTTTGTGGGCACAGCAGCAGCAGAGGAGAAAAATCCGAGAGAGGGCTCAGCGTATTTAGCTTGCAACCGGGAGATGTCGTAAAGAGGGAACTGGGGAATAAAAGGGAGACTGGGGAAAGCCAGAGCAAATGCTGTTCCTTTGGTTAGAAAGGGCAAGCGGTGCCCAGGGCTTATCTGAAGCATCACCAATTCCCAAAGCTGTGTAAAAACAATAAAGCGTGCCTTACAGGGGCATCTGCGCTTCTTAGTGCATTAAATCCAAATAGCGGGCCAAAGTCATCCAAACCTGCTCAGATTCTCTAATTAATAGCAACCTGCCTCCAAGTCCTTTGGACGTCTTTTAATTTAAGCTGCTACCTTAAGCCGCCCACGATGAAGAGACCCGAGGGACGCTGGCCTACGGGCTGAACGTGGTCCTAATCCCCCCTCCCAGAAGCAGATGGCATGCATTTGCACGCCGTGTAATCCTTCCAGCTCACCTGGGCAGTCGTGCCGAAGGAAAGACAGGACACTTCGCCCCTGCCTGTTTTCCCGAGGCTTTGAACAACGCTGCCTGAAGATAAATTTGTTTCCTCGTGTTCCGCAGTGTCGCATCAGCAGGTAAGGGATTTTTCGTGCAAGCAGCACAGGCAGGACTGCTCTTCCCCCATCGTGAGACCTGATAAAGCATCTGGGCCACATCCACCATCCCGTGAGAGGGTGGTAGGAGAATCCATGCCTCAAAACACCCACCCTGAGAAGGCCTAGCAAGATGGAGAAAGCCCTCCTGGTAACGCAACACATCCACCTCTCCCACTGCGTGTGAATCGCGGAAGGAAATGAAGCCGCGGTGCCCGCGGGGACAGGAGGTACGGCCAGAGGCTGCAACGCTCCGGTGCTTCACGCCGCTTATCAGAGCCAGCCAACGCCGCCGTGAGCCATCTCCTGCAGCCGCGCTGCCTGAAGTCTGCTCCAAACCCAACGAATAAGGAATATCCTCCCCAAAAGTGCTTTTTTTTCCTACTGCCGGAGATGCGAGGGCACCTCTCCCCTCCCTGCGCCGAGCGCTGGCCTTCCTGGTTCGCCTCCTGCCTGGGACATGCAACGGGAAGGAGAGCTGCTGCCACTAGCGAGTCAGAGGCTGGATGAAATTAAAGCACCCTGGAAGTGTCCCCTTAGCAAGGGACCTCATTTAAGCCACATAAAGTACGGCCAGAGCTCTGGCAGCGCAACGAGCTTATTCGATAAAATAATTGCTTTTGGCAAAACCGCGGTAATAACATCACTTCTGCGAAAACGTGTTTATAGAGCCGTCTCCATAGATTACTCCCTCTCTGTCACGGGATAATCGGCTGAGAGAGATCAGGATGCTCGCGGCTCGCAGCTTCTGCTGCCCTGGCAGCACAGCCCAGTGGAGAGCAGGCAGAGGACAAGCAATAAATGGCTTGGGACCACCCCGCATCCTTCTCACGGGGAAGGAAAGCAGTCCCTGCTGTACTCGTTCCAGGACCGAATTTCCCCCCTCCAAAAAATTAACTCACGGACTGACGTCGAGCAATTTGCTCAAGAGCAAAAGGAGTCTTGCAAGGAGCCAAGCACCCTGCTAAAAAAAATAATTCCCCAGATTTCCAACTTGCAGCTACAAACCCTAATACGCCGCCTTTTCTCTGACTACCAGGCCTCGAGAGAAGAAAAGAGCGGCGTGCACAAGGACACAGGAGCCGAGTCGCCCGGGGCACCTATCTTTTTTCCACGCTGCAGACTTGCGTTCGGCATTTCTGCAGCATCATGGAAACGCAGCTCTGCCCAGCCCTTCCTCCGCGCCTCCTCCTGCAGCATCCCTGGGCAACTTTACGTCAGGTCTCATTTTCTCAGCCAGCACCAATTCTTTTAAATTCGGGTGCTTCCCTTCTTATTCCTTATGTTATTACAGGCAGCAGAATTACAGCTCACCGCATCTTAACTCCCACATTTGTACCCCACGGCTTCTTTGTAGACTTCCCCAGTTTTTCTAGCTTGCACAGATTTGTCTTCTCTGCTGAGTTCCCTGGGTGAAATACTGTTTTCCCCCTGGAACCACTGAGATATAAGTGAAATTAAAAGACGTTCAGAATTTATACTCCCAGCAAAGCTGACTGAGTAATCATTATTATGACTCTGCTGAGGCAAAAAGATATTTCCAAATAGATATAGTTCAGGATTAACCTGAATTGAGAGTACTTCTGCTCTCTCCAAAATAACACAGAAAATGCTTTGAAACTTTCTCATTTCTTTTATTTTTTTTGTGGTTGAGCAAACCACAAACAAACACAGGATGTCTAGGTCTTCCTATGGGGATTATCCTGTAACTGTTTAGTCCAAGCAAATGAGAATTGGAAGGATCTTTGAAAACAAACCCAAACGAAACAAACAATTCAGTCAAACTGTAATTAAACGACCTTGTGGTTGGTTTGCGGATCCTGGTTGTTACTCATGGCCTGGTAAGGCCAAAATGCTTTCTGTTGTCCAAGAACTATGTGCAACAAACAGCCCTGGGGCTCCCCGTACGCACTAGGACAGCAGACTCACATCCCACAGGGCTCAAGCACTGACCCTATTAGAAGAGGGGCTTTCCTCTGCCCTGCACAGCTTCCTCACCCCAGTGTTTGGGCACTCCTGCCACAAGCCCCTGCAGCATCAGGAAGAACGGAGGGGCAGAACACAAGAAGATGGTGGGATCTTCCCCTTGGGTCACGTTCATCCCACCGAGATGGCAGCACACAACACCTGAAATAGTGGGGTTTGAGACTTCAGACAATCCCCCCAGCTTCCTTTCCCTTAGGCATTCGTCTGACTGGCTTCAGACCCACTCAGCTCCCCATTAACAACGGAGCCTGGTATTTAGCAGAAAGTGTTTTCTTCTTAAGATCAATAGTAACAAGATACACAGAAACCGCACTTCTGCTCCGAAACCTGACCATGAAAAGAAAAGAAAAACTACAGAAAGCTGTAACAAAACCTCGTAGCTTTGTTCCTCTCCATTATGTCGTTAGCAAAGAGCAGCAGAGAAAAATAACTATAGAAACTCGCACCAAGTAGTCTAAGAAGTTTTCCCAGCGCAAACATAGACACATCAAAGCACTGAAACATCTTCGAGTGCAAAGACACTTACACCTTCTATGTTTTCAAAGGGAAGTTCACTTTTAGCTGCTCAAGTGTCCTTGGGTAATTACTATTTTGTGTTAATATCAATTAATACCATTTTGAATTCATAGCAATTAATGTATTGAGTCAAGTACGGTTGAGTCATTTAAAAAGAGTACGTTTGACAGTTCAGGAAGCAACTCTTACCAAAGCTTCATGGTATACCACATGCAAAAGGAAAAAGATCTTCCTAAAACGTTTTTTTTGCCTGCTTCAAGCAAGTTTATCCCCAGGAGATTTGTGTGTACCTCTCACACCCCACTGACCCCAAGCTCCTTGCACAAGAGGTAGACAGACATGTCCTGGAGAGCTCTGGGCGTCTTCAGTTTCATCTCAGAAACATCCAAAAGCCACGCACAAATGGTTTTCCAAGGCCAGACAGCACCTGTGCTGCATGCAGGGGTGATGGCAGGAGGCTGGGTGCTTGGACAAGGACACGAGGGACAGGCAGATTTTGTGGAAGGTCACTGGGGGCAATAACAAGACCTGCAGCTTCAGAACGGCTGCACGACCACCAGCTTCAATTCTCCAAATTGGGTGCACGGGTTTGGGTGCATTTACCAGGAAGCCCAGCTCCTCCGCTGAGAAATTGCTTTCTCCACTTGGACATTAATTCTTCCTTCACTCCCAGCAAAGGAGGAATATTTATTTATTGGCCTCTTGAGCAACTTTTACATTCCATTTACCGCTGTTCAACAGAAATAAATCTCATATTTGACTACCAGTAGCCAAAGACTACAATTGTCCTACTACAGCAATACCTAAGAATTTATTTACTGAAGTATGCATAAGCCTGGATTTCCAGAGGCTTGAAATCAGCTGGAGAGAGATTAATTACAACTGGGTAAAAGCCCTGTAGTGCTAACATGCTTCTGGAACCAAGATGTTGAGGTACAGATGTCTTGTATTTGCATTCCTCCGTGTTTGGAGAGCACTGGTGAGCAAAAGCCCTTTCTCCAACAACATAGATATTGAAAATCTCCCCAGCTTCACTGATGACCCTTTTAAAGGTCTGTTGCACTCTCCTAAAATAAACAGATCCTGCATTAAATTGGCCCTTTCGAGATCAATTGCGGGCAGGAGCTGGTACAAATCATAGTCCAGCTGAACAGAGAGAAGAGCATCTATTGACAGTGCTCACTCAATACCTGCACGGCCTGGCTGGAGACCATAAATCCTTTTGGCAGCTCTTTGACAAAGGCTCTTTCAGAGCAAGCACTATTAGTTTCCCAAATAGACCTCTCTCTCAATTGTTCCCAAAACAAAGATTCATCTGAGACTGTCAGAAGAGAAAGCCTATCTGAATTAGTCATTCCCTCTTGTTTGGTTTCTCCCACACGTACAGATTCCTCCAAGCTCTCCCCTTCCTCTCCACCCCAAGCACAAACGAGAGACAGACCACTTCACGACCACTATAAAACTCAGAAATAAGCAACTTATAAGCTTATAAACTTATAATTGCTGCTTATAAGCAACAATTACAGGGGAGCTTGGACTGGTAAATAACACAGCAATCTGATAAGCAGCCTCTTAAACCAGCGCAACCCTACAGCCAGCAAGCATAAGCCTGATGTAGACGGTATTTCTTAAAGCCCAGCACTGTGAAAGACACTTCAACAGAAAGCCCAGCCTCATCTACTGCCTGCACCAGAGGTTCCTGGGCTGGACCCTCCATTTAGCTCCATCACCTTGGGCTGGGGTGCACTGGGCTGGGGCGCACCGGGCCCAGGTGCACCAGGCCCAGGCTCAGCAGGACCAGGCCCTTCTTGCCTAGGGTGCCACAAACAAAACTCCCCAGAGCACAAACGCCTCAAAGCAAGGGCTGGGGAGCAGACGAAACATATATCCACAGCTGGGAGTGGGCAGGAGGTTTCAGCTGGCGGGAGGGCGCTCCCTCTGGCTGCGTTTCCGCAGCTGATGCAGTCTGTGGTAAATGAGCTGCGGTGGGGCCTGCGTCTGCCACCTGAGCTCTGCACGCCAGTTTTAAATCTCTTCCGATGGCTCCGTCGGTGTTCAGGTGGCACTGCTGAATTCCCCCCCTAGCATTTTTTAACTTCTGGAAGCGCCTGCTGCTTTGGCCTTGCCTGGGAGAAAAGGTTAAGGAGTAACCAGAAGGTGTCCGTGCAGGATCCAGCCGCTGAGCTGATTCTCTACCAGTGAATCATTTAACAGAGCAAGGGGTGGGGAGGGCAGAGGAACAAAAAGAGAAAAGAAAAAAAAAATAAAAAATAAAAAAGAAAGGAAGAAAAAAATCCAGAGCTGCACAACCAGTGTCCTTTGTGCATAGAAGTGAATTCTGCTGCCTCAGAAGACCTTGAGGAGCAACGTGATGGCTGACCTGGTGGCACAGGGCAGGGTATCTGAAAACCTGGATTTGCTGAGAGACCAGGAAATTCAGGAGAAAGGGTCTATACAGTCGCAGCACGTTGAAATTTTCTGTAAGTTTCTAATGCAATATTGAATGACAGGATGCTCTCTGGCCCTCTGCCACCCTTCCAGCCCTAGGTAGGGTTAGGCAGGTCCTCCTGGGGCAGCCTCCGCCAAAATCCCTCTCCACCCAAGATGGCAAAGCACCTCCTGCTTCCCCACAGCACCTTGTGGTTGATCTTCTGCTAAAAGCCCAGGGGAAAAATAATAATTCAGTCCCCCAGGGCACCGTCATGGTGTTGCACTCTGATTTTTGGGTGCTTGGCTTCGAAGCCTCAACAGCATTGTGTTGGCAGAGACAGCGTGGGCTGGTTTGGGATGTATTTGTGCTGCTTCAAACCCCCGGCTCCCAGACTGTTTGCCTAAATCTGTGAAGAGATGTATTCTCCATAGCTTGGCCCTGCAAAGGGACGGCTCCAGCACCTCCAAATCCTCTGCCTTAGACAAACACTAAAGGCGTGGTGCCTTGCTATATCCAGCCCTTGGTGCTGCTGCTTCTCCACAGGACACTGAACCACGCCATTGAAATCCGTGCTGAAGGTGTTCCTGTTTCTCTCAATCCCTTCTTTGCTGTCTGAGGGACATTATTTATCACAGCTCAAAAAACAACGCCAACTTTAAGGCTTTTACTGGCTCTTTTGCCCTGTTACAGACAGGCATTTCATCTTTCCTTCCTAGCATCTTCCTCTCTGCCAGCAAATTGAATCCCGAGGCCCGGGGAAGTGACCTTCCTCTTCTTGCTTAAACAGCAAAGCAACAATTCACCCAGGCTTTCAGCAGCATCAATCTCCTTGCTCACAACTGCCTGTGTCTTAAATGTCACAGGGATGCTTCACCTCGTGTGTTCCCCTGAAACCTTTGCAGTGTCCCCGGGGCCATTCTAGGTTTGGCCTTGCTTCAGGGGACAGCGTAAGCTCCCGTGTCTGGGTGCGGAGGGGCTCAGCACCCCGGGGCAGTGGCCGAGCTGGCCCACGAGGTGCTCCTCTGCCCACCTGCATCCCCAGCTGGAGGCTGTGCTCCACCACTGAGACAGTGGGGAGGCTTTCTGTGTGTGCTTTGATGCTCCTCGGCTTGCCCTCAGGGCAAAACAGCCTCACTGCAAATGAGAGCAAGGTTATATCACCCAGTCCCCTCTCTCCTCTGCTGCTTTCCTGCCTGTTCTCCTTGCTGCTTTCACGCATAGGTTGCTGCCGGTGTGATTTGTGCCTCCCTGCCCATCACGCGGATACCACTTTCCCCAGGACCATTGCATAGGTGTTTTTTAGGTGGATCTCTCCCTTCTCGGCACAGATCGGGTTTGTCCCACCATCCTTTTGTGGCATGACACAAGCCTGAATCCCATCCTCCACCATTCTCATGACAAAACCATCGCTGGAAGGGGCGAGGAGCTGGTGCTGAGCACACCAAGGCAGGAGTGAGGAAGCACGCCGGGATTATTGAACCTACTGGGAGCTTCAGCTGCATGCCACAAGACAAAGCACCTCTGTCATCTGCCTTTTTTCGTTCCCACAAGCCCTTATTTACTCACAAAAAGTATCCCTTTATCCTGACTTTGTCACTCTGATTATTCCTTAGCGCTGGCAAGAAACGCGAGTGCCACCAGGCCCTACGCGAAGACGTGTAGCAGCCGGAGAGGAAGCAATTTTTCTTAATAATCAGCCATATATCCCCAAATTGTTGTCGGGATTTGGAATGGAAATTGCCAGGCTGCAATCGATAAAGTGCGAGGGAAACGAGAACTATTTTAAGATGCATTTTTTAAAGGAAAGCAAACACGGCAAGCGCGGAGCTGAAAAGCGTCGCTTGGGAGAACAGTCAAACCACAGCAGGACGAAAACGAGTGACAGGAACGGCTTTGTGCAATTTTAGACTCACGTAGCGGATCAATGAGAAGAAGGAAGCCTGGTTTGCAACCAGAGGTGATTTGTGGATAGGGAAAGAAAACGATGCCAGTAGAAATACCGGAGAGGCGGAAAATGAAGGCAGGCCTGTGGAGTCCTACCCAAAAGTGGCCATTCTGAGGGGGAAAAAAAAAAAAAGGAAATTTCCGTCCCCAAGGGGCGAGCAGGAGTCAGCCTGGCACAGAGGTAGGAATGCCCATATGGCTTGCCCTGCCTGATGCTCTGATATAATGTTTCCTCAGGCTGTTTTCCATTAAAACTAGTCCCATGATAGGTTTCAGGTAACTTTTCATGCACTTCTGATCCCGGACAACATTCTGATAAATTTCTGCGTCGCTGTGGACAAAACCCAGCCTATTTGGCAGGCGAAGGTGGGCAGAGAGTTCTGAGGGGGGCGGAGGAGGTGGAAGTTTGGAAATTGTTGCTTGAGGGACGCTTTTTATAACCCCGTGCCTACCCAGGCATCATCACCCCGCTCCTGCTGACAAATTGTCACAGAGATGTGTGGGTGAACCCAGGACACCTTCACCTCCTTTGTAAGCTGAGTGAAACCTGGTCATGGCTTTTCACCTGCCCTTTCAACCAGCTGAGGAAAAAAATGCATTTTTCTTCTGTGTCCTTGGTAAAGGGCCAGTGACTCCAACCCCCCGAAAACACCCAACGACCTGCGTCGGAAACCTTGTGGGCTTAATTGATTTGATTTCGTTGGCTGGCAAACTTTTCAATGTTCCGTCTGAATGCATGCTGGGCCAGTAAATAAACTTAATAAAAGGATGACTCAGGGTTTTCTAATTCCTAAATGGCTTGCTAGGGAAAAGTCACGAGGTGCTTTGAAAGTAATGCTCTGTATAGCACCTGGCGAGCAGACCTGCAGTCTCTAAAGGAAAAAGAATTACCACTGTGGGAACAGCGCTGTTGCCCATCAAAAATTACACTTAATATTTTGTTTTCCGCCAACGACATCGTGCCACACGCCTCACCAGTCCTCCCGATCAGCAGCTGAGTTTTGAGCACAAAATAACCACCGTGCGGTGAGGCTGTGGGTGAGCCCGCAGGAGCTGGTGATGCTTTAGGTTTAAAAGGGGCGAAGAGCAAAAATAATGTGGCATCTCGGGAGAGTTTCTGAACCTCCCGGGTGGGTTTGGTGTTGGATGGTCCCCTTGCTGAGAGGGTAGCACAAGCTCCTGGCCCATTAGTTACTCCAATTCAAAGCGATCCGAAGCACAGAGCAAAGCATCAAGAGCGCCTCAAATTGATGTCCCCAATTACCGAGCTGGAGAAACACGTTAAGGTTTACTTTTGTGTTCTTGTTCCGAGCCATTAAGAGTCAAAACTTAGCCAGAAAAAAAGAATTGCACCAAGGTCACCCTGGACAAAAGCTGCCACTGCAAAACCCGAGCACTTTCCTGCTTGGTTCAGAGCAGAGGAAGCAGATGTTGCGGCGTTTGATCTCTCCTGAAAGATTCATTTGAATTACTGGGTGACCCAATGCCACAACAGCTAATTACCTCACAGTCTTGGCTATATCCGTCTTCGTGTCCTAGTGAGGTAAGAAAGAGTGATTATCTGCATTTTACTGATGAGAAAATGAAGTGCTGCAGTAGTAAGTGATTTGCTCGAGGTCACATAGGAGGAGCATAAAAAGACGGGACCCGATCCCACAAGTTTTTGGGTGTCCGTTGGTCCTGTGGGACAAACAGTCCAGCACTGCCCACTGCAATACAGCATATCATGAAATATCCATCCTTCTCTTGCTTATGGTTTTTGGTTGGTTTGTTTGGTTTTGGTTTTCCATTTTTAAATATGGAGACGTCTGCTGCTGCCTTGGGAGGTAGGTGGCTTTGGTTGCTCCATGGAGACGTCACTTTCTCACTTGTTTTGTCCCCAACACATATAAAACTGACTGAAAGTATGTGGTCACGCTCTGCAAATGAAGGAGAAATCTGACATAGGCCACATGCTGCTGAAGGTGAGATATTTATCCCAAAGTCATTGCTTCAAGTAGAGAGGAAGGGAGGGAAGAACAGGGGGAGGGAGCCCAGAGAAAGAAAGAGCACCTATATCCCAAGGGAAAATACACGTGTTTTTCATGAAAAGACAAGAATCAGGCTCTGAAGGGGTGGGGATGATAAATGGTGACAGGGAACACGCAGAGCCAGTGCGGGTGGCTGGGTGCAGCGCTCCGGGCTCGTGCTGCCGGCCCTGCCTGCACCGTCCCAGGGCAAGGAGGATGAGGAGCTGGGGTGTCCCCAGAAGCTCTGAGCATCTCCATCACGGGCTGAAGCCATGGCCATTGCCTCCCAGAGGTCTCCAGCAAAGGGCCTGACCCACACAAGGACCAGTACATGCATTTTCAGGGCACACTTGGTGGCTACGAAGGACCAGACCCCACAGAAATTTCAGCCAATTTTTTTTTTTTTTTAATGGGGTCAAAAATGGGATCCAAACGTGAACGTCGTGGACCACATTTGGGCTGAACCCTGTGTTTTAGCTGCCCTTTGCACAGCCTCTCGTTCACAGACAGCTGCCGGGTTTGTAGCACCCGAGGCGCGTTTGGCGTTCGCACTGCGGCTTGTTCACGTACCTTGTAAAACCTGACATCAAGCGCAGCTCACGGCGCTATTATCAACAAGAATGCTAACTGGATAAATAAACCCCCCGGAGAGACGTGCATATGGCTTAGCAAGATATTGATCTCAGTTTCCAAAATATGTGTTAGCAGGCTGTACCTTCAGCCGTGCTCGCGGCTCCGCCAATTAGGGAGGGAAAGGAGGAGCGGGGGTGATGCGGAGCAGATTTTGTCAGCGCTTTGTCGGGTGTTCATTCCGAGTGACAGGAGCGTGCCTATTCCTCTGACAAAACAGCAATTAAAAAAACAAAAGCAAAAAAACCTACAGCGTTGTTTCCAGCCCCAACAGATGTCCTTCAAATGTTCATCTAAACAAACATTGCAAGGGTTATTGCAAAATGTTATGAACTCATATACGGCAGTATGAAATGTTATGCTGAGTGCTCACAATTAAGAAACGTGGAGAAATATGGTCAATAAACCATCTCCGTGTATAAACAATTAAAAAAACGAGACTTGTTTGGGATGAACCTAAAAAAAAAATAGAAGCCTTCTCTTATATATGCCGTGATCTCTTTCTACGTCTAATAAACCGATGTTTACACAGGGTAGGATGAAAGGCTTTGTTCAGGGTTTGACTTTGGTTGTCTTTTGGGGTCAGGACAGAGCAGTGCCCAGGCGTGGGGGGATCACCTTTTTCAGGTGGGTCTGTGCCAGGGCGTGCGGGGCACTGCTGGGTGGCATTTTTCAGGGAAATTGTTTGGGTCAAAGGACCCTTGTTCATCAAAAGCAGAAGCAATCGTTGCAAAGAGCTGTTTTCAGCAAATTCCTGGTACAAAAGCTTTGCGGTGGCGAAAAAGTCCTTTTACAATATCCGTCAAATGAAATACCATTTTTCAATTTAACCCTATTATGATGCTTTAAAAATGTTTTTCGAACTGACTGGAGAGAAACAGGCTGAATAACACAGACTGATGTCTTTCGCTTAAACTGCCCGGTTTTGCAAAATTTACCTTCCTTCTGTACTTACCGCCGGAAAACATTCAAAACCTGAGCATGTTCCAGGATGGAAGGATTGCTCTTTATTTCTAGTAGCTGTTACACTTACCACTCTTTTTGTCTTCACGTTGATTCCCAAAACTCATCTCAAAACCCACCCCAGATAAGCAGCTCACGGAGACAGAATCATTAAGGTTGGAAAAGAGACGGAGCAGCTCCTGTTGTAGGCTGCTCTCAAGGCTCTCCTATTAAAAACTAATTTTTAATTGGGGTATGGGACTGCTGGCCATATGCTGCTAGGCCAAATGCTGGCCTTAAATGTTGTATTCATAGACTACGCCGTAGCTTTCAGTCCCACCTCCAAGAACCAAAATGCTCAAGAACGCAAGCTCCGTTATTATAAAATTTAGACATTTAGAGATGATAAAAACTCCTGGATAAAGCAAAAATAACCCATGTCTGGTCCACATGGTGGTGTGGATGGGGGCCTTTGTATGGAATTCAGGCCTGGAGGATTCTCATCCCCCTGGCTGGCAAGGATGACGGGCTCAGTTTTGGGGACATGGGGGGCACGTCGGTGCGGCACGACGAGCCCCGTGCCCTGACTCTAACACAGTTTTGCACCTTGGGGAGCCTCCGGTGACATTTAGCAGCCTTTGAACATCCAGTGCACGGGAGCAGGAATGAAAGGATTGGGGAGGAAAATGTCACCATCTGAGGCTGCCGTGGGCCTCAGTGCAAGGAGGCAGCCGAGGCGCCGCTTGAATATTTCCCAACTATTTACGGCGCGCTGGATTGAATTTATCATCGCGGCACTAAATCCAGCCCGGCGCTGGGCAAGGCAGAAGGTTCAAAAACGCCTTTGGTGGATTTAGAGCTTTAAAACACGATGCCTATGAAAAACTGTAGCTTAACACACGTCCGTATGAGGATGTGCTCGGGGAAACTTCATCAATGGGTGAAGTTTCTGCTCCCAACCCTCTGCCCTCATGGGAAACCCACATCCATTTCATTGCTGCTTGTTACAATGCCAGAAATTAGAGCCGAAGTAATTTTCTCTCGTGCAAAGGCAGGAGATGTATGGAAGTTACGGGAGAAATACAACCTTCTGAAGAAGAATTAGTTTAATAAGAAGGGAAAAACTCTCTGGTTTTCCATCCACAGAATACCCCGAGCCCAGGATGTTCCCCCCAGCAGATATTTATCCCGCACAAACAACCTGTCTGCTTTAGGCCAACGCAAGCAAACCTAGAAATGGTTTAATCCAATTTCCTTGCTCTCTCCCCACCCGCATTTATTCTGCGCCCCTCGCACCACATGAGCTGCCTACAGCCCCGGGGCCTCGCGTTCAGTGTGATTGTTATGAATGGTTGCTGCAGCAATGCTAAAATAATTATCAGTATTATCAACGGCATTAATAATAATAAAGCATTGCTCATGCTGTTCATTAACTGTTATTAATTATTAACAGCAGCAACGCGCCGTGTTTTCTCAGCCCCCACTTTCTCTACAGCCCATTGCAAAAAAAAAAAAAAAAAAAATGAAGTCGCTGTGATTTATGGGGGTGAATTTAGCAGCTTTTTCCCACTTGATTTGACCGCGATATAAATCAGCGGCCAAGCCTTCTGCTCGGGAACGAATTACTTGTTAGCAGAATAAATATGTACTAGCAGACCTGACGTGGACGACTTGCTCCTGGGGTGGCATTCCTGCCATGACATTCACAAGGTCTCAGACTCGTGGATGGGGATATTTCCGAGCAGAATTAGCCAAAAGCCAGCCCCGAGCCCGCAAGCACAGCAGCCGCAGGAAAGCAATGAGAGATGTTTGATGCCTGACGTGCCCAAAAGAGAGGTGGTGTTTTGCAGATGACACTCTAACAGGAACCCCGGTGTGAATCAGCAAGAACACATGTTTTTGATGATAACAACTTAAATGAGTCTTTAATCTTTAAAAAGGAAGAAGAAAACTGACCCTCTTCTTGCCAAGAAACCGCATTGGAAGAGCCAGCCTAAAATAACAATCCGGAGAAATCCAATGCATATTTTAAAATGTAATAATGAATTGAGTTTTCTCATTTAATCTTCTCCAAATAATGGGGAAAATTGTACATGGCAACTATGAAATGAAATATTGACTATTCACTTTCTACAAAATGGTAATTTCTTCTGTTTGTCACAAAAGATCTAGGGACCGTGTCCCCATCCAGGGATGTCTGTCAAATTACAGGAGAAGTCTACACCTGACCTTTACTGTAAAATAAACAGTTATTAGGAACAGAGAGGGGACTGCATCTTGGCAAAGATGAGGACTCACTGAAGCACGCCGTGAACATGGCACTTGGGAAGGGTTTTACTTGAGTGCAGATTAAAAAAAAAATTAAGACAAACGTTTATTTAATAGCATGCACTGTCTTTCTAAACGACTTGTGGATGAAGCCAGAAGCATGAAAAAGATACCTAACCTCAGCCAGAGAGGCCGAGGAGCTGAGCAGCTCAGCACCCATCCATAAGGGCCCTGGGGGAAATCGGTGATCCCGTGGATTCCTCTAAACCAGCTCAACATCTCAACAGCATTAAGAAAGCTGGGTTTACAGCCCCCTTGTACCGGCTCTGCACTGGTGTCTGCTCTTTCTGAGGCTTTTGGCACAGGAAAAGGAAAAAAAAAAAAGAAAAGGAGGTCAGCAAGTTAACAGATTACACATGTTCGACCTGGACAGGCCATCAAAAAGCTAATTTTTCTTGGTCATGTTGCAACCTACCCTCTATAACTTGTTACGTACCTAAATGATGGAAAGCGCCGCTCAGTTTCATAAAATACTTTGCTGAGAGTAAAAGAGATCTAATAGACCTATTTCTCATTAAAAAGGTCAACGCAGTGAACATCTGATGCTGTAGAACTGTCGGATTCAATTTAGCAGGTCAAGCTTCACTAATCCGATGCCCGGATTGGTCTGAATTCGTTCCTGATGGGAAAAAAAAGAGAAGGCAATTTTCCCACAAAGTGCCCAGATTCTGTCCTCCAGCCCTCTGCTTTCACGGGGAGTCCTCAGCACATCGATCGAGCACCGATACGAAATGCTCTCCTAATCAACAGGTTGATGGCATTGCTTGGAAAAATGTATATTGCATATGATAACATCTGTAGTTTTGCAAGTGCGTAGGTATGGATTCATAGATATAAATTTATACAGGTATATGCTATATTTTTACAGCTGTACACCTAAATTTATATAGATATGTATGGATGTACGTGACACAGACGGGGACTTTGGGACCTTGAGAGCCCTTTGTTCAGGAATGGAGATGGGGAAGGGGAAGGGGAAAAGTTTAGGGATAGGGTTGAGGATGGAGATGGAGATGGAGATGGAGATGGAGATGGAGATGGAGATGGAGATGGAGATGGAGATGGAGATGGAGATGGAGACGGAGACGGAGACGGAGACGGGGACAGGGACAGGGACAGGGACAGGGACAGGGACAGGGACAGGGACAGGGAAGAGACCTCCACTGGTGCTTCAGGGCAGCAGCGGGGCCGAGCAGCCTCCTCCAGCACTTTTCACCCCGAGAGATTTTGACCTTTCATGTTAAGCTGGTTTTTAATACAAATATTTTCTGGTATGTATTCCGGAGTAACATTTCTGAAAGGTCAGAATGGAAATGAAGCAGTTTGCTTTTATCCAAGACAACTTTCTATAAGTGAACCAAAACAGACCTCCCTGTAGGAATTTTCCACCTTAATGATTCTCTTTACAGGAGCAGAGCAAGGCTGATGTTTCAGCCCTGCCCGGGGAGGCCGTGGTGTCCCTTGAGCTGCCCCTGGTGATTTCAGCCAAGCCACCAGCCCCATGTGGATGGAGGGGAGGCAGAGACCTGCTGGGCACAGCCAACAAAAGGGTAAAAAGCCCCGTCTTTAAACCAGCCACAGGGAAACCCTAAAAGGAATCCAGAAACTGTTTGGTGCCAGTTATCCACCGAGGACCCGAAGAGGAGCGAGATGCCTCCTACCAACTCCTTAAATGATACCGAACATTTTCACCGGCACCCTGAAGCCATCGCACTACGTTACAGCAGGCTAAATTAATAACATCAAGGCTAGAAACAGCTCAGAGACACGGAGGGGTCTACGAGGCTGCAATATTTACGTCGAGAGGCAGGAGCTCAGCCCCAGCCCCGCTCCCGGGCCAGCAGGACCCAGCCTTGCCGTCGCCGCTGGTGCTGCCGTCGCCGCATCGCACCCTCACTGAGCCCCGGGTCTGAGCGCGGCCCGAGCAAAAGCTATTATCTCGCTAAGGATCAATAAATAGATCGGGGGTTACAGCTAGAGGAGGAGAAACCGACTCAACGTGCCCTTTGTACGAGAATTTTGCACGAGGCAGAAATGCAGGCTGCGAGCGGCAGGATCTCTGAGCAGGGAGCTGGGACACGGCAGGATGCGTCCAGGATCCTGACTTGCAGGCAGGTATTTAAGCAAGGGAAGTCAAGTGACTTCAGCAAAAATTAATATTTAAGTGTTGAGAAGCTCAGCAGAAAGGAGAGATGCCCGCCGAGCACCAGGGCAGATTTCCAGAGCTCCACAGAGGGAAAAAAAAAAACTTTCTTATTTGCCGGTGGTGGTCACCAAAAAGTCCAGCCTCGTGATGCGAATTGCAGGACGCGGATCCAGCGAGTAACGGGATATCCTAGTTACCCTCACCCTTCATCTAATTCGCTAAAAATTAAAAATAAAAATAATTGTACAAAAAAGCTTCCCTTAAATTACAGATCCAGAGAGAGAGGGGCATTGTCCATAAGATGTGTCTTGTCTGAAGGCAAGGACGGGGCAGCTGCTCCGCGAGCATCCCTGCTGGAGCCAGGGCTTTCCCAGCAAGGAGCACTTGGAGCATCTTGTGCTGGTGGTTTGGAAAAGAAAACGGTTTGCGGGCTCAGATGTTGGCCCCAAAGTGCCTCCCGGGGGGCTGCAGGGGGTCACATCGCAGCCGAGGGCGAGGGCCCTGGGACCGATCCCTCTGAGCCGGGTGAGGAGTTGCAGCACCTCAACTATTTTGGAGGAAACGCAGGTTACAGGTGTTGATAAATTAAAGACTCGGGGAAAAAAAATAAATAAAAATAAAAAGTCTTGCTTTGGACTTTTTGCACTTGTTTTTCACTTTTTTAAAATGATAGCTGAGCTCACCCTGAGCTCGAGGGGGAGTCACTGCGAAGCTTCTTTGAAATGCCCCTGGGAACAGGACGTCGAGCCAAGGCTCACATCGCTTCCCAAACTGCTTTAAGTAACTGGAAAATTCAGCAAGGCCCATTTGCAACAGCGTGGGCTTCAGCATTTTCTGTTGCAGAAGTGTTAGAAGCGCATCGACCTGCTCGGGCCAAATCCTGCCGCAGCACAGCCGTCCTGGGCAGGCTTTGAGAGCAAGCAGAAAGCAACGGAGCAAAGGAGGCTCAGCACCAGCAGCCGCAGCCCTCCGAGCAGGAACACCACCGGGAGATCTCCGCGCTTGATACGAGAGCTTGAGCTCCAAGTTGCTAGAGGTTTAGAAGGAGCTTCAAAGTGAAATGTCGTTTCGGCAAATCCTGGAAGGAAACAAATGCGATTAACCTCCCTTTGGGGCGTGGAGGAAGATCACCCAGTTGTTTAACGTAGATTTTGACACGCAAAGAAATTCAGGCTTTAAAAAAATAAATAAATAGATAGATAAATAATAATAAAACAAACAAAAATAGATAAAACAAACAAAAATAAATGAAACAAACAAAAATAAATAAAACAAACAAAAATAAAACAAAAATAAAACAAACAAAAATAAATAAAACGAATAAAAATAAATAAAACAAACAAAATCAGCCGTGTTGCATCTTCAACTCAAATAGTCATCCTCAGCAACAATTAAAAGTGCTGCAGCCGGAGTCGAGCTCCGCTTGCAGCCCAGGCTTCTCGGCCCACAGGGGTATTGATTGGGAGAATCAATTTTGCATATAAATTAAAAAAAAAAAAAAAAGGCGTAATCATTAAAGCATGTAAGATTTAGTTATAAGGGCAGAGCCGCTGTGTCGTGCAAAGAGCCTGTGACAGCGGGAGGCTCCGCGATGGGCTGGGATGCGAGGATGGGGAGAGCTGCCCCGCGCCCGCCGCCTCTCGCTGCCCTCAATAAAACGAGTTGGGATGTCTGCGACAAATCCCCGCACCCTAAAGGGCTTTGGAGATACAGGGTATTTAAAACGCTGGGGTAAAATACGGGGTATTTTTAAACCTCTCTGGGTACAAGCTCCAAGTGGTCACAACCACACTTTAAAAAATAAAATAAAATAAAAGCCAGGGTGCTAGGCTAAACTATTGCACACGCGGATGCTTTTTCTGTCCCCAGAGTGATAGCAGTGCTCCAGCTCTGGGGATCCCACCGGCTCCTACCCCATAAATTCGGGGCGCCCGTGCAGCCCCGCACAAGCGCTAATCGTCTTCGCGCAGCGGAGCAGCGCGGCTGGCTGGATTATGGAATTAAAACCCAACAGTCACAGCCTCGGTGTTTTTAAATAAAACCTCTCCAGCAGACAGCGTAATGAAGAGAGCTGCCTTATTAAAAATTAAATGGAAACAGCAAATTATCTCTGAGCCGTTTTACAAACACACATTAAACACTCCAGCAAATAGTATATTAATAAAACTCGCCAGCGCTCGGCACAGTAAGTGAAAGTAATGTTAACAGGAAAAGTAAATAAGTTTTTTTTTTTTTTTCGCCCCGTTTTATGTAGCAACGAGGAACTGATGAAATTACGGACGAGTGAGTTACAAGCCTAGATAAGAAGCACGGCTTCGGGTTATTAGATCCATAGGGCAGACACAATCTTGGTCGTTTTGGCCAGATGTGAGGGGTAGAAGCAGTGGATCCCCTGCTCCCCCCAAACCTTGACCTCGTGGAGGTATCTGAAGCCTCCCTGGGGATATTCGAACCCCATCGGGACGTGCCCCTGGGCAACCTGCTCTAGGTGGCCCTGCTCGAGCAGAGGTGGGACCGGAGGGTGCCCAGGGGTGCCCCCGACCTCGGTCTCCTGTCCCTCTGTGACTCCCTTCGTTAGGCCGCCCTAAAGGCCGGCTTTGCCTCCGGCAGACGGGGAGCTGTCGCTTTACTTGATGAACCAGTTCATGCTTCTTTCCGGCTTAAATCACGGGCTTCACTGGGATGAACGTAAAATCTTGCAAGTGACCTGGCACAAGGCTGGAAAGGCTTATCATCATCATCACCATCATCATCATCATCGTTATCATCATCGTTGTCGTCATCGTTGTCATCATCATCATTATTATTACTACTATTGCTACTACTACTACTGTCAGGCTGTAAGAGAACAGCATATTTTGCCCAGGTCTATAAAGCACAGAGCTTTAGACAGCCCAGATATGATGGATGCCTGCGGATACCTATTTACCCGGATCAGAGAATTACCTCCAGATCTCTAGAAAAGAGGAGCTTCACAGGGACCGGGTTCATATAATCCAACTCAGGCTGTTAAGCGGAGCTATCTCTTCATATCACGGAGAAAATAAACTGTAAATCTGGTTTCCAGTGGTGCTACAGTCACAATCCCTTCCTCGCTTCCCGACGCGGGCTCGGTAAGTGACAAGCTCTGAGGCGGGCATTAAAGCAGCATTTCTCAGAAGCTCACCAGCAGAAGCCAAGGAAGATTTCTCGTGCCAAATCATTTTTCCTAACAGAAGGTAATTATTAGCTAAATCTTGCCCAGCCGCTGTCGTGGCAAGGTCTCTGACAGAGGGAGGCTTAAAACGAATTAAGCGGTGGAGGGAAAGGCAGTGATGGTCTACGGGGTCCGCAGGGCTCTGCAGAAAGGGCTGGGGCCAGCAGACACCAGCAGAGATGTTTCACAGCATGCCCGCAACACACATGCCTGCAACCCGTAGATAAATAAAAGCAACATGTGTATACACCTAATATATCCTGCCCCCGCCGCATCCCACCGCACCGAGCACCGCGGAAATGCAAAGTCGCGTCAGGAGAAAACCACATTTTTTCCCCATAAAATATTTTAAAGGGCTTGCAGGAGTTCATCGTGAGCGGTGAGCGCGCTCCAGCCCTACCCAAAAAGTTGGCGTGTCAGCTGTTTTCGTTTCCTGACGAACGCCCTCACGCTGTGAAGACCGGGCCAGAAATACTAGAAAGAGAAATAAAGAGCTGCCCGTGCTGGTGAAGCAGAGAAGAGACAGGAAACAGGGGGCTGGATCTGATGGGCTGCCATTTTCAGGTGGAATAATCAGTAAATCATTAGCAATATTTTAATTGTGCCACCGTTCCCCTGCAGACATGGGGCATTCCCGTGAAGATATTCCCACCAGCACGGTGCATCCCTTAAATACTTCTGCCTATACCTAGACTTACACCTAGAGTTACATCCAGATTTTTTATAAAACCCATCTTTCTCCCTCTATTTCATTTTTTCAGCCCCAAAATCACCAGACCAGCAAAACCACTGCTGGGCACCCCGGGTTACACAGCGACATTAGCAGAGGGAGAGCGCAAAAGCATCGCGGACTTGATGCCGATAACAGCTCGGCATTATCACGGGTACCAAAAGGCTCACCAGGGTGAACTCGCTGCACAGCAACGTTTTAAAATATTTGCCCTTTCTGATAGATAACAGATCTGCAGCTCTTCGGGATATCTGATCCGAATCCTTCCGAAGGCAAAACCCTCCCACCAGCCCCGCGTGGCAGCGCCGGGTGCGCAGGTTGGGCACAGGATGCAAGGGGACCCCGGGCAGCTGCCGCCAGCCACGACTCCAAACACAGTTTCACAACTCCCATCCCCGCTCCAGATCAGGAAAAATAACCAGGTTTTCCCTCTGGGAAGGATGGGGAAGCACAAGCAGGCCGGGCTGGGGTCGGGCGGACGCGTGCTTTTGTGGGGCTTCGCCGTGGCCCCACAGCAGAGCCTGTCCCCCTGCATGGGACATGATTCCCGGCGATACACAAGCCATCCTGCTCTGCCCATACCTATAAATTAAAAGCCGTGGCAGGCAATGTTCCCGGCTGCCACTGCTGCTAAATTATGAACCCGCTCCCTGGCGCGGGTTTTGGCTCGGCACTTTGAGCAATGTCCTGGATGACACATGGGGACGGGCACTGCGGCCCCTCACGGCTGTACTGGGGCAGCTGCAGGATCAACTTTTCCCTTTTCCTTCCCTCCAGCATCCCTTCGAGACCACTGGAAGCAGCAGAGATGTGCCCAGGGCAGGTGAAGGAGGAGGTAGGTGGCCCTCCAGGGCACACATCCCCCTGGGGTGACCTCACTCTGCCCAACGGCATCTGAGGAGAAAAGGGTCAAGATTTTGGCAAATGATGGGCTTCTGAGCCTAATATCGTCTCCTGTCCTCTCCGAGACGAGAAGGAAATGGGAAAGAAAAGAGCGGGCGAGGCCCTCCTCGGGCTGGGCAGGAACTTCGTCCCTCCGTCCTCCACGCAGGAAGGACAAAACCTCGTGCTGCGATAAGGCTGAACCTGGGCCCGCCTTCTTCTGAGCCCCTGCCACAACTCCAGCCGTTGGGCTGGGCTGGGAACAGAAATATTCGGACTAGCCAAGGGACCTAACGTCTCCTTTGAACTCCTTTCGTGGTTAGTTTCAGCAGGCCTGGAGCCGGGCTTTGCTGGCCGGGCTGCCGGGCGCTGGGCGAGGTTTGGAGGTCAGGGTGGGTGGCCTCAAGCTCGAAGCCTTTGGTGTGAGGTCTCCAGCCCTCCTGCAAAGGTCCTTGAAACGACCCACAGTCACTGAAGTAGAGGTCCTGGGGGGGTCTTCTTTTCCTGACTTCCAGCACCGATTCTCAATAACGCAGTAAGATTCCCTGTTATCGAAAATGAGCGTTTTTCAGAAAACATTTTATTGATACACCTAGTCTAGTGAAAACATTTATCTGTGTCTGTCACTGCTCCTTCAGGAAGCAAGGCAATGCAATGTTCGGGGCCCAGGCAAGCCCCTGAACACAACCACTTGATGTGGGTTGGGGACCCAGCATCTGTGACCCGTGGCTGGGCCGCAAACCCTCTGGCAGCAAGTCATAATTTCACCTCGCAGACAGCCACCTCAGTCAAACCTACCCCAAAAAAGCTCTTCGGCATGGTGGGACCCAAAGCACGAGCAGAGGGAGGCTCCTGCAGCCACACCAGGCAGCACCACACAACCCGGAGGTGAGCAGGACTTATTTCGGGGGCCGGAGGCAAGCAAAGGTACTTGACCACCCTTTTGGATGCAACATCGTTTCCTAATGACACGACTGCACGCGAAATGCCACCGATCCGACAACCTTCACCTCTGAGCTGCGGTGACACTGCATTAAAAATTCAGCTACCTCCTCTTTGGTGAACAATTATCTCATTCAATGGCTTGATTCACTGATATCTTAATGACAGCCTCCCCCGTTGTTGTTTTTTTAATGTTTAAAATATGAAATAAATGAGCCCTGTCAGGCTGAAAATTCTGGGTAGGTTCTAGTGGCTGTTTTCAATAAATAATGATGAGAAGTTTCAATTTACCCATCATCTGGCATATCGCGTGACGAGGTTGTCATCTCCTTTCAAGCTTAAAAATCCATTCCTAGCCATCCCGGTAATGTCATTAAATATTGTGTCAAAGGCACCAAAGTTGCTTTGCAAAAGTAAATCTTGCTCCACCAGTGAGCGGAGGGGCTGAGGACGAGGCACGGCCATGGGAGGATGGGGCACTGTGTCGGCGAAGCCCCACGTCCCAGAAAAAATCCCGAAACACCGTGCCGAGGGATGCTCGAAGTGCCCATGGGGTGAAGCCTGGTCCCCCCACGCTCCATTCCAGAAGGGACTGTAAAGTTTTCGTGGGAGGCTCCTGCGAAACGTGAACAAATCCAGCGCAATAAATTGCCCTGGGCCGCGGCAGCAGTGCAGGAGCTCTGCAGACAGGTGCCCGTGATGAGCCTGAGCTTTAATTGCTCGTCTGCAGCGCAGAGCTTCTGCTTTGCAACCGCTCTCTTCGAACACACAAGGAGGAAAAAAAATAAATAAATAAAAATCGGTTTCAGTCCAGCGAATAAGAACCTTTTGGTTTTTTTTTCTGAGTGTTTTTCTTCGATGACATCCTTATCCCAGGATCACAGGCGGAGTAACCCCAAATCGCACACCAGACACGAGGAAACCATGGACGAGCGTGCTCCTGGTGTCCCCCAGCACGCACCCTGCACCCCGCCGCACCTCCTGGTCACCCGTCCCATGCGACAAGCCTATTTCTCCCCAGATCTGCTCTGCGTTTCCCCCTGATGCTGTGTTGCAGTAATTTTCCCCGCTTAGAGCCATTCTGCTCCGTCAAGGCTGCCTCGCAGAGCGGCCGCGCCGCGCACCCAGCCCGGGCGGCGTGCGGCGCGGCCACCCCGCGCAGACCTCCTCAGCTCTGGTTTCATCCAGGCAGCTTGAAAAAATAAAAATTCTCGGCAGATTATCTCGAAAGCTTCATCAGATTCCTATTGTCCTGGGCGCGCCGCATAATCCAAATGGTTTCAAAAGCAAACTGCTACCTGCTGGTAGCCGGAGTGGCTGCCAGTTACCAGATGTCTGGCTTTTGTTGTCGATAACTGGTGTAATTTTTGCACAAAAATGAGAATGGTTTTGATCCTGCGGCACGAGATGCGCCACGGATCGATTCATCGCAAAAGGGCCCTTTTAAGGACGTCTGCGCGGACGGAAATTTTGTCTTAGTGGGATGATTGGCTCTATTTAATTTAAACCTGCATTCATACCCAAAATTCAAATAATGCTCCCTGCTTTGCATTTCAAAAAAGAATCTCAGTGTTTATGAAATCACTTTTGAGTTGCAATTACAGTTATTTGTCTCTGGGATACACAACATGTAATTGGGTCAACATTGTTAATGAGCTAGTAGCATTATTGTTAATGAGCTACCAGTGTTGGATGCAGTGTTTCATCCCCAGCAGGCAGCAAATACAATATGTTAAGATAGATAATTATGTTAATGTTACGAATACCCACAGACCAAAGAAGTCATTAAAAATATGAAACAAAGAGGTTAAGTGAGACAATTGCGTGGGGACACGGCGGGGTTTGTGGAAAGGAGCCCTTCCTTTCGTTAACGGGGGCTGGCATCGCACGATTTCACGTAGCATGGCTGGAGACCTGCCCGTTGACTTCTGTAAGCCCATAATTTTATAAGTTTTATTTCATTTTTGCATTTGAAATATACGTATTTATATATACGGGCCCAAACACTCCTCATGTAGCCCCCAAACTTGCAGCTGGTGAGAATGAATGAAAAACGAAAGGCTTTTGGCTCGCATATGTCGGGTCAGAAGAGGGAAGCAAACATTTTCTATAGGAAGGAAAAATCTCCAGGGTCTGAAAATTTTGGAGCAAAAAGTCAGAAGGGTCCCTGAGGGTTTTTCTCGAAGTCAGAGCAGGCAGAGAGAAGCAGGAGTTAATCTGTCGTCTCCTAAACTGTGCGTTTGGAGGGCCCTAAAATAAAGTATTACAATGTAGTGCTTCAGCTTCATTCAGCACGACAAGTGACAATGATTGATGAAAAAATAACCAGTCATGAAAAATAATTGAATTGTGAAAAATGGGAAGCGTTTTTGAAGAATTAATGAAGAATAATGGAAATGATTGAATTTTGAAATAATTAAAAAATATTAATGGAAAATGATCCGGATGTGCAGATGGTTATAACGGAGAGCATCTGGGGAGAAATGCTATTTATTTGGCAGTGGCTAAATACCAAGGAATTTAAACCAAAGCTCTTTTCCCCTGCATGTATATTTTAGCTGGAGCTTTCAGCCAGGCCCAGAGCCCGCAAACAAAACCTCACGGTTTTGCTGGGAGCCCCAGCCAGGGACGAAGCATCCAAATTTTTTTTCAAAAAAAATCAAAATGAAGAAACTCTAGAGCTTTTGGTCTCTAAAGGAGGTGCCAGAAGCTGCAGCCTAAGATCCCCAAACATTTTAATTGCTGCAGAACTACTCTGTGGGACAGCCCGCTGCTCCCTCAGCCCCTGCAGGCAGCTCATCCAGCCTCGTTTACCAGCCTCATTTACCCGTTCTTATCTATGGGGTTGTCCTGGTGGGAAGTCACTGATCACAAGACCTCCTCTCCTTAAAGACAATAGGATTTGGTCCTGAAATCAAACACCAAACCGCAGGTCCACCCGTGGGCTGCTTGCTATTTTGCAAGGGGTCGGTCTTTGCTCCCCCTTCGGTGCTGTGAGCATTTTCCCTCACTTTCCAAGGTGAGATTTCCAAGATCCAAAGGCAGCCTCTCGTTTTGCTTTTCAATCAATTCCCTCGAGTTCACATGGCATCTTCGGTTTCCTACAGATACATCATTAGTGCCTTCAAAAAATTCATTTCCTTCCAAGGTCTATTTTTCACTCAAAAAAAAAAAAAAGTGAGCCCTACCAGGGGATGAAAATAGATGCACTCTGGAGAAACTGGGTCTGAGACATCAGTTGGAGTAATGAGTCTAATTTCTCACCAAAGCACGGAAAGAACAATCCAAAATTGTGAAAAAAAAAAAAAAATAGAAAACAGGAAATAAAAAACACAATGTGGGTTTTTCCAAAAGGAGACCATGCCAATCCAGCCTAATATTGTCCTTTGCTAGAACAAATTATTTCCAAGAAAATAACAGCAGGGCAGATACTGCCACCAAAGGCTCTTAGAAAAAATAAAGAGTCTCAGATGTAAGTGGGAAGTTTTTGCCAAGGGGGCCATGCTGGAAGAGAGGGTGGAGGCTAAAGCTGGACCTGGAGGAAAGCCAGCTTGCAACTGCTCTTGCTCTTTTTGTGTTTATTTTAATGAGCTGAATAGAAAACCAGAAGTACAGTGATGATTTTTAGTGCTTAGTTGGGAAAACTCAACAATATGGAGAAGGTTCGGTGTGTTAGAAATAAAGAACGGGGAAAAATCAGTTGCAGATTAATAGCACAGAGTGAAAAAAAATGATGCTTCTGGGCATTAACTACAGGAATTTCTGCTGAAACAGGAAAATCGAAATGCCTACCTTGTCCAACGTGTTAGGGTCTCATTGACTTTTTTTCACGGCTGGGTGACGCTTGTGAGCTACGAAAAACATCGGTAAGACCCCAAGGCCCATAAGAAAGGTAAGTGAGGCAGCATTTTCAATTTTGGGATGCTTTATACAATGGGAAGAAGGAGTGGTGGGACCGTGGTGGAAGGTCACTGGTCAAACTGGCCCTCCTAGGGTAGGTGAAGTGGGGCCGGGCAGGAACAAGCCCATGGACCATCTGTCAGGGCAATAACAGGAAAAAGGACGTATTTATAAGCGGATGCTGAAAAACTCAGTTTAGTCATCACAGCGGCGTGTCGGGACGTGTCTGACCAATCTCTGCAATTACACAGCAAAAAGAGGTAATCAGACAGGAAAAAATGAGCACTTTGGCTCAGGGCTGCCGAAGGAAGAAAGCGATGCAGAGATGCTGTAGGTTCATAAAGGCTCCTGATTTTCGAACAAATTTAAGTATCAAAGGGCCTGTTTTCTGGCTCAGCCTTTCAGTAAGATTGGTGGAGAAAAGAAACCCAACTAGCTTTGAGGAATAGCTCCCTCAATCCACAAAGCAGTTTGTGCAGCAGGGTTTGCTGATACAGGAGTGGACTCAAGCGGTATTTTCCAGTCCTTTATCTTAGGTCCACACAACCCTATGTAAAAAGACTTAATTTGGGGTTGGAAACAAAACTAAAGGAAAGTTCGAGGCACAGAAGATGGAAAGGAGAGGTCTGAAAATAAATAATTCCCCTGCTCAATAATTCAGCGGCTCATCTTTGCCAAGTCCTGAAGCACTTTTAGAAAGAACTCGGAAACACCTTCCCATTAACCTCCTGCAAACCTCAGTTTATGGTTCACAATCAAATCTAAATACGCACAAATACTCTGCAGGAGGCTTTAAAACAACTCCCCACCATGGACATTTGTTGGGTGGCAAAAGCGGCCAGGCCTTCGGGCACTGAGGGCTGCTTTCGTGATCTCAGGACCTCCCCAGGTCTGTGTCCTCCAGCATCCCCGCAGGTACGTGGCTGAGGAGGGACAAAATGGGGGAAAAACAGGGCAGAACGGGCCCTTGGTGACATCCTCAGGATCTTGTCCAGCTGTACAAGATCGCCCTTCCTGCAATTAGGGATGCCCGTGGCGCACCTTTCATCTCCGCAGCCTCGGAGATGTTCTTAATGGACCAAGTTTCAGCTTCACAAAAATCCTCTCCTATTAAATCTAATTTAAATGCATAAGTTAAGACTCCTAAATAGACATATTACAGAGATTTAAAAAGACAGTTAATGCATGTTAAGTCTAATCAATTCCAGGGGATGAATAGTAATATGTTTTAGGAATCACAGCATAATAGATTAAGATACATAGCCTATTACTGATCTAATAATTAAAAGACAATTGCTGCCTATTTAAACCTCGGTAAAACGTGTCAGAAAACAAGGCTCTCGCTTTAAAATTAGATATAAAGGTACACAGCAATTTAAGTGCTATCATTTTTAGCGCAGATCAAAGGAGTCTTGTTTTCGGGAACCGTGGAGTGTTCCCTCCGAGGCACCCAAACTTTCTCAGGCAAACACGAGGGTACGTACCCAACGCCGATCCTTCAAAATGCAGGCCGTGGGAACAGCGAGCGTGGTTTAAGTGTGTGCCTCGTCACCTTGGTGCTAAAAAAAAATTCACGTACCCAATGTAAGCCGCCAATCGAGATCTGTTACAGCGTGAAAAACCTGAGTAAGCAATTACAGGAGAGTGGCTTGAGAAAATCGTGTTTGCATGGCAGGGCCTCAGCTGGCCCAAAGAACCAGCAACGATGACTCCGAAGAGTCACCTCTCTTTTTTGGCTGTGTTTGGTTCTTGCTTCATCCAGAGGCCCCTCCCAACCTCAAGTACTATGTGATTTTGTGGAAAGCCAGCCCAACACACGGGATATTGCGCCCTGCGCAGGTGCTGGCCACATGCAGGACTACAGGAAGGCCGAAACCTCGTCTGTGCCATCGAAGCAGAGGCCCAAACCCAGGGATTTGGCCGTGATGAGCTGGGGAAACCCATTTTTGGGGTGCTGCGGTGGCCGCGCCTTAGGGCAGCAGCTCCAGGGCTTGAAGTGCTTTCCCTTGCGAGTCCCAACCGAGGGCTGGATGCTGTCTCGTGCTAACCAGGAGTGCTCACCGGGCCGTCTTCAGTCACGATTTGCCCCCTGTGAGGGCGGGTGGATCGTGTGAGACCGGTGGTACCGGCCCCAAGGCAGCCGTCGGCAGCACGGCCCTGCTCTGCCCCGGGCGGCCTCGGAGGATCACCCCTGCGAGCAGGCTGAAAGGGGGCCACAAAAAGAGTGTCCCCAGCTGGGGGCCGATGTCCCCAGGTCTCACAAGGAGCCAAGTGAACCCGTTTCCACTCCTGGTGGGCTGTCCCTACCTGCAGAGGGGATTTCTGCCCCCCACGGGGCCGCTCCCACCCCTTGCCCCCACAGCCATGCAACGCAGCATCGAGAAAACTACGATTTTTCTCCTCCTTTCCCTTCCTGCTAGGAAATAATCAGACATGAAGTGCAGGCCTCGAGACAGAGGAACCCAAAGGGCAGCTCCTGCTTCGGAGCCATCATCGCAGCCTCTCGAAACATCCACGTCCCAGGTATAATTCACGGTCCACGCAGCATCTGGCTTTAAAAAAAAATGAGAAAAAAAAAAAAAAAAACAGAGATGAACAAAACCAGCGGGTGATTAGAAAACCCATTTACGGCCCGCATCAGGGCAGGTGCCCCGCAGCGGCCCCGAGCCCCCAGCTCTGCCCTGCTCCCCGCTGAGCACGTCCGTCCCCGGAGCTCCCAGCGCACGGCTCCTCGCGGGAGGAGAAGCTGTGAAACCGCAATGCTGGCTCCCGGAGAGAGAGAGAGAGAGAGCGAGCTTTTTGCGACCGAGCCATCCTGTCGAGAACATTCACCCCAAATTTGTCAGAAGCTCTCGGCTGTTAATTGAAGGAAGCAGAAATCTGTTCGCCGAAGCTCCACGAGCAGAAAAAAAAAAAAAGAAGACGTCAGATAAATTATTCATCGCGAATTACTCACTTGGCTCGTGTTAGGAAATTACTTGTTTTCACAAAGCCCGCATCAGATTAATTCCTTATTTATTTCATTTATTTAGGAGGCTCAAGCTGGCAAAGGGATGCGAATAACGGCCAAAGACTGGGGAAGGAAGAAAGTTTTTAAACAGTTTCTGCAGCTCACCTGGGGGTGACCGCTGCCCGCCTGGTGCCCCGCACACCATCCAGAAGGACATCTGCGAGGGGCAGTGCCTCCATTTTGGTCCTATTTACTGCATATCAGGGAATAAATACACCTGCACCCCCCCAGGGCACGGTCCCTGAAATCCTTTGGGAAGTACGCGGCACCCCATCGCCTGCTCGGCTCTGTGCTTGCTCAGGGCCTCCCTTCGACGGGGATTTCTCCAGTAATTCGGCATTAAAATAAGCTGCTCGCTTCCAAAGGGCGTGCTGGAAGCACATGTTAAAGGAGCTACTGTGAAAATTAGGAGAGCAGAGCTTGCTTTCAAGGTGCAGCTGCTCTCAGAGATTAGTTATGGCACCAAAAAAACAGTATTTTTTTTAAGAGACACTTTCATCCAAGCTTTTTTTTTTTTTTTTAATGATTACCAAGTCATTTTATCCGCAGAGCTGGGGCTTGAGCATTGTTGCAGCGTTCACTTGAGATTCAGAGACGGCTTTCGAGTGCCTGCCCTCCTCGGCAGTAACTCCTCCATCCCGCCGCCATCGCAGCCACTCCTGAAAACAGATTTGCAACCTGCTGCTCCCCTTCCTTTCAGGTGCGTGGGGGGAGAGAAATTAGCTGTATCTCACTGTCAGGAGAAACCCGAGGAGCCGCAGCGTCGCCGTTATATAAAGAAATCTGATACAAAGACACTCTCGTCTGCGGTTAAGCCTGCTATAAATACGCCTGATAAATTGCACGGTGCAGTCTGACGTCTCGGTCGCGCCGTGCCGGGGCTGGCCTGCCGGGGACCAGCGTTGTTCCCAAGTGCTGGAAAAGTCGGCAGCTGCCCTTCTGCAAAGGACCAGGTCCTCGTTTACAGCGTGTGACGATGCTGGTCCTGCTGCTGCAGTCTGAAACCCCCTCCTTGCCACCGCCTCGCAAGCCCGGGCAGCTGGAGATGGAGCTCGTCTTGGTGAGGGTGGGAGCAGAAAAGCGAGGCTGGGTTTCCAGCTCATCTGTGGAAACCGCGTGTCTCCCGGAGCCCAGACTAGATGCGTGCAGCCGTCGTGGCTGTCCCCGTGCCCTCAGCCACCTGCTCTCAGAGCTGCCCAGCTGTAATTAAACGTTTGTCAGCCCGGCCAGCGGCGTTACGGCCCTGCAAAGGCAGGCAGCTGGGGTGGGAGAGCTGGGCTCAGCGCCGCAGCAATTAATACTTGGTGAGCTGGGTGAGGTGGGAGGACTCCAAAAAACAAAGAGCCACATCCACATCCAAATCCACATCCAAATCCACATCCACATCCACATCCACATCCAAATCCACATCCAAATCCACATCCAAATCCACATCCACATCCACATCCACATCCACATCCACATCCAAATCCACATCCAAATCCAAATCCACATCCAAATCCACATCCACATCCACATCCACATCCAAATCCACATCCAAATCCACATCCAAATCCACATCCAAATCCACATCCACATCCACATCCACATCCAAATCCACATCCAAATCCACACCCACATCTAAATCCACATCCAAATCCACATCCAAATCCAAATCCACATCCACATCCACATCCGAATCCACATCCACATCCAAATCCACATCCAAATCCACATCCAGATCCACATCCACATGCAAATCCAAATCCAAATCCAAAACCAAATCCACATCCACCCTGGACTTGTGTCCAGAAGCAGCCGCGACCAGCAGGTCTGAACCCACACAGCTACACCCTTAGCCATGGGAAGCACCAATCCTGCTCGGATCATGCACGCAAGGTGTACAAGTGGGAAACGTTGGAATTTACCAAGATCCAGTCTTAAACTTCAACTGGAAAAAAAAAATCTATATGCCCCATAAATGTAAGAATTCTATCCGGCTCTGTTCCTAATAACTTCACTTAGAAAAACATCTGAATTCAGTCCAGTTTGGGTTCGTGTACAGCGTGCTCACCTGCGGCAGAGCCCAGGTGGCTGAGCAAACAGCAGCAGCGTGGGTGTTTCTGGCACCTACAGGCTGCGCACTGGGCTGAGATGCCCAAAGTGAAGTTGGTTTGTGGATGTTTGGTAGCTCTAGTCCTAATATTGTCTCCGCTCTTCGCCAGTTCCTAAAGATCTCGCCTTTCCCAATGTTTATCTCGGTGGCCCCGAACAGATTTTAGCGCCGCGTTAATTGCCAGGCGGCATATTAGTTATCAGACTCCTCTGCCCAGGCGATGAGTGCCTTTCCCTGGCACTGCACGTTTAGCTCGAGAAGCGACCGGGGATATTCCTCAAAGACAAGACTCGCATGAGCATGAAACGTCCTAATCGAGGGCGGTGAAGTTCCTCGGGATTTGCAGGGAAATAACTCCGAGGAGGCTCCTGCCAGGTAAAATTTAAGACGAGGGGGTTTTCCCTCAGCTCTCCCAGCTTGCTGTTTACACCAAGCCAACAGCCTTCAGTGGCTGCACAGCACTGGATGCCTCTTGCCTTGATCTCCGTGGCGTTCGCTTCTCCTTGTTCCTCTAATACGGCGAGATTAAAGATGTGCTTGTACACACGGCTTGCTCCAAGCCCTATATTCACACCGGTAAACCTTCCCAGCCTGGTGGCAAATTCGGGAGCAGACCTGGCCCATCTCGGGGCCGCTTTGGCCGCCGAGGGAGTTTTGGCAGCCGGCGAGCCCCGAGCGGCTCCAGCTCTCCGCAGCCTCAGCATCTTTTCCCCGGGCTCTGGCTGCCACAGTGGGCATTAATCGAATAAGCGTTAATTCTCCTCCGAGGACCATCTGCTGAGCACCAGCCCTCCTCATATAAAAACCAGGGCAATAGCACCATCTAGCAGAGCAGCCCAAAAAGTGCTGGAGGGATTCTGCCCGCGTTGAGGGGCACCGAGGCTGGGCGAAGGCAAGGGAACAATTTTTTGGATGGGGCCAGCGCCAGATGTGTACGCCAGCGTCTCCACCTGCAAGCCTCAGCCACCTGGCTCACAGCGGTTTGCCGTTTTCTCGACGTCTTTCGAACCTCCTCCGGCTCCTCTGTGCCAGACCCCAATTTCTCAGCATCGCTCCGGGAGAGCGAAGCAGCCCCGCGCCTCGCGCTGGCTGTATCCGTCACACCTGGGAAAGCAGCACGGCGGATATCATTACTGCAGAGCCACAGCAAGCGCTCGCCTGTGGCATAACCCTTGCTTTCAAAGAAAAAAGAAAAAAATTCCGCAGACGGAGTTTTCTTTAGAAAATAATCCAGATCTGGTCTCTCGGCTCAGCGAAGTCATGAGCGCAGGGAGGAAATAGCCCAGGGAGCTGCAGATAAGGGAGGAAAGAAACCTTCTCACCATTATCTGCTGCATGGCAGGGTACAAACAGTGTTTGTAGCCGGGCTACCATTTCAGCAGAGGGAATCCTTTGGAAAAAAAAAAAAAAATGGATCAAACCAAAACTGTTTTCTGAACTTTTTCTCCCTCCCCTATTTTTCTAAGTCGGGAATCTTTTTTCCCCATTGACCTCATTTAAGACCCCAGCATAACATTTGCTACCTAATACCTTTATCAGGAGGAGATTAATTCTAATAATCTCGGCTTTAGTCGCCTGTAAGGTAGCTTGGATCTGGCTTCCTCACCCCATCCCGTTTTGCAGCATTCCCCAGCACAGGGGTGCAAGGAGCGAGGAAGGCTGCTGGGTCATACAACAAAAAGATTTTGCCTCTCTTCCTGACAAAGCAACACATCCCCAAGGACAGGAAGGGGACCGTTGTTGAAATTTGTCCGCATTTATCAAGAGGAAGGTACTTCAAGGAGCAAATCTCCCCTTTGGTCCAATCTGCGTGATCGCCTGTTCTGTACTCATGGACAACAACAAACCTCGGTGTTCATTTTCCCGTAGTATGTCTCAGGATGGAAAATAGCCTCCAACGTCTGAAGCTCCGCAAAAAGCAGGAACTGAGAAATGTGCATCCCAGCTTTGCAATGAATGGAAATTTATACTTGCCAATCTCTTTCTTCTGTTTGTTTTTCGCTCCTCACACGGGGAAAATAATGGTATTCTCGTCTCTGGCAAACATCAGGCTGTGTGCTGTCCCTTGTAATTCCTTTCCTGTTATTACTCATACCCATACGATGAAATCTTTGTTGATTTTATGCCGAAAGAAACTGTAGTGATGGCTTAAGCTGGCCTCTCCGTTTTTCAGCGTTGATCAATTCTTCTCTTGCATCCCGGATTGCAGCGCAATTACAGAGTTTGTCTCAGGAAAATATTAAGCTCCAGCTCTGACCAAATCCCATCACAACCCTGGAAAGGATGCTCCCTGTGTTAATTACCCTCCCTGCAGGGTACGTGCCGCCCCTGCCTCATCTGAAATAGTTGGCTTCAAGCTTTGCCTTCTAGGGAGCTCGTTGATTTTTAAGGAACGTCCTTACCTTTAGAGGCCGTGCTTTCCTGGAAAGATTGTAACTAACTCCAGATTTATTTCAGAAAAACTGAGCAGACTTTCTTCTGCTGGGGTACAAACCACTTTTCCAAGGGTTTTTGGTCCCTCTCTGTCTGGCACATCTGGGATTTGCAGACCAGAGGAGGATGCAGAGTTATCCTAATGGCCTTAAGGGATCCGACTCCCCTGAGGTTTGTTCTCATGGTGGCACCGAGCAGGGCACCCGCTCAGGTCAACGAGCGCGGTAAACAAAATGGATTTCCTTTCTCCAAAGCATCCTGAGATTCACGGTTCGGAGAGATGAGTTCTGAAGAGGCAATCTGAACACATATTTCAAAAGAATATTTCAAAGGAAGGATATTGAAACCCTTCGTTTTCAACCTTTTCATCCTAAATAAAACATCTCAGAAGCCCTCAGACTGAAATGTTTTGTCCTGGTTTCACGGAGTGAGACAAATGCAATTTGTTCCAAGTCATCTGAACATGAAATTGCATTTCCCTAACCTGAAATGCCTTTAATCCAGGAGCCGTAGCTCTCATCTGAACAGGCTCAAGAGTTAGGATGTCCCGTATGGGCACAGGACACCCGGAGAAGCACAAAGTTTGCCCTTTTGGTGTTGCATGGAGTTTGTAGTGCCAGTCTCATCCTCCCCAGTTTACATCCCAGAATGAATATACCCCATGCTTTATGGAAAGGCTGGTTGTTCTGCTTGCCTTCACAAGACGTATGGTTTTATTACATCGTAGGAAATGTAACAAACCCCCAAAAACCACCCTCCAGGAAAGAATGCAAGCTTGAACCATCACCTTCATTTTCCAGTCCCGTATGCTACAGGAACGCACCTTACCATTGAAGGAAGTCAAATCCAAGCAGCTTTTGAGCAGAAGAGCAGAAAAGTGCATCAGAGTAGATGGCAAATGAAACATTTAAGTCTCCAGTCTGTAGATCCTGGCAATAAAGGTCTGTGCGGGCACAATACCAGCTGTAACCACCCAAAGGCTGGTGGTGGTTCCAGATCCTGCCAGGAGGGCCCACCGCACTGCAGCCCTCTGATTTCAACAACGATTCAACAATGATTTCAACAAGGATCTAACTGAGCCGTAACGACTTTAAATGTCAGGTCTATGACATGGTTTCTGGTCTCTGGTCTACGGTCTCTGTCTTGGGGTTCCCCTTCTTCCTTGAAGCTGGGAAAGCAGTACACTGCGAGATGTCAAAGTCAACTGCACCTTTCCCTTGCTGTCCATCATAACCAGACCTTTCCCACGAGCCTGGTGAGAAAAGGAGCCTTCTTTCTGCCTGTTGACTGTCTCTACACCACTACCGCCTATACAACAGCATATGCCAATGCAGCAACTGTAATAGAAATAATTGCTAACTCATCAGAAAGTCCTCATTGCTGGACGTCTGTGTCTCTGCAGCTGCCACCTTTCCTGGGCAGAACTGCTGCCTTGGTATTTCTCTAGCGCAGCTCCGGTCCCATCTCTATTTCAAGAATTTTTATTTCGGTTCAAGAATGAATTTATTCTTCCACCGCACAAATAGCACGGCTATTTCAAGGCTGTCTATATGATTTTCCAAAGAGACCATTTTTGTATTTGAGCAGATTGCATCTGCTCCGATGGAGGCACTGGGTTACTAGAAATAGGAGACAAAACCAGTGTTCACACACAGATTTTCACCAATTTGCCACAAAGAGCATATGGCAGATAAGTACCAGCAGTTCCCGGAACAGCAATAAAAGTGCCTAAATACAAGAAGTTTTTCTGGCATGACCCAGAAATAATTTTTCACTTGTACGTCTGTTGCCCTGAGCCTTCACAAGCACTGTGGTCTCAAGCTCTTTCTGCCTACAGATGCCCTTCTCCCATTGAAAGGGAATGGCAGAACAGCTTCACCCACTCCCTTTCCACGTTTCATAGGTCTTCTGGGACCTACAAAAGAATTAAAAGAAGACCTTGAGGTACCCAAAACAGATTATGTCTCCGTGACACATAGAAAAGCCAACAAGACCCCAGTAGGGAATGATGGAAGATGGCTGCAAGGAGCTGTCAAGTACCAAACAGAAATCTGTCATACAAAAAAAAAAAAATAAAAGTGGTTAAAGATCAACCATCCTTCTCCTTTCCTATGTCAGAAACCGCCCAGGCGTTGCGCTGACTGGTATTGACATTTCACTCTGCTTGTATCCCGTGTTAGAGCAGCACGTTTCAGCTCCCGTAGATAAGGTTGGGTTAACACCTCCATTAAAAGCTCCCTCCGCTCCTTCCCTCGGGGGTGTGAAAGGCTTTCAGCCTTCCTCTAAATACCTGCTCAGGGATGAAAGTTGGCAGAAGTTGTTGTTGTTGTTTTCCATTTACAAGTATTTCCCTCAATATAAATTTGACCGTTTCCTTTAGCGAACAACCCGAACTACAGAAACTTTTCAGGTGTTCCACGAATTTTCTCGTGACCTGAAGACCTGAATCTTTAACCAGATTTAATGCTAGCTATACGGTGTAAAAACCCAGGGAAACTCTCCTTTGCTATATAAACATACGTCTCGATGTGAATCCTCCTCACCGTCTTCCCCATTTCCCATTACAACCCAGATGCAGACCGACGCATCCGTCACACTCCCACCACTTCTCAGCTGCCAGCCACGCCGTGCTGTCCTCATGGAGCCACGGGCTCCAAATAATTCAGATATCGTTTCTTGGAGATCTATCAGCCACTGATAGCCCATCAATTCCCTTTTGCTTTTCTCACTGGTCAGGGCTATATCCGAACCTATTCCCACATTCATCATCCTTTGCCCCACTTTTCCCTCTTCTACGCTTTCAGACATTGCCTGTTAAGCTCAAAGGATTTGAGGGCACTCAGTACAAAGTTCTCCCTCGATTCAGTTTTCCCCAATACTCTTCCTTTAATTCCCGTTCACTTACATCCACGGTGTTGTAATGCTTTGGGTGATGCAACCTTTAAAAGTCCCCAAATTACGCGGCAGTAGTCAATGCCATTTTCCTTCCCGCACAAAGGAAGCATTGCTACAACCTGACCGGCTCAGCTGATTGATTTCAGACCAGTCATCACCTCTTTGTCTATTGAAATGGGGTCAATATTCAATTATCTGGGAGCTTGGTACACAGTTTCTGCATTAGGAAAGCGTCATATTTCAAGATTTCTAAGGACGCTTTGTAACCGAGTGCCTCTGAGGCACAGCTAGTGTTGCTGGGTTTAAGTGGCATAAGAAAATGCAGATTAAATTCCTCTCCTCTGGACAGAGACCAAGAGCAGAGCTCGCCCAGCAGCTCACCCCACAGCCGATGCAGGTAAATGCGCCATTTACCCCATCCTGAGGCTGCTACAACCCGTCCTGGCTTGCAGCAAGTCACAAGATGACATTGTAAGCAGAAATTTTGAGCAGTCGATGACACTGGAAGAAGTGAACATGCCTCAAAATATCCTCATTTCCCTTTCGGTCCCTAAAAACAAGTGGTTTGAGTATTGCCCAGCCAGGTAACCCACCAGCCCCATGCCACTTCTCAACCAAGCTCACCGGGTTTCTTACAGACGTGGACACAGCCAGCCCCTGCTCACACCGAAAAATTTTCCAGGAAAGGCTTACAAGAAGACAATTTGGCACACGTGCCTTCCTCGCTGCTCTGGGTTTGGCTCAAGACCTTGAGGCTGCCTTCTCCGTTGGGGCAGTCAACAGACCACTCTGTTGTCTTGTCCCCACTCTTTTGGCTGCATTAGTCTCAGGTTATTTGGGATAACAGCAGAGTGCTACCCAAAATCCTGCAACAATCCCCTCGCCATAAAACCCAAATATTTTTATTCCCACTGCTCAGAGCTCTTGGTGCCCCCAGGGCCCTGCCAGCCCTGCTGTTTTCTGCTGCTCCCTTCCTCCACGTGCTCCTCGCAATTATTTTCTGCCAAACAATTACTCAGCAGCTATTTATCTTTCCCACTCAAGGATGGAAAACTTTCAGAGATACTCTGCAGTTTAGCTCTTATCAGGAAAAAAGATAAACTTTCCAGGCACTAGGCAGAAAGAGTTCTTTTAAAAGATACTGGAAAATTACTCGTGCTGGCTCACGGGGGCCAGATCCTCAGCTCCCACCTGGAACTGTGCTGGCGGACGACCAGCGAGGAGAAGCCTCCTGTCCGGCAGCTTCCCCAGGCGAGCAGGCTTTTTTTTTGACAAGTCACATATTAGGTTTTATATCATTACTCTCATTATCAGTTAATCTTTAGGGCAAGGGTGAGCAAATGGATTTTTTTTTTGGCCTGGGCCACCAGATTCCCAGAAAAGCTTGTGATGCCTCGATATCCAGGGCAAACGAAGCACATGAGAATTTAAATGCACAAGAAAAGCAAAAGAGAGCTTTTTTTTCTTTTTTTCCTTTTTTCTTAGCACATTTCGAGGTCTTCCGTGGCTCCCGATTTTGGAGTGGGTACAATTCGGGCTGGCCCTTTCTATGCACATCTCTAACTCCAAAGGGCAAGCACAGAAGCCCATGGGCATCCAGAGGCTGGAACCCAAGGGAAAAGCGGGGTTATTGCCAAAGCGACGCAACCAGGCTCCCTTCCCACCAGTTTTGGGGTTGGAAAAGGAGATAAAGGCTCCTCCCAGCTCCACGGCCTGCAGGAAGGCAGCCACCCCCCGGGCGGTGAGCGGCGCCTGGGGTTGCGCTGGGACTGGGGGAAATAAAAAGCCCCAAAGCGTAAAAGATGAGCAGTGGCTTAGGTTGTGCTGGGACTGGGGGAAATAACAAGCCCCAAAGCGTGAAAAGCATTCGGGAGCTGGAGAAAAGACAAATGGAGCTCCATGAAAATCGGACAGGAAAGCGCAGTTGCGCTCAATTATCCCCTTCAAAGCAACGATGGAATATTTGTATTACACTTATTAACGTCTTCCTCACCTCTAAAAAAATCGCACCCTGTCCAAAGGGTATTAATAGCTTAATGCCTGTTTTTGTTGCTAAGTATGATCATTTTTAATTCAGCTTCTTTATGTCACTTGAGCGCCGTCTAAATCACTCCACCGAGCGCTCGCCCTGGCTGTTTCTTTGCATGTGCTGTGTATTTAAGCTGGCAGTTGCAGACGGAAAAATAAAATAAATAAATAAATGACGGCTTTTCCAGTTGCTTTCAAGTAGCTCAATCGCCAACCCCAAGCTAAATCGATTAGGGCCGTGGTGCTGCGATCCGTCACACACGCTCGCGTGACTCCAAGCGTTTTTCTTCTTTTTTTTGGTGGTAGCGCCACAATTCGGCACCACCAGCCAGCAATTCCCAGGGTGAAAACTTTCCTCCCTGCCCGTCAGTAGCAGGGGAGCTGGAGGGTGAAAAGGCAAATAGGAGTTCAAGAGGCTTAGCTCGTGCTATGCTTCTCCACCGAGTTTCTCATTCGCATCCCCCCTGGGTGCTGTCCATGATGCTCAGCAATCCCCAAAGCCAAAACATCTGGCTGAGCTGTCCTATGTGCCATGGTTGAGTTGCAACATATATATATATATATATATTCCATGGCAACATCATCTATACAGCCCAAAAAAATCAGCCTGCTGAGTCTGAGCACCCAATGACCAGAGTGGGTTTTAATTTTGGGGGAAGAACCGGGCATTACGAGAGTTTGCATTTGTTCTCCGCAGCCTGACCCCAGCTCTGCACAAAGGGATTGACAGCTGACAGCCCTGAAAAAAAAGAAAAAAAAAAAAGAAAAAGTCTGTTAAACATAGGTTGTTGTGTAGTATTTGGGGGGGAAAAACATAAAAACGTTATTTATCTTTTGCAATAAACAGGTGAACAACTTCACAGCGCATTTCCATTAACAATTGCTGCTCCGCGGAAGGCGTTATTTGAGTGAAACAGTAAATGAATTCCGTGTATAATATCCATAATATACATTTCCATTAAATATTTCTGCAGCACACAAGCGGCTTTAAGCAAAAGAGTAAGCAAACACTCCTCGTGCGTATAATACATTTCCATTAAGTACCTCCGTAAGGTAGAGATTTTTGTGATGATTATAGTGATTTTTCCTCCGTAAAAGCCCCACAAGCATTTTTAATCCATTACGGCTTGTGGCAGCACACATTTACATTTCCAGCAACCCTGAATTTTATTTTGCACGGCTTCTGCTATTTGGGGGGGAAAGGGGGCCCCGACAAGACGCCTTGCGGGGAGCCCGGGAAGCAGGAATCTGGCCCGTTTTGCATATTTTTGGCCATTTTCCCGGGGAAATGAGTCATGCGGTTCGTCTGTCGGGTCCCTCCTCCACCTCCCCGCGGAGCTGGGAGGTTTGGGTGGTGTTAGTGGCAGCACTGGATCCAAATTCATTCCCTCTTTTTTATTCTTTTTTGAGCACGGATCAAACCGGGACACCCCCGTGCCTCCCGTGCGGGGGCGATTTTTATTACCGACGGGTCCCAGAGTTAACGGGGACCTCGTGCTACGGGAATAAACACAAAGGGACGGGTGCCGTTAGCGTTACCTATGAAAATACGGGCTGAGAAACGCACAGCGGCTACCTCTGCCTTGTTTGCCCTTCAGCAGCGTCGCGGAGAGCTGCTGCAGGGCCTCTTTGGCGGCACCAAGACGCGATTCCCGTTCGCACAGGGAAATAAGACAGCAAGGTCCCAGCTGCTGGTGGGGCAGAGGGGACACGGAGGTGTCTGCGCCCTTTTATTCCTCGGGGAGCACGTTTAGGAGAAGCCGCTGCCAGCAGGAGGATGCCGGGGGGGGGCGTCCGCGTCTGCTCGCGCTCGCTCTTCAAATCTGTTAAAAATGCAGAGAAATGTTTCCCTCTGGGGAAAAAAAAAGTTTGTACCTCCCATTGTCTTCATCTTTTTGCAAATTCTCTTTTGTTCCTGGAAGAGGAGTGAATGACAGAGCGCTCTGTCAAACCCGCATGAATTGCCAGCTTTCTTTTCATTTGAAAACTTAAGCTACATTTTTTTTAAAACCCCCCCCATCTTCTTCTTTTCCAAATCAAATAGCACAGAGGATCGCACGCATTTATAACCTTTGGCGCTGCTGTCACCGACAGCTGACAGCAGAGAAAAGAAAAACCTCCCAGTTCCAGCAAGAGCACAGGAAAATCTCCGCTGTCCCTGCTCCAGGTCCTCAGCATCGTCCCTCCAGCCGAGGGCTTAGACCAGGAGCACGTTCAAACGGGGGTCGTTTCCGACCTCCTTTCCCATTTCTCAGGGATTCAGCCCCAAAGGGACATCTTGGAGGGTCAAGGCGCCCGGCGTCTCCCTGGTGGCACGCGAAGGACGGTGCCACGTCGCCCACCCCGACCTAACCATGGCTGGGTTTCCAGCACCACGGTCTCAGTCTCCAAAGAGAGATTTTCAGAGGGAAGCTTCGCAAGGCAGTTTTCCTTTTTCCACGGGAAGACGACGTCTTCGCGCGGTTTAATTCTGAGTTATCGGGGACCGGCCTGGAGGGTGAGCAGAGGCAGATTTCCAGACCGAACCCTTCGGCGTCGTTCTGGTGGGCTCAGAAGCAGCAAACCGCCACGGGATCGCTAGGTACCCATTTAATTGCTAAAGATCAGATATTTCTGCACTCCCCCCAAAAAAAAATGCAAGCGGTGGGGATTCACTCTCTTAATTCCCTCCGGAAAAATCGAATTAATTGCAGCGATATGCTAAAAATATGCTAAAGGATGCTTATTTTTTTTTTCCCCCCCCTCTGGATCTATTGGCGGGTGAAAAACCCTACAGCACAAAGCCAAGCATCCCAGGTAAAAGGAGGTATCGGAGCGCCGCTGAGCCCTTCGCGGGACCGGGAGGATTTCTTTCACTGCTTCCTCGCGTTAACAAATTACCCTCAGCATCTCTTCAAAATTTCCGCGAGCTCTTTTACAGCCTTTTATGCATGGACGGGAGAAATCGAGTCCCTTACTCGTTTGGGGGAAATGCTATGTAAAAAAAAAAAAAAATCTTTTTAGTGGGTTGTTTTGATACTATTACCAAAATAATTTGGGGATTTTGGGGGAGAAACGCTTATAAATTCAGGCTTCCCTAATAAACTCAGTGTATTAAGGGAGGAAGGACCCAGAGCAGCTTCTTTGTGGCTGCTTCTGCTGCGTGAGCAAGGAGGCAACGCTTAACGTGCACGATTACGCCTGTTCCTCCTGCAATAACCGGGGCCTGCAGGTCGGCGGCAGAGGCAATCGATGTATTTTGGCGTGAGGTTTACTGGGGCTAGGAGGGAAGCGAGCGCGTTCCCCGCGTGCACGTTAATCCCAGCGAGCTCACTGAGCAAATAAATAATGCCGAGGTGAAGCTGCACAAGCCCTTTTTAATTAAAAAGCGGCTGCCCTCTCGCCGCTATCCCGATCCGCTCGGAAGCGGGGTGGGATTAAGGGCCTGGTCCTGTAGCCCCCCGCTCGGAGCCAAAAGCTGGGAAGTGAAGTGAAGTTTGGGGCTGATCCGGTTCCACGCACGTCCACACGTGCTCCTACCCACGGGGTTCGCATCTCCTGGGCCAAGCGGCAGTGGCACGGCCCCAGTGTGAGCCAGGAAAGGATCTGTGGGGGATTTGGGCCAGGCACCCCCAAATTAATCCCTCGCAGGTCAGCCCCAGCCCTGCAATTTTTTCACATCAGCAAGCTTCAGCCTGCAACTGGGATTATTATAAATAAGCCTCCGAAAATCCAGGGAGGAAGGGGAAAGTTTATTAGAAAACCTGAAAATCCCTGACTGCGAGGGGGCTCGGGGGCGGCTCTGCTGTAATTAAACAAGGTGCCGAGTGGCTGCGTGGGCTTTAATCAGGTTTGTGGCGAAGGCAGGGCGAGTTCCCCTCGGTAAAAAGTCATGTTTGCTTCATTAAAAAAAAAACCCGGAGCCGGGCTTCGTCCTTGATGTGCTCTTGCTCCACTTTCTTTCATCGGCTCGGTCTTCGGGAGAGCTACAGGACGTCACCCACGGAGGATGCCAAGAAGTAGGTGCTTAAAAAAAGTTACCAATTAAACCTCCCTTCCCGGCGCTGCTCTCATTTCTGTGCGTTACGTTCAAAACCTGGGAAAAAAAAAAAAAAAAAGAAAAAAAGAAAAAAAGTGATGATTTTCTGCCGGATTTATTCAGCTCCCGGCAAAGAAGCCGGCAAGCTCGGGATGCTCTCCCTCCTTAAAGCCACTGCTCGAAAGCGATGTAAATAACCCAGGGTGAAACCCGGCTTGGCAAAAAAGGGCACGGGGTAAGAGGGGAGAGACCCCGTCCCCTTAATGGGTTCGTAACGGACACAGGACAAACTGAAAGTGCCACGGGTTTGAGGCTGGCGCATATGTTCCCGGCTTATTTTCTGCTTTCTCCTTAATATTTCTATGAAAACACAGGGAAAAAAAAAAAGGTACCACTGATGCTGTAGCACCTGTGAGCAAAATACGGATCACACACCCCTTTTCTGACTACAAACTACGCGTGAGGCTTTCCTGATGGGAACGCCAACCTCTTCGGGTGTGTTACACCACCACGTTTGCTGCTGATGTCTTCAAGGTGATTTCTACGCCTCATTTTTTGCCTTCCAGCTCCTTGAGCCTGAGTTTGCGTGGTTACCAAAACTGTTCTTGTAACTGGCGTGAAGCACGGCTGGGAAATCTCCGCGTGGAAATGGAGTGCTTCCTCCTGATCCTACCATATGTAACCGCTTGCCTTCGGGAGACCTGGTCCTGAAAACGCTCGCGTGCTGTGTAATTTTACTCCGCCGAGTCGCGGCCAGGGCAGCCGGGGAGAATACTCCGGGAGAAGAAGTCGGCTGCTGCGTACGGGCTTCACAAGGATGGAGCCTCAAAAAAAGCACCCAAACGCACCGTCCGTCCGTGTATCCAGCAGAGCGCTTGGCTTACATCTTACAGGCCACCCCTGGTGTTTAAGTACTGGCCTGAGAAAGAGTTAATCCAATAAAAAATAACGAATTAGGTGCATAAAACATAACTAGATGGGTTTCTAAATAAGCCTAGTGAAAATCTCCTACTGAAGGACTCTGACAAGCAGGGATAGAAGTGAGCCCCGGCTTTAATACTTTGCCAGAATGAATTTACGCCTGTACAGGTCATACGTAACGTGGGGATTCGAGGACCACGGCAAGGAGTGCACTGGGAGCCCTACACCGGCCCCGGGGGCAGGGCATTTCCAAATGCCAGCCCGAAAGGTGTCAGCCCTGAAAAATATTTCGTCCGAAGGTGCAGGCAGCATGGAGGGAACTCAGCATATAGTGAGCATACAGCCAGGTGCAGTCCCATTGCCCTAGCTGAAGTAACATCAGCGAAAAACAGCTCGTTTTCAGATCACGGATTGTCAGTATCGGGTGTTTCCAACACTCCCCTGCTCAATTCCAGTCCTTCCAAAGGCATTCAAACACCTCCGGAGGATGACATTTCTGACACCCGCAGATAAAATGAAACCTCCTCGGGGTTCACCAAGGCGATGCCTCACCCCAAATTGTCGGGATCGGCGTCAGCCCCATCCCAAAACCCCCACGGCACCTCCCGGAAAAGAAGGGACCAGCAGAGCCCCGCGGTGCTCTGGTCTCAGCTTTTCTCCTGCTGCTTTCAGGCAACAAAGAGATGAGGTAGGAGAGACGCGAGGTGGAAATGTCGAAGGATTAAACGCTTAATTATAAGCTGAGATGGAAGATGGAGTCCTGTCCCAAGGATGGGGACAGGACCGGGGTGGCAGTGCCCCGAAGGGTGGCAGCCGGCCTCATCCCCAAGCTGTCCTCTTTCCCTGGGGACCCAAAGCAGGTGGGCACACACCACGGCCATCAGCCTTTTCCGAATGCTTATATCGCGGCATTTCTTCAGCTACCGGAGTTATTTCGCGCACCTCGAAAATCCGAACCAGCTCGAGGCGGTGCACCTGGGCTGCCAGCGTTGACCACGGGGGAAGGAGAGCATTTATTTCGGAGAAACCCAACATCTCCCCTCGGCAACGCAGCTTTGCGTCGGGAAATGCCAGTCTGGGAGTTTTAGGAAGCAATTATTGGAGAGAACTCACTGAGAATCACGTTTGCAGGGACCTGCCCTAAGCCCCAGGCGAACCTGTTTAGAGCCAAGATGCGATACCGTGCGACACGGGTGTCTGCTAGGGTTAATTAAGGTGTCTGAAGTGCCCATAATATAAAACAGCCATAAAATAGCTATATGGCGAGGCTCCTTCACTGAGATTATTTTGGTGCTTCAAATTTCAGGGGAATAAAATAAGAATTATAAGAAGTTGAGCATGAACGATTGAGGGGTAAAAAAAAAAGATACAAAGCCAAATTAATTGACTTTACTCTTCACTGTAAAGCATTTTATCCATCCTGTTATGGTATCGCACCGGCAAATGCATTTAATAATATTGTGGTGCCTTGAAATTCCTTCCCGCATGTACACATTTGCCTTTTAAAGGGCAAATCTTTGCACACGGAGGGAGAACCCTTTATACTTCCCCTGCAGAGGAGGCGCACAGGTTTCCTGTGTTTGGGTAGGGAGGGTGCGAAACAACTCTTCACAAAACTCTTTCACACGGCCCAGAGAAGGAAAAGTTCCTCTTTGCAGGGCCTCTTGACGTCTCTTCCCCCCCCTAAGAAATATTTTCTCCCTGCCTGGGATTTGCTGAAGCTTGGTGTTGTGCAAGCTCCCTTCCAAGAAAGAGAGAAGCAGACGGAGGCAGACGATGAGACAGCGGAGGGATGGCTCAGAAATCCGATGACGGGCGGCATTTCTTCGTTGGACCACGTATTTCCAGTTTTGCTTTCGTTTCCTGTCCGTGACACCGATGGGCATCCCGCCCGCTGCGCTGCCGCAAACAGAAGGTTGAAAAGCCTCATAAAGCGTAAACGGCGTCCGGTATGTAAAAACGCGGGGTTAGCGGGGCGTTCCCTGGAAAGGGAAGGCCAAGGCTGAGCTCTGCATCTCCTCTCTTCCCAGAGACGTGGGGGAACGGCCCCTCTGTAGGCAGCTGAGACCCGCGGGCACCCTACAGGGCTTCACGGCCAGAAGAGGCTGTGCTAGCAACACGGAGTGAAAATGGAAATTTCACTTGCATTTTCTTTTCCCTATCCCATCGTATGACCTCAGGGGTGAACCTGCCTGGAGCAGACAGACAGCTAGACGAGGATGTCCTCTTATTTTTGCCATCTACTCAGCTCTGTCTGGGAGGTGCTACTGTGCCCGTAGGGCATCGAGCCGACCCCATGGCTTCGTCCGCTGCATGGCAAAACTCTTTGGGAGCAGACGAGCACCGAGAGGCAGCGATGCCCCCCGCGTCCTCGCCCGGCTCTCGGCGGCAGATGGGGAAGCGCCAGCGGCAGACGCCTGTGAGGAGCATAACAAGCAGCGCGCCGCCGCCGCCCGCCCATTGTCACAGCCCGGCGGGGGGACAGGAGACAAAAAGGCATCTGTGGAGGGACACCGAGCCGTGACAGGGAGCACAAGGCACGGCCGGGGACGGCGGGATCTCGGCCAGGGGACCCGCACCACGCCGCTCGCGAGGGCTTGAGGGAAGTCATCCGTACCCCCGGCACAGCCGTGCAGCTGGGGGCGGCCAAACCTGTGCTTCATCCTGGGGAACCAGGGAAAAAAAAAGTAAAAAAGAGAGATTTTTTTTAATAATAATCTCGTTTATCTTTTATCTGCAGATGATACTTGAATCCAGAAGTGAGTGTACTTGATTTCAAGTATGGTTTTAAAAAGGCTCAGCCATGCAAAAAAAAAGAGATATTTCACAAAGAACCATTGCACTTCGGATTAGTTGAAAAGTTTCAGTCAACCCTAAGCCAAATTCCTTTAAATATTTCGCCACTGAGCCACAAAATCCACAATGACAGCAAACGCAAAATTCACCCAGACATTAAAAGGCAGCAGGAGACGCTCCACCTGCTTCCTCCTGTTAGCTCTTCCGCTGCCTTCTTTCTGTCTCCCTTCCCTCCATTTCTCGTTGCCTACGAGCAGAAAATGCATATTTTCTGTCCCAGATGTGAGGTTTAACGTTTGTTACCGGCACTTAGCACGTGCTTGAGTTATTACGGAAGAGGCTTTAGTAGGATTGATGTGGTGAGCGCATGAAAAAAATCTGCTGAAGGTGGTGAGGGGGCAGCAAGAAGAGTGCCACGGCGCGGCTCTCCTCTCCGTCCCGAGGATTTATCACACTCGCCATCCTGCCGGGACACTTTTGCCCAGAGCACACAAAGCAGAGGATGCGGCCGCTGGAGGGTTTAAGGGTTTAACTGCTTTAAGGGTTTCCCCAGCTTCGCTGGAAATCCCAAAGGGCACGGCTCGCCGGGAGGGGTGCGCTACGGACAACTTCCTACCCCCATCTCACGAGCCCACAAGCACCCAGCAGAGTCCTGCAGAGGTGTTGGGAGGGGAATCTGTACGGCTTTTTTGGGGGGATATTTGCTTTATCCTAAATCCATCCTTTCTGCACCCAGTTATCGCCAGCTGTTACGGCGTATCCTCTTGTACCCAAGAGCAAAGGTAGGCAGAGGCACTTGCCCGGGGAGAAAAAAGCTGTTCCCTCAGCTCCTTCCTGGTTCTTTGCAGGGGATCCATTTTTAGTGAAGCGCTTCAGTCGTCACCGCAGAGAAGCAGAAGGTCTTTCTATTTCCATTATTTTTTTATTTATTTATGCCTGTCAACCGCAGTTTCGTACCAGCTGTCTCTGTTCGGGACCGTCTTTATCGGCTGCCATCGGAGGGCTCAAGATAAGTAAAAGCCTAATAAAGCAAAACAAGATTTCAGTAAAAAAAAAAGGGAGAACGCACATTTCAAAATGAAAAAGAAAAAAAAAAAATCATAGATAGATATTACCTGAACGGAATATCTTTATAGGGTGATTTGTCTATAGAGTTTTAGCCAATTCCTGCGATTCTGGTGCTTGTGGAAAAATCATCCTCACCTGCAGCTAGGAGAAACCGAGCAGTTATGCAAACACCAGCAACGTCTCTCCAATTAAATTAGCATGTAATTCTCAGGATTTAGCTCAAGATCCTGTATACAGACACGAATATCCTCACTCACCTCTCGCCGACAGCGTTGAGTTCCTCTCAGCAGAGATGAGCCACTCAACACGGGTCCCCTAAACATATTAATGAACCACGCTTGGCTCAAACCTGTACTTTTAAGCCTTCAAACCAAGCTAAAAGCAGGACAAAAGCCACCCCGGCTGCTGGCACCCGCAGACAAGACCGCGACCGGTCGGTGTCTGCAGGGACAGCAGCAGGCCCGCTTCCCACTTCCAGCTGGAAAACCTGGTGGGCTCTCAATATATTTTCAGGATTTCATCCAGCTTCTGCTACAAAAAGGCTCTCCTCCACCCTTGCTAGTGGTTTTTATCTGTGCCAGGCATCGCGGTGGCTTCTTAGCGTGGGCGGCCGGGACCCACAGCGTGCAGGGAGGATGCTCGGCGCTGGATGCGCCCCGGCCGGCCGGGCACATGCCCGAAATCCCCAGCAGAGAGCGAATTACATAAACCGAAATTCCTGGCGTGACTCGGCTGCCTCGCCAACCCCGCTGCCCCGAGAGCTGAAACAATTAGTACACTGTTTATTCGTGAGATTAAATCCAGCGAGGTGTAAAGTAGCAGCTGCGGCGGCAAGCACCAGGCATTATTTCCCTTCCCTTCCCTTCCCTTCCCTTCCCTTCCCATCCCTTCCCTTCCCTTCCCTTCCCTTCCCTTCCCTTCCCTTCCCTTCCCTTCCCTTCCCTTCCCTTCCCTTCCCTTCCCTTCCCTTCCCTTCCCTTCCCTTCCCTTCCCTTCCCTTCCCTTCCCTTCCCTTCCCTTCCCTTCCCTTCCCAAGGAGATCACCCAAGGGTCCCCATCCCTCCAGGAAGCTCTTTTCAGATGCTCGGCCACCTGAAGGCAGAAAAATGTTTTTATTTCAGTTGGCATCAACGTCTCAGGCTCCAGGAAATCTCCAAAAAACATGCTTTCATCAGCGGTGTGTGATTAAATGTATAGCTCTCCCTATATTCTCTACCGGTATATCATCATCTATGACTCTTATTTAACAGACTAAAACGAAGCTCGGGATAAACTGGACTACCTGAAAACCATCCCTGCTGGTGGGATATATATATTAGTCTCTTCACTCTCCACAGAAGGTGGTGGCAGCATCGGTAATCGAGTGCTTAAAATAGGATGAGCGCTGCGCAAACACCCGGGGCTGAGCTAAAACTCCATCTGAGGCGTTTGGACAAAAACGGGGTTTGGTTAAACGCAGCCTGCACAGCGGGGTCAGCTTTCCGCAGATGGGCTCGGAGCCGCAGAGAAGCAGCTTGAAAGAAATCTGGCAGATTTTGGCCAAAATCTGAAAGCTGCTCCCCGTCCCCCTGCCTTTTTTTTTGAGCCAACATCGTTGCGGAGGTTGGCTGAAATGTCACGGGGGGGAAAAAAAAAAAAAAAAGCAGTATCTGGCCTCAAAATTTCTCTGCTCCCCAGAGGAAATGATAACACGGGCAGTCAAAGGACAACATGACCCCGCGTATCTCATCTTTTCCTCTAAAATTTTTATGGCGTGATCTCGAAGAGCTATAAAAACACAATGCGATGCGAGGGACTCGGGCTAAAGCCCCCCAACCCCGCTGCATCGGGTCACGTTAAGGGCCAGGACCGCGGCTCTTTTCGAGACGAAGGACCAGACCGCGCATCCCCAGGACGCCGGGGGCACGGTGACAACAAACCTGCTTCTTTTCCTACCCTGTGGCGGGCGAGAAAGAGGTAAGCAGCGGGGCCCGGTGTCCCCGCGGAGGCGTCCCTGCTGCCGCCCGCACCCGCTGCCAGCCCGCTCGGCAGGGACGCGGTGGCCCCGAGCTGGCACGGGGGGCACGGGCACCGTCACACCCCGCTGGAGGAGTCCCCCGTGGTCACCGGGCTGTGCTGCTTCCTCCATCTCTGGCCGTCAGGTCACTCCCGATCGCCTCCCCCACCTCCTTCATTCACCTTTCCACGAGCACTTGAAGGAATGTGTGTGTTCGGACATCAATCTGGAAAAAAAAGAGATTTTTTTTTTTGTCATGGAAATATCTGCGTTTGCAAGCATTCAACCGTCTCACAAAGTCTTATATTCTGTAAAACCTTTAGCTGTCCAACACGGAACGGAAGCAATCCCGGGTGACAGAAATCACACCCACGACGAATAATCAACCTTAATAATCCGCACGCTTCATCAGCGGATATTAATTTGTATATAAATAGGCCTGCAGGAAAAAAAAAATAAAAAAAAATCAAGGCTCTGCTGTTCATAAAAAAAAAAAAAAAGCACCAAAATCAACCCACGGCCGGGACGCAAAAACAAAAGGGCTGCGCTCATGAAAACCGGGCAGAATTTTTCAGCGGGTCCAGACCCATAACCACGGGTTATGGGGATACCCAGGCAGGGGACGGTGCCACCCTGTGCATCTTCCAGCCAGGAAAACGTTGCAAATCCAGCTGAAAAAGGAGCTCAAGAGCCAGCAGCCCGGTGAAAGGCACAATTTTCTGCTTTCTCTGGAGAGGGGAGGTTGCGAGCGGACTCGCACATCCCTCGCGCGGTCCTCGCCGCTGGGCATCCTGAAACATTTTGGGGCTCCACGAGCCAGCCCACGGCATCTCCAGCAAAGCTGAAAGCATCCTCCGTGGCAGATGACGGTACGAAATGGGTCGGGCCGCTTACACGTAATGAAACTTTAATCTCCATTTTCCCACAGAAATCGATCACGGGCTCTGTTGCTCCCCTATTTCTTTTTTATTTTATTTTTCCGTTGGGCTCCTTTGGTACGGTTGGAGCGCGACAGCCTCGCAGAAGGAAATCTGTGAGCTGAGGAACACGGAGCTATTTCGGCTATTCCTTTGCTACAAGCCACCATCTGCCTCCCGGGCATAATCCCAGTGTGTACGCTCAGTAGGAAACCTGTTTGGTTGCTGGCCGTGTAACTGGATACAAAAGGAGAGGGTTTGGGCCAAACGGCTTTCATGTTTACAGCAAAAGCCAGCCAGAATTACGCTTTTCTTCTCCGTGGAGTTGATCTGGCTTTCAACCAGCGTATTTTTAATCAGGTTACTCATTAGCATTTCCTCAGGTGCCCGCTACCCGCGGCTTTGGTCTCAAAAATACAGAAGCCACGCTGAGTTGAAAGTCTTTCCCAAATGCTCCAAAGAGCTCGCCCCTCCTTTTAAACCATGCGAGATCTCAGCTCTAAAAAGGCAACACCTCCCTGAAGCCCTGCCTCTCTCCTGAAAGAAACGAACATGAAGGTTTTTCTCACCCTGTGGCTTCAAAGCTCCTTCGGCAGGCAGAAAAATTAAAAGTCCCGCGATGTTGGAAATGATGTTGGAAAAGTCTGGGGCCCTCGGGCTCAACCAGAGCAACTCCAAGGAAACTGGCAGAACCTGGGGACTCGGGAAGGTCTCACGAGCAGAAAACAAGAACGAAATAGGAAAAGAGGCAGAGAAGAGTTTGTCGGGAGCGATCGGACACAGAATATCAGGGCAGGAGGCAGGCACCATGAAACAAGCACAGAGGCAAATCTGGCTGAAAAGCAAAATTCGGCCACACAGACGGACTTTGATGCCCTACAGAAATTGAAGCAGAAACTTCTTTTTCCTGCCCAGGAGTCTCTTGAAATGGTTCGGAGCCCTCAGCCATCCCGAGCACTGCTTTCGGGGAGGCAGACACGAGGTTAATGCCGAGAATGGCAAAATGACATCGTGAAACGGCCTGAGAGCCCAGCTCTAACATCTGGTACGCCAGGACGGGCAGAAAACAGAGGAGGGAAGGAGAGAAAAGACATGCTGGGGAGTACGTCCGTGAGGACACAGCTAACTCCCAGATGAACACGAGGAAGAACAGTCGTTGCTTTGCCTTCACGTGCTCCTCGCTTCTCTACCAACTAATAGCGATGGGCAGATCTGGATGAGATCGTGGAAACTTTGGTAGAAAAAAAGGGCACTTTCAGGCCATCGAAGCTGATCACAGAACTTCATCCCATTATCGCGGCTGTAACCGAGTAATTCCTGCGTAAATATCTAGCAGAGAAACATTCCTCTTCATTTCAGGTCATCAGAAACTGAAGATGCTATCACTCCCCTTTGTAGATGAGCCTCGTACTTAATCCTCTGCGCAATGTCTTTGCAAATGTTGCCAAAAAAATCTTCGTTTGCTTATCAGCTTCAGTAGGGCTTCAAAAGCTACGGCCAAAGAGCAGGGCTCGTCTGCAGAAGTGACACCTCAGAAATCAGCGCTGTGAGGCATATCACGGAAAAACCCACCACGCGGAGCTGGCCTCTCGTTTCTCTTCCTTCCTCGTCTTCTTCTCTTTCTTCCTTTGTCTTCTCTTTCTCGTTCTGCGCCTCGTCTGGAAAGCCACCGTCCCGTCTTGCCCTGCTTGTCCCCGCACGCCGTCGGACGCCTCTCCAGCACCCGCGGGGAGCGTTTGAAAACCACGGAAAGCCCGGAGCCCCTCGGTAAAAGGTCCCTCCGGGCGTCCTCACCATCAGCGCCGGGTTGTAGGAAGAGGAATCCCTTTGATGCTCCGAGATCTGCAGCTCGGAGAAAGCCGAACGGCCAAGTTCTGAGTGCCCTGCCTCCCGGAAAAGCCTACGAAAAACACGTTTATTTCACCGTCCGTGCCCTTCCGTTCGGATTACCTCTCCGCTTCACAAATGAGCGTTTGCGAAGCCGCGCCGATTAAATCTGAAGTCGCCTAGAGCTGACAGCACCGACAACCGGGGATTTGATGTAACCCTGAAGAGGGATTCCAGGTTCCAGCCCCGTCCGTGAGAGTAAGGGACTGCAGGTCACCCAAAGCTGGGTGCACCCGCAAATCCCGTAATCCTGTGCTTGTAAATACTTCCCCTAAAGCACAATTGGGTATTGAGGATTCCCCCCTCAGCCAGATGGCTTTCGGTTTCCAAAACCGCCTCGACACATTCTTAATTTGAAGAGGGTCTGGCCATGACTAAGGGAGCAGCTCCGGGCTCAGCAAAGGTATGGGCCAAGAACAGAAACGCTGCTCTAAAGAGCACAGTCCCTCAGTTGTTGCTGACAAACCACACGCAGCCCCCTATAAGAGGCAAGGCAGCAGAGTTCCCGCAGAGCCTGACTCGGGATTTAAAAGCGAATGCTACAGAACGCCAAACTTAACCTATAATGAAACATAAGAGGGAAGCTTTTGAATTTGAGTGGGGTTTATTAAGAAAAGCGTAAGTGGTGGCATTTTCACAACATGTTCCACGCAGTACAAAGGTCCAACTGAGCCTTTCTCTGCATCCGATTTTATCGAGAAAGGAGAAAAAAGAAAAAAAAAAAAGCATTAATAACATAAAAGCCTGTGTAAGCCTAGGGAGGATTCTCCCCTGCAGCAATTCTGTCTATTCTCTCTCCTCCCCAGCCCGACTTGCAGCTCTCCTACAGCACAAGAACCCCTTCTTATCCTAATTAACAATTTTAATGTATGGATTGTTTCAAGCCAGTAACATCAGTCGATTACAGGCGGTTTCGCAAAGTTGCATGTATAATCCCAGTAATTTCCACTTGGAAACGAAGATACACAAAGGAAAAAGGTTACTGCAGGTTTTCAAGCTAATAAAGAGCTTTGGTTATTACTCCCGCTTTTGAAATATAACCTGAAGTCTAACAGCGGTGTTGGGAAAGTCTTTATGGAGTATTTTTGGTTTTCACAAGTATTTTCCACGAGTAGACGTAGTGACTATCGTGTTCACCATCTATTTACTAGTTAGAGAGGGGAAATAAAGGCCACCGCTCACCTCGAGCTCTCAGAGGGCGCTCCGCTGCCAGCACACGGTAACCTAGAAATCATCTCCACACAGATACGGGGAGCAGGGCAAAGCTCTGCCTCGGCTCTGACCTGGAAAGCCGACCTCCGAGGACAAGTGTCAGCTCCCACCGGCGTGCAGCGGTCACAACAAGGTGATTTGGCCTTCAGTCTTGCTGCGAGCAGCAGCCACCAGGGTGCCAATTAACACCCCCGGCGATTGCAGTGACGCGGGCATCTGGCTGCCGAGAACAAAATGTGCTGAGCGCGACTGCTGTCATCTGGACGGCTTTTCCTCGGCTCTTTCCAAACATCTTCCACCCCGGCACTCGGCTGCTGGCTCTGCTCTTGGCCACCCCTCGCCGGAGCCGTCCTCCTTCCCCTCGGTCCATCAGCCACCTGTAACCCAGCACATCGAGCTCCTTGCTGGAAATCTCCCCTTACCACGTCGATGGTGTGAAGATCTAGCTTTCTCCTGCAGATCTCCGCCCTTCTGTCCCCCTAAATATCTGCTGGCTCTCTCACGGCTACACAGTTAATACAGAGCGTTGCGCCTCTGCAGTCTGTTCTCCTGCCCTGACGTCTCCCTCTGCTAGCACTGCGAACGACACCGGCATCTCCTCCAGCTTCTAACTAGACTGGGATCTTTCCCAAGAACCTTTTCTCAGGATAACGTCTTTAAGGAACAGCTACGCCACTCAAATTCTTGTTCCAGCTCCGGTTAGTTCATATTTCAGTCGTTTGCATGTGACTTTCTTTGACCATACGAAGAATCCTGCTGCACTCGCGCTGACCCAGATGGCTGCTGTTGAAAATCATTTTCTAATCTGTTGCTGTGAATGACCACGTCACGCTGCCCTCTGCATTTCTCTCCGGGCTCTCCCTCCTGTCACATGAAACACAAGCCAACAGTTGGAGCTTTCAGCACTACGCAGCCCACCTTCTCCCTGCTCATTGTTTCCCTTCAACGTGTCAAAAAGCCCTTCCCCTTTCCTGATGTATGAAAGCGTAATCACGTTTTCAAACAAGCTTCTTCATGTTTTGCCTGAATTTTTCACCTCTGACTTGAACCGACATAGGCTCAGGGGCTGGTCCGAGAGTGAAGGACTGAAGTATCTTTTTAAATCCTCTGCCACCCAAGCTTCTCGCACGGTTCCAGTTCTCGACCTTCCTTTTGCACATCATGACTTGGAGTCATTTCCAAAAGAGGTGCTGAGGCTCCGACATACATCCTTACTGACCTAGCCACAGATGAAATTGGCATCTAATATCATAGCAATCCCAAATGAAAGCTCCATTCGGAGCACCCAGCGAGGCAAACTCATTGTTTAATTTACCTGTCAAAGCACGCACGGTGTCCTCCCGCTCCACCCTGCATCGCATTGCATGCATACCCTGTAAGAGCTAACGACATCGTGTTTGGATAAGGATGAGAGCCACAGATAAACCACACCGGGATGGTGTAACTTTATCCATACCCTGCCCACGCTCACACTCTCATTGTCACTGCACTGCCACAAACTGTGACCAAAGGTAAGAAACACTTTTTTTTTTTTAAAATTTACGCAGTACTAAGTGGCACGGCCCAAACAATAGCTCAATAAAGACCACCTCAAAAGAATAAAACCTAAGGAGGGCATCTGCCAAAGGCTAACACACACATTTTTCCAGTGAAGGTGAATTTAAACCTACTAAGAACAGGTGTGTGTGGTGGTTTTTTTTTTTTTTCCTTAGCTTTCCTCCACAGCTCCTCTGGAAGTCCCACAGGGCCTGAGGACCAGAGGCTGAAAACTGCTGTGGTAACCTGAGCTCAGGATAAAAGCGTTGCCTTCTGATGCCTGCTGAGACACCTCCGTTTCTCCTACATCTACACACCAGACACCACCAAAACCCAAGCAGACCCAGCTTGGTGCCCCATAACAAATGGCGTGCAGGGTCCCACGGACACCATGCTGAGCATCCTGTACCCCCAGATCAGCTTCACTGTGGCCTGACTGAGTCCCCCAAGTAGAATCCTATAAGCATTAGGGTTGGAAGAGACCTCTGAGACGATCTGGTCCAACCATCCCCCTGCCACCAACGTCACCCACTAAACCACGTCCCCAGGCACCGCGTCCAACCTTTCCTTGAACACCCCCAGGGACGGTGACACCACCACCTCCCCGGGCAACCCATCTCTGTACCTAACCACCCTTTCTGACAGAAATATCTCCTAATTCCAACTTGAACCTCCCCTGACACAACTCGAGGCCATTCCCTCTGGTCCTATCGCTAGTTATCTGTGAGAAGGGGTGGCACAGAGGCGACCTGCCGAGGGGGGCAGGCACGCCCGGGGAAGCTGAGGGGCGGCTGAGGGGCGGCTGAGGGGCGGCTGAGGGGAGGCTTAGGGGCGGCTGAGGGGCGGCTGAGGGGCGGCTGAGGGGAGGCTTAGGGGCGGCTGAGGGGCGGCTGAGGGACGGCTGAGGGGAGGCTGAGGGGCGGCTAAGGGGCGGCTGAGGGGCGCCAGAGTCCCTCCGGAGCCACCCCCAGCGTCCCCTCAGCCCCGCACCGCCCCCTGCCCTGCCCAGACACCGGCGGGGCCGCCCAATCGTGCCTCGGGGAGCTCGGGCCGGGGCGGGGCGGCGCCGCCTCCTCCTCCTCCTCGCCCTCCTCCTCCTCCTCCTCCCGCTCCAGCGCCGCCGCCCGCGGCCGCCGCCGCCGAGGGGAGCGCCATGGGACAAAAGAAGCGCTGAGCAGCGGGGCCGCAGACGCCCAAGGCCGCGCCCGCGTCTGCTCGGTGCCCGCCTCGCCATGGCGGCCCCGCGCCGCTAAGGCTCGGCCCGGAGCTCGCAGCCTCCTCTCCGGCCATGCCGAGCGGTGGCGGCGCCGCCGCGGCGGCGGCGGCGGCCGCCTCCTCCTCCCCCGCCGCCGCCTCCCCCGGCGAGCCGCCGCGCCTCCTCCTGCCGCCGCCGCTGCTGCTCCTCCAGCGGCCCGACGCCCTCCTGAGGCACCGCCTCGCCGGCCTCGGCCTCCGCCACCGCGGGCAGCCCGCGGGGAGCCGGCGGCAAGCCCGGCAGCAGCGGCGGCGGCTGGGGGGGGGGGACGGCTCCGGGCCGTCGCCGGAGCCCCCCGGAGAGGAGGAGGAGGAGGAAGAAGAGGAGGAGGAGGAGGCGGCCGACGAGGGGGACCTGGAGCTGGACGAGGAGGAGGAGGAGGAGCTGGCGGGGGAGGAAGAAGAGGAGGAAGAGGAGGAGGAGGAGGAGGACCCGGCCGCGCTGCTGCTGCTCTCGTCCTCCTCGCCCTCGCTGCCGCCGCCTCCCCCCCCCCCCCCCGCTGCTGCCGCCGCCGCTGGGCTCCGTGCTGCTGTCGCCCGCTTTCGATGCGCAGGAGGCGGCGGCGGCGCTGTACGGGGCGGACGAGCCGCAGGGCATGATGGCGGCGGGGCTGCCCCACGCCTACAGCGGCGGGGGGGGGGGCGGCGGCGGCCGCGGGCCTGAGCGGCGAGCAGGCGGCGCTGCTCCGCCGAAAGAGCGTCAACACCACCGAGTGCGTGCCCGTGCCCAGCTCCGAGCATGTGGCCGAGATCGTGGGCCGCCAGGGTGAGCGGGGCCGGGGGGAGAGCAAGATCGGGGGGGGGGGCTGGGGGCGCACAAAATGGAGGAGGGGGGCTGGGGGCGCACAAAATGGACGGGGGAGGTTGGGGGGGGGGGGGGGCTTGGCTTCCTCCACCCCATCGTGCAGGGGGCTGGAGGGGCCCATCACGGCTGAGGAGCAGCCCCCACGAAGCAGGGGGGTACGGGGGGGGAGCCCTGCTGGCGTGGGTCGGGGCTGCAGGGCCCCGCGGCCGGCTCCTCGTAGCGCCCATGTGGCCGTACCCGTCACCCTTCGTCCCCAGCCGGCGGGGTCAGGCCGCTGCTAGGGCCTGCGGTTGGGTTCGTGGGGGGTTTCTCCCTTCAGGAGGCTCCCCGGGGTGCTGGGGCTCGGTAAGTGCCTGGTAAGCTTTTTAAAGCATCCGCTATATCGAGTTGGTGTAACAGGAGGAGGGAAAGGAGTTAATGGGTTCCCTTCTCACAGCTCGACACCTCGGCTCTCTGTCCTCTCGCTGAGGCCAGGGCCCGTGCAGGCTTTGGGCTGTGTTAAACCAAGGCGCAGGAGCGAGCACAGGCTCAGCTCAGCCTTCTGGTGGTTATTAAGTGAGGGCATTTACGAACTCTAAAACCTAACGCAGGGCCCGGCCAAGTACAAACAGGTGTTTGGGCTTGCTTTGTTCTTTGTTGGCATCCAGCTTGCAGTCCTCGGTAAGCAGTTGCCTCGCCTCTTAGGAGCTCGGGACCGTGTTTCAGAAAGCCCTGTGGGTGAAGGGGTTCAGCTTGTGTCAGCATCCCCCTCGCTGCTGTTCTTCCTCACCTGCCCGCTTTGCCTTGAAGTTTGGGGTAGGGTTTAAAACTTACCGCAAGTTTCCACTGTGCGCGCCGAGACGGGCCGTGCAGGACTCAGAGGAGGTGGCCTGGAGGTGGGGAAATGAGCCGTGAGCAGCCCCTTTCTGACTAAAAGTGATTGTCTGGGTCTGGTTTCCTGTTGATCTCTATTGCTAAATTTCGTGTGCCTCTGTTGTGCCTTTAGGATAAGGTCATTTCTGCGCTGTCGCGTTCGTTGTTGGCCTTTCTTGCGGTCTCAGGGGAAGAGGAGTTGGATGTTTCACGCCAGCTCTCCAGCAGCGAACCGAATTTTGAAGGCACTTTTCGTACACGAAGTGAAGTGCAGAACAGTGTCAAGTGTAGGTGTGGCAGTGCAGACGAGTAGTTTCTCTCTTCCTTTCCCCTTTGTGTGTTTTTCTTTATTGGTTTGGGGGTTGTGTTTCCAGCTTGCCGATCAGATAACGAGAGGTTATGCTGTCTGCTCTCTTACATCAATGTGGCTTCTGTTTCTTTCTTTAGAAGAAACAGTCAAATGAGTAAACCAGTGGTAGTGAGGAGAGATGCGCGCTGAGCACCGATGCTTAAGCAGGCACTTGTTTCCCCATCCTAAATCTATTAGGCTCTGAGCATTTTTCATCAGAGGTGGGTTTTCTGCCGGGTGTTTCAAAGAGCCAAAGCCCGTGGTGTAGAAACTTTATTGGGTCAGATACTCATTCGCGACACCGAGGTCGAAAATATTTATCCGTTGTTAAAACAGTAAGTGGCATGTCCCTCCGGTACATCAACATGCGCAGGCTAGTCCGGCAGACAGGTGGCTTTCTGCACCCTTAAATGCAGGAGCACAAAACATCTTTTCCAAGAAATAATGCTTGAATGACTTAAGACCTTGCTCGTGTGTCATTGGGGACGGGGGGGGCAGGAGGAGAGATGGAAAACAGAACTGAAAACCAGTTATTGCTTCAGTCCTCCGAAATGAAAGGGGAAAAAATTGGACTTTGAGGGCGTATTAGACTGTGTTGTTTATTCTCCCCCGGATCAGGATTGTTCTCTGTAGTGTATTCCTCAGTGCTTCGAGTCACTTAAAAACAAGATAATGGAGTTTGCATAAAAATAGGATCATTGTTCCTGAAGAGTTCATTTGCTGCTTCTGCTTTTATTTCTTATCTGATGTCACGCTGTTTGGCTTGTGATAAAATATTTAGCCTCGGTGGAGGAGAGGGATTGTATCGTAAAAGAATCAGGGCTGCGAGAGAGGAAGGGGTAGGAGTAGAAGTAGGAGAGCTTGGTCTCAGAACATTTTACCACCTATATTTGCATGAAAGCTTCGCTTAAGGGGGCTTTCGTTCAGTCATCAGCTGCAGTGTAACTCGGTCTGCCTAGGGCAAGCCTTGCTGGAGTTGCATCCTTCACCGATGGTTCTGCTCCCTCTAAAAGAAAAGATGCTGCACGTTTTGTCACTAATATACCCCGTAAACAGCTGCTTGGGTTATCCTGAATGGATCCAGCTGAAGTTTTACGCCCGCCTCTTTCTGTGCTGTGTTACTTTTTTATTTAATACCCACTTACGTAAGGATGATGTAATTGGAAGGTTAACTCTAATGGGGTTTTCACGAAGATAAAATTTATGCTCTTTCTGTGGCCGTCTTCGTGAGGTATAAAAAGAACTTGTATTTCAGGGCTGAAGGCATTTCCAGGAACGCTGAGTTTGATCTGGGCTTTCCTGGAGGCCACCCTGCCATGTCTGAAAGCGTATTTATTCTAAGTACTGCCCCCCCCAAGTGGAAGAATAACAGTGAATTGGCAATTCGTGATACTTTTACTGAAATTTAATGTTTAGGAAGAGGAAGAGAACTTCCAGGTGTTGTTTATCAGACCAGAGGAGCTCCCGATTCTTAAGAGCTCTGTAAACAAGCAGAACCTTGCGGCGTGTGCGTTCACCGCTTTTTGATGTGCGAGTTTCAGAAGCAAATATAGCCCTTCAAGACAGCGAAGCGGTGCTCCCGCAGCCCCCGCCGTAGGTAACGGGATCGCGGGCTCCCCCACGGGTGGCCGTGCTTACCAAATCTGTGCTGGTGAGCTGCTCGCGAACGTGGGATGTCACAGCTGCAGAAGGTGCAGAGCGCCCGAAACGTAAGTTGCGGTTTACGGTTTTCGCGTGTACGCCAAGCGACGCTGGAGGATGCTGTCTTACGGGGGCAGTAATTTAACGTATGGCTACTGGAAGCACTTGCGTCACCGTAAAAAGGGCTGGAAAAGGCTCCTGGAGGATTTTTCTTTTGACAAACAGTAGGCGTTCCTCCTTTAAAAAAGGGAAAACAAAATACCGTAGCGTTTTGAAACCTGGATTTCAGGTTCATTTCTGAAACCTGGATTTCAGGTTCATTTCTGAAACCTGGATTTGTGGGTTCTTGTGGTTTTAATTTTTTTAAAATTTCAAGTCTCTCAAAACAAATATCTCAAGTGTTCTCACACTTTACTCACTTTGTCCCCCAGAAAATGAGTGTGTCAGACCTGGTTGGAGTAGGGTAACGTAACTCTCTTGGAGTTTCTTCCACTTCAGAGACTACAAAGGTGAACAACAAAGGAAAAGATACTTGTATCCTTTTATTCTTGTTTAGGCATGCGACTGGGAGCCAGGAAAACTAGATTCCATGCATGGCATCGTACCGGCTTCCCGTGTGGATTCGAGTTTGCTGTCGAATCCAACCTTCGGTGAATTTACCAGTCCTCGTTCTGATCAGAAAAGTGACTTCCTTCGCTGTCAGCAGCTAAAACCCCTGCGTACAACAAGTTGCATCGGTTTAAAGAGTAAAAAAAAGTCGGAGAAAAGTGCTCTTGAGAACTGGCAGCAAGAAAGTTGCGTCTCTGATGAGGTGACCTTGTTCGCCTGCAGAAAGCTGGGGTAGGGCGTATGCCCAAAATGACATCAGCGTGCATCCAAACTGCAAAGAGCTCTGGAGATCTAACTGAGGAGTTCTCGATTTAATCTCTAAATCACATGAAAGCTTTGTAAAGGTCCGCCGTGAATCACCTGAATACATTTTCCTGTACGTAAGCTTGCTGATGGTGATTTTTCCGTGGCAATTCTGCCGTAGCCTGGTAGGCCTCGAGAAGGTTTCGGTTAGGTAGAACTGGAGTCTTCGGCGCTCCTGAGGCAAAAAGAAGACGTGTTTAAATAATAAAATCTTTCCAGTTGCACATATCCTTGACAAAGCTGACAATGGCGTTCTTTTTTTTCTCCCCGAGATATCAGTCATGTTGGAGCTATTTAACTCCAAAGCCTGATGCCTCTGGTAAGAACGGTTCAAAGGATGGCTGCGGATCTTGAAGCTGAAGCAGGCAGGGCGGTCTCCAAACCCCAGATGAGTAAGAGGAGGAGGGATGATATCATCCCATTTCGCTGATTAAATCGATAATGACAAATCTGCTTTGCGTGAGACGGCCTTGCAACGAAAATAACATTATTATGTATATTTAATGATCCCGGGCTCCCGGTTTGCTCTCTCCTTTTGAACGTGGGCTCTTGAGAAAAAAAATATTCCTTTGCTTAAAATAGTCCCGTGAATTGAAACAAACAGGGGAAAAAAAAATACTGATAAGCAGGTAGCTTATCAGTAACATAGCTCAACGGCCAAATAAGACTAGCCGCCGCTCTTGGGGAGTGGAAATAACGCCAAAACAATCCTAGAGCACATCCTTGTGTGAGCTGGGTACATACAGTACATGGGTGTCCCACAGTAGGATAATTATCTTGAAAGCTAACAAAGCAGTTATACTTAAGGTTTTTTGGGTTGTGTCTTTTTTTAAGCCTCCCGTAGCAAGCGTGTTGCTAAATGCTGTGTAAAACGGCTTGTTCTAAAGCCTGAAAGAAAGCGTAAGCTGTTTGTTGAAAGCCGATCTGAAGGCTGCTTGTTGTTGTTGTTTTTTTTTTCTGAGAAGTTGCTGCACTTCGTTTTTACAGCCTGGGACTTCAGGAACTGAAACACGTAAGTCTGCCAGAGCCTGAAATTGCCGCTGAAGTTTCAGCGGCCTGGAGCCCTGGTACTACAGAACAAACATCATTTCAGTTCTGCTGTTTGTCATTCGCGCTGTGCAAAGATCCAACTCGGGTTTCAAAGCCTGTCAGAAGGGTGCAGGTTCTCCGGCTGGGATCGTAAATCCTAAATCCTAAATGCCGCTCTTGTTTGGCGCGTTGGGTGGGAGGCACACCAAACACGGTGCGCACTTGAGAGAGATTTTTCTCTTTGTGTAGCCTGCCAGAAATTCTGTAGGCTTTTACCTGGGAGTACCAGCAGTGAATACCTGCATAAATAAGATCATCTGATAAATCTGAAATTATATAAAAAAAAAAAAATCTTGAAACGTGTAATGCAGATTTTTACTTTCCTGGTTCTTTTCCTTTTCTTGTAAAACGGCTGTTTTCTGAAGAGTGTATTTTGGTTTTTTTTAAGTTTAAAACCTAAACATACAAAAGAGATCCTGATTGATGCACTTCCAAACTGCAGTGTATTAACGTGTCTTGGTGGCATAAAAAAAGTGATATTTCCATTTTTATTTTTTAACTTGTGAGTAAAGTCAGCAGATAGAAATTCCCCTGTCTTGGTCCCTGTTACCCTCTCTCTGTGGTCTGAATTTCTGGAAGAAAAAATCAGTTTTAAACAACAAAAAAAATGTATCTCGAGGATCTTAAAAATTGTTTTCGATGCAGTACAAGGCCAGTTCCCAGCTGCTGGCAAGAACTAATGATTTTCTTTAACAGCGACAGTGTTTAAAAACTTGCTGTAACAAGAAAAAGAGAAGGCTGCTGAGCGCTAGGTTGTTGTTTAATCAAAACAAAAGGCCTAAAAGCTGTAAATCAAACCTTTGTTTCCAACTTCATTCACTCTTGAAGAATGCTGTCTTCCTTTTTCTTTCAATTTCAGGTATTCCTTTAAGTTTCTGAGGTCTTGCCAGCATTCAAGATTTCGGGTTCTCGGTTTGCTTTGCTGGTGCGGGTCGGTAATCCTGCAGCCAGCACCAAGCTCTCTGCTGCTTGTCTGAACAAAGGCACAACAAAATCTCTGATTTTTTTTACCTTCCAGCTCATCTTACATTCAACAGCGTGCTATGGAATGTCGTGTTGAAAAACACAGCCCTGTCAGCATTCTTGAAACTGAGGGATTTGGGGTTTTTATAGAAGCCACGTGTTTTTTTTTACGTAATCTTCCTTCACCTGGCCATCCCGATGTGCTGAATGGGATGTCGAGCGGTGATCCCTTTTAACATCCTGCGTCCTTGGGCAGGCCGCGTTTTCCGAAACTTGTCTCCGCATCAATCCTGTGAAGGAAAACGACTTTTCCTACGGTTGTTGGGGGACGCTTTCCCTCTTTTACGCTGCCGCTCTTCTGCTGTCGTGTCTTTACTTCTCCTCGGCAGCTGCTACGTTAGTCCTGCTATTGCAGCAGTGCGAGTAATTAAGAATACAAGTTGCTGCCCTCTGGCTCTCCTGCTGCATGTGACTTGTTTACCGAGCTGCCATCTGTCTGGGGAACGGGAGCATTCCTCTGCCTGTGCAGTTGCGGGTTTGATAAATTGCCCCAACCTGATAAGTAGGAGGAAGCAGCGTGCTGGCTGGCTACTTCGTTCTGCACCGGGCTGATACATCTGTAGTGACTGATGTGTCGGTGTATACCTGGGAAATATTGAATAAAGTGTTTATAAGCTGTTTGTGAACCAGGGATTTTTCTCTTTCAGAAGACAGAGACTCCCACTCCTTGTCATCTAGCCCAGCTGAGTGTTTTACTGCAATTCCTTGGCTTTTGGGTAAGGTACTTCAGATTTCCAGGTTTTCCCCCTTCCGGGCACGTAGGCAAGCCCGAGCCCGTGTGCCTCCAGCGTCTGGATTCAGCTCGAAGGGGGAATCCTAACTTTATTTAGAGTCCTAACTTTATTTATAGCCCCTGCGGTGGGGCTGCACAGAAACAAAAAGCTGGTGCGAGCCGTCGCGCTGTCTGGAAAGCGTCTCGCCTGAAAACCCTCCTGACGAGTAGGAAAGTTGTGTGTCATCGTGTGCTCGCAAAAACACTAAGCAGTGGCAAAAAAAAAAAAGTCACTTGCTCCTCCAGAATGGCTAAGTGTGATGAAACGATGATGGGAGCAGCGTCGGTCTCTATATATAGCACGAGTCATAATGAAACGTTCCGCGGGCAGGCGCGGGGCTTGGGGAGCTGCAGTGTAGCTGAAGGCCTTGGATTGCAGCGGTGAGTTAAGAAGAGGGTCGGGAGGCAGGGAAAATGGGTATAAAATGCTCTATTTTTCTTGATAGATCCCTACGTCCTCTTCTCCTGGAATAATTTACCAGCTGAATTTCCCTTTCTCCTGTACTACGCCGGCCGGTAATTTGCCTGCTTGTAGCGTCGCTCGTTGCGGCGCTGTTAGAGTCGGAAGATGGTTTTTACCTGCGTACAACGCTTCTGGTGGGAATTGCTTGTCTAAAACCATCAGAGCAGGGAGCCAGAGCGTTGCTCCCGAGTCTCGGGCAGCAACGGGTGGTTTGTGATGGTGGTAAGCGGTTCGCGGTGGTAAATTCGTAAAGCCCTGCTTCGTGGCTTCTCGTTAGGAAGCGTCCCTGCTGTGGATGAAAAATCACTTCGGAAAAGCTCTATTGGATGATTTTTATCCGAGTTTAGGTATAATCTCTTCCAATTGCTTAAAACTCTTAAAGCAATACTTCTACAGCCTTTGTTCCTGAAAATGAGGTGCTGAATGGGTGCTAAAGAGCTCTCTGAGCACGCAGGTCCGGGGTTTTGTACGTTTCAGCATCTTCTAGAAGTGCAGAGAAAATGTCTTCGTCTTCCTTGAATCAACCGTGTTCAACACCTGGTTGAAGGAATGTGTCAGGAGTTGAAATTTTCCAGTCCGTGGGTAAAAACAAGGTGTGAGATGAATTAATTGATCTCAAGCGAAAGGCAGGCGGAGCGTTGGTAGTATTTCACGTGACTTTAAGACCTGAGTTAAGTGCCCAAAACGTTCTGGTCTTCATTTCTCTGTGCTGTCATCTCACCTAAGGAGCTTTAAACATTACATTAGAACAGATTTTCACTCTCTGTCCAAGTGCAGTTCCATATCCTGTACGTTTATGTGTGTTGTAGACCCCGTAAGTGACAGCCCTGCAGTACATCTGGTGTGTCAGGCTTCGCAAATCCTTTGCGACCTTACCTGTGAGGCTTCTCCTTTCGAAATTAAAAGCTTGGGGCAGTTTGGCACCCAGGTAACGGCTGTTAAGGCTCCACAGCCCTTACCTTTAAAGCTGTTTCCCCCCAGGAGAGCTGCAGGTTCGTGGCAAACTAATTCCTATGTGGTCCCCTTGCTGCTTGGCGCTCCTGTGGTTCCTCTTAGTGGTTCCGTGTGCTTTCTCCTCGCTGGAAGCAAGCTACGGAGGGTGATCTTTGGCAGGTCCCTGCTTTGCCTGGGGCCGTTCCGGGGCTGAGTTGAAGGATGCCAAATTTGGTCAGGGCTGCTAAATCAGCCCTGCCTCCTGGCGAAGGGACGAGGCAGTGCCGGCACAGCTTCTCTCTGCTTCCTCCCTCAGCCCAGGCACTGCTGGCAGCTCCCCGCAGGATCCGAGCGTTTGGAGAGACCCCAGCAGCAGCAGCGAAGGAAAGCAAAGCGGTGGTTTCATTCAGTCCTCATCCACGAGGACCGGGGAGGGCTCTGACCCAGGTCCCTGTCCTGAGAGCCTGGAGCAACTTCAGCAAAACACACAAAAGCCATAAGGGCTCGATTTCCCCTGGCGTCGCCGTTCGGAGGAAACCGCGTACCGAAAAGGGGTTTTCATCCCCAAATCTTTAAATCGGGGCGTTATTCTTGAAACCACGTCGCAGCAAAGCCCGCGTGGGGAAGTAAAAATGCAGCAAAATCCCCGCGTTCCTGTCTCTTTCCAGTCTACAGCTAGACTGCCTCTAAAACGTGATGGCCGCGGTGGAGCACGTGGGAAGTTATCCTTTGCTTTTAGAGAGGCGTAATGATAGCGTGCGAGGTAAACGATAGCTTCCTTCGGAGCTGCTCGTACGTTTCCAGGGGAAAATACTGCTCGTAGCGTCTTTAAGGTGGTTGGGCAAATAATCCGAAGGGGAAGGGTTGGTCAAATAATCCGAAGGGGAAAAATGGGGAGGGGAGAGGAGAAAAGTAGGAATCGAGGCGCACGGGATGAATATTTTTCAGGGCTTTGGTGTTCCTTGTATGACGTGGAAGCAGACGAGGGCTAAATCTTTGCCTAAACTTCAAGGGTTTGCCTTTTAACCGTGTTGGTGTGTGCTCACGGTTGCCTGTACTGCGGAGGCAAGCGTGTTGAATAGAAATAGGGTCTTTGTGGGGATCCTGCTGGGCCAGCCGTCTGATTTGACAGACAAAAAGCGGTTTTGTTCTTGACGTAACTTCGCTACTACGAGAATTCGATGAAATCGAATTGAAATCGATGAATCGAGTCAATCATTCGATCGGTGAATTGAAACTCGTCGATTTACAGTGAATTTTCGGCCCGAGTCCCCTCTTCGGGCTTTATCTCCGTACGTCCTGGTCACGGCTGGCTTGCTCCGATTTATTGCAGGAGCGTGGGGGGCTGTATTTTTCTGTCCTACCGTGTCGGAGCTCGGGGAATGCCTTGACCTCGGGCGCAGCAGCGTGGCTGGATGCCGCGAATGGTAAGCGAGGGGATGGGATCGGCCGTGCTGTATCGTCACCCCGCTAGCGACTGACGGACGAGGGGAGGAAACCGGAGCAGCTGAGGAGGAGCCAACGGGCAGCTCGTCCTGCCGGAGCCGTATAACGGGGTGGCTGACCTCGCGTTCCGACGTGACAGCCTTTACAAGTAGCCCTTTGTGCGGGTTTTCGCCGCCGCTCCTTGCAGACGGAACCGAGCTGCTGGTGACTGCCTCATTCAGAAACCTCGGGTTTCGAGCGTGGCCGCTTCCTTGGGATCTTTCCGACTTCTCAGATAAAGCCGAAGGCGCAGATTGCAACAGGACTGCAGTTTCTGAAGCGTCAGGAAAACCTGCTCGGAAACGTAAACGCTGGGGGATTGTTAGGGCCCTTTGGAAACTGGAATTCAGTAGGCTCTGAATTGTGTTTCATAATGAGGAATTACATTTTATTTTTATATTATACGAGATGCTCCTAAAGTTTGTAAAAGGATACTGCCTCTTATTTCTGCAAAATGAGAATATGTATTTGGGTGGAGTGGGGTGAACGAAAGCGGCTTGTGCAGGTTAGGGAATAATTCGTAGGCATCGGGAGGCCCAATTTGTTTTTTGGCGTTGCAGTAGAGCGTTTCGTCGTCGGGAAAACTTGAGCAGCACCGCGGCGGGGGTCTTACGGTCTTAAATCTCAAGCCCCCAGGCGATGTCCGTGCAGCTGCCTTGATGGTGAGAGCGTGAGCTGGTGGCGAGGAGCTCAAACAAAGACGGAGGGAGCGGAGGCGAATCGCCAGAGCGAGGTGCTGCTGCGAGCAGGGACCCATCAGGCTTTCGGGCGGCTTCCAAGAGATGCCTCGTGCCCGTATTGCCCTTATTTATCCCCTGGTGGGCTTCCGTGCCAGGCTGAGGCTCAGCTTTTCTTCCCCCCTGCGGATATTTGCTCTTCCCTGGTGGCTCTGGGGCTGTCTCTCGCGGCCAGGTGTGCTCGTGCCGAGCTCCTTCCCTTGCCCAGAGCCATCCGCGCGCCTCCGGCTGCTCTCCGCTGGAGGTAGGGCCTCCAGAGCGCGATGATGAGCTTCCTCTCCAGCTGCGTGCCGGGAACAAAAGCCTCTTGTCTTCAGCTTTTGTCCTGGCAGCGGCCCTGCGAGGAGAGGCTCTCCCTTCCCACTGTTACGACCCGCAGCGGCGTATTTGCCGTGAGTTTTCCTGGATCGAGTGCGTCTCGAGCGCACGAGACTGACAAAATGCCACCCCGAGACCGTTTTGCGTGTGCCTGTGCTCTGAGATATTGGAAGTGAGGAAAATAGGGAAGGGGAAAACATCAGTTTGCCAGTGAAATGCATAAAACACTCGGTCTGCAAACGTGGCTTGTGGTGGTTTTAAGAGGAGGTTCCCCTTAAAGTGACTTTTAGCAAGACAAACCTTGAATTTGTTATAGGCTGAGGTGGGTTAAAACCAAGTCCAGCGTTCAAAAATGCCCGAAGCATTCAAGGTGCTGCCACCGTGTGCTGGAAAACTTGATAATTCGGTCCCCCAAATCGAAGGCGAGCACTCGATTAACTTCTTGCTTCTCTTTCAGGCTGCGTTTAGGGCGCGCTTGTAAGTGAAAGGCTGGCGTATCAGTAGGCTTGAGCATTTTTGTGAGCGTTTAGCCCATATGCGGGATTTTAGAAGTAACTCAGGGATACCCAATAAATGGGGAAAAAATATAAATTCAACGGGATTTCTGGGATATTCATCGGTTGTCCGTTGCAGAAAAAGCCACCCGAGTTTATTTGGCATCTGATAGCAGTTGAGGAGATGGCAGACTCAAACAGCCCGAGAAGTGTTGCTAAAATAGTTTGTGGCTTTCGGTGTCGGAGGTGCGCTTGGAAATACTAGGTAGAAGTTGTTACCGCTTTCACTGGTGCGGCTCGCAGAGGAAAAAAAAAAAAAAACCTGCTGCTTCTGGTTTCACCCGATGGTTTCTTGAAACTCTCAAGCAGCTCGAAATAGATTGCTTTCTTGTGGCTTTCTAAACTTAGCCGTGTCGCTAAACTTGCGTGTGTTTCCTTCAAACAGGTTGCAAAATCAAAGCGCTGAGGGCCAAGACGAATACTTACATTAAGACCCCCGTTCGTGGAGAAGAACCCATCTTTGTCGTCACTGGACGGAAAGAGGATGTAGCCATGGCCAAAAGGGAAATTCTCTCCGCTGCTGAGCACTTCTCCATGATCCGAGCGTCGCGCAACAAAAACGGTCCTGCCCTGGGAGGCTTGCCATGTACCCCCAACCTGCCGGGGCAGACGACAGTCCAAGTCAGGGTGCCTTACCGTGTAGTTGGGCTTGTGGTTGGACCTAAAGGAGCTACAATCAAAAGAATTCAGCAGCAGACGCATACCTACATAGTCACTCCCAGCAGGGACAAGGAGCCCGTCTTCGAAGTCACAGGGATGCCTGAAAACGTCGACCGGGCGCGCGAGGAAATCGAGATGCACATAGCCATGCGTACGGGCAACTACATCGAGCTGAACGAAGAGAACGACTTCCATTACAACGGTACCGATGTGAGCTTTGAGGGAGGCACTCTTGGGTCCGCGTGGCTTACTTCTAACCCCGTCCCTCCTAGCCGCACCAGGATGATTTCTAATTACAGGAACGACAGCTCCAGCTCCTTGGGAAGTGGCTCCACAGATTCCTATTTTGGAAGCAATAGATTGGCTGACTTCAGCCCAACCAGTCCGTTCAGCACAGGCAACTTTTGGTTCGGAGAAACGCTGCCTTCCGTGGGCACAGAAGAGCTTGCCGTCGACTCTCCTGCGTACGACTCCTTACCGACGCCTTCCCAAACCATTTGGACCCCTTTCGAACCCGTAAACCCGCTCTCCGGCTTTGGTAGCGACCCTACGAGTAACGTCAAACCCCAGCGCAGAGGGAGCCAGCCATCCACTCCTCGCCTGTCGCCCACCTTCCCGGAAAGCCTGGAGCACCCCTTGGCTAGGAGAGTGAGGAGCGACCCCCCTAGCGCGGGCAACCAAGCCGGCCTTCCCATCTACATCCCCGCTTTTTCTAACGGTACCAACAGCTATTCCTCTTCCAACGGCGGCTCCACCTCCAGCTCGCCCCCCGAGTCGAGACGAAAGCACGACTGCGTGATATGCTTCGAGAACGAAGTCATTGCGGCCCTGGTCCCCTGCGGCCACAATCTCTTCTGCATGGAGTGTGCCAACAAAATCTGTGAAAAAGAAACGCCATCGTGTCCTGTTTGCCAGACAGCTGTTACTCAGGCAATCCAAATCCACTCTTAAGTATATATAGGTATTATTATTATATATGGACATCTAAAGGCATGGGTGTCATGGTACCCTCTAGTAAACTTCCTAAGTAAATTCTGACTGTTGGGCTTTCTTGGGATTAGGCTAAAGTTGTTAGTAAAATCTCTCCGTTCCTAAAAGGCTGCTACGGTAACACTAAACCTAGGTGGTCTCTGTCCGGTTCAGCTTCAACAGATGGCATGCTTAGCAGAGATGCATCTGGCGTAATACGGCACAGCGAGGGGAAGTTTTTGAGCAATTACACAACTGCAAAACAAATTTTACAGGCTCTCTGAAGGATCTCAGTTGAGCGTTTGGCTTCTGTGCGCTGGCAGCAATGAACCTCAGAGCCTGAGCACAGAAGTACCAGTGTGCTGCGGAGGGTTTGTGGCATTATCAATATATCAAACAACACTTCCAATGCTGCCTTCTTTACACTGCCAGTTTTGAAAAAACAGGTTTGGGGAAGTTTTTTGGTTTTTTTTTGTTTTTTTTTTGCTTGATGCAACAACTTACGCCTAATTCTCTTCAGCATTGCAAATACTTTTTTTTTTTTAAAAAAAAAAAAAAGCGTAGTTCGATTTGTTGAAAAGGATTTAAGGTTATCGGCAGGATCAGATGAATTGCCGCTACGGTGAGCGGGGAGAGAAGCTGCCCGCTGCGCCTCCGTGTTTCGCCCACGGCGTTGGCAGTAGTATGTTCGGAGGATCAGGAACGTGTCGCCTCGATTGTGAATTCCTACCCACTGCTTTTCTTAATGTGATGTGGAAGAGTCTGGCTGGCTTCATCCCATTTCAGTAAGGGCTTTGGGATGCACATACTTCGACTAATAGTGAGGATGCTGACATTCCGTTCATTAGTCCGATCAAGCTGTTCTTAAATTACGTTTTAGAGAGTGTGTAGTTCAAAATGTGAAGCATTTTATGTTCGATCCATATTTGTCTTGCACATATATAAATATATATTTTATTTTTAGTAACGGAAAGGAAAAAGGGGGGTTGCGTACGTGCCCTTGTATTATTCATGACAGCAGCTGTGACAGTGGCCCTGCAATCAGTTTACTTCATTTCAAAAACTGTCTTTCCAATCATAAGGAAAAGTGTCTTTTGAATGCGCTTCTTACATTTCAACCTGTGGATGTTCCTAGCTTTTTCATCCTCAGTACGTTCCCAAATCTGTGCTGGCATATATTAAAAAAAAAAATACAAAAAATACAAAAAAAAAAGACACAAAGGGGGGTTCTGGTGGATTTTTCTATTTTTTTTGAAGCATTATTTTCCCAAGACAAGACGAAGCTTTTTTCTCAGTATAACAAAAAAAGAAATTATATGTGTATTGAACTAGTAAATATACAGAAATTTTATTTTTTATTTCCACTTGAAGAGTTACATTTCGTATAAAAGTTTACAAATAACGGTTTTTATTTTATGATTTTCAGTATAAGAGTTGCCTTGACGGCATATTACGTAATGCATAACTTTAATGCTAATTGCTTGTAGGATAGTTACATGTCAGTATTGAAACCTAATCTCTAGCTGCAGTCGTGTAGATACGAACAAACGTTCACCGAGCATGTATTTTGTATTTTATTGCATTGTACACTGCAACTAATAAGCCAAGGAATCGACAGACATTAGGTGCGTGTACCATTTCTATAAACCACAAACTAAGAATGACAAACTATCGATATAGTTTAGTATTTGCTAATTTTACTACACTTTTTGTTATGTATATGTAGGGAGGTCATAGGGATTATAAATTCAATTTGAGTAAAGTTTAAAAACCATATATTTTATGATAAAGGGCCTTTAACTTATGATGGCCAAAGCACTGATATTATATATTTGCTGTAAAGAGAATTATAAGAGTTTTATTTTTCTGATATTAAAAGTTACTTAATAAAGACTTGTTTCCATTAACCGGAGCCTGGTGATGTCTTCGGGGTCCCGGCTTCGGGCAGACCGTGGGCTGATGGCTGGGGATTTGTGGGTGAGGAAGGGGGGGATTTTGTGACTGCTGGCCTCACCTCCTGCCTCGGTGAGCCCAAAACCAGCCCATGTGCATCTCCCGTTCCCTGCGGTGGGGTCTGCTGGGCTCTGCTCCCGTCTCCTTGGCCAGCAGAGCACCTGGGCTGCTGATCGACTCCTCCCTGGCATGGATAAGAGCATCAGAACTTAATAAGAAAAGGCATTTTAAGGCCACCTGGCTTGGAAAGCACGTATTTATAAATACTGTGTGTACGCTGCCCGAGGCTGTTCTCTGCTTCCCTGCTCCTCGGCACTTGCGGGAGCCCCTTTTGGGGCTGCGCTGCAGCGGCAGGGTGCTGCTGGGTCCTCCGCAAGGGAAATAAATAGATCCCTTCCCAGCAGCACAAACACCTGCGCTCACTCACACTTCCCCTGTGTAGACAAAGATGCCCGGGGGATATTTCACCCCCTCCTCATTCAGGAAATAATGAAGCATCCCTGGGTGTAGAGGTGGTGGAGGGCCTGCACCTGCCCCGTGGTCCTCAGGCCGGCCATCTTGGAGCTTGTGTCCCCAAACTTTCTGGTCGTTCAGGGGAAATGAGGAGAGTATTTCTTCTTTGCTTGCTTTTTTTTAACTGGCAAGTCTTGGGAAGAGATCAAAAAGCCCAGCTCTCCCCCAGGTTTTCCTCAGTAGAGCAAGCAGCGCTGCAGCTCCTGCTGAGTTGCATAAGGCAGGCGAGGGCTTGAAAAGCTCCAGTTCTCCTAAATTTGTTGTAGTGAATTTATTTTTCCATGCTAAGGAGCGCTTGTGATGAGTGACTAACTGGCCTGGAATTTTAACTCCTGGTCGCGGAGGGGAAGCTCTTGCCACCAGGCATCGCCTGAACCAGCTGCAGGCCGGGCAGTCCAGAGGAACCTCTGGGGGCAGCGAGGTTCGTTAAGAAACCTTCTCTCGTGTTGATTTGGGGAAACAAAAATGCCGTTACTCGTTTCTAACGAGGAAGCTCACGTCCACGGTAGTGCTTGCAGGGGTGAGGAGGTGCCGCTGCCCTCAGGACGAGCACAGCTGCGTGTGGGAGCATCTCGTTTTGTTTTCGGCGCTGCGGCTGCACCTGGGGGAAGGATCGCTTTGGGAAGGAGCTGGGCTGCGGCGCGCTGCACAGAAAACACACTTTTTTTTGGAGCGAGAGGAATGTAATCCCACAATATAAGGCCAGCAGCTCGCTGTGCCGGGGCACAAAAATACAGCAGGGGAGTGCTTGGGACTGGGAGGAGGAGGAAGAAGAGGAGGAGGAGGAGGGCAAATCTGCCAAAGGAAAAGGAGATACTGGAACCACGCTGGGCATCATGAGCCTGTGGCGGTGACGTCCCGCTCCCAAACCTGCCCCCTATGGGGGCAGAGCCGCAGCGTGCCGCGGAGGCTTTGCGGGATCGGGGCCTCGCTTACAAGGCTCGTGGTAAAAGCCAGGCTCCATAGTTCTGCCTCGTCTGCCTTTACCTGTGGCTGTGGGACCGTTGGGGCCGTTACGGCCGTTACATGGCAGCTGCAGCCCCTCAGGGCCGTGGGGCAGGAGTTGGGTATCCGAAGTTTCACCCTGGCGCCACAGCAGCTGAAGCCCTCAGTGCGTCCCCTCAGAAGGCCCAACCCCAACACGCCATGGATCTGCCCTCACCGAGCTGCGTGGGGCTGCGTGGGTTTGGTGTTTTAGCCCCGTAACAGCAAAGCTCCGTGGGGCTTTCAGAGGAAGCCTGGGACCTGTGGAAGCCCTGAACATGAATCCTGTGAGGAGCGGCTGAGGGAACTGCGGCTGTTTCGTCTGGAGAAGAGGAGGCACAGGGAAGGCCTCATGGCTCCCTACAGGTACCTGAAAGGAAGGTGTGGGGAGCTTGGGGTCGGCCTCTTCTCACCCATAACTAGTGATAGGACCAGAGGGAATGGCCTCAAGTTGTGCCAGGGGAGGTTCGGGTTGGAAATGAGGAGACATTTCTGTCAGAAAGGGTGGTTAGGTACAGAGATGGGTTGCCCAGGGAGGTGGTGGCGTCACCGTCCCTGGGGGGGGTGTTCAAGGAAAGGTTGGACGTGGTGCTTAGGGACACGGATTAGTGGGTGACATTACTAGTAGGGCGACGGTTGGACCAGATGATCTTGGAGGGCTTTTCCAACCCTAACGCTTCTAGGATTGTACGAAAGGTGCAGCCTGATGGCACAGAGCAGTGAAACCACCCCGCCTGGCTGCGGTGTCCCCACAAAATGGCTGCACCAGGGCTGCTCTCACTCGCTGTGGGATGGCCCCGATCCCAAAGCCGCCGGGTCCCTGCAATGCCACCCCACCTTGGGCCTGCTCAGCAGGGGCCGAGGGGCTGCCGTGGCCTTGGGTGGGCTTTGGCCCCCTTCCCCAAACAGGACACAGGTGTTTTTGGCAGCTGCCAATGGAGCAATAAGGACATCTAGTGGCATTGCCAACCCCCCCCCCCCCCAAGGTGTTCAGTGCCTCACAGCATCCTCAAAAACCCCCTTGGGTGCAGCCGAGGCCCCGGGGCTGCCCCTTGGGTGGCACAAAGCCCCCGGCTGCGGAGGTGCTGCGTCACGGGGAGGGACACTGAGGGGAACCAGGGCTCCAGCGGATGTTTTCCATTCCGCACAGAGTCTGGAAAAAATATATATATTCATTTTTCATTTCAGGATTTCGACTCACTGCACCTGCCCGGCGATGCTGTCCTCCCCCTCTGCCATCCCCTGCCACGATGAGGTTTTTGAGGGCAGAGCCGTGGGGTTTCCACCGCCAGCAGCCTCGGCTCTGCCACGGGGTCAGCGCCAAGCCGGCCGCCGGCTTTCTGCCCCGCTGCCAACCTGGCCAGCGGCTCCCAGGATGGGGCACGTGCGTGTCTGTGGCCGTCCTGCCGAGAGCTGTGTGCACTAAAAAGCCTCTGCTTTGCTTTAAAAACGGCATTTTTTTTTTTAGCTTCCCTGCTTAACGAAGCAGCACGAGCATCCTTGCAGACGGCAAGGCCGCAAACAGCTGCACAACTGCCCTTCGTGTTTTGCTGACTGTACACGCGAGCGTCTGCACAAACGCAGGCCGAGACGCGTGCCACCGAGCTGCAGGCAGGAGGGTGACAAGCGGCGGCGGTACCAAGCCCTGGAACCCCCCCACACGCGGGAACACTGAAATCGGATAGCACAGGGCGAAATGCCACAGAGGCGGGCACCGGTCCCGGCTGCTGCTAGAAACGGTCGAGCAGGGAATGGAAAAAAAATGTTCGTAGCGGGCAGCTGGCTGATGCAGGTGTGATTTTTTAGGATACATTTTGTATTTCTAGTTGCAGCAGGATGCTCGGTGCTATCGTACGGAGGGGACACGGTGGAGGATCATAGCAGGATCATAGCAGGGTGAGCACAAATGGGTTTTTTTACGTTGCTCACGGCCAGCCAGGAGTTATAAAAGGGTTGCTAAGAGCGCAGGGAGGGAGGCTCTGGAAAGCTTTCTGAGAGGTAAGGAGCTGCAACTGCTGTTCCACGGAGATTGATGAGCTTACAGATGGGCCGTGTAACTAAACACGAGAGCCTCGGCCACAGGGAATTAATCTGCGGGGACAACTTGAGGTGCTTCAGCCTCACGGCTACCGGACACGGCGCCTCGGTGCCCTGGGTCCCTCTGCGGCCAGCGCCGCAGCCCCGGAGCCTGCTGGACCTTGCTCTGAGACCACTTCAATGTTCTCTCTCTCTCGCCGCACAGCTCGGCTGGCAGCCTTAAAGAAATAACTTCCACTAATACAAAAACCCACAAAAATGCTGTGCCACGCCAGCTTAAAGCAGCCCGGCATGCTGGCCGCACCAAAGCATCCACGGGACTCCGAGACCAGGAGCCGCGGAGAACGACACCGTGCTAGCCAGAAACGGGGTAAAAGCTCCCCGCTGAATAAAACAAAGAAGCCAAAGACGTGAATCTTTACCTTTTTTAATCAAAAACATACTCTGTTACAGAATTTCAGGAAAGTTAACTACAGTATATTATCCACAAACTAGGTCTAATGAAAAACATACAGTAAGCTACAAAGGAACTACTGGGAATTCTGTTGACCGCTTATCAAAAGGCAATGGCTAAAAGGATAAATGCGTACCTAGGCTTTCATGCTCAAAAAAACCCTCTCGCGGTGAGTTTTGGGTTATGGGTACTTGGCGGCTCTCAATCCAGCTGAATCACACCTCGGCGGCGCTACCAAACCTCACCAAAAAGACACAGAAAAAAGGTGCCGGAGCAAGAAAGCACTAGATGGTTTTGGTGACCTTTAAGGACGTTAAGTCCCGTAAATTTCGGAGCGATGCATCGCTCGCTAGGCACAACAGCAGCCAACAGCGCCGAAATCTCTTGGGGTCCATAGGCAGTAACAGTTTTACTTCCCGCCAGGTCTCACCGAGTGCAACTTGCACGGCCCCGCAGTTCGTGGGGGCCTCGGCGGCATCGCACGCGGCAAGTTTAGCTCAGCACGATCACACCTTGTGGAGCGTGTTCAGAAATAAACGATTGAGGACCACGCTTCGGAGCTGGATCGCACCCCGAAGGGACACGTCCAGCGTCCAAACTCTACGTGCTGAGTGGTGGAGAAGGGCTTCCCACGGAAACGCTGCTGGAACCTCTCAAAAACGGTGTGTCCTCCGCGATATCTGCCAACGGAACGTCTAATTTTGTAGAGCAGCTGTTCAGTCGCGCGGGGCCTGAATGGAGAAGGGGGGGGGGAGAGGAAAGAGGATTTCCTAAATGAAGTCTGAAGCCCACTTAGAGGAAGACCCATCTGGCTGGCTTTAATTGGTTGCATTAAAGAAGTGACCGGCGCTCCCAGCCACGCCGCGCAGCAGAGTAAGGATGCAAATCAAGGAGACAGTCCCTTCTAAAGCGCTTACTCTTCCAAGAAGAGATTAAAGATGTCTCGATAAAGACCACCGTCAAGACATAAACAACCTGGGAAGGGTTCAGAGGCAGGAGAACCCCCTAGGTACACTGGCGTAGGAGTTTTCTGACGGTTCCTAGTACACAACAGTTGAGGCAGTCGTTCCTGAGCTACGCGGAGAGGACGCTGTCTGTCATCTTTAGCAGTGTCGCAAGAAGTAAGATGGTCCGAAAGGTAAGGCACAGGAGCTGGACACGGGAGCAAGAAGTACTGCTGCTGCAGAGCTCTTCTGCGGCCGGGTGAGCGCGGTGCGTCCTTCGTACGAGGTCCCTCCACAAAGCAGCCAGAGAACTTCCCAGGTTTCCGCTCTGAGAGCCAACGAAGAAGCAATTCGTGGTGCAGCCAGCGGTCCGGGTTGCTCACGCATCATTCTTACCAGGAAAACGAGGTTGGAGACCAAAGCGAGCGACTGTTTCTAACCAGCACCACTTGGCAGTTGTGTCTCCTTCCCGTGGCCTCCTGTCGCACAGAGCTGCCCTAAGTATTTTCACACCATCCTGTTGAAAAGGTTCCTTCTACCTCTCCGTCCCATTAAATTTCATCGCTTTCAAAACCAACAGTATCACGGCAAAATCCACCTAAACCTTTCAGTGGCAATCCCAGCTCTCCAGTACATGAAACAAAATTAAAGTATTGTAGCACAACGTTGGTTTTTTGAGGAACGCATAATTCAGGGCAACAATCACAGGGCTAATTAATTCACAGAAAGAACCAAGACAGCAGACATGGGAACAGGATCGCAGGCAAGAGATTGCTAGCTGAAAAAATACTTGTTGAATTCGCTGAATTTGAGACATCGGAGGAGATGCAGTTCTGGCGTTCTTGACATCCCTGCCTACAGCGTGCACGAGGACCGTCAGAGCTGTCAGCTAGCAGCAGCTCTTTTGTGAATCCCAGAGAAAGCCACAAACGCAAAGCTGTCAAAGACTCGACGTGCTGCTGAAGGGTTTGCAATCCATTATGCGCTGTCTTTTATGCCTTGTCATAAGAAACAAAGAAAAAAAAAAGGAATATTAAAAAAAAAAAAGGGAATATTAAAAACTAACAATGAGGTTCTCGTATTTTGCCCTTTTAGCGGTTATGATTGCATCTTATTGTTAACTGCCAGGAGTGTAAGATGAATGTCACTTCAGTATTTCTACTGCCTGACACAACGTTCGGATTTCTTCTGATGTGGAGCCCGATTTCTTGTTTCTGATGAACTCCTCCGATGTTATTTTGTTGCTCTACCCTGACCGCTTCTGGCCATCCAAATACTGTCGTTGGTACCATTCGCTGCAGGTAGAGAGCCAGGGCAGCTTGTGAAATGTCTGCATGAGACCGTTACAGTCTCACCAGCTGCATTCTTTTAGACTAATCGAGGCAAGAACACCACCAGGCAGAAGCATTAGCGCATTGTTTTATAAAAACTTGGCACGCTCAGAAGGCAAACAAGTACGGAGGGGTTCTGGGGAGCAGCCACGTAACGGAAGATTCACCAAGATAAGCCCCTCGCAAAAATGCGAAGTTAAATAGGGAGAAAGCTGGCGGACTCCTGATCAAATGAACACTGTAACCAATTCCCAAAATCAGAGGCGCCTCACACCCAGCAGTAAAAGCAGGGCAGACAATTCAACGCAGAGGTCGATGAGAAGGCGCAGGCACTGTTCATTTCTTCCACCAAAGCAAGCTTTCTGTTGTGGACGAAGCATAACCCAGGGACGTATTTTCCCTTGTTAACAGGCTCCTCTAAGGATGCAGTCAGAATCCTCTACTGCAGGCGTTCCTGAAAATCTGAGGCTTGCTCTTCTGCTCGGACAAACGAGATCATTAGGAGAGAACTAAAAATGAAAAAAGGTTTTAAACTTAAGGCCTCGAGGAAAGCGAACGCTGATTTTTCCAAACATCAAGGAGAAGCCACACGAGAGGAGAAGAAAATGTGATTTCCTTAGGAGTTAGCGTGAAGAAAGCAACACTGTTAACGAAAATACTGAGAAAATTCGTCCATTTCTGGCCGTCGCTCTGGAGTCATCTGTCTTCTGCGCTTCCACGTGGAGAGCAGAACCGCTGCCTGCTGTCTTCTTTCACGAGAATTTCAGCGTATGGGGGAAGCAATACCTAAACGCAGCGTGTCATAGCCCTCTACGGATTCCTGAAACTATGCAAGAAACTTGGCAAAAAGCTTCTGAACAATCTCTTCCAAGACTTCCACTCATGTTAACCGCTACCACAGCGCTGCCAGGTCAGCGCGGCGAGGCGAGGCGCGCAGACCCAACTGGCACGGCTTGAAGGCAGCACTCGAGCTGGAGTCCACGTCTTCCTAGCGCGTTGAAGTTCCATCTCCCCGCGCGCGTGCTGGAAAAAATGGATTTCCTGCTCCCTCTTCCCCCATCAAAGGGCTGAAAGAGATATCTCCATTTACTGAGAAGCAGGGGGAAGGAAGAAAAATTGGACTTGCTTCCTGGCAAACGTGAACCAACACAAATTCCTACCGCTATTGGCTGCTGCTGCTGGTCTCGCAAAGGAAAGTAATCCATCATTCAAGATCAACGGTTTCAAGGTGCAGAATTACATAATAAAAGCAAACTAAATTTATAAAAACTCAGGGTTTTCATTATTTTATTTATACTATTAACTAGAGAGAAAGCATACATATTGTATCTGTCATACAGTCAATACATTTGCATTTTTTCTACTATAAATTCTCTATACAAAGTCATTGCCAATTGATACGGTCGTTGATGGCATAGGGCTTAAAATAACCAAGAGGTATAAAAACAAGTTTGCCATCTTGCCCTGAGTGGAAATGGTGAACAGATACAAAAACTGGATCCTAGATATCGATATAATATTATACATGATTTAATGGCATATGCAAGTAAAAAGAGTCATGCAACTTTTCTTTTTTTTTTTTAAAATACCTGCCAAGTTTTACTCGAGTAAAATCATCGAAGTCAGTAGTAGTTATGAAAATACGTTCCTGCCATTAGGTACTCATCACGCAATTTCAGTGGCAACTTTGCAGACTGGGTATTTCATGATATTTAAATTGAGTGCCAGCACTGAAAGTATCCATTTCTTTTAGTGTTTTAAAACTCATGTGTCTATATAAATAAAAATCTAAGATATCTTTTTAAAAACTAGTGAAGGAAAAGCGACGTTTCTTTTCCTTGCTATTTTTAATCAATGCCAACAATGCATGTCTCATCCCTCACTTTTTTTTTTTTTTTTGGCAGCTTCTACCTTTTAATCTGGAAAAATCATAACAAGATAGTCAACAAAATAAAGAAGTCTTCTGTTAACTATTGTTCCCTAAAAAGAACATCACAAATCAGTTGGAATTTTAAAGTTGCTATAACGTAAATGTTTATAACGATTAGAAGGAATTTTCAGATATAAATATATATATAATATATATTCTGCATACAAAAGGCTCCTGTGAGGCTTATCACCCAAGATGCCATAATAGAGAAGGAAAGTTTCGAAGGGAACAAACCCAATACTGTAAGGTCTCTCTATAAGGCGTTTACCTTTCACTTCAAGCCCTGAGCCATGTATTATGACAATTAAGTTCTGAAAATAACCGAAATCCAAATTCTGCATGTTCAGTTTCTTTCTGCTAAGAGCAAGGCGGCAAACACATTTTTAAAACCCGGTTTTAGAAGATTAAGCAGAACAAAAAGTAAAATATATCTTCAGGTTATAAACAGAATTGTATTTTACAATCCACCATCCTCACAATATAACGGCCCACAGCAGTGCAGCAGAGGGATCTCAGTCTAAAGGTTGTGGGTCTGCGATAGGCATGGTATGAAGTACTTCATCTAGAAGCTGGAGGGCACGGTGCAAGTGAATTTCAATCCAGCACGGTGTCTCTTTGATGCTCTGTCTTGGGTAATCAGGTCCCCAACCTTTTACAAAACTCATCCTGAGTATGCATAAGCGGCGAAGGTCATCTACACCGATTCCAGCAGCAGCTGACAAACCTAGACAGGAGAGGTTTCAAGTAAGTGTTCGCAGGCACGCTTTTTTTTTTTTATCACCTGTTTGTTTAGCCATTCCTCTTTGCTTGCTCGTTTCTCCACGTACACGTCCCTCTCACCACAGCCAAGGCCAATCGATATTTCTAGACCTCTATCACCACAAGTCAGCAATTATTTTGCATTTCTTCCAAACAAGTTTTCTTTTTCATCGCGCTGCAATCTTGAAAGGGTATTAAAATACAACAAAAAAAAAAGTTGGATCTAAGAGTTACAGTAGTTACTTCGTCTAATAAAAAAAAAAAAATGAACGCAGCTGGCAAACTTCAAATCACAACCATGTCTAGAAGAAAATTTAAGTACGTTCCCAAAAATGCCTTTAGCATTTTGTAACATAGCTGGAAAGCTACGTTTGGCAACACAAGGAATCCAGAAAATACTATGGCACATAAAGCAGTCTGACACACCTAAATACTCACCATTTAAAAAAATATTTAAGTGTAATATCAAGGGCATAGAATTTAGCAACTAAGAAAACTCCAGGCCAACATAACTTTAAAAAAAAAAACAAAACAAAAAGCACCATTACAACCTCCTCTTCTTCTTAAGAACCTTATAAATTGAAAGTCTTCCTAAAAGTAGTGAAGGACTCTGTGGCCCAGCACTCCCCATTACTTTCAGTAACGTTTTTACGAGCTTACAGCTCAAAGATCGTTTTTCAAGCTTAGGTTTAAGCAGCCTAAAGTACCTCTGCTTATAGTAAACCAGTTATGCTACGTGACGTTGCATACGACACGCTTTCTGTTGAGCTGCAACGATTCCTGCGGTACAACAAGCAGATGCTTCCTCATCCAATATCCCCTGAAGACTTCGGAGTGAAAACTGGTGTGTGGGCCAGGTACAAAGTAAACAAATACAGACTTACCATGACGCCACCCCAGCCCAACCTCGCCCGATCCTGTTACCTCCTTCCAAGTTCATTTGTACCGTTTTCGGGGGGCGCCGCTACAAGGGAAAGCTGCGTTGTTTTCAAGGAAGAATAAAAAAGGAGACCGAGCAGTTATAATTTACTTACTAATGGCTGGGGCTATTCCACCTACTGATCCTGGTCCGGGGATGTTTCCTGCTACTGCTGCAGCTTGAGCAGCAGCAGCGGCTTGAGCAGTGGCAGCCTGCTGTTGCATCTGACGATGACACTGGCGTAAATCAAACACCTTTAAAAAAAATAAACATCCAACTCTGTAGGTTTACCAAAATCAGTGAAAAACTCCTCAGCTCCCACCTCCAATAAGCTGGACCTCTCCGCTCGCCAGAATAAATTCTTCAGTCACAGGCTGATGAAATCCCAATTTTTATTAAATTCTAGGATTTCCAGAAAATAGGCATACAAATAAAAGCAGATCTCAGCAAGTCCAGCTTAACTTTGTCAGACTTTACGCTTTTTTAAGAATACGCCAAATTTTTGGCAGCAGTTAATTTAAAAGATGGAGATCGTTTGACAAAATACAAAATCAGTTACTTTCACAGTATCTAGAGGATACTTTCCGCTAAGATGATTTTTTTAATGACTCTAAAGTGACTTGTCAAATGGATTTTTTTCCCTAAAGATGACCTTTTTTTTTTTTTAAAGTGAAGTTGACGATTCTAAGATGATAACAAAGTCTCTGACTCCAAGTTTGATTTATTTCAGTGCCTTATAGCTTCCCTACGATCTGCAAGAACAGAAAGTTATGCTGCTTCCCCCACAGTTTTCCTCTAGGAACATCAAACCAACCTTTATATATGCACTTGGGTAAATCTTGTGAACAGCATCCCCTGGCGCACGCCCTGCTTCTCTATCCAGGTAGTAGCTCTGAACGAAGACCGCGTGGTCACTGAGGCATCGAACCCACACGTCACCTTCTCCTTTGCACTCCAACTGCACCCCTTTACCTATGTGCAACCTTGAAAAGAAAAAACAGTTCCAATGCACCTGTGTTTATAAGCTATAAATCAGCCCTTTACTAAATAAATCATAAAACAATTCTCCAGGAGGCTATGGAACCCTAATTTACGTTCGAAAGTAAAAACAAACACACTCCGCTTGTACGAGGACTTGAAACTGTAGTTATTATCGTGAGTACAGCATAGTATGCGGTTATACAAAATCTGGGAAGTCAAAAACCATCTGTAACGCCATGTAAAGACATATGGGAAACACAGAATGCAGAAGCGATGGTATTCAAGTAGCAAGAAACCCACTCGCTGACAATACGGAGCTGGGATACCAAACACATTCGGGGTTCTGTTCCGAAGTGTAAAAATCCCACAAGTACTCCAGCACGGGAAGTAACTCGAGCGCATACACAAAGCCACATTTTCATGCAGGACCGTGTGTTCATTTGGATCACGCCGCAGCAATCCAGCGCTTTGATTGTCACAATGCAACAGTTCGGAAGACACGGACTCGTTTTTATTCCTTTTCACTCCGAAGAAGAAAAAAAGTCGTAAGATCAGTTCTCTGCGCTTCCACATCAAAGCCTGGCGCGTGCATGGTGAGAATGAATGAAAATTCCAGCTAGCTCTCTATCAACCTTCCTTTGTTCCTTTGACAAATCTATATTTTGCAGTCGTTCTCACATCGCTGTGGTATGGAGAGCTAATTTTCAGCTCGCATACATAATGGCACGAGTTGCTAATTTTATCCTTGAAGGCACAGCCTTTGAAAGCAACGGAAAGCGATGTGCTACTGCAAAGCAGGGACGTTCTTTGTCACACAGTTCACATTCTGAATGCATTACAGTAGTGGCCTGGAAAGACACATTCTGCTATGGTTGATTCAGTTTGAAACAAAAAATCGTATTGAAAGGGAGCCGCACACCAAAAAAAAACAAGATAAAAGATCAAATATCACCAACAAAAAGCTTTGGGGGTCTGCAGAATACCTTGCTCTCTCAATGGCTTCTGTTCTATGCACGTTGGAAAGCTGGCCCAGGCAAAAGCGGTCTCCTCCGGAAGGATCCACGTATCCATCGACGGTAACAATCGGACAGCTCGAAGGGACCTTGAACGTTTCCCCGACTTGCACGTCCATTTCGAAATACGCAATTGAACACCAGTACTCTGGAGCTGAAGAGCAAAGAAAATTAACTGAGTGAAAGGCACAGAACGCCTGCAAACCCGTTACAGCCAGCCAGGTAGGCCTTCTGCAACTACATTTGTCATCCAGAGTAACACTGCACGTTTAAATAAGCAAGGATAGGCAGAGAAGTGTTTGCTAGCACAGACAATACCCCATGCTACGTGAACACGGGCTGCTTTTTATTTGAGCACACAAACGCTAGGGTTGTTTGTTTTTTTTTTTTTGTAGTTAAGCTCTTAGAAGCCTTTGTACAGTTTATAATTCCAGTTGTGTTTTGTAAGCCATCTGCATTCCTGGGCCTCATGATTTGATTTCGTGCTCCTTTAGAGCATGAGCTAGCAGTATGCACACACACCTATTCATGGCTGATAAAAAGCTAACTCTTAAATCTGGCTTGAGATATAAAAGTAACTACATCCCAGGTGAAGCCAGCTTTCTCTGTCCTCCTCAGAAAGCAAACCGGATTTGGAACGCTGGGCAGAGCGGCAAAAACATCAAAGATCACAGACTGATTTTGTCTGCAGACAAGAAAGTCAGACACCGGATAAAACGAGGAAGTGTTAAGCAAGGGAGCAGAACAAAATGGCATGCTTTCATAGCAAAAAGGTGCCTTTTACCTCATCCTATTTTAAAAACTGACTGCAAAGGAAAGGAGGTACTTCGAAGAAGGTCTACCGCGCGAGGAGGAGAAACCCTGATCCCTTAGAGGATGCTACTGAAACCCAAGCACTCAAGCAGGGAAGCCTGATAAAGAACACAGTGATTTTGTTTACGCGTATCAGCTGCTCGAGTGCTAGCTGGGAGCAACTGCCTTGTCAAACCTTCTGCAAGGTTTGCTGTCTGTGCATTAAGCACTACGAATTTCTCTCTCCAGACACCTTAAAACCTGAAACTCTCCTACGTTTAAATTGTTCGGTTTCTATCAGAAAAGAATAAACCACGGTGCCTGGACTCCTTTAAGTTTTTTCATCTTCAAATAAATACTCGTGTGTCTGAGTATTATGTCATTATTAATTTATATTATTAATGTCTTCTGACATTATTTCTAAAACACGGGGGTCCAAATTCAAAAGAAGGCATCACAAAATGGTTCCTCTCCTTCTTTATCCCCCTTTTGAATTCCTCCAACTAAATTCAGAGTACTCCACACACACAAAAAATACACATTCGAAACAACATTGTTAGCTTCAACAATACTTAGCATTCCATTTTAGGTTTTACTTACCAGGATGATTTGATATAGGAGGCTGGAATGCAAGTTCATTGTGAACTGGCCCTTAAAGAGAAAACATGCAATTTGTTTTACACGAGGGAAAGAAATAAGAACTTTCTTAACCTGTTTTGGTTGAAAAAAGGACTTGAGAAGATGCCACGTATTCTAAATCTCAGAAATATCTGAATCAAGTGGCCAAATCTAGAAGAAAAATGCCCACAGAATTACACACTTGGATGTTTTTTTTGAAAATTCAGAAGCAGAGAGCTCCATTTGCATCCCAGGAGGGAAGGCTGCAGCGTAACAGCTCGCTGTGCTGCTCAAGCCAGCTCCAGGAGATGAAAGAAGCTAGATGTCATCAGGGAGATGTAATACAAGTAGGACTTTGGCTTCACATGTGGCCACAAATCAAGGAAGGAGAGAATCGCTGCATGTGATATAAATCTGTCAGAAACCCAACTTCATTAGTTTCCCGTTCACAGAACAGGCTGCCCAGGATGCTATGGAGTCAACTATAAGAAACCCTCCATGGAGATGGAAAAAAAGAAAGTCCCAGAGAACTTGTTTTTTAAAGAATAAGTAGTGAATGTGGTCTTGGTAAAGGTCAGTCAATTCTTCCCACTTTTATAAACTAACTGGCTTCCTCGCAGGCAGCAGAGGACAAGGAGAAAAGGCTTAAACATAGTATTATAAGTAACGGCAGCTTTTGCAACAAGATGTCAGAAACAGGCACAACGTTGGGAGGTGTCAAGAGATGCGACTTTCTGAAGTGAGAAGAGGCAGCAGCCAAGAAAAGCTCTGTGTGGTACCACCAGCCAGTTACAAACATTAATTATGGAAAGCTACATTCACACACAAAAAACATTTATAGAGTCTCTACAGCACCAGTCAAGTTTTTAAATCTTGGTATTTCTGACAAGTAAGGAGAGAAATGGGGTGGGATCCTAGCAGAGCAAAATAACGAAATTTAATAACTGGACCTAAAACAATTTTTTTCTGATCAAGACAAGCTGGAAATTCAACATGAAGTCAGATTATTTTCTCCCCTCTCCTAACAACACTGCTGCAAACGGATGGACTGGTTAAGCACTATATTAGGATATATATATATATATTATATATATACTTATATATATTATATATATACTTATATATATATATATATATAAAACATATCCAGCCAGAAATGTCCATATTTTGAAGGAAAAACAGATCCAAGCAACACATTCTGAATCAACTTCTGGACAACTGTTTTTCCACAAAAAACAGTCTTACTCCAAGACTGCAAAGCTTTATAAAAGGAGGTTTTGGAAAGGAAATGCTTTTTGTTAGATACAGGAAGACATCAAAAGTACAGGTGGGAGCACTAGAGCTGTGTGAATTTTTAATCTCTGCTGCTTTAAATGAGGAAAGTACAAGGAGTTCTTACATTTAACTGTCAGAATATATTAAATAAAGTAACAGTAGTTCTATAAAAAATAAGACACAGGGGTAAAAAGCAATCACAGGTGACCCTCCCACCATTAAACCAAACTGAAAACAAAATACATGATTTGAAAAGCTGTAACGCTTACAGTAATGTCCAGGATGCATAGGTGGGTGATGCTGAAGATGGCCATTCTGGTGGTGAGGTATGGTAGGTGTGTAGGCTGCCGTTCGACTTCCAGTCCAAGTTGTAGTACTATCTAGAGAAAAGAAAAAAGGAAAGAAAAAAAAAAAAGGAGAAGGAGCGGTTGGGTTTTAAGGGAGTTTTTCCTGCATCTCATTTCTAAATCCTCTATTTCTCCTGAGCATTTGGAAACCGGTTTTAGAAAGCTAAGAAGAGCGCACGTATGTGTATACTCACTGTGATGGTAAGTAGCTGGCTGAGCTGTAAACCCATTCTGCTGAGTTCCTGGCTGAGGCCCTGAAGCAATCTGTAAGAGTCCATCACTATGGCTACCTGTCAATATACTGGTAGGTTGACCTGGTAAAAGAACACACTACCTATTCATGAACGTTCCAAAATTTGAATTAAGAAGAGCTCAGCACTACTGGGCAGGAAAATACACCCAACTAAGGGCACTGCAATACACACTTCCTAGGAGTTTGGTTTCAGAACTTTTTTTTTTTCCACCCACCAGAGCGTCTTAGGAAACTGGAAGCAAGATGCTTTGCACCAGCTCATTTTGACTCTGGGACACCCGAAGGGAGGACACTTAAATCTACCTTCCTCCGAAACATATTGAACAGTATTTTTAAAAATAGTGCTGCATACATCACTGGACTCCTTCCTCAGAAACTTGTTTGGTTTTCATTTTGTTTTTTTTGTTTGTTTGTTCGTTTTTAATCCCAAATAAATAGTCCAAGGATTTTCTAATCTTTAAAGTAAAACTACAGATATTTCAGAACAGGTGAACAGGATTCAGTGAGGCTTCAGCTCAGCCATTAACACTCAACTGATCAGCACTTTCACAAGTACACTTGCACTCTCCAACTGGTCTGGCTAGCGGAGTTGAACACATTGAAAACTTGTACTAAAACCTAAAATAATGCTTTGTTTTTTCCTGTCCACTTGGTACCAACAATTACAGCAATGATGAGAAAAAGTTATTGAGCGTAATACAATTAAATCACCTATCCTTTTTCTTTTTTTTCCTACTGGAGACAACTACAGACATCGAACCTCAAACCATTTTTAGGTTTAAACAAAGAAGTCCTCGCCTAAAATTAAAGAACGTAATTGAAACACCATGTCACCCTAAAATTTGATAAGATGAAATCCATTACATTCACGCAGTCTCGATATTAGAGTGATGAAGAGCACGTGAAACCCCCCTCCCACTTCACGGCTCCCCTACATTAGGGCCGCAGGACGTTGTGTATCTAACAGGGACTCCTAAACCGAGGAATGAGCTTGGATGTTGGTAAACCAGATCCTTCCACTTGTACCAAATACGGACCAGCAGGAAAAACTTCACCGCAGCACCCCGCTGGACTCACAAATGTATTAATCAGGGCTGCAACTCTGGCAGTACGCTGGACCATTTTTAAAAAGTCACGTTAAAACTGGAAAACAGTTTTAGCAGAACACTAAAGAATTGTCTGGAAACGTCTCTATGCTGCCGCCCACTAATAAGTCTGCTGTCCCACTTGCTGTCGTAATAAAACATTAAGGTTCTTCCATTCCTGCAGCATTTATTCCCCTAACAGCCATACTTTGTCAGGGGTCAACACCTTAACATGGCATCACTGAACCTTTGGAGCATCCGAAACAGTCTCCCAACATTCAGGTAGTGTCCGTCGAAAAAAGACAGGGTTAGCAGGCAAACTTATTCAAACTACTCTGCAAGTTAAGACCTTATTTTAAACGCTTACAAGACTGCACAGATCATACCGCCACACGCTTTAGCGATGCGGTTTGGCAGCAGCGTAGTTCCAAAGCAAGATCTGCTTTGGCAAAACCGGTGGTTATCTCTGAGCTTTCGCGTTTTGACGGGTTTAGTATTGCATATAAGCTCGATGGTCTTACTTGTTGAAGCCACAGGAATGTTGGGAAAGTTAGTGGTGCTGGTAGTGCTAGCCTCGGTAGGAGCTAACATGGCCGGGGTGCTGTAAGGCTCCGTAGATGCCCTGTTACTCGGCGGGTGCTGGATGGTTTGGACCGAATGTCCTTCAGCAGAAGACAACGATGGCTGCGCCTCGTAATCGTGAACGTATTCGTCTTTCACCAACATGCTTGATGGAGCTGCGAAGAAACGAACATTTAAACACGCGGAGCAAACTTAATTTTCAAGATTTAGCCGTAAGTTGCGCTACTACTTTCAAGCAGTAACAATGCTAACGAAACCACCGGGGGGAGAACTTAACCTATATAAACAATTCTCAGGCACCAAGAGAAACACCTTTTAAATTACAAATAAGCACCGGATGGCAAAGCAAACCACTTATTTCATTTAAACTCCCATCAAAATTGACTAGAAACGATACACAGCGTAAAGAAGTTACTACCGTTGCTGGCAGAACTTATTTCTATATATCCTTTTGAGCACGTCCAAGTAAAACGCTTACGCTACGTTAATTTCCATGTTCGTTTTTAAAGCAACCTTACATATATTAAAATCTTGACGGTCATTTTTCTGTTTCCTGCTCCAAAAACAGCAGCGTGACAAGGAAACAGGTTACGTATTTAACTGCTGGCCAGTAAGCTTTGATACTGAATTGTTTTCCAGAAGACACTGCTAACAACACAAATTAGCAGAGATGAGCACTAAGTCAAATAAATCAAACTTAACTTCAAAAGCTTTAAGTCATTTTTGCTTAAACACTTCTAATAATGCGCTAAAAATATGGGATTACTCAAACTTTCTTATCTTTTGAGCTTCTTCTGGAAGAAAAAAAAACCTGTTTTGAAATACAGCAGTTATCAGCTGCACGATCTGACTTCTGAGTAAGATCCACCGGACATTTAATGTCCAATTTCTCTCAATTTTCAGGGAGGTAACAGTATCATCTCCTTCATTCCACTGCATATTAATTAGAATGTGTATTGTCTGCAGATCTTGCCATTCACTTGTTAAACTACGTATTAAATAAGCATCTATTATACCCAACGCAGCTAATTAGTTAATTATACAGGTGTACTTTTTTCATTTTGTTGGGGTTTATGAGTTGCAGGCAATGGGAAGAGAAAACAACTGCAAACTGAGCTGAGGCTTCTAGTTAAATTTATCGATACGCTTGTCTCTCATACACCACGTAGTTTGTTTTCCAAAACTGGAGAGGCAAAGGCATTCGTCTGCTCTTTATCCTCCATCTATACATAGAAATAAATTGTGTACGTACAGGAGAGGATTTTAAAAAATTTATTCCCCATAGAAAAGCGACAGTAAACAGAACTACTTACCAGAACTCTGTAGTGTCAGTCCTGAGAGATCTTTAAAAAAAAAAGAAAAAAAAAAGAGGTGTGTGTGGAAAATTATAACTTTTAACAGTGTTTGAACATTAATTTTATAAGCCTTTACAAATTGCTGTTATAGACTATATGCTATGTTAGATACTGTTCCCCTCCACCATGACACAACTCCCCGTGCTAAATTATTTCTAGAATACACATTAACTGTGTGTGAAGCAAACGAAGGCTCGAACAAAAGCCACAAACCGTTCTTTAAAATTTGAAAGAGAGGTAAAAGAATAATTCCATTAAGATGTGCAAGAACATACGAGAACAATTTATAATCAGATCATTAGAAGTTCACTCTCTAACGAGGTCTTCATTTTCTACATTCAAAGGGAAAACATTTGACATTTCATTCCCACCACTGTTCCGTTCCGAAGTCAAAAGTCTACTCACCGATGCCAGGCGATACTACACGCTCATAATGGTAAGGATTTACACAGACACTGTCACATTTTAAGTCAAAAGCATACTGACAATATTTAACATGCTTGAGTTCATTTTTATGAAGATCAGGCCACCTCCAAAGACGAGCGTAAATCACATGAGGGAATCCCTTGCGACCAGCCACCTAAAAAGTTAGACACAAAAGTTGATTGGGAAAGTAGCACGGCACTGCCCTTTACTTAGCGAGGAGCGAAGCTGGAAGAGGGCAACCAACAACACAACCTGTCTCCGTTATCAAAATATGGGGGGGGGGCGGAAAAAAAAAAAAGGTGGTACAGTTTTACTCGAGTTCTGTGCTCAACAGAAATACGTATCTGGTAGGGTTCTGCTACGGTTAAGTCAACACCGTGATTCTTAAGGAAAAAAAAAAAAAAGAAGAAAAAAAAACAGACTGCGTCCAAAATGGCAGAAGCAGAATTTGTGCTTAATGTCGTGTGTATGTTCACCTTCCCCACCACGGATGATGAAGGAGCTTTGCCCCAGAAGAAGAGGAACGAGGCGCTAACCTACCACTGGAAGGAATTTCCAAGGAGAAGAACGCCAATCCGTTACATACTGACAAAAAATAAATAAAAAAAAAAAAATGAAAAAAAAATAACGCTTCGAGGGTAGACAGAAAGCTAGCCAGCAAACATGAACATCTGTCCTGGAACGAGTCAATCGCGACCCAAGCTATGCAGGTACTGAGTCCTGACGACGTAAGGCTAACGTACACCCTCAGCGCAGACTCCTCGGAGTACCTTAGCAAGGGATCACAGGTCTTTCTTCCCACTGCTGACCAACACAGAGTGAACAGAAGCTTGTAGTGAAAATACCGGGATAAACAGCCGAATTTGTTTACGTGACCCTGCTTTTTTGGTTTTTTGTTTTTTTACTGCCACACACACACACACACACTCGTTTAGAACGGCTGCTCCACCACCTTCTGCTCCTTTTGGGAAGGAAGAAAAAAAAAAAAATCAACTACTGCAGCAGTCCAGAGCTCCAGCCGCAAAAACACGCCTACAAACGGGGGCGAGGGGCGGAGGGGGAACGCGACAGAAGAGCTACTCTTCCTCAACACGCTAGGATCCTGCGTCACTCACTTTTGCTCCAGCTTCGCTAGGAGGAAAACATCTGATTTTTCACTTGTACTAACCTGAAGCCTCCCATCCAGCGTTCTCTGTATTGTAACGCACTTGCTAGGATGAGCTCCATTTGTGGTTATAGCTGTAATCAAAGAATCCAATTCATCTTTTTTCTCCTTTAGCTTTTTAACTAAACTTTCAATTGCGCGTTTGGCAAAAGTTTCACTCTCTCCACCTTGGCGATGGCACATCAAGCTGTGAACAATGCTCAGACAAGCATCATTACTTGTTGGCGTGTTAGTAATAGACATATTGTCCATTTGTCACAGCTTTCTCTTTCAGATCAAATGTCAGTTTTGGGGGCTGTTATGACTTTCAAGCTGATGAACAAGAGATGATCCAAGTTAAGTGTTAGATGTACTGTCTCTTGGTAAAACCTAGGAGGAAAAAATATCTACATTAGAATTGTTTCTTTAACAAATTGCAGATCATGTTTCTAAGGAAGTCTGTGGCTTTTTGCTTCTTTTATTTGCAAGCTAAGTGCAGGATATTAAAAGCACATCAAAAAAAAAAAAAATCTGTATTGCTTGTCCCATGATAGCTAAAACATGCTTAAGACACTGCTTGCACAGGTTTAGAAATGAGGTTTTTGGTTTTTCCCCTAGTAACAGCAGTTAAAAGTTTATATCCATGTACACGGAGGATGTACATCTAGAAAGGCAGGGGTTATTAGATGAACAGTCGCTGCGTCAGGAAAAGGAGGCCAGGGGCATCGATCTCCTACGTTTTGCACCGGCGGGATGCAACAAAGGAAAAAATACCGCCTGGGAATCGGGGGGGCGCTGATTTCAACAAAATTTGGGATAGCCAGGAAGCGCCAATGCAAACCAGAATCATCTGTCACCCTTATTTCATCGTCAGCTTGAGTCAGCAAGGTGCCGACTTCAGACTCCTGCTAATGGGAAAAGGCAAAAACTGGCCATCAGCTCAACTCCCCGTTAATCAACACCGCTCCTATCTTTTTAGTCGAGAATTCCAGGATCTCTTCCCTCGGTTGCTTCCAGCTCCTTCTGGATCAAGATAAAGCGAGTGAAGCCACTGAGAATCCTATTTCCAAACGGTCTCCGTCAAACAGAGCTGCCTGCACTAAATGTACAACAAGGAGTAAGTTCCCCCTTACGCGTTTAGCCTTCAAACTCGTTTAGAAAGAAACATTCGCAGTCGTTTCTGGTCACCGTGTCATTCTTCTCACAGCAGCCCTCCTCTTTCTCAAGTCATTTCGCAGAATTGGAAGAGCTGGCCTGATTTTGGCAATCCCGAACAAACCGGTCAGCGCATTTTATCGGGCTTTACCCAGAAACACGGGTGCTGAGCGTTTCCAAGGGAAAAAAAAAAAAGGAGCCTAACGTTTTCCGAAAGCCGCTTTCGAGCCAGCTCTGCCTGGAGGCACTCACCCCACCGCCACAACCCTACCAGCTACGTGGTCTGACCTTTGTAGGACGCCGGCAGCAAATACAAACCGTCAACGTCGCTGAATTTAAACTTTCCTTAATAAAAAAACCCACACCTTTCTCAAACGAACGCCGCCGCCTTCTTCGCAAAAGTTAAGCGAAGATGCTCCGGGGCCCGATTTCTCCCGCGGGAGGACAAATCCCTAGAAGTTTGAGCAGGATTGCCTCACCTCGCCGTTCAAGCTTCTCCCTCGGTGCTAGTTTTTTGTTTTTTTGTTTTTTTTCAGCGCTTCGACTCGGTAAGCCTCTTTTAAAAGTCACGCTGAACCTGCCAGTCGTTCTCCATGGCAACCCGCGCTCGCGTGAAGCTGGAAAAGCTCGCCGGGACATCGTTCTCCTTCACCGTAAGGCGGCATCCCGGATTAGACACGCGTAAATAATCCGAAATGAGCGACCAGATGAAGCCCAAAGAGCCTTAAATGTAACGCTCAGCACCGGGCACGCGGCTCCGCGCGCCCCTCGAACTACGGGATGAGAATTTCGCTCGCCGGCTTTCGGAGGAAGCAACTCCAGCAAAGAAATCCTCGTTCAAGCGGCACGATCTTCAGAAACATTGAGTCACCCCCCTCCCAGCTGCCACCGCACTCGACAGGAGCTTGTGAGCGCTCCGCAGTTTTACAAAGCCGGGCCACTTGTCGGGGATTTGCGACGCTGCAACTGCGGGGTGATTCGGGAGGCTTCCCTTCGAATCCCTCCCCACGCCGCGTTTCATCTCGGGCTTTGGAGCCCCGGAAAGCGGGTGAGAGAGCGGCTAGCGGCGCATCGATAAACGCCGCGACGTTTCTCGGGAAGCACCTGAAGCATTTAAGAGCGTTTTTGCAGAGAAGCCCCGCTCCGCAAACCGAAACGCTCCCCGAAACGGCTCGAGGAGCCTACCTTCGATCGAGTGACACGTTCAGGAGGTGCCCTGACGCCTTCTGACTGCGTTACCTTTGCGTGCGTGCAAATAAAAGCGAGACGCCACCTCACCGCCGCGTGTTTTCAGCCGACAGCCTTCGCAGACAAGGCTCACGTCCAGCAGAACATCGTGTTTTGAGTGATTTTGGGCCCGCTGGATGTGAGCCTCACTCGCATCCCGCTCGGGATTCCACTTTTGGGACAAGGGGCGGCGAGGAGAGACGGGACCGTGAAGAAAAAAGCAGCGGGAGACAGCGCCGGAGCAAAGCTCAGCTCCTCCTCACGCAGCCTCCGAGGATCCCGCGCGCGTCTGTAACAGGACCTGAGCGGAGCACGGGAGGAAAAGGCACCAAGTGCTTCAAAGTACCTTAAGGAAAGTCATTTAACTTGAAAAAAAAAACCAAAAAACAAATATTAAAAGGCACTCTATGCCCTGTAACGCGAATGGGAACCTCGAGAGAGGAGGCGAGTCTGGAAAAAAAAGCAGCTAGGATCACCAGGTAGCTAAAAACACCCCCGATGACCCGCAGCAAACACGCTCCTCTCTCAGCGGACCGCTACGAAAAAATTAACTCGGGCTCTCCCCTTGGAGAGTGGCGCAGAGCTGAGCAAATACCCGAACCCTCCCGCCCACCCTGCGTCTTTATTAGAGCTCGTTCGCTTCTCGGCACGCTACCCACCTCCGGCAGAAGCCAAACTTCGCGGTTTGGGGAGAAAACCAACCCAAAGCCCGGGCGGGACGCCGCACGCTTAACGGAGACGACCGGCGGCCGGCGATGCGAGGGGAAGGCAGCGCGGAGGAACACGATCCAGCGGGCTGCAAGCCGACAGAGCTCGGGCAAAGCGGTTAATCCCGGCCCCGCCGGGGCCGTGACACACTACCCGCCTCGTTTCCAGTAGGGTCGGAGCCAGGCGCAGCTGCGCAGGGCTCGAATTCACCGAGGAAGCCGGCTCTAAAAATGCGCCGGTCCAAATGCCACCGGATAATTACTTTAAGGTAGGGGCGGAAGGCCAAAAACTAACCCCCCCCCCGCTCCAGGTCACTTTCTCAGCGTGTTTTATCCCTCGTTTTCCACGGCAAACCGCTTCTTTTCCAGCCGAGAGAGAAGCGGAGAGCCTTAAGGCTGGTGGCTGGACGTGGCGCGCCGAGGAGCGGTGTCGTCAGGAGCGACCGAATCGCAGTTTTTGACATTTTAGGTTTTAAAAGGAAACGTTAAGTGGTGTATTTTTAAAAAGCAAAGCATTATATTTATGTGTGCTTATGTAAATACACGCACGGGGCGTCCTCGACGCAACTGGAAGAACCGTTTCTGTGTAGGTGGAAGGGTAACGCTGGACTTTTGGGAAGCTTTCGATGCCAAAGGGAAGCAGCCTCGCAGGCAAGAAGCTCCCGATACGGCGGTGAAAGCCCAGAGATGCTCAGGAGAAGGGCGCCAAACATCCCAAATAGCAGGGGACGGGAAATAAATGCCAAAAAAAATAAAATCCTAACGATCAAACTTCATTTCCAAGTCGTAAATCTAAAGGATTTTGTTTTTTTGGAGAAGATACCCAAGGGAAAAAAAATAATAATAAGCGTTGTTTGCTTGAAGCTGCTCGTGGGAGCACGAGCCCCGCTCTCAGCCATCCCCGTCAGGGATTTGGAGCGTTTTGATCCCAGGCAGCGCTAACACAACGCGAGCGAACGGGCTCGTCAGAATAGCAGCCGAATTGCCACCTTGCTAGAAACGTTTCACGCGAATAAAAGCCTAGCGAGGCTCTTGCATAAGCTCAGTTGCCTCCAAAATTAGCCCGACACAAAGGCGGCGGAAAAGCAGCGCGTGCAGCGGAGTGCTCCGAACCGCCGAAACGCGGCTCCGGAGTTTTGCTCTTCCAATAACGCAGCGGTGATACAGACGATAAAGAAAAAAAAAAGGAAATCCGTAAACTGATGAAACAAAAGGCAGCCCGCGATTCGATGAAGATACGAAGCAGCGATTCGCCTGCGGAGACTTTCCAGCAGACTGTTATCTACTCGCCCACGGGGGCGAGCGGGACCGAAACGTTTGCAGACGTGAGAACAATTCGCATTGAGGAGGGAGAGAAGAGCACGGAAAAGGCGCTACGCTAACTCTGCGCTGCGCGGCGAGGGCTGGCGCTCGTCGGAATACCGAGAAAGAGTTTTACGACAGCTCCGAGGGGCGACTAGTCCATCTTAAAGCAAGTGCACGGTTAGAAAAAAAAAAAAAAACAAAATCCTTATCTCGCCTTCCGATCTGAGCGCGTGGGGGGGGGGGGAGGAGGGGGGGGGCAGGACAGGATGGAGAAGGCGGCACCACTCTGCCGGTACAGCTGCGCGTGCACGGATTTTAAATCCTACAAAGGTGCACTTCGCCTCTTGGCTTCCCCTTCCCTCCCTTTGTCTGTTGTTTTTTTGTTTGTTTGTTTGTTTTTGAGAAAGCACCCAGCTCAAAAAAAACTCCTCTTTTCAATACAGGCTTCTGTACGGTCAGAGAAGGAAGACCACTGAACGTTACAGCACGAGACGAGGAAGGGCAGCGAACCCCTTTTCAGCTGCTCTGTCCGAGCCACCCCAGCGCGGACTCGGTGCCCGTCCCCCTGCCTATCCCAGCACCGGCGGGCGAGGAAGGGGCGAAGGGGAAAAGGGAAAGAGCCCGCGCGCAGCGAGCTGCAGGTGGCAGGGCCCCTCGCCACAGGACCTGGGCTGGGCTCTTCCTCGGAGCATCCTACAAGCCCCATCTCCCCGCAGGAGGCTTCCCTCGGCGAGGGCAAACAGCAATTTGCCCGAACCTCACAAACAGAGGAAACAATTGCGGCTGAAGCCAGCAACGAGAGCGGAGCCTCGCTCAGGCAGGAGCACCGATCCCTCGCTCGCAGCCAACGTTTCGATACCCCGGCGCTAGGTGCGCGAGATAACATCTGCTCCTCGTCGCAATCGGCGCGGGGATAACGTTCTCCGCGTTCGAGCTTCGGGGGAAAAAAATAAAAAATAAAAAAAATCAAGAAGCAACTCCGGGTAAAGGAAGCGTGGCGAATCCCAGCCCTGAGCCAAAGTAGTGGGGTTTTTTTGGGAGGATAGCGACGTGGGGAAAACAGCGTCCCGATGTTCCCGGCGGACCCTAAGGGGCTGCCCGGCGAACCTTTGTTCTCCTCGCTCCCAACTCGACCGCCTATTGTGCGAGGAGCCTTCGGAGGCTCCTTTGCTAAGGAGGCTCCCGAGCAGCTGGAGGAGAGTTAGCTGACCGCTTCTCTGCGGGCTCCCGGCTCCGGGGAAAGCAAACTTTCCGTCGGCGGCGGATCGAAGGAGCGTGCTTATGCAACGAGCAAAATCCCAGGAGCTCCTTCGCGGGCAGAGGAGGGCCGGGAAGAGCTGGGCACGGAAACCACGGCCAGGAGCTCGGGGAACGGCGGGGACCAGGCCTAGCGGAGGAGGTCCCGGAGCCCTGAGGGGCCCTGGGACAGCCCCGGGCCGCCACAGGGGGCGGGGGGGGGGTGACAGCGGCGCCTCTGAGGGGAGCCCTGGGGGGGGGGGCAGCCCCCCGGGCCTGAAGTGTGTGGGGGGGGGGGGGGGTCCCGGCGGGGCTCAGCGTGCTGCCGGGCGCGGATGTTACCTGGGGCCGCTCTCCGGGCGCGGCCGCGCTGACGGGGCCGGCCCCGGTGCGGCGGAGCGGCGCGGAGAGCAGGGCCGGGCCTCGTCCTCCTTCCTCCTCCTCCTCCTCCTCCTCTTTCCTCCTCCTCCTCCTCAGCCGCCCCCCCGCCCCGGCCCGCCCTCCCCGCCCCGGCTTGCGGCGGCGGCGGCGCTGAGCGGCTGCGGAGGGCAGGGCAGGGCCGGGCCCGGCCGCCCCGTCACGGCCCCGGGGCTGCGGCGGCGGCCGCCGGTGATGGCGGCGGGGGGCGGGGGGGCCGCGCTCCGGCCGCTCGCGCTCCGCCGCCGACACGTCCGGGCCGCCGCCGCGCATGCGCCACATCCGGGCAACCGCCGCGCCGCGAGGGGTTGGGAAAGGGCGGGCCCGCGGGGCGGCTCCGCACGGGGCCACCCGCTGAGGCGATTCCGCAAGCGGAACCCCGACGGGCGCGCGGCCCTGCGAGGGTAAGCCCTCTAAGGGCAAAGCCTGCGGATGGAAGCCCCGCAAGTGCCAAACCCCACAAGTGCAAAGCCCCACAAGTGCCAAACCCCACAAGTGCAGAACCCCACAACTACAAAACCCCACAAGTGCAGAACCCCACAACTACAAAACCCCACAAGTGCAGAACCCCACAACTACAAAACCCTACAACTACAAAACCCCACAACTACAAAACCCCAAAACTACAAAACCCCACAACTACAAAACCCCACAAGTGCAGAACCCCACAACTACAAAACCCAACAACTACAAAACCCCACAACTACAAAGCCCCACAACTACAAAACCCTACGACTACAAAACCCCACAACTACAAAACCCCACAACTACAAAACCCCACAACTACAAAACCCTACAACTACAAAACCCCACAAGTACAAAACCCTACAACTACAAAACCCCACAAGTGCAGAACCCCACAAGTACAAAGCCCCACAACTACAAAGCCCCAAAACTACAAAACCCTACAACTACAAAACCCTACAACTACAAAACCCCACAACTACAAAACCCTACAACTACAAAACCCTACAACTACAAAACCCCACAAGTGCAGAACCCCACAACTACAAAACCCCACAACTACAAAACCCCACAACTACAAAACCCCACAACTACAAAACCTTACAACTACAAAGCCCCACAACTACCAAACCCCACAAGTGCAAAACCCCACAAGTACAAAGCCCCACAACTACCAAACCCCACAAGTGCAAAACCCCACAACTGCAAAACCCTACAACTACAAAACCCTACAACTACAAAGCCCCACAACTACAAAGCCCCACAACTACCAAACCCCACGAATGCCAAACCCCAAAAACGCCAAACCTCACCAATGAAACCCCAAGAAACGCACAGTCCCACAAACATAAACCCCATAAATGTAAACCCCACAAACGCAAAACCCCACGAACGAAACCCCAAGAAACGCACAGCTCTACGAACGCAAACCCCCTAAGTGAAAACCCCATAAATGCAAAACCCCCAAAATTCAAGCCCCATAAATGCAAAATCCTTCACATTCAAGCCCCATAAATGCAAAGCCCTTCGAATTCAAGCCCCATAAATGCAAATCCCTTCAAATTCAAGCCCCATAAATGCAAAACCCCACAGAGGCACCCCACCAAACGCCACCTGGCACCAGGGGCTGAGGCTTTTGGGGCCGGTGCTGCCGCCTTTGGGGCGTCTTTCCACGGGGCAGCCGTCTTTAGGGGCGACGTTTCGTTTGGAAGGGGACAGGCGAAAAAGGGAAGCGGGTGTAAGGAAATTCAGGGCAGGCTTCCACAAAGTCCTGGCAGCAGGTGCGAGCGAGCTGCCAGCTCGGCCACGAAACCCCAAAGCCCGGCCCTACAAACCCCTTTCGATGCAAACGTTTCCCCCGATACCCAAAGCCGGGGCTGGAGCGATCAGTTTAACGGGGCACGTTCAAGGCCCAAACGCCAAAATCGATCGAATTCCTGCGACTTGTTCTGCCTCTGCTGTTGCTAAACCTCCCGTTTTATTTCCCATATATATATATATTTCCCGTACATATAAAAAAAAGCAGGTTTCGCCATTTATCGCGTCCCTCTGCCGGTACCGGCTTAAAAGGGAAGCAAATTTAGGGGAACCCTTCCAGGGAAGCGGAAGAAATTTGGAAAAATAAGCTATTTAAAGCTCCGAAATCGTCATCGCCACAACATCCGCCCGCGCCTGGGAGAAATTCAGCACCTCGACGTGCCTGTTAGGATTAAAACGAGAACGAGCTGCACAGGTTCTCATGTTGGTTTTTATTTTTTTTCCCCCTTTTTTTTTTTAATTTTCCTCTCCAGGGTGAAGTGTTTCTTAACTTTGAACGCGTCTAAAGACGAAAACGAAAAGGGGAAGCCAAGCCCGGGGGATTTCTCGCCGTCCGAGGTGGCCCAAATCGCCGTCTGGAGCACTAACGAGCTTCCGAGCGGATTAGCCCATCGCTTACGTGCTGTCACACCGGAGACTCTCGGGCAGATAACGTTTTAACGCGAAGGGATTTTTGTGCCGTGGTAATTAGCAAGTGGTCGACGGGAAGATAAAAAGCGTGGAGAAAACAGTTTTCGGTCCGAATTTTTTGGCGGACCGTGGCAAGCGGAGCCACGCGGGCCTGCTAAAAAAGAGACGGCTCGAACTTGATTACCAACGCTAAAACCTATTAAAGAAAACCCGTAGGAATTCCCAGCACGGAACGTACCCTCTTTCACCAACGTCCAAAAAAAAAGAAACTGTTTGTAAAAATGACAGCCGTGTAGCCAATTTGGCCTTAATATAGGCCAGGGAACTCGCAGATTAAAGCTGCATTTCCTTTTTTCGATGGCCCACGCAGAAGAAATGGCCATAAAAAAGCACACCTCAGCTCTGTGCCAGGACCTCATACTTGACCTAATGTTTGCAGAGGACCTGGCCTTCTGGTTCACTTAGGGACGCTCTTCTCCTCGCTCTCCTAACCCCAAACGAAACCGTTCTTACGCCGCCGCTCTTCTCCCGCTTTGGGATCGCGGAGCGGACGGAGGCTGCTCTGCTCTTCGCTACGAAGAGCAGAGTGTGATGTTAGGTCTCTGCACCTGCTACGAACGCCCAGCGTATTATCCGCCTTCCAAAAGCAAAACAATTTCTGGGTGGAGAGAACGTGCTACCGTGTAGTCTTCAGGCTTTTAGGGTGGATATCAGGAAGAACTTCTTTCCCGAAAGGGTTGTGAGGCATTGCAACGGGCTGCCCGGGGAAGTGGTTGAGTCGCCATCCCTGGAGGTCTTCAAAAGACGTTTAGATGTAGAGCTTAGTGATACGGTTTAGCGGAGGACTTGTTAGTGTTAGGTCAGAGGTTGGACTGGGTGACCTTGGAGGTCTCTTCCAACCTAGGTGATTCTGTGATTCTGTAATTCTGTGATTCCTTTACACCATTTTTAGGAGAGAAGTCACGGAGATCGATGGGTTTCTGCTCCAGAAGTCATCTCCCTCAAGCTCGCAACTCTTCCCGCTAAGTATTTGTTAAAGAAATCGAAGGCTTCCTCTGTGCATTTAAGCACAGATACAAAACATTAATGCTGGTGTAATTCAGTTCCGAGTTACAGAAGGATAGGGATAAAACACCTGATTTAATTCGATTAGTTTAGCCAAATATTAGGAAACCACACTCCTATTTTTCTTTGGATTGTTGCTTAACTACAGCCAAGTACACTCTTTATTGAAGAAAATGTGAAGAGTACAGAAAATTTATACGCAAACTTCAACTTCCTTCTCTCACCAGCTCAAAACCTGCCAAATTTTTACATGTTTATTAGAAAGTTACTAAGTATTTCAGCTTTCAGGAACCCACAGCAAGGGAAACATATTTACTATCCCTTTTTCAAAATACACCAATTTAATTTTTGACCAGAAAATTGAGCTAAGGTTTGGGCAGCTCCAACTTCTGGTTTGTTTTGACGCGGGGAAGAAAAGGACATAAATTTAAAGCTGGTCTACGCGTCCCTTAACTGGAAGGAATAAAGTCATTGCAGAAACAGGTGAAATTCCTCCCACAGGTGTATTTCTACAACTAGAAATACGCTTTTATCAGGAGAATTCGTGTTTGAAAACGCGCTTGGAGGAGCACTTTAGGGAAGACCGCTTTCACCCGCCGAAAGACTTCCAGAGCATACCTTCAAAGCTTTAGTGGCGTGGGGAAGAGGTGCGCAAACGGAGCTCAAACTTCAGACCTTTACATGAATTCGGAGCGATCCACTTTTGACAGGAAGCCCGAACTGTGTTTATTTATGAGAAAAGCTCGTACGCAAAGGGATTTTGTAAAGGGAGTGTTATGCGAGGCTTTCAACTCGAACACCACCACCGGTTACAAGCACTTGGCAGAGCTAGAAATGCTTTATTGGTTTCAGAGCGACAGTCCTCCTGCATAGAAATCAGATAAATAGCTACAAAATGCTGCATGGAAGTTTGAAACAGCTGTTATTCAAAGGCTTCTAACAGAGAAAATACTTTGAATTCTGGCGCAGAACCTTCCAGAGGGTTGTTTAAAGACGGTGCTTTCCTCTAGGAACCTGTAGTCTAAGCAAAACCCCCGGGCTCGCGCCTGCCCTGGAGAGGCGAGGTGCCTGCAGCAGCCACCTACACATTTCTTCCCAATTCCAGACGTTTGAGGATCCTTTCTTCTTGCTTTACAAAAGCAACGATAACTATACCTGGTGCTCCCTCCCGTTTGCAACTATTCCCTGCGTGCCACAGAAGTGAATTCATTTGGATGCGAGAAACCCTACCGTTATTTTTAAGTGCCACCAGCGCCCTCCTACTTTGTGTCTTCCTACAGAATTCCCTAATACCGCTGTTTTCACTTTTTCATCGGGATCTCTATTGTCATAAAATCCTCGGCTAACGCTACTTCTTGACCGCCTAACACCGCCTCTGCCTGTCGCTTCAGTTCAGTGACATCGGTGTCTCCCTCACCTACCTGCGCAGCTGGTTTGTACCGCTGGCTGAAGTGAGTCAAGACCAGTTTCTTAACTCTACACAGCTTGGCAAAATCAGATGCCACTTTTGGAGTGCTATGGCCATGCTCCCTGGCCTTCTCCTCTTGGGTATCGTCCAGCGTGGCTTCGTGAATCAGCAAATCTGCTTCGCGGCAAAGCCTCGCGGCTGCGTCTCCAACCACCCCCGAACAATCCCCCAAAATACAGATTTTTCTGCCAGGAATAGGGTCTTCTAAGACATCTGAAGGAGAAATCGTTCTCCCGTTTTCTAGGACGACGGCCATTCCGTTCTTCAGTTTCCCGTACAAAGGACCTGGCTGAACTCCTGGCGAAGAGAGGCAAAAGAGTCCGTAAGTACCGCGGCGAGCGTTAGGTCGAAAGAAAATATCGCTCGAGATGAGATTCGCTACGTGTAGAGCTGCCTTACTGAAAAAACACGACCTCAATATAAGCAGCAACCGACAACTCATATAGTTCGTACAACTAACGAGCGCGTAACCTTATCGGGAAGTGCTTTTGAAGAAAAGTTGCATTCCTCATATGAAAATCAACAGATTCATGCAAACGCGCTGCCATGCCTTCCTCAGAAAGCCACAGTACGCTTTTTAAGCCCTTCTGAGCTTGTTTACTCCTCTTAGAAGGAGAACAGGCTGCGATATTAAGGGGCATCGGTGTTACACACCAAGTCAGACTGCTGTGGTGGCATAAACGTATTAAAACCTCTTTACTAGAAAACAGAAGACGGAATCGGAATCGATTACAGAGCGACGCAGCAGCCCTGATTTAACAGAAACCCTAGAAAGGTTGTCAGAAAAAGATTGCAGCTGCCTGTGAACCCCACGGTGTTAAATTTGCTGAAAGCTGGAGTCGCTAAGCTTGAACGCATGCGTTTAGGCGTTTAAAAAAAAATAAAAAGAGGTAAAATAAGTCGTAGTAAGTTACCAAGGTCTTTCAGTTTCTGTACGTTGAGTTTACCAGTCCGGGGCTTCTCTTCCACTACGAAGCCGAAGGAAGGAACGCGGTGAAACAGGCGAAATGCTTTCACAACCAGCTGCTCGTTGTCGAACAGCAAGTAAGAGTTTTCCACGGGATCCAGGTGGAGAATTCTCCCCTGGGCTTCCTGGGGAGATGCCTCGTCTCTGGCCAAATCAGAAAATTCTTTAAATTCTTCTGCAGGGCACTGGTCCCGTGTAGGGACAAGCTCGTGGACAACGTAGGGAAAGAGAAGCTGGGAGTGGGAGAGCTCCATGGTCCTCCAGATGAAGTTTCTCAGTCCAATCGGTCCGTAAATATCGACGGCTGGTTTGTTCGGGTCAGGGCTACTTTGGAGGCTAAGCGTACACAGCAGGCCGGGAAGCCCAAAAAAATGGTCTCCGTGAAGATGAGTTATGAAAATCTTGGTTATTCTGCCTATCGATAAGAACAGAAGGGGAAAAAAAGATAGCAAAATAAACGAAAAATGTAAGAACACGGGAATTAAATCTCTTTTCGGCAAGAGGTGGAAAAAGAGGATGGGGGGAAGTGAAAATAAACCAGTGTTTAAGACCTAAATCCTAAACCACAAAGTATTTTTTTTTTCCACCACGGTGATGAGTTTCAACACAAAGCTTATTTTGGCTTGCAAGTGTTTTGTCAAGAAAAGGCTGCTGCGATCAACGTTTTAATTGCTGCTAAACAAAAGGTGCCAAAAGCACGGAACAGAATTGACTGGTGGCATCTGCCATACTCAGATGCAAAGAAGTGCTGGAAAGTGGTCGATGCGTTACATGGAAACTGTGGACGAATGAAACATAAGGCGGACTCTGTGCCGTTGCTAGTTTGGAATTTAGCACGTGAAATGATCTTAAATTTAAAAAAATAAAAATATAAAAAGCATCCGGTTTTGATTTCAAAGTTCCTTAAAAAGCAAGAACCCTCACGGTTCCCTCCTGGTTTGTTTCAAACGGCTGAAAAGTTGCACGTAAAGATCTCAGCTTCACGTCCCAGCTGAGTTTGTTGGTGTCCTTTGGCGCCCAAGTCTTTTGGTGGCCTTTTCTCCTTCCAGGGAAGTCATACTTAAACAAAAACGACACCACAACCAGATATATTATTCCAGTTACCCTGCTGTCCCTTATTTGAGTAGCCAGCTTATGTTTTCCTGGGTGCTCTTCTCTGCAAAGTGGGCAACCACCAAAATGTGCAGCATCTCCCGTGTTGCAGTTTGTGGGCAGGAAGATGTCAGAGAACCCAAAAAAACACAGTTTTTTGCGTGACAGGAAGCCTCGGCAGCTGTTTTAGCATTTTTATCATCTGTTAAAACTAAGCAATGGAAAAGACCAAATGTATTTGTTTTGATTTAAGAACGATTTAGTAATGATCGCTACTTCGGCCTATTCACCTGTACACTAAATCCCCTGGCAGCTTCAGATTTTGAGGGAGCAGGAGGTTACCTTTGTGTTTATAAACTGGTAATTCCATTTAAAACCTGCTTGCGAGAGTCAGAAATTTGCTCTTGCTGACGTAGATCACCAAAGCACGACGACGGAAGGGCAAGTCTGGTTCCTACTTGATGTGCCAAAATAAAGCTGCCGAGCATGCACACAACTTTACTGGAAAACAAAAGCTATTTGTTTATCTTTTTAATACCTCTTGACAGGCAGCTTCACAGCAGGTATTGTCTCTTCAGACAAATACAGAGCTGTGCCAGTTTAAAGCCAGTCTCTGCTCCCTGTTTGAAACTGCAAAGCCGAAGAAATTAATTCAGAAGAGCTTGGTTCAGAAGAGTTTGGTTCTCAAACACAATTCTGCAGCGTAGAGCGATCAAGGACTACTGCACAGCAGGTTCGGCAACCCTCGCCCATACGCAGATGCGCCTGTTTGGTTATGTATTCAAGTAACGCGAGCACGAAGGCAAAGTATTTTGCTTAGATCTCACGAAACTTTTCCCCTTTCGACAGCACTAACCTGCTTTTAGATGGCTTTTCATCACTTGCGTTTGAGTTCCCTCCCCGCAGTCAAAGAGCCAGCACTCGCCTTCTCTGCGAAGCACTAACGCTGATGCCCCTCTTGTCGGAGAGGGATACGCTGAGCCCGTTCCGAGGAAAGTTATGTCCATCGACATCGTAATTGTGTCGATATGCCACCTGAAAGAGAGATTTTAAGTCACCGAACTTTTCTTCATGCTGGGAAAGAACGAAATGTTTTTGCTTTAAGGGAAGGCACCCGACGTACTTCAGAGTGAGGATCAAATTCTCCTTCCCTTGAAAAATATTTGTAAAAAATCTCCTGGAGTAGGCTACAAATTTCAGACATCAGAATATTTACAGAATAAGTCAAAGGCGGACTTCTTTTTCAAGTCAGTGAAAGGCTGCAAACATCCAGCCCAAACCTAAGACACGGCCTTTGTTCATTACCTAAAGAAATATATACCAACCACTGGGAAATGATCTTATCTTAAACATCGGTATTATTTCTCCTTCCCTTTATTCGAACTTGACATTTTCCTGTTCTCCGGGTGTACGGCTGTCCCTTCAACCCTTTTTCCCTGCCCAAAGGCACACGCTTTCCTCTGAAGGCCTTTTAAGAATGACTAAGAACAAATAACCACCGCTGACATTTCCAAGCTGTGGACCTCAGAAGTAGCCAGCCCGGCCCTGCAGAGGGAAAGGATTCGCTTCCCTCGAAAAAAACTTTCAGAGACTGCAAGAGGCAGGAGTGCACGGGTCTCCTTTGCCTTTGCAACGACGTCCTTGAGAGCAATTGCTGCTTTACTTCTGCAGCGTTGCTTCCAGGCTGTGGATAGATCAAGTGACACCTACTGCAGAAGGATCTGCACCAACAGCTGCTGTACGCGGAGCTGTTCATTTACGTGCTCCATCGTCTGAATAAGGAACTTAGCCCGTCTGTAGGAGCCGGACAAATCTTCTGAACGCTGCCTGTTGCGCGACTGAGACCGAGGACGTCTTCCCTTAGGGAATACGTTTGCTCCAGTCTTAGTTTCTACCTCGCTTTCAAGTGTATTTCCACTCCAACCTCAGCCTTCAGGTTCCTCAACTGTGCTGGGCCTGAAAGAGCTTCAAGTACCGTTCAAGACCAGAGCTCTGCCACCTTCTCGGGTTTGTTTTTTTTTCTGGAGGAGCTGCCACGGCCGTCCACGCGCGAGCCGTCCCTTCCGCCGCCGCATTAACGGGGCTCTCCGAAGCACGGCGAGATGCAGCACGCGATTAGCTGGCTTTGGGGGTGGGAGGGAACGAGAAGCATCCGTCGCATCCCCAGAAGGCAGATTTACAGGTTTCTCTTCCTTTATATGAGGATGTTGCATGGATTAATACTTTCTAAGCCGAAAAAGAGAAGGAATCGGGCTGGGGCCTTACACCGTGCGTTTGTACCCTTCCAGCAGCAGCAGGCAGAGGCTCGGGGAAAGCCAGGGAAGCTCAGATCAGCTTTCCTGATACGCAGGATCAAAGTTTAACCGCTTATATTTCATAACTGTGTGACGAGAAGGATTCAAAGCCCATGCTTGGCACTGCCTGGCTTCGCTTCTCCTTTCAACTGCGGCGCTCGGCGTCTCGCCCCAGACTGGCTGGCGTGAAACAGCATTTTCAGGAGTTTCAAGCAGGAGAAGGCAAAAAAAAAAAAAAAAAAAAAGCCACGGTGAGGGCGATTAAGGTTCCTCCGGGAGCAACACTACAGGTACGACAAGTTGTAATTAGAAAATCCGCCGGAGCGGCGGCCGGATGCGCGCCAGCTCCCAGTCAGGGCCGCCTCCTGCACAGGGAAGCCGGGCAGCGTGTGTGAATAGACTGTCCTGAGGCTTCTCTGAAGGGAAAACGGGGGAAAAATTGGGCTTTTAGGGTCGTGTGGTGGCCGCAGGAGGGGGGGGGGGGGGAGGTGGTTAACAAGCGCCTCCGTAGCCTTCCACCCGCCCTCAGCACCGCGCCGTAAGGGGAACAAAATGAAAGCCACGACCACGATCGGCACCGGCCGACCCCCTCGGGTTTCCCTCAGGCCCCCCCCCCCCGCTATCCGGGGTCCCCTTCGCCCTCCTCCCCGGCCCCGACCCCGGCCCCGGCCCCGGCCCTACCCGTGCGGGCGGCCCCGGCGGCGGCAGGCGGAGCCCGCGCTCCGTGGGGCCGGGCCGGCGGCGGGGCCTCCCCCGGGGCCTGGGCGTGAGGGGAGCGGGGTCCCGATCGCCAACCCCTCGGGGTTTTGGGGTTTGCTGAGGGCCAGGCGGAGCGGCACCGTGCTCTCGGCGGGGTTTTTACGTTTGGGGACTGTGGAAGTGGTGTTTTTATGCGATTCCCGGCCCTGCTTGTGGTAGCCGGCAGGCTGCGTTTTCCTCTGTAAGGATGCAAACTACCAATGCCGTGCACTGAGGGACACGCGCAAGGAGCTTTCTCCTCATTTGCCATACACGTTTCAGCAGCAATCCTTACAAATAGTCACAAAAACCCACCTAAAACCTGATAATTCACGTCAAATATCCCCCCTTCCCCCCCGCCCCCCCCCGCCGATGAAGTCAGCTCCCCCAGGTGAACAACCCACCTAAAACCTGCTAATTCACCCCAAATTTTACCCGCCCGATGAAGTCTTCTCCCCTAGATGAAGCACCCTGACGTTGGAAAGCAATGCGGGTGCGATGGCACACGACACACCACGACACCTGCTTGTAGGGTACAGCCTGCACCCATCCCAAAACGCAGCGTCCCGGTCGTGCCAGGGGATGCCGCAGGCCTCTTACACCTAAGACTTCTTTTTTTCTCTCTTAAAATATATCTAAGGATTCTTCAGACCCTTCGAGGCCTCAGTGCAGAGTGCTGTGAAACAGCCAGATGTTCCACAAAAACTTCCGAGAGAAAAATTTTAATCGCTTTGCTTGCAGTCCAACTACCTGCTTGGTTTGCCGAGCCTTTACGAGGGACAAAAATCAAGCAGACCAAGGGAAAAAAACATTAAAAGTAAAAAAATGTGGGTGATTTGGGTGATTTCATAGAAATTCTACATAGGTCAAGCATTATGGTTTTAGAAGAAACAAAATCAAATATAATTTAGGCAAAGGGAATGCATTTTACTACGAAAATAGAAGACCAGAACACACTTTTCAATAGAATTACAGCATATAAAGGAGGAAGAAAAAAAAAAAACAGTTCACATTTAAATACAATTTTAGTTTCAACTAAGCAATGACCCTCCCCAGTAAAGCCAGCCCTGGACAGGTCAGGCTAGGGTCTCACAAGCACCGCAGCACAGAGTTACGTTCACTTGTGTAAGGTAGATACGCCTAAGGTAGAAATAATTCTGCTGTTTTATTTCGTTTCTCGAAAAAGCGTCAATCTTACCGCTGTGTGGTCCTAAAAGGATTTGTGCTTCTGTTTTAGAAAGGAACTACTTAAAGGGTGGAGAAGTCTCGTGCTGGATTTTCCTCAGAGTTCACCCAGAAGGGCTTTCTGATACCACGGCGAGACGTATTTCAGGAGCGGGTAGGTGGGTCAAGGTAGCTACCTCCAGAATTAGCTGTCCCTTCACCAGAGGCAATGGAATTGCGTTACTCAAATTCAGCTGTCGAGCGGGTGTAATTAGAGCTTTGCTCTAGATTTTCTCCTTGCTCCAGCCTTCAGTGTAACAGCAGTCCCTGCCTGTTACAAACATCTGTTAGGAAAGGGGACAGCGGTACGGTTCGTAACTGTGTCATTGTAAAGAATCCAGAAATGGCAGGGGTTTTCTTAAACTAAGGAATAGCACGCCCAGCCAACACAGAACTGAAGTCCAAACCGTACTGTCCTTACAGTCCTTACCTGAAAGTCTAGTAGATAACTTTATTTAAGTGACAGAGGTGCTCTAATCTGCACCCTTAACAGTGAGCAGACCTGGAGCAAGCCCTAAAAGTAAGAAAATCTGGATTTACTGAAGCCCAGTCAGCTGAACTAAACAGCTGTAGCTACAGAATGCTGATCCCAACCCTCTTACTGCAGTGTTCACTAAATAAGGCTGCTAATGAAAAACTAAAAGGTATGTTGTCTTTCTCCTTTAGTTATTGTGTGACAAGGGGTCGCTTTACCCCCTTCTGCAAAACAGCACGCTGGAAAAAACAGTACAGAGAACACACACCTACCATGGGAAACACGTTAAACACCGATCTGCACGGGAAATGTCACTTGGTTTTAAGTTTGGGAAACAAAACACATCGTCGTGAAACGTCACAGTTCACAAAGAGAACCAGGAAGAGAGGTGGCAAGTCCCAGTTGGGCTTTAAAGGATATTACACACGACACGGGAACAGCCGTATATTCTCACTTCTCCTCACTCAGATGTTTCTATATGTTGCTAGCAAGATGCTCGGTCCTGCTCCCGTTGGTTTTAAGACTACGAGTCTTGGAAAAAAATAAGCTACTGAATTGAACGGGAAGTTCTGATCCCTAGGTACGGCTGTACCTTGAAGGTAGAATTCTGTAGAATATTGCAAATCAGAGATGACTTGCAGAACCTGATTAAACAATGTCTATGGGCATGCATGCACGGAGAAAACCTTACTGGTACCACTTCGCTGCTGTAACTGGGACGGATTAGTCGAACTCTAGAGCTCTGAAACATCTGCAACCATACAGGGGCACAACTGTACTGCGTAACTGGAGCCTCAAAGATTGTTGTGTTTTTTTTTTTTCCTCACCTGCGTGGTGGGATTTACAGAAAAAAGATGCAGAAACGTTTGCATTTTGGCAAATCCCGCTGCCAGCCAGTTCTGAACAATCCAGCGTGGCATCTTAAAGACAGCAGGGAGCCCGTGCCAGGAAGGGAAAGGACTGCATTTCACATAGCACAAACCCTTCCCGTGCTTGACAGAAGCCACTAACAATTTCCCGTGGGGTAGCTCCCTCTGGGAACCGAGACCACTCTTGCCCAAAGCAAGCCTCCCGCTGGGAGCAGGTAATTCTGTTTTCCCAAGCGCCAGATTTTCTTTAAGTATGGCCAAATCCCGCTTCTTGCCTGAAAAAAAATACCAGACCGAAGAGACGGATGTAGAGCTTTATTTTGTAAAACCAAGTTAGAATCATGGACTGACGGCCCTGCCTTTGCGATCAGTCTCAGCCAGGACACGAGATCAGTGCATAGGATACGTTCATTACTCTTCTGCCTAATTAGTACGTCGTCAGAAGAAGTGAGGAAGTGTGCGTTGCCAACGTATTTGGATTCAGTGATGCAGAACTCCACTGACACACGGGCTTCGGCAAGAGGTGCGTTTTCAGGAGGTAAAAACAATTGTACGCTAAATAAATAATCTTTTTTTTTTTTTTTTCTCCAGTAAGGTCACAGATTTAAATACGCCAAAAACGGGCATAGCAAAAATAGATGAAAAAAAGCGTTCTTTGTAAAAACATCACGTGTAGGCGTTGGTCTTTTCTGTATATATACTCACATGTACAAGTCGCGAACCACGTTAAGTCGCACGGCTTGGCAACGCGGCACTTAGAGCCCCACCAGACAGCGTTTTACCACAGTTTGAATGCGCGGTCTTTCCCCCACGTCACCGTTTTCTGCATTTACATAATCAGTCTTCTTTCCTCACACTTAGGCAAAGCCTTCCAAAAGCTCGCTGTTCTTTCTCCGCTACATCGACTTTACTTTAAAATCGGTGACTAGGCTGGAAATGACAGAGATCACGTCTAAGGAGGTACAGAGACTACTTTCCCTGCTGTATTTTGGGTCTGTTTTGCACACTTCTGCGGAGACTTTATTTATTCCATCATAAATAAGGACATGAGATGTGCTTGCCACGGGTAAGTCCCGGTGAGCAAGCTTTACTTCACCTCTTTGGATTCCAGCTTTGTTTGCCAACGGAGCTCTTGCAGATCTATTGTAATTTATTTAGCCAGTGCAACCTTTTTACTTTATTTTTGTCCTTTTTCTGCTTCACTCCAGCACGCCGTGGGAGAGCGCATCGCCTTTATTTCTGTTCAAGACGTACTCTTGCTGCTGTCACAAAGACCCCAGCCTGTAGCTACGGCTGTGTCCTTGCCCGCAGAACAAAGAAACGGAGGGCACTCAAAGCTGATATGAAGAAAAAAAAAAAAAAACAACAAGAGGAACGCACGTTGTGGTATCGGTATCAAATGTGCAAGGAAAAGGAGACAAAAATTCACCTAGAAATTTTCGTTTTCACAGAAAAATAAACAAAAGTGACAAATCTGTAAACAGAGTGAAGCGATCAACTTGCAACTTCTAAGCATTAGGTCGTTCAAGTCTGACATTCACTGGGTGCAAACTGAACTGGGGCCACAAGAATCATTGAGCCCAAATTCCGTCAGCGTGCGCGTCAACAGCTGCCTGTAACGCCTTCGGGGTTGGCTTCGCCGGCTCTGGGGCGGGGGGGTTTGGTTGTTCAACGCAGCAAGCGAGTCCCGCTCGGGGGCATCTGAGTCGGCAACGTCATAAAAAAAGTCATACACGAGTCCTTTTGGGAAAACGAGGCGACGGGAGGGAGAAACGATGCGGCTGAGAGGAACAGGAACTTTGAAAAGAGAAAGAAACGGAACAAAAAAGCCGGCGGTACGTCACCTTGGAGTCAACTGCAAAAATCTCCCTGCAAAATCTCTCCGAGATTTCCGTGGATCACTTCAGGTTCTGCCTTTACGCGATGTATTTGATGAGATAACAGCACAGCTTTGCTTTTCTTCAAGCTCATACGTGATTAATATATATTCAGGCTTTCCTAGGATAATTTTAACTAGCTCGCATTTTGCCTCCTAACAGATTTCACGCGATGCCGAAAAGACGAAATGCAACGTTGCTGCGGATCCCACGCGCGCGCACCGCGCTGCTCCTCGAAGCACATTCAGAGAAAGAGAGCAGCCAATGCCACAAGGAAGTCTGGACACGGGCATCTTTGAGTATCAGACAAAGCAGAAAGCCCAACAGACTTAAATTTGTCTTAAGCTGCCCCCCCAGCTTTTGTTTTTGAACGAATTCTCTCTGGTGTTGTCACAAATAATGCTGTGTGACACCACCGGGACACAATCAGAAGACTGATTACGAGAAGCAGAAATAAATCGTTCTGGAAATCAGCAGTGACGAGGGAGCATCACGCACGTGCAGCTAAAACATTGTTAATCAGATTATTTAGCGTGGTAAGGGCTCTAAGGCAGAAATGCAACGTCATTTTTAGAATTAATTTGGAAGAGCTCTCCCTCGATCCCGCAATGGATGCCATCATCCACACAGTTCACCGGGTAACTTGGGGGAGCGGGGAGCAATCTGCATCAAGGGAGAAGGGCAAAGGGACACCAAAATAAGTGAAAATAAATTACAGGACTCAAAGGTCATGATTGAAATTGGTCTGAAAAAGGGATCCCTGCAGAGTAGAAGGTACTGCCTGAGGAGTGCGATCTTCTGGTCCGTCAGTGAACCTTGGACTCAGGCCAGTCGTACACGTCTGGCATGAAGGATTCGTATTCGTAGGTCCAAACTTTTGATCGAATGTAGCGGTTCTTGTCCGCAGGCTCAGGGTAGTGGAAAGCCATGTTGTTTGCGTACAGAAACTCCATCACCTGCAAAGTTAAACCACCACGCGGTTTGTGCCTGTTACTACATCCGCGCAACGTTCGCGCTTCCATTTGGGACTTACGATCCGAATAAAGCCAAACACCGAAGTCTTTTCACAACTCCCGAACGATCAGGGCTCTGAAAACTTCGTTTCAGAAATCGAAGAGCCCAATTTTGGCCCCATCACCACTGCCAAACTGAAGCATCCAACAAACCCGAGAATGTTTCCTATAAAACGCATAAAGGGTTGGGCTGTTTTCTTGTTGTGCCCAAAGCACCTAGTGTCCAAGGGTTCCACCGTGCACTAATATCCACCTAAAACACTTTCAGCACACTTTTATGTGAAAACTTGTACGAAACTTTCGTGTTTCACACTCACCTTGACAGCAATATAAATAGAAACTTCCCTGATATTAGACAGCGGGGGATAAAGTCTTCCCTGCGCGAGCTCCTCGTCAGTCAACTGTTCCGCCAACGCCTGGAATTAGAAAAGCAACAACTTGTTACCTGCCGAGTGGGATCAGGAACATGCTAAATACCTGAGAGAAGCAAGCTGTGGTGCTCTCGCTACTAGAGTTTTCCCTAAAGCAGCGGAATAAGGCAATCAAAAATCTCGATATTCTCGGAGGTCAGTTCTACAATCCGTGCCCGTTATCAGGCTCGTAAATATTTGACAGATTAAGACCCAGTTTTTCGGAGGCTGAGCTACCCCTAACCACGGGATTTATGAGTACCAGGCGCCTACAGGACTGCAGTTGATTCAGAGCAGAAAAGCAGGATGGGAGCCCAGGGAGCTCACACGTCCCCGCCCGCACCGCCGGGAGCGGAAGCAAGAGCGGGGCAGGAGGAAAACGCAGGTCCCGCGAAGCTGGGAGGCAAGTCACGCAAAGATTTGCTATTTGGGTGCTCGGTTTCCGGCCGAAAATCTACATTTGAAATGGGCGCTGATGTTTTTCACGACCGTCTTCGATCGAAACCCTTTTTTTTTTTCCCCCCCTCTAGGGAGGCACAAAGGAAACCCGAAGGAAATCCTCGGGTTTCGGCAAGATTTGAGGAACCGCTCATCGCGCCGTGCGCTGTCGGGTCAGAAGCCGCAGCCTACTCTGCTTCCACACTTACCTTAGCAGCTTCTAGGAAAACCTTATCACTAATATGTCGAACACTGCTGAGGATCACAGCGAGAGCCACGCCTACAATAAAATTATCGCCGATTAGGGCCACATCACTTGCAAATACGCAGCCTGCTGCCCAGAAGCTGCTGTTATTTTTAATTCCTCCCGTAGCTTCCTACGCACGCTCAAGGAACTATTACCACGCGGGCTAATCGTTTACCCTAACAGGTGGCTTTTGACAGGGGGTTGGAGCTTAGCAGCTGAGGGAAGAAAGGGAAAGAAAATGGGGAAGCAGAGAAATATCTCTGACGCTTCTCTTGTGCGGAAATAAACTCGAGAGGCTGTCCTGACACTTATTTTCTCCTCCCCCAGGCAAACAAGCGGAAGAACCCATGGCGCAGCGGCCCTCAAAGCCTTTAATAAGCCTTTTGTTTCCTTAGAAGCAGCCCCGCCGTGCGCACATCACATGCGTGGCACCCATCCTTAACTAATTTCCTTTCAATCATTCTTCGGAGCAAGTTCTCATCGCTAAACGCCGTTAGCAGCTCTCCTTCGCGCTGCCGCACTAACTAGGGAAGCAAGGGAACCCAGAAAGAGATGCTAACGGCCCAGCCTTAAAAAGATCGGAAGACGATTTGGGTTATTACCCGGAAAAATGTAAGCGTTGTTTCCTTGGCCTGGTTTGAAGGTTCTTCCATCTTCCAAAGTCACCAGGTCGAAGGGGCTGCCGCTGGCAAACAGGCACCGTCCCTGTTAAACGAAGGGAAATAAACGATCACCGCTTTTGCGAGTCGGTTCCTCAAGAGGCGGCGGCACGGAGAAAGAAAGCCGTTACGAAATACGGGGACAGCCGTGTCCTGCAGATCCCTGCCAGCTCTCGGACTGAATCAGGAAGGTCCCCAAGCACGCGATAAGGCAAAAGGGCGAACGGCCCTACTGAATGCAGCCGGATAGAAGCGCAGACTCGAACCCCTCGCCGACCCAATCCCTGCAGTCCCCAGAACGACAACTTCCCCTTCCCGAAAGGGCCTGGAAGAGAGAAAAGCGGTGAGCACCTCTTTCTGCAGCAAACATCCGGAAGGCAAAAGAGGCAAGCACGTACATCGAACCGTGCAGCTTCCTAAGGAATGGAAGATAATTATTTGCTTTGCCATTCATTGTTCTTAAAGGCAGCAGAGATAGAGGAGCTACTTGTAATGAAAAATAATATTACTTGTGTGTTAACCGTTAGAGAATTATCCAGGAACCATGGCCACAAGCCAGGACACACCACGACAGGGACTGTACAGAGGGAGCAGAGTAACGGGCACTTCCAAAAGGAGACCGAAATCGAAGTACAGTAAGAAAAGGTCACTTGTTCACTCCTGGCCAGGAGGCTGCTATTACCTTACTGTCTCTGAAACTGAGAGCTCCGGGAGGAGTGAATAACGCAGCCGCCTTGTCCCTCCTCGAAAAGGACTTTAATCAGTGTGAAATAATAAAACAAATCCGGAGTTTGGAGTGTGAAATACACCCTCCAGCTAAATATACCCTTTCCTCAAGCAGTAAAATCCCAGCAAGCGAAGAATCTTGACTTTCTTTTGCATGATGGATTTAATAACATTACTTAGAATATCTGAGGCTTCCCAGGACCACTGTGTTTGAGAAGAAATTATCAAAGAGGATGAAGGCTCAGGGACTGTGTTTGAATGTTAGGGGACCCGTGACAACAGCCTTTTTATGTAGGTAGCAAAATATAGACGCCATCCATTTAAGGAAAAGACCAAAAGAGTGAAAATTAGAAGACAACAAAAGCCCACACAATACAAACACACAGTGGCAGAGGGCACTAAAGCACCGCCAGGCTTTCAGAGGTGCCACCTAGTGGAAGAAGGAATAAAACGTTAGCGGTGATGTCTTCATTTCCTTCGAGACTTCCTCCTGGCTTGGTGAACGATTTCACACCAGCCGGGATTAGGCTGGTCCTGAGGCCACGAGGGGCGTGGGGCTGGCAGCTCCGATCCTTAATTGCAAGACGAACTCCTTTAATTAAGTAACATTGGGTAGAATTTTCTAGGTGACTCCTGTGTCTTGAAGGGAAGGGTATTATTACGTTTTCTGGGGTAAACACAGCTCCTTTGGCGATCATTTTGCCACGCTTGAATCTAACCAGCAGCATCTGGCTTCTGCATCTGATACAACTGCTCCTTGGGCCTCTATGCACAGCCACAGGTTGAAGAGCAAACGAATCCCTCCCCAGAAAACATCTACTGCTTGGTTGATATTCCGTAAAAAAAAACGCAAGCAAACCTGGTACTGATTCTCCCTCAGACAGTTAGCCACTGTTCTGGCTAACGAAATCTCTCTGAGATATTCAATAATCTTCATTTTAGAGTGTTCCCGTTTGCTATCAAAAGCTAGATTTTGTCCAGAGGCTGTCATGTTTTCTGTCTATGGCTCGCTCTGGACCTGCAAATCTCTGTAGCAAAGGTTTTCTCCAAGAAGATTGACCTAGAAGAGAATCCAGGCTTGTACTGGAGAAGATGAAGTTCTGTTCTTCCCTCTGCGAAGCTAACACCAGCGAGGTTTTAACGCTGAAAACTCAACCGCGCTAACAGTGGAAGGAAGAGGTTCACATTTCTGCATCAACACACAAAGAAAGATCTCCACCCACTCATTTTTACACAGATGAGTTGCTAGATCTGGGACTGCGCTTAAAGAAAAAAAAAAAGAGATGTCTTTTCAAAAGCCCCACCCCTGAAAGCCTAAGATTTCAAGAGATGAAATTAGCAGCCAGTTCAAAGACGGTTACAGACCCCGGGACAGGGGAACGCGAGGACAGAGGGTCGCCAACATACTCTACCAAGTGCCAACAGGTCGACGCTCCTAAACATCACGTACCTCCGTTAACGTATACGCTTCCTCTGCCGTGCACTCAGCCTTCACCGTGGGGTTACTCAGTGCAAAGATTATCGGTCGCTCGTTGATAGAGCCCATCGCTCTGATCACGTCGTGAGAGAAGAGCCGCCCAGCTCCTGCGACCCCTGAAGTAAGTGGAAACGATGAAAAAATCAGGATGTGGTTGCTTGAGGGCTGATGACGGTGATTGCAGATCCAGCTGACCCCCCACTCGGAGCAAAGAATCACATTTCTTGCGAGAGGAGACCGAGACCAGGCACTGCTCTGCTGGTGGCTGCTTAAAATTCTCATTTTCACAGGAACACCTAATTAACGTGCTCCAAATACCTATTTTCATGTGCTTTTTTTTTTCGTATTGATCTCTGTAAAGACCACTTATCGCTACCCCGATAAAGGAGCGGGAAATCCAGGCTCTCCGCAGATGATTCACGCTAGCTGGGTGTTACCTGTGCGACGTGCATTCGCTTGGTGTTGGTATTTCTGACCGCGCCCAAACACACGGGTACAAATAAATAAAAATCACGGGATCATCGAGGTTGGAAGAGACCTCCAAGATCACCCAGTCCAACCTCTGACCTAACACTAACAAGCCCTCCGCTAAACCATCTCACTAAGCTCAACATCTAAATGTCTTTTAAAGACCTCCAGGGATGGCGACTCAACCACTTCCCCGGGCAGCCCGTTGCAATGCCTCACAACCCTTTCGGGAAAGAAGTTCTTCCTAATCCTCGCTTTTTCCATCTCGCAGACACGCAGATCACCGTCACCAGCCTCCTGGGGGCAACGTTAGCAAGAGTAAATGCAACAAACAGACGAGTCGTGGAAACGGAAACGAAACGAGCTGACTTACCGATGATAGCGGAAGGCCGGAGTACATTCACTGCATCCACAAACGTCTTTGGGATCTGCTCTGGAGCCGGATGCGTAAATGGGTCCTGGTTGGAATCTACCTTTTGTTCTCGGCCCTACGGATAAACGTTGATTTAATTGTGACGAGGACACGTAAAGCAGGGGTATTTCTGTGGTATTTCAAGGCCTGGCGCACCCCTACCTGAACCAGCAATCCGTATTTGTCGAACATCCATATTCTCTTGTAGGCTTCCTCTGCTGAAACGCCATTTTCCACCATGGCCATAACGATGAGGTTTGCGATTCCCAGGGCAGCCTTGGGGATAAAAGGACTTCGTTTTTTTAAAAGAGTCACAAAAAGGGGTCTGTCATCACAAACATCTGCTCAAGATCGCCCCCCCCCCGACTTAATTTCTTAGGTCAGCTCTGAAACGCAAGCGCTGTTTGCTTGGATTGGAGCAGATTTCTGGCATCGACGGCATCACGTCTTCGAGCCGAAGAGGGAGGCAGCTCTCCTGCGTGCTCTGCCCCCGTGCCAGCCCCGTGAAGCAGCCACAATAAAGCAGCCCAGCTGGACACGGGGAACAAGGTAGTGCTGCAGGCCTCCTGCCAAGGAACCGCAGCCAGGCGGCTTGTGCCTAACCGCTTTCTGAACCTCTCTCCTGCCTGTGATGGAGGGCAGAAAGGGGACGCTGGCAGTGCTTCCCCTCCACCTCCCTCCTCCTGCACCAGCTGCACACGGTGCTGAGCCTGGCAGGTAGAGGGAGGCGCGGAGCAGGGCTCGGTTCAGAGGCAACGCCACCGCATCAGCCACTTACCGCCATCAGGACCTGGCCCAGCAGGAGGCTTTTTCAGCTAATTAAGTGATTTTGTCAGCACCGTAGAAGCAATTTTGCTGATGTACCAAGGAGCACGGTGCTGGTACCGCCACCAGCAAGCGCCTGCTGCAAACAGCCACTGATTTAACTTCCCACGAAAACCACAGCAGTAATGCCATAAAAATTAACAGATGTGCTTCCTCCCTTTCCTACTGAGTCATAATTTTACGGTAAATTCCCCCCCCCCCCCCCCCCATCTACACACAGCTCCCCGCTGCTTTCATAAATCCATGCAAAAAAAGTGAAAAACTGAGCCCTGGCAGATGGCGAACCGCTTTCAGATAGCATCCCTTAAGCAGCCACTCCCTCCTGTTGATGTATTTCATTGTGCCTTAAAAAGAATTCTGCAAAGAAATTCAAAGAATCCACAGATCCTGCAGGACCAGGAAATATAATACACTTAGATCTTGCGTTGTTCTAGAGAGCTTACGAGAACTCACCTCTCCTGCTCCAAGGAACAGCACCTTCTGCTCCGAAATTGGCTTGCCAGTGGCTTTCTGTGCTGCCAGCAGTCCCGCTAAGGCCACCGAAGCCGTCCCTATAAAAGCAGGACAAACCTGAAGGGAGTTGAACAGATCTCCGTGGCAGATTTTGTTTAGGAAACCTTTTGGCACGTACATCAGGAACACGAACAAAGGGTATACCTTGGATATCATCGTTGAAGGTACAGTATTTCTCTCTGTATTTTCTCAAAAACCGAAAAGCGTTGTGGTTTCCGAAGTCTTCGAATTGGATAAGGGTGTTCTGGCCATACCTACAGAACGTGGCAGACATTAATATCATCAGGCTCACCGAGAAACAAGTATTTTAAAACAAATCCTGCATGTTTATCTCTGGACAGAAGATGTCCTCGGGATTCAAAGAGCTCCATCTCCATTCCGGGCATATTCAACAGGTAAATACAACCAGGTCACAGAAAAAAGTCACTACAGAGCCAGAAATACAAAGGCATCAGTCTTGTCTTTATTCCTGAAGCGATTTTTACAAGGACGGTGTGTCCTGGAGTTTTCTTGCCATCAGACACTTCCATGCAGAATATTCAGGGTCATACCTGTCTGTAATGGCTTCCATAAATTCATCAATGAGGTCATCGTAGACCTGCGAGCGATCCCTTTTCTGGTACAGGCCCATATAAAATGGATCTTTTAAGAGGGTCTGAAAGGGAATAAATCAAAGAGAGCAGCAGGATGAATCACTTCCTCCGTATACGTTTCCCGGAGTTCACATTTCACACCGTTCTCAAAGATACTGCATTTATAGGGCTGCTGTATCTGCTTCCAGTCTGTATCAACGCTCAGGAATTTCAGCTGGCGCTTGGAGGTTGGTGACAGCTACTTTTAAAACGGAACGGATCGATACCGTGAACAATAAACTGCTTTAATAAATCCGATTCGCGTTACCAGCCTCTTAAAGTCAGTTCAGCTGACTTCAATCTATTTTGCAGTGTTCCAGCATTCAAATTGCTTCCAAACACACCACTTGGCTGTCAAACTAACCCGAGTTTTTCTATCACAGATGTAACAGTGAATTCCAAATCACTTATCCTTACACAAAATGGTTTGTTTTATCTTTAAGTGTTCGAATAAACATCTTATAGTACTAAAAGCTTTTAATTAGATACTTTTCACAGCGACAGTTTCAGGCAAAGTTTTTGTCTAACTCACTGTGTTGTCAGTTCCAACGTCGATGCACACAGGCAAGCATTTATCTGGATGGATTCCTGCACAGGCCGTATACAAGCAGAGTTTCCCCACTGGGATTCCCATCCCATACACCCCGAGGTCTCCGAGACCCAATATCCTTTCTCCATCAGTGACAACAACAGCCTGAAAACAAACAGAAGCGAAGCTACGGATAATTACTGGAATTTGTAAAGTTTATAGCGATACCAACCGTGTTTTTTCCTGGCAAACAATCAGGTATATTTGTGCAGTTAAACAAAGAACACATCGCAAGGAATTTCTTTTTACCCTGAAGCAATAATGTTTAACGTTAGACTCCGCTACGTCCCTTTTTGTTTGCTGAAAGCTGCTGCCCAAATCCCTGAAATGAAAGCTAACTGGGAAGAAACCCAGCCACCGTGTTGAACGGCAGCTCCTAACTTGGGTTTATGACTTCCACCCCTAAATCCAGACATCAAAAAGATTGGGTAAGTATCATCCACCTCCTCTCCCTTTGTGGTTCCAGACCCAGCTGGGTCAAACAGGATTTACTGGCAAAATATGGGATGGGGGCTTCCCAACCATCTCTTCTGTGTCCTAATCTACCTCTCCTACTGCTACGTAACATGAGACCCAAAGATGCGTTCCCCAGCACTTCCCCCCCAAAAATGGAATAATTAAATAAACCGTTTGGCAAATCTAGTTCTCATCATCGCTGCTTACTGAAACACGAGCTTCGTATTCAGAACAGAACACCGCTCTTCAAGATGCGCATTATCTTCATTAGCTCTGTTTTGCAATCATTGTCAAAACAACTGCCAAGGAGGCATTATTCAGCATTTAGATTCCCATCAAATGCTGGCCAAGAAGCCCTCCGGAGATGAAATAACAACTAGAAAGAAGAATCATACAATGGCAGTACCTTGACGTCGTTCTCTGGCCAGTTATTCACAATGGACCTTATGTGACCCCTGTCTGAGATTGAAATAAACAATCCTCTGAAAGAAAAAAAGAAAGATTTTACAGGTGACAATCAGAAATTTCACTTTGCTTCGTAAAACTAAAATTTAAACAGTAAAACTTTCTTAAAATTGCAGTGTTGCCATCACTGACACAAAACATGCAAAGGACAATTTGTTGTATGCATTTCTATGCAGTCACTTGGACACTCTGGAACAAAAACACGGAGGAAATACTTTTCAGGAGTGCTTCTCTCTGGGAAAAGGGGAGGCAACGAAGCAGAAAAGAGCCCAGGTGAAGAGCTGAAGCGTCTGTTTCTTTTCCTCAAGGAGAAGACATCTAATGAAACCCCTCCTGAGCAGAGGGTGACGCTGGCTGGCCTTCAGAGATCCCTTTTAACCTACGCTTGCCTCCAAATCCTCTGTTCTCAACAGGTCTTCGGTTCCACAGACGGGATTTCGAGCGTTGCAGAAAGCCACAGCGCTGCCCCTGGGAAAAAGGGAGCTGTATGGCATCTTGGGAAGAGCTAGAAATGGGGCCGAAACCCCTCTTCTGGTAATTATTTGCCATATTACCGCTTTTGTTTTCAGGTGTTCCGTTTTCCAGCATGAACTGAGCGTTCAGTTATGATTTAATGAACTTCTACCGCCCCGAACTGGAGCAACTCTCGTGCAGGTGAATGCAAAGGAAAACGAAATAAAACACATCCAAACCTCAAGGAAGAAATGCAGAGAAAACAAGAAAAAGTAACAGCGATATCCATCTGCTGTTCTTACTTTGGTCTCCTGAAGATGTGCCCGTACTGGGAACAGGCGAGGCCCACTGTTGGTGTATACACAATCGGCATTAACCGCTCGATATCGTCTTGTAAAACCCTGTAGAATAACTTTTCATTTCTCTCTTGGATTCCCATTATGTAGATATACCTGAAACCAAGCAAACAAACAAAAAAAAAAAATCAGCAATTTAACGGTTTACACGTTTATGCTTATTGAAGACAAGGTGAAAAACATCGAAGCAAAAACTTCACGTTATTTTCTTCACGAAATCCCTTTTCCCACTCAAGCTGGACACGTAGATACGCATAGGCATGTATGAAACCGGTAACGGGATGCTAAAAACATGCCATTCTACGAAAGAAACAAGCAAAAAAGCTTAAACACAAAACAAACGAGCATTCAAAAATAAGAAATGAATCAAAATCCCCCCCAACTTTTCCATCCAACCAGAGGGTTAAAAACAAATCTCAAGAGATTACCCATTAAGAGGCTTGAAACACGACCTCAATTCTTTCCTAGCAGTAACTACTGGATACGATAAATGCTATTTTTCACACCGAATTATTAAACCCTCAATTTATTTTCACCCTCACACGCTTTAAGTATGCTTCAGCTGACCCCCCCCCTCACCCCTTGCCCCCAAACTAGTTCTGTGCCCTCAAAAACTGCCACCCAAACCTTACACGTTACAGGAATGTAACGGCAAGGTCAACAGCAAGCTGCTGCCAGGTAGTTTGAGCTTTGTTACCAGCTAATTTGTGCGTGTTCTTTTTTGTTGCCTTACGACTATGGAATATTTTAAAATAACGCTCCCCAACCTCATCTAGACACGCGATGAATGCAGTTTTCTGTGCAAAATCGAAAATAACCTTCAACAACTGAAAAAAAAAACACATGAAGGCACAGACTTCTTTGGTTAACCCCATGAAATATTTTTTTTCCAGCCATTTCCATTTACTTGCAGGACAAAACAAGGCCGGAGGGGTGCTTACTTCTCCAAGGGGTCCGTCATTTTTGCCAAATTCTTGTGAAAGCGTAAGGCTTGAATGTCTTGCGTCTCGATTTTAGGAGGCAGAAGTCCTTGCAAGCCGAGCATCTGCCGTTCGTGTAACGTAAAGGCCATCCCCTGAAAACAAAAGAGAGGTGAGAACGAGAGAAATAAAGGTCAGAAAGACTCGGCTGTTTTTCCTCCAGCGTTTCTATTTATCCTGGATTTATTTTTGCCACTTCTGACTGCCCACTTCCAGGACATCCGTGGCGCCTCAGATATCCCAAATGTTATCAGACCAGGGTGTCTTCGGAGAAATATTCTGGGGGTGGGTGCAATCCTACAGCAGGTGCCGCAGGGCGCAGGTTTGGGCATTTTTGTCTCCGCTGGGGGCTCTCCTGCCTGGGCGCCCCTCCTGAGCACGGCTTTTCCGCTGCGCTGAGTCCTCGGGTGCCCTCTCCCAGATGTCGTTTCCCTGTGTGAAACTGGAGAAGAGCTACGAGATTCCACCGCAGATGTTTAGGAGTAAAACAACAGCTGGCTCTTGAACCGTTTCCCAGAAATATAGGGTTGACCAGAACGAGGGGTGTCACCCAGTCTGCTCCCTACGCTCACAGCCACAAAGAGCTTCCTCTACGTCTGCATTTTCCCACTTATTTTCACTAATCCAGACCCCAAAAGGCGACCGAATCACCCGAATGCTTCCACTGAGATCACATTTCAACCCAAATCCTTCAGTTTTTGCTCAAGGCAATGCCCGATCCCTTAGGACTGTAACGCTCTACGACCAAAAAGCCTCGTTTGGAACAAATTAAGTTTCAGAAGGGTTAAATTGCAAAAAAAAAATCCCATTTCAGATTCGTACTGCCAGGTTAAAGAAAAAAAAAAGGCTTAAAATAGGCTTCTAAGGTTCACATCTCATCATTACGCCCCGAATTCGTTCTGCAGTCACACAAATCACACGGAAAAGATTCAATAATTTCCCACTTTAGAATAAAAACTGTAAGATTAGACTATATATATATAGATATTCACCTCTTGTAGATAATTTAATAGGCTCTCAAAGGTATTTGTATAAAGCACAATGCACATGAACAAAAAAGCTCCAGTTTAGAGGCTAGACCTCTTTGGCACTCTTTAATGGTGTGCAACCAGGCAAAAACATAATTAAATTGACTTTTTTTGGCGTTATTTTTCTCTTTGCTCACTTAAATCACGTTTCATACTGGTTATTTTGGCTACACCGATTTAAGCGGTCTGCCCGCCTCTGTTTTTTAAACTACTTCTGTGCAATGTTCTGTAGTAATAAAACATTTGAAGAGTTTGAAAGCGAGCTAGTCTACCTCAAGGAGGAAAAAAGAACAAAAAAATCAACTATTTTGCAAAAAAAGACTCGCAAATGCTTGGATTTGCAAAGCATTTAACCCTAAAAAAGGATGACAGTTCATATTTGACAACCTTCCACGGAATAGTTGTGACAATACCGAACTCAGTGTCTCCTTTTCCTATTATCTGCGAATGATTTGCAAGCCATTTTATTCTTTTCTGGATCTGTTTCAGTTCCACTTCCACGTCCTCCAAAAGAGAAGTTGAAGGATTCCCTGGGAACGTTAAGCCGCACGAAACCGCAGACGACTCAACTTTCTTCCCCTTTTTCCTCCGCTGCCTCCGAATTTGTTCCCATCGGCAGTTTATTTCTTCTCAAAGCAACCACTTCTCTACACAAAACACACTCGTAGGGCCAGGAATTTCGGACGTTGAGCTAAGCACAGCCGGTAAACAGCTGCGGTATTTCTGCCATCCCTTCAGGCGCTGGGAACAGAAAAAAACGATGCCGAAAAAGTCAGGACGTGAAGGAGAAAACAAAAAAAAAAGGCTCGATTTCTTTTCAGAGCACGCAAAAACACTGGGGTTGCAGCTCGGTCCCTGCACAGCACCTTGCAGGACAGAGATCTTCTTTGCAGCTCGGGAAAAAGCAGGCGTCCCTTTTAGACGGCACGGCCAAAGCAGGGGGCGCATCTAGGGGAAAAAAAACCCAGCACGCTTCCAAGACCTCAAATGAAATAATTAATACGCGGAGACAAATTTATTGCGGCACAACCAACACGCTGCCACGGGGGGAAGGAAAAAAAAGGTAAGAAAACGAAGCGCTGACAGGTTTTGTTTTTTTTTTTTTAGGATCGCTGAGAACTGCGCCTTTAATCCACAAACTGGCTGGACCTCGCTTTGGCCCTAACGCCTGGGCTTCTGCTACAAAGAGCAAGCGACGCTATAAATACCAGCGCAGACAAATTCCAGCTGCCCACTAGGCATAAAGGTGAACGGGAGACCCGAATCTTGCAAGGGTGACTTTTATTAGCGCCACTGGGTAATACCGAGAGGTTTCTAAGATGTTTCTAAGCAGAGAATTATTAGCGGCGGTGTTTTTTGCGCCGCCTGCAAAGGCTCGCAAGACATGCACAGGAGGGAATGCTCTTTACCCGATACCAGAAACGCTTCCAAGCGTTCTGAAAAACGATGTAATTTATAACAGATGACCCATTCCAAGCCCCTGACGGAGATATAAAAGCGGGATATATCCGAACACGCCAGGGTTTGGAAAACGAACACCGGCCCACTTCACGGGGAAGTGCAGACCAAATGGTTTCCGCGTAATTTCTGATCATCATCACAACACGTTCACCTCGGCGCCATAAAACCTCGAAATGCATCGTAAACGCTCTCAAAATAAAGGGTATTTCGTACGGGTTCGGGGGCTTTCCATTTCCTTAACGGCTTCCTTCGGCTAAATCGCAAAGTTCACCCTTGCGCAACACATCTGCGGAGCAAACCAACGCGGTTCCCTCGTAAGAATCCAAGGTGCGTTTGCTATCTCGGCCGTGGATTCGAAGTTTGTCCGTGTTCACGAGAACGGGACAGAACACAGCGTTCCCCTTTGCTTTCCTTCCTCTTTCCAAACTTTAATTCCTCTTCTGCGTTCTTCCAGAAACAGCAGCGTACGACGGAGGAAGCCAGGACGCACGCGTGCTAAAATGCAGCAGAAAAGGTTATTTTATGATTCTGTAAAAGCTTTGCACGCTTCCCCCATCAGTACGACTTGAAATCCACGCTGAACCTACAAGAAGAGGGCTACTAAAACCATCGGCCAGCCCCTCTAGGGCCCCAAAACCTCGTAAGCCAGGCAGTTTCCTTCCTTCCCTCCCCCAGACCACCGTGCCGGCGGCTCGGGACTCGGGAGCAGGAGAGCTGACCGCGGTTAAACGGGGCGCACCTTTGGTACTTACACCTCCTCTCCAGCCAGGTGATAAAAAAAAACTAGTTACACATTAAATAGCTCCATCTTCTTCCACCCCTTCCGAACTTCCATCTTCTTCTGAAGCCCTTTTTAAAGCACGCACGCCTCCGGGAAGCTGATAAAAGCTGCAGAAGGAGCAAATGCCCGGCCGTGCGCCCCTAGACCTGAAACCTCCCGTCCCCAAAGCAGCGGGGCCGGGCACAAAGCCCGCTGCGGACCCCATCTCCACTTATTTATCCCAGTTTTCCAAGGAATGGAGGCGGGCATCGCTTATTTTACACCCCAAAAAATCTCCTCAAGCCAAAGAAAGCAGCGCGCCACAGGCCAGCACGGTGAAAACAGGCAGGGGAGGGGGGGAAAAGGAGCGGCCGCTTTTAGATCTTCGGCTTCGTACAATCCTTCCTCGCATTGTCCTGTTCGATTTGTTTCGTCCAGAGAGCTTTAATTTTATTTTATTTATTTTTTTTTTAATTCTGAATCAGAAACACGCTGTCTGGCCATTTGCCAGACGTCGGCGAGGTCACGCGCGCCTCCGCTACGAGCGCCGGCGCCGCAGACGGAGGCGACCTACCAGAAACATTCGCTTGAGGCATACGCAGGAATAAATTGGGCTGAAAAATCGGGGAGCGAATAAAGATGAGCACGGGATTAACGGTACAGCCGACCGCAAGGCGGGAGGAGACGGCCACCTACCCGGAAGAGAGGCGCGCTTGGGCGATTCATCGGGGGGCTTCCCAAGTTTTATCGAAATACAAAGAATTTCGCTGCGGGTCCTAAACAAACCTGAGCGTCCTAACGGTGTTTTAAGCGGCCAAACAAGTTCGAAACGCCGCAGCGGGGATCTCCAGCGGAATAAAAAGGTCCCGAGGCCAATGGGATGTAATCCGAATCCCTGGCGCCGAGCAGCTCGGCAGCAATCAACCGCGGCGGCCGACCGCGAGTGCCCACGGAGGGCAGCGCCGCAGTTACGGGATGTTCTGCAATTGTTTGGCCGCAGCAGCAAGGGCATTACGGATATAGCTCGCGACCTTTGCCGAGCTGCCCTGACAATGAACGCTTCGAACCCGGCCTCCAAACGTAAACCTGCAACGCGCCCCTGAAGGAGATAGGTAGATCCCCTGCTATTAACACGCGGCTCTCCGCCCTCCCTTCCTCCTCGAGGAAAAAAAACCCCGAAAAATACCGCGGCGTGCTCAGAGAACTCCAGTCTTCCCCCCCAAAAAAATGTAAAAAAACCCCACATTTAACACCAGGGAAGCAATAAGAAACGCCCTATTGTTTTTGTCTCTGAACGCCGTTGCACAATCGGCACTTGGAAAAGCTTACGGGGCTTGAAATAATTTCCAGTGGCACGGCGAAGGGTTTATAGCTCGGAGAACTCCTGAGATAATCTGATCGGGACAAATCGCACCGATCTACTCCTTCCTCCGCCCCCGACACGCCAAGCCCGGGCTCATTGCCGCAGCCAGCCAGCCTCCGACCTCCGCAGCGGGAAGGAAAAGGAAGGGGAGAATATTTAGAGAAAACTGGAGATATAAAGCATCACAGGGGGGAAAAAAATAAATAAAATCAGAGGACAGGGAAGAAGAGAAAAAGCAGGTGTTAAAAACGTAGGGTGAAAGTACGGGAGCAGAGCCTTGGCAGCTCCGCTGCTCGTGAAATACCCTGCTGGGGCAGCCGCATTTGTCACCTCTCTCAGCCAGTTCAGACAGCTTGGACTGCCCGCCGAAAGCCCTCATCTCCCGTTAGTTTTAGTTTACAAGTTGATTCAGTATTCCCAGACTGCTTCTAACAAAAAAAAATAAAGAAACTGGGGACGGGGAGGTAGAGAAAAGCAAACAGGCTAAAAAATGACACCGTTAGGAGTTCCTGCCAGCGCAGGGAATTAACGCGATGCCTCTCCCTCCCCGCTAGCTCCATTCAAAGCTTATTTTTAGGTGCTCCGTGTGACCCCGCACAGGGATGTCTCGCGCTGATGTGGCTCGGTCCCAACTCCTGGCAAAAGGCAGGACTGGGACAGAGGGGCTGCGGCTCCCCGCGGAGAAAGAAATTCAGGTTAACTTTTGCAAACCGCCCAGTGAAACTCCCGACCCGCTGAAGCCTTCCTTCGGCTCAACGAGCCCCCAAAACCCCCAAAAACTAAGTCAGCGGCGAGCAAGACTCAGCGACCCTTCATCCGGTGCAAGGGAGCGGTTGCGTAAACGGCAGCAGAGCAAGGGAAGCGCGTGCTGGCAGGAGCAGGAGGCGGAACTTCGAGTCCTTGTACTTGGGGCGTCCAGGCAGTAAACCCATAAATAATCCCCGACTCCTTCGTTTCCCACCCCCCCCAACTTTTTTTACTGTGGCCCAACGAAGCTCCCCGGGGGCGGTTTCTCCCCGGGACAAGGTCCGCTGCGCCGTTACCGGACGGAAGATAAGACGTTTGCTGCCGGGGCGCTCCCCCACCTTGTTCGTCCGCGGGTTTAACATCAGCGGCTTGCCTTTCTCCTTGGTGTGCGCGCCGCGCCGCGCCAGCGAGCAGGGGGCGGCGGCCGCCCTTAGCCGGGAGAACATGGTTTCGGCGCTGCACCTGGGAAGGAGGAGACAAAGAAAAAAAAAGAAAAAAAAAAAGAGGTTGAGGCACAGAAGCAAGCTGAATCGACGCTCGTGGTTCGGAGCCGGCTGTTGGAAGGGAAGCGGGTGCGTGTCACCCAAGACCCTTCGCAAAACCACAGCGGTAACTAACCCCGAACTGCCTCGCGGCAGCCAGGAAGGAGAAAAAGGGAGGCCAGAAGGGAGGGCAGCCGGAAAGGACTCTACGGCAGCAGGATGGGTGAAGCAAAATGAGGTTTCGCCAGCCTTTAGGAGCGGCAAGCCCGGTCTTAAAATGTTTTTCACTGGGGCTGCTCATTCACCGTCGCTCCCGAAGGCGAGCCCGCGGAAGCCGAAAGCGATCCGGGCCTGGTGCCATAACTCAGCACGCGCCCCCACCTGCTTCTAGGGTCCTTGATTTGTCACCGATAAACACCCTAATCAAGGAGGCCAGACACCACACCTCATCTTCCTCTAATTAAACTGAAATTCCTTCGTTGCACCTAATGAGCGTTTAAGGAGCCAACAAGATCGCGGCCCAGATTTCTCCTAGGTTCGTCAATTAGCTCGCTAATCAAGCAGGGAGCCGATACAGAAGGGGGAAGGGTGTTGCGAGGGGGAAAAAAAGGGGGCCGCAGTGTCACAAAAATACTGACACGCGGAGAGAGGACCGAGGTTGGGCAGTGCCCTAGCAGGGGGAATTAGGAAGAAGGCAGAGGAATTGAAAGAGGAACGGAATTCCTGCCGAAACCTGCGTCAGCAGAACTAGGCTTTATTTTCTTCTTGGAACGAGGCCGTGGTACGCCTTGCCTGCCCCAGCGTGACACAAACCAGGCACCCTCTAGCCGGCTTCATCACTTCGGTAACGATCAAGCAGGCGAAAATTATTCCATTAGGCAAGTTCCGGCTCCAAACGTGCCTCCCAGCGAGGGTTTTGCTTAAAAAAAAAAAATGGAAGTGTTTCCCTGCACCTGCCCCCCTCCAGCGGCGCAGACGGGGTTTTGGGGGGGGACGAGGGACCGGGGTCGCTGCCACGTTAAGAGGGGAGCCCCAAAGCGGAGGAAGGAGCAGGGGACGAGGCCGGTTGTCCCCTGAACTGACCTGCCACTGCTGGGGGAAATTAGCAGGAAGCCTGCAGCGGTGATGAAATCCCCGGTTCTCTCCAGCAACGTCCCGAGTAAATGGCATTCCTCGGGGAACCTGGAGATTTGCAGATTAGCTGGGAGGTGTCACTGCTAACACGCCCAGCGGCGAGCTGCTCCTTCCGCGGGCGGATCTTTACCGTCCCCAGCCGCTTTCCTCTTTCTCTGGGACAAGCCACGCAACAGGGAGGAAAGCCGGGTGACGCGGGGCACTTAAGCAGAGGAAATTCACTCTCTCCGATACGACGCGCTCAGCAAACAAAGCAGGGAGAGAAATCAAGCAGGCTGACTTCAGAGCTTGTTTGCAGAAAGAGCGGGCGTTATCTCAATTACCTGAACTCACAACGCTGGCGAGCTGCCCGCGGCCCCAGCAGAAAACTGGGCTGAAGCGTTTGTTGGAGTGTCGGTTCGTAAAAAAAACTCTTAGCACGCACCAGAGAGCTACTTTTTGGACGTTTTTGGGGACAGATTTGCCTAAAGCACCGCAAAATCCACCATCCTGTGCTTGCGGAAACCGCGGAAGCAGTACTTTTGGCTTAATCCGCCAGAAAGATGGGTTCGCATCCCGGATTTTATTTGGTTTGTCTTACTGGGAAGGCTCCTGGAAGCGAAGAAGACTCCTGCAGAGTCTTCAGAAAGATTGCAGAGTAATTCCTCCGAAAAAAACCAAAAAGCTGCTGCTGCTTTGTTCCGGAGAACAGGTACACGGATACGCTACGTCTGCTTTCTTCTTTCCAAACGGACAGATTATTTTATATAAAGTGAGGGAGAAACAAGGATATCCTCACCACCTGCCGCACGCTTCCAAAAGGGAATTCCTTCTGGGAAAGTAACTCAGCGAGCAGACAGGGAAACAGGGCTGCTGCCTACTAAAAAAAACACCTTTAGTGGATGTCATGCCTCGTATAAGCTTGCCTACCACTTAGAAACCTTGGTGTGCAATAAAGTTTGGACTGACAATAACAATTATCAATCCACAAATCATAAGGGGATTATGAAAATATACACACGTACAATCAGCCAGCAGCCCGAGCAACATGGAAGCGTTCCTTCTGTTGCTGAAAAGGTGCAGAAAAGGATTACAGCAAGGATGGACGTGCGAGTAGCAGGCACCCGAGGCCAGCACCCTACCGCACATTTTAACACTTCCTCAGCTTGCAGGAGGGGGAAAAAAAAAACCTTCAAGTGTCGCCTGCGCTGACGCTGCTGACTCATAACGCCGCTGCTCAGGGTTATCAGAGGCTTTGTCCTCGGACTAAGGCACGCTTTTTTCCTTAAATTACACGCCGGGACCACGTTTCTGTTCCCCTTACCACAGGCGAGCAGCGCATTAGATGCTCCTGGCTGCCCACACACGAGTTGCTTGCGGAGCTCTTTGCATCGCCCTGGTGGATATGAGTACGTATATTCTGTTTGCCACTAACTTTTTGGAAGGAAGAAGGCAAAGACACCACATAAAAGGCTGCTTGGCTGCACGGCTGGCTTTTTTATGGGCCCTTCGTGGGTGTTTTAGGGGGGGGGTTTAACCAGCTGGACATCTCTGACACCGCGACCAAGGGGCTCGGAGGCGCCTTCGCCTCGCACAGCTTGGGCTGTGAGAGCCAGGCAGGACCTGTGAGGCTCCGCACCGCCGGTTCTTTATCCCCAATCGGCCGAGAGGTGAAAAAAATAACCCCAAAGGATCGGGCGGGCGGGCTCCAGGCAGGCCAGGCGGCTTCCTCCTGAGGAGCCGCGGCGCTGCCCGGCTGGGGCCGGGGCCGGGGCCGGCAGGCAGCGGCCGCCCCTCTCCCCGGGATGGACCCGGGGGAACCGGGGGAAGGTGCCCGGGGGGGACACGGCCTCGGGGCCGCCTCCCCGCCCGCGTTACCCCCGGGGCCGAGGCGATGCCCGCCCCGCCGCCTCCCCGCAGAAAAGGCCCCCGCGGGACGGGCTGGGGAAGGGCCGGAGGCCTTCCTAACAATTGGAAAATTGTTACCGGAGCGCGTGTCCGCCTCCTCCTGCTGCCCTCCGAGCGATGCTGGCCGAGGACCTGTCTCTATTGTGCGACAGCAGCTGCCATCCGCCGGAGCTCCGCCCGCCTCGGAACCCGCCACTGAATGCGGCGAGCGGGGCTGCGCCAGGGAGGGACACTCCGGAGGGCGGGGCGTTCCCGTGACTGACAACGGCGCGCAGCCAATGAGAAGGGAGGAACATCAAGGACCGGAGGGGGCGCCCCACCAATGAGCTCGCTGCTCCGCGGCTCCTCGCGCTGATACAGGGGAGGGCGGGCCGGGCGCGGCCGGTGATATGCAAATGAGCCAGGGCCGGCAGCGAATCGGAGCGCGGGGGCGGGGCGAGGAGCGGGGCCCGAAAGGGGGCGGGGCCTGTGCGAGGGGAGGGGGCGGTGAGGAGAGGGGGCTGTGAGGGGAAAAGGGCGGCAAGGGGATGGGGGCTGTGAGGGGACGGGGAGATGGAGGGGACCCCGGGTGGCTGTGGCAGCGATAAGGGGACCTCAGCTCTGAGGGGTGACAGGCCAGGAAGGAGGGCGAGGCAGGAAAGGCACAGCCAAGCAGGGGAGATGCACCAAAGAGGGGTGTTTGGGGGGCACAGGATGGCTCCGGGTGTAGTTACTTGAGACAAGATGGAGGCTGTCGCCCAGCGGGTGTAACGCCGTCCGATTCCTGTTTTGTCACTCCAAGTCTGGTATCTCTGCTCCCCACGGCTTTGTGTCACACTAAAACTGTGGCGGCTTTGTTGCTGGAGGAGTCTCAGCTTTGGCCTGGCCACAGTGAGGAAGGTGCTTTTGCAGTCTTCCGTGCTTAGAATCCTATAATCATTAGGGTTGGAAGAGACCTCCGAGATCATCTGGTCCAACCTTCCTCCTACCACCAATGTCACCCACTAAACCATGTCCCTAAGCACCACGTCCAACCTTTCCTTGAACACCCCCCAGGGACGGTGACTCCACCACCTCCCTGGGCAACCCATCCCCATACGTAACCACCCTTTCTGACAGAAATGTCTCCTCATTCCAACTGGAACCTCCCCTGGCACAACTTGAGGCCATTCCCTCTAGTCCTATCACTAGTTATGGGTGAGAAGAGGCCAACCCCGAGCTCCCCACACCTTCCTTTCAAGCAGCTGCAGAGAGCAATAAGGTCTCCCCTGAGCCTCCTCTTCTCCATACTAAACAACCCCAGGTCCCTCAGCCCTCACAGGACTTGTGCTGCAGGCCCTTCACCAGCTTTGTAGCCCTTCAGGGCTTTCATCTGACAAACCAGACTCTGAAACAGTCTGAACATATGTATTTATGGACCTCAATCCTGACAGTCAGAAGTCCTCATCCCCTCTACCAGTTAGGGCTCCTCAAAACACACGGAAAAACACCTTCCAGTGAAGACTTAACCTCTGTCCTGTGTGTTGCCATCCGCAGCCTGAAGGGCTGGGATACCTCACAGCACACAGCACGTTTCATTAAAACAGAAGGCTTGGCAGAATCACCAAATGGCTTAGATGGGAAGGGACCTCTGGAGATCACCCAGTCCAACCCGCTGCCCAGCAGGATCACCCAGAGCACATTACACAGGATGGCATCCAGGCAGGTTTTGAACATCTCCAGAGAAGGAGGCTCCACAACTTCTCTGGGCAGCCTGTCCCAGTGCTCTGTCACCTCACCATAAAGAAATGTCCTCTCATATACAGCCGGAACATCCCGTGTTTCACTTTGTGCCCGTTGCCTCTTGTTCTGAAGACTGCAAGGCAGCTTACGCTGCAGGTCGGCATAAAATTGCCAGGCACAGAAAAAAGTTACAGTCTGAAAAAGCATCACTTTTCATAACATAGGACTATTCTTAATATCCTAACCTCCTTAATAGAGAAGAACTTATAGTCTTCCCTGCCTAAGCTTTCACAGCACTGGGAGGTGGAAAGTAAGACCGTAGGCAGCGTGACTGCTCAGCTCATCTGGGACTTCTTCCGTCCCCTCGGCCCCAGGGACTTCCACGTCGCTCCCCGGCCTCTGAGATGCTTTTCCTTGTTGTACACTGTGGGGTTGTTAATTCTCCTCTGGCACTTCAGATAATTCAAATTGTTAGAGGTGCGAAGGAACGCTCTGCAGCGAAAAGAAGCGCAGTCGCTATAGTAACTGTGACAATAAATATAGGAGCCCACTTAATCAAAGCCTCCTCTTCTAATCATGGTTTTGAGGCTTGTCATGAGTTATATATCCTGCTGCTTTCCCCCTACTCCCTGTCAGCATGGTTGTGCTGGCTTTGAAACGTTTCCGTCCAACGCGATGCTGCACCTATAAACAAAGAAGATTGCTAAAATAACATGCAAGGTCATGGCTTTGTGCCTGGCTAAAAATAGCCCGAATTGAAGGCATTTGGAAACACCAGACTTCATACCCAAACAGCATTAATCAGTCATGCTGAAACCCTATGTCATCTTAGAGTGGCTGAGGATCTTGTCCAATGTAGCCGATAAGCAGTTAACGCCTCGCCGAAATATACTGCCTGAGTCTTTCTCGTGAAAGATCGACAGGAAGGCTGTGTTGTAATTCATCCCAGAAGAGAAAAAAAGCTCCACTCCATGAAATGAGATCCGGCAGGGCTGCAGGGGCTGAAACTCCCAGCAATATTTTTCAGGAGAGCTTTTTACTTACACACGGCACACCCACTGCCTTGGCACCGGTGTCTTCTCCCAGCAGTTCTTCGGTGAAAGCCCACGTTACCATCCTTCGCATTCATTCTCAAATCCAGACTCCAGTCCTACAAAGCTATTTCAACCTGTAGGTCGTTGCAGAGGGAAGGTTTGGACCATGCTTCATGCCTTATCACACCCCAGCCTTATGCAGGTGGCCAGCAGCATCCCGTAGCAATGTGTCGTGCTGCAACTCAGCTACTATCCGATAACCCAAACTTGGCCGGTCCTAAGACAACAGGGATGCTTTACGCCTGACCTACAGCCAGCGATATGGACAGCAGCCCCACGTAGTGGGACTTGGCTCGCTTCAAGCTTGTTCTGTGCTACTTATCGAGCACCTGTTAGATTTCTAGCTAAATCATGTGCTGTACAGCAAGAAAAGGAATTCTCTTCTTCCTCCTGTGGATGTTTATCACCATCTTTGGTGCTCCGCACAGAAGAGTTTCTTTTGGCACCCGTGATGTTGTTGCTTTGCCGTTGCCAAGAGAACAACTGGGAGCCCTTGGCATTCCTCAGCTCCTTAAATACGTCACGGCTCTGCTATCTCGCTTGGCTGTTTGGGACCCACCCCAAGCAGTTCCACCGCTCGCTCACAACAGAGGGAGAATTCATTCACAATTTTTTCATACCACAGGAGACCATTAGATTATCACAGCAGATTTCCTACGTATACGGGCCGTTGCATTTTACTCAGGTTCCGCTTCAGAGAAAGCCAGCAGTTCCTGCAGAAGGAAAATGCAACTCCCAAAAGTCATTTGATGTCAGTTTGTAGGTCTACATCGATTGCTTTCACTCTCCCAAAACTGTGCTATATTTCTCATTTGAGCTTTCCTGGACTTGTGATCATTTGCTGCTTGTTATGGCTCTCTTTTCTAAATCAGAGTCGACTATTTCCTGTTTTGTTTTTCTCACAATATTCCTTACTGACTGTTACCAAATCCATCCGATAAATGAAACAGAAGATTTTTTTTCCCCATCCTTGAGATAATTTTGTCGGTCCTCTCTGTAACAGTTCCAGTTTTTCAACCTATTTAAAGCAAAACCACCAGAGCTGGACTCAGTGTTCTTGGTTTTTTATATCACTGACTCTTAATGTGAATTAAAATAAAATTAAGAAAATCACCTCTCTGTTCTACTCGCCTAGATCCAGGGCTCTTTTCCTTCTCTCCACACTGTTGCCTTGACACCTACCCTATCAGTCCCATAAATATGCTGATGGTGTACCTATGTATGCACAACTACCCAACAAATAATTCGTCACATTAACTTTTATCTACCTTTGATCTCGGATTTTTTTTACAGTGTAGATCTTGGCAGGCAAACCATCTCTCAGGACGAAAGCTCCTACATCTGGATAAAAACAAGCAGCTTTATCTTCCACTATTTCTGTTAAAAATGCTGAGGGTTAACCATGTTTAGAGTAAACCTCACACAGAGAGATGTCCCTGATGACCGCTCTCATTTCCATTATGATGCTATGGTAGGAACTACACAGTAAAGATGACATTTACCAATTTTACTAAAAGATGTTACTTCTTTCCGCAAGCTTTGCTTCTTATACCTTTAGAGCTACAACACTGCTAATTACCTTTACCTTATTTCCATCATTATCCTTTTACTTATGCCTAGTAATTTTGCTCTCTCCTTTAAAATCATTCGGCTTAAAATATCTCATTTATAATTTTTGTGATCAAATGTGTTCAGGCTTTTCTCTGGCTCTGAGACCACCTTGCATGGGAACAACTTGCATCCGTGTTATTAAAGTGTTTTACCATCCAAACCAATGTTTTCAGACTGCATTTTGGGAATAGCATCTCCTGAGCCGATTCCCACCCTGTCTCCAGCAAATATTTGGGAAATGCTCCTTGGCCCGATCCAGCACCGTGCCTGGGATCGTGCTAGTGATTTAACAGCGCAGATTCTAAAACCTCCAGCTCCTGGGAACGTTTGGTGGCACTGTTAAATCCTGTTAAATCCGTTAGTTAACCTAACGGGGCTTAATGGCTTACTCCGTTACTGACCCAGATTGCAGAGTGCAGAGGGAGGTGGGTTTTTAGGCTGAGGGGTCAGGCTGCTGTCCTGGTTGCTCGCCCTAAAGCCGCCTTGCTTGTGCTGAGAAAGAAAACTTCTGGTTAGTCTCATATTCACAACTGATGCTTTTATACGAGCTTTTCCTTCTCATAAAAATACCTCGTTGCGGGCTGGCGACCTCTTTGCTGGCTGAGGACCCACACCACCTCACAGACGCGCCGTACTTTGGGGGTCAGCCGAGCCCCACACCCCCAAAATTCAGACTTGCAATTCAAAGAGGCGACTAATTAACAATCTGCTAATTAGTTACATGTTACTGATTATTAATAACAACCTGGAAATCTGCATCTGTGGGCAACAGATTGACATCCCGGCCGGTGTAATGGTAGCTCTGCAGCATCCACTCGCGGCTTGAGGCTGTTCAGCTTCAAGCATAAAGACAGGCAAGTACAGAGGGGAAGCACTGCCCTCTTCTGACCGCTCGGTACAAGTTGGGATTGTTCCTTTACCTGATCTAAACCGGTATAAAAAGCACCAAACGCTTGACACTAAAGTCGCAGTGAAGGCTCACCGAGCGCGGGTAGGCTGCAAAGAGGGGTCAGTCAGTCACCTCAGCGGAGAGCGTAACCCCACCAGGAAGGCTCTGGTGACATTACATCTGGGTTTAGGGTCCTGAAATCGGCACACAGCACCTTTCTGTCCTCCTCTCAGCTAATACGGCGTGCAGATGAACTGCAGAAAGAGAACAAACCTCACAGGGACCGGTCACGGCCAGTGCTAGGCCTTAAAAAGAATGAGTTGGAGGGTGAGCCCCGTCAACAGGCCTCGTGGTGCCTCTTGCAGTGCCTTAAACTGATGGATCAGCCTTCAAGTGATGGATCCCAGCTCTCCTGGACTGGGATCCTGACAATTCCTGACTGGAAACCATCTCTAATGACAACGGTGTGCTGTCAGCAGCGGGACCGTGGTTTTATGCAGGCAGGGAATTAGGCCAGAAACCCCACTTTTGCCAACTCCCCTGAAGAGGGCAGGCCTTCCTCACCTAACACAGGCCCCATTTCCAAATAATAATCGTCATCATCATCATCATAAGTCAGGCAGGCTTTTAACCTGGAAACACAGCTTCCCATGGCTTTGGGCCCAACAGTTTCCACTCACAAGGCCTACAGGGCAGTTTTGGCTGCATTTCTCCTGCTGCCTACAAACTCTACCAGCGTTTCCAAATAAATGTTGCACTTCTGGCTAAATCACATTATGGGAGGTCCCCGCCTCCTCGTTTTCCAAATTGTAGGCAGTATTATCCACCTGGTGCTTACTACGAGCAAATAAATAACGTGGTCATCTGTGAAACACAAACCCGTTAGTGCTTAGAGTAAGATCCACGCAGAAGAAAACTACCGCATCAGGAGGGATTTCGGAGAGAGAAAACTCAGGCCAGAACGCCTTTGGGCCAGCGGTTTTGTTTCAGTGGGACTGAAGAGATGGTGCCTGTGCTACTGGAACGCTGGTGGCAGCCCCAAATCCACCACACAACCCCAGTTCCTTACCTCGTCGGCTTCCCAGCTCCCAGTTTTCCCCCTTCCAGCCCTGGTTTCCTTCTCCAGCTCGGTTCCCTCTTTCATTTGGTCCATCCCAGGCTCCTAGGGGTTTTTAGCCCTACATCAGTGCCAAAAACCTCTCATCACGGAGAAGGAATTCACGCCTCCAGAGGTGGAGGCTGAAGAGATGCAGCTGAGCTTTGAGAGGGGAAAATGCAAACTGAAGGCTGGAAGCAAACCTTTCCAGTCCCATGGCCTGATGCAGAGGCTCTCCACGCATCCAGCACATGCAATATTTGTTTCGCTGCGTGCACACTTGTGCCCTGGGATGCTAAAAAATAGGAGGAGCAGGCAGCCTGGCTCACTGCTGGAGCGGTCTTGGGGCATTTGCTCCCCAGGAATTGCATTTTTTGCAATGAAACCTCAACCTACAGCAGAGGAGAAACAGGAGGGGGAAAGAAAATTGAATGCAGTAGGCATTGAACCCACATTTTTCGTTTTAAAAAAAAAAAAGAAAAAGAAAAAAACTAGTTTTTAGGTATAGTCTGTCCTGTCCAAGCTGTAATTGGGTATATTCTCTGCAAAGCCTAACAAAAATTCATGCAGACTTCCTAAAGCGCCTGCTTATTTTCCCTGCAAGATTAATCAGAGCAACCCTTTCAAGATCCTTTTGTTCCATCTATTCCGCTGCAACCCGAGAGACAATGGAGTAAGCCCCGGTGAGAAAAGCTCGTCTTTTTAAGCTAGATTTCGCTTTTTTTTTTAATAAATAGAATCTTACTCTTTGAATTTAGCTATGGGATTGTTATAAACTCGCTCCAACAGCTGCCAGACGGCAGTTCAAAATTACATGGTGAGCAAGGTCTCAGGAACTGAAGATGCTCTTGGAGATGTCTACGTTCGCCCGGGTATTGTACTACTTCAAAAATCAAACTCTGCCTTTGAAAATGTCAAAGGGAACTATTTACGAACAGAGGCCATATGGTTTATTTGTCCTCTTCAATTCCTCTCCCAGTCAACTGGGAAAAAAGAAAAAAAAAATCCATTTCAGGCCTGAAAATGACTGCATGCCACATTCTACCCTGTTCTTACCGCAAGCACTCAAAAATGGTCGACGGTGGCACGAAATTGCTCGAGGACGTGTTTGCCTTGGATTAAAACGGACAGAAATGATCAGCAGCACTCCAGGCTCCGGTAGCTCCATTTGCCACATCCACGGACGTTATGCTGGGGTTTTGTTCTCGGGTCCCTTGTTCAAACAGTTGCAAAAATTATTTTTTTTTTTTGCACAAATCACCGTATTTGTTGAAATTCACTCCCCGTGCCCCCAAGGTGCCGGGGTTTGCGTTCAGGAGGCTCCCCACCTCCTCTGCGGCGCAGCTCTCACAGCAAGCAAAATAAGGGCACGCCGGCAAGCAGGGAAGGCTCAGGCCTTAAATTTTATTGTCGTAGATGAGAAACAAATCTGGCTTGTGATCGGCTGAGCACGCTCAAGTAACAAATTAACGCCACCCCCCCGTCCTCCCCCCTTCCCGGCACGTGACGCCGACGGTTTGGGACGTTAAATAATGGCTCCTCAGAAGACAATTTTCAAACCTGTTCCTTTCACGGCCGTAATAAATAAGAGTCCCGCGCACTTCTGGTGGAGGCATCCGGCCCGAATGCAACGACCCGCGCGGAACATGGCTTCTCGTTTCGGAGGGCTGACGACGGATGCCCACGGGGACAAAATACTGACGTGGTTTGATCCCTGGGGATTTCACGGGCCGGTGCGTCAGCGAGCGTCTGTTGAACCCGCCGGTAGAGAGTTCTGAGCATCGCTGACCTCGTCCTGTAGGTCTAAACTCCGCCGACCTCTGGTTTGGGGCTGACATCTGTGGCTGCGGCGCTGCGCATCTCCCGCGAGGGGCTGGGTGCTCCCGGCGGGGTCGGCACAGGCGGCTGGCGCGGGCAGGGGCCGCTCCTTCATCCCAGAGCTGCCCCCCCACCAGTGAAAGTGCTGAGCTTTAGTTGAGGTATATAAATCGTGTCACGCACTGCAAACTGAGCCCTCTGCCTCTCCCTCGTTTCCTCTTTCAGGGCAGCAGCCTGAAGCTCCGCGGGGCACCTCCGGAGACCGGAGTCCGGTCGCTTTGCCTCCCGCCCCAGGACTTCCAGCCCATCTCACCCGGGCTACCATTTTGCTGGGGCAGCAGCATTTCCAGACAGCGTAAGGAGAGGGTTTCACGATAAGAACAAGCTTTCTGGCTTTTCAAAGCCTAGCACAAGCTCTCCTACAGCTAAACCTGCCCCTAATTCCCCCCCAAGAACAGAAACCAGGGTTAGTTCAGTAAGCGCTGCTGTTAGTCCTTCCCCCAAGTCTCGCACGAGTTTTCTTCACATCTCAGAACATCTAGTAGTTCGCTTGTTAAAAGGGTAGAAATAATTCGTACGGGGACAATAGTTAAATACGGACCTTGGAGTTACTAGGTACAGTAGTTTCTCTTTTACAAACGAAAGTAGAGCCACCGTGCCGGGAAGCACAGTGCCACGACGGCGGCGCAAATGGAGACTGGCTTCTACAACGCTATTTACAGGTTTTCAACTTTAAAAAACTGCCGAGTTTGGTCAAATATAAGTATAGAACATTTCTTCCATATACAAACTCTTGTTAGCTGATTCATTATTAAGGTGCTCGTAAGTGTGGATGAGGACAGAAGTTCCGGTAGATCAGTTTGTGTTCGCGTCTATTTACAAATCGCGCTTGTTTGCCTGCTGACGCCAGCGTGTTCCAGAGAAGCTGAAAGCAAAGTGCCTTGGAGAAATGTAAATTTTTTTTATACGTGACCTTGGCCAGTCAGGAAACTAACGCCACGGGAACCAAAGTAAGGAGACCTTCCTCCCTCACGGGTAGCACAAAAAGCATCCGACTCACTTGGCTAAGTGACTCTTTAACCCACCTGAGGTTCCTGCTGGTTTTGTGCAGATGTTAGCCAACAAGCACACGTTTCTGTCAGGCAAAGGCATGATGATATTTAGTACAATCGGTGCTCTAGCTGCTTAAAGCGATGCACAAATCCTAAGTATGATTTGCTTCACAGCTGCTTTGTCAGAAGGTAAGTAGTGGAACTCTCATTCCTTTTTTTTGTCTTTTTTTGGCAAAGGTTATGTGCCCTTGCTGAGTCTGTACAGGTGGTGGTGGCAGAGGGAGCATCCCGCTCCCATCGCCACCTCTCTGCTCCTGTCCAGCCCTCGCTGCCAGAACGCGCTGGTCGGCTGGGCAGCTGCCTGAGACAGGACTCACAGCACCAGGTTGTTGCGTGAAATACATCGGATGGGGTCTCCGAAAGAGTTCAGAACCACCCGGTACAACGTAAAGGAAAAACGTACGCGTGGAGAAACCAAACGAGGAGAATGTGCTCAGAAAAAAAAAATTATCTTCCAATCGGGAAAAGAAAAAAAAAAAACAAAACAAAACCCAAGCGGTCAAATTCTTTCACCATCGACATTCTTGAGGAGTTATTTTCTGCCTGCTGGCCAAACTCTGCCTCTAGCTGCACCCTCACAGCCTCTCCGCCGACCGACCGCGGCTACTCCCTGGCATCGCGGCTCTCTCCGCACCGATTGTACTCACGCGGGGGGCCTCGGAGGAGCTCATAGTTTGGCATGTTTGGAACCCGTCAAACCAGGAGAGGATGTGACCGTAAGAAAATGCTGATTTTGTCCCCGTCATTTTAAGATGCTATGGAAAAAGAAAGGAGAAGAAGTTGATTTGACCTCTGTTTGCAAACTTAGCACGTACCGTCATCTCTCCGCCGTACATTTAAGTTTCAAACAGGTCCCAGAGATTGCAAGGCAAGCTTGTTAAGGCAGTGGAAGAAACTCGAGATTCCGTTCACACCTCTTGATTCCCTTAAATGCATTTCTAAGGCATCAAAAGGGCCACGTGGTTTGTGCTTGCCTTTTCAGAAAAAGGCATTCAGAACAGCGTAAAAAAGGGATGCTCAACGACAGACAGAAGCCGCTCAGCCCGGGGCGTCGGCCACGCTATCAGAGCGGAACGGGGAGGTACAGCGGGGTTTTCCAGGCCGGGGTACCTCACCATCGCTCCTTCTGGTACACCTCGGTTTGTACAATCTCGCTGGGGTGCTCGGATATGCAGGCCCCGTTGATGTCATTGAGCTTGTTGTCTGGAAGATCCTCGGGTTTTGTGCAAAGTTTCAGCGCCCTGGAGATGAAGACGTCCAAGTTAAACTCGGGGTCTGTTTCGGTGTTCACCTCCTTGGTTTCCTGGCGGAGGTGGTGAGGAGGAGATGGCAGGCTCCGCTCCTGAATCTCCGGAAGAGTACTGGGACACTCGAGACCCACCTGCGTGCTCTTCACCCACTGAGCAATCTCCAGAAAGAGGTTGGATGGTTCTTCTTCCAGAGACAGCTCGGTTTCGGGTGCTATGGTTGCTCTTTTCCAGTGGGATAAATCTAAAATCAGCTTGGGCTCCGAGTAGTGGTGGGGCTTATTGTCTCTCCACAGCAACTTGTCCAAGTAAGAAGGTGACCCCACTTTGTAATCACAGGATTTCCCGCAGTCGGCGTCAAATACGCGGTCCATCGAGGAGTGAGATAGCTCCAAGAACCTCTCCGAGCTGCTCTGTGAATATTTCCGCGGATCGACTTGCGCTTCCTCAGCGATGGATTCCGACCCCGCCCGCGGGTCCCGCTGAACCTCATCCATGTCGTGGTATTTATCGTGCCTCCAGTCCAAATCAGAGGAGAGGCTGACGTGATACCTGGGAAAGACACGCTGCTGTTAGACAGGTCTTACTAATATCAGAGACCTTCTTGTGTGCTAAAAAAGGGTGGCTGAGCAATTTATCGGGAGTCTGAGCCTTGCCCTGCCTGCGTGGACAGGACCGGAAGCGGGAATATTCTGAGAACCAAGCTGTCCCTTCGTTCAGCTGCTCATCATCCCTCCATTCTGTTCCTAAAACGCTCAGCTCGCGCTGCAGAACGTCCCCAGCTGGGTGGGAGGACGAAGCCCAGGTCACAGCTTGCTGTGTCACACCGGGAAAGCCAAAAGCAAGGAGGCACGCGGGTGACAAGGTGACCTTGAGCAACTGTTCTGCTGCTCCGGTGCCTCTGGCTGGCAGGCATCAGGGCGATGTGCGGACACACTGAAGACATGCTGAGGAAAGCTGCCAGGCTTCCTTTTTTTATTTAATTATTTATTTAATCCGCCCCAGCTGCTACCCCGATACTTGTTCACGCAGGAAAAGAGACTAACAGGAAGGAATGCGAGGGATTTCTTTAGATTATTTCTTCAGTGCTGGTGAAATACAGTGGGTTAACAAGGCCCGGAGATTTAATTGCTATGCAGAGAGCAGCAGCTCATCCTGCTCAGCTGGAAGGAGCTCTACGGGAAGGTGAACATCGATAATTCTTGGCTACCTGCTTTGCGCTAGCTGCACCGGTACCGGGAAGGGCCTTTTAACTGGGGTATTCATCTAGGACAGGACAAGTCTGCCCTAACCTTCACGTACAGCTTTCAGTAAACCATTTAAAGCACAATACAAATATGTCTTAACAGACCCCATCTATGTGGACTCTAGGGCTTATGCACCTGGAAAAGCGATAAATAGAGTTCCAAATCTTGTCCCCGAAAGGTCCGAGAATTACATGATTTTATAGTGGGTATTATAGGGACAGAGGATAGAGGGAAGAACCCCAGTGTCATTTAAACAGGTGCAACTCAAATGATAACGGTATATGCTGATAATAAAACCGAGAGCAGAAAAATTCTCAGTAACTTGAAGATGCAGATTCAGCATCTCCTCCCTACGGACATCAATGACTCTTGTTGACTTCAGCTAGGTGCCAGCTTGAGTTAGAATTACAATATGGCATAAAAAAAGGCAAAACAAGTACCCTATGTGGGTCCAGGGCACATATTACCGAACCAAATCAATGCTCAGAGACTCGCCAGTCAAGTTTTGCCTAAAAAATCCCAGTGAATATCCGGTCTCTAGACCGGCCCCAGGCACTGTACCTGTCCCAGTTAGACATCTGGCTCTGGTTGGCTTCCATCAGTAAGATATCATCAATCTCATCCTCAATCCGGAACGGATGCTGAGACACCGGTTCGTCCTCAGGGCAGGAATAGGGGCTCATGTAAGGATGCTGCAGCCCCATCTCGGCCGTTAATCGATCCATGGGGTTAAATGTCAGTATTTTCTCCAGGAAATCGATAGCTGCAAGTCACACAGAGAAACAAACTCACTCATCCCTCAAAAGCACCGCTAGCTTTCTTTCCAGGAACGGCTTCGTGAATTCCCCACACCAAATCCGCTCGAAGGAAGGCAGGAATTAAAGGTCAAGTCCTGTCAGAAGTCTAACACGGGCACATTTGTCCTGCCTGCTTCAGGGTTATGCGACTAAGTCCTTGGCATGACAAACTCTATTAAATTATTTTGCATATTAGTATTTCGGAAATTTTGAGTGTCTAAAATGATTTCGAAAAGACCGTGGAGAGCAAAGTCTCTACTATGATGAAAGCAGAAATTCAGTGCAACAAAAGCGACTAGAATTAAACCTAAATACATAATTTGTTGGGATTTTTTTTTTGACGGTTCCTTTTATGTAGGCTACGTGAAAAAGATCAAATCCTGCCATTGAAGATGTCTTTCCAATTCGTTTAGGTCTTGGTGCATGGAAGAGTCCCCTAAAGTCCAGTTAAGGTAACTACAAATGAGTTTTTTTTGCACTGTACCTTCAGAAATGTCCCTATGAAGATCGTAATCGGAGGAACTGGAATGTTTCTCTGTGCCAAAGACGCTTTAGGAGCAAAATCACTCAGCACAAAGGAAGGGCCATACCTATTGCCTCCGTGCATTAGTGTTAACCAATATCCAGTTGTCTCCCACCGAATTATTTCGTCGCTTAGATTAAGCCCGAGGAGGAGGCGCTGCCAAAGCGGCGCGCGCCACGGTACCTTCGCTGTCCACCTCAGGGAGCAGCTTGCGCAGCGGCTTCCTCACTTCCCAGGTGCTGTTGATGAAGCTGGGCATCACCTTGAGCAGCTCCTCTTTGTCCTCCTCGTGGATGACGGGGATCGTCTCCAGAATCAGCTGCATCTGCTCCAGCTCGTGACCGCCTGAGTGGGCAGAGAAAGGCAGGGAGCTGAGACGCACGCGCGGCCCGGCCGGCCTCAGCTTACCTGGACAGCTCCAGCGAGCTCCCAAAATCCCGGAGAAAAAGAGGCAGAGAGTTTTTTGGCTGTGATGACTGCACCTACACGAGTTTTTGGCAGACTTATTGACATCTGGGGTTTCAACCCTTTTCCTTGAGGGCGTATTTACCCACATATTCCTAAGCCCCAGCGCAGGGCTGGCTCCCATAAGAGAGGAACGACGCATCCCGGGGAGCGTCGCAGAGCCAACCGCCTAATTAATGAACGCTAATCCTATTCTTCAGCGCACTATTGAATTTGACCGAGAGCTCTGCCGATGATTTCCAGCTTCTTACGTGTACCGAGGAGCTGCCTGGCATAAATACCGAGTCGTGCTATCGACTTTCTGTCTGCTAGAAATGCCCGTTATAAATATTCTGTCGTTAGAGCCAGGACTAGCCATTAAGAGCCAGGACTAGCCATTAAGAGCCAGGACTAGCCATTAAGAGCCAGGGCTAGCCATTCTCTCCCCAAATCAGAGCTTCCCATGGGTCTACGAGGGGTTCCAAACACACCCCATGGGCAACGAAAGGTCCAAACGTCACGGTCGGGGAAAGGGTCTCCATCTATCACGGCTTTGTCACTCCACCAAGGTCCAGTTCAATGCATTTCCAGCTACTGTCACCTCAACTCTGCCAGGATGTGGCAACGAACCTGTCCCCAAGCCAACGTGGACTTTAGCGGGGCTGGTCATTACCACACCCCGTATCGTCATTAAGCAACGAGAGGACTTTCCGTTTTCTCCTTCCTCCACTGGCAACGCTTTCAGATGAGCAGCAGCAAAGCACTGGAGGGAGCTGTAATTTAAGTTGTGTGGCTGACTCACGCACAATTAACAGTTTCTCCAGCATAAAAATCATTACTGGTGCTTTCTGACTTTGTGTGAGCTACCAGCTTCGCTTTTCGAGTGGCTGCTTCATTCCTGAACGAGTGATCCCGCACCCAGCTTGGCACCGGGCTCAGCACCACGGCTTTGCTCCCTACAGCAGCGTTTTTGGAGCTCTGTCAAATAAAGATTTGCTCATTAACGGGACGTTAATGGGATGAGCCCAGGTGGCAGCAAAGGCACAGCGTTCTAGGGTACATCCTTATCTCCGCAGCCTGGGAACTGCTCACGGCAAATACAATTAACCGTGGATATTTCATATTACAGGTGGGTTTGAGACTAATTCATTTTTGCTTTTTACCACAGATTTCACAACGATTGCCGGCAAGGACGGAAGAATTCACTCTGCCCCGCTCTAAAGCCTTTGAATTGGGTAACGAGCAAGGAGAAAGGGAGAAAAAAATAAATGAATCAATGGGAACCTACCAGCGAAGAGCATCCTTCCCGTCAGCATCTCCGCCAGGATGCAGCCGGCCGCCCACATGTCGATGGCTTTGGTGTAGTTGTTTGGCGAGAGGAGCAGGCGAGGGGAGCGGTACCACTTGGTTACCAAGCCTTCCGAAAGGTAACCCTGGAAGAGCAGAGACAGGGACACCAGTGAAAGCGACATGTAGGCATCCCTGTTCAATAATTCGAGGTATTTTTGAGGTTTGGCAATTTCTGAGCGCTTAACCCGACTGGAACTCTGCTGCGGCACGCGAAGGAAGCCTTTGTCAGCTCAGCGCACGTAAGCCCAGTGCCTGCATTTCCAAAACGTCACCTCGAAATGAGGCCTTCTTCAAAGGAGGTGATGTTTTATCTAAGTGAAGGAAGAAAGCTAGGAACACCCCAACAGGCTGGGTGCGAAAACACGACCGCTGGAAGACTGAGGCGCTGAGCGCACAGCGCCCGAACCCAGCCAGCTTGCAGCAAACTGCCAGAAACGGGTGATTTCACCCCAGATCTGTGCCGGAGGTGTTGCTTATCGACACGAACAAATGCCAAACGCTGCATCGAGTCCTCAACGGGGCTTTGGGATGGATGCAGGGAATTGCACGGGCGCGCCGAAGCAGCCCTGGCCGCCTCCTCCCCTTTGCTTATTAGGAAAATTTGTGTACGAACACTCACCGTCACCTTCCAAGCATGAGCGAAGCTGCAGCTCGACTTAACGCCGAAGCTGCTAAACGGCTGATGTTTCCTAATTAATAGTGGCAGAGCAAATCCTCGTTATCTGTGGCACAAGCGGCTGTGCCCCACGGACCCCCAGAGCTGTTGGGGACAGCAGATTTTGGACTGTGTTGACGTTTGCTTTGGGATCCCAGGACGGGTTTTAAAGGCGATGCCCTTGGCAGCACCGTACGGCCAACCGCTGACCGCTTGGACCGCAGCCCTCTGGATCCCGAAGGCAGCCCCGAGCTTTAATTCAAGCGCCAAGCGCTCGGCGTCTCCGGCTGAAACCGAGGGGAGGCATTTAATCCTGTGCTGCTGGCAGAGAGCACAGTCCCTTAGATTAAATCCCGTTCTCTACCTTAAAGATCGCCTCTTGTAACCTAATCGCATCTTCCCCGTTCCGTAATTTACTCCAGCCTTGCGCGCGCTCACTCTCCAATCAATTACAAACTTCATTTGGAAGACGATTTCGTACTTGCTCCGTGTTTGGCAGGTGGGAGCTGGGAAGGCGACGGGTCCCCGCTGCAGCATCCCTGCAGCCGAAGTGCTCCGGGGGCGAGCAATGCCGTAGGGATAAAGGAACATAAAAGAATAAACGAACCAAGTCAGCCGGGAGGCACGTGCCACTGGACAGTCTGGAAAAATACCCAGGCAAGGATTTGTACCCAGACACCGTGCGCTCCTGCAGCTCAGGAAAACGTTTATAAAAGACGAGATCCATCCACAACACTGGAAAATGAGGAGAGGCATCACTGAGGCTCCGAACGCATGCTGAGGTCGAACGTCAAATGTAATTTCGTCAGGGTAACGTTGGGATATTTCTACATATCTCTACGTTCAATATACTACTTAAAAATGTGGATTGAAACACACTAGAATAATCAGCGTAAAAAGAAGCGACCACGTTGAATTGCACTTAAATGCCGTGAAACCACTGGAGAGTGCCAAAACGCAACGGGAGCGAGAAAAGGGTTCCTACCAAAAATATAGTCAAAAACTCCACCCCAATCGATACGGTCTAAACTATTTTCAGCGTAAATGCAAGAGCGGTTTGCTACCACGGAGGATAAGGGATTTGTAACGCCTCGGTTCCCCCCCCAGCGCAGATTTTTGTTCGAATCAAAAGGGTTTGCTTTAAAAGGGAACATTTTAATTTTTGTCTTCTTAAGATGAGTCGTAATTGAGACTGATTAGCCAAGAATTTACGCTGCCGGCTCGTTTAATGCCGTTACGTTCTTGCTAATGCTGCTGAATCGGAACCGGCACAAAGACCCCAAGGCGTTATCAGATCAGACTGCTGCTTTTCAGCTCCTGCAGTTATTCACAACAATGGGGACACGGGTATTTGCTGGAAAATCCCAAGAAAATAAACTTCGGGGATGGTGGTTTGGGGCAGTTAGGCTTTCTGTTCTCCATAGCCTCGTGATACGAACACACCAAACCGAGCCGCCAGGGGAGTGTGGCGTCACCAAGCGATGTGAGGGCTCAGGGGGAGCGTGCGCCATGCAAAACGCATGGGAGATACACTGCAAACACCCCCTGCGTTGCAACGAGCCAAACCTTTTCTTCCCCAGGCGTCTGTTACGGATTGCAGAAAAGTCCAAGGCTTGCTCCCATGCTATTTTTTTGTAATCTTCAAGTATCGTTTTCCTGCTTCCGTTCCTAAGGCTTGTGTAAGAACCGCTCAGGCAACCTAAAAAAGGGATAAACCCGCTGTGGGTAGGATTGGCATCAAGTTCTACCAAATATCACAGCAGGGAAACCGAAAAGCAAAGAAAAATTAATGCAGGAGAGACCAAGGGCTTGCCTCTTCTGGAGAAACACCGAGATTCAGGATCTGGCTCAGAGCCTGCAAGCCATGCAGCCCCTCAGCACCTCTCCTGAGCATCCAAGCGTGCTGCACACCAAAATCCAGCTTTTCTGCACTCAAAAAGCTGCGACAGTGAGTACCCGGTGCCCCCAAACTGGGAACTGGGCAGCACCCAGTGCCAGCTCGTAGGTCCTTCCCTCGAGGACGTGATTTCTGCCTCTGACTGCTGGCGGAGCTGGAATGGTTCCCGGCTGCAGTGCCAAAGGGGGGGGCTCAAAATAGAAACAAATAAGGGCTGTCAGAATAATCCTGATGCAACAGCAGGCTGGTTCCTCTTCAGAGCATTTTATTCTTTTAAATTTATCTTTAAAAGGCAGTTAGGAGAGCTCTAGCAGGGGCTGGAAAACGAGCCTGGTTTGCAGGAGCAGCGTTCCTGGCAGAGCACGAAGCGTAATAAAAATGTCACTGTGCCTGGCTCTGAAAATGTGACATGCATTCTCATCCTTTTTGGGTCACAGAACGCGTTTGTCTGACGAACCTGGGCTAGGCTGTGCTTCAGCAGAGGAAAGGGGATCTTCCTGCGGAGATCTCCTCGTGGTGATCCGTCCGCCGGGGGGGCTTCAGCGTTTCGCCGGGTGAGCTGGGAGCTGTGGCAGCGCACCCGTCAGCGAGCCCCAAACAAAGGGAGGACTTCTGAGGTTTAAAGACATTCTGGAAATCACGAGATCTTGCCCCAGAAAGGGTGCTGCACCCTCCCTCCTGTGGGATTTGTGCAAATGGAAGCTGTAAGTAAAGTTGCAAGTAGGCAAGGAGGAGGAGAGGGTCCTGCGCCACCCCAGGCACTGCACCCAAGGCAAGCCCAGGGCCGATTCTCTCCTCTGAAATATCCATCGCTTTTAGAGTCAGTCTAGACATTTATTGGCATTTATCCCAATTTCTAAAGCCTATTTTGCTTTCTCCCCGTTCTCCCGTTCTTCCTGCCCCATCATTCCTGCAGGCGAGGCTGCTCTGGGCTGGAGCTGCTCCGTGCCACTACTCCCAGCGCACCTTCCAGAGCTGGAGAGCTCTCCCCGTCCTACCCAATTATCCTAATTAATCGGCCGTCACGTAAACAAGACACGGTGCCAGGGAAGGACCATTATTTAGGTGGCTCTTTAAGCTGTTTCGAACCCTGCTCACAATCTGCTGGGGTTATTTTTTGCCATTTTAACACTTAGCAGGATGGTTGCCAGGGTTTGGGATTGGAGTCAGAAGAGCTCTAACCTTTCAGACAAGCGGCAGCACCCAACCTGCAATTTGTCTTGTTAGCAGACCTCAGACGTCAGCCCATGCATATTCCAGATACAACGGGTCATACGGAAAAAAAAATAATCCATGCTCTTCAAGTGAGATGACGCTTCCTTGCCAGAAAGGCAAAATATTACGCTGGAGTTGTACACGGCCAGCAGAGGCTTGGATCTACTGGATCTGTCCAGCAGTTACTTACCCAGGGAGCTGGGAGGGGGTTTTAATTTGCTTTTGGGCACCTCTGTGCTAGCACCACCAAAATTCAGGGCACGAGGACCTCTGTCCTGGCCAACGCCACCTGGCAGCAGAAGGATGGAGGCTCAGTAGCTTCATGCAGAGATGCCCTGGGCTCGTCCCTCTTGCTTACGCCTTCTGCAAGAGGCCAGCACGCCAAACACAAACAGATCAAGGAGCTCATAAATATGAGCCCGTGCACCATCTAGGGCTCCTCTCACCTGCCCTGCCCGATGAAATCCCCGAGACGCGGGGCACCATCTGCCCCACGCACATCCCTCCCGTCCGGGCAGGTAGGAAGGAGCTGAGCAGGCGATCAGGAGCAGGACAATCCCGAATCGCACGCAGGAGCGGAGTTGTTGGCTCATTTGCTAAAAAAACGTTGGCTGGTCCCGCTCAATTCCTGCTCTTTGGCACTCGCTGCTCGAATTCAAGTGTACGTTGACGGCGGTTGGCGAGCATCTCCTCGCTGGTTTGTTGCTGTTAGGAGATGGACAGGCCTTGAAATCCGGCCAACGCATGAGAAGCACTTTAAATAAATGATAAGAAAACCATTTTTTACACGGACTCATCTTGAGTTGACCTCGGGAAAAGAAAAACGTGCCGCTAGGCACCAAAACCACGCACTTGGAGCCGCTCGGAAGGCAGCTCTGTACTGTACCCCAAGTTCTCCAGCCCTGCAAGTGAGAAACCAGGGGCACTCGGCGCAGACGTGAGGATGAACACCAACACAACGCCTGCTAATGAGACACGTGCCCTTTCGTGCGCTTCTCTTGCGGGGATAAACGGCAGCTCACGTTTTATAAAAGAAGCAGCGGAAGGAACGCAAGCAGCAGGACATCAAACCGGAAACTCACCGGAACGGAAAGGAGCGCGGCGATTTCTCAACACCTACCTTATGGCAGTAATGCTGATCCACAATCCTGGCGAGCCCGAAATCGCCGATCTTCAACACCAGGTCCTCCGTGCTGATGAAAATATTGGCCGGCTTGAGGTCTCGGTGGAGCACGTTGGCCGAGTGGATGTACTTGAGCCCCCGGAGCAGCTGGTACATGAAGAGCTTGGCGTGCTCCTCGGCGAGCTTCCCCTGCTCCAGCAGGCGAGCCAGGTCCGTCTCCATGTACTCCTGGACGATGTACACCACGTTGAACTTGAAGAAGTCCCCGCGCAGGTTGGTCCCCTTCGGCCCCAGCACCTCGTACACCTTGACGATGTTGTCGTGCTCCAGCCTGCGGATGATCTTGACCTCCCGGAAGGCGTGCTTCATGCTCCGCGCGTCGCTGATGGTGATCTTCTTCACCGCCACTTTGCGGCAGCTCTTGCTGTCGAGGGCCGACAGCACCAGCCCGTTGGCCCCGAAGCCCAAGGGACGGAAGTTAACGAAGCGGCAGCCCAGGTCGTAGCCGTACACGCTGGCGATGCAGTCGCACTTCTCGGCCATCGCGGGCTCCGTCCTCTTTTGGCTTTTTCCTCTCGGTCACTCGGAAAAACGGGAGAGTCGAAGGACTCCCAGGTTACGGACACGTTTTGGAAGAAAGCGCGCCATCATGACTCGCAGATGCTTGGGGGGGGCTCTCGCGGCGAGCCCATGACTTCACGACGACGTGCAAACGCAGCAGGAAAAGATGTGAGCGCGCACACACACACACACAAAACGTTTCGGAGCGGGTGAAAAATCCAGGCGCGGAGGAGACCGCACGGACGTTTCAAACGCCGCGAAGATACCTCTACCAGAACACAGAAGGGTTATTTTTCTTGTTAATACGAGAGCAGCAGTGCTACATTTTTCACCCTCTTTCCTCTTTTCCTTCACCAAAGCCTCGTTGGCCGTGCCGAAGCGTGGGGCTGGTGGAGCAGGCAGGCGCGCTGCCCGACGTCCCCGGTGCTTCAGTCCCGGGGCAGGCGCCCAGCCACACAGCCGGCGCCGATGTCCCCGCAGCGGGGCAGAGCCCAGCGCAGCCCCATGGCCCCTCCGCTGCCCTGCAGCCTTCCTCCTGCCCACGGGTCTGGAGAGCGCTTCTCCGCCCAGCGAAGTGCATCCAGGCGCTGGCTGTGCTCCTCGGCGGTCAGCAAAGCGTTGCCGCTCCTCGACCGCTACGTGCGGACCCCATTTTCCCCCGCGGCAGGTACAGATCTTGACGGAAGCAAATGGTTTTCGGCCCGAAACTCACTCTTTATCAGCTGCGCTCGGTGCCGTACGTTTCCACGTTTGCATTTCCAGCACCTTCTCCTCGTGCGTCTTTTGTCGTCCCACCTTTAGGGCCAGCAAGGACGTGAACCGGCGGAGTCGTCCCCTGCGCTGGGCAGCCCGCCTGTCCCGCAGCAGCTCTCAGCCCTGCTCCTGCAAGAAAAGAAGAGTTTGATTCGCTCGATAACACTGCCGAACCCGTCCTTCCCGCGCAAACGCCTTCCTCCTGAAGGTCAAGCACGAGCTTGTGACCTTTAGGAAATTCATTAGTGACGCCCTCCACACGTACGCATCCCTCCCGGCATTTTTCAGACGGTTAATTTTTCCTTTTCGGTTTGAAATGCGCGGAGAACTGCTAGCACTCGGCTCTTCCCTTCCCCTGGTTTCTCTATTTTCGTGCCTGAAAATTTTACAAAGCAGTTCGCAGCCGGCGAAGGTTCGACGGCGGGCTGCTGGCTGCAGCTGCCCGTTCAGCACGAACCTGCTTACCCAACCCACGGGAGAAGCACGTCAGCAGCACGCGGGTGCTACGAGCCCGTCCTGCTAAGCAGCCCGGAGCGGAGCGCCTCGGGTTTCTTCAGCCGGAATGAACGCAAATTTTGGCTTACGAACAATTTCCTGCCTTGGCGAGGGCTGGCTGCGCTGATGGGCAGCCCGGGCAGGACGGCGGGCGTGCAAAACGCTGCTAAAACATTAAAAAAAAAAAGGATTTTGCAGCTGGGACGTCGGCGTCGGAGCTCAATTTGAAGTTTTGCACAGCCAGCTCTCCCGTGCAGCTGGGCTAATCGCTTCGGAGAATTGCTAGCCCTGCCCCAAAGAGCCTTAAAAACGCTTCCCCTGCAAAAATGCTAATGGTACGGCGTGTTCCCGGAGAGGAGGAGAGGCGTGCTCATTAAGATGGGCGACCCGTGTTGTCCCCAGCTCGGTGTGCCCGGCTCCGCGGGGCCACCTGGGGACAGTGCCGGGGTCCCTCTGCTCCTGCCATAAACACGGGGCCGGGAAGATCTGCTGGGAAAATAAACGTTGGCTTCGTTTCTCACCGCATCTTTTATAAGGACGCGCTCGGCACCAAGACGCTGCGCCTCCCCGAGCCACCAAGAGCGCATTCGCAAGCCTGGCGAAGGGTGGGAGGGGGGGGTTCGAAACAAGGGGAAAAGGAGGGATCCCAGCCTTCGTGGGTTTTTAGGGATATGGAACCGAAGCAGCGCCCTTATGCCACGTGCTGGCACCTGCTACAGCCTTCAGTCGTGTTATTACCCTGGGAAGGATTTTCTAGATTTTCATTGCCAATTTTTCAGCTCATAAAAGCTTCCAGCCCTCCCCATCTCCTTGCCAGCTCGTGTGAGTTTTAACCCCCTTTCCCCTCTGGGGCCATGCCACGGGGCTGCCACGAATCCCCCAGCCCCAGCCCCTCGTCCTGCCGCACCGAGGGTGGCAGCTCCGCAAAGCGAGGAGCTGGCACCCGGTCCGAGCGCCGGCCCCAGCTAAAAAAAATAAATGAAGGGAGTGGATTTAGTCCCCGCCGTGTTCTTCATGGCAGATTAAAGCCTCTTTGTTCGAGCCCTTAATCAGCAGAGCCGCTCCATTAACCCACCGGCGGGTTCACGGCCTGCCCGCTCCCCGTGCGGGCTCCCCGAGCACCGGCTCGCGCTGCCCTCCCGCTCCCTTGCCCTCCGGCAGAAATCACCGAGAGTAACGACAGGGAAAATATTGAACGTTGAGCTTCGCTTGCCTTCGCGGCCACCGATCGTTAAACGCGGGCTTGGCGGAGGAAGGGGAGCGCAACCCTCCGGGTGGAGCGGCTGAAGGGGGGGTGGAGAAGAGAGCGGTTAAAACAAAGACACCTGGGGCACGCGGCTCCGAGAAGAGGCAGCGCGGGGATACCCTCTGAAAGCGTCTGCCAGGAGTTACCCGGCGGCTTGGCAAACACCGCTCGGAAGGAAAAAATAATTGCAGCCTCTCTTCAAGCCAGCAATTACCCGCCGCCGGCTCTCGGGTGCAGCTAAATCGGCCCCCGCTGTCACCAAGAGGGCAACGCCGCGCCACCGAGGTGCCTTGGGCGGTAAAATCCGAGGGGGAAAAAGTCACCCCTGCGTCGTGACGTCCTCCGGCAGCAACCGAGGAGACGGAGAGCAAAGATTTCTGAGCGCTAAAGGGAGATCTGGTGCACGCGGGGTTGGCCTCTGCGCCCCGTCCCAGCCACGCCGCTCTGGGAAGTTTGTTGTGCCCGGCGTGGAAGGAAACCAAGTTTTGCCTTGTCAGCTTAATTATTAATAATTAGCGAAGCGCTGGAAGCGCTGAAAGGGAAAATGCACTGCGTAAGACCAGGAGGGAGGAAAGCGCCCTGTTCTGGCTGACGAGCGCACACAGTAGCTGCACTTTTGTACCGGGAACATCTTATCGGGGGCATGGAAAACACCAAAAAAACGTGTCCCGTACCCACAGACACGTGCAGACAGCGGGGGCACGGCAGAAGCAGCTGAAACCGCAGCGGGGGAATAAACATCTGCCCGTATTTCCAACCAAGAAATGGATTTGGGGGGAGGGCTGCAGCTAAAACAAGAGTTTCAGGCGAGCCCCATCACCAGCAAGCCCGCTTTTCCCCCCGCTCGGGATCAGAGCGAGACGAAACCCTGCGTAAAACCACGACAAAACAAATGCAGCTGATTTATTTACACCGCCGGAGCCACCCCAACCTTTTGGCTCGGGCGCCTGGCGGAGGATTTGCTGGGGGGGGGGGCTGGAAAACTGCAAAACAGAGGGGTGATGGTTTTAGGGTTGGGTTGAGGGCTAACTTTATCCCCATCCACGCTGCCACCTCCCACCTACCTCTCTAGCAGGGGGAATTCGTTAAAGCTCAAGTGCTGTAATGAGAGGGCTGTTATTAACGGAGCACCACGGGTGCTAATTAAAGGAGGATAACAGCCAGCTCTCGCCTGAAAAACCTTGTAACGTAGAGGGCCGCAGCCTGCGGGTTTTTACATCTCGACAGCGATGGGAGCAGGGATTAAACACCGCGCTGCAAAGCAGGACGGGTCCGGCAGGGGCTGGAGAGCCGTGCAGCCCCTGCTGCGCTCGGCTTCTTGGTTTGCCTCTCGGGTACCTCTGCAGGAGCGCAGCGTGAGTCGGTTTTTTCGCTCCCCCTCGTCGCCCCGGCATCCCTCCCTCTCTTAAACCAAAGCTTTTCAGCCGTCCTTTCCCCCTTCTTTGTCTCCTGCAGCTCCAGGGCCTGGGTCTCTGCTTGGAGATCTCTCGCGCCTCCCAGGAACGCGAGGTTTCCAGGTGCCCAGGGAGAAGAAAGCACATTGGGGAGACCTCATCTAGGGGATGGGATCTCCCCAGGAAACCAGCAGGCAGCACCAATCCCGTCCCCCGAACCTTGTGATGAACACGGCTGACAACAGGGACTGAAAAATAAGATGCTGGGCTCTCCACCGGAGATATCTTGTCCCCGTGCCCCAGAAGATGTCCCCAGCTCGTGCCCAGAGACGCCGGCCAGCACTTGGGCCGGACAAAAACGGCTGCAGAAGCGGAGGACTTTTGTCGTGAGCTCCTCTGTGGTTACCACCAGCAGGGTCCTTCCTTGCCCTGTGCGGGATCAGCCTCTTACGCCAGAGCTGCTTACAGCACCAAGTCAGAGACCACTGCACTCGAACGGACGAGTGCTCTCCGCGTTTGTGAGCCTGGGTTTTGTCCTTCCGGCTCTGCTAGAGCCACTGAAGCAGCAGGTACCTAAGGTGACGCGGAGCAAACTGCTTTCCCTTTGGGATCCAGCACGCCCCGACAACCCAAGAGCCGTGTAACCTGCTCAAGAGTCGACCATACCCTTATTTTCAGCCCCGAAATAATATTTTTTAGATGCTTTTACTGCCGGGATGCGAATGGAAACCCGCTGGGCCCTGTGAGAAGGGAGGAGACGAGCAGAGCCATGACCAGAAGGCACCCAGTAACCCCGCACCTCTCTGCCGCAGGATCCGTCCCCCAAAAGGAGGTGAAATCTCAGTGTGCCTGTGGGAAAAGCTCGAGGGAGAAGGCAGAACTGAAGGGAAAAAGCCCAAAGGTGAGCCCAAAGTCCTGGCTCAAACGACAAGGACACACACGCAGTTTTTACAGGCACTCCGCCTTAACAGAAGAAAGCCCCGCGGCGGCGCCCAGAGCTGCCAAGCCGCCTATGCCACCCGAGCCTCCCGGAGAGGACCTTGCGTTTTTATGGCACTCGTGGCCAGGCCGAATCGCGCTCCTGGAAATCAGACGACGACAGAGCACGGTGCAGAACTTGCTGACGCTCGCGCAGACTTTAAACGGGGCACAAAAGGCACTCGGCTGACACCCGGGCGCTGGTAAATCAGCCGTGGCTGGGGCCTCGAGTGGCTGAACACAGACAAGAGGTGAGGGAAGGCTTTCCCAGCGGGTCCGAGCACACAAAACCGCCCCGGGCGCTGCGCTTTCCAGCCGGGGAATAGCTGGTAATGCCTCGAACAAACACTGGCTTAGCACGGCTGAGGCACCCTCCCCATCAGCCTGCAGCAAACGTGCGTCCCATGCAGCGCCGTGTGGGAAAAACCCAACTCCATCCCTCCTAAAGCATCGGTCCTGGCAGCTTTCCTGCACCAAATACCCCCAGGAGATGGACAGACGGACAAATGTCATAGCCAGTACCTTTCGCTGCACCTGTAGCCTCCGCCCCGCTCCGTCCTCAGCTCTGCTGGCCGCCGTTTTTGCGTCACGCTGCCTTATAACGGCTGACGCCGCATCGATTTCAGGGCAGCGGGATTATTTCCGTTACCTAAAGAAAACAATTACCGGAGCCGATGACTCAGAAGTCTCGAGAAGCCATAAATCGGAGCAGAAACACGATACCTAAGCGGGCCAGGTCACTTTGCCCTTTCGGTTGGCATCTGTGGGCTCCTAAGGGAGAGAGGAGAGAAACCGCGCTCCGCGGGCACCCACGCTGCGTCCACGAGCCCTTCGCTCGCCGCGATGCCACAGGTCGGGACTTTGCCTGCGTTATCACCGGCGGGGCCAAACCAAGATAAGCAAAAGCGGGAAGGGTATAAAAAAAATAAAGAAAACAAGGTAGGAATAGCCCCAAAGGTTTTTCATTACAGCCCAGGAGCCCGCAGCAGGAATTTGCCCCGGAGGAGGCAGGCACGCACGTGCACCGGGTAGGAAAACTACCCGGGGCAGAGCACTGTGCCCCAGAAACCACCCCGCTGATCCTCGTTCCTCTCCTGTACACGCGCACCAGCGGTTTGGGGACCCTCGCCTGCAGCTGTACCCTGCAATCTCATCATTTCGGGAGACCGCGGTATGTTTTCGTGGGGTGCTGGCAGCTGGCGGAGCTGAAAGCCAGCGGCAGCGGAAGAAATGTGCCGGCACCGTCAAAAACGACGCTGGATATCTAGAGAATTATAAGAAAAAAAAAAATAATAATGTTGTAAGTCCTGGTCCTAAAATAGCCCGGGGGAAAACAGAACACACTCCCAGCGACTTCTCGCCATCCACATAACACACGGGGAATAAAAGGCTTGGCCGGGCCGCTGCTAAAGCTTGCTCTGGGTATAATCACCTACTGCTATAATGAGATTAGGTGGATTAGCTTTATTTTAAGGGAACGTCAATGAACCGGGCAGAATCTAAGCAGGAATAAGTCCAGAAAGCCATCAAACCAGACGGTTATTTTTAGAAAGTGTTCCTCCCCCGAAATAACCTGGGTGGAGAGAGATGGCAGGCAGCGAGAGGTGCGCTAACACAAGCAGCAGTAGAATGAATGGATGCTGGAGACAAAAAAGCTGGCCGGATTCGGCCCTGGTTTCTCTCGGCCGTGTTGCAGAAGGAACCGATTCAGCTGCAGCCTGAGCATGCATTCCTTCAGCGCCGTGGTTTCGTCCCCTTTTTTTTTTTGTCCCTGGAGCTCATTCCCGCAGAACACCCGGCGACTCCGAGTACGCCAGGCACCGCGCTGCCAAAACTCCTTTGCTCTTTTTTCCAGGACGGATTCAGGTTTTCGCCTCGGGGGGCTGACACCCGGACATTTTGCTCAGCACGTGAAACCCACTTAGGGCTTTTAAGAACCCGCGCAGCCCAGCAGTAGGATGGCCCCTACCCCGATAAAAGGGCCAGAAAGAACCCGTTAAAAAGCCCCTCTAATTGCATCGCCAACGGTTTGCACAAACTCCAGCTAACGCTCGAGGCCAAAATGAATTAAGCCTCAAATAGCAAGCTCTCCGCCGTTCCTCCCGCTTTCACCCTTAATTTTTAACGGGGCTGCGGCGAAGAAGGGAAACGAGATCTGCAATGCTGCTGGAGAAAGTCACCGGCAATAACTTCCTCCGCCTCCGTCCTGTTTCATCGCGAACTCGTTACCACACGCGTTAGGAGAAAGGGGTGCAGGAGAGAGCAGGAGCCCCTTGGCTCAGCTCCGCCGGGTTTGCTCCGCCGCTGGGTCCTGCCGCTTGCACCCTAAGGTGGTTTTTAGGGTGATGGTCTTCGTGCCCAAAGGGGTTTCGGACAGGATGAGAGCCAAATGCTCTACACGGGGCAGCGAGAAAGTGATCAGGGGAAACGCCCGTTGTGCAAAAGGCCTCGTGCCAAGAAAACCTGGCTACCTCGTGTTTTCTAAGGCTCAGGTCTCAAAACTTGCCCCCCTGCCCCCTTTGGTATCCATTACTGGAAAATATTCTTGTATTTCTAGAGCCCTTTTCACTCGCAGACCTGGGATCTGCCGAAAGGCACGGCGTTTGCAGGTGCTCAAAGACGTTGTGAGCGTGATAATCAACGTTTCCTTCAAACTTCTTCCTTTTCTTTTTTTTTTTTTCCCTCCAAATTGCACTCTGCCCATTTGAAGAGCAGACAGCAATTTAGCTTTCAAGCTCAGAGATTTTTCTCCCCCCTCTCCGTGTTTCTAACACAAGGGACTGGGGCATTTCTAATGACTTACGAAGACAAAGACCGCAGAAACCTTTCTTGAATGCAGAATCGCCTTTGTGCTGTACAGACACAGAGGATAATGAGCAGCTTCGAGTGCTGTGATCAAACTCCTTTCTACGAGCCTGACTGGGACCCTGAACAATCTTGCTTGTGCATCACCACCAGCATCAGCACGCTGAGGAAATCACTCCCTGGGGCACCTGGGCTTGGTGAACCCGCTGGGATTTAGCGGAACCCGCAGGAGATGCTGCGGCATGACGCTAACGTGGGGCAAAACCCCGTGCTGAAGAGGCGGGAACAAGAGAAACATGCAGGTGAAACTCCAGCTTGGCATTAAAACTTATCTCGCTCAAGTCCGGAAAAGGCTAAATGCTCATTTCGGGTACTGGGAAGACGCTTTCCGAAGTTGATATAACCTGAAAAAAAAAAAAAAAGGAGGAAGAGGGGAAAAAAAAAAGCAAACCCAGAATTCCCAGCCAGCAGAAATATAATTCTTGGAGAAATTATCTGAAACCCTCTCCGGGTCACATTCAGCGCTTGTAAAAGCCACCCCGCCCAGTCCCAGCATTTCAACCTGCACTACTGACAGCTGCTCCGTAGCCTCAAGGAACGCAAAGAAACTACTTTTTTTCCTTTTCCCCTTTCTCCTTGATCTCATTTTAATTGGAACCAGCCCCAGCTGAATCGGAGCCCGAGAAGCCCCAGCACCTCCCTGCCGTCCTTGAAGTCATCTGAAGCCAGGACCGGTTTCTGCGTTTGCATTCCCAGCCCTGCCTCCTCTCAGCAGGCCGGGCTTTAATTTCCCTTTACCCACTTTCTGGCGGTTCCAAACTTCCCGAATTACGCAGGGTGGGGTGGAAGGAGGTAATGGACCAGGTAAAAGCCGCGCTGCGGCACGACGGCCAGGCTGGTTTGGTGGCGTGCCAAGGATCCTGCGCCCCCCTGCTCCTTCGGGGACAGCGTGGAGCAAGTCACCAGGCCATTCCTCCTCCACGGTGACGTTTCACCTTGCTGCCCAGCAGGATCCGGCCTGATTCTTCCTCTTTTTTCCCCCCGTAACCATCCTGCCCAGCGAATGGCACTCGGGGCTGGGGACACCCAGATGCAGGGGAAGGGGGGAGGGTGCTCCGCAGCCAGAGCTCCGAAACCCGAGCTGGGATCAGGCTTTTTTCTCTCGGTTTACGTAGCTAATTGCTACGGGCCTATCAGTTACCAGGTAATTAACCCAGCTGTAAAAATCAGGTGCAACCCGGAACGCGTTTGTGCAAACAGAGCGGGAGCAGCGGGGACAGATGGACCCTTGGTGGTTAGCGGCGTGGGGGTGGTTTGCTCTCGGCTGAATCCCGAGTGGGCCCGACGCGAAGCTGAGCCACTCCGCCAGGACTGCGGGGACTTGGAAAGGCTCCCGTCCCTTGGCATGAGAGTAGGGCTGTCCTCCTACCCGTCCCAGCAAAAGCTCCGTGCCCCAGAGCGGCTGCGCGCCCAGAAAGATGCCCAAATATCCCTGCCAGTGACCCACGGACGGCACCTGGGCACTCTCCTGTCGCTGCTCTCCAGCTTTTTTGCTCGTCTTTCCTTTTTTCCAGTCTCCTGCTCCTTCCCTCCCCGCCAGGACGCCCCCGAGGACGAGCGCGGCGTCCAGCCCTCGGGCGCTGCGGCCGCGTGGGCTGGCCGGCTTCCTACGGCGATGTGTGATATAGAAATAGCACGATTTAGAAAGCGAGCTGCTCGTCGCAGGCACAACCACGCCGGCTGCTTTTAAAGGCAGGCAGGCTTAGCAACGCTGCCCAGCGCTGCGGGAACGTTGAGCCGATTCCCAGACAGCCTCCGGGCTGGCGAAGTTGAAGGTGAGGTGGCACAAAGAGGTGACCCGGTGCTTAAATGCTCCGAAGTCATTCAAACCACACGAAGTAGGCGATTTTCTTCTGCAGCGGTGGCAAAGACGCTCAGGGACCGTTTGCTGGGTGGTCCCAGGCCGTAAGCACTGAGTTTCGTTCTCGTCTACTTACTCAGCTACGCTCGTCCGATTTCGCCGCTATTCCTCACATACCTAAACCCGGAGAGGCAAACCAAACCACCGCAACGCAAACAACTAATGAATAATCGATAGCAAAGCCCGTGAAGGCACCGATAAATCTCTGGGACGCAAAGCCACCGACACGGCCACGGCGGGCTGTTTTACGGCGCCTCTGGAGCATAATTGCCCGCAGCAGCAGCCCTACGTGACGGGGAGGAAGCCACCGAGCTGCCATTTCTAATGAAAGTCGCCTTCTGTTAGAGCTTCTTCCAATTTCTGGGCTAATCACGGGAGCCACGGGCTCAAACTAACGAGAGCAGCATCTACATGTGCAAGTTTTATAAAGCTGAAGGCAGTTGTCAGCATCCTGGGGAGATCAGGACTTGCCTGAAGCGTCTACCGAAGACCCCAGAAGTCATAAAGACGGAAAAGCAGCAAGAGTTACAGCAGGCAGAAACCATTCTGGCAAAAATGAGATGGGGGAAACGCGCAGAAACCCGACCTTTCTAAAAGCCACGGGAAGGAGGAAAAAAGAAATGGCACTGAAAAGAAACCCACAGGGTTGATGACTGATGAGTACCTCTAAAAGAATCCATTCCCTCTGAATGGCCAACAGAATTAATTAGGAAGGCAGGCACTTTTTAAGCACGCCAGGAATAGGGTATTAGCTAGCTGTTAGATGCCATCAGTAAAACTGGAAGTGATGGCATAAAAAAAAAAAATATTAAAATGCTCGGCAGCGTGTTCAACAGCTATTGCTGCTCTGCGTTTGGGAGGAGGTGGCGCGCCGCCCGTACGGGGACGGGTAGCACAGCTACCGAAGAGGGCGGTGGAAACTCAAAATTAACCTTGTGTGCTGTGCTGTCCCGAAGCAGGAGCTGTCCCAATAGCCTCCCGTACCTCCCGTCCTAAAACGACCGAGCTTCCCGAGCTGCCAAGCGTCTGCTAAAATAAAGCAGTTGAAAATCAGCAGGTGAGGAGCAGGGGAACGTTGCGAGGTCACCGTGCTCGCAGGAAGGACGAAAGGCGACGGCCGGGAGCAGCAGACAACCTCAGGGTCAGTTCCAGCTAGAACAGCGGCTTCAGGTAAATACAAGAGCTGGAGATTAAAATCCAGCGTGATTCAAACCGGCCAGCAGTTTCCCAGAACTGGGTCTATTTAAAAGGCTTATTTTTCCTTTGACAGGCAACAGGGCTGCAGGACACAGGCAGCTGCCTTGATACAGCGTTTTTTTTCCCCCAGAGCACATAACATTGGGATCACAAACCTCGCATCGGGTGTCATTAAGCACACAAATATTAGGTGCGGTGCCACAGCCCCCGTCCTGGTTGTTAGCAGGGAGGGAAGGCAGCGCCCGAGCGTGGTCCTCGGGGACCTTTGTCACTGCTCGGTATCACCTGGGGCTCTTTCTGGGGATTATGTTAAATGTAAACTTGCGACAGAAAACAGAAACTAAAGGATGGTTTGTTGAGAGTCAGAGCCAGATCCAAACCACCTGGTGGAGGTCACAGTCCGACAGACCACTTCTTCATGGGGCAAAGCAATGCCCGAGATCCTCAGAAGGATCGCTGCTCGAGTCAGAAAAGGATTTGGGACGGGCGTGGGGCGTCTCTTCTCATACACCACCGCAGCAGAGGTGGAGCAGGAGGGGGTCCTTCAGGGTGCGACAGGAAAAATGCCCATTAGGAGGAGGAAAGAGACTCCCTGCGCGGCCACAAAAACCTCCCGAGGTGGAGCAGGAGCCTCTCAGCGCGAGGTCAGAGCGGCCAAAGCAATTCGGCCTCCCGAGAAGTAGGTCGAGAGGCGATCCGATCGGCGCACGCGGGGAACGGGGAAGGACTGCTCACCTCTCCGACAAGGGCACGGCAACATCCCACGGCTGGGAGCCGAAAGTTCGACCTTGAAATGAGATAGCATCTCCCCGGAGTGAGAGCAATTAGGCGTCGGGTGCAGGGTAGCAGGGGAAGGCGGGGGGTCACCGTTGCTCAGAGCCACCGGAACCGAATTAACAGGCGGGTTTTAACCCAGCCTTCTGGTGTCTGCAGGAGGACGAGCCGCAAACGTTTCCCTGCGGCTGCAGTTCTGCAACGCCTCCCACCTGGGGGACGCGAAGTTCGGGAAGCGTGATGGATGCCTCGAATAAAAGCCCAAGCAGGGTCACGTTAAAAAAAGGAAAGGTCGGGGCAAAAACGCCTAGAAACCAAGGTTTGGCAAGCGGTGTGCAAAATTCAGCTCGCTTCAGTTCAGACACCTAAAACACGAATACCAGAGTCCGAACCGGCACCCCTGAGCAGCATCCCCCTGCCCTACGATGGGGACCACCTGGGGGTGAAATTAATCCCGTCCTGGAGGTACCTGGTCCTTCCACACGGTGGAGAACAACTCGGACCAGACACGTTCGGATGCTTAACCGCGGACAAATGAATCACGTCCACCAACACACCTCTGACTGGAAGCGAACTGCCTCACGCCGCCTGGAAAACCCCGGGGCTCATTTTGGATTGTAACACCAATTCCGGCCGTTTTGCATCGCCCAGTCTCCCAGGAGGCAGAAAAAGGGTCGCACACTACTCCAGCACCCGGGTGCGGTTCTTCCTTTCTACGTTTTACGTTTAAAGAGGAGGTAGCTAGAGGATACCCGCGTGAAGCAGCCAACCTTGAACCTGGAGAGCTCACGGGTGGCCAGGACGCTGCTGGTTCAGGGTCCTCCTTTCCAAGCAGGGGTCACCCGGGTGGGATTTCAGCCCCCACCCCGGTCGGGGCTGAGCCCTCGCGGCCCAGAGCTGCCGCCACCTACCTGGGCAGGGTCGGAGGCTCCTGGTGGCGGTTCCTCCAAGCCCAGGAGCGACCACGCGTGGATCACCGCATCCCTTTACCCTTTCCTCTTCTGCGCGGAGGGCGAGGTGAGGATGCAGGCGGCGACCCCGCTCCTGCGATGTCCTCCACGGGGCTCCCGTCACCTCCGACCTGGCGGACGCCCAAAGCCTCCCGAAAGAAAGCGGAAAGCTCGCTGGTGACCCAAACCTCGCTCGTGTCCTCCGTCCCCGGGGGGGGGGCCTCGCCTCGGGGCAGCAGCGGGCAGGGGGGTGCCCCAAGCGAGGCCGAGGGGCCAGAGATGGATGGCACCGGGAGGCTCCGGCCGAGGGGAGGAGGAGGAGGAGGAGGAGGATGAAGAAGGAGGAGGAGGAGGAGGAGGAGGATGAAGGAGGAGGAGGAGGAGGAGGCTGCGCTCGGGGCTCCCACCGGAGCCTCCCCCTGCCCGCCTCGGCGGCTCCACGGCGCCACGGCCCCCGCAGCCAGCGGGCAGGGGCAGCACCGGCGACCCCCCCCCCCCCCCCCGTCTCCCCCGGCAGCCCCGGGCTCGCTGCTCCCTTACCGGCTCGGCTCGGCTCGGCTCGGCACCGGCACCGGCCGCCCGCCCCCGCCGCTGACGTCACCCCCGGCCTCAGCCGCCGCGCGGGGGCCACCTGCCGGGGAGGGGCCTCACGGGCAGCCGGGGCCACCCCCCGGTGCCGGCCGGCAGTGTCAGCACGCAGCGACACCCCCCCAGTGACACCCCCTGTGACAGTCCCAGTGACACCCCCAGTGACACCCCCAGTGACACACTCCGGTGCCAACCATCAGTGTCACCACACAGCGACACCCCCCCAGTGACACCCCCAGTGACACCCCACCAGTGACACCCCCTGTGACACCCGTCAGTGTCACCACAAAGCGACACACCCCCAGCGACACCCCCAGTGACACCCCCTGTGATACCCCCGTGACACCCCAGTGACACCCCAGTGACACCCCAGTGACACCCCCAGTGACACCCCCAGTGACACCCCCAGTGACACCCACAGTGACACCCCCCGGTGCCACCCGTCAGTGTCACCATGCAGCGACACCCCCCCAATGACACCCCCAGTGACACCCCCTGTGATACCCCCAGTGACACCCCCAGTGACACCCCCTGTGACACCCCCAGTGCCACCCGTCACTGTCACCACACAGCGACACCCCCCCAGTGACACCCCCTGTGATAGCCCCAGTGACACCCTCCGGTGCCAACCATCAGTGTCACCACACAGCAACACCCCCCCAGTGATACCCCCTGTGATACCCCAGTGATACCCCAGTGATACCTCCTGTGATACCACCAGTGACACCCCCAGTGACACCCCCCAGTGCCACCCGTCAGTGTCACCACGCAGCGACACCCCCCCAATGACACCCCCAGTGACACCCCCTGTGATACCCCCTGTGATACCCCCAGTGACACCCATCACTGTCACCACACAGCGACACCCCCCTAGTGACACCCCCAGTGACACCCCCGGTGCCACCCGTCAGTGTCACCACACAGCGACACCCCCACAGTGACACCCCCAGTGATACCCCCTGTGACACCCCAGTGACACCCCCCTGTGATACCCCGTGTGATACCCCAGTGATACCCCCTGTGATACCACCAGTGACACCCCCAGTGACACCCCCCGGTGCCACCCGTCACTGTCACCACACAGCGACACCCCCCCAGTGACACCCCCAGTGATACCCCCTGTGATACCCCCAGTGACACCCCCTGTGACACCCCCAGTGACACCCCCTGTGCCACCCCCAGTGATACCCCCAGTGACACCCCCCGGTGCCACCCGTCAGTGTCACCACGCAGCGACACCCCCCCAGCGACACCCCCCGCCACAGGGGCGCTGCCAGGGACGGGGCAGCCACGGTTCCTCAGAGCAGCCGCCCTCAGAATTCCCTCCCAGTGTCTCCGTCTGCCCTCTCCCAGTTTAAAGTCCTTGCCCTGTCGCTGCCCCCCCTGACAAAATGTCCCTCCCCAGCTTTCCTGCAGCCCCCGTGAGGTACGGCATGGCCGCCTCCGCTCGGCCGAAAATCGCCAAATGGCCGAGGTGGGAAGGGGCCTCTGGAGATCCCCCAGTCCAACCCCTTGCTGATCACCCACAGCATGTTACACGGGATGGCGCCCAGGCACATTTTGAGTATCTCCAGAGAAGGAGACCCCACAACCTCCCTGGGCAGCCTGTCCCAACGCTCTGTCACCTCGCCGTAAAGAAATGCCCCCTCATACTGAGCCAGAACCTCGTGGGCTTCAGTTTCTGCCCGTTGCCTCTTGTCCTGTCGCTGGGTACGACTGAAAAGAGACTGGCTCCATCATCTCGACACACTCCCCTCAGATATTTACACACATTAATGAGGCCTCCCCTCAATCTTCTCTTTTCCAGGCTAAACAGGCCCAGCTCTCTCAGCCTGTCCTCGTACGACAGGCGCTCCGGTCCCCCCATCGTCTTCATACCCATCCCCTGGACTCGCTCCCCTGGACGTGGGATTTGGGGCAATGCGGGCTCGGGCAGACCGGCCTTACCGCGAGGCTGCGGCCCAGCAAGCGGCCTTAACGGAAAAATTTACCACACGCTCTGTTTACAGTGTGAAGGAATAATTAAAGGATGCTGCTCCAAGGGTCTAAGCGGAGGAAGCGTGACCGTTCGATAGGTATTGATCTCCTTCGGACAAGCGTGCCGCTTTGGTGGAGCTGGAGGAGCGGAGCCTCGCTGGGCTTCTGCAGGGAAAGCGGTGGGCGAGGAGAAATAAAAGAGAAAATGGTCCGGTAAATTAAACTCCCAGGGAATTACCCAGGAGGAAATGAAGGTATATAAACAATTTTTGGTGGTATAGTCATCGGTAACAAGACTACTCCACCGTTTCACGAAGATTAAAATGAACGTTCGCATCCTGTTACCCTGTGAGCAGGAAGGCATAAGCATTATTTCAATACATTGCAAGGGAAGAAAATAAACAAATAAATACAAAACAAATAAGAAAGGGTAATAGGAGCCTTAAAACTTATAGTTAAAACCTCACAGAGAAACTGAGTTCATATGCAGCACATCACCGTATTTTTAGGTGGCATTTCCAAGGGCGACAGCCTGGCATTGCCTTTGAAGCCCAAGTGTGGAGGTGTCTTCCTCATGATGACGGAGGTGTTTTCCTCATGATGACGGAGGTGTTTTCCTCATGATGACGGAGGTGTCTTCCTCATGATGAAGGAGGTGTCTTCCTCATGATGAAGGAGGTGTCTTCCTCATGATGAAGGAGGTGTCTTCCTCATGACGATGGAGGTGTCTTCCTCATGACGATGGAGGTGTCTTCCTCATGACGATGGAGGTGTTTTCCTCATGATGAAGGAGGTGTTTTCCTCATGATGAAGGAGGTGTCTTCCTCATGATGAAGGAGGTGTCTTCCTCATGATGAAGGAGGTGTCTTCCTCATGACGATGGAGGTGTCTTCCTCATGATGACGGAGGTGTCTTCCTCATGATGACGGAGGTGTCTTCCTCATGATGACGGAGGTGTTTTCCTCATGATGACGGAGGTGTTTTCCTCATGATGACGGAGGTGTTTTCCTCATGATGACGGAGGTGTCTTCCTCATGACGATGGAGGTATCTTCCTTATGATGACGGAGGTGTTTTCCTTATGATGACAGAGGTGTTTTCCTCATGATGAAGGAGGTGTCTTCCTCACGATGACGGAGGTGTCTTCCTCACGATGACAGAGGTGTCTTCCTCGTGATGATGGAGGTGTTTTCCTCACGATGACGGAGGTGTCTTCCTCATGATAATGGAGGTATCTTCCTCATGATGACGGAGGTGTTTTCCTCATGACGATGGAGGTGTCTTCCTCATGATGAAGGAGGTGTCTTCCTCATGACGACGGAGGTGTCTTCATCACGATGACGGAGGTGTCTTCCTCATGATAATGGAGGTATCTTCCTCATGATGAAGGAGGCGTTTTCCTCATGACGATGGAGGTGTCTTCCTCATGATGAAGGAGGTGTCTTCCTCATGATAATGGAGGTATCTTCCTCATGATGACGGAGGTGTTTTCCTCATGACGATGGAGGTGTCTTCCTCATGATGACGGAGGTGTTTTCCTCATGATGATGGAGGTGTTTTCCTCATGATGAAGGAGGTGTTTTCCTCATGACGATGGAGGTGTCTTCCTCATGATGACGGAGGTGTTTTCCTCATGACGATGGAGGTGTCTTCCTCATGACGATGGAGGTGTCTTCCTCATGACGATGGAGGTGTCTTCCTCACGATGACAGAGGTGTTTTCCTCACGATGACAGAGGTGTCTTCCTCATGATGATGGAGGTGTCTTCCTCACGATGGAGGTGTCTTCCTCGTGATGATGGAGGTGACAAACACAGGCACAGCCCGGGAGACTGAGGAGCACCCAGGGTCCCTCCAGGGAGGAGCACGATGGGGTCCAACAGGACTGTTTGGGCAAAGACATCCATGGACGGGACTGCTGTCTGGCATCTTGCTTTGGTGCAAAACGTGAAGGGGCACGGGCCTGGCTGTAACTGACGTAAAGACTGGCCTGATTTTTGAAAATCCTTCCCCAAGGTTAATTGCAGGTGCACTGTTGCTGATTTCTTCAAGCAAACGGGGTAGTGCCTGGAATAAATGAATGGTCAATACCGGCTTGGTCTTCATGAAGCGCTGGGTGAGGCTGGATGTTACCAGCACCTCTGAGAACGAGGGCAGCGTTCAGCACCTTGCAGGATCTCCGCCGTCTTCCCTGGACCTGCTCACCTGAGCAGCCCTGGCAAGAAACGCCGCAGCCGACGGGGCTGAAGAATTGGTCCCCGAATCTACCACGACAAAAGGACCTCCTTTTAAAGCCGGGTGATCCAAATGACAGTAACTCAAGGCGCCTACAGCTAGCTTGCCGCAATGCTGACGCTGCCAAGGGTCATAAATGGAAAAGCCGTATTTACAGCGCCCGGCGTCGACGCAACGCAAAGCGTAAGCCCCAGATTGCAAGTCCTGGCACCTGCAGCTCTGCGTCGGTGCCAACACGCATGCAGCTTGGGCGCTCCCTTTGGCAGCTGGGGGAAAGTAGAAGGACGTGCAGTAAATACAGCGCAGACAGGCACCAGCGGAGCGCTGCTGCTCTTTGGCACGAGGTGACTGCAAGGGTGCGCGTTTCAAAGCAGGACGAAGAGGGCCGGGATGATAACACGATAAGCGACTTAATTAAGCACTCTAGAGCCTGAATGGATAATCACGGGCCTGGGCTGCGTCTTAACGCACGAGGAGCTGTGTCTCTTTTAAAGCAGGGAGAAGCAAAGCCCTCCAAACCTGCCTGAGGGTTTTCATACATTTCCTGGTGGTTGGTGAGGGGGGACCCGGCGCGCTTGATCAAAGCACGCAGCCCCGTTGCCTGAAGCGTGTGCCAATAACCAGAGCCGCAAGGATCCGTTATTTTCACCCTGCCAGAAACTTGGTTCTCCATCCAGGCTCTCTCCCTTCGCTGTGCAAGACAGCTGAAAGCACAGGTAAGGCAAACGCAGGAAGGCAGGTCATTCGTCCTGCTTGAAACCCAGTAACTCAACCTGGGACCATCAGGTCACTTCAGGAACAGGATGCTTTTCTCTGCTCTCTCCTTTTTCACTTCCAGGCAGGGCGTTTTTATTGTCTAATCCCAGCATTTACAGCATCTCATTCAGAGCCAGAAATTCACCCCTTTACAAAGAAGTCAAAACACACGCCGTGAGGAGGTGACATCCAGACTGGACTGGAAGGTCTCCGCTGTGGACAGCCTGCCCAGGTCGAGATCTCACCTCGGCTGTACAACGTGGCTGTTACACCCGCTGCAAAACCTTTGCCTTGCACCCTATTATTCTGTCTCCAGTTACAGGACTTAAGGCCCAGGTACTCCAACACATTCAGGAACTTAAATCATTAGCTGCCGAAATAAATGGGGGCCGGGCGTCTACAGCAGGAATAAGTTTCATAAATCCTCTGCCAGATCTGAACTCGGTGACATCGGGGAAGCGATAGCAGGCAGCCCAGCCCTGTCATTTCCTGCCGCACGCCGTACATACATCTTTCCTGACACTTACGACACCTTGTTTTCTAGACATCCCCACTATTTTATCAGCCCTTGGAGTGAGATGCAGAACGTCAGCGGTCGCCCTGGCTATGAGCGACCTGCAGTAATGCACCCCGGGGGTGGATCATCAACGCTTTTACAGGCCCACGCACAACAGGCAGAGAATAAAGACTCTTTCTTCAGACTGAAGCCCATAAAGTGAAGTACCAGCATAAAGCTGTCTCGTTTCCAGAGGTGCTAAACCTAGCTGCTGGGCTTGGGGGCTGTCCCTCGACCGGCTAAAAAAAAAAAACAAAAAACCCACACTTGTCTTTATCAACATTTTGTAGGTTGCGGAGCCGCCTCCTCTCTGCGTAGACGTGAAATATTGTTAGGAACCGCCCTGTGGAAAAAGAATTTCCCATCTTACAATTGCTTTCCCCCGCTTAAGGTGAACCACCGGATAATCCGTGTGGGATGGGCCTTCCAGAGGTCACCTAGTCCTGCCTCCTGCTGCTTGCGCCACGTCTAATCGGATCGCAGCCTTCCCGTCGAGTCCCAGGACCGGAGGGGTACGTGAGTTTAACAGAATCGGGTTTCGTGTTGAAGCAACAAGAAAGCAAACAGCGTTTCTTGCCTCGGCGGCCTCCTCTCGTATCCATGCTGCAGGCTGCCTGCCCTGCGCGTCCCCGCCGTTCACCAAATTTTAGCTTTCCTCAGCGCTTCTAGCTCGCAGCCCGATTGCCTTCTGTCAGCTGTATTATTAATCAGCAGGCTGCAAATTATGTTGCCATAACCCACGTACTTTTTGTGCTTTCGACTAAAAATAAAGCAAATTGGCGCGGAGTAAACAAACCCCGGTCTGCTGGGAAAGCCCGCGGCTGAGCGAGGGGAGCCGCGGGTGCACAGGGGCCGGGGCAGTGGGGAACCTGGGGTGGGTGAAGAGCATCTTTTAGGCTGGACACCATCACCGGCAGCAGTTTTTTTCCAAAAAGTTGAGAGGAATGAGCACAGGGTAGATAACGCACCCGCCAGACCATCTCCCTCCTGCCTGCCTAGCCAAGGTGCTGCTCTGTCTGGCCAAACGGGGCGGATGAACCCAAAACCCAGCGGAGCAGCCACCGAGTTACCCCGAAACCTGGGCGCCGCCCCTGCCTTCGCCATCTCCTCAACCCAAAACTGCCCTAAAGGGAACATTTCTCCAAACAGAGGCTGAAAAAAGAAACGGGCAATGTGAAATATTTAAATCTCTCTTTGACCTCCTAACCTTTCGTACGGAAAAAAGGCAGACGAAAATACCAAAAAAGGAGAGGCCGGGTAATGGTCGGGCCAGAACTATTCCCCCATGTCCGCGTTTCCTATTCGAACCAAGTTTGCCTCTGTAAAGGTCAGTTTATATTTCCAGAGTCACTGCTTGGGCTGGTGGGGGGGGAGGAAAAAAAAAAACCACGCCGTTTTATGCACGTGTTTTTTTTTTTAAACAGACTTTCACGCGCTCGTTCGCTTGGAAAAAATAAAAAAAAAAAAAATAAAACCGACCAAACAGCAGCAAAAGGAGGAGAAACAGCAGCGAAAGCTGCTCAGATTCACCTGCTGCAGCTCGGTGCCTGCCCGTGGGCCGCTGGGATCACTTCGTGGCTAGCATCTTGCTGGTGGGCCCGACGCGTCTTGGTCCCAGGGAGCTGACCGCGAGGATTTCCCGCATGCCAGGTGACGACGCGTAGCAAAAAGGCGTGAATTCCACTTGCCCGGGTTCGGTGGTGGTATATTGCAGGCAAAAGCTGAGCCCTGGCCACGCTTGGGTGCCGATACAGAGAGCGGTGTGAGTCCCCGCTCGAGCGCGCGTTAGCCGTGGCCGCTCCGCTGCCTCCACTGAAACGACTCCGTGTCTGCACTGATGCTGTCAGGAAAAGATTAATTCCCAGAGCCGGGGTGGGGTGAGGCAGAGTAAAGCGCGATCGCTTGCCCCGGCGTAGTATTAACGCACGAAAATAAAGTGGAAATTAAAAGCAGCAGGACAGGAAAATACCGCCAGGGTCAAGCCGGGGAAATGAAACCGCTCCAAGTCCCCGCGCGCTGTTCGCTCCGCCGTGCACGCTCTGATTTCTCCCTCGAGGGCCGTAAATCAAATCGGTGCTTCAACGTTGGTGCCTACGAAGCAGCCTGGCGGGGAAGTCCAGGCTGGTGGGACAGACAGAGCGCAGAAAAGCTCCACGCCGCGTGCCCTGAAGCAGCCACAGGCACCCATCACATCGCGCCGTGCTCCGGCCTCGACATCGAGCGCGTCCTCTCTTTTCTTTCTGCCTTTGCAAGCGCTTTAAAACCCCAGAGGTAAGCCAGGGGGGGTCGAGTTCATCTCTCGTAAAAAGAGCTGCAGCCTCGGCTCAGCTTCACGGAACAAAGCTGAGCGCAAAGCTTCGCCGGAGGTAACACCAGAGCACGAGATTTATTAGGCACAAATAATGCATCGCCCCCCCCCCCCCCAGCCCCTGCCAGCTCCTCCGGTGCGCTGTGGAGAACGGAAAAATAAACGGAGGGAGAAGGGTTGGGGATACTCGGGAGCTGCGCTGAGCCCAGGGCTGGGTAACGCGGTGGAGGACATCACATCCGTGCTCTCCCTGCTCCGGCCATCAAACCAGGAGCAAAAACGTTCAAGAGCAAAGCTGCTGAGTTCCCAAACTGCCACCAGTTTGCCATTAACTTCCTTTAAGGTTTCTTTCCCTTTTTTTTCTTTCTTTTTTTTCTTTCTGTCTGCTTTATTAAATTGACCTAAAACTGCCAAAGCAAAATAAATAAATAAATAAAAAAACAAATCAAGATGAAGTCTCTCTCCTGTCACCTTGCAAATAGGCTTGTCACCATTTCCCGGTACGGGGGAGCTCCTGTGGGAGCAGTCTTCCTCTACACACCGACATTTTCGTCGTTCCCACCTCCTGCTCTTACTTTTTCCCTCTCGTTTCCGTGTTTGCAGGCACAAGGGGAAGAGAAGACCCCGAGCAAAAGACCCGGCGCCCAGCCGCACGTGCCGGAGCCCGGATTTTCCTGTGGCACTTCCCAGTTTCCTCCCGCTTCAGATCTGGATTCCCGCGGGGCGGTAAGCAATCAACCCCGGGAAGCTCTGGATCCCACTGACCTGCTCCTGGACCTCGTTTGGCACCGGCCCTACTCCATCCTCAGTCCCCAGAGGTGCTCCAGAGCCCGATCTCATGGCCCCACCAGCCCCTGAGTGGGACAGAGCCCGGATTTTGGCACGGCACAGGCTGAAAAAAACCCCAATCTGAATGGGTTTGGCAGGCAGAGCCGCGGGTCTGCCCACGGGGAGGGTGCCTTGCCTCAGAGGAGGAGGAGAAAGAGGGGAAGAAGGAAGGTGCTGCAGGATTTCACGAGAATCCTATAAGACGTGCAACCAATTAATCCATAAGTTGATGTTTTCAGCAAATTTTTCTTTACCTCATCGGCTGAGGAACGGCACGAGCCGCCCGTGTGCATCTCTGGGGGGTGCATAACCTGGAAAAAGCAGCGACTCCCCCTTAATATCCGAGACAAAAGCTTGGCCGCGGTAAGAGAGAATAAAAGACTGTATTATTCTAACGGAAAAAAATAATAATAATAATAAAAAAAGGCTTGAATAGGCTGGGAGCTTTGTATTTGGGCTCCGTCATTAATCAAGCTAATTCACAGGAGTGAGCCACTGGAGTGATATTAAGCACAGCGACAACGGCCCGGGCGAAATAATCGAGGAGTTAGAAGAATGAAGGAGTCTCTTGAAAATAGAAACCAGATTTCTGTGCGCACCCGTACGGAGCCACAAAAAGAAACGGGCCGCGGGGCTGGGAAGCCCAGGACGTGTTTTTGGGTTGGAACGTGGAGAATTTGGTGGCCAAAGCGGGCGAGGAAGACCCCTTAGTGCCCGGAACTGGGGGAGGTTTGGCGCGGTGGTGCGTGCTCTGTCCTGCAGAGGGATGCTGCTTCCGTTTTAAGGTTAACTCAAAGGGGAAAGGGAAAAAAAAAATAGGATATTTGTAATTAGGTTGGTTTGCGGTGATGTTCTGCTGCTCCTGCGTACAGGGTGAGGTCAGCGCACCGGGCTGAAAAACATGAGGAATGGGCCAAAGGGAAAATTTGGGCTTCCTCACCCAGAAGCGACTCCCCCGCAGCACTTTTGCAATGCGAAGAAGCCCGGCGAAGCTTTTGTCTTGTGCCCAAACCACAGCAGAAAAGCTGAGCATCAAAAAGGGAGCTGAGCGAAGCCTTCAAAAAACCTTGAGCTGCTCCAAAAATCGGCTCGGCGGGCGCAGCAGCTTTGTGTGCCCCAGCACCTCCACCCTTTGTGCTTCCAATTTGCAAACCCAAGGGCGTTTTGCTGTGCTTTTTGACACTCGGAGCTGAAAAGCCCTATTAGGAGCTGGAAAAGCATGGGGCTTTCCGGCTTTCCCTTCCGACTGCTGCTGCAGCTGCCTGGAGCTCTCTAGCAAGCAGGCTGCGTTGCGCAGAGCACCTCTCCTCTGCTCTCCATTTTCCAGGGGAGCGAGGTTAATAAATAACACGGACGGAGGGCCGAAAAACACCAGACGGAGCAAATCTGAAGTGCAGGGAATGATTTGGGGGTGGGAAGCTCCAAGGACCTCGGAGAAAGCGGGCCCGTTTTCTCCTTCACGGGGCTTTAAAGAACCAACGAAATCGCTGCCGCTCTGCCTAATTACCCACCTCATTACCGGCCGGGGGGAGAGACACCGAGCAGCCTCCAGGAATTTCCCAATTCCCCAGTTGCCGGAGAGGGGAAGAACGGAGACGGGGAGCCCCAACCCCACAAGAAGCCACTGCTGTGACTCGTTCCATGAGCAACTGAGCAAAGCAAACACTGCTGCAAAGGAGAAAGGCAAAAATAACCCTATTTCCAGCTTGCAAATAAGCACGTTATTTAATTAAAAAGCCCTTATTAAGATGGCTGTGATTTCCCAGCAGGCTAAAAATACCGAAGTCACTCCAGCGGCTGATGGTGGCTGCAGCTAGAAAACTCTACGTCTCATTCTGATTTGAGCTGGACGTGATACTACACAACGTGAGAGCTTTAGAAGAAATCCACTCGTTTTTATACCCGGTTATCCCGTTTTATGTGCTGGTTAAATTTCCCCTCTGCACGCAGCTCTTACAAGCTGTCGAGGACGGGTGGGTGGCGAAGCAGAGAGTTTTCAACCAGCTGCCAACACGTGGAAATGGCAGAAATTTGCGTTTAGAAACCTAATTTGGAGGAAAAAAAAACCCCTCTGGGCCTCTCCTCCTTCCCTACCTGCCCTGATGCACACGGGCCACGCGCACCGAGATGCCACGCGTCAGGGTTTGCCTGAAAACCCGTGATAAATTGTAGCTGGGGAGGCGATGAGGGCCTTCACCACCTTGGCCGCAAGAGCTCCAAGAGCTCGGCTCCAAGAGCTTGGCCGCAAACACCGAGACCTCGGGCACCCGCAACTCCCTACCTCTGCTCAGAGCTGAAACGTCGGTTCCGGAGAACCCCAAGGGCTGTCATCAGAGGACGCGGATCTTGGGGAAAAAAAATACTATTTAGAAATTTAAATCTCACGTGGAAGCGGCAGAGAACTCGGGAACGAAGGGTCCCGTCAGTATCGTCGCTGAATTCATTGCCTTACCTTTGAGACGGTGCAGGACGAGGCCACCGGAGCCTCCCTCGAGGCTGCCAAGACTGCTGCCGTAACCACGCCGTTTCCAGATGGAACCAGATAAGAGACGAGCGATAAAAGCACTCTTAATTAAACATTTGTCTCGCAATTACATACTTCTGAGTAATTATCGCCATCAAGACAAACACCAACTGGATTACACAGAAAAGAGACAGAAGGTAAAGGTTAATGGGGCTGCTTCTGCAGCTATTCCCAAGCTCTTGCTGCAGGAAGGGCGGGATGCCCAGAGCTCTGGATGGACACGGCCAACTTGTGGAAGGGCTGAGCTGGCAGATTTTTGAAGTTACAGGACTGAAAAGACAATTTCAGCGGCGCCGTCTGCCCTCGAATCCTCATTTTTTTTACATTCACTAACCCCAATTCCTTTCTTTTCCCTTGCAAACCTTTCTGGCTGTCCTCGCCCTTCTGGTTTCTCTTCGCTTTGGCCTGGCTTAGACGTAGCCAGGACCCCAAAAAGGGTCTGAGCCCGATCCCCAGCTGTAGTTCGTATCTGACTGACTGCTTTCCAGGGGTAGCAGAGTTCCCATTTGGTAAACCCAGATTTTTTTTTTTATATATATGTACTTTATTGGCTTCCTTTTAATAGCCCCATGTGACCGGTTCCCATTTTAAGCCGTGCTCCTCTCACCACCGGGTCAGTCCCGCCACATCTCCGTGGACCAGCCCATCCCCAGCCTGCCTCGGATTTCTCCTCCCTGCAGATATCACGAAAAAAAAAAAAAATAATAATAGACTGCTAAAACAACAAGGAAAACAGGGACTAGTAGAAACACATTTGAATAGTTTGCCGCCCTTGCTCACGGCTGTTTCCCCCAAACAAACCGCCTCGGAAGAAGCACGGCCTGCGAGCTGCTGCGAACGAATGAATCATCCCTCTGCTTTGAAAACGAAGGCCGCACAGAAGAGGAACCTCGGCGCGTTCCCAAAGGTTAAGCTGATTTTGCCGAGCCACAGCTGAATTATTGATGATCAGCGCTGCGGGTTTCTCTTCAGGAGCTAGCAGCCAGGTAGCAGAGCCATTTACGCCAGCACATCTTTTAAGCCCCCGTCTGCGAAGCTCGTCCGACTCCTGGCCTGCTCAGGCCACGGGGAAATTTAATTATTTAGGCTTCTCAGCAGAGCAAACGTAAAATATTAGCTCATAATCGAGACGCTGCTGCTCGGCGCACAGCCAGCGAAGCTGCATCAGCAGCCAGGAGCAAGGTGCCGCTGGCCACACAGATGCGTGGGGATGGGGCTGAGCTCCTCTCGGGAGCGAATTCCCCGATAAATCGAAAAATAAAATGAAAAAAAAAAAAAAGGCAGACTTCAGCATGGATCAGCCTCTTCTGGGGGTCTTTCTCCATTCCTGTTTCCACTCTTCGTCTGGTTTATTTGCATTCAGCAAACCCGTAAAGATCCCTGAAGAATCGGGGAAATGGGACAACCAATTTTCAACCAAATCCGAGGAAAGTCTCCCTGCGAGGAAGCAGAGGCTGAGCCCTAATACATCAAAGTAGAAACAGGCTTAATTGGTTCTGATCACGGTTTCTCCGACCTCTTGTTTTTATTCAGCCTTTGTTCGGCTTTGAAAGCAGCGTGCGTAGTAATAAACTTGTTCCGTGCTCCTGCCTGGCCATAAAAATCAGCGCGTTTAAAGCGGTTCCATTTTACAAAGCCTTTCTCCGTTTTAATTGCATCCCAATTCCCAGGAAAATGCGAGATGACAAGTTAGAGACTTTTTTTATTAAAAAAAAAAGTCAGCTGCTTAATAAGAAAGCCTCGTTTAGTTTTTGTGCTTTACTGTGGAAAACGGTAAGCCTCATTACCAGGGTATTAAGCTCCGTAGCCGCTTATATATTCTCCTGGTTATCGCACACAAGCCCCAAATTTAGCACAGCTCTTGTTTTCGGTTGCAGCTAACGCCCCTTAACGGGTCCGCTCCGGTAAGAATCAAGTGCTCAAGGAAAACTCTTATAAAAGCAAAACCGGATTACGAATGATCGTGTAAATACGGCAGGGACCAAAATGAAGCCCCAGCGCTGAGCTCCCACCGAAATCGTACAAGATAGGAGGAACATAGATGAGAAGGTTTTGATCTTAATTACTAAAATAAGCTTTTTTTTGTTTGTTTGTTTGTTTTTCAGGGCTCACAGCTCCACCAGTTGTTCTCCCGGGATGCCTAACGTCGGTTTTATTTCGTGGTGCGGATATTTGGGTGCCGGGAAACAATCACCACCCAGGTGACATCCGCATTACCAGCGCTGGCCTCAGAAGGACGTGGACCAAGCGGCTGAAGCCAGGTGAGCACCCTGGCACTATCAGCGCGCCCCTTAAAGCTGCAAGAAACCCTTCTGAGAGTCACTTGAAGGTGCGCGCGCACACAGGAGACCTTTCCTAACTCAGAAAGCGAAAGCTGTTCTCTCCAAGTCCTTCCTATTGACGACGTTATTTTCACAGTCTTCCTTTACACCGTTACTGGCGGGTTTTGCTCCACGTTAACTCGCTGTAAGCCGAGCTCCAGCGTGAGTGACGTGAAATGCTTGTTTTCTGTTCCTCCTCAGGGGCAGCGCGAAGGGGAACATGTGCTTTCACAGATGGAAGTTGCTGCCTCCTGAAGTAACACGTAGCCGAGCACCGCGCAAACTACGGCTGAGAGCTTTGAGCATTTTATTTCCACTGGTAATTATTTCCACCGGTGCCTCTTCAGAAGACGAGTTAAGGAGAACAAAAAGCTTTTGCTGTTGTTGTTTTTAGAAGAACAAAACAGCGAAACAACAGGAACAGAGAGCGTTTTAAAAAACAACTTGGGTTTGTCTCAGCTTTTTAGGTGCAGGCTTTGGTCCTGCACACTCATCATCCGCTCCCCCTGCTCCTTACAGGGTGTGAGGGAAGGAACTGAGTCATGCCCCGCAGAGAGCAGGATTAAGGCTGCGAGGAGAACACACGATTCCTTTCTCGCCCATCAGGTAATTAAATTCGCGGCGCCTCAGCTTTATTTCCTTGTTTGCAGGAGATGAAGCATCGGAGAAAAAGCTGGCATTCGGAGGAGTGCAAGTTCGCACTGGAAAGCTGCGCGATCGCTAAATTCTGGAGGAGTATTATTACGCGAAGCTACCTGGCAGGATCGTCGCGATACGTAACGCCAGCGCCGGTTGTGTGCTGATGAAAGATTAAGGGGAACTGCAGCCAAAGAGAAATAAGTGAGCGTACACCGGTGGGATCCGGATAGCCACGTTTTGAGGTGACTCACGGAGACGAACGCTTTGTCTGGAAAACATTTTGGAAACACCAACGCGCCATCCGAGGAAGGAGACAGGAGCTTGTCGAGCACCTGAGACGCCACGGCTTTGCTCTTTTCCAGCTCACAAATCTTTAACTTTTGGAGGAAGAGAAGCAGAAGGGTATAACAAGCGTCTGCGATCCCAACTGCTCAGCTTCCTCGTGAGAAGTAGAACGAAAACACGACGTTAAGGATACGGGCTTAAAATATAACGAGCCCGTTTGCGAGAACCCGCCCGAGGGAAAATAGCTTAGAAAATTAAAAATTCCGTAGTAACAGACTGAAAGCTGTTAACCAACATCTAATTAATCACAAACTGCAAATCCCCACAACAAAACATTAAAAGTAATTACAAAGGCAGAGGAAAAAAAAAAATAATAATCTGGTAGCAACTAAGCTTACCCAGACCAAAACAAGTACAAAAAACCCCAGCGATGGTGCCCAAGCAGAAAAAAAGCTGACAAAACCATCGGGACTTGACCTTGCTTTTGGTTATTCATGGTGATGCTGTATAACGTCAGTTTTTGGGTTTTAATATTTAGCAGGAAGCGATTTGTAAGACCACAGCCTCAGCCTAAGAATCAAACAAACCCGTTGACAACAAGCAGCCGCGGGGGAGCGGCGAACGCAATCCAACTGCGAGCTGGCACGAGCAACACCCATTACCAAAAAGTTCTTCCGGGGCTCCCTGGGGCTCTTTTTACTTCTTCCCCACACTTTTAAAGTTAAAGCCACGCAATCACAGCATAAATCACCCAGGAAGGCAAGTCAACACGCTGTAAATTACCGCAATAGTCCCACATCCACCAGAGCAACGTCCCTCTGGTGGCACCTGTGCCACAGGATCTCCCGGAGAGCTGAGGAGTCAGATGAGAGCAGAAAAAAAAACAGAATTTAGGCCGTTCGGTAGTCTGGGGCAAGTCACCTGGAGATTTCAAAAACCAAACACGAAATAAAGGCAAGGAAGCACAACTTTTAAATGAAGAAATTTATTTTTTACTAAGAAAAAGGTTACAAGTCCAGAATTTTGAAAGACTGTTAAAGAATACATAAAGCTGAGAGCAGGGAGGAAAGGGACCCCGGTGATCCACGGACCCAAATCTCTCTTAGTGTAAACTAAGCTTTGTAAAAACGGATCTAACAGACCCAACTGACAGCTGTGGAAACACAAATTACAGAAATTCTCATTTTGCACGTCTTCCCATGCCGAAGATGAAATCCATTCCAACACTACGTGGAGACATCAGCTCGGAGCTTGACATCCCAGAGGAAAAGGCTCAGCAGAAAAGGTTATTTAGGACTCACCAGGATCTTTTTACTGAGAAGGTTCTAAGTTTATTCAGGGGCTTTTGCTCATTAAATTGTCATCTGACAGGGTAAAACAGGAGGTATTTTCAAATAGTTGTTGGGATAACAGCAGATACAGGGTTATGGAGGAAAAAAGACTACAAGTCTTCTTATCAAAGCAATTTTTATCACTCACAGAGCTGAGATCTATCACAATTCTACTCCGGAATTTACTACACTAACAGATCCTTTGAAAGCAATCTTCTATAATAAAAACAATGCAGAGTTTGACCAGTATTTTTAAAGAGTAACTCAACATTTTCACTACAACAGAAAAAAAATTATCCCTGCTCTGCTCTTTCGACCTACTGTGTCGGTCTGAGCAAAAAAAAAAAATCTGGCTGCGTGATGAAGTATGAAAACCACACGGCCAGCAGAACTGGAAATGTTGAAAGCACCTCAGATCTTCCCGTTAAAACGACGCAAGGAACTCCAAAACGCACAATTAGGATACGAAGGAAGAAAAAAAGATGAAGAAAACGAAGTGGAAATTGGTTGGCGGCACTAAAAAAAGAATCCAATGCTTCCTTTGGGTAGCTACGGGGTAGTAACTACAGTCTCCACCTCGTAAACACGAGAGGAACATTAATTTCACTGCTGAGTGCTGACCTAAAAACGTGATTAGAGCTTCCTACGACCACAGTGTGCCAACTTCACCCGGTTTGCGTTTGCATCTGCACCTGGTTTGCGTTTGTAATTTACCAAAAGGCATCAGCCCCTCCCAAGTTCTCAGAAATAAAGCTCAAATACTTCAAGGCCCTTTGATATTGCTACTCCAAAGGTAGAATAGATGCTTGGAAAAACACTCTTTGGTCCTCGCTACTGCCTTTTAGAAATTAAGAGAGCCTAACAGGAATGCCCACACGCAGAATCTCCCTGCGGACGACAAAACCTCTTCACGTCTCTGCCCTCCACGCATCTTGGGCAAGCGGAATCCAGGAGGCTCCTTAGCAGATGACGTAGCGGACGAGGCGCGAGCCGCGGACTTCTCTCACTCGCTGGCAGTGGCGCAGGATGTTGAGGATCCTGTGGAAGCGCTTATCCGCTTTCAGCTGGGTGAACTCTTTGATGTCGGCCTCCACGACAAAAAACTCTCCTGGAAAACAAGGAAAAGCCATCGGAAACCAGGAGCATGCTAATTCAAGGGAAAAAAAAAAACACCCAGTTGTCTTTCAGACAACTAAGTAGGGGGAAATAATGTGTTGTTCCATAGCGTCACGCTTCCAAGTCTTACGAGCAAGAGGTCTGCATGGCTACAGGCGATCTAGGTCGGAAAAAAAAGGAGGAGAGCATTCTCCCTCCGTTTACCCTTAGAGTAAGGCAGCAGCATCTTAAATAAATAGAGGGCAGAGATGCCTCACCTAAGTTAGGAGAGACCATTTTCAGTTTAACCAAGGAGAAAGAAGCTGATGCCAGCTGGAAAGCCGAAGATGCCGGAAAACTTTTGTTTATTAAACAAGTGCAAGGTAGGTTTACACAAGAAAATCTGTTTTTATGGAAAGATTTCATCTCTAAATCTTACGAGCGATTGAGCAGGACGCGACTCCACTCTGAAGAAGCGTCCAAGGGTGATGTGCTGGCCTTTGGGACCGAGGTCCTAGAGTGCCACTTACAATTTCCATTTTCTGTTCCATCTGGGGGAGCGTAACGATATCCTGAGCCTGGGCAGAACACAAATTCTTCCTTTATTCGCCCAGAATTGAGGGCAGCAGCCTTCAGCACAGCAGGAGCTTATTTCCAAGAAACCAGAGCTGGCTGAAGGCTGGTGGCGGCGGTTTGGTCGGAAACAGGAGCCCCGCGCACTCAATAACGAACCTGAATCGCCCCGCTGGGTGGGAAGGCGCCCTGACAAACCAGGCGGCATCTTTGGTCGTCTCGAAACCAGCTGGCAAGCAGCCCAGGCTGGGGAACTGCGGGAATCCCAAGCACGGGCGCGCTCATGGCAGAAATTTAAGCGAACGAATCAACGAACGTGCAACCTCACGCTGAAAAATGCACCGGATGAAGCCGTTGAATCATTTTGGGGTGGTCAGATAAGCACCGGCTGTCAGACCTTTCTTAGACTTCCTAGACGATCACAAAACAAACCACTCAACGCACCCTCTCAGACGCTGCACGTCCTAGTTCTGTAAGTGAGCTTTCCGAAAACGAACAGGAAAATGCAGACCGGCCCCAAGGTACTCGAAGAAATTAAAAGCCTCGAGTTTGCACGATTAGGAAAGCCTTGGCATTGCAGCTTCTGCTCTTACGTTCACGCGAGATTTCAACACTCGCTTCCATCGAGGAATCCCTTCTGTGGCTTCAGCCCATTTTTTCCTTCTCTGTGGACCTGAATTTAATGCCATTACCGAACCCAAACTTCAAGAACCTTTGAAGATGAGCAAGTGTTTCAAGAAATCCCAGATTCACAGTGTACGAGCTGTTGCTAGACTGAAGCAGAGCTTATCTGCACAAAAATCTACCCAAGCCCAAATCAGAGGCGAGTCATAAGACCGTTCCCATGTTATATCACTACCTGCCCGAGCAAAAACCTGCTCCCCATCTTTTTTTATAAGCCCCCTTTAATCCTGAAAGGCTGCGGTGAGGTCTCCCCAGAGCCTTCTCGTCTTCAGGCTGAACACCCGCAGCTCTCTCAACCATTTTTCGGAGCGCACAGCGAACATTTAAGGGGAGAGTGTTCTTGCATTCTGCCGAGGGCAAGAATCAAGAGGGAGACAGCGTGGCGTTGTTCTCAACAGGAAAGGAACGTCAAGAAGTAGATTTTAAGATGAGAGATCTACTGTGCCACGTATATTTGGAAAAGCTAGCCTGGAAACTGCACGGCAAAGACATTTCAGGGCATTTTTACTCATCTGTGCTTTAAAGACGAGAAGACTTCTTAAGGTTATCAGACAGCCCTGTCTCTTCCACAAAGCCACCGCAACGTGACTGATTACCTCGATTTCCCTGCCTTGCCTCGCAACAAATTTTTAGTAGGTCGTGTCCGTTCTAGCTTAAGAAGCTGAACCCACGGTGCATGCGGTTTGGTTCTCGAGTCTATTCGGAGCGACTCCGAATTAAATCGTTTTGCTCTCTGAGTTTTTGGGACAACGTGCCGAGAAACTCACGTGCATTCAGCGAAAACACACAAAATAAAACCAAAGATAGTTACGGGGAAACTACTCAGTTGAAAGACAAATCCTTTTTTGCTAAACTGCAGCTGAGGAGGAGCGGTCAACGGATTTTATACGGACTGTTCTCTGATCTCCTCCCCTTACGGCAAGGGAGGACCAGAACCTCCACGGCAAGGTGTTGTCGGTGCCTCCATAGGGGAGAGGGATTCTAAATATCTGATTCAGACTGTCACAACACGCTGGGGATGGAGGGAAAACCCCGCTAAGTCTACAGTTGTTGGGTTTTGCTCCGTTTTTCCTTCTTTTTTTTGTTGTTTTGTTTTGAGAAGAAGTCATAGCAGATGTTCTAAAGCTTTTCTAAGTGATGTTTTTAAACACTCCCTTGCTATAGGTCACTCCACCAACTACCAGAGTGCCTGGACAGACTATTTCCTGAAAATGAGATGCTACAGCACGAAAACCATCTGCTGTCACAAGCCATTTAACCTCTGGTCCGGTTATTTTATACTTACCTACACCGCCAGATCCACCTGCTATGGATTTGGCACTAATAAACGCAAAAAAAAAAAATACCTTTTGTATCCTTAGTTTCCTCTTCCAGGAATCGGTGGTAGAGACTCCTGACCGATGCATTCATGGATTTCAAAGGCTGATGCAGGATCTTGTACTTGCTCACCACGGCCTTGTTGATATCTTGAACAACGGCGTTGATCTGATCGTACGTCAAGCGACCTTTCATATACCTGCAAATAAAAAAAAAAAAATCAAAGTCAGTAGCCAGAGAGTCACAAACGTGAAGTTCTCTGTTTATTTTCCTCTTTATTCAGCCTGAACGTGCTGCTCCTAGTTAGAGGCGGTTTCTTCTGCTTCATGTTAATGAATAAACCTGATAGTTCATTAGATCGCTTAATAATGCTGCAGGAAAAAAAAAGCCATAATAAATCTTAAAGCAGAAAGAAGGACATTAGAAAGCCGAATCAAGAGGTGAACAAAATATCCTGCCCTTAAACTTCCAGGAGCATTTCAAAAATGGAATGAAGGTTGCATTTATAGCCTAACACTTAAACTACAAACAGAAAAAAAAAATCAACCTGCTTGGCAGAAAACACGGCAAAGGCCAAAAGTGAAATTAAATTTGGTTCATATTAAAGAGAAAAGATAATGTAGGATTATAATCTTGTAGGCATTCCTTTGTTTTTTGAAGAAATATCGGTTTTGTTTTCTGTATTTCCTCGTGCAGCCTAGTGGACTACACGCAGCACCAGCATCCTTTTTTTGAGCTTTCAGAGCATTTCGTAAAGCTAGTACCAAAATAATAAAGGCTGCTGATGACAGCCTAGAGCTACAGGAGCACAGCAGATAAAAAAAAGTGATGTGGAAATATCAAAACATTGGAATATTTGTGAGTAAGGCTATGCAGCGTTTAGAGACGTAGAGGCATGCGTTCAAGGAAAAGGAAAATGGAAATCAGCCGCAGAGCTGCAAACTGAGAAGCCATTAAATGGAAATGAAATCTGAAACTCGTGTGACAAGCAGCGAACTGAACACAAGACCAAGCCCCAGGAAGCACTGCAACAAAAGCCGGGGCAACCTTGCAACTTGACTTCGCCTTCGATCGCCCTTCAGTCACGGCAACAAACCAGATTTGGCCGTCTCCGTTTGGTCTCGTATCAGCAGGCGGTTGTGTGGAATTAAAATACTTTGAGGAAAGCGTTACAATTCATTTTAAGAACGAACGGGGTTCTTCAGGCCGGTACGTCATCTGACTGAAAGCTGTAGGACGTTGGAAGAGATTGATGAAGGAAGAAATCCTCTCCTCGTTTCATTTCATCTGAACGGCAAACCTCAGTCTTCGGCAAACATACGAAGAATTTAAAGCAGTTAATCAATTACAAACTCAATAGTCCAGGAATCACCTCCAGTTTCAAACTGAATCGCCACGAAGTTATTTGTCGCCGGTTTTCAGCTTCACGGATCGTTGGATTAACCCAAAGTTGGAGATGCAACCCTTTGGATAAAAATACTCCACTCTGCACGCATCTTCTTGAGTAAAAGCAGCCCTACTGCCTCTGAAACGCGTGTAATTGGAGTAATACAGCCTGCCAGCACAGAAGTGCTTGGCCTATAGACATTAATTGCTATTTATTGCTCTTTGTGCACCCCTCAGCCTTTTTACATAGTCACAGGGGTATTTGTAGGCTACGAAGACCAAGGTATTAAGTCTAAAACACCTACAGTCGAGGTCCTACGCTCCCGCAATCAATCAAATACCCTTAAAAATGCCAGCAAACCTCAGCTCACCCTGAAGCAGAGCCAGGAAGGCGCGGTTTGTTTCCCTAAACCTATTTCTCCCTTGAATCCATAGGTACAAAACCCAAAGCACAGGGCTGCGTTCTTCAAAGAACAGCCTAACAGCGGTCTGCCACGTAGATACAGCTGGAAAAGAGATGAAGCTCCTAACGGCCAGCTCCCTAAAAAAAATATTTAGGCTAAAAGAAACGTATATTCCCCCAAGTTACCGTCGGAGAATTATAATGAAAGCGCGCGTTCTAAAAATACCTTAAGCGGTGAGAATTTTGAGAAAGAATAAAGCCAGCATTTTCCTTTGCCTCGAATTGAACGCTGAGGCATCCACTGCGCGGTTTCTTTTTTGTTCCTCAAAAAAAAAGAGGCGTCTTTTCTGGAACAGATTTGAAGGCTGAGATAATTTGCAGGTTTCCTACTGCGCGAGACTATTGTTTGATCAAGATCCTTCGTAGCTGCGCCTAAACACAGCACGTACCTTTGTTAAATACCTGCCGCAGAGCTCAAAAAAAAAAACCCACAAAGCCATCGAAGACTGCACATTTGGCGCCCTAATAACGTCAGGGTAAGGTTCTCCTTCGCGTTCAGCACCAAGGAGGGTGAAAAGAACTTGATTTTTTCGGTTAAATCCTCACGCGGCTGCAGGAGGAGGGAGAGGAACTTGGTTTGCAGAACTGCAAACCTTCCGCTTTGAAGGAGAACGAAACACTTCGAGAGCTGATTAGGGATGATAACAGCTTTTACTGGGGGTTAAAGCAACGTTTGGCTGCGCCTACTTCTCTTGCCTTAGGTGAAGGCCAAAAATTGTCGCCTTCCAGCTCTGCTTTTCCCAAATTCTACCAGAGATGCACCTAATGAGCAAATCCACCAAACGTTAGAGATGACCCACAGAATAGAAACGCCCTTTTAAGAACCAACCCCCACCCCAAATCCCTTCTTATTCACTCAGAGTTCAAGCTCCTTCGTTTCCGGATTCGGTTGGAGAAAATTTGGTAGACGTGGTTTACCTGAAAGTTCTGAAAGCTTTAGCAAAGATGATATGAAAGCCCCAAATAAAACAGACTCACAAACAAAAATCATTAAAAAAAAATCAGAAAAGCCATTAAAACATTTCTTATTGAAGCAACTGTTGTCAGGGAACACATCGAACCCGGAGTCTCAATAACAAATTAAACTTGGGCATCGACAGAATCTTGATTTGTTGCTTTTTTTTCCCCCCCCAGAAATATTTGCAATTGTTCCCCAAAATCCTATTTAAGAATAGGTATCACGGTCTTTGAACAAGGATATTTCTTAATCAGGTGCAGGTGGTAGGGAAAAGAACAAGTTTCTATTCCAGAAACTCAGGAGATTTCAGTGGGAGGTGGCTTTTGCTTTAGTAAGTTCAATTTCTTCACCCCCTCTCATAACAGACCGGTAAGTCAAAAAAAAATCACTATTTTCAGAAACCAGTCGTCACGGTCCGTTAAAAACCACGTTTCTCATCATTTTTGCTTTTTGCGTAGCCGCACCTTTCATTTGAGGAGCTGACGTCTCGTCTTAAACGCCGGTTCTCAGAACAAGAAGAGAACCCGCTGGTGAGCCAGTACGCTCCTGCTCATCCAATTAAAGTGATCTTTGAGGTAAATGGCTTGGGCTTTCCCAGATTACTTCCAGTCTTCCCAACAAATGCGTGAAAAAGAACCTGGTTAGCTCTGTTCATTTCATTTTGAGGTTTGCATAGAATCGTGTCTGGAGCTACTGCTACATTGCTTCACTCTGGAACATTTCCAATTTCAAAACAGCTGTCAGCTGGAGCCCTGCAAGAGCTCACTTTCCCCAAAACCTCGGTTTCCTGCCCAAATTGGCGTGCAAGGGTTTAAGAAGAAACCACGCTTACTTACGCGGGAACGCTTTCGAATTCTTCCGCCGTTATTAAGGACGCTTCCTTAATAAATCGCGGCTCCTTGGCAGGTTTCTTCGCGTGTTCGGGTTCCGCAGCTTTCGTTTGCTCCTCGCTTTTCGCAGCCGGCCCAGCGACGCTGGAAAATGAACGGATACCACGCGTATAAATAGCGGCTAAGCAGTAAGGGGGACACCGTTACGTTTTCAAGGCTGCTTATTCACAGCCTTACGTTCCAACCCGTCTGAGAGGCCGGGTGAATACAAATCCCGGTCTCTCCTGCGAGAAAAAGAAAGAGAGAAAGCACACGCTCCCTTTTCAAAGAGCGTGCTTCGGCTGACTTCGTTACGGCTCCTCGTCTCGCTGCCGGGGAAGCCGCCAGCAGGTGAATTGGAAGCAGCCCCAAGGCGGCGCAGAGCAGTTAAGAATTCAACGTCCCGTTACGTTTCACGGAACGGGAGGCCTCGGTTTTTAAACGGAGGAACCGGAGCACCGAGCTCCGGTCTACCAGGCAGCTTTAAAACACTTCGCAGCTCTTCGAGACGAGGTCAGATCTTGGGAAGCCTGACTCAGCCGTTAACCTTTTGAAGCAAAGAAATTCGACGGTATCCATCACCTTGTGATTTTTTTTTTTTTAGGCAAGACAAGGACGCGACCGGGCTGCAAAGCACAAGAGCAATAATTACAGCGTGGCAGAGCCGACCCGTGACACAGAACTTATTCTCTGCTTTGGCCGAACCTTCCTGCAAGACGAAATCTGTTTGACAAGGGGCCGACAGCCGGCAAGCAGCACGGCAGCGTGCCATCTGCTCTTCCCAGGGCCCGGGTCTGATGTGGCACTCGGTGTGACAGCCCCCAGCCCCGTGCCCTATTTATTTCCCCCCCCCAAACAGCTCTGCAGTGTCGAGGGTGGTGAGTGCCACCTGCTGGACTCCCAAAATGTCTGGTACACGAAATTGTGACAACTGAAGCTCTGCTCTGTGCCACGCCACAGCGCGAATCCGTTCTGAAATCCAGGAGCTAATTCAGGCGTCAGCGTCTGAAAAGCAAGGCGAGGCCCTGCACGAGGCTAATCCTCGGAGCTAGCCGCGAGGAATGTCTGCAAGGAAAAGGGAAGCGTGGGGATTTTGGTGGCGGTGGGTTTGGAAGAGAAGGATAAACGCAAGGACCAAGGAAGGTGAGAGTTCACAAACTGTGCTCCTTCTGTGCTTTCCAGCCTCCTGCCATCCTCTTCACTGAAGCAAACGCCTGATCTTTTCCAGAAGGTTTGGGGGAAGAGGACCGAAGACCCCTTTACGCCAACACAGATGGATTCTGACCAGTTACATCCTGTCTTGCACTTACCTGATCCTCCACAGTAAGCACTGAGAAGCGGTAACATGGGGACGAAGGAGAAAGGGTGCTCAGACAACTGACATTTCAGTACGGGGAAGAGTTGTGTCAACCTCATCCTAGCGCCCCAGCATTTGGATCGCCAACTCACCCTTCAGTCCTGAAAGTCCTGGTACGGCGCTAGCACAAGCCCAGTAACATAAGAAAAATAAAATAAAAATCGGGAGCAAACTCCAGAATCAATACATGTAAGAACCTCGGGTCCCAAAAGTTCACAGTTAGCTCCTGGTGAAAGGATGGGAGCCGTAGGATGCAACACTTCCACGCTCACACACCACGTACCAGCTCTGAGTGGGTTTAGGCAAGTGGAGGGGAATGTTTTCGCGGAGGTGCTGTGCTTCGCTTTGATCTCTCTCAGCGGACTTCTGGAGCTCCTGAAATTAACGTTGGAAACCATCAGAAATCTGTAACATCAATAACGTCGTGCAATTAGAATTAGCTTACTGTTAGGATGATGTTAAAGTAATTCTTAAGGGGTGTTTTTGGGTCTCTTCCCATTGTTTTATATCTTTACTGCCTCATTTCCCAAGAGCAGCAAATAAAGCTCAGCAAAACAAAGCTAAAGAAAACGTCAATCTTCCTGTCCTTGCCCTCAAAGTGTCAGAGAAATTTGAGTGGGAAGGAGTAATATTTAACAACGTACCGTGGCAGGTTTGGGTAGGGGAAAGGTGGTGGTGACTATAGGAAGCGACACTACAAGAAAGTCATCTATATTCCTCAAAGAACACCTTCAAAAAAAACACACAGCAAACGAAGGCACTGAAAATGCACACTAAAACGACAGATAAATATCTTCTAATCAATTCATTTGGGTATCTGTTGCATGGATGTAAAAACAAAACTACCCTTTCAACCACTCAAACCACCCTTGCAATGCACAAAGCTTGAAAAAATAGCGTTTTTAATGTTCTGTGACATAATAAACCAGCAGGAAATCTGCTTCAACTGCTGGTTTTATAAAAGATTCTTACTTATAAATTTGATGGAAAATTACGACTTTGTTTTGCCTTTAATCCTCTAACACTAGCTACGTTGATATCAGCAGGTTCTACAGGAGTATTGTGCAAAGAATCCCATTCTCATCTGGGAAAAAGATTTTGATCAAGAAGAAAAAGCAATGGCTTGACGATGCATTTTCTGATTCTCTCAAGCCTTCTGAATTAATCATAAGGAACAGAAACAACAGAAGAAATGTTTCTCTAAGCAAAGAGAAGAGAAAGGTATTACAAAGGAAGATGTCCACACTATGTACATGCACAAATTAGATGTCTGATCGATTCTGTTCGTGGCACAAGAATTCATTCTTCTTGAGGATTCCACTAAGCACTCCCTCTGCAACACCCACAACAGCCTGTAAGGCATTAACCCCCACTCAACCCCAACAGGAGACAGGGAAGAGTTTCGAGAACAGTAGCTAACGCTTCGCATTGCTTCACAAGTTTTTAAAAGTATTTGATTGTTGCTGCTCAGTTAAATAAAAAAGCATTTACATACTTTGCCTTACCAAACAGATGAAAAAGCTCTCAATTACCTATTCCCTACCAAGCTCCCCAATCTTTTGCAATTGCTTTAAGAGCTGTACGCAAGATAAATACAGTTTGATACCAGTGACTTAAATTTCCACAAAGCATGACACCATCAAGACTCAGTTTTCCATGGCACACCTCAATCTTGGATCATGACATCACTGTTGCAAACAAGACGCCCTTTCCTTTAGAAGTAGCCTCATGCATCTAAAAATATCACTGAGGATCTAGAAAGTAACAACTAGGCACAAAGATTCCTCTGAATCTTTCAGTATTTTACAAACAGAAAAATGATTACTTTGAGCAAATTCTTCAGTTTTTCTTGCTGCTGAACTTCCATTTCCATTTTATTCAGGAGATCATGCAAGAGGACCATCTCATGTCCTATTTTACAGAGCATAGATTTGAAGGACGGTTCTTGACCTGTCCAAGAGAGAATGTGAGAACGTTACGCCAGGAAACCAAAACATCTCTGACACAAAAACAAAATTCCATTTCCCTCCCCTCCGCAAGCAGTGATTATCTTCTATGCTCCCCAGCCAGCATCTCCTCCCCAGAGAAGCAGCAACATTAACTCCTTCGCAATCTCCCTCTGCTCTTCAAACACAAAGTTAGCCCAGATGACCCCTCCAAACACCATTTCTACGATTCTTTGTAACATCTGTGTCTAAGAAAGGATAAGAGATGAGCCTAAAACATTTATACCAGCTTCACCGTGGCAGATTAAATAAGCTTATTACCCACAGCATGTTTACACCACAGAGAGGCACTCCTGGAACGCTCGGACAGGACACCTGTATTAGCCTCCAGCTATTCCTTTGCACATTTTTGTAATTAGGCTTCACTTCTTTTGTAATTAGGCCTAACTTGACAAGGTATTTTTTCCTTCTCCCATCTGGGGGATTTCCCACCAGGTGTACAGAATATACAGTGCATTAACCACCAGCCTACAAGTCTCTCAGAGAAGCATCCTCCCGCTTGCTGGCACCCAGCTCGCTGATTTTCTGCGAGGAGATATGAACCAAAACCGAGACAAAACCCAGCCTTAATTTTTTTTACCTATGCTTCTTAATTGCAGAGTCTTTTTAATAGTTGAAATCTTCATGTTGATGTGAAAGCACAAGTCTTCCAGATCTGAAGAAGCCATTTTCCTCCGCTGTCACACTGAGGGAGAAAAGGAAAAAAAAGCATTAAAAAAAAAAGACTAAGCAAACTTTAAGCGCACAAACCGAATTTTGAAAAGGATGTTAATCTGTCAGAGAAGCAAAAGGAACTTAAACAAGGCAGTAAGCGTAGCAACCGCTTCTTATTCCACCAAATGGAGAACGGGGCAGGAAGCACGAAGTAACTGACACTAAACAGGGCAATCTCCTGACCTTTAAAAATAAAAGCAGAGCAATATTAGTGCAGCGATTCCTCGGGAAATTGGGTTACTTACACAGCGGAGGAGGGACCGGCGCGGTGCGAGCACCCTGACGGGACGGAGCTGCCGCCGCCGCCCCTCAGCCCCGTTCAAACCCGCCGCGCCCGCCCACGGCGCATGCGCGGCAGCCATTTTGTAACGCCCCTCAGCCCCGTTGCCACCAGGGAAAAATGAAGTTAAACAATGGAAATTGGGACAAATTGGGACAAATAAAGGGTTCATAAACACAGGAGGGGGCGTGGTGGAAGGGATCTTAAAGCCCACCTACCCCTAAAGCCCTTCCACGGACCAGGTTCCCCTCACAGGGATGGGGCAGCCGTAGCTTCTCCAGGCAACCTGTCCTGGTGCTTCACTGCCCTCATAGTGCAGGATTTCTTCCTAATACCTAAATCTGCCCTTTTTTAGCTTAAAGCTGTTATCCCTTAGTATATACGCGTCTGCTCGCTGCCTGCCTCTTATGTTTTTTTCAGGATTTCAGCCCAACCACCTCCCTTGGTGACACAAAGCCCCGCTCTGCATCTGGCCTCGCAGCCAGCCTTCCCTCACGGCGCTTCCTTTCCTCCCTTGCGGGTTGGCCCGAATTATTCCGGTGTTGCCTCCTTTTGCTGTTTGTTTCTTAGACCGTGAAGCTGGAGGTGAAGCCTCCAAGTGTGCCAGGCGGAGCACGATGTTCCTGGTGCCTTCTGCCTTGCTCAATACACCCAAGGTGGGCAATAACCCCGCAGCGAGGGCACGCTGCTTCTCCTGCCGAGCTGCTGTGGTTATGTCTTGTATGTCACATGCAACAACTGGGATTCCACCAAAAAAATAAATAAATAAATAAAAACCCAGCACTAATTAATTACTTAAAGAAATTTGATTTATTTTGGCATTAAACAGAAGACAAAGCCCTCATAAACATTAAATCACCTTCAACATATACATTCTTAGCCTGCTACATCTCCTACACAACATCAATTTCTTTCAGGAAAAAAAAAAAAAGATAAATAAACAGCTTACACTTACCCAAACTCCTTCTTTTTTCTAAATAGCTACAGATACAAAGGTTTGCTGCTCAGAATAGACTGCTTATCTCTCCCAAGAGAAAATATGCTAATATGCTGTTCCTTTTCCGCAATTCTCTAACCAAGAATAGCTGAGTTTTCTCCCTCCCCACATCACAGCTCTAAGACCCCTAAAGCACCGAGACAAGGATTAGCACACAGACATGTTATAGAAGGACCATTTCTGAAGAAGTGGTGCAATCCAAGAAATGACCATATTCACCAGACATTTAAAGAGAAAGAAACCTATCAGTCACAAGACATTGACAAAAAACAGGTTAACAACATTGCTTGGCCAACTAACAGGGTACAAGAAAGTATTATATTAACATTTTTAGCTGTGAAAAGCAGCCAGATGTGTTCAGTGACACAGAGAACTCTGCACTAGCCCTTCCAGTCGTCCTTCCTGCATAACCACGCTGATCCAACGTTTCCTCCAACTCCTGTATTCATCTGCATCACTCTCGCAAACAGACACAGTCTGTCTTTGGGTAGACAAAGCGTAAATGCATCAGCAAAAGCAGAAAAGAAAACGAAAAGTGCTTCATAAGCAAATTTTAATGTCAAATTAAAAACAAAAAGACAAAATGAACCAAAAGAAGACATGTCCCAAACACACATCCCCTCCTGGCCTGGGGTTGTTCACATTTGCTAGCTGCTTCAACAGACAACTCAGATTTCTCTTCTAGACTTCACAGGGTTTGTCTTATCTAACGACCCCTGCAGTAAACTGAATTTCGACATATGACCATTACAAGGAGAAAAAATTGAACCACCGTCAGATACAGAGAAAACATATTCCATCTCCCCATGCTTACGAAGAATATTTGAACCTTGCATTCAGGAGTTTCTTACACCGTTTAAGCACATCGTGGGAACGATCTGATGTTTGTGCAGGCAACTGAATCCGCTCCTGCAGTCTCAGTCAGTTTAGGGATTAAAAATAACGTTTCTCCTGCTTGTTTTGAGGGTACAGGAAAGAACTGCAGAAGTAGGCTTCTTTCTGGAGCCTATTACGCCATCTGTTGCTACCTAGAAAAAGTCACAAATCCAAATCCACAATAACCTTACAGAAAGCCGTGGTACGTACGACCAGGGTTAAGTTACTGCAGGGTAACGAATATCGGAATTGCCATTTCAAGTCCACCCACAAGAAAACTTTTCCTAATCAGTACGAAGCGTTCTTTCCGTTTCACGTAAATAAAGTAAAACGTTTAACAAGGTCATGAATTGTCCGTTAGCGTTCATCTTTACAAATCTATTTTATCATCAGGAAGCAAAAGAAGAGTGATCTGTGCATTTTATTAAGCGAACACCCCTGAGTAAAGAGGCTGGTATCCGCTGTCTTCTCGCTTGCAAGTAAGCACGCAGACACTCAGCATGGCAAAGAACTGAAAAAGAGAGAGAACAAGAGATTGAGTTTTGCTGTATTTTGTTTCAGTCTTTGGATCCAGCATTTATGTTAATTTTTCATCACAGCAAGGTCATTCCTTTCATATTAAAAACCAATTTGAAAACAAATCTGTGGAAAACGATTTTTTGCCTATCACTTTTCAATAATAGTTTCAGTTCAACTTTTTCCTCCGTTTTCTTTTCCCCATTAATTTATACGTCCACATTAATTCTTAGTTATGTTAATCCAGGAAAAAATTCGGTGAAAACAGGAGATTTTTCTGGACTTAGAAGTTCTATAAATTTTTTAAGCATATGATATACGGAAATAAAAGATTCATCACAGATAAATTAAAATGGGACCTGTAATAGAGTGCACAGCTGATCATTGAGGAGAGGGAAACGATGGCAAATTCCTCCCTGAGCAATTTAAGGATGTTGTAAGGAGTTTTATATCAGTGCTTTTCAAATCTAGTTTTCATCCACTACATGATCTGGTTTCACATTTAATTTAATTCACTGTTATTATTCCATCAATAGCCTAGCTGGTTTCGTTCCTTGTCATGTTTCTAGCCCCTTTTGATGCCAGGCCTCCTAGCCTAGGACTATTCATTGACTTGTACCTAAAACAAACTTCAGTGAGCGATTCACAAAGCCCGGTTAGATACAGAAAAGCTATTTTTTCATAGCAAATTCCAGATCGAGGCCTTTTAGCGCACCTAATTTTTGGTACTTGCTACTAAAGGACCACGACAGATTATTCATTTACTTGCCATTTCAACCCCTCTGCTACTTTTTGGATCTCTCCCCTTTTTGTCACGCGAATGAAATGCAGAAGAGTTGGCAGAAAACCAGCGAGGAACATAAAACTGGGTCTATTTTAGGCTAGTAGGACACTGTGGAAGAAAAAGCTCTGGGATCAAAGAGGAAATTATTATCTTCCATGGGGAAAGAGATAGAAACGTTTACCTTTACGATGGCAAAGCCCAGGATTACCAGCATAGCATAGCTGATGACGCTCTGCAGCCCAGACTCCAGCTCCCCTGAACAGCCCTGGCATGAAAGGGAAAAACGAAAACAAATCAAAGGCAATTCAGCTGGACGGGGTTTTTCTCCCTGACCCTTAAAAGGCAGCAGGACGTTGGATGACCTGCTTAAGCAACCGCCGTTGCTTAAACACAGGGAAGGTTTGGGTGCCAGCGGGACATGGAAATGAGCGACTACGCCCTTCATCCTCACCTGCGTGTTGAGTTCCTGCGGCTGATCCAGGCTCCCCGTGCAGTTCTTCAGATTTTGCTTGCAGCAGCTCAGGGGGACGCTGTTATTCCCAGTGGAATTAAACCACCGCGTGCTTGTCCAGTCGCTGTAGTTCTTCACCCCACAGCAATGGAGCTGCCAAACGCAAGGCAGATAAAGGGGGTGTGATCGCACCCCTTAGATCTAACGCTTGGAGATCTGATGAGTTCCACGATATCATCGCCCTTGCCCTCTTCCCCAGCCCCAATTCCTCTCTTAGCGCCAAATCGTTCTTTTCTAAATAGCTCTCGGGAGAATTTAAAGGCTTCCTTACGTTCTCTTGCAGGTAATCCACCACAGCAGACTGTGAGTTTCTCCCGTCATACTTCTCAAAGACTGAACGCATTGTGCCTTGGACGTCAGTTTTTACCTATTTAGAAAGGGAAAAAAAAAAACAGATTTAACATGAGAACTTGGAATTGTATCGAGTGGAAACTGCAGAAGATCTGTATCCCTCAAAGTCAGAAAAAAAAGTAAAAAATAAAAAGCGAGAAAACCTGATATACCGGAAGAGCCGCAAGTTCTTTGCTTACCTTTTCCCTGTAAACAAATGCCAGGACAAAAGCGGACACTTCTGCGATGAAGATGATGAGGATAATGGCCAAGAACTGAAATTAAAAGAGAGACTGGAATAAGGAAGAGGTCCACAGCGTCTGAATTCGTTTGCACGTTACCCACCACGTTGCTTTAGAGCGTGAAGATACCCTTGCCTGCCAGAAAATAATTGGGAATGGGAGATTATTGCGTACGGACAGGGTGATGGCTGCAGTTCCACAAGGTCTCGGAGACTCGTGAGAAGAGTCACAGGACGCCTGGCTCGCCGCATGGGGCTTCAGCAGGCGGCACCCCGCTGTTCATAACTGCTGAGAAAGGGGTGGCGCGAGCCAGGGGGGGGTCCAAATTTACTCAGCTCGAACCTTTCTGGCTTTTTTGACCCCCGGGAGGACGCTCCCGCGACACTCACCAGCCCCAGGCCAACCCGAGACTCCCGGAAGGTGGCGCAGCAGCCGAGCAGCCCGATGATGAACATCACCGCAGCGACGCAAAGGATGATCACGGCTGGCAGCATGGCGTGCTTGTCCTGCACGAAGTTGTCGTAGCTCCTGTAGGTGTTCATGACGTAGCCCCCGACGTAGCTGAGGCCAGCCGCCGCCGCCTGAAAGGCAACCCGAGAGATTATTAGGGGCCATTTGCCACGCTCTCAGCTTCGGAAGCTGAAGCGACTGCTGCAGAACCTTATCGCCCCAGGGCTGCTTCGTTTGGTTTGAGGCTTTTAGCCACGGAACTGGGCACAGGCGCGGGCGCGGCACCGAAAGGCTCAGCGACGCCCCGCCAGATGCCTCGACGCTGGCCTAAAAAAAATTCCCTCGGGGGTTTACACGCGTCCTCCTTCAGCCCTTTGCAATCCTGCTCCCGAGCCTACGCCTGCTGCAAGCGAAGCCCTGCCGGTACTCACGTCCTGCAAACCCGAGGGAAACCAGCCTGTTTGGAGGAGGCTGCAGCCAGATTTCATCACGCGGCTGACGAGCAGTTCATTTATTGCACATTTTAATTAAATCGAGACTCCTCTGCTCCTGGAGGAAAACCCTTTTTCCCAGTTCCCCGCCTGCAGACGTACAGCGACCAGGCCTTCTCCCTTTTAGGGCCACAGGGACGAGACCTCTGTGGCTCGTGGGGCGCCATTTTCTCCTCCTTCACCGCCACGAGCGACTTCACCTCTTCGTCCTGCAGCACATCGTGGCTCCCGGCCACCAGGCTTCCAACCCCGGTCACCTCGTCCTCGCTCTGCCAGCACCCCAAACCTTAACGCAGAGCGGAGTTAGGGCTTCGCAAATCCCATCAGCACGGGCTGGGACGTCCCAACAGACCCCCCCCCCCGGTGGGTTTTACAGCAGCTCTCAGGATCGCGCAGGTTCTGGTCGGAGATGAAACATGGCTGGCCAGCGGCGCGGTATAACTGGCGACCTTGCGCTTCCGAGCGGGGAAAAAAAGGAAGTGAAATGAGGCAAAATCAAAAGATTTGGGGTAAAGATCGGTCTTAAAGGAAGCTCAGGCTCGCGCACGCCCCACGCCGAGACAAAGCCGGGACATCATCCGGGGTTTAGAAACCAACGCTGGGAGTTCTGTGGGTGTTTTTGGAGGCTCCTCCCAGCATCCTTCGGCTCGGCAACCTCGACCCACCTGGCGCGGACTCTTGCCCTGCCGCGCTTTTCACACTCCGCCAGCTGGGAGACACACTTACAGTATCCATTTTCCTGACCAACGGATCGGTCGCTGCCACACCTGAGGGACTCAGCGCCTCCCGGGACGGCCGGTGGCCCTGCCAACGTGCCCACCGAGCGGCCACGCGGGCGACGAGCGCTCCGGGGGGGGACGCTGGAACAGGCTGGACCCCACGGAACAGGCTGGCGCAGCATGAGGTCATAGAAGCACGCCACGCCGGGGCCGGCGCTGCTAAGCAGTCACAGCGCATCGGGAGGACGTTTTTATCTTTGGAAAAGGAAAATCCCAGGGTTTCGGTTGCTTCTCCCCTCATTTCAGGGCAGCTGGAGGTGAGATCAGTGCTCCTATTTCCCCGTCCGAGGGGCTGGCGGCAGCAGCAGCCTCACGGCTGAGGACAACGGGACCGCCGCCGGGAGGAAGCACCACCACCTTTGCTGCTCTTATCCCCAGCATTTTTCTTCTCGTGCAGGGAAAAAACACATGGTGAAGGGCGAGAGCTTGCTGCAAGTGTAATTTAGCCGAGCACAGATGGATCAGCAGCCACTGCCAAGGCGGTTTTGTCAGGAGCGGCTGATTTAGGTACAGAACACCCTCTAGTTCAATATTTGCCTGCAGAACCGCCCTGTTTTCCTCACGAAGCCGCTCCTGGCTCCTGCTGCTTTCACCTCCCGAGCTGCAAACAGAGTGGCAAAGAATTGGCGCGGCGAAGCTAATCCCGAAGCCTGGGGAAACCTCTTGTAACAGGGCAGATCCCGCTGATCTGTGCCGAAAACGCAGCTTTAATTAATGCCGGAGCCGCGGACGCGGAGCCGCCGCCTGCCTGAGACCCAGCTGCGTTTCGGAGCTGCTCCATAACCCGGCCGTGGGGATCCGTCGCAGGCTCGGGGACCGTCGGACCGAGGCCGTTCCCCAAAAGCACGCAGGATCCCGAGGGTGAAGGAGGGGGGATCACACCACGCGTGCGTAAGCATCCGAACACTTCTCCCTTCCCCACAGCATTCGGTCTGCGTGGGTCCCACGCACGCAGAGCGAAGCGCGTTTTCCTGGAAGTCCCTTCAACTCCGCTTCCTGATTTTGAGCACGGGAACTTAAAATAAGCTCACTTACACCAGGAGTTCGTGGCACGCCCAGGTGCCTCACCACAAAGCATCCAAGCCTGGCATTAGGTCCCCCAGTGACCCCGATGCCCCGAGCCCCCCCCCAGGAGGGGAGGAACTACCACAGCCTGCGCGCTGGACGTGTAAAACAAAAACCAGGCTCCCAGCCGAGCGGCTTTTTCCGCCAGTAATGCTGCTGAGTCAGAGCCCGGCAGCAGCTCCTGCCGAAAGACCAAAAACCGCCCCGCGTTTATCAGCGACGACCTTCAGCCCTGGCGGAGTCGGGGCCACCGCTACCCGCACGGGAAATCTGGCCTCTGGGAGCGCGAACGCTGCGTTGTTTTCCTACGACAAGCCTCGTGGGACGGAACCTGAAATTATCCCAACCTCACCTCCTGCTCCGGAGGGACGTTAGCGGGGGAAATGGGGGGCTTTAGTGGGGGAAATGGGGCCTCGGGGCTCACAGGGGGTGCGAGCCCCACCTGGGGATGGTGCTGCTGCTTCTCCTCCTTGGGCAGTCGCAGCGCTGCCAGCGGATCGAGCTCTGCTCTCTCAAATCCACCGGTCCTGCTAAAACCGCCCGGCAATAACTTATCTGCGTCCTCCTCTCTGCTGCTGGCAGAACTGGAGCGGAGCGGATCTCAGGCAGCTCGACGCACCGCACTTGGTAACCGTTTCGTTAAAACAGCCTCGATCCGTAGCCTGATTTTGGAGGTTAAACATCCACAGCCCACCGACCTCACCCTCTTCGGGACTACTAACCAAATTTTAGGCCATTTCTAAGCAACGACTTTTGGCAAAGCACCACAACCGCACCGACTGCTGAATATGCAGAAGGCGAACCATTTTCCATCATCATCTCCAAGGCGGACAAGATTTGCAGCACGCAATGCCCGAGCGTGAAAGAGAAGAACTCGAAATGCTCTTTGCAGCTCTTGTATTTTGATAAGGATCCGGAGCCTCGTAGAGACCCAGCTGTTCTAAATAAATACATTCGGAAAGGGCACCGAAGTCGGTTCCTCCTTCTTCCCCACCCTCTTAAAAACCTGAACTCCAGGTTCTGCAATTCTGCCGCAGGAATGTAATTACCACGCGTAATGGTTGCTGCAGTGTCTAAACGCCACGGGCTTTGGGGCTGCATTGCTCTTCCTAGGAAAAAAAACAAACAAAAGGCTGGCCAGGGTCACCCCAAATTCAGAGGCTGTGGACATGCACGAGGCAGAAGAGTAATTACGGATGGTCTGCGGAGCCAAATGACCTAATGGCTTCAATCGTGATCAAAGAGTTCCCCTAGAGCGGAAGGAAAGGTAGAGAGACACTTGGAGAAGGACAAAAGGCTGTTGTTTGGTGAGAAAACACTGAGTCCGAGCAATGAGGTAAACCCGAGGTGTACGTGAGCCACACGAGCTGAAGCCTGGGGAATTTCCACGTCCACACAGCGAGGTGTCCCCGTGTTTCTCTGCGGGTATTTCAGAAAACCACCACCCGACGAACATGCGCCGTGACACCACAGCAGTAAACACGGCTCAGCGCGGCGGTGGGAGGTATTTACAAACCGGGGTGAGAACTCGGGGGTTTAACTCAGTGTTTCCATTTCCCTTTTTTTTTTTTTACCTCTGCCACACAGCATCTCTCTTTGTGAGACTTCTTGATCTTCTCTGTAATTCCTCCTTGCTGCCCGAGCCTGAAAACCCCTGGCTGGTGACGGGGTGTCACGGGCAGATGCCTGATGTGTCCCGGGACCCACGGGGCCAGGGAGCGTGTTCCCCTGTGGGCTGGTGGGGCCGTCCTACAGGAGGTGACTGGAAAGGGGTGACTGTAACCAGGTTCCCAGCTGGGCTTTTCTATAATAACCCCCGGCGAAGCCATTTAGCTCCCCGAAGGAAAGCTTTCCTCACCAGACACTTGGCAGCAGCCCCCGGATGATCCCCCACAAACACCTCCACGTCTGCAATCACTAAATTAACTTAAAGCATGCTTTTTTTTAAAAGAAAAAGTAACGTGTGGTTAAGAACGCCGCTCCCCCTGAAGAAGACACACGACTCCAACGCCGCTTTTTTTTCCCCCCTCATAAACTTAAAACTCCCGGGGGCAGCTAACCAGAACCGCCAGGCGTGAGCGCTGAGGGCTCCGGCCCCGTTCCGCCGCCCCCAACCCGGGTCGCCCCCCACAGGTTTGGGGTCGGAGCCCTCCCGCTTCCCCCCTTCTCACCCAGAAGGCGAGGCTGAGCAGCAGCAACACGGTCTTGGAGGTGATCACGCCGCAGTCCATGCCTCCGGCCGGTCGGGGAGTCTCTGGGACCGGGCAGCACCGAGCCTCTGGGGCCGGGCCCGCCCCGAGCCCGCCCCGAGCCCGCCCCGGGCTCGCTGAGGCGGCGGAGCCCGGCCGTGAGGGGCCGGGCGGGGTGGGCCCGGGGCCGGGCTTTTCCTCCTGTCACGCACCCCAAAAAGTTTGGACGCGGCCGCGGGGTGGGCTTTGGACAGCCACCAGGGTCCGAAATGCCAGGCTGGGCAGGCAAACGGGGGCGAGTTTGAGTTTGGTGGCCGCAGAGGGCTGAGAACTTTCTGCTTCCGTCATCCGAGCCTCGTGGTTTCGAAAAGGAAAGTTTAAGGTGTAGGCTGGGGAGGCAGGAGTTTGTTTTGGAGAGGACGTGTGGCAGCCTGAAGCTGACCCACTGCTTGACTGCGGCACACAGTGGTGGCAAACTCCTTGGCCTTGGCAAAACAGTCATTCTTCTTTCCCTCAAAACAGTCATTAACCACTTTCCTTCACGAATACCGATTTTATAGGGGTTGTGCCGGACTGGTTATTGAGCAGGGCATCACAGTCTGCTCTCGGCCCACAAGTTTACACAGACAAACCATCGGCAGAAGGACCCGTGCCTGCCTCGCACGGCTCTGTGGTGGCACTGACAAGACCCCACGGGTGCCGCCGTACCCATCGCTGCCACACGGAGAGCGGGCACGGCTTCCAGCTTAGCCCTGGCTTCCAAATCCATTTTTAAGCTGTTACTTGGGAGAGGAGTTGGCTTGCAGCGAGGGCTGGTGTTATTGCTGTGACACGTGCCTTTGAGACTGTCGAGAGGTTGCTGGGCGCGCGAGCAGATCTCCATCCGGCCCTGCACGAGCTGATCCCCTTGCTGTGCCGTGCCTTGCCTCAAGATCTGCGGAAGAGACAACGGCTCCAAAAAAGTGAGGCAAAACCAATCTGCAAAACACAGCTCCTTTCCGAGCGGAGATCCAAGCAGAGACAAAAGTCAGACCCCGATTCAGGAAGCCTCAGACTCTGTCTCCGCCCTGATAATTTCCATTAGAATTTCTGTTAGAGCACGAAGTATTAACAGAGTCTGTAACTGTGGATTATTTCTTCCTCAAAAACAAACAAAAAAATCATCCGCCTCTCTCGTCCTTGTAGTGCGGCCAGCTGAGGTCTTAATAAAGAAAAGAAATCGCCCGGAAAACATTTAGCTTGCTAATGATCTGTGGTAATGACCGGTAATCTGGGGAAAATATTTCAAATTAGAACAAAAGGGCAAATTTTGAGGGAAAAGGGCAAAATTCCTTTGAAATGAAATGTAGAGGAATAAAGAAACTACCAAAGAAACAACCTCGCCAGCTAGCCAGCCAAAACCTTTGTTTAATATCAAAACACCGTTTCCTTGTTTTGTTGCTTGTTAAGTCTTCTATTTTATTAAAAAATAAAACTAAAGCTAATTTGACAATGAGAAATTAAATAGCGTTAATCAAAACGTTACGGCACGTATGCTGTTTCTTTCGGAGCAAAATGTTATTAAAATCAAACACAGCTGATTTTCTATTAAAGGTGGCCTGGAAAGTAATTTGTCGTAACAAGGATGTGCCTTCTCAGATAACCATCTCGGACAGATTCCGGACCATTCTCCACCAAATTAGTCCGAAAATCACCAGATTACTTTTGAATGTTGGATTTTAAAAGATCACTAAGCTGGAAATTCCGCAGCCAACTCCAGAAATGACGGAAACAAAAGGAAATTAAAGATAATTAACACTACAAAGAAAGATAGCTTATAAGGCCGAGTCTTAAACCAGAGCAGAAGAGATGGAGACATGCACACGAAGGCCCCGTAGTCAGGCAGAGCATCTTTGTGCAGAGTGAATCAGCGCCCGGCATTCGGTCTGTATCTGTACCCAGCCAAATCCTGGCTCTTCAGCTCCGAGGATTTCAAGATCCGGTGATATCCTTCGAGCTGCTACCTTACAGCTGATGTAAATGGCAGCTGAGATGTCGTAAGCATTGCCGTTGCGAATGGCTTTTGTGGAGCTGCTCGCAGTTCCTCAAATACCCAGTTCAGGCTGGGTTTGTTTTAAGTCCGAAATTGGTTTAGGAAACGTGTTGGGAAACCAAGATTATATTATTGAATGAAGGAGAAATAAGCTTTACTAAAATGTCTGACAGTTAAAAACTGAGAACAGGCTAAAATATGTAACTGTTAAACGATGTGCTTGCTACCCTCGCAAAGCTCGCTGGCTGCCCGTCAGCGTTTCGATGCTTAGAAACTTTTCCTTAACTTGAATTTTCCTTACAAACCTCGCTGCTTTTTGCTCTGTCTACCAGCTGTCAAGGATGTGAAGGCAAAAATTCTCTTCTGCCCACCAGACCACGTGCCTGCAAACAGCTCCTCTGGGTTATCTTCCCACTAGAGTAAGCAACTTGATAGCTCAGGTATTTCCCAGATCTGGTTCTCTCCCACTGAGCCCCTTTTTTTGACGGGGTCGCAGGGGGAAGGCGCCTTTCAGCCACCTCCTGGCGCGGCGTTGGCTTCTCCTGCAGCGCTGCAGCGCCGTTGACTCACTTCCAGCTTGTGATCTTCTACCGCTCCAGCTCTATTTCTGCCAACCCACTTCCGAGCCAGCTGCTCCCCAGCCGCTAGGGCCGATTATTGCTGCTCCGGGACTGTGCCTTATCCGTCTTGCACCACACCCCGGTTTTCAGACCTCCCCTCCGAATTGTCACGGTCATTTGGAAACTTCGCTGCCCCAGTCCTAGCCCTCGCCACCTTTCCAGATTTAACACTAACATCCGTTTTGTTACTGAAGTGGCTGAAACCAGCCCACGGGAGGTTGGTGCCAAAGCCCAGGCGACAGCCCCAGGGGCCAGGGATCACCCCCCGCGGGCGGTGGGGATGAAGCTCCCTGCCACAGGTACCTGCAGCTGGCCTCGTCTCCCAGCAAACCTCTGAGACTGTCACACGAGACAGCGTTAAAAGCTTTACCCGACGATATTTATTGCTTCTTTCCTCACAGGGCCTGTTCCCCATCGCAGAAGGAAATTAGATTAGAGTGAAACCGTTTGTCCTTGACAAAGCTACGTTGCCTGTTACTCCTCTCCCTATTTCCTTCTAGATGCTTACAAATGATTTTCCCATTACTTATTCCGTGGCCTCTTTGATGTTGTTTTTCAGGAGCTGAAGGTAACTGACATGTAACTTCCAAGCCCTTACCCTTTTCTCTTCTTTTCTCTTTTCTTTTTTCTTCTCTTCTCTTTTCCTTTTTTTCTTTTTTCTTTTTTTTCCTTTTTTCTTTTCTTTTTTTTCCTTTTTTCTTTTCTCTTTTCTCTTTTCCTTTTCTCTTTTCTATTCTTCTTTTCCTTTTTCCTTTTTTTCTCTTTTCTTTTCCTTTTTTTCTCTTTTTCTTCTTTTCCTTTTTTCTTCTTTTCTTTTCTTTTCCTTTTTTCTTCTTTTTCCTTTTTTCTTCTCTTCTCCTTTTTTCTTCTTTCTTTTTTCTTTTCTTCTCTTTCTTTTCTCTTCTTTTCCTTTTTTCTTCTTTTTTCTTTTTTCTTTTCTTCTCTTTTCTTCTTTTCTTTTCTTCTCTTTTCCTTTTTTCTCTTCTTCTTTTCCTTTTTTCTTTTCCTTTTTTCTTCTCTTCTTTTTTTTCCTCGTTTATCTCTTTTTTCTTTTCTTTTCTTTTTTCTTTTCTTTTCTTTTTTTCTTTTCTTTTCCTTTCCTTTTCTTTTCTCTTTTCTTTTTTTTCTCCTTTCCTTTTTTTTCTTTTCTTCAAACGGATCCTGTCTGCCCCTTTTCAGCCCAATCTCCCTCCCGAAAGCCCTCAACAAACAGCCCTGCCACCACTGGCAACAGTTTTGAAGTCATCTAGGATAAAGCCCATCAAACTTCACAGGAAAATCATGAGCTTAAATAATCTCTGTGGAACCCGCCCTTTCCTCGGTCTCCACTCGGATCTAACCTTTCACCAGCGCTTCTCGTGCCAGCCACCAGATTACGACCGACATTTTGGTGACCGGCGGTGCAAAAGTCACGCTGCCCGTCGCGACGTGGGCGGCTGGGGGCAGTTTCCTGCGACTGGCATGTGAGGATGACGCAAAAAGCACCTCTAGCGCCGTGCGATCTTATTTCTCAAAACCGTTTAAAAAACTCAAATCTCTGGAAAATGTAGAAATATCGAGAAGGAAAATGTAGAGAGAGCTTTTTAGCTACAGCGAAGTAACCTCTGAATGATCATTGAATTAGCAAAAAGTCTCAAAACTCAAATTTATTTTCAGTTCCTCTTTAAATATTCCGGCTGGGTTAAAGGCTCAAGTCTTGTCCCAGTAGTAAAAAAAAAAAAAAAGAATAGTATTTTTTTCAGCAACAAAAATTCACATTTTCTTCTTTTTACAGTAGGGAAATTGTTCCGACGTGGAGTTTTTCAGAGCTGGCTGCAGCTTTGTGGCCAGATCCACTGAAATTTGTAAATGAGCTCCTGGGGCAGCCCTAAAATAAACCCTACATGTCTGTGATAATCATTTCGTGCTGGGATCATTCACCCCTCTTTCGTGCTGCGCTCCCTTTCTGTGGTTACTCTTTGCTCTTTAAAGCTTGAGAGACAGAAAGGAGAGGAACAGAGCAGCTGATCTCTGCCACAACCTTCTGATGTGGGGGGTCAGGGGTGAAGAATTTTGTCTCATGGCGCCAGTCTCAGAAGTGTTGGAACCTAGACCTGTCCTAGCTTCCGTCCTCCTTCCCCGCGATTCCAGGGGGAGGCACATCTGTGAAAGAAACAAGCGTTTTAGTGAAGATATCCCTGAAGAACGATGAGAGCCAACACTACTTACAGCTGCACGATTGAACTCTTAGGCTGCAGGACTTATTACCGGCAAAACTTCAAAGTTTGGTAGTTTGGGAGTGAAGGAAAGGCTTGATGTTGAGCTCATGCCTGAAAACACGTGCTAGTAAAAGTTCTGATCTCCGCTGCTCGTGCTCAGCGTGGCTGTGTCTCCTGTCTCTGACTCAGACGATCATGTGAATGCGAGCGATCAGCAAATCCCTCCAGAAAAAATGAATAAAGGTACCCGATGGACCTTAAAAAAAATAAAAAAAGCCGGGAGTTAGGATTTTCTTAAGCATGTATTTTGAAGATTGCCTGGAAGCTCTGGCAGGAGGGATTAAAAGGAAGCACGACCGGAGGAACTGGAGACGGTCTGGAGTGTGATCAGTGAGGAAACCCTGGGGGAATTCAGAACCGGGGAGGAATTGTGGGCTTCTTGAGTCCCTGCCTGGGAAACCCAAAGCATCTGCAGGGCTTTTGATCGTGTAAAAGGAAGGGAACTGGTATGTTCAAGTGCTGGCCCACGCGGCTGCCACAGTACCACACAAAAGGAATAAGAAACCACTGTAAGAAAGGCTTCATCTTTTATGAGGGGCGGGGACGGCTTTGGTTGACTTAAAAATCATTAATTTTTTCTCTTGGAGAAAGAAGTGAAAGGTTTCTTTTGTACGACGAGGCAATTATTCATCAGCCGATATCAATCAACCTCTTGTACTTCCTCTAAGAGCAAAAAAAAAAAAAAAAAAGGCGCCCTACTGTCCTCGCCTGGGTTTTCCCTCCTGGCACAAAAAGGCGCCAGTTAAAACCCCCCGGAATCCACGCGAGAAAATCCCGTTCGCCGAGTTTGCCACGTGGTGCTGCCCTACCCGCCCCTCGCTGAGCATAAAATGTGTTTTGCTTTTTTTTTCTTGTAAAGTTCTCAGGCTGCTCCTTAGCGAGAGGTTTCAGAAAGGAGAATTCCTCTTCAGCGCCTTGACGGAGTTCGTGCTTTCCTACAGGCTCTGGATTAAAAGCTGGCAGGGGATAGAAAGGACCAGAATGTCTCCCGGGATCTACTCTTTACAGAACTTAAAACATTTTTTTGGCTGCGTTGCTGCCCAACGGGAACTTGGCCGCCCAAAAAGTCCCCACAACATCCCCTGTTGCTTCAGGGCTTGTACAGATAGTTACAAGGGATTTTTACCGTTTTGTTAGGACAAATCTATTAAAGTGACTGCCCTGACCCGATAAAGGCACTGACAATGCCAGTCACATTACAAAAGGGGGTGGCTCCTGCTAGAACAGAAAAAAAACCCCAAACTGTTTACATGACCTAGGAGCAGGCAGTTACAACACTCCCTCAGGGATCCAAGCCAGCAAATAAAGGACAGAATATATGCCATATATATCCTATATACGTTCCCCCCATGGGGAAACCCTGGAGAATGCAGTGACCAGGACCCCCTTTGGCACGGCAGCTAAGGACAATCTGACTTCTCATCAAATGTTAATGTAAAATAAGAATAAAATCACAATCTATCCGTGCCTTAACGCTAAAATTAGGAATAAATCTTTTTTTACAAGCGGTGGAGGGACTTAAAGAAAGAATTAATAGTGGGATTGGCGGATCCACAGCTCCATTGTTTAATTCATATTTTAAACATGTGAAATACTGCACATTTCTTTACTGTATTATACATAAAATTGGCTCATGTTGTGGTGTAAATGACGACTAAGGCAACATCTCCCATTAACTTTTCCCACAGATATTAATCAAAACTACAGCCTGCCAAGAAATTCAGCCCTCTCAGCACGTCAATAGGGGTTTTCACCTCAGGGAAAAAAAAAAAACACTGTTCACTGAAGTTGTTTCTCTTTCCCAAACACCTCCAGGAGTCAGTAAGAATAGGATGACAGAGTAAATCTCTACTAAAACAAACTCTGAAGATTCCAGTTGCTTGAGCACTGCAGCAGTGGTACGACATATACTGGAGTGTGTCAGTGCTCCCTATCATACAGCTGTGTTTGACAGTGCAGAATTAACATCACTAAGACCTGAAATACGCACAACACACATATTTCAGTACGATAAAAACACGCGTTAAACCCTTCTGCCTTCGGATCACGTTTTCCAACTCGTTATCAGCCCAGTCCTGATTATCCGAAGGGAAACGAAGCTCTTGGCGCTGTCTCTGCCCCGCGGCTTCCAAGCGAACTCACTGTGGGCAACGAACCTGAAGCGACCGCAGCTCCTGAGGCGCTGCTGGGAGCCGCGCACCAGCCCCAACCCCTCTCAGGAGCCGCGGGAGGGCGCGGGGAGCCGCATTCCCGCCCAGCAGCCCCAACCCGCGACGCGTTGTGGCGGTATCGCGACGTGACGACAGGACAACGCCCCCACCCCCGGCCGCCATTTTGTGCCCCCTCAGGCGGCGCGGGCGCATTGCGCATGCGCGGCCCCCTCCCCCCGGCCGGGCTCCCGCCCGCTCTGAGCGTCCCTTGCGTCGTGAGGTCACTTCCGCTTCGCCATGGCAACGGCAGAGGCGGCGGCCGCCATGACGGCGCGGAGGGGCCCGGGGTGGCGGCGGGAGGTGCTGGGGCCCGGCCCGCACTCCGTGGCGCTGGTGAGCGGCCGGGAGCCGCCACCGGGGGCTGGAGACCCTAAGCGGGCCCCTCTTGGCGTGGGGCTGGCCGCGGGGCCAGCAGGCGGTGAGGCCAAGCCCGGGCTGAGGGCGTGTGGCCGGGTCGGGGCTGGGGTTAAGGCCGTCAGGGTGGTCCCGCTGAGGTGGACAGGTTGAGATTTAAGGTATGAGGTGGATAAACAGGCAAGTTGTAGCTCCTCCAGGCCTTTCGTGCTGCTCTTGTGGCGGTTTTCAGCTGAATGTGAGCCAGCAGTGTGCTCAGGTGGCCTAGAAGGCCAACAGCATCCTGGCTTGTATCAGAAACAGTGCGGCCAGCAGGGCTAGGGGAGTGATTGTCCCCCTGTACTCGGCTCTGGTGAGGCCGCACCTCGAGTACTGTGTTCAGTTTTGGGCCCCTCACTACAAGAAGGACATGGAGGTGCTTGAGAGAGTCCAGAGAAGGGCGACAAAGCTGGTGAGGGGTCTGGAGAACAAGTCTTAAGAGGAGCAGCTGAGGGAGCTGGGATTGTTCAGCCTGGAGAAGAGGAGGCTCAGGGGCGACCTCATCGCTCTCTATAGGTACCTTAAAGGAGGCTGTAGCGAGGTAGGGGTTGGTCTGTTCTCCCACGTGCCTGGTGACAGGACGAGGGGGAATGGGCTAAAGCTGCGCCGGGGGAGGTTTAGGTTGGATATTAGGAAGAACTTCTTTACTGAAAGGGTTGTTAGGCGTTGGAATGGGCTGCCCAGGGAAGTGGTTGAGTCACCATCCCTGGAGGTCTTTAAGAGATGTTTAGATGTTGATATGGTTTAGTGGAGGACTTGTTAGTGTTAGGTCAGAGGTTGGACTTGGTGATCTTGGAGGTCTCTTTCAACCCAGATGATTCTGTGATTCTGTGTTTTGGTCTCTGTGTTACCCCTGGTTACCATAAACCCTTATGGACTCGGTCCCCAACTCGATTAAAAAAAAGAATATTTGTAATTTCATCAGACATTCTTTCTGTTGCAGAGAGCCAAGCCCCCTAAAGAACGAAGACGTGAAAATTTTGCCTTGGCCCGCAGAGAGAAAGAACAGGAGCTCCTGGAATACGCCGCTCTCCTAAAGCTCTACAGGCAGTGTCGCAGCGTCCACGAGTGGCAGCAACGCAACGAGCAGAAATGGCTGCACGGAGCTGTGTGGAGAAAGGTTGAGGCGGCGATGCAGGAGTATCAGGCAGGGACTGATGACAGGAGAGAGAGGTAGCAAGCAAGGAGCTAAAACGAATGTCTGCCCTGCTATTTTCCACTTCACCGCGTGCTTAGAGGAGCAATTATGGGGGAAAAACACTCAGTAGAGCTCGGCTCTGTGCCTCCCCCCTGGCATTACGGCATGGCCTTCGTTATTCCTTCGACTGGAAAGCGTGGGCGTGCTTATTTGTCAGGCAGGCAGCAACGCAGAGCAAAGAGGAGCTTTTGGGCCCTTGTTACCAGTACAATTCACAACAACAAAAAGCTAAAAGCCGGAACCACAACAGAATCGGGCTGTGCTGACCTTAGAAAAAAAACAAACAAACGTTTTCTCAGTTGTTCTTTTTATAGTAAGCAGCTTTGCGGCTGTGAACTGGAAGGAACCCGCTGAGATCTTGTGGCCCTGCTCAGCAGGGCCACCTAGCGCAGGCTGCTCAGTGCCGCGTCCTGTTGCGTTTTGGGTATCTCCAGACACGGAGCGTCCACAGAATTTCTGGGCAGCCTGGTCTGCGTGTGGCCACCGGCACGAGAAAAACCTGTTCCTTTGTGGACAGGTGGAATTTCACGTTTTATTTTCTCTTGTCCTGCCACTGGGCACTCCGAAGAGCCTCCCTCTTTTTTGTGGGAGATTCGTACACAGTTGATGAGCTCCCCCTGGGGCCTTCTTCTCTCCGGGCTGAACGCTCCCAGCTCCCTCAGCCTCCCCTGAAACAAAAACCCGTCCGTTCCCTTCATCGTCTCTGTGTTCGCTGGTTTCTGTTCAGCTCGTTCATCACCCCCAGTAAGCCCCAGCGTGCCCCCAGGTGCAGGACTTTGCCTCCCCAGTGTTAAATTTCACCAGGCTTGGTGCCGAGCTGCCAAAGATCCCCCTGCCACCTTTACAGGGATGCATAAATTGTGAGGGGAAGAGTGCAGTCCGTTACTTAATCGTTCAACAGATAAGTCGTTCTGGTTTTTATTGAAGCGTTTCCTTCGTTTCAGGCTTCGCGAGCTTCTGGAGGCAGAGGAAAATAAGTACTTCGCTGAGATGGAATCGTCTGAAGAAACTCTGCTGGAGAAGCAAGCGAAAATGAGGGAGCGAGCAAAATTATTGAGAGAGGAGAGGGAGAAAGAAAGGCAGCAGCTGGTGGCTGAAAAACGGGAGCAGCAGTTCAGGTAGGTCCGGAACGATATAAAATAGAGTTTGGGGGAGGAAATACTAAACAGCAACGTAACAAGAAGGTGACGAAGTGCAGAAATCCTTGTCCTGTGTGGGCATCCCCATGCTCCCGCCCCCCGCCAAATCATGGAGGGTTTATTTGGCCTAAATCACGCTTATTAAGCTCACGTATGGAAAGTCCTTCAGCAGTTGGGATTGCCCAAGGTGGCTGTTTTTATTTATTGCCCCCTTCTCAAGGACACCGGCAAGCTGAAGTTGTAGCGCAACCTGAAATCCCCTGCCCAGCCTTCCTGGATGCCAAGTTTGGCAGCGACCTTGGAAGCCGTTAAGGTTTGCAGGTGCTCCTCAGGTCCCGAGGCCTTGGCATCACACCTGGCTCGTTCAGCTCTTGGCAATCTGGTTCCCTGAGGAAGGGATGAAAATGATGTTAATGCAATCCTGCCCTTTCCCTCTGCGAAACCGAACGTTGAACCCGGTGGGAAAGGCTTGGAGTGTTTCACCGGGGGCTTGAGCAGTCTTTTGTCTGCCACTCATCGGTGTCTTTAAGAAAAAAACAACCTGCAACGTCTTAAAACTGGCATAAAACCTCAATCGCCTCCTTTTTCTTGCGGTAACATCAGGAGCGTTCGCGCAGAGGACGTTGCTATCGCAGCGACTGGACGCGGCAGCCGTAAAACGAAGAAATAGCCGGGAGGGGCGGGGAATAAACGCGCTTTCCGTCTTCGGGAAGCGGCTCCGCGCAGGCACAATTTGAACGTTAAGAAGCTTAGGGTAGCAAAGCAAGGAAGAAAAGCAGCCGTCTGGGAGAGCAGATGTTTATACGTCGCTCGAAAAGCCGCTCAGAAGGAATTTATTTTGATGAAATCAAGCAAAAATGAATTTATATTAAAATTCAAACCGTGCCAAGCTTTTATGGAACTTCTCCTCTTCTCCGAGAACTCAGTTAAATTCAGATTAGTTCATAAACGTGGAGAAGAAGAAGTAATAAACATGGAGAAGAAGAAGTAATTCTTTATTCTTTCACTGCTGGGAGAACTTTGAAGCCGTTGCGTTAAGGTAACACAGGTCTTTCAAACGGCGTAAGATTCCCAATCTTAATTACGGTACGTTTTTCTCAGAACATTTGAGAAACGTGTTTTTCGTGAGTACCGATTAGTCCAGTAGTCCGTAATCACCATTCACGTCTACCTGGGAGTCGGAAGAACGATCCCAGGGTTAAAAACGTAAGAAAAATGCTGACTGTGGGAGGTTTCATTTTAGAGATTAGACGCTGGTGAAGGGGGACTTGACAGATTACAGCCGTCTCTTCTAGGTCAAGGTTAAAAGGTCAGAAATGCCTCCTGAATATCAAGCCAAGTGAGAATTTTGCAGTTTATAAGCCACAAGTAATTGTTATCGGGCTGGCTTACCACGGAGCGTTATTGGCAAAGCTTTTGGAAGATCTTGGTAGCCACCGTGTAATTATTACACCTTGGTGGTTGCCTCAAGCACGTGTCCGTGAGCCTAGGAGCCGTGCTCGTGAGTGGGAGGTGAGTGGGAGGTGGTGGAGGAGCCGTGTCAAGTAAAGAAGAAATTATTCCTTTCCAATTTCCCTGTCGAAATAATCCCGCTGAGGCCGGGGAATATAAAGCAAACGAGCAAAGGTCGGATTTAGAAATAAAGAAGACGTAACAGCTGACCTCAGGGGAGGTCAGATTTGTTTCTGTAGCCTCCGTGTAGGTGCGAACCCCCGGTATTTGGCCCCCTCCCGGTGCATTCGATGATTTCTTGCGATGTCTGCTGTGAATTTGGAAAATAGCGTTGCGGTGATCTGCAGAAGGTGGTTTCATTCAGCAGGAAATCGTGAGCTATCCTCCAGCTTTACAGCACGGCCGCGTGTCTGTCACACACCCTTAGGGCTCAGAGACCCTTTACTGCTTGTAGACCTCTTACCATTTTCAGCTCGTTTCACATTCTGAGCGTGTGAAAGTCCACGTCCTGGTTTTAAAACAGGTTTAAAATGTTTGTTCGGGTTCCATTTTGTTTGGTTGTTTAAAGAAATTTTAAAAGAAATTTTAAAAGAAATTTTAAAAGAAATTTTAAAAGAAATTTTAAAAGAAATTTTAAAAGAAATTTTAAAAGAAATTTTAAAAGAAATTTTAAAAGAAATTTTAAAAGAAATTTTAAAAGAAATTTTAAAAGAAATTTTAAAAGAAATTTTAAAAGAAATTTTAAAAGAAATTTTAAAAGAAATTTTAAAAGAAATTTTAAAAGAAATTTTAAAAGAAATTTTAAAAGAAATTTTAAAAGAAATTTTAAAAGAAATTTTAAAAGAAATTTTAAAAGAAATTTTAAAAGAAATTTTAAAAGAAATTTTAAAAGAAATTTTAAAAGAAATTTTAAAAGAAATTTTAAAAGAAATTTTAAAAGAAATTTTAAAAGAAATTTTAAAAGAAATTTTAAAAGAAATTTTAAAAGAAATTTTAAAAGAAATTTTAAAAGAAATTTTAAAAGAAATTTTAAAAGAAATTTTAAAAGAAATTTTAAAAGAAGGAAAACAAAGAAATATCAAAAAGAAAACATAAAAGAACATCAAAGAAATCTTGCAACTTCTATGAAATATGCCACAAAACTTCAAATCTCATAAAATTCTAGTGGTTCTTGTTTAGCAGTGTAACCTAAATTTCTGCTCTTAAATGGTTTTCAGATTGGGACTTGAGCTTTTAAGCGACTAGTAAACCTAGTCTAGGTCTTCATTTGAATGACGAGCAACCTGAGTGTTTGAACAAGGGTGGTTTATAGGTTAAAAATATGCGTGTGTATATAAAAAATCCCACATAATTCATGTTCTGACTCTGTATATGCACATGCATTGTATATATAAAGGAATAGACGGTGGGTATATGCATATATATTGTGCGTGTGTGGGTTTTTTAGACAAATGCCAATACAGGACCTGCTTTTCAAGTCATTAACGTCAAAATCTCCATGAAATCAGGTTTTCAGTCGTTCCTTATGACTCAGAAGGAATCGGTGCCAGACCAGGTGCAGGAATCAGCATCCTGAGCTGCAGTCGTCCATGTAGTCATGAGCCGGAGCCCTCCATCCGTCATGGATCGCCAAATTTGCTTGTTAATTTGATCCCCCCGACCCACCTTTTCCTTTTTTAACCTTTATTTTGCCGTTCAGAGAACAATGCGATGAGCTCCGCGTGCGGTGGCTGAAGGAGCATCAGAAGGAATTGTGTGCGGACCGGCTGGCCCAGCTAACTCTGAAGGAGGAACTGAAAAAACAGCAGGAGGAGGAGGAGCAGATGTTTGCAGAGCTTTGGAAGGAAGACGGGCTGGCTAAGGAAAGGCGAGAGGCGGCGGATATGCAGAAATTGTCCGAACGGAATCGGGAAATCCTGGACGTCCTCGGCGCCCAGGTAGCAGTGCTCAGTGCTCACAAAGAGGAGGCGAAGCGGCTGAAGGAAGAAGAGGCTCGACTGCTGGTAATTTCCGTATCATCCTCAATTCAGTGTTCTTTGAAAGTCCCTTCTAACGTTAGGCTTACTAGATGCGTGGATGAATCCGTACCTCATTTGTATCTTCGCTGATTCCGTTAGGATCCGAGACTCTCCTATTATGCTAAGCCTCTTTTCCAGAGCCGTGGCAAACGCGTTCCTGTTTACAGAGGGAAAAACGTCCTTTGAAACTTAGCACGTAATGGATTTTAGCATTCAAAGCTTCCAAAAGCCTTTGTGGGAAACGGAAACGGTGGTAAGCTTTTTTTTTTTTGCCAGACGCATTCCGAATCCCGGTTTCCTGGGGGATGGATTCTGGCGTCCCAGCTGTAACGCACGGTACGGGAGCCCGGTGCCTGAACACGGGGAGCGGAGCAGGCCGGCTGCCAGTTTGCAGGGTCGTCCAACAGCCCAAATCGCAGATCGGGCACCGGGAGCGAGCGCGAAGCCTACCTGCAGCTCCCGGGTGACTGTTCTCAGCCCCTTCTCTCACTGCTCCTCCCCAGCGCTCTGATCCGACAGCGCTGTGAGCGCTGGGAGCCAAACCTCTGCGGGGGGGAGGTTGCAGAGCCTGGTGGTGCGCTCGGGGCCCTGACACGTACACGAGGAGACGTGTGTATGAAACACCCCTACCGCTTGCTCCCCAGCCGACTCTATTTTGGAATCTACATTCTGTCTTTCCACCCTTCCATCTTTTTTATTTTATTTTATTTTGAAAGTCCACTCTTTAACAGATAGAACTCGGCAAGCGGCGTCTAAAAGCTGTCTCCTATTTAGGGGTGCCACATCGTGGGAGGAATTTGGCTCACTCGGTCCAACTGTTCTGGTGTTTTGTCCTCTTTTGTCCTTGTCTCTTCCCGTTCTGGACCTGATATAGTTGAGCTGACTTCAGTGGAGCATTATTCAGTGTTGGCTTTGTGATTTGGCTCAAACTTCGTCTTCATTTTGCAGCTCTATATGTGTAGCAACTGGATGGTCGTGCAGGGCACTGAAAGCTGATACGGGCAAGATAAATATTCCACTGCTTTTTAAAAAATAATGACAAGATTTTTTAAAAATAATGACAATAATGAATCCGAAGCTCTAAAAATCCTGGCTGTAAGCCGAGTCTTATTCCAAGTCGAGTTCTTATTCCAAGCTAGACTGCAATGTTGCACTCGTTTAAAACGATGCAGAAGAAAATTCTTTTCCTGTAACGATTTTTAAGGCGCTGCCAGCCCTCCCAAAATAAAAAACACTTCTACTTAACTGGCCTTTTCAGAAAAAAAAAATAATAAAAATAGAGGAAATAGAAATAGGAAAAGAAATTCGAATAGGAGGCTTCGTAGCTTCCCCTGAAGACAGCTGTTCTGAGCTCCATCAAGAACAGAAATTTGTGGTGAAGTGGTTTAATTTCTGGAAAAAAAAACAAATAGGGTCAAAAAGGACCCTTCAGAGGGTCCCACCCTTAGCTACTTTCCTACAGCTTCCCCGTTGGGTTCCTTATTCGGTGCCTCAAATAAGACATACTGAGTTTCACAGCTGTTTTTCTGGCTTCTGAAAGTAAATTGGGCTGGTCGGGCAGATAGCAGCGTAGCTTCGGCTTCGAAATGCTTCGAGAGTCAGAGCGGGTGCTTTGTGATAACATAAACAGATAACACATGCAGAAACGGGGAGGAACACGCGGTTCTGTTACTGGTTAGTGGCTGTGGCTGTGTTTAAAGAGTTGGATGGAGATCATACGTGCTGCAAAGACACCGGTTTCTCTGAAGAGGTGTCTGTCTGTCTGCCTGAAGTATTTGGAGTCTGGATGTCAGGCATTCCTGTGATAATTAAAGAGAAAATCCTGAATTCTAAGGAAGGGTATGGTAAAACGTTCGTACTTGAACGACTTTAATGGATAACACTCACTCCAAAATTCTCTATTTTTAGAAACAATAATGTTTTTTAATATTTATCTTTGCTCTTCGGTGGTCCAAATAAACTAATCCTAGCCGTCGCTTTGTTTGAAGTTACGGAACGATTTTGCAAGCGGGCTGTTTTTCCTTTCGTAGGAAGAGCAACAGCAGCTGCTTAAACTAGAAAATGAAAAACTTCAAATGGAGAAATTACAGAAGCAGAAGGAATGCAGGGATATGTTGCTCGGCGCAGCAGAGGACAAGAGGAAGCGGCTTAATGAAGAAAAAGAAGGCGAGCTTGCCCTTGAGATGAAAACCTTAGAAAAATCTCCTTGGAAACCTGAGGAAGACCCTGGGGAGAAAATGAAAAGAAAAGTAAGGGCTGCAGGTTTTAATTCGGAAGTTTTGGGACAACACCTCACCTGGACTAATTTTGTTGCTCTTTGTGGAGCTGCACAGTATAAATGAGATCAGACGCGAGACCTTTTTCTGTGGTCGATTCTTTTGTCGCGTAGCCTGGTGCCTCTCTTCCTGCCAGCACTCTGCTTCTCTAAAGAAACCCATTATCTGTTAAAATCGCAGCAGGGACTTTGAATCCCGTCTTGCGATCAGCAAAGCTACCAGTCTAGATGAAAACTGGGGGTTTATAGAAAACCCTGGATTCCCGCCCCTCCAAGCTGATTTCTTTCGGTATAAACCACATGAGGTTTTTAGTCCTTACACTGCATGGACGCAGTGGAGATTAGGGAAGCTTTTTTGTTTGTCTGTCTCACGGACCTGATTTATTAAATACTTGTAATTGCAGAGGAGAGTAAATATTTGACGTGTTCTGGTTTATTAGACTACTAAGAAACAGTTTTAAATGTTTTATTACTAGCTAGATGTGTAGGTGCAATGTTTCCCGTGGAATGTCTCGGACAGGCTATGAAACCGTGGATGTATCTGTCAGTTTTTGAATTTAGAACAAGTCGATTGTCCAACTTCAAGGCGAAAACGGATCCCAAGGTAGCTTGATAACAGAGCAGGGAGCTGTGTTCTTCACTCTGCTCAAGGTGTTTGGAAGACAGTGTGGGTTGGGAAAGTTTTATAAACGTTCTCTGTAATCTTCAGCCAGTTAGACCTTGGCACAAAATCAGAAGAGACGGTGTTTATTTGTTACTGCGTTTACGTGGCTCCTAATGGCGGTGAGTGTCAGCCGTGGAAAATATTTGCGAAATTTCTGTGGTGCGGGCATCTGAGCTGTTAAGAGGGATCGCTCTGTTTTTCTTCTTCCCTTACGCTCTTGTCCAGGCTTTGTCGATTGCCTGGGAAACGCGTTCTGCGCAGCTCGTCTGGTGACAGGGCTTGGAACGCAGCTCGAGGCTCCTGCTTGCCACATTGGCCACAAACCCCCACTTCTCTTCGCCTTTTTTGAAACACATCTTTGAACCCTTTTACTCAAACCTGCAAATGTTTGTGTGCTTGCAGCAGGAGCTGTTCAAGGAGCAACAGGCTTACCGGGCACACCTGGCTCAACAGCTGGAGGAGGAAAAACAGCGAGAAAAAGAAGCGGACAAGTTCCTCGAGGAAGAGAGGGCGAAGGTTTGGGCCAAGAAGGCCGAGCAAATGCGGTTAGAAAAGGAGGCCAGAGAGCAGCTGCTGAAAGAGGTCTTGCATACGAGACAGCTACAGATTGAGGAGAAGAGTAAGTAATAATAGCTGTCTGTGCACCAAACCTACTGCGGGAACGTGAGGCTTGGCAAAGGCACGCTGCTTTTGGGAAGACCGTCTAGCCCGGTATGCACGGGCTGCATGGATGAGTGGACAACAGCGCTGCTGTCCCTGAATCTCCTTCTGAAACTTTCCTCCTCCAGGCAGTCCTTACGCTCGTTTCCCATTGCTGTCACCAGAACGAAGCAAGGATTGCGTGAGGAAGCAGTTCTTATTACTATTATTATCTCGAAGTTGTGTTAAATCTTTGCTATCAAGACGGGACAAAAGCAAATAAGCTGAGAATACGCTTCCCGTTGTTTGGGTGCCTCCTCAGAAACAACAAAGCTCAGGCTTGCTATTTAGGCTGCTTGGCTCGCATGCAGTCTCCTTTTCCCCTCGAGCTCAGCAGTGCCTTTATCTTCTAAAAGTATTTGTGTGTTTTTCCAGTGCAGAGGAACGCAAAGGAGCAGGAAGAACTTGCTCAAGAGAAGAAGTTACTAGCCGAAGCCATCGCAGAACTCAAACGCGTAGAGGAAGAAAAATGGGCAAGGTATTTTTCTTTATGCCGTTGGTTCGTTGCATTGCAGATCAACCTTTTTAAGTCTGTGAGCTGGAGAATTCTCGTTTTTAAGTAGCCGTGTAGGAGCACCGGGTAGGCTTTTTTCCCTTCACAGAGGCTCTGCCGTGGTGCAGCCCATCGGTTCCAAACTGCGTTGTTAATTGTGTTTATCAAACGCCTCCCCTCGTATTCCGAGCTGTCGTTAGGAGTGGCTGAGGTGCGGGGAGGAAGGCTTAATGAAAGGTTACGTCGTTACTTACCGAGGAGAACGAGTGTCTTCAAGTTATTGCTAAACCCCACCCACGCACCTCCCTTGAACAGTCGCGGCGTCAGCCACCGAAACACCGGACCCCGTAACCCAGCTGCACGGGGTTCCCCTTACCTTGCAGTTCCTCGGGGTGAGAGAATATTTTTTAATCGCAGTAGCCGAAACGCTCCTCTGGGTGTCGTGCGAAACCCGGGACAAAGGGCCTTATTTCTCTCACTCCGTTTCCCTTTTGTGCTTCTGCCCTTTCTCCACACCCGTTCGTGGGACGTGACTGAGTAACTCCTTCCGGAGCTAGCGTCGCTTGCGTTCCCTGATAAATTTATTGATAACCGTCTCCTGGATGTGGCAGATATCTCGCCCTCTGCGAGCAAACGTTCGGGTCTTCGCTTTGAATCTGCTTCGCTTAGCAAAGAGGGCACTGAGTGGTTCCGCTGTGTCGCACGTACTTTGATTAAACTATCGGGTTTTCAAGAGTCCGGGCGAGTCTTTGTGACTCCCGAGCACGTAGGTGGGCTTCCAGTGCTGCTCCGGAGGACGGTGAAAGTGATGTGTGAATCTCAAGGTAGGGTGGAACAACGATTTCTTGGATTCAGCGATTTCTAGGACGGCCGTTTCCTACAGCGTTAGCACAACGCCGGACAAGAGCCTGCGCCCTGCCTCGCCCGCTGGCAGGAACCCGTTGTTACCTTCGCAACGAGGGAGTGGAAACTGGGCGTGAGGCCGCTTCAGCGGTGAGCCCGAGCTAGGGGAGGACTGAAACCCGACGCGTTCTCCGGCCTCTTGCTGCCGCTGCGAGGGGCAGGGGAGGCGTGCTGATGGCAAGGGGGGGTTCTCGCTCTTGTGGTTTTTTTTTGGTAAGCACTAATTTTGTGGTCTGCTCTGTAATACGCAACAGAATTCGTGCTCTGAACAACGTATGGTTTGCTCGTAGTAGCACAAGTCACTCTCGACTCCTAAGAAGGGTTTTGAACCTTCCTGTGGTCTGAGGTTGAATGATAACAGATTTAAAAAGTTACGCTTTTATGTTTTTTTTAACCCACGCTTCGTAAACAAGCTATTTACGTGTCGTTTCCAGAAAAGCGAAGGAAGCAAAAGAATACCAAGGGCAACTCAGGGCTCAAATTGCCTATCAGCAACAGGCCCGTGATGCTGAGGAAGAAGAGAAGAAGCAAGAATACGAATTGGGTCTAGCAGAAGAGCGAGCCTACCGAGAAAGGATACGGGACGTTCTGTCAAGGCCTTACGAGAAACTAGCAAAAATTCACCCTTTGAGAAGAAAATTGATGTCTAACTCCCAAGAAGATCGCTTAACTGTGCCATTTTAGCTCACTCCCGATTGCCTTTAAAAGCCTTTTCCAGGCGTGTTTGTAACTGATTCGAGTTTGACCCTTTCTCCCCTGTGACGCTCAAAATATTTAACTGAATGCAAGAAATATATTTTTTAATTTCTTTTCCCCGCTCTGCTTTCTTTGACAAGATCTGAATCAGAGCGTTTGACGCTTTAATACAAAAACACTCTATGCTCTCTGCAGCGTAATTATTATGACGACGTGAACGACGTGCAGGCGTTATTTAAAATAAAAAAAAAAAAACTTTGTAGAAGAGTTTCGGCAAACTTTTATTAAAACACCGTTCAAGCTGCAAATATTTGCGAAACCTTTTTTTTTTCGTGTGTGTTTAGACAAAAGGCGCTCGGTGACTTACCTTCCTTTTCCCTCTTAAATCCTTGAATCTGTTTTACTCTGGCTGGAGAGCGAAGAGTTCATAGTGCCTCGTGTGTATTCTGACAGCTGTTGGATGACTTGCGGAACACCGGAGTCCCAAAGCTAGTCCGCGAGACCTCGTCTTGCACAGATTTAATTGTGCACGTCTGAAGTCATCCTTTTCTTGGGATAAAAAATGTAATTATTTATCCTTTTGGTGGCAACTCTGCCTCTTCGGGCTGTCTTGGGTTGCCTCCGGTGCCGTAGTCTGAACGTACGGAGTGGGGGACCAGAGCACCAGTAATATTTTCAGACAAAGCGGCCCCCGGATTAACGGCCAGGTTGTTTTTTGTGCAGGAGGAGCAGCGGGTGATGCAAGGAGGCCAGGTGGGAGTAAGCCAGCCCCGTGACATTCCTCTCGGCCAGCTTCTCCGGTCTGCGTTTCGTTATTTTCTCCTCTTTGCTTTTAAGAGGAGGGAAGAATCCGTTTATGTCCTCGTGCCCTTTCTTGCTCGTGGGCTTTGTGATTCAGAAATGTTTTTATCTATCACATTTTTCTGGTTGAGCCTTTGTTGCTGCTTATCTGCGGATGTTTCTCCTCCCTTTCACCTCCTGCTATCTCTCCTCCGGCTCCTGTCTTTTTCACCCCTTTCTTCAACTTCCATCCCTCCCTAAGTGTTTCTTCCACCTTCTATTTCCTCCTCACCTTCTCTTTTCAGTATTTAGCTCCTGTTTGGTCCAGTACCAGGACTTCTGGGTGCTCGTTTTGTGGGAATGTGAATGGAGGAGCTGATAATTTGCTGGGATTAGAGCACAGGTACCCCAGCTCCCCCGCCGAGGTAGTTTCATCGGTCCAGAGAGCCCAGGCAGCCACAGGTCTCTGCTCTCACCGGTAGATAAAATTGGCAGGATGATTAAGAGATTAATTTCCTGGACTGCCGCAGACTCCTGGTACGGCCCTGCATAAGCGATGTGGATTTTATTTACTACCATGACCCGTGTTTGGGGGAAAAAAAAAAAAAGAAAAGGCACATAATAGCGCATTTGCGATTCCAGGATTAATTAAAGTACGTTATTAAAGGCCGTCATGGGGTACACGCAGCGCGTGAGAGACACAGAATACCACACTCGTGAGCGTGCCGAATTGGAGCCATCCAGAACGCTAAGAAATCTTTTTTTTTTTTCGTAAAATAAGAGCTCCGAAGAGGTGGTCGGAGCTATCGAGCATTTATTCATCGAGCATTGCTTCAAAGCAGCCTCTCGATGCCCGAAACGCTCAGGTGAGCGGCGCAGCGAGAACGATTTTGCGCCTCGGGACCGAAGCGTTTCCTTAATTCTACCGCCAAGCGTCCTGCTCCGCTCCCTTCGATGTCCTTGTAGTGGGCTGGGCGAACAGCGGCTGCCAAACCTGCCCCCAAATTGGGGCTCGCGGGGCCCGAGGGCCTCCCGAGCGTCAACTGCTACTCATCCGCGTGGTATTTCCCCCCCGAGCGGCCGGGGAAGCCGTCGATTAACCGCGGGGTACGCCGCGGATCGGCGAAGCCACCCGGCACATGCCAGGTGACCTCTCCCCGCTCCAGGGCTGCCGGTGATGCGCAGGCGCTGTATTTAAAAACCACGGGGTCCTATTTTACCTCGCTGCGTGCTCTCCTGCTGCCAAACACCCCAAATTTTTGGGGGGGGGGTTTGGTTTTGGGGCCGAATAGCCCCAGCAGGTGCCTTCGGAAAGGCGTCGTGCACGCGTAGGGGCGACGAGGTGAAAAGGAAATGATTTTTCTTCTCGCTTCCTCTAGTTTTCCCAGGCTGCCCAGGATTTCAAAGGGTAGGTCTTGAGTTAGGGCTCCCGTTTTGCAGGTGCGCCACCGGCAGAAATTCGTCTCGAAAGCGTGCGACGAGGGCAAGAGCCTTCCCACGCCTCCCAGGGATACAGGGGAGTAATATGAACGGGAAATCTCGCCCGTTCACCCCCAGCTCTTCCTTTAACGTCCCCTGATAACGGCGAAGAAACGGATTCTGGCTCTGGGGTGAGGGAGGAGGAGCTGCTCTCCGCCATCCCGGGGAGGACGCACAGCTCCCAACACCTGCCCGTGCTTCCGAGGAAGCTGCTGGCTCTGTTTTGAGGGGAAAAATAAGAACATCTGGCTCGTTTTCACCTCCGGGCACCTTTGATGTGAATGGGAGAGGTGGTACCACCAAATGCAATTTTAGGGTCGCTTCTCCTTGAGTATTAGGATCAGCGCAAGGCGTTTCTGTCCCCCGAGGAGATAACCTCCGGCAGCTCAGCACCTCGGGGGTTTCGGAGCTGTTTCGGTGTCCTTATTTTCTCTCTTCAATCGAAGTTTGAAGTTTCCGAGGAAATGGAGCCGCGGGCGGGTGGCTTCTTCCCCAAGGGGCCAGCCCCCGAAACCACCGCGGGAGGGATCCCTGTGGTTGCTTACGGTCGCTCGCCCCAGGCACCCCAATAAAGCCACCCCAAAATCCGTGGGGTGCCCAGCAGCGACGGGGAGCCTGGGGACCCGCCTGGGCACCGCTCTGCTCCCGTGGGAAGGGCTTTTGGGGCAGAAATTGGGGGGGGGGGGAAGAGGTGCAGCCCCTTTCGCATGGAGGGCGAGCTTGGGGGAAAAAAGCTTGGGAAGGGGAAAAGGGGGGTGGGGGTAAAAGGGGGTGGGGGTAAAAGGGGGTGGGGGTAAAAGGGGGGTGGGAGTAAAAGGGGGGTGGGAGTAAAAGGGGGGTGGGAGTAAAAGGGGGGTGGGAGTAAAAGGGGGGACGGGAGTAAAAGGGGGGACGGGAGTAAAAGGGGGGACGGGAGTAAAAGGGGGGTGGGAGTAAAAGCGGGGGGGAGTAAAAGCGGGGGGGAGTAAAAGCGGGGGAGTAAAAGGGGGGTGGGAGTAAAAGGGGGGGAGTAAAAGGGGGGTGGGAGTAAAAGGGGGGGAGTAAAAGCGGAGGGGAGTAAAGGGGGGTGGGAGTAAAGGGGGGTGGGAGTAAAAGGGGGGGGAGTAAAAGGGGGGTGGGAGTAAAAGGGGGGTAGGAGTAAAAGGGTGGGAGTAAAAGGGGGGTGGGGTAAAAGGGGGTGGGGGTAAAAGGGGGGGAGTAAAAGGGGGATGGAAGTAAAAGGGGGGTGATGGTAAAAGGGGGGGGAGTAAAAGGGGGGAGTAAAAGGGGGGGAAGTAAAAGGGGGGTGGGAGTAAAAGGGGGGTGGGAGTAAAGGGGGGTGATGGTAAAAGGGGGGTGGGAGTAAAGGGGGGTGGGAGTAAAAGGGGGACGATGGTAAAAGGGGGGGGAAGTAAAAGGGGGCTGGAAGTAAAAGGGGGCTGATAATAAAGCGGGGATGATAGTGAAAGGGGGATGATGGTAAAAGGGGGACGATGGTAAAAAGGTGGTGATAATAAATGAACAAATAAGCAACAAAACCAATAAGCAGCGAAGCAAATAAGGGTGACGAACGGAAAAAAACCAGCAGGATCGGCTCGGACCATACGGAGCGAGGGGTGAGGACCCAGCGCCCGGCGGGTCCCGCGGGGCGGCCGAGCCGTGCCACCCCCTTACCTGAGCGGGGCGCGGCGGAGGCGGCGCTGCCTTCGCCTCCTCCTCCTCTTCCTCCTCCTCCTCCTCCTCCTCCTCCACCCGCTCCGGCGGCGGGTGTAAAGGTCGCCCTCTCTGTCGCCTTGTCGCCCTGTCGGGCCGGCGGCCCCCCCCCCCCCCCCCAAACCCCCCCACCCCATCCCCGTAACCTGCCGGCCCCATGCCCCTCGCCTAGCGCTGCCCATGCCCGGCCATGTCCGCAGCCCAGCTCTACACCAAGGTGAGCCGGGGGGGGGGTTGGGGGGAAGATTTATGGGGTCTGGGGTCGTTTCGTTCTGGGAAAAGCGGGGCAGCAACTTGCCTGCCCCCAGGACACCCCCCCACCCCCCCTTACCTTGCCCCTCTCCATCCCTCCCCTGCGCCGCATCCGCGCCCCGACGCGCGGCTCCCCAACCCCCCCCACCCCCCCCAGCGGGGGTTTTGGGGCAAAAAAAGCCGAATTTCGCCCGGTGAACCTCAAGCGGGGCTCGAAAGGTGCGGCTCCGAGCCGCTCCTCTTCCCGGACGGGAACTTTTTGACGAATTATTCCCCGTGGTCCCGAAACACCGGGCTGGAGAGGGAAGGAGAAAAACCTGCCGGGAGCGGAGCGCTCCCGGGCGCCTTGGCGGATTTCCCTCTTGGTTTTGCAAATCCCAAATCGTTTATTTTTATTTGTTTGTTATTTTATTTATTTTTTTTCTCAGCAGCAGGCGAGGCCAAGCCGCTCCCTCCTGGCAGCAGGGAGGGGAACATGGCCGATGGGCGAGAGAGGAGCCCAGATTTGTTCCCCAGCGAGCCGCGCTTGTGCCAACGGGGGGGCGGCCAGCCAGCCCGGGGGCTGCCTTTTAGGGCTGGGAGAGGTGGCATTTGATTATTTTCTTTTTTTCCCCTTGCTCTCCTGCTCTTTTTCTTCTCCTTTTCTCGGTTCTTTTCGTTCCGCTCCGTGCGGCTGCTTCCCGGCGGATCAGTTCCCGCTCTGCCCAGCCGGCCGGCCCCGGATAAGCAAATGGCATTTGCATGCCAGGGTGGAGGTGAGGTGCAGGGGAAAAAAAAGAAAAAAAGAAAAAAAAAAGGGGGAAAGCGCCCTTGGGCAGGACCCTTCTACCTGCAAAGGGTTTGGGATGACGCCCGGTACCGTGGAGCCACCGCTGTGGGGTCCCCAGCCGAGGTGGGGACGTGCGAGGCAGAGGCTCAGCGAGAAAAGTTCTCGGCTCTGAAACCTTTTTCTGCTGGCAGACCGAGAGACGCCGGCGTCGCCTGCCGTAATAACGAGGATTTTCGGGTTTTAATGAGGCTTTTTGAGGGTTTTCTCCCTGCGAGCGTGGTCAGGGTGGACGGGGGGGACCGATGCTGGGCTGGCACCAGCCCTTTCAAGGAATGGCTTTCTGTCTCCGTGCCAGTCTCCCAGCTCCGACTTCGCTGCGGATTCCTGCTTCTGTACCCAGCTCAGGCAGCCCTTATGTAATAGGGGGGGGGGGGGGGCCCGTCGCTTATTTTCGGGGCTGTCCGTATCGCACGGGCGCGGGATGAGTCGCGAATTCGGCAGCTCGTCCTTCGAACCTCTGCGAACGTGAGAATCCCTGCTGGACGCGGCAGGTCTGCCCGTGATTTGGCTGATCTCCTCCTTTTTTTTTTGGGGGGGAGCCCTTGTGAGCCAAACCCGTGGGTTTTCCACGGCAAAAATCTCCGCGGGAGCCCAGGCGGAGACGCGGTCGGATGCAGACCTCAGCATCTCCGTCGGCCGAGCGCGGGGACGCCACGGCAAGTGGCCCCGGGCAGGAGGCTCGCCGCGAGCGCCGCGCTGTCCCTATCTGTGGGCTGGTTGTAACGGTGGGGTTAGCTGATTCTTAACTTGATGATCGGGTTAATTAGCCCGGGTTGCGCGTTTTTATGCTAGCTTGATTAGGTTTGCACTCCCGTCCGTCCGCCGAACGGGCGTAAGATGCCTGCGGGTTATCCCGTGGCACCTGGGACGCCACGGGGATGCAGTAGTCGTCCGCGTGCCCTGTTTTCGATTTGTTTTTCATAATGATGAGATTCCTGATGAGCGCCGGTGCTTCAGCGCCGATCCTGCTGCTGGCACCCACCTGCCTCAAGGGGACATTTTGGGGATGCAGCGAAAGCGGGCAAGGTTTGGCCGTGCCGCCGCCCATCACCGGGGCAGGTTGGAGCTGTGCGTGGTTCGCAGATGTCCCCGGGATGTCCTCTCCAGGCTGCTTTGGGAAAATCCCAGGATGGATCACGGTGCTCACCCGTGCATCACCCTTTGCGCGTCCAGCCCCATGGCCTGAAGCTCCGCTGAGCACCTACGGCTCATCCAGCCCCCAAAAATACCGGGGGGTGAAGACACCCGCTGCCTGCCCTGGGTTTTGTGGCACCCTCTTGCGTTTTCTGGCCCCCTGCACAACCTTACGCACGGAATTGAGGCAAGGAAAAGATGCCCGATGCAGGAGCGCTTCCGTGATGGATTAGGAGAGGACTTTTGGAGCGCAGGACGGCGGCGCCTCCTGGATCACCTTGCCGGCAGGACGGGAACAACGCTTTTTGAGCGAAGATGCGGACGAAGATGCGGATAACCCGGCTGCCTGGAGTCGATACTCCCAGCTAAGTGCCCATCAATCCGCTGCGGGGTGTTGCATTAACCCAGCCACAACATTATCCCCCTCCAAGCCCTTCCTCTGGCTGCGTAAACCAGAAGGAAAGGAGCTGCTGAAGGGCCTTTTGTGTCCTCCTGCCGGCTGCAGGAGCTGCGACATGGTTCAGAGACCTCTAACCTCCACTTGCAGCTTGCAGCGGGTCTCCTGGGCCCTCAAGGGACACGCAGCACTTTCTTAGCACTTATTTAGTGCTCGTTAGGCCACGCTGATAAACATATTACTCTGAGGAGCTTATCAGGCAGGAGAGGAACCTGCCCTGGAAACATCAGCAGCTGTGAACTCCCGGGGAAGGCCCTTTTTTGCATCACGGCTCACCTGTGACCCTTCAGAAGGCATGACTGGTGTTTAATAGCCCCCCCGTCAAGCGAGATAATTAGCAGCCGTGCCTAATTAGGAGCAGGTGAGTGGCTCCCGAGCAGCTGGCGTGCATCAAGCTTCAGGCACGTGGGACTCTGCGTGGGTAAATAGTTCTGGGGAGACCCCGAGCGCACTTTTCTTGCTCCCCGGTCCTGTGCCCACCAGGAATTCAGTGCCCCTGGGTCCTAGGGGAAGAGGAAGGTGAGTAGAGGAGGCGTGGTGCCATTGAGGGATCCTGTTTGCATAAAAACACTAAAATCGGAAATAGAATAAAGCCTGTTTCAGACGGAGAATGGCTGGAGCTTTGTGGGACCCCGTGCAAAGGTTTTGCTGGGGCTGCTCGCGCGCTCCCGCCACGTCCCCAGGTTCCTCTTGCCCTGTCGCTGACGCTGCTAAAATGCAGCCGAGGCAACCGCAGCTCAATCCCTCTAAGCCCGGGCAGATGCCGGCGTTGTCCCGTAATGGGATAAGAGGGGAAGCTCCCCCGCCACGCGTCCCTCCCTCTGTGAGCTTCGCCTCCGGAGACGCTTGGATTTGCAGCGTGGGGCTCGCTTACGCGCCTGGCCTTCCTCCTCGGCATTCTTCGTGTTGCTAAATCGAACACAAGGACTTTTGCTTCTGGATATCCTGCTCTTAAAGGTGCCTCCTGACCCGTGCTAATTAAAAGTTTAAAGTTTAGCCTCGAAACCTCACGCCCAGCAGCGCTCTGCCTGCCCCGAGCATCGGCTCTGCCTTCTCCTCCAGGGCTGGCGTGCAGCTCGGGAGATGCTCTTCCGAAGTTTTGCAAGCCTTAATGAGTTAGAAACCAGGCTATTGATTTATTTATTTTTTTTCCCCTCCCGTTGTGCAAAGTGACTCTTACTTGCCAAGGATTATTATTATTTTTTTTAATAGGCACCAGACCTTAACGCATGGAAAAAAAAAAATCCTTTCCTAACGTCTAAACTCTGACTTTCGTTTAAAGTTGCCTCGCGAAGTGCTGTAGCGGGAATGAATCGACGGTTTCTGACTCTGGGGAGAAACTTTTCAAAAGCCAAGCTGCCCGGCGTGATCCCCCGCTGGTTGAATGAACCGCTCGGCGTAAACCCTCTGATTTCTGAACGCCTTTCTGGAAACGTTTTGTCCTTCAAGGCTTCCTTAGCGAGTGCCTGTGTGTTGGTTTGAGGCTGAGGAGCAGCTGGGAAGGAGCAGAGAGGATTTTCTGCGTGTTACGCTGGAAAAAAATATTGGGAATAAGTGTGCCAAGAGCTGCCTGGCACCCTGGGGCGGCGTGGAGAGGAGTTAGTCCCATGCAGAGCCTCGGAGCAGGCAGAGCTGCTTTCTTTGCAGCTTTTCTGCCCTTCACGTGACAAATACGTCTTGGAAGCTGGTCTCGGTGACCGTAGTGCTGAGCACGTCAAAGCTTTTAGGACTTTTAATTTCCGTTTGGATGAGTTTGTAGCTTTGTCCTAAAAAAAGAGCGGAGAGCTGGGCTTGGCCTGGGGTGGTTGTGGGAAGCACGGCCCTACAACAGCCCAGTTTCAGCTCAGGGGTGGACTTTGGACCCTCCGAGTTACCGGCGGCGCAATAAACGGCCGATAGCGTGGGTTATCCTCTGCTCTTCGACCTCTTCTGCAAACAGCAGCGTTTCGGGGCGGTTAAAGGGATATCAGCACGAAGCACAGCTGGGATCAGGAAAAGGACTGCAGCGAAACTCAGAGCCCTGGCAGGCGCCCGAAATGTCTGCTCTTCTCCGAGGACAAGTCTTCTTGCTTCGGGTTGCCCGGCTTTGTCTTCTCGTGACCGTTTCCCATCCTGCCGATCCCCAACCAGCCCCTGCGGGGATGGGCACGTCTTCCACCCAGGCGTGGAGCCAGCGAGTTAACCGGCGAGAGCCCCGTGTCCTCGCCCTGCCCTGTGACACCCTTACGGAGGTGTGGATACCCTTTACGGAGGGGTGACATGCTCCTGGGATGTGTTAAACACCATTTAGAGGGTTGTCTGGTGGCTGAATCACGGCCATTATTTATCAGAATGACATGTTGCATCCCAGGAATGCGCCCTAGCGGGTTGCGCCTCTTCAAAGCCCAAAGACCCGTAATATGTTTTAAGGTCCCTCTTACAAATCTCGAAGGACGGCTCTGGGAAGGTCCAGCTTCGTGCAGAAACCCCACGAGGATGACTTCTTGTGGCCGAGGCGAACTTCCAGGTGCTCTTTTGTCACCCGCTGTACCACATCCCCGGGCGCGCGAGCGGGCAGCTGGAGCGCCGACGTGCTCCTGGGCAAATCGGTGTCAAAAAAAAAAAAAGTGAAAAATAAATAAATAAATGCGTGGGATGGCACTTGGGGCGTACAGGCAGGCACAAGGCGAGGTTGCTTTGCCTTTTCTTTACTGCTTAACCTGGGGATGTGGTTTGGACATGGGGGTGGGTTTGCCCACCTGCTGAACTCTGCAGTTGATGTCCCCGGCGAGTGAAAGGTACCGCAAGGCAGCGAGGGGATGCTGAGATACCGAGCTGATAGGAGCGGTTACTTTCAATCTAATTAGGCTGAGTACCTCCCTGGTGGATTTCTGCTTCTTAATTAAACCCCGAGCTCTGATAACGCGGGCGCTGCGCTGGTTTTGGGGTAGGGAGCGTGACGCCCACCCGGGCGGAGGAGCGGTACCCACTGAGAGCTCTCCTGCGGTGTTTTTATGGCCCTTGGCATTATAAACGCCCTGGCCAGAGGGATAGGAAGGCTGAAATACCAGGTTTGAAATGTGCTCGTTTTCTTTTTCCTTTTTAAGCCTTTTGTCATTTGGACCCATCCCAGGTGGGGTGACGACTTGTTCCTCCCTGTGCAGTGGTGAGACGGGCGCTTACATTTCCCATGCTCTGCTTTATTTTAAAAAAAAGGAAATAAATAAATTAAAAAAAAGGGTGTTTTAAGCATGTAAATCCAAGTTCTAGAAAATATCGACGTGTTTAAAGTGAAATTAAAGCTCTGATGCTTTCCAGAGCTCAACAGCAGCCACCCTCCAGCCCCTCTGTGCTCGGATATTTTAGGGAAATCCTTGCCTGTTGTGGGCATGGTCCCTCGATGCTGGGTGGAGGCGAGTGGAACCTTTGCTCAGGGGAGATCCATTTGCTGAGGGGAAATCCGTTTGATTTTCGAGGTTCTCCACGCTTTCACGGTTGTATTTTTATTTCTTAATCGAAAAAAAGTGCTGTCTGCTCGCAGCCCGGTACAAAGTTTCGGGTCACGTGGAGCGAATTAGCAGAATGCAAGCTCTGCTGGTGTTGGCTAAACTTTGCCCGGGTCTCATCTAATCGCTCGGTCAGGCTGTAACTAATCGCCAGGGTGACCCATTTTTTGCTGTCCCTGTGCTAGGAAAAGACTGGATGTTGTAGCTGACGGAGGAAAGATAGAAAATCCCCGAGACTTCAGTGTGCAAGCGGGGTTTTAACTATTGAATCTTTCCATTCATAAGTTGGTGAGGTTTCAGCCTCTGGAGGTGGTTTCTCATCATTATGCGTTCACAGAATAAAGTCTGAACATTTCTAAAGGAGAAACCTCCTAAAACAGTTAAAAAAAAAAAAAAAAAACGATTTCATTTTCTCCAGTAATATTTTGGGCGCAATCCGTTGGCAACACTTTTATCCAGCCTGTCATCTCTCGCCTTATAAACCTCTTTGATGTGGCTCATTCAGGGGAAAAATGGCATTACACGCTGCCTCAATCACTCAGATGTCAGCGAGGATATTGCCTTTGACTAATCAGGGGAAATTTGGGAGGGTTTAGTGATGCCAGGAGACATGACCCACTTTCGGATAAACGCTTTTTCAGACAACGGAGGTTGTGCTACGCAACGGGGGAGGGAGAAACATTCGCGGGGTAGGAATGAGTATTTACGTCTCTTAATTGTGCTGGCCCTTTTCCAGATTTAGGATGGGTTTCACAAAGCCCGCTCTTTCGACGGCCACATTAAAAGCTTCGAGCATCTTTACCAAGCAGACCAGCGCTTTCCCCAGGTTCAAGTCTTGCTTCTTCTGCCTTTTAAGCCTTGAAGCCAGAAGGCTGGTGGTTCTCTGGGTCCGACCGTGTCGGTGTATACCATTAAATTCTCTGTGAAGGTGCTGTTTTAGCAGGACCTGGCTCCACTCCTCCTGCAGGCACACCGCCTGTGTAATGGAGCAGTAAGGGCAGAGCAAAATCCAGCGGTCGAGGCCGAAAAGAGCCAGCGCGCCCGCTGGGTGTGCTGGAGATAAGAGCAAATCTCAATCACGGTTCATAATTTTAAGCCTTGAATAGCTTTGGAGCTGCCCCAAGTGTTGGAAGAGCGCTGAATTGTATTTGCCTTACGTACTTGAGCCCGAGAAGCAGTCCTGACCCTCGTGTCTTATGGGTTTTGTACCTAATTTATAACTGCTTTCAACGTTGGCTGCAACAGCGACCCGGTGGGGCAGTCTCGTGGAAGCTGCGGGGCCTACTCGTGCGATTCACCTTAGATGGCTGAATTAGTGTTGTATTGAGGGTGTTTATGGTGTTTTATAGGAGCAAGCTGGTTAAAAGCGGAGGCTTGTTGTTTTCAGGCAGAGCTTGAGAAAGGCCGACGCCACCAGAGGAGCACCTGTAGGTCTTGTGCTCCGGTAAGCAGGCTGCAGCGAGGAGGGGCTGGGGTCTCCCACGGGGCCTCCTCCGTTCCAGAAACGTTTGATTGATCCCACTGAATGTGGGCAGCTGTGGTGGTTTTACTCGGGTGGGCAGCCGAGTTCCACCACGGCCGCTCTCTCACTCCCCCTCCTCAAAGGAAAAGGGGGAGAAAATACGATGCCAAGGGCTCAAGGGTCGAGATAAGGACGGGGAGATCGCTCAACAATTGTCGTGACGGGCAAAACAGACTCGGAGGAGGGAGACAGTAAGATTTATTGCCTATTACTAACAAGCTAGAGGGGTGAGAAACAAAGGAAAGAAACCAAAAACGGCTTCCTCCCATCTGCCCTCTTCCCCTGCGCTGTGGGGTCCCTCCCACGGGATGCCGTCCTTCCCGAACTGCTCCTGTGCGGGTTTCCCACAGGCAGCAGCTCTTCAAGACCTGCTCCCACACGGCTCCGTACCGCGGGGTCCATCCATCCCCCAGGAGCAAACTGCTCCAGCACGGGTCCCCCACGGGCGGCAGCTCCCCCCAGACCCCCTGCTCCTGCGGGGGCTCCTCTCCACGGGCTGCAGCTCCGGCCCGGGGCCTGCTCCTGCGGGGGCTCTCCATGGGCCGCAGCCTCCTCCAGGCCACATCCACCTGCTCCAGCGGGGGCTCCTCCACGGGCTGCAGCGTGGAGATCTGCTCCGTGTGGGACCCATGGGTGGCAGGGGGACAGCCTGCTCCACCACGGTCCTCGCCGCAGGCCGCAGGGGACTTCTGCTCCGGCGTCTGGAGCACCTCCTCCCCCTCCTTCTTCGCTGACCTTGGCACCTGCAAGGCCATTTCTCACTCCCAGCTGCTGTTCCCCAGCAGTTTGTTTTTTTTTCCCCCCTTTCTTAAATCTGCTCTCACAGAGGCGCAAACAACATCGCTTATTGGCTCGGCTCTGCTCAGCAGCGGGGCCCTTATCTAACATGGGGCAGCTTCTAGATCCTTCTCACAGAAGCCACCCCTATGGCCCCCTGCCACCAAAACCTTGCCCCGTAAACCCACTACAGCAGCCGAGGCAGGTACAAAAATGTGTTTGTGGCAATGAAATCGAAGTGCAGCACTCTGTCTAGCCGCAGGAGCGGCCCGTATCCTCTCGTGTGCCTGGTGGCAGGGAGGGATTTACAGCTCGGTGTCCCCGGTGGTGGTGCGCAACGAAAACCTCCGAGAACGGGCTGAAGCGTCCTGCGAACAGGTTAAGCTGCTTCCCTAAGAAAAAGAGCCCTTGTGAAAAGCCGTCCCTTGGGGATTCTCCCCGGGACGGCAGCGCTGGCAGCCAAAATGTGTTTTGGCAGGCTGTTGTGTGATGGAGGTGAAAAGGCTGGGCACGGGCTTAAATTTGGAGAGCCCCGAGGCGCTGCTCGTCTCAATATCCCGTGAGGAAAAGAGGCAAGGGTACGCATTATTCATCAAAACTGAATCTCAGTGGCTATTCCGATTATTGAGTCGTTGGTTTGAGGTTATTTTATTCTTCAAACAGCCCGCGCTTTAGTTTGCTACGCGTTGCTTTCGTTGATTGCATTCTAATAGCGATGGGTTGCATCTGATATTCTGAAATTGCTGGGAAAAACGGCTATTGGTGTAGTTTCTGTGGGATATAGAGAGTCAACCCAAGCAGGGAAGTTTGGGATGTGATGGAAACCCCTTCCACCTGCTAGGCTGAGCTTTGGGTAACTGCAGCTGTCCTGGGTCCCTGGTGCTGCCTTAGGGAAGTCACCGTCCCCCGGGAGCGTCCCCGAGCTTGTCCCCAGCCCAGTGGGGGCTTCAGAAACCTGAAGCACGGCTCTTCTTACTTTGTAAGCCGATAGAAAGTGCATTCCACGTCCTGATTCCTCCCCTTGCAGCTTAATATTATATATATTTTATATATATATATATATGAAGTGTATATATATGTGGTAGGCTTTTCTCTGAATTTCTGCAGAAGGACTGCCCCGAGTTTCTCTCTCATCCTACGAGGAACACCTATTGCTTGAGTAAAGTCATGTAATTGTCCCCAAAGCCCAATAATGGCTGGGTTATCCCTGATGTCACCTAGAAAAGCACAACTTCCGTGTGATGTAAGCCCTACAAAAGAATTGACTCTTGTCTCGCCCGCCCCACCCAGCCGGGTGGGGAAAAAAAAAAAACCCTCCTCCCCTCTTACAGGTGGTTTTGGCTGGTGTGGCGAATGACTGCAGTCCACGTCGGGAATTTGACTTTAATCCCATCGTTGTTCTTGGTGCTTGTTCGTGATGCTGCCCTATAACGTTCAGAAGGCTGCCCCAGGTGGAGGGGCTGCAGCGCGATGCTGGGTTTGGGTGCTATGGGTGCCGCCCGGTGCTGGTGCTCAGCCAGCTCTCACCCTTCAATTCACGGCAACGGGTAAAACGGATTTCATTTGGGGCAGCGAGTTAGAAACACCTTCACCTAAGCTGAAGGTTAAAATTCCTCTAAGCCGTGCAGTCTCCGCGTGAAGCGGAGTTAAAGCTGCTCTGGGTGTTTCCACTCTGCATTTCTGGGGATTCAGCTCTGTGGGTCGTGTTTGGCTTCACACACTGGGGAAAGAAGCACGACATGGAGTCGAGTGCCCCGAACAGCGCTCGTAGGGTGGTTTTTTTTGGTATTCATCTGTTGGTTTGTTGGTCCTCCTGCTGGCTTTCGCTTCCATCCTCCCGTCGGACACGAAGGTGCCGGTGGGTGCCCTCCCGGCTGTGTCTTAGCAAGAAAATCCCGTGATTGCCAGGGTATAAAGGTGGCTCCTGCACGTGTAACGCTGCTGTAGAGGAGGAGGTGGACGAGCGTGCTCATCTTTTCTTGCAGCCTGGTGAGATGACTCTGGCTTGGCTTGCGGCAGCCTGTTTTCCCACTCGCTGCTGGGAGGGAGCTGGCAGGGAGGCGGCGTGCTGTGAAAAGCAATCGCGGTTCGGAGACTAATTGCTGTGGAACTCGAAGCACGGCTTATTGAGCGGCTATTGTCAAGGAGGGTGACGCAATCTTGACGCTGAAGGCTCGGGAAGCGGTTCCTGAAACACAAATTCAGGCTTGTTGCATGCCAGCTACGAGGCGGACAAGTCTCTGCAGATCCGCACGCGAGGCTTGGGGCAGGCTCCGGGCCGGGCAGACGCGTGCCTTGTCCCAAGAAAACACCCAGAAATATTTTTCTGAAAGCTCCCAGCCCGTGGCAGGACGCTTGCCATCGTGGGGAGGATGAGAAAGGTGGGTGGCCGGATGAAAGCGCACTGATGAAGGGACAGCGCTTCAAGGGAGAGCTCTTGGAGGCACCTTACGTGAATTTAAGTTAAAAATAGTTTTAATGTGATTTTTTGTTGTTTTAATTTCATTTTTAAGGTTCGTGCTTTCTTCTCCCCTACATTCAGCAGAGGAAGCCACCTGTGGGATTAAGGGGATTGCGAGGGGATGGAAACCAAACCCCGTCCTTCCCTCCCGCAGAGCCCTTCTCTGCCCCCCAAGCAAGGGAAGCATTTGAATGATTTTTCTACCCCTTCAGCTATTTTAACTGAAGTTATTTATCCCGGTTTTGCTGCGTCTTGACCACTGGTGCCGTTCCCCAGGTATTAAAGGTCTCCCTGCCAGCAAACCTTATTGCTGGAATTTTTTAATTATCGCTACTCAAACGCCGCTTGCTTGAATCCTCAGCGATCAATGCGTTTTCCATCAGTTGTTTAGCAACGAAAAAGCCTCAGAGGTGGCCGCTGGGCCTTTCCAGCCCTGGTTAGCCAGGGCTGAAGAAAAGCTTCATAAATTCATTTACTTTTCAAGCCTCCTTTGGGCTAAGCACGTGCAAAGTGATGCTCCGAGAGGGTTTGGAAAGCGTCAGTGCCGGCGAGGCGAGGGGTAAGCGTGCGGGTTTAATTCATCCTATTGGTGCTTTCTAATGAAAGATGTCGGGTGGAAAGATTGCTCCATCCTGTGAAAATTAAACCTGGATTTTGGTAATGCTGCTTGGCAGGAGCGTGCCGGGCAGGGAGGGCGTTTGCACGGGACGATGCTGTGCTGCTTGCACCTGCACCAGCAACGGGAAGGGCACAAGATGCTCGTGGTGTTACTGCAATTAAATGCTGCATCTCCTCCATTTAAAAACAGTATTTTATAATGATACCTTTATTAAAAATCAGGTGCACGCGGTGCATATTGAGCGTTTTTTGGATCCGGGCTACGTCCGTCAAGGAGGTTACGTGGAATTCAGATGGGGAATGGCACCGCGAGGGCAGGGTTATGGCACGGCACTGCTGCTCGAGGCTTTGATTAATCGAGAATTAAGGGAGAGCAGGGTAATTAGCGCCAGTCAACGGGGATTTGCAGAAAGCAGCCAGGAAGGATTTAACTTTTGCGATTTTTGGGGGAGTAAAAGCAGCGACGCTTTATGCAAATCGCCATCCGAGTTAATTCGTGCGGGGTAATAAATTTCAGGGAGGAGGAAGAGAGCCGAGCTGGCGCTGGGGGGGGGACGTGGGGACATCCATCAGCCTGGCAGCCCCCCGGGGAAGGAAACAGCTCCGACCCCGTATGTGCTGTGCCCGTCCCAGTGCAGCAGCTCCGCATCAGGCCGCTGCCTTTCCCCCTGAGTTTAGTGCTTTGAGAAAGTTAACACTTCCATTTTATAGCTGTTTCTAGGGTTTTTGAGTAAGGAAAATGCCATTTATTTACTTTTCCTTTTTCCCCTGCCCTAAAGGATTGCATGCCCCTCGCTGTGTGCCGAAGCACTGATTTGCACAACCTCTCCTTTCTGCCTTTTGGGGTTTTATGGTGAGCAAGAAGTCGGGGTCCAGGGGGTCCCCGCTGCAGGCGGGTGCCCTACGGCCAGCCTGGGGACACCGCGGTCTCCTGGGGTGGCACAGGCAGGTGGTGGCCATGACCTCAGCTGGCCCCGTGGGGCAGAAACCACCCCCAGGGTGAAAATCTCCTTCTGAGAGGCTGCCACAGTTGGAAGTAAAAATAATAATTAAAAGGCAATGATCCACAGGTCGCCGAACAGATTTTCTTTTGGTGTGTCTTCTTCGAGACCGTTTGGAAATACTGGACCATCCTATTTCTTCCATCCTATTTCTTCCTCGTGTAACGAGGCTGGCACTAAGCCCAGTGCAGAGAAGGGAAAAATAGAAGCGTGCTTTTCCTTTTCGAAGCAAAACGCCCAGATATTTGTCCCGGTGTCGTTGGCCAACGCTTGTGTCCAACGGTTTGAGCCTTTCTAGCTGCTCGGGAGGCTGCGTTAGTGCTCAGCAGCCGAACAAATCCTGTCCCTTCCCGTGTAATCCTGCTCCTAATCTGCCTCCGCAGCGGCAGCCTGCTAAAATCTAAATCAAATCATGAGGCGGGGATTGAGTTTATTCACCAAAACCTCTGCTTAATCTGGGTCGAATAGCGCGAAAGGCTCCGAGGGCGCTGGGTTGTTCCAGTTGGGTGCGGGTTGGGTGTAAATGTTGATTTTCTCCCTTGGGTCTTGAGCCAGGATCTGGAGCCAGCCACCCAGCTGAGCACAGATAATGCAAAAAACACGTCTGAAAAGTGTCCCCGAGGGTGGGACAGTCGTGCCAGGGGTGAGGTTGTAGAAGTAGAGGCTCTCCAGCCTGGATGGGGACTTCCTTTTGGCTTGGTTTTGGTCACCCGGTGGCTTTGAGCTCATCCATCTTCCCCGAGGGCTCCTCGTCCTGGCCAGGGCTGGCTTAGAAAAGAGGTTTTTTGGGAAAAAAAATGGATGCTTGAGGAAATGCTTTCAGATCGGGTCATAACAGCCTCTTCTCCCCGGCAGCCTGTGGCTATCCGTTAGGGTGGGAAGGCCTCGGTTTGGGGGCGCAGGTGCCGGAGCAGCGATGGCTTTGGGGTTTCCCAGCTTGGGAACGAGCTTGCAAAGACGTCGCAAACGCGGCCATCTGATTGCTTTCCCCGCTGCACGATCCCTTGGACGTGTGTACGCACGAGGAAAATCACTTTTATTATTGAAATTCCGTAGTTTTGCAGCCGGGATGGACGAAGGGATACAAAACCCAGAAAGGTTTTGATTTTGTGGCTGCCTCGAGGCGGGTACGTCCTGATCCCCGACTATTTCGGGCATTTCTGGAACGCGTTTGATCTCCGGGCGCCGGGAGGAGAGATCAGCCCGGGGAAACTGGGGCGAGGAGCAGGGGGCGAGGAAAGGCTGTGCCCAGCTTGACCTGCTCCTTTCTCCACAGCAAGGTGAAAAACAGGGCTCCTGGCCATACCAGCCAGGGGTATTTGCTATATTTACATATTATTTAGCCTTATAAGACAGGGACCAAACCCCTCTGTTCTGCAACACTGTCGGCATCGCCTGGATTTGCCCCAAACTCTCCTGTTCTGAGCAAATATTTGAGGTCTCAGCCCCCCACTGGTTATTTCTTTGGCACAGGGGGAATCTTTTAGGCTGCCAGGGCAGAGTATTTATTGAAGTTGGAATTGCAGTGTTTCATAAAAAGCTTCTAAAAGGTGCTTGGAAATTAAATTCCCTGCTTACGTTGAGTTTGTACCCTGCTTTGTTTGATTGGTAGCAAGCCAGTTGTATACCTTGCCCGGGAGAAACCTGATTGAAAGTCTGCTTGGAAATCAGACTGCTGGCTTATAATTTACCCCCAAACCTAAAATTAGGACTTTTATTTTCAGGCTGACACAACGTTTTAGCAGCTCTGACTTTACAATGAATGGTGGATTGTGTCCACGGGGAATTAATTTATTTCTGACTTAATTTCTTGATGTTTCGAGCTTTTATTATTATTTTTTTTCCCGTGTTTGAGCTTTTCTTTTTTTCTCCCCCTCTGCAGTACACCAGGGTTTGGATTCCTGACCCTGACGAAGTTTGGAAATCGGCCGAAATTATCAAGGATTACAAAGAGGGAGATAAAAGCCTCCAGCTGAAACTTGAAGATGAAACTGTAAGCTTTTGAACATTGTTATTCTTTTCGGTAATTTAAACCCTCAAATTAATGGGTGGGAAAAAAAAGGCCTGAGCCATCTCACATTTTTCAGAAAACATTTTTAAATGCCTCAGCTCTTGCAGCTTTCCCCTGCCTGCTCCCTCTCCGGGTGCTTGTGTTAGAGGAGGCTGCGAGAAAAGCCTTTGACCTCCCTCAACTCCTTTCATCCTCTGGCAAAGTTGCGATAGCAGAACAATTTTATTTTTATGTAGCAGCGGAGTGTTAGAAATATCAGACTATGGGTTTTTGCTGCTGAGCAAATTGGAAGGAGCATGGCTGGTAACATCTACTTGAGACTGGACACCGATGGAAAATCAAATAGGACATGATCCTATGGTAAAAAATACTTTTTTTTCTGGGCTATATTTATTCTTTGTGCATTAAAAAAAAAAAAAATAAAGCAGGATGGAGGCTGGGGTAGAGTGCCTACTCTCTGTCCTCAGCCCAGAGCTCGTGGTCTGGGACATCCTATAACTATAGGGGCTGCAAGTGGAGTTAACCATGGGGATTTGGGTGTTTTTTGGGAAGGGAGCAGCCGTGCCATGCACCTGCCACGAGGTGCATCCCACCTGCATGAAGAAAAATGTGTTTTTTTCGTGAAGAACTTCACCTAAACCAGCTTTCCTCGCTGAGCAAGCAGGGTTCCCGTGATCACGTAGCAGGTGATCTGCTCTGTAGCTAAAACATTTAAGAGAGGCCGCTTTCTCCAAATTGGAAATCCTCCGAGGATGGTGAGTAATTCACGTCCCTTGCCAGCCGCCCGTTTCCACGCGGGGAATACTTTTTACCGAATGACTTAATGGCAAGATGGAGAGGAGGAATGAGGCACGCTTGATTAGGCTGCTCTTCAAAACAATTTTGCTTTCAGAGCAGCAAATGCGGGCCAGTTGCAGGACGTCAGCGTGCTGGGCTTGAAAAGGAAGGGATTTGCGTTGAAATGTGTGCCTGGCGTGCTTTGGCTTGTGGAGCTTTTCTTGCACCGGCTTTGTTGGGGTCAGTCCCTGCCGTGCTCGTTGTCCTCCCCATTTTCTCTTCCCTGGGGGAAATGCTGATGTTTTGCAGGGCTGCGTGACCTGTGCCAGCAGGAAGCACGCCGGTGGGTTGTCTGCAACCAAAAAGCAGCGTAAAAGCCCAGCATCCGCACGTGCCAGTTCAGCCCCCTGTCCCCATCAGCTCTTTTAGAGTTGAAGTTGAGTTTAGATTATTAAACTGAAGTCTTTCCTCCAAGTTATTTGTGCCTTTTACTGTAATACATAGTTTTTTTTTTGTTTTAAACCTTGTAACTGTCATTCAGCGTTGTGTTGTACCTTGAGTCAGAGCAGGTTTTTTTGTTGGATCCCACCTGTTTCTGTCAAACACGACACAAAGGGATACAGAAGTTTTTTCCTTTAATAATTCTTGCAAAACCTTTTTAATGCTCTTCCCCACAAAGCCCTGCCTGGACCCCACGTCATGTTGGGCTGAAGAGCATCACCAAAGGGGAACCATGCAGGTGTGCATCAGATAAAAAAAAAATCAGAGTATAAATAACTTCAGGGGAGTCAAAGCTGTTGAAAGCAAGCCTTTAGTTCCTGACAGCTGACATGCATTACCCAACGGGTTAATGCTTCCCTTTTGTCCTTGCACTTTAAGTGAATTTTCACGCGTTTTGTGGTTGCTGGCTGCGTACAGCGTGCTCCTTCCCAACGATGAGCTAAGTTTTAAATATCACAGGGGATCCCTGGTGTGCTTGCCATTAAGATGTGAGGCTGAGTGCAAACTCTTGAAAATTGGCATCGGCTACGGGGGATTAGAGTATAAAACCAGCCTGAGATCTCCAAACGCGTCGTGTGAGCCTGTCCTTGTGCACATGGGTTGATCCTTGTGCAGTTCACGTAGGCAGTGATCCGGCGGTGGCTTCCTTCTGCTTGCAAACTGGATTCCTCCCTTTGGCTGGGAGCTGAGCGTTGGGGCCCCTTCCTGAGACACTTATTTATTTACTCCACTGCAAAGGGAGAAAAAAAAAGTACGCTTTTTCTTTAGTTGGTGGCTCTGCTGCTCGTCTGGGGATGAGCCAGGAGCACTTGGCGTATGGGCAGCCGTATGCTTCAATGTTATAACCTGGCTCTTCAGAGATTGAAGCAGCAGGGACTCTGCTTCTCCGTGTCCTTCTCTGCCTGAAGGGGTGTAAGGATTTGAGTATTAAAGTAGCCTGAATTAAAGATGCGCTGAAAAGTCATTCTGCTGGGAAGAATGTGGTTTATTCTGAAATGAGGCTGTCCTTCAAAGAGCGTCAAGATGCTTAGATCAGCTGAAGCTGGGGTTTTCTGTAGGCTACCTCTTACTGCCCAGAGCTGGCCAAAGGCTTTTTGCCCCAAGGCTGGCCTGAAAACAACTCAGGTGTGCTCAGGTTGGAGTTTCTGGACCATCCCTGTCCCCTAGGACCATCTGTTGGCCATGGCCATCTCCAAGCTCTTTAGCAAGGGGGTTTCCTGTCTGGATCATCCAAGTCCCTGTAGTATTTAGCATCAAAAGTATGTAATCACAGTTAAAGCAGAAGGTACAGGTATTGCTTTGTATCAAGCTGGAGTTATTCTTGAATAAGTTACAAGATATTAAAGGAGCCGTTGGTTTTTGTGTTCTTACATTCCTCATGTGTGTCTCTTCAGCTCTACGAGTTTGACCTCCAAGGCAATGAGCTGCCCTTCCTCCGCAACCCAGATATCCTGGTGGGAGAGAATGACCTGACGGCCCTGAGCTACCTGCACGAGCCTGCAGTCCTCCACAACCTCAAAGTCAGGTTCCTCGAGTCCAACCACATCTACACGTACTGTGGTGAGTGTCGCGGTGGGGCCGTGTCCAGGTCTTGTGGGCTAAAGGCTCCTTTCTAAACTCTTCTTCCTCGGATCAGTTGGTCATATACTATCTGACCCTATGCTGGGGTGAAGACTACTCTCTGAAAATTTATGTTTGAGTATGTCCAAGTGTCCAGACCATGTATTTATCTCCTGGAGAGCGTCAGGTCAGAGCACATCTACGCAGAAACTTCTTACCACCACGAGCAAGAGGCTGTGCCATGAGTAAGGTCCAGGACTGTGAATTTGGGGTGGGTGGGAAGCACGTGTGTGGCCAACAAGTTTTGGGTTATATATATCTGGGGGCAGGGGACATAGTACACGATTCTTGGTGGAAAAGCCTTATCAGATGACTTTGAGGCCAACTTGGTGGTCTGTGGAGAAAAAGTAGGACCTAGGAAACCACGGGAGAACAGCAGCATGCCAGGAAGATGTCATCCAACTCCGTGTCCATGGTGTGTTTTCCTCCCAAAAGAGAGTTTCCTGCTGTCACGGGTTTATAACGGGGACCAGATCTATGGGATTTGATGTCCCAGAAAATTGCACAATTTATCCAGTCACGAGAAGAATTACAGAACATAATTCTGTAATTACGCTACGGAAGAGTAGACAATAATGATGTTCGGTTAGCATTGTTGCCAAGCATTATTTTTTTTTTTTTTTAATTTTCTGCAAGAGAAGCTCCTTTCTGGAGACGTTTCCATCCAGCATTTGTGATGTCCAAAGAAAATGAGTGTTGATGGCAGAGGTTAGCAGTGTGTGGGTGGAAAAGACTGCGAAACAAACCTCGCTGCCCTGCCTTTTCTTGATGATTTTTGGGGTCATCGGGCTCTTAAATTCAAAGCTCAAGAAGGCTAGCTGTGAACTTGGGTTTGTCATCCCCGGAGAGAGGGGCCTGCCAAAATCATTCAAGGCAGCAGTTACCTGTGGGTGGATGGCAACAGATCGCAACCTTTATAATAAAAATAAAATTAGAAAAAAAGCTGACTCAGCCAGTTTTCTGCAGTTAAGCGGGAGAATATTGAATATTGAACCCTCTTGCTGGCACTCAAGGTGATCTTGCTAGCAGAGTAAAACCCAAGGAGGTTTTACTCAGAAGTTTAAGCCAGGGGAAAGTCCGCCTTTGCACAACGGAGATTATTTTCTATTCGTTTTTCTCACCAGTTTCATGTGCCTCCTCTGTAGCTATCCTGCAGCTTATTCCCTTGCTATCAAAGCACAGCACTTTGAAGGAGATGCCGAGATAAGAACTAGGAGTCTTTCCCATTCCTTTTTCATTTCTTTTCCCCAAGCTTTGTATTTAAAAAAAATCAATTCAGGCAAGCCCTGTAAAGCCTGAAGCCTTAACTCCAGGCTTGCTTTGTAATGTATCTGTGTATTTATCTCTTCTAAGGCATTGTCCTTGTGGCCATCAATCCCTACGAGCAGCTGCCAATCTACGAACAAGATGTCATCTACGCGTACAGCGGCCAGAACATGGGGGACATGGATCCCCACATCTTTGCGGTGGCGGAGGAAGCCTATAAGCAGATGGCCAGGTGAGTACTGCTCAGTCGCATCAAATTGTCGGATCAAAAATGGGCAAATAGGGAATTAAACGTGGCAAATGCACGCTTTTGAGTTAGGAGGCACCTCTGGTGGGTACCTGGAGATATTTACGGGTCTGCAGAAGCAGCGTCTTCCCCAGATGAATGCAGTGTGTTTTATTTTGTTTCTGTATTTATCGTGGTGCTGCGGACAGATGTGGGATTTTGCTCTTATCAGATAAGCCATGGTCTAAAAGAGGATATAAGAGGAAGCCAAAAGTTGTAGTGCCGGGGATCATTTTGCTGTAGCTGGACTCGCACCATACATTTAGATTTCTTGTGATTTGGCTATGATTTTTTAAAAATTATTCTGAATTACTGACCGTGCAGGATGCTTTGTATCCCCAGCTCTGCTTTCGGCAGCTGGGGTGCACGTGAGCATGGCGGGACCTGGGCAGGACTGAGGCTTCTGAGTGTGTTAAATTGGTGTGAAACCATCACTTCTTTGGGTTGTCTTAATTTTCACATGATTACATTATGTCCACCAGCCGATGGGGCCAGAAACACAATTTTTGGAATAAAATAAGTGCAATGAGCTGATTTTACAGAGAAAAAGGTCTCGGGTAATAAAGGACTTGCAGGAGCCTCTGAAGAAGTGTGTAGACTGGTGGCAGGAGAAGTGCCGGGCTCCTTATTCGCGTGCACATGCATCAGCTGATGGGGTAAGGGATGCACAAACATACCGTGATCTGATCCAGGTGTAAATCTGCCAAACTGGGACTGCAGAACATTGAATGTTCTCCTGCCAAAAGCCTGCCAGGGCTTGGCAGACCTTAGCTGAGCCTTGCGATGTCAGGGGGCAAACAATTGTGCAGGTAGCGCCTTGGTTAAGCAGGAATTTTCTTCTCTCCCAGCATTAGGATCTCTGAGCAGCGCTGTTTGCAGTTGCTGGAGAAGAAATAAAGTAAGAAATGCAAGAATGAAGGTGGGGATGAGCTCAGCTTTTACAAATCTGGGCCATAGAATAATAGCATGGAATTTAGGAAACGGAGAAGCCAAGGGGGATGTATGCTGTTTGGGGTTAGAGATGGGATGGGGAGGAGAGGGTGAGGCTTTGGGAGAGTTATCCCACAAGCACAGCAGTTGTGTAGGAACGCAGGATTTGCAGAAAAAGCTGGATGCACGTTCTCCAGGGAGGGTATAAGGAAGGAAACAGGAGAGACTGCAGGTAACGCTTCCTAGGGGCTAAAGGAGAGATCCACTGGTCTCACTTGCCCTGCTGTGGCAGGGAACAGAGATGCTACACTGCTGGGACGGCACTGGGCGAGCCTGGGCAGCGGAAAACCCCAGGAAATCCTTCCTGGGAGGCTGCAGAACAAAGCCTCCTCCCGAGACAGCTCCGCAGGGGCCAGCTGCTGGCTTGGGCTGCAGCCAGCGATGCTCCGCGTCGCGATCCCAACGCAGAAAAAGAGCATCTGGGTGTCAGGTAGCTGATAAAAGTGGCCAGGTGAGTGTTTGGCAACTCTCTCGAGACTGCACACTGAGGAACCCCTGACCTTGTTCGTTGTGGACGAAGAAGAGCTGTGTTCTTCACCCCAACACCTTTTGCAAAGCATAAATCCCAGGAGGAGGTCATCTTCCTTGTGTGCCCCCAGGAATTCATGGAAAGAGTGGAGACAGGTCAGCGTTTTGCAGCAAATTCCTATGCGTCAAGCTGGAGTAAGCAGGATTTTCCTTGCTGCGTTTCCAGCTGCCTGAGGAGAAGGTGCTGAAACGAGCCACGAGGGACTTCGGAGCCTGTGTGGGTGTAGGTTGTCGGTGGAAGAAATTCTTTTTTCTCCCCCATCGGTAAAAAAGCACTGTATAAAAGGGTTCTCTACCCCTCAAAAAATAAAAAAATAAAAAATTGTGTAGGTAACCCATACTATTTATCGAAGATACAGAATAAAAAAAGACCCAGGTGAATACATAGCATTTGAAAAAAACATCCTCATGTCGATGCTGGCTTTACCAGCTGCAGCATAAAATGAAATTAGAAATGAGAATGATCTGGGTCTTTGGGGGCTGTTTATCTTAAAAATGTGCGACTTCTGTCCCTTTGTTTGAAGGCAGGGTTGACGATCTCAGTTTATTTCATTGCTGTTATTTGGGGGAGTGCAATGCAATTGTATTAAATCCTTACATATTTATATACTGCTACCAATGCAATGTAACACCGACACGTGCTTTTAGTCCCCACTTTGGGACTTTAAGGGTGTTCTTGTTACGGTCAGGCTCAATTTGAAGTACGGTGCTTAAAACATTTTTAATCTTCCTGCTGCTTTATGGCCACTAATCCTCAGAGCATCCAGCAAGAAGGAGGTTAAACATCACTTCCATGGCGGAGATGCGGCGAGTCATTGACTCATGCCTCAACGCGGAGAATTAGTGTCGGGCAGGGATTAGAGCTGGAGTGACCCCTGATAATTGCTCCCGGGATCTGGCTCTGCCCTCATTTGCTTCGGATATTCTTTTTTTTTCCCCTCTTTAAGGTTTTTAGTGTGAGTGCCTTTGCTCTCTCTGCTGAGATCGAGATGAAGTTGTTCAGCAGTTTGCTTAAAGCTCTAGCGATGGCTTCCGAAAAAGAAAACAATGAAAACAACAACGAAAGAGTTCTTATATGACTTAGGTCTGGAGAATACTCAGGGTATATTTGTTTTCAGATACTCCAGCTTTCCAGAACTATTTCCAAAGGCTTAAGTTCTTGGCTGCATCCGCGTGCACCAAGATATCCTCCATCTCTTCTCGCCAGTCAAAGGGCAGTCAGGAGCTGCTGGTGGTGGAAACCGTCGCTGTCCTGGGGCTCAAACCCTTGTACAACGCCCCGGCCGTGGTTTTTATCACCAGGTTTGGTGTCTTTTGGGGAATGATGGTGTTTTGACAAAGGCAAGCCAGGGGGAGGAAGGAACCACTCAGCTGAATGAGCTCGCCAGGTGGAAATGATCTTTGCCTCCCTCAACCAGTTGCACTCTTGTGCAACTCTTGAAAAGGCATGGAAAAATGTCAAAATTGGTAACAAAAGGTCTTAATTATGAATCCCAGATTAAAAAAAAAGCCCAGCTTACACAATGTTACCTGGTGGCAGTGCTGATTGGATATTAAATAATGCATAATTCCGCTCTTTTGAGCTTTATTGGCTTCATTCAACTGAAGAGACACCCTGCCTGGTGTGGTTTTCATCTTCTGGCTTAAAGGAAAAAGCCTGGGGCTACGTTCCCCAAAATGTGGGAACTTGGGCAGCATCCGTCCTGCTGAGATGTAAGGGTAAGAAGCAATAATTATCAAGTGACTTCTAGGCAAGAAGTCCAGCAGTCCAGCACTGGAAGAGTCCAGACTTGACTGTTTATTTAATTGCACGGGGGATCAAACGACTTTTGCTATTTCCTAATTTTAGGGCGCAGCAGCGCTTCGTGCAGGATTTCATCTCGTGGTGTCTGTGCAAACGCTTGGTGATGTTCTGGAGATGTTCAGGGTGCCCTTTACGCTTTAGCAGAGAGGCATCACAATTTTCTGTTATTTACCATTACTCTTGTAGAGTGCAGAATAAATTCAGGATTCGTAATGTAGGTGGTAACAAGGCAAGGGAGATGGAGACACAAGGAGATGGAGGATGATGGCGTGATGCGAATGTGTTATCGATGAGAGGACAGGTTGATTTATGAAAGTTTTTCTTGTCTGCTGTCACAGGGATGAGAAGAACCAGTCCATCATCGTGAGCGGCGAGTCGGGTGCTGGAAAGACAGTCTCTGCCAAATATGCCATGCGCTTCTTTGCGACCGTCGGTGGCTCTGCCAGCGAGACCAATATCGAAGCCAAAGTCCTCGCCTCGAGCCCGATTATGGAGGTAAAAACTGAAATTTCCTTCTGTCCTGCTCGCAGCGATCCCCGTTTCTCTCCAGATGTCCCTAAAACGGCGAGAGCTGTGCAGAGAGGCCGTGGGAGCTGTGCTTTTGTCTGGCGCTGGGTTTTGTTGGGGAGGAGCCCAGCCTGTGGCTGCAGAGCATCTCCAGAGGGCTTGGATAAAGCTGGTGGTGAAGGAGGGTGTGGGTGTCCTGTAAGGCAAAATAGAAGCGCGGTGGCTCTTCGGATGTTGGTGGTGGAATCACTGAACACGTGGTATTGCCAGAATTTTTATGGAATTAAAACACACAGTGACAGAAAGGAGCATTTGTACAGCAAGCGAGGTCTTCCCCTAAGCCACACCGCTCCTTCATCAGCTCCCGGCGCTCTCCCTTCTGCTGCTGGCAGGGGGATTTCCTCGAATCCTCCCATGACTATTTATGTAAAGCTGATTACAAATTTAATGTTTAATTTCCTTTCACGCAGGCAATTGGAAATGCGAAAACAACAAGGAACGACAACAGCAGTCGCTTTGGGAAGTACATTCAGATCGGCTTTGATAAAAGATACCACATCATTGGTGCCAACATGAGGACGTATCTGTTGGAAAAATCAAGAGTTGTGTTCCAGGTGAGGAGACCTTTCTTTCGGGGGCTGTACTCAGGGAATTCAATACTCTGGATCTTTTCTTTGCATTAAACAAGTCACCTCGCTGAAGGGACATTTGATTGCATGTTGGTTTGGGAGTCTAAATTAAAACGTGAGGTATCAGCAAAATGTCCCAAGACTATTCTTTTTTTTTTGTTTAACTTTTCCTGAAATAATCAGTGTTTCATACAATCAGTATTTCATACCATTCCTTCTTTCAAATGCAGAAGTTATTTGAGCTCCACAGTTGTGCAGATAGCCCCATTTGTCAGTGCAAGCAATCCCAGAAGCCAGTCTGTTATTTTTTTTCTTTCTCTTTTCCTCCAATCTTTCATCTCCACGCCTTCCCAGAGGCCGCTATACGGCTTCGTTACATAGGATTAATGCAAGACATCACTCCCAGGTTTGCATTACTGCAGGCAGATATAGAATATAATGCTCATAAACATGTCAGTCAGCGGATAATGCCCCGCTCCTTCGTCCTGAAGGTTGGGAAAAAAACTGATGCAGGCCAGTCTCTCTCCTGGCAGAGCTGTTAACGTTGGAAAATAAATCTACAGGTTGGTAACAAACGTGCTCCGTGTCAGATAAACGGACCAACATGTAGATATGCAAATTGCCACGTATTAATTAGACCATGCAGACTAGGCAGGGCATGGAAATGTGCCCATTTCTGAAGATCGCTGGATGCCCTGAAGCACATTGTGGCCTTCCTGGTGGGTCAGGCTCAGCCTTTTGCAGTTTTTCTAGATGGTGGGAGAGCTGCTGGCAACCTCTTCTCCCCCCATTAACTCGGTGTTTTCCCCCGCAGGCGGAGGACGAGCGCAACTACCACATCTTCTATCAGCTTTGTGCCTCGGCGAGCCTCCCAGAATTCAAAGACCTTGGTCTCAGTGAGTATTTCCACCTCCCCGTGCTGTCTGAGGGCAACAGGAAAGCGCGGTGGGGTTAGAGATGCCTGTCGCTGCGGGAGAAGGGGAGAAGCCTGCCTGTAGCCCCTAGAAACTGCGCACAAGGCTGCTGTGGAAGATGCTTGCTGAAGCAGGGAGATCGTGTGTTAATGTTGTACGAAACTTTTGTAAAGATCTGTGTTTCAAATGAAGCCTGGGTTGATCCGGCCAGTTTCTTGGCAGGAGCACTTTTGTCCTTTGAGTCTATTCGCCTTCCAGGTCCGCTGTTAATGGTTAACCCCTGGGATGCATCCCGAGTTGTTGTGCTTTTTTTCTTTGTTTTTGTCCCGTTTCCCCCTGTGATTTCACAACCACAAGCTGCCAGCGGAAATCCAAGTCTTTTTCAACGTGGCTCTTTAAAAGCCATGTCTGCGTTTGCCGTGACTGGGACACCGAAGGCTGAGAGCTCCCTGGTGCATCACCCAGGGCGTCCTGATGCTGCTGTGCAGCTTTCAACTTCACTTCTCGAGGGAGAATGCGAAACGGCAACAGCTGGCACCGCAGGAGGCGGTGGGCGCGGGGCTGCTGTCCCACGGGGCACTTCTCTGGAGGAGAAGCCTTTTTGCATCATTTCTACTCAAAATTTGATGATGTCGGTGTGTGTAGTCTCCAGCTGTGCTTTCCCACGCTGCTTGTGCGTTTGCTTAAAATGCAAAAAAGAAACGATTCTCTGCAAAAACGTGAAGCTCTGTCTTCGGTGTTTTCTCCCCTTTTTACTAAACTGAGCAAGACGTTTGTTTTCCCATATCAAAAGTAGGAGCTGTTGCTTCTCCTTGGAGTCTCACACACACAAAGAACTGTTGTTGCCCTGTTTTTATATTGCAAAATGCTGGACAAGAGTCTCTAAACTTTCTTGAGCCCAGCAAAGCGATCCAGTAAGCTGGTTCTTCAGGTAGGGCAATGCACGAGATGTGCCGAAAAGTTGAATTTTAAACTGGCAAGTAAATGTGTGACTTAACACGTGGGAGCTGGCGTGCATCACAGCGCCCTTTCTAAGCCTGGTGTTGCCCTGAAATAACTTCGCAGAGCGCGGATGCTTGGATGGGGTCACGAATGCTGACTCTGCTGGCGTCTCTCCATGCCCTTTGCCCCCCTGTGTTCGAGGCATTATGCTGAGAAGGTGCTAAAATACTTGAAGCTGTCACGAGTAGGTACAAATATTTAAAAATATATTAAAAAAAATCAAAAGTAGGAGATAAAGGTAGGCAGATCCTAAGTCAGATGAAAGCTTTGATCCAGCAGGCTGGGGATGAGGCGAAGCGGCTGTGGTGGGCGAGTGCTGCTCGCTGAGGCTTTTTTGTTTCTTCTTTTCTAGCCTGTGCTGAAGACTTTTTCTACACTTCTCAGGGAGGCGGCACGTCTATCGACGGCGTGGACGATGCTGATGACTTTGAGAAAACCAGGCACGCCTTCACCCTGCTCGGTAAGGGGCTGCTGGGCTCGGAGGCTTCCCGGCAGCAGTCTCAGTATTTTGCCTGAAAAAAATCCATCTCCTCCATCTTTCTTTTGATCTACTCCTAAAGGTGTTGCCAAGCTCGTGGATTTGGGGTCTTGTCTCTGGCCCAGCCTGGCTCACCTCCTGTTAATTAATGCCAAGCAGCATCCTTGGCTTTGCGCACGTTCACAACAGTGGTCAAATTGTTTTGATACGACCATTTCTGTAAAGACATAACAGCACGTGAGGGGCTCCTCTGGCATCTGAGCTGTTGTTTCGGAACCATGGGGTGAGGATGGGTTTGTTGGGATACTTCTGATAAGTCCCAAAAGTCACAAAATCAGCAGCCCAGGCGGGGAATCGAGCACCACGAGCGCTTCAAAATGAACTGAAAATTGCAGTTTGTGTCGTTTTGTCGTGAAAACCAGCTGTCGATTGCTCCCCTAGGAGTGAAGGAGTCTCACCAGATGGCCATTTTTAGGATAATCGCTGCCATTCTGCACCTGGGAAATTTGGAAATTCAGTCGGAGCGGGACGGCGATGCCTGTAGCGTGTCGGTAGGTCACCAGTGGGAGTGAGGAGCTTTGTGTGCTCGTCCATCAGCCCGTGCTGGGTGTGCTGTGCTTTAAGCAGTGCCCTTTTGTCTCCAGTCCTTTTCCTCCTGGCATTATTTCCTGGCTGATCCATTTTTCTTGGGAAATGGTGCCTCATTTCTCTTCTTTAGCCTTCCCATAAGCAAGATGATGGAAAGGTTGTTTGCCTCTGTATGTCAGCTTTTCTGCTTTCTTAAGAGTCTTGGTGCATGCCCTACTGGGGGGGCAAAATCAATTTCCTACAAGCACTTTGCTGCTGGCAAAGCCACCAGGATCCAAGACTCAAAGGAGGGTGGCACAAGCTGCTACGTATTGCAATTAATTAGCAAGAATAAATAAGTTTAAAGATGCCTTAGCTGGGATTTTTCCCTTTCTTTCTGTTGGTTCAGGGTTAAAAATAAATAAATAAATAGATGATATGGAGAGCACCGTCCTATCAATTATCATTGCATCCCAGACTGGGTCGTTTGTTCCTAATTAAAGTATTTAAATGGGCTCTGCACACGTTTTAGCGTTACCCTTGAGATAATGCGGTGTGCAATTAGTGGGATGCTGGGGGTAATTTGCTTGATATTTAGTCGTATGGATATGTAAAACTGGCCTGCTCCAACGACGTCGAGTTCTGTAATGGAGTTCATGGTGTTTAATTGCCTTCAGATGGAACTGTGTGGTATTAAATGAACCCCGTTATGACTTTGAATCCGTGGTCCAAAATATGTTGCAGCAAAAAAGCACCCCGGAGGTCTTTTAAAATGCATTTTTCTCCCCGTTCTCAAGCCCATTCCCTCTTTTGTACAAACAAGCATCTAACGGGAAATAATTGCCTTCCTTTTGATATATATTATTACGCCGAGTTAAAGGGAAATTGATTTCTCCTTGTCCAAAAGAAAGTGCCGCCTTAGCATAACAAAGCCTCCCCACTGCCATGGTTTATTGGGGGGAAAAAAATAGAACGCACTAGGGAAAATTGTTTGCTTTTCATTTCATCGATCGTGTAAAACGGTGCCTTCTGGTAATGCCTATTTTACAAGTTTGTTATTCAAAATTGAGTTAGTTTGTAAGAGGTGTTATGTGCCTAAGGTCTACCTGGGGGCTTGCTGAAGGATGGTTTTTGGGGTTGGGAGGCGCGGGTGGGTTGCACGGTGAGAAGAGGGCGCCCTCTCCTCTCCAAATCTCGGGTTGGAAGAGTCAGCACCCGCTCATCTTGCCTTCTGCTTGCCCGTAGAGCGAAGACGAGCACTTGAACCACTTCTGCAGCTTGCTGGGCGTGGAGCAGGGCCAGATGCAGCACTGGCTTTGCCACCGCAAGCTCGTCACCACCGCCGAGACCTACGTGAAGAGCATGTCCGTGCAGCAGGTGGTCAACGCCAGGAACGCGCTGGCCAAGCACATCTACGCCCAGCTCTTCGGCTGGATCGTGCAGCACATCAACAAGGCCCTGCACACCACCGTCAAGCAGCACTCCTTCATCGGCGTGCTCGACATCTACGGGTAGGCGTGCTTTCCGCTTCCGAGGCCCCAAAACTAGCACCCCTGACGCGTTTCGCCCTTCTGGCAGAGCATCCTTGACCTTGGCTTGCAGCAGGGGATGGGAATCATAGAAAGGGGTGGAAAAAAGCGCGGTCGTGGAGTGCAGTTGGCAGTTTCACCCGATCCTGCTTTAGATTGTGCAACCCTGACCCCGAAACTGGGCGTGCAGACCTGCCAGAGCGCTGGCTTTCAGGATTTATCTCCCGCACCATTCGATGCTGTTCAAGTTTAAAGATGAGCTGGGCTGAAGGTGCAGATGTGGAGACGAAGACAGGCTCCTGTGCTGGGCTCTGCCTGGGGTTGCTTTGGGGAGATGGGGGCTTTCCAGCTGTGGGGTGCACAAGGAAAGAGGCCTCCTGGGTTTATTCCCTCTTCCCCTTCAACCTTGTCCCCTTTCTGTCCCTTTGGGGAGCAAGGAAAAGGGAGCGGTGGGGCAGTAGTGACCCGCTGTGCTCCCTTAATATACCGAGATGCTTGATTACTCTAAGTTCGGAGGTGGGGTGGGATGGACGAGCTGTAGCCACTCCAGGAACTGGTCCCTGACCCATTGCTGTGCTTTCTCAACCCCACATCACCTAATTGCAGACTCCTTGTACGGTCTGTCAAATCCAGGTAAACCTGAAATTCCGAATGAAATCCTGCCTAAGGGGTTCTGGGCCAGCTACAGAAAGCTTCTGTGGCTGTAATACCAGTTGAGTTACTGGAATTCCTCTGTATGAAACATCACGTGGGGTTCCTATGGCTGCTGGCTTTTGGGATGGGGATTTTAAGGTCCCGTTGGACAGCCTGACGGAAGTCAGTGCCGGAGCGTCGGCACGGTCCATCTCCATCAGCATCTGCTGCCACACGGCCAGGTTTATGGGAAAATTGTACCAAGTAGGGTAAGGGTGCAATCCTCTTGGGCCTGGGATGTCAGTGGGAAGGTTTGGGGTGGCGAGGTTGCTGTCAGAGGTTTGTAAGAGTCTGGGCTCTCCCAGGTGAAGAGCACAGGACCTTAAATGTCTACTCCAGTTTGGAGGGGTGAATATATTCATTTTTTTGCACTGAGCTATAGCGCATTGAAATGAACAGATGCAAAGTTTGCTTTTCCCTTTGGGGTGCAGATTGAGAGCAGGTTGGCGTTTCCTGCGGGGCTGTTGGGCTGGGAAAAGCAAAAACCCTGCTCCTTTCTCCCTATTTTGCACTTCCTTTCCCCATGGGCTGACGCATTTTATGGGCATTACACCTGGCAATGACCGGGTGATAATTACGTCGTGGGGATAGCAGGTCTTGGTCCTGGAAAGTATTAACCACTGTTTATGTTTTGAGGAAAAAAGGGCTTCATTCAGTGCTTTTAAGACTGTTCTGCTGGCTCCTACAGCACCTAATACCTGAGCAATTACTTCGCTGCGCATTAATCACTGCAGCGGCTTATTCATTTAGCACGGGGAGCTTTGCCACTTCTTCCCTTACTTTAATCCTTACAGGCACTTTTCAAAGACCTTCCCCCTCTCTCCTCCCTACTGTGCCTTAGAAATAACATAATTCCCCGTGGTAGCTGAAAAATGCCCTTTTATAAGAGCAAGCCCAGCTCCCCCAAGCTGCCCCTGTGAGGAACGTGTTGGAGTTGGAGCTGGAAGCTCCAGGTCTGCCTTCGAGGGGTCTCTTGCTCACACGTACCCAGCGTTTGTGCCACCAGGGCTGCAACGCAGAGGCTGTAATTATGAATTTAATATCTCATGTGCTCTATCGAATTACACGGAAAATAATGTCGTGGGTCTCTTAAAATAGCAGCTACTCTTTCTCCGTCGCTTTTGCAGGAAATATATTTGGACTTAATATTTAATAATATTCTTCCCAATCGATGCTGTTAGATTTCTTATCTCCTTCAGTACTACCGCCTGATGGGCAGGAAGCTACAGTTGTACCAAATATCTGATACACGCTTAGACCTCTTGAATCCCTTGAGTTGTGGCGATGTTTTGGGGAACGAGGGCTAAAATGTAGATCTGGGATGCGAGCAACGCGAAGAGACGGGTGGATAACTGGCCTTCCCTGTCACACAGATGATGCTCCTGCAGAGTAAAGTAGATTTTCAGATGAAGCAACGCTTACTGCTGATTTATTCGTTGCTTTGCAGGTTTGAAACTTTTGAAGTGAATAGCTTCGAACAGTTCTGTATCAACTACGCCAACGAGAAGCTCCAGCAGCAGTTCAACTCGGTAAGGCCGGCTTGGAAACCTTCCACAGAACTTAGCAGAAAATTCATCAAGGCACGGCTGGCTTCCGCTTAATGGCACTTATCTGCAGCCTGACCAGAACCCGTGGCCAGCATGCATGTGGTCCCTGCGGTACCATCTCCTGGGCAATGATTATGCTGAGTAATTGCACTACATATTCAGATCAAGTTGAAAATGATGCTTGGTTGATTTATAGGATGGATACTGGTAGCAGGCTTTTGCAGAGCCCCATTGATGTTTCTGAATAGGTAGAAAGTTTGTGCTTTCCCCCCTTATTTTACTTTTTTTTTGCACAGTTTCAGTCCTCACCCGTGCTAAACTTTTTCGGTCTTGTGCTGAGTCTGGATTTCCAGTGGAAACCTTCCTATGAAGTGTCTTTTAAACCGCTGCAACTAAAACTCTGTGTTAAATGGCAGGACTGGACACACTTCCCATTTTTCATGTGACAAAAAAAAAAAAAAGAGAGATTCTTCTGTTTTATTAGATACAAGCACCTACCTGCACTGAAAATGAATCCATTAATGGGTCATCTTCTGCTTTTGCTGTAAGCAGGGAAAAAAATTACTGCTATTTTCAGGATATGAGGCAAAACTTGTTAAGTTTGAGCAGCTGTGGGGGTTAGTTTGGCACTTTGGACCCGTATCATATGCACAGACACGAACATTTTTGAGATATCTAATGCCTCAGATCACTGCTTCTAAAAATGAGAAGTAAATTATGGATTGTATTTGCACTATTCATATCTTTCTTAGTATGTCCAACTATCACTTCTGAAGCTTATAAATTCAAACTCGGAGATGATATGTTTGAAGAGATTTTACAAAGCTATCTTTGAAGAAAAAAAATGCGTTTGAAAAATCTTTTTTTTTTTTTTTTTTTTAATGTCCTTAGAGTATCTCAGAAATAGCCAAAGACAAATTATCTGCTTGGGCAGAGGTCTGAGATATATAAGCCATGCAAAGATTTGATTTTTTTTTTTTTTTAATAATCTGCAGTGGAAATGTTCCTGAGTCGGTCAGATACCGATGCTGATATCTTCTCCAGGACGATGGGTACATTTTGGGAAACTCTGCTCACACATCAGGGCACAAGTGCTCAGCCCTGGCTTGGTCCCAGCTTGTGAATCTGCTGCAGGTCACTGTTTTCATCAGTGGAGCACCAGCAGAGAGGGATTTTTTGAAGCCCAGCAGCTATATTTCACTGCCATTCCAGTATGTGGCTTTCACCTGATGGCTTCAGTAGTTTTCAAGGGAAAAACTGCTTTTTTCTTCCTGCCTCATGATTTCCTAGCATAATACTTGTGTTTTCCTTGCAAGTGGCAAAGCCTGTATGAAGGTGTATGTTAAGGAACCTGAAGTTTCTATGACTTAAAGCACTGAAGGAAAGCTCTACTCGGGTGGGGACAAATGAGGAAAGGGGGAAGGGGCTGGCACTGGAAGGGGCTGGCGTCGCGGTCACTAACTGTGTGGTTTGTCCAACCCCAGCACGTGTTCAAGCTGGAACAGGAGGAGTACATGAAGGAGGGAATCCCTTGGACTCTCATCGACTTCTACGATAACCAGCCTTGCATAGACCTTATAGAGGCAAAGCTTGGGATCTTGGACCTATTGGATGAAGAGTGCAAGGTAGAGAGGACGAATCCCCTTTGTTTTTATAAGATGTTATTAAAGAAGGGCTTTACCTGTGGTATCTTACAATGTGTGAACATCTTCAAGCACTCATGGCTTAGGCAGGCTGTTGGCATTTGCTTTGCTTTAGCGCAATTTGGATCCTCCTTGGCAGAAGCTTGCAATTAACCTGGGTGCCTGATCTCACCGTGTGATGCCAGGGCTCGTGCTCCTGGCCCAGGGACAGCCCTTGCTTGCAACTCTTTATTCCCTCAGTGTTGTTCAGGAGCTGGAGTTCCTCCCCGCCTCAACATTTGTCTTGTCCCAAGGGAAAATCGAGTTTTCTTGCGATAGCTATTTGGGTAAAGGCAATTGTATTTAGACTTCAGACTCTGGAATTTGTGTTCCTGTGGCACTTGGTGTATGGGCAAAGTGCACCTGGGAGGGTCTCCTCTTTGGTTAACCATGCGGCATCGAGGGACATCAGCCACATACCAGGGACTTGCTGAAGGTGATGCCAACCTCCGTCTGACTTCAGACAAGCCTGGGTTTTGCGTCTGTTTTGTAGAAGACTGAAATTGCATGTCCTCTGTGCTCCTTTGAGGTAGAGAAACAGGAGCTGGGATGACCTGTAGGAATCCTACTGCATAGGCTTCTTGTTTAGCTCTTTCTTCACCGATTTTCTGTTGGTACTTGTGTAGTCTGTCTGCCTTTGTGAGTTTCAGAGAGGGGTTCAGACAATTTGGCACAAGACAAAGCGGCGTGCAATAGCTAGAGGTTAAGTTAGATTCAGCTGTGCAATAAGCCTTCTGAATGCCGAGGATAGCTTGGTGGGAAAGGGATGATGACTGCCTTTGTGCAGGTGAAACCCTTAAAAGAGCCTCCTAGCCAGTGCTGGCTAAGAAGGAGGTCAGATATACTTGATACTCAGTGGCATTTCATTTTGTGCTATTAAGCCTGTTAAATGATTCAGGCTCTAGCAGCTCTTGGGCATTTTGAGGACCGTAAGGAAAGTTTTCCTCGCGCCATATGGGTTGATAACGCCCTTTGCTCCTCTCTGAAGCACTGGTTGCTTGTGATGTTGCAGCAATTTCTATGCAACGGCAGTAACACGGGCAACTTCGCTGTAAAATCTGCCTAGCGCTTTTTTCATATGTGCCTTTTTGACCAAAAAAAATGTGAAACACATCATCTACACCCCCCCTTCCTCGCCGTCAACATCAAATTCCAATTATCTTGGTATTTACCTGTCACTGGGTTATGCTGCGATTAGTCACAGGCACTTATTACGGGCCCTCTAATCGGCTCTTTTATAATAACCCTCAAACCTTCTCCAGCTTTATAAAAATTTCATCAAGCTGTCAACTGAAAGCACGGGTTTATGGATGGAAACCTTCACCCCTGCGGTACCGCTTCACCTTTCCGTGGGCTCGCCGTGCCGTCGCGAAGGAGCCCGGCAGCTTCTGCCACAGCCCCGCGGAGAGACCGGGGCAGCGCTACAATTAGGGTAATTGCAAGTCACCTCGTTAAGCATGTACTGCAGCCTGTAAATGTACTCCGGGACCGAAATGGCATCGAGGGGGTCCTGCTAACATAATGAAGCATTAGCGCAAAAGGCGGAGGGTTTGTCGATAGAGTCCTCGCTTCGCAGTATGGATTTTTTTAAATTTATTTTTAATGTGAGGTTGGGGGGGGGTGGTGGCTGGCTACGTGCTGAAGTAGTTCAGCTAACGAAGGTCGTAGACCCTTGGTGTGTAATGAGAGTCTTGTCACCATCTAGAGAAGAAGGGACCCAGGCAGGATAGAAATGGCAATCAGCAACGAAAGAGAGGGCTCTCGAGTCACAATTGGAGCTGTAAGGACTCAACCTATCGCATGAAAGGAAACGATAAAACCCTCTGGCTCTGTAAAAACAGAGGGCTTTAAGATATGTAGGGTTTACTTTTTTTTTTTTTTTTAAACAACTTTGTGGTCTTATGAGTTGGAAGCTGTTGTAGAATTGTTGATTTTGGAGGTGGCATCTGGAGATCATTTGGTCCAACCTCTAGTTATCACAGAATCATCTAGGTTGGAAGAGACCTCCAAGATCACCCAGTCCAACCTCTGACCTAACACTAACAAGTCCTCCACTAAACCATATCACTAAGCTCTACATCTAAACGTCTTTTAAAGACCTCCAGGGATGGTGACTCAACCACTTCCCCGGGCAGCCCATTCCAATGCCTAACAACCCTTTCAGTAAAGAATTTCTTCCTAATATCCAACCTAAACCTCCCCTGGCAGTTATGTCTATGGTCTGCCCAGGAAGCCTTATTTCTCCATGGAACTGGGACATTTTATCCTCTGTTAAGTGACTTTGGAGTCCTCAAAGAGTCTTTTGCCATCTTCCTGCACTGGAGAGTCACCTTGCCTGGATCTGGTGCTTTTAGGACCTCTTGGTTTTACTTCGGCATGAAATGGTGCCAGAGGAACAGCGAGAGTCACGTCCCATGAACAGAAACACAACAACACAATGGGAACAACAGTGGGGTTACACAAACTGGTGGGCTGTGAGAGCAAGGAGACCGACATAGAGCCCATCAGAAGAAATGGTAATTAAGGAAGGGTTAAGAAAGGGAGACTGTCTTCTGAAAATCCAGTCCTGGGGAGCTGGGAAGGCATGCAGAAGACTTGCTGTGGATATCTGGGACAGCTTTAGTGTCTGGTTGTCCTCACTGTGCTGACTTTGGAGAGGACGGCGGACTCCCCAGGAAGACTTTGAAGGCTTTGAGGTTGGAGGGATCATGTGAAGAGTGACTTCAGAGCGCTGGAGAGGAGGAGCCGGTCCGGGCTGATTTTCAAGAGACTTAACTTATCCTCGGAGGAAATAGAAAATTCACTAAGAAATGCAGCAGGGTCTCTGCATCAAAGCTGGATGAGGTTTCTTGCTTTTCAAGCTAAGAAACCCCTTGCTGTGAGTGCTATGCATCTTCCATACGCTTCCCAAGAGTCATCCAAGTGCTGTTTGGAGTTGCTGTGGGTAGCCAGGTTTCTCTGGAAGGTGCCCTGCTGCCTCCCTACTTTCTTGCTTTTATTTATCCTGTTGGGATGGGAGTGGGAGTGGAAAAAAATGCGGATAAAAATTCTGTTAGCAGGACATGCATTTAAAGGGGTTTAATCAACAACAGGCTGGTGGGGAAGGTTGACGTGTCAATCCTGACGTCTGCATCCAAGTATTTATTATGAATCTCGGTGAAATTCTTTCTGCTGAGCTGCGGTGTGAGCCTGAGGCTGCTAGAGGAGGACGTGTCTAACCAAAGCCACGAGCTCCCGCGTGTTCTCAAACTCTCTTGTGGCTCCCTTTTTGTGTTTTGTGGCACGTTGCCATCGCATTACGCTGTTGATGTGCCAAACGCGTCTTCTAATGCCGTTCAAAAGATGATCTTTAACCTTCCCCGTGTCCTTCTGTCAAGTGGTAGAAGCACTGAAGGCTGCTTCCAACGGACCAGCTTTCAACCCTGCTTGCCTCTCCGCGCTGCTGTGAACTCGGGGATCTGAGCAAATGCATTTTCCTTGTCTTGCCTCGTTAGGTTCTTGAACATCAGAAACCAGCACGTCGCCTTCCCCTACCGGTGGGTTTCATCTGAGGGGATTTCTGCTCCACGAGCAGATATACGTGACTCCGGAGCGCAGAGGAAGGCTCTTTCCAGGATTTAACATATGTAGAAGCGATAAAGAGAAAAACAAAAATTTAATTAGCTCCTACTCTGTTTTAAGAGTGTGACTTAAATATTGTTTTAATGGACCTCCATTGCTTATCTGGTCCTCCTGCTGGAGGTGGTAGCGGTGGGAATTTCACCCTGCAGCCTGTGTGGCTCCAAACACCTCCTCAGCTGCCTCGTGGTCAGGGTAGGCTCTTAACCATAGGATGCCTCTGAAACCAAGGGGTCAGGCTCGAGCCTAGGCACTGCCCCTGGCTTCAGTGACTAGGTTTGAGGTGGGTTGCAACAGCTCCTGGCAGCTCGGAGGATGGTGTATGAGGACGGGAGGTGATGCTGGCCAGGATTCGGCCCCTATCAGGTGCTTCTCAGGCAGCTAAAAATACCCAGGCTGCACAACGGTGCGCAGGGAGCGGCGTGGATGCAGTGAAACCCTCATTCCAGGAGGCAGGAGCGAAGCTTTTGAAGTTTGGCTCTGAGATAAGCAGGTTTCTCAGCAAAGTGGCTGGCCTGGAAGAGAGCCGGAGCAAGGTAAATCTGCTTTCCACAGAGCCAGGCAGCTCAGGTGTCTGCAATATTCCTGCGCTCCACCCATGGCTTGGTCCCAGAGAGCCTAATAAATACTCCAGAGAGGGTGTTCACATCAGTTATAATGCATATAAATATGTTAAAGATAAATAAATAAAAAATCTGCATTTATATAGCTCCGTAGTTTAAATATGCACATCAATCTTGCATCAATAAAACGTGCGTAATTGCATAAATAAGTACTTTGTAATATTTATGTGTAATCTCTACGTTACTGTGTCTTCAGAATTGGCTACGCTTAAAACTGTAAAACATGAAAATAGTTCTGGGATCCCATTTCTCGCCGATGGAGTAGGCAGGAGCAGCTTGTCCCTGTGTCCCCTTCTGGCAGATTTGGGGTTGTTGCTGTAAGAGGCTGCTCCGGAGAAGCATAAGGAAATATTCATCATCTGCCTCGAGTTGTCCTTCTTCTTGCTTGCTGCCCCTATTCCCTTTGTCGCTTTTCCTACAAAGGTCCCCGCAAAGATCTGGTGGATGATCAGAGCTTTTCCTGACTCTGCACGATTGTTCTGGGTTTTATCAGCTTTGTCCTATCCCATTTTAAATATTGCCTAACTCTTCTCTTCCGACAGCTTTTTCTAACATGAATAATGCGGTCAGACTTTTTTTTATTAAAAATGGTATGTGTGAGTGCTCCTCTTGCAGTGATGCGGGGGGACGCCAGCCCCTTCCAGGTGGGCAGGAGGGATGGGATGAAGCCCCCCGTAACTTATGGCTTTGTGTCAAGGATCTTGGTCCTTCTATCCCCGTTCAGGTTCCCAAAGGCACCGACCAGAACTGGGCGCAGAAGCTCTACGACCGGCACGGGGGCAGCCAGCACTTCCAGAAGCCCCGCATGTCCAACATCTCCTTCATCGTCCTGCACTTCGCGGATAAGGTAACCACGTGTGCTGGGGTGCAGAATACGAAATGCACGCCTGGAAAGAAGACAATTATAGAACCAGCGAGATGCTTTTTGGTGATAGGGATGCCCAGTTGCTGGTAACCTTGCTTCTGATCCGGATCAGCTCGGAGGACTTCAGCCTCTGAACTCTCTCACAAAGCTTTTAACAGCCGCGCTTTCTCGAGGAGAGGAAAATCCCCTTTCTCGGAGCTGTAGTGAAATGAGTTTCTGTTAGGGCAGCTTCACTGCAAATATATTGGCAGGGGGAATTATTTTTGAAGAGCAGGAACTTTGAGCAGAGGCGAAGGGTGGTGGGGAGGAGCGCAAGAGCTGACCATGTGGCAGGTCCCACTGTTTGGAGGAGAAGATGCTCCTTGTGCATCTCCAGATCCCGGGGGCTGAAGCTTTAGGGTCTCATCCATGGGCTCCAGTTATATTGAAAACCTGACGTGGCGAGCCACTCAAATAAGACTCCTGGAAGCTTGTAGTTATCCAAACACACCTTTGTTTGAAAGGGAAATGAAGGAGCAGCCTGGGGACGTGCCAGAGGAGCCACGCGATGTGCAGGTGCTGCAATCCCTTGCAGGAGCTTCTCTGTAACCTGGCATGCCTGGGATGCAAGAGGCACTTTTCATGGTGAAGGCTGATATTTTCCTTTCCTTAGACATATGATTTTGCACACATACACTTCAAAACCGATATTTCTTTGCAGGTGTTGCCTGTCAGCTTTGTGATAAGTTACTTCAGCTGACTTAAAATGTTTAAAAAGAAAAAAGAAACAAAAGTTTCCCTCTTTCTTCTCTTTTGTGTTCCCCAACCCTCCGCAATCTGAAAACCAAGAGACCTACAGGAGACACAGCTAGGAGATCTTTTCAGGTTCATTGATTGACTTGCAAGGAGCCTTTTAAACGAAACGTCCTGTTGAGGGACAGATAATCCTTGCATTTCTACTGCTGGCTTGAGTGGAAGCGCAGCTGCACCCAGAGCAATTTAATGACTTAAAGCAGTCTGTGTTTGCGCAGAGGATTTTGCTTTCATTCAGATTCACTTTCTTTAATAAAAAGCAACCTTCAGGTTCTGTCTGTTCCCTTGCCCTCGGGTTTTTCAGGTGGGCCGCGGGCAGAGCGCCTTGTAGCTGCGCTGTCGGCTTTTGGGTGGGCAGAATGCGACCACTGGGCTTTTCCCTTTGTCCCGTGCTAGGTGGAGTACCAGTGCGAGGGATTTCTGGAGAAAAACAGGGACACGGTGTACGAGGAGCAGATCAACATCCTGAAAGCCAGCAAGGTAAGTGCAGCCCGTCGGGGCAGCGGTCTCGGCTGAAGCTGTTGGCACTGCTGCTTTTCCCAGGGAGAGCTTGGGATTTGCATTCATCTGCTGCGCAGCAGCGTGCTGAGTATGTGAAAGTGCCTGGGGACAGCTGAAAGACCAGCAGCAAAAAAAGCAGACCAATGGGGGAGGGAAAAAGGGGATGCTGGGGCTATATTTGTAGCCCCGTGAGGATGTGCGTGGTCCTCTGCTCTCCTCCACCCTAGTGTCAGTGCCCCGTTGGTGCGTCAGAAAAAATCCTTTCTGAACTTACTGAACACCAAGGGCAAAAATCAGCAATAAGCAGTTCGGGGGCAGCGTAAATCCCATTGAACTGTCGCTCAGAGCTTTTTGGTGCTGGATGGATGGGGCTCGCTGACCCCACCGCCTCCTGCCCGCACACGGCTGCCACCCATTATATTTCGCCCTGTAACTTCTGATGACTTTAACCCCATTTTTTGCATATTCATTGTTCATGTAAGAAGCTTGAAATCTAAAGCCAGCTCTGAGGCAGTCCAGCTGCTGACAGAGCTATTTTACACTGCTGCCAATATGTAATATTAACAACTTTACATGTCTCGATGATCACGCTCGCTGCCGCTCCTGTACTACAAGAGTTTGTGCCGCGTAGTTTTCATCTCCTGAGGACTGTGGGCTACTCAACATCTCATTGCATCTCTGCCAACAGAGACGTATCGAATGACCCCGAACACCCAATTTCCTGCTCCAGTGCTTTTTGGCACCTGGGGTTTGGTGTGAGCAGCGACTGCAGTCCAGATGGCTCCTCTTTCCCAAAGCCCTGTTGGTGCTGGGAGCAGACCCTAAATAAAATGCAGGATGGGGGGGAAAGGGGACAGGTATTATTTTTAGGAGCATCTTTAGCAGGAGTTGGTTCCGGTCAGAATAAGAGAAATGGGAAATGAGAATGGGAAATTGAGTGTTGTCAGTGGCTTGCCTGGTGTCTCAGCGATGAATTCATATGAGGATGGCAAGATGTGCAATTTTCTCGTCCACGGGGGCAGTTGCAAGTCTCCTAACGCTGAAACCGGGCTTTAACAATGCCCAAATCAAAAGCTCTGTGTGCTCAGGAATCTTACAGCTTTCCCAGGGTAAAAGCTGTGCAATATTAGGGCTTCTTGGAAACTCCAGGTAACCTGCAGGAATAATTGATGCCACGTGATAAATCATTTAGCCAGTGCTGAACCTGATGTGGTGCTGCAGGAATAGGGGTGGGTGACGGGGGTTTGTCTGATTTTTTTTTCCCCCTGTATTCCTCTTTGTATTCCCACTAAGGTGATGTGCAGGCAAGGGGGAGTACAGTCCGTTTCGCTTGTCAAGGGCTTCAACACCTCCCTGTCAGCAAGTGCATCGCTGATGAGGAGCTCCCACCAAGGTGGAATTGCATCCCGCTAATTAGGAATGCAATTAGCGCAGTCAACAAGATGGTAGAAAGGACTTTCTAAAGCAGCTAATTGGTTTTGCTGGCACTGGCCAGCCAGAACTGTTGAGAGGTGATGTCCTTTGCATTAAGGAAAATGATTTGAATGCTGATCGAAAGCATACGGGCGTGCTGTTAGGATATATTTCAGTCCTCTGCAATTATGAATAGGCAGAGTTTTGACTCTGCCAGTTGGGAAGGAAGGATCTGTCCCTTTCGCTTTGCATCAATGTCCTTTTTGCTAGGGATCAATGGGGCTCACAGCTGTGCACTGAGGAGATAGTTTGAGTCTTGAAATTCAAGAATCGCTTTCACTTTGTTGCTTTTTCTTCCCTTTCTGCTTTAAGAAGGAAAAACCCCAAGCAAAGAACGCATCTTAGGTGGGTTCGTTCAGCAAAGAGCGGTGCCACGGGTGCTCAGTCCTTGTCTTGCCTTTCAGTATCAGATGGTAGCAGACTTGTTCCAAGACGAGAAGGATGCTGCGTCCGCCACCTCCTTGGGGAAGGGGACGTCCAAAATCAACGTCCGTTCGGCCAGGCCAGTGATCAAAGCTGCCAATAAGGAGCACAAGAAGACGGTGGGGCACCAGGTAACGTGAGCGGGCTGGTCGAGTGCTCTGCGATGCCTCTGAATACTGGTAAAAACAAAGAAAAATGGCATAAAGGTGACTGTGGCTGGTGGAACAGCCTTGTCATGAAAACCAGAAGCTCTCCCAAATCATCTGTGTGATTTAACCATACCCTCTTGAGGTTTGGGTTGCAAATTGTCTGATATCAGGCACGCTTAAAAGTTGGAATAAAAGTAGTTAGAGAGGTTTTGGTTCAATGTGCAAGAAGCAAAGAGGTGGTTGCGTGGCTTAAAGGTTTTTATTGTACCCGCAGTGGAGTAACAGGTGAGTAGCTTCCAGTTACGGGGATCCAAAGTGACTGATGAAATGGAAACCAAGGGCAGGGGAACAGGGCAGCTGAACCCAGGTATTTTCTATGGTTAAGATCTCATTTCTTCAGTTTGAAGCAGGGATAAATAAGAAGCTGTTGTGGGGGAAAGTGAGGAGACTTTCCTGTGACCCATATTGTAGGATGGATCCATTTGGCTGCTGTATTTTGTATACCTTCCAGCAGTGTCTCTGGTAAAGCAGATTTGAATTGTCTTGATTATAAGGAGCTGAGACATTGCTTAAGGAGGAGGCTGCTCTGGGATTCACTGGACTTGTATCCCAAGGTATCACAGTGCTCATAAATTAAGAATAGGGAGGTTCTGGTTTGAGAAAAAGCTTTTGCAGCGCCTTCATCCCTCCTAAAAGTGCGTGGTTTTGTTTTTCAGTTCCGCAACTCGCTGCACTTGCTCATGGAGACTCTGAACGCCACCACCCCGCACTACGTGCGCTGCATCAAGCCGAACGACGAGAAGCTCCCGTTCAAGTGAGTGGGCTTTCGGATGGGCAAACGTGCTCAGCTGTGTAGCACCGAGAGTGCTTTGGGCTCTCTTTTCCTAAAGAGATTGCCCCTCGTAATTTGGTTCCATAACCGGAAGGTCCCAGCGGTTTGCTGGAATCTCTCCTCTTGGATTTCATCAAGCATTGTGTGTTCCTCCTGCCCCTGTAATGGAGGCTAAAACAGATCCTAGTAATTCATTGACATGCTCTGCAGATATTGGGTATGCTGTAGCACATCCTCGCTTTGCAATAATAGGGTCTTCGATGCAATTTCATCTTTGAATCGCCTTGATTTAAATAGTTACAGTAGTAAGCAGTGAGAAGTAGTAGGGAAAGAAATAAAAATGCGGGGATGAGCAGTGTGCTTGCAAACTGGTTTGTAAAGTGAACAGAAATGTCTCGGAGCTTCCAAAATAAACGTGGCAAAAGTAAAAAACATGACTTGCATCAACTCCAGGCAGGTTTCCAGGTGAGCGAACAGCTGAAGCAAAAAGCTGGTCTTGATCTTTCTCTGTAGTTCAGAGGTGCATTGCAAGCTGTGAATGCTGCGAGCAGCTAGCTGTTAGCCCTGCTTGACCTCTTAGATAATGTATTTGTACCCGATTTTGTTCCCTGTAACTGCAGCAAAGCCTGGCCATTGGTACGCGGGGACCTCATATATCTCGTTGCGATGCCTTTTAAAGGCTCTGCCGTAAGCTGCAGGTGCTGACATTTAAGGAAGCGGGGTTATAGCTAACTCGTAATCAGGGAGGCATTTCCCTCCAGCTGATGCAATGCAGCCTGAAGGCTCCCGGTGAGCACGGTGCCGCCTCGGGGTGCAGACACGGCTCCCACAGCATCCTGCAAAGGAGGACGAAGCACCTGTGAGCACGCTCACCCTTGGTCATGATACTGCTTGGTCCCAGGAAGCTTCCCCAGCTTGGCTCCTCACCCCCTGCAAACAGCAAAACCAGCAGGAATAATGGTTAGAAGACGTTCAGGAACTGGCTCGCATTTAACAGACTCATTAGATGATTAGTTAACGGGTCTGGAGAGCACTGTGTTAGCTGTCAGGGATTCCAGTTTTACTCCAGTTACTTTCTTTAGACGAGGCAAGGAAATATTTTCCAACTTTGTGCAGTAGAAGCTTGGTAGAGGCTCTGCGCAAGGAGAACTGGCTTAACCTTTCCAGGAGGTGCTTCAAAGACTCCATTTCCCTACTGAGCTGAACGTTCAGCCCATCCTTCTTCAGTTTTTTTGCCTTTAACTTCACTTTTCATTTTTTTCACACGATGCTCAAGATAATATCGTTAGTATCCCTTTGTAAATGTACAAGCTCCTGGTGGTCAAGGTGCAATGAATTGTCTGAATGAACTCAGTTGTGCTTCTAACACATTCAGGTTAGCAAGTACCAGGAGGATAACGCTGTTTGTGGCCGAGTGGTGACCCGGTCCGATGCAACGCTTCCCATCTGACTGATGTCAGGGTTGTCCAAGCTCAGGATTTTGGGAACAAAGGGCAAGCCAAAATACAGACAGGAGTTTTTCAGGAGGAGCAGCGTGCAGGGGACTGTCTGCAGCCAGTGTCATTGCAGAAGCCAAGATGTGCTGGAAATGATGGAGGATGTTCTGGGTCATTGCTTCCCCATTTATGAGCCAGAACATAGTGCTGCAGGTATCTTATCCTCGGGGATTTTCTCCCTCCTCACCCATCATGGATTGTTTTATTGATGTTGTGATCTGGGGATGATTGCTCTTGGTGCCACCAGCTTGAGGAATTTGCATCCTTAGCATGACTTGAATAAAACCGTCTGTTCGTACGTAAAACTCATGCCTGGAAAAATCTGCCAAATACTGGGATGGCTGTGAAGGATTCTGCATTTCATAGGCACTTGTGCTGAAAAATACACGGTGCCAGGAAGAATTAGTGAAATGAAGCATCAGCGTCGCTGCACTGAGCTAGCATTGAAGTGGTATCTTGTAGCATGCAGAGCACTTGGTGTTACATGTTCATTATTCAGTGAAAAAAGGTAGACCTTCTTATCTTGCTAAAACACAACATTTTTCAGCAATGGGAACGTTACATTTTATTTCTAAAATGAGATAATTGAGCCTGGAGAAGAGAATGAACGCACCTAACAGCAGCCTGCCAGTACCTACAGGAGGGTGCCAGGTTTGTGGTGGAAGGACAGGAGGGAATGGCCACAAATTGAAACAAGAGGTTGAGACTGGAGGTTTAGAAAAAAAATTCTTGCTCGTGCAACCTCTGTCCTTAGAAGTTTCCAGTCCTTGCCTGGATAAATCCCTAAGCAACCCCGTTTCTGATCCTCACCTTCCTTCTGGAAACCCAATGCAGCTCTGGGGATCTGCATCGTGTGAGTCTGAGCTTGTTCCAATGACCCCATCCAAGGTCCAATGTCTCGACGTGGAGATCTGGGGCCTCTTGCTGCATTTGGTGCCATGGGTGGAGGCAGGGAGAAGGGATGGGAGATGCTGACACCTGTGTGCAAAGATAAACAGCTCTGAAAGTGGGTTCGTGACAGGAACCAGAGTGCTGCCCAAGTATTTGTGAGCTCCATCAGCTGGAAGTGCAAAGTTCATCAGCACAAATTGCTGATGGAAGTGAGATCCAGCAGTGAGGGTTGGTGCCTGCTGAAGAGTGCAGACAGCTGAGAGCCGAAATATCTTGAATTTTCACATGACCCCTACCAAAGCCCCTAGTTTAGAACATCAAAATCACTCTTCTTGGAAAACTTAATGGTCTCCAAATGTGTGGGACCTGTTAACTACTTGGTTTTGGTATGGAATTTAATATATCAGATTTATTTTAGAGTTGAATTGGATTTCTTTCTGGAAATATCTCATTGTCCTTATAGCAAAAGCTATCCACACATACATGGTTTTCTTCAGCCCCTACACCAAGGACGAGAGCAGAGCTTTCTTCCACAAATTGGAAACTAATTTATGTCCTCTAAAGAGTCGCTCTCAAGCTGATTGAGGCAATAGTAAGTTTTTTCTCACAGCATAATGCACCAGTGGGTTATAAAGGACTGAATTCCCTAACGCGCACCGTGTGTAACGGCGGGCTCAAAATTTGATACATTGCAAAGGATTTCACCATTTACGTTTTTGTGATTGATGACGTGGGTTGCCTTCTCACCGTGCTCATCTCCGTCCTTCGTATCGTTGCAGGTTTGACGCAAAGAGAGCGGTGCAGCAGCTGAGAGCTTGCGGCGTGCTGGAGACCATCCGCATCAGCGCAGCTGGCTTCCCCTCCAGGTACTGTGCTGGGGTTTCGGCGTGGTGCTGAGCCGCTGGAGTGCTTTGCTCAGCAAGTTTGTTATCTGGGGGAAGGGAGCAGAAAACATCTGCAGGACAAATGGTTTAATTACAGCAAAGCAGCAGTAACGGCTCTACGTCTTCTGCATTTGGCTCACTGGGAAGCAAGTGTTGCCCTAAAGGACTCCCCCTGAAGCACCCTATACAAAAGCTCCTTGACCTCCAGGGCCTTTAGAGTTTGCTTCTTTATTATTTATTTTTTTTCTCTGGCTTCAGATATTTGCTACAGTAGTCATTTCATCCAAAAAAAATAAAAAAAAATTGACTAGACTTGCAGAGAAGGAAAATAAAGGTTGTCAATTATTATTGCAGGGTTTCACAAAGCACGTCCAAAGGATATTGGGCTTTAAAGTCTTGCATCTTAAAAAAGAAAGGTTATGGGAAGTGTGGCTCTCGCTGGCTGTTATGCGAAATTCGAGAGAGGTTTTTAGGGCCTAATAAATCAGAAAACATAAACTGTAAATAATGTCTGAAAACGACAAGGGCAAATAATTCTAAAAACGCGTCAATAGCACTTTAGTGCCGAGCAGCTTTGTGTTAATGTCAGCATAGCCATCAGCCTTTTTTGTGTGGAACAAAGGAGTTATAAAATACGCCCGGCAAGGAGTCGGCTAGGCGTGATGGTGAGTGCCACCAGAAACTCCCCCCCCAAGATTTGGGAAGGAGCATGACGACTGCCTCCCGTCTCCCGCAGTGTCACAGCCATGGGCATCATCTCTTGAGGATCATCTCTTGAGCCCTGAAATCCTCAAGGTGTTAGTGGAAGTTGCTGTTAATTTATGCGATCCTAAATTATGTGATCCCTGAGCCGCTGTTGGTTTTTTATTCCCTCCTTTGTTAAAGTAGCTGTGGGGCCAAATCTGGCTGTCTGTCCTCTTGTGATGAAAGCCCCAAGACTGCTGTGGCTTATTTTAGAAGAGGCCACGAAGGCAGTTTTATGTCTTTAGGTTTAATTTTCCTGACGACTAATAGCATTTCTCCATCTCTGCCACGAAACTCCGTGTAGCTCAGACCCTATAGTGCTAAAATCCACGTGTGGTTAGTAATTGGAGAGGGCGAAAGGAGAAAACAGCAGCACCTGGAGACCAGCCAAGGTCTATTTACGACAAATACTTGACCAGTGTGAAGAAAAATTCAAAAGGGACCTTCAGTGTGAGCTGCTTGCGTGCTTTTGAGTCCGCTTGTATGATTTTGGCCATGGGGTGTTTTTTTTCCCAGGACACTAAGAGTACAAAACGCTTCCATCACTGCAACTTGTCAGTTGTTGTTCTTTCTCCAGGGGAAAAAAAAAAAAAAAAAAAGGTGCAAATAGCTATTTCAGCCTTTCGGAGTGACCTTCTCAAGATCAGTGTTTGGGTTGCCTCAAGGAAAGATTTTTCTTTGTTTCAGTGTTTCTGCAACATAATCGTACATGGAAACATCTCTACACTAAATAAGATACTCACTTTGGGTTCTAGTAATTGTTTGCTCATCAAATTCCAGCCTTGAAAAGCCAGAGCCAGGAGTTTGTACATTGAAAAGTTGGTCTGTGAAGGCTATAAATTTAGATCTCTTAAAATAATCCTGCCAAACTTGAAATCTTTGTGAGATTTTCTTTCACTTAAGTGTCAGTAATTTACTTTCAGAGCAAGAGAGGTTTTTTTTAATGACGTTTTATTAGAGAAACGGGAGAAAATGTTAATTTTTTGTCTTGTAGTGTTTACATCCAAGTGACAGGAGTGACTTCTGAGATCGATGTGGCTTTGGGTTGGAGATCTCTGGACAAAGCCACCTTCTGCAATTACTTCACACTTCTCCATCACTGTTATTTATGGGTTGAAGGACTGAATGTTCTGAGGCTTCAGTCATCTTTTACCCGGTCCCTTTGAGAAAAACAAAACCAAAAAATATTTTAATACGGTTTTTAGCGTTCTTCAACCCACATGAGATGTGACAGACTTCCACTGAAAGGCGGAGCCTCGTGCTCTCCACTTTGGGTACGCCTGGCTTTCTTTTCTCATTTCCACGGTGCGCTGCATTCGGCAGCTATCTCAAGTAAATTGAAAATGTATTATTTGGCTTGAAATGTTACGCAGCAGTTAAGAAACGCATTTGTTAGCGTGTAGAGATACAACGCTGATGAATGGACTGTCTTAGATGCGTAGATAGTCTATCCATCATCATCTTCCAGGGGCAAAGCATGGAAGATGTCTCTAGTATAAGCCATTTGTCTTTTTTTTGTAGAAACTAGCTACATAAAGATTAGTTTATAGAAAATGAATTGGTGCAGATCTCCGTTAATAGCAAAATACTCCTTTAAACATGTTTTTCACTTGGATATTAGCAGAACTCCAAATCTTCCTGCTGGTTCCTCTGGTTTCTGGTCAGTGCTACAAAAAGAGCAGTCGCTTTGAATAACGTTATCATTGCAGCCTCTCGGAGATGCCGTTATCGAACTCGTTATGTAGGATATTTATTGCTCAAGGATTCCTGGTGCTTGGCTGCTTCCTTTGGTCGCTGGAGCTGCCTGTCAGATGCTGTGTCTTTGTAAGAGCTCGGTAGGAAATCACGGCTGCTAAACTCTGCAAACCAAACATTAAACATCCATAATTGGAATGTTTCATGGGCGTCCTTGTACACAAGATCATTTTTTTTTAAATAATGTGCCTTTAGCCACTTTACAGTCTTTTCAGGGAAACAAATCCCATAAATGACTTTGGCTCCCAGCAGTTCTGTTTGCCCACTCCCCCCACTCCCAACAAAGGTAATATCTATAGTGTTTTTCTTCCTTGTTCTGCTCTTTGAACATTTTCCAGATAATTTCAAACAATGCCAGCCTGCATGCTTTAGAGCTAATTGAAAGGCAAATCTATTCTGCTGCAGTAAACAAGGCAAGAGAAATTTTGTCCCTGCATCAGTTTCCAAAATAATTCCGTGTCCTGTCTTGACTCAAATATTCCACCCACGTGCCCCCAAACAGTCTTCAGTTCCTACAGAAAGTTAAATATCGGCCGCCTCCTGTGCTGCTTCCAGTATTGACCCCTTCAGCACCTCTGCTCCCAGGAACAGCCCATTCACTTTGCACCCCCTCGAAATTCACCGTAAAGCTTCCAAGTCTCATTCTTCAAGCCATGGATACAGGAATTAATTTGGGGCTTGCATTCTGGCTTATTTCATCTGTTTAATTCCAAAACGTTGCTGGGCTTGTTGACCAAGGCTCCAGCTCCTGGCTAAGCCAAACAGCCTACTTGCTGCTCGAGCCCCAAAGAGGTTTTTTTTTGCAGGCTTAAGTTATTTTCCTGTGTCCTTCCATTCCTTTTAATGCCTCTTCCTTTAGTGAGCCGTGCTAACATCAAAGCAAAATTCTGATATTTGAGGCTGGTTGTGCTTAATCTTAGCTCCAAGATCATCTCCTTGGGAAAATTTGTGTAGTGCCTGTTGAGTCCTTTGTGCCTCCTTCTCTCGCTTTCTCAGTTATGCAGGCGCAAAATTCCTCCTGGGTACAGCTCTTCACCCTCACCTCCTGTAACTTCATAGTTTTAAGGAATTATGTTTATTTAGTGCCTTAGTGATGTCCAGCTCCTAGCAGTGAGGTGTGCTAGGTGTGGGGCAGCATCCTGGAAACCCAAGGGGTGGTTTAAATTTAACCTGATAATAAATTGAACTGAGATATCTTCCTTTAATCTCCCTGACCTGTTAAACCGTGGGGTAGCAGGGCACATCATTTGTCTGGTGCTGGTAAGCACTTTGTGGTCTAGCAGGAGGAAAACGTTTCCCTTTTTTTTCCTTTTTTTCCTAATGAAGGTGTATATCATAGATATACCATGTATGATATACCATGCGTCATGAGGTTCATCATCCACCTATGATGTATATCATAGGTATATGGTGAACCTTTAAAGAAGAGGAGGGAAAAAAACAATCAACATGTAAAAATATGTGCAGAAGACCATGGAAAAAGTCCTCGTCAGCCAAAGCAGCAAGTTTCAGTATTTCTGCACAAGAGAAACCTCTCTTGAAGGATTGGGGGATCATGTTCATTTTTCTTGAAGCACGTAGTTGTAAGGTAATTTTATGCCGCTTTGAAGCAGAAGTGGTTTAACCAACCATGTTGCATTGAACCTAAGTGCTTTAATTGTTCCTTTCCGTGGGGAGACCCTGAACCAGCACCTGTGAACATCTGCAGATTTTCTCTGCTTGTTAACTGGGACTGCAGATACCGTGGTGCAGCTCCTGATGGACCACCTGAGCCCAGCACGACGGCTTTTCCTTTGCTATTCGGTGGACAAGAATAAAAATGATGTGGACTCAGGACTGTCGTCTCATGTTAAATCAGCTGGAACGGCAGGAGCAGCCTCGCTGCAGCAAGAGAGAAGCCGTGTTACACCACGGAGGCACGACGTGTGGCAGCAAACCCCTGGGACGTGTGGCTGGGGTGAGGTGGAGCACCGCAGGATGCTACCAGCCAATCTTAAAAAGTGAGGCATGGTACCTATGCTACAGATGGACTTGGATGGAAAGGAGTGGAAAATCGGTTTTTACCACCACGTGAAGTGAGAGTGACAAGCTCTGAAAACAGATCCTCTCTACAGCGATTTATGAACTGGCTTTAAGGAATTTCTGCAGGTTATCTGAGTTTGGGTTGAAAGCAGCTGTGGGATCTCGGTCTCAGTAGGGGAAGATGATGGATTTTGCTGCTTTCTGCCCGGCTTGGACCCATGCCCTCAGCTATGTGTGTGGCCTCTTCTCCATCTGCTCTTTGCTGGAGGAGCCCGGGTGGCACCCACCAGACGACTTCTTCCTCCAAATCTTCCTTCAAATAGCAGCAATAATTAATATTATTTACAGCAGCCCCTAAACGGACCCTGGCAGGTTATTGGGAATAATCCATCCCCTCTTCTCCCACCGAGCTGCCCCACCTGCGGGACATCTCCAGCGCCACATTTATGGTATTTGCGTGAAGCAAAAGGATTAAGGTGCAGGTATGAGATGGGAAATGTCATTATAAAAGAAAGACTTCCAGAAAGCAAAGAAAAAACAAATTTAAGCTTAAACCCTACATGACACAAACCTATAGACTTTGTCTTCAGTTGTGTTTCACCTCACCAGCAGTCTTATTTGTGGGTTACGGTTCTCTGTACCCAGTACTTGCCCTCATTTGGGGGCTGGCCCATGCAGAATAGGGTGAAACCTCCAAATCTGGCTATGCCAGAGCTTCCCAGAGCACTCTGAGCCTGGGAAATCCTCCTTTTTCTGACACTCGTCACAACTCCCCTCTTACGCCTGTCTCTTACCTTGTGCTTTAGGTATGATACGAAGGACTCTAGTTTCTTGCTGTTCCCATGTTCTTCGCAAATGGCTTTTTTTGCAGTGTCTCCGTGCAGGAAATTCATTGTTTTTATCAGTCTGGCTTTCCTTCCCTGCTAAATTTTCTGGACAGATGTGAAACTACTGGTCACGTGTTTTGAAATATGTGTTGTATTCCCCCTCTCTCAATCCCTAGAATATTTTATTTTGGTGAAATGGGAAAAAAAAAAAAAGTAAATTAGGTGTAATAACCCCCAAACAAATGCATAGACAGGGCTGCTGGGCTGAGGAGGAGATGTTTCTGTGTGTTCTTCTCATTTTGGTACTGCTGTTTGTGGCCATGAGGGTGAGGTTCAGGCACACGAGTGGTTTCGTTGAGTGAGGGCACAAATCAAGATCTCTGCAGTTCTCTCCCGTCTTCTTTCAACGTTCATTTGCATATTATTTTTTTTTTTTTTGAAACAACCATGGCTGTACTTGGCAGGGCTGGAAACACCTAGCGTTTTAATTAAAAACTCGGGTTTTGAGGGGTCCATAACTCACTGCGTTCATTTGGAGGAGGCTGAAACTTGGCAGACGCTGAGCCAATTTCAGGATCCAGTCTGCAGGCTCTAAATCTAACGGTGATGGCAGGAGATGATAGCTCCTCGCAGTAAGGTACAGTGCTCTAATTCCTTCGATTAGTGTTGGGTGCTTGGAGACTTTCCGGTGACAGCGAAGCATCTTCAAAGTATCTGCTTTGTGTCTTCAGAGTCCAAAGATTTCACGTTTGTTTTAACGTGGCGTTCCTGCTCCAGGCTGGAAGGGCGCCGATAAGGGTGCTTGGGGAGAGCCAACACTGGGGTCAGGTTTTGGGGTGATGGGGACAGATCCCTCAGTACCCAGGGCGCGTTTTAACCACGTTTAAACTGATCTGATGTTGGGACAAAGTGAGGGAAAAGCTCGTAATTTTGACTGTGGCAGAGGGTTGTTTCAGATGTTTGCATGGAGCCTCTTTTCTTTTTCCAGTGCTAATTCCTTGGGGTTGTATATGAGTTTCAACTCCAAACGCTTTATTTTTTAGGAAACAATGCCTGTCACACAGACTGATCCTGTCTATCTTTTGCTTTCAGGTGGACCTATCACGACTTTTTCAATAGGTATCGTGTTCTTATGAAGAAGAGAGACCTCTCAAAGAATGACAAGAAGCAGATCTGTCAGACCCTGCTGGAAGACCTCATTAAGGTGAGCTGGGACCGAGTCTTTTAGCAGCAATTTTTACAGCACAGAAGCTCATGGCTTTGGTATTTCTGGGCTAGTGGAGTCCAGAGTCTGCCATGACGGCCAGTTGTTCATGTACAATCTCCAGAAATCTCATCCCCCAACCTCTCCTCCCGTATGTGGCTAGCCACGCAATAACTTCTTTGTCTTGATGTATGGGAGACTCCTAATAACCACTTATATGTTGAAAAAAGAAAATAATTATGAATTGGAACCTTTTCACTTTACATATTTAAGCAAATAAGTTTCCGTCACGTCTCCCCAGCACCTTACTACTCAGACTCATGTGCATTATTTTAAATTGCAAATGTGCAGACTGCTGAGGAGCCCAAAATGTGCGCAGAATCTTTGGCGGGTTGTAATTTTTCACCCCTGCTTTCCTCATAGGATTTTGAGGAATTTACTCACTTGGGTTCCTCTCTGCAGAGGTTGTTCGCCTTACGCACCGGGTGTTTGGCTTCTCAGCTGTGGAGTCATTTGCAGTGTGTGCAGAATTTTGCAGATTTAAGGCCTAATCTTTTCTGTAAAATAAACCTTTTCTTGAAGTCTCCTGGACTTGCCTTGCTGTGTAAATAAATGCATTCAAAATTTGTGGAACTCAAGACTGAATCCTAGCGTTTCATTCCCCAGTGGGTTTGTGGAAGTTGAAGTCATTTGGAGTCTAATATTATGTTTGTTACCCAACTTAGAAGAGACGTTAGCTGATAAATTTGACTCAAAATTTTGTAATCTGTATCTAATGAGCAAGATAGACTAAAAAAGAAGAAGAAAAAAAAACAAGAATAATGTTTGCCTTAATTAAATTTAGTTTCCTTTATGCTTTTGAAAAGGATCCAGACAAGTTCCAGTTTGGACGTACCAAGATCTTTTTCCGTGCAGGCCAGGTGGCATATCTGGAGAAACTGCGAGCGGATAAGTTCAGAGCTGCCACCATCATGATTCAGAAGACGGTGCGGGGCTGGCTGCAGAGGATCAAGTACCAAAGGCTGAGACGGGCTGCAATAGTGATCCAGCGCTACACGCGTGGGCACCTGGCGCGGAGGTGGGTCCGAGGAAGCCCTCCAGGGAAGGGCTGGCTGGGAGGTCATCTTAAAACATTTCTGGGCACTCGTGTTCTCAGTACGTTCTGTCTTGCAGCCCTTGAAAATTGGAGGTTTTGGATGAGAAACACGCAAATGCTCTGCGTGGGGGGCTTCCTTTCAGCCCTTGTAGTAAGAAGCGTTTTGTGCACGGAGGTACCACTGTGGTGAAAGCTGCCGTGCCGAATTCACGCTCCTGGCCTCCCTCTCCAGCCTTATTAGAGGCCAGTGATCAAAGTTCCCTGCCTCCAACTGTATTAATTTGATTTCTGGGTGCTGGGCCGGGTTAATAGCGTAGGCAGCTAGGTTATAATTGGATGACTAAAGCACTCTGAGATATTTAGGTGCGAGTGCTTCACAGAACTAATATTTTTCTGGAACTACTGCTGGCAAACGGCGTTTGGACCGGGTAGCGAGCACTTCGCTAATTGGTATGCGCTCGTCTTCTGCAGGGACCGGGTTTCTGCCTCCTTGGTATCCAAGGGGAGTTCTCAGAATTGATTTACTGTATTCTTCGTAATGAGAAAAATCACTCCAAATCACTGGCAATGGGGCTATTTACAGTACAGAATGATAGAGCTGAAAGTTTAACTCCCTGCGTGCAGGAATCCCAGGCGTCCTAGTGCTGGCAGCTCGCTGGGTTTCTGTAAATAACGCTGCGTTGGAGAGTACGGCTGATTGTGAATGTGGGGTGGGTGTGAGGAGGCGGTAAAGCCCTTTGATAGCATCCCAACACATGGGTCACTGTGCATCCGTGCCCCTCGTTCACATCAAGCACTGCTCTTCTCCCACATCCAGACCAGCACTTTGCAGATAGGAACAAGGAGATTCGATTCAGGGAATGGGTTGGGTTGGAAGGGACCTTAAAGGTCATCTAATTCCTGTTCCTGCAGTGGGCAGGGACGCCTCCCATGTGCTCAGATTTGGGTCCTTGGAGCTTCATTTCCATTCTTGATTGTTTTCTGTTAAGAGAAATCAGTTAACAGAAGAGCTTACGTGTTCCTTCCAAGGGTTTCCTATAAGTCACTCTGTATTTTGGAAGAACATCAGAGATGCCATTTAAATTTGTTCTATTATTTGTGCTTGTGAAAGGGATTGGAGAATCCGGGGATGAGAAGGTCTCAAACGAGCAAAGCTGGGCAGTTTGGTGACCTTTATTTAGAGCTGAGCAGAGATGTTTCTTGTCCCTAAAAGTCCGTGTGCTTCTCCAGGCTTGTGGCTGCAGGACCCTCTTGTGCATCTGACAGCTCACTTGAAGTTAAAGCAAATTGAGTCCTGAGCAGTAAGAGAAAGGTTGACAAAAAGGGGAGTTGGTGAGGAACTGTAGCCTCTCTGGTGGGCTCTACATGCACATATGGGGTGTTACAGGCTTGAACTCCATATTTGCCTTGGCATCAGCCAGCCATCCCTCTTGGCAAGGGAGGGAGGAATCCCTGGTGAGGTGCCTCCCAGTGAGGAGGGTGCGAAATCCCTTTGAATGTGGGGTGGCAAGAGTGCCAACAAGAGCCCCCACTCATGGTTTGAACCATCTGCAGGTGTACAGAGAAATAAGTCCAGAATTGGTTCTTTTAGCATTCATGACTTTGGATGCAGCCTGCTGTTCCCCACTAATATTTTCCTGGACTTTTTCTGCTGCGTTGTTTCTCCAACATGGCTAATCAGTTTGTTTCATAGAGAAGAATGCCATTGGGATAACTTCTTTCTCCTCTGCTTGGAAGCAGACCATTCCTCCTCCACATCAGCAAGCTCTGGTTCAGTGGGTCCTAATGAGAAACCATCTCGAAGAAGGATATATGGCCGATCTGATACGGCTCTTTTAGGTTTGCAAGGCATTTCACAAAATGCGAAAGTGGCTCAAATACCTATAAAATCCTTCATGCTGAGAGCAATAAATGAATCATAAATTCGGCAAAACAAGCTAATTATCAGATTAAATGGAGGTTTTATGGGCGTTTATTAACCTGTGTAACAGCAAACTGAACACGAATTCAGTCGGAGAATGGGAGCAGCACGTCGCGGAGCTGACCACATCCCTCATTATTTACTCTGTATGAATTGCTTGGGGTTCTGCTCATGAATGTTGCCAAACCAGTGCACACCGGTTTAAATGTCAGATCAATTTGCTGCAGTTTTCCTGGAGCTGGTAGATACCCAGCGCAACACTCGTGTTTTATGGTTCTGGAAGTGGTGGAGGCAACCTGGGCGTCGATTGGCTTGAGTATTTCATGCAGAGAGTTCAAACTTAAGGGAAAAGCTGGAAAATGTTTGTTTTTAATGCTGTTGAGGAATAACGAGGTGTGTGATTTCTGGTTCTAGTGCTCCCAGGAGCCGTGAACGTTGTCTGATTGCATACGAGTTCCCGTTATCCTAACGGAGACATGCTATCAGCTTCTCTTTTCTTCGCCTTACTGCTGGGATGGTCTCTCTCCAAGCTACTTTGGGACAAAAGGTCTTTCTCACCATAAGGTTTAATACTTTTGTGACAACAATATGGGGAGTTTTAGTCTTATTCCTAACCTTTTCCCCATGCTTTGCAGACTTGCGGAGCACCTGAGGAGGACGAGAGCTGCTATCACCTTGCAGAAGCAATACCGAATGCTGCGCATCCACCGAGCTTTCCAGAGGGTCCGCAAGGCGACCATCACCATCCAGGCTTTCGCTCGGGGCATGTTTGTCAGGAGGATTTATCGCCAGGTAGGACTCCGCAGACTGGCTTTGCATTAGAAACGAGTAGGAAAATCCTTTGTATTTGCCTCCACGGCATAGCACAGCGATTCATTTACAGTGGACGTTTTGATGTTTTAATAAGCCGACCGCCTCAGGTGTTTCTGGAGCGCACACATTGATGGCAAGCACTGCCATTTAAAGCTGCGCAAGCAAAAAATGATTTTGGCAGCGGCACCTCCGAGGAGAAGCTAAATGAAGTTAGTCACACAAATGCCAGAAGGCATTGTGGAAATCTGGAAATGTCATTTGATCCAACCCGTGCTCGGCAAAAACTTCCCCGTCAAGCAGAAGTTGTGTCGGAGCCATGCTGCAGGTGCCTTTTCCAGTACGGCAGGAAGACTGGTGGGGTCTGTCATTGAAGGTGACAAGTCGTTTATCGACAGAAATCTCTTTAATCGTTTCTCTTCATTAGCTTCCTTCATTTAGCCAGGAGCTGGAAGCACAGCTGTAGAGGTTTGATGACAGTCGGTGTTACCGTGACAGACCATCGCTGTGCAGAAACTGAGAACGGCTTTGGGAAATCCTCTGCCCACTCTTCAGATCCAGCTTTACGTTGGTAGTCACCGAGTCTTGTTATGCCTCAATGGGCGGTCACGGGGATGCTTGAAATCAGAGGCCAGGAGGGGAGAGCCTGCTCCTGGAGATGATGGGGTTACCTGGACACCTGGTGACCCACATCAGGGATGTCCTCCAAAACAGAGCAGTTGGGGTGCTGGCGATCAGAAATTTGTGCTGCCGTTGCTTTTTCAGCATCTCTTTTTCAAATCAGAAGCCTCTGCAGGGGAGGCAGCTGTTCCAGCTCTTAAAAAATTGTCTGGGATTCAAGACAACCCAAAATTTTAATGCGGTGTAGAAGCTGGCCGATGGTCAGGCGTCTCAAACCTGAGTGTCCTTCACCTCCGGAGCACCTGGACAGAGGTGCTGGTTCAGGTGGGTGCCTGGCAGCAGATGCAGAGCTGCAGGTGTTGCTCCCTGGAGTCAGGACAAGCCCAGTGCCTACAAAATCTTTGCCGTCAGGCTGGCGGAGGTCCCCAGGTAAATGCACTTGGGTGTTTTCTGCCTTTTGGGCCACCCCCGGGTAGCTCCATTTCTAAGAGTGCCAAGTTTGGAGACATAAAATCTCATTTCAGAGCAACTCCTGCTGCATCCTAAATTCACACAATCCCTTTATTCTAATTTAAAATTTTCTAACGCAGACAAAGCCTTAAGGTGAAACAAAAGATGTGTAAGAAGAAGCTGATGTGGTACCTTTTATGATGCAGCTTATCCCAAACTAATAACAGCAAGGTGTCTCATAATCTCGAAATTCTCCTGATATTTCTTTCCTCGTAATACTGCAGCATAAATCAACAGGAGAAAGTTATTAACGTGCTGTTGTCTCTCTAAAATATTAGCCTTCCGTTTGAGGGAGGAGAGTTGAACAGCCACCTACTGAAAAAGCTGCTGTAAAATTTTGCAGAGAAATACAATGCACAAGTGCCAGAAATCTCACAAAACCCGGTGCAAGTTTCTAGAAATCAAATCATGCAAGAACGCTGGCTGCAGACCGAAATGAAAGGTCCCCGGGGTTTTGCTTGAAGGTTATCCGCGTGATGAGAAAACCACCAGGGCAGCATTTATCTGCAGCAGAAATTATTTTAATGCAGAGATGGCACTCATAAAATATCACAACCTGTTCTGGTGTGAGTTATAGCTGATGATGAAGGTACGGTATGCTTATTGCTACGTTGGTGCCTAGTAATGGCTAGGTAATTTGCTAGCTATGGGTCCTGTGGATCTGTGCACTGTTTTTAGGTGGTCCATGAAGTATGTGAGCACAGATGTCCCCTAGTCACCAACCAGGATCCTATATACCCTCTTGTTTCAAGGCCAAGTGGGTCTTGACTCATTCAAGCAGGGTGGCTTCTAAGAGAGGACTCGGTGTCTGTGGAAATCTTGTAGGACAGGGAATTGAAGCATCCCTTCCTGATATAAAGGAGAATGCAAAATAAAAGCCACTGTCTCCAGCCATCACCTTCAGCACCTACCGGGATGCTCCTACTTGGAGGGAAAATCCTTTTGAAGGAATTTGGGAAGTGCTGGGTGCCACGCCGCAGCCAGACAAGGACCGCTGCGACCTTGCGGGTGCCTTTTCTCCCCTGATTTCTCGTTGCCTGTGTTTTCAAGGTCCTCGCGGAGCACAAAGCCACCATCCTCCAGAAGTACGCCCGCGGCTGGCTGGCCCGCACCCGCTTCCGACGGATCAGAGGTGCCACCATCGTCCTGCAGTGCTACTACCGGCGCAGGAAGGCCAGGCAGCAGCTGAAGGCGCTGAAGATCGAGGCCCGCTCGGCGCAGCACCTGAAGAAGCTCAACATTGGCATGGAGAACAAAGTGGTCCAGCTTCAGAGGAAGATTGACGAGCAGGTACGTCCCGAGCCGCGCTGGGGCAGGTGCGGGCCTGCTTCCTCTTTGCGCCTCCGTTGTCCGTTTCTGGGATGGATTTTGTCTTCCCGCAAGGTCTGGGGAGGACAACGTGCCGGTAGCAGCCTTCTCCTGCTGCTGGCCAGATATTTGTAGGGGTGGGGTGCCACCATGGATGCCACTTGGCTCTTGGGTCTCCATTTCACGTCTGATGAGCACGCTCAGTAAGCTGCACAAGTTGTGTGATAAGGGTTGTGCGAGCTGCCCAGAAGGAAGATAAAATCAGGAAACCTGGAAAACTGTTGCTTGAAACTCCAAGCCAGCAGCTTGGAAACACGCTGGACAATTAGGATGTGTCAGGAACCCACACACATCACGCTCAATTTCCTTGCAGCCTTAAATCTCTCCCATCCCCGTATGAAGGAGAGGTCCTGCGATGAAGAAGATGAAAAATGACTGTGCGTTGGCTGGGATACTGCAGAGTCAAGCCACTTGGGGATTCGCATTGCTGCTGGCCGCTTTCCTTGCTTGTATTAATTGGCCACAACGTGTGCACCGCGGTAGTCTGACATTTAAACTGCGGTGTTTAAGTTTAAAATGCCTGCTCGCTTGCTTAGGCATTTGCAGAACTGTAGCTAAGAAGAGGAAAAACTTGGGCATAGGGTTTTCTGTACACCTGCGTACCAGAAATCTCTTTGATACGACTGTGCTTCATTTAAAGGTGGAATTAATTACGACTTCATCTTTGGTTAAGGTTGGCTTTCCCGGGGAGGGCTGTGAAAGCAGCAGAAAGGGAAGGAGACACGGGGGGATTTTAAGGAGGCAGAAATAACGGGCTGGGGCTCGTCGCCGTCTCCCTCAATCTCTGCAGACGGTTTTGAAGGAGGTACTTCGATGCTTTCTGTGTAGCTTCTGCAGGAAAGCATTACAGCTCAGTATTATTACTCCTGACGGCCTGTCCAGTGAGCTAATTTTAACCCTCGTTTCAGGGCTGACAGGTTTCCCTGCGATGCTTTGGAGGTGCTAATGAGCATCGCTGCAGTAGAATTTAATTTCAGCGCGTTGGATTTTGTTTCCTGGCAGCAGCGAGTTTGTGGTAGCATATTTTCCCTGAAGTTACCCCTATTTCAGTCTTTGCTAATCTATAAACACGACCTTTTCAAATACCCATTAACTTTTACGAAAATACATTGCAGGTAACCCGCAGAGCTGCAGTTGTACCCTTATCTGACTAGCCGTGGAAGAAAACGTTTCTATTTCTGCCTCTTTAGCTCATGCATGGATAGAGATACACCGTGCTCGGTGTGCCCCTGAAGCAGAAAAGATCTTTCTCCGAAAATATTAAAACCTATTATCCTATATCAGCCACTGCTCATACGCTGGGCCTGCTTAATTCAGTTTCTAAATCATGTGGGGGACTATTGCACACACAAGGAAGGATTAAATCTGTTTTCCTAGAGAATATCCCAGCGAGAAGGGGGTATCTTGGGATATATCCCAGGGGCCAAGGGGCTTTTGCTCCAGCACCTTTGCTCAAGGGGTGGGACGGGGACTGAAGCACGTACGGATGATCAGAAGAACCTGTGTAGACCTGGAAGATAAAACTCTCTACTTTCATGTTTGCTTTTCTTAACCAGGCTGCACGGTTCTTTGAAAGCTCTGTTGTGCTGGGACTAACGGGAGCCTTTGGCTCTGTTGCAGAGTACTTTTTGCACTTGAGTTTTTCTTCTTATTTCACTCCAGTGAATATTTTGAAAAAGGAAGAAGAGGTAGCTCAAGATCTGTGTCTTTGCTGCTTGTCCTGGCCAGTTAAAAATTGTGTGCCAGGAATTCTGTAGTCTATTGAGTTTTATTAATTTATTTTTTGTAAGGAAAAGGAAAAAAAATGCCAAAAATGTATAATTTTTAACTATTTTGTCTTCTGACTTCTTCCCCTCCACTTTTCCTAAGCCTCCACGTGGCACGAGCCTTCCATACAGTGGCACGAGCCCGGTCCTTTAAAACTACTGAAACCTTTCAAAAAGAAAACTTTAAAAGACATATTATATTTTTTGGCTGGATCTTGCTGATGGTATTGCTTTCTTCTTTTTGGGACGCCGGCCGCAGAACAAGGAATACAAACTTCTGAACGAGCAGCTCTCTACGCTCACGTCTGCCCACTCCTCCGAGGTGGAGAAGCTGAAGAAGGAGCTGGAGCAGTATCAGCAGAGCCAGCAGGGTGATGGCAACCAGCTCGTCAGCTTGCGGGAAGAGATGGAGCACCTCCGGCTGGAGCTGGAAAAAGCCCACGGCGAGAGGAAGGTGGTGGAAGACAGCTACGTGAAGGAGAAAGATCTACTCAGAAAGGTGCGTGTGTTTGTCATGTCCTGTCTTGTGCAGGTCTCTTGCAGGTGGTCACGCAGGTGAAAGCTTTGCAGATCTGAAGGGGAGAGACTTAGTTTCCTATCCTTCAAACAGGAGAGAAATCCTTCAACTGGGAGAAAGAGAATTCAGCGTGGAAGGTTTGTTTTTTTTTCAAGCAAAAAGCCCAAATGCACATTTTACCCTGAATTACTTCGCTGGCCAGGTTCATTCTGAAAAACCTTCACAGCCATGCTTGTCACCTGAGGTGTGGCTTTAGTTTCCTGCTGCAAATATTTGTGACTGCTCGAGTTAAATGAACGATCCTTCTGCAGTTGTTATTCCACAACACGGCTTTTCTCGTGACAACCTCAAGGTGAGTTGCTTTGAGGTGGGGAAAAAGATCTTGGATTAGGGACCACCTCCCTTCGAGGGCCCTTTTCGCACGTGTGCTTGTGCATTGCCCCCACGTTGGGAGGTGTGGACTCAGTGATTTTCTCCTCTCCGACACCAAGCAAAAGGATCCTTTTTTGTCCCGGGGCTCGGTTTGTTGGCTGGCTGCAGCCCAGGCTTTTAGAGCCTGAAAGGATGTTTTATTTTGAAGGTGATGCAGCTGGGGAAAACCGGCTTCTCTTTGTTCTCGATAGCAAATCCCCCTCCAGCACTGGGGAGAAAGGCTGTTTTAACAACTGAGGAGATGCTTTCAAAAAGCACAAAAACAAAGCAAAAGCTTGCCCTTCTTGCAGAAGTGCCCATGGCTGAGTAAATACTATGTAGTTTGCCACGTCAACAAATGGTTTAATTATAAACCATAGCAGTTGTTTCCATTTCTACTGAGGAGTGCAGGCTCCCAGCTTTGACATGAGCTTCCAATTGCTCCCTTCAGCAGTGGGAAGACCTCAGAAACTGCCAGGGAAACGCTGCGGCGACTGCTTTGCTCTAAGAAATGCTTTTGGTGCCAGAGGTGCCCTGGAAATGGCTGGCAGTGGGAGGCAGGGGGCGAGCGGGTTTGTGGTCCTGCGCCGGAATGGTTGCAAAGGTGATGCTCAAAGGCTGGATCTCAGAGCTGGAGGTCCAGACCCTGGAGGAGAGGTGGTTTAAAACCTGCTCAGGAATTTTATTAGGAAAATCCTAAATACCTCATCTCGTGAGGAGAGGATGGCGGTATCAGAGCCAAACAGGTGCTTCCAGCATAGGCATTTAAATAAAAGCTGAAGCCATCATTAGTGCTGAACATCTTCCACAGGAATTCTTCAAAGCAGCCACCTCTTTACGGATCCCGTTGGATCTGAAGCACCTTCAATGATCGGTTTAACACAGAAAGATGAGCAGGAAGTGCAGAAGGCACCGGTGTCGCAGCAGGGCTCTGGGGAAAAGCTGTGCAGCTCTTCCAGCACAGTCAAAAAGAGTCCAACTTTTTGTCCAGTTTTGTCTTCTGATCATCATAACTTTGTCTTCTGGATAAGAGAGTTCATTATCAGCACCTACTAAAGAACACTTGTCGAATAATCCCATCATCCCTTAGCTTTTCCCTGCTGGGATAAATGAATCGAGTTCTTCGCTGTCCTATTGCAGCATCGGTTTTCCTTTCCTCCTCTGTGTTATGATTGTTTTCGATTTTTTTCTTTCTTTTAAGAATTCTTCTGCACTTGAAGACATCAAAGCTGACCTAACAGCTGCTAGGGTATTTATTCGAAGTGGTACATGAATGAGGGGGTATCGTTAAGTTGTTGGTGCAAAAATCATGATGAAAATCATGGCTCGGTTCAGACCATTTAAAAAAACAGGATTTTTGCATACCTTAAAATGTTTTCTCTTCACTTTCTCGTTGTGTTTTCAGTCTCCAGCTTTCCTACTGCACATAGAGATGCATGAAATCGTAGTCACAGAACAAATGAATGGATCAGAGAGAAAGAGGCAGTGGGATCTTCCAATTTCTTTGCATGGATATGACTGCCTCAGGCATGATTTACACCAAAATAGTTTGTGTTTTTACCTTCACCATTACGACGTATCTGACATATAAACGTTTGATAAAATACCTTGATCTGAGCATGCTTGTGTAGAAGACTGAAGTCTGCGCTAGGGATGCGTGCCAGCTAGGCTGCCTATGTAATTTATCTACTGGTGACAGCAAAATTATTACTTGTGGGCAGTGAAAACTTTTATTATGGTGTGTACAGCGTTGTTTATCGCCGGCATCTCGAGATTCCTCTGCTTTGTGTAGCTGTGGCTGTGTGATGTGATGGAGCAGGCGTGGGGATGGCGTTACAATGGGGTGTGAGCTTGTTCTCGTTCCTGACAGCACCAGAATCATCCTGCTTAACTGCAGCAGCGTGTCCCACTCGGTAATGCTTTTGTGTCTCGAGATGACGCTAGTGAATGCATCAAAATTCGTGAGGATGAACAAAATTACAGCATAGGTTGCTGTCAGCCTCAGCCCAGTGTTGCTGTCAGGTGACAAGTGGCATCGTTTCCCCTCATTTTAAATAAAGAAGTAGTAAAAAAAGGTAAAAAACAAACAAAAAAAAACACACAAACTGTTCAGCAGGATTCAGTTCCAGTTTTCATTACTTTTTGCGAGGCAATTTGTGGTGTTAATAGTTGATGTACAAAGCACACACCATGCCTCACTGACCTGGAGCTTCTGCAGTGGTGTAAAGTGACTTTAATCTTGTAATACGGATGCAAGCTGGCCCGTGTGCAAGCAGTAATTTTTGCCTCGTTCCGCAGCGTATCTCCGACCTGGAAGAAGAAAACGCCCTCCTGAAGCAGGAGAAAGAGGAGCTGAACAGCAGAATCCTGTGCCAGTCTGAAGGTAAGAAAAAAGGTTTATGGCTTGGTGGTTTCTGTGCCTGTTTCTCTGGATGTAGAAGGCACCGTTGAGAGTAAGGCAGTGGCCATCTGAAGCTTTCCGGTACGTTTTTGACAAGCGTGGGCACAGACGAACCTCATCCCCCCCCAATACCCGGGGTTTCCATCGGGTGCGTGAAATAAAGTGCTCCCAGGGAGAAGCCTGCCCTTTCTGCTGTGTGGAGGTTGGGTATTTCAAAATGGATAACAAACGTTGAAAATGATTAGGGACCTCAACTTGATCCCAGCAGAGCAGGAAAGGGAGCATTCATGCTTCTGGCTTAGACTTACTTTGGGCTCCTATGTGTTCAATAAAAACGGTGCCATCTGTTAGATGCTGGTGCATCTCCCCGTACTGTTTTTCATGGACTTACACTTGCCTGGTTTCTCAAAAAGGGAGAGGAGTAGATTTGCTTCCAAAGGGGAGTTTTTCAACAAAGAAATGAATTTTAATATAAAATAGTCTTAAGCCCGCAGCCTTGCCATGGTAAGTGGTTGATGATTACACGAGAAAAAAGATGCTGCTGTTGATTTGCTCCTACATCCAACCTGGTGGTGGGAAGCAGGCAGAGAAGTCTTTAAATGCAGCGAGCACCAAAGGCACTTCTTAAACATCAATATATTTCTGTACTGTGCTAGTCTGTTTGCAAGTGGGTTTATGACCAGCCTGTGGGAGCTGGAGGTGACATGGCTGAGCCTTGCAGAAGAGCCGGAGCTGTTCCAAATAGCAAGGAACAGGATTTAAATGATAAGTCTTTAACTACTAACAAATGCTCGTATGTATTTTAAAGCTTCTTGGCAGAGAGCGTTTTGTTAATTAGTCAACGTTATTGCACATGTTTACAAGAAGTTCCTTTCAGAGATGAAGAGCACGATTCACTGTTGTTGTTTCTTATTTTGAAGACGAATTTGCACGAAGCACAGCTGAGGAAAATATCCAGATGAAGAAAGAGCTGGAGGAGGAGAGGTCGCGTTACCAGAACCTGATAAAAGAGTATTCGAGGCTGGAGCAGAGATACGACAACTTGCGGGACGAAATGACCATCATAAAGGTAATGAAGCTGAAATTATTCACTTCTGTCCTGGCCATCGTGTTGGTGCTTGGATAACGTGGCTCACTCATCCCCAAAACACGTGGCAGAGCTGACATTGTCGTATAGTTTGGGCTTGAGGTTTCTAAGACCAAATGTCCACGCTGAAGCCAAACCATGCATGTGTCTTGCAATAGGATGTTGATCTTTTTACACTTTCTGTTAACAGTTTGGAGAAACCAGTGAATCACAGCAAAAGCTGGCACCTGCATCTTGTTTTGCGTTTCGTTTCGGTGATGTTCACATGCCAAGTGGGCGTTGAATTTGAAAAAAAACAAAAGCAAGGCATGAGAATTTCAAAAGGCAGCATTTTTAGATTCAGCTTTGCTGAAGTTTTAGGAGAACTGCTGAAAATGGGCTGATGGTTAGAGTGCTGCTGGGTTAGGCGGAAGGCTGAGCATGTAAAGGGAACCCCACGGGGTACTGTGAACAGAATAATCTTGAGCTCAGCTTTGCACGTTCTCACTTAACAGGCATCTGGTGTCATGAGCAGCCTGTAATTCATGCAGGATTTTTAAAGTGAGCTTCTGTATCCCTTTATATTTTATTTTAACATTTGCCTGCGTGTTAATATGAGCGTTGTGGTAGGACACAGGAACCAGAAATTAGAAAATAGAGACAGTTGAGCCTGTTTTGAAGGTAACCTTACTGTACACAAATATTTGCTCTAAGAAACAGTGCTTTGTGAGGAATCCTTCCTTAAACACTGAAGGCGTTGTGTATCCATGTCGCTCCTTGACAGCAAGCACCGGGGCACAGGAGAAACCCATCCAACCAGAGCAGCTTGGAGTCTGACTCTAATTATCCATCGATCTCCACCTCTGAGATAGGAGACACCGAGGATGTAATGCAGCAGGTGGAGGTACGGCAAACGGGGCAAAAGGGTGGGGGGAGGCGAGTCCTGAGTCCTGAAATAAATTGTTAGCTGTGAGGGAGATGGCTGGGTTGCAGTGCTGTAGAAAATGCTTGCTCGTTTGTGAGGTCAGACCTAAGTAGGGCTCTAAAAATAATGAAGTACCTTATTTTGCCCATACCAGCGTAAAGCCGGACAAAAATTCATCGAAGCAGTAAGCTCTACGTGTGGTTAACACTAGCATTGATGGAAACATCTCTACGGTGATCCTTCTTCACGAAGCTACTGAAATTGATTGCCCCTTTGCCCTGAGCATTTTCATTCCGATGCATCTTTATGGATGCTTTGCTGGCCAGCACGGTTTCTGTAAGCAGCAATCTCTTAATGCAGAAAAAGAGCAGCATAAATTATCCCCTGGCCGTCACGAATCAGGTGGAAAAAGGAAAAATGCTTAGCTTACGTTTGCTAGAATAAGCTGATTTTAAACTCCGCTTTCATGACTCGAGAACATTAATGGAAAAGGGACACATGGAAGAAGGGTGATATTCTGTGTCCCATGTACCACACCTGCAGACATCCCTGCTCCTTTTGCTGGCCGCTCTTCTGTTACTTTCGTGTTTCTGAGGAGCTCTGAGAGCATTTGGTGAAGTCAGCCTTATCTTATAAACCGTGGCTTTAGGTTTTGGCATGATACCCGAGCAAGCACTATTAGCCATGCTCTAATATTAAATGTTCTTGGTGAAGCCAATTAAAAACCAACCAAACAAAAAAAGCCCGCTAATTAAAAATGCCTGAACCCCTTCTAGACAAGTATTTATCTTTTTAACTATGGCCTCAAGCAACCAGCTTATCTAATGGACATTCAATAATCAATAATTTATTAAAATGGGTCAACTGGGACATTAAAAATAGTCGTTTAAAGAGGGTTTCTTCTTCAGGAGGCTGGGATGGATAAAGCAGCCATGGACATGAGCCTCTTCCTAAAGCTACAGAAGCGAGTGAGGGAGCTCGAGCAGGAGAGGAAGAAGCTGCAAACCCAGCTGGAGAAGAAGGAGCAAGAAAGCAAGAAAGCCCAGGTAAGAGATGCCTTTTAATTGGTAGGAATAGTTCAGGTTTGTAACTGGCTCTCCTTGGTTGCCTGAGGACACGCGATGTAGGAGCTGAGTTTTGGGAGCACCAAGGTCACGGAAAGAGGCAGAGAATCCACCGGGGAAATGGAGAGGAACTTTTTTTTTGGCAGCTGATGACAATTAGACGGGAGAAGAGCTTTTTTTTCTGACAAAATGCTTATAACACATTTAGGACAGTATCTCAAGTGAGCCTAAAGATAGAACAGAAAGCGTTCCAAAGGGTTCTTCGGGAGGCAGTGGAAACCCAAAACACGTTTCAAATCCCACTTCCAGTGGCTTTTGTGACCACATCTGGCAGGGATTCGTCGCAGGCTAAAATAGTACAATAAGTCAGAAATAGCAAGATAGCTGCTAGCAGAGTGTATTTTTCCTTTCCTCTGTATTGCAGGACAGGGGGCTGCCTTTGATATGTTCTTTCTCCCCTATGGAAACAAAGCTCTTTCTATATTTCGGGTAGTTTGCCTGGAAGCCATTTAAACCAAACAAAATAGCTATTAGCCTGATGGTAACTGAGAGGCAGGACTCGGTCCTGACTTGTCACTGAAATCTGAAAATTCATCTCTCTAGAAAATTAGCGAGCTAATTTATGGCACGGAGGGAGCTTTTAATGGCAGTTTGTGTGTAGGTTTTCCCATGCCATCTGTAACCAGAGCTCTGTGCTTCGTTATAGGGCAATGTGTGGGGAGATGATGGCTGTGCCTATGGGGTCCTGAAGCAATAAATGGCTGTTATATGAAACACCACGCAAGTGCCATCACTCTTGGTTGCATAATTGAAGTATCCAGGGCTTCTGGTGCTTTGTTTGGCAATTATTTTATTTATCTTCAGTGTGAGATCTATTGCATTTGTCAACAGATACACAGGAGACTCAACAAAATCCTCGGTGGCAATTATTCACTTGGATCACCAGATATTCCCGCTGACCCTCTCCAGCAGCTTGCAGGGAATGTGTGAAATGGGAAACTTCCCCAGCCTCTCGTTCTTGCTGCAGAGACAGATTAAAAACCTGTCTTTCAGCTGCTTTGGTGACGACCGATCCCCCCAGCGCCTGTCATTCTTTGAAAGCTGCAATAAGCCACAGTTATCAAGATATTAACAAGAGATGAAACCATTTTCTCCCCAAGCAGCCCCAGCCCCTGCTACGTGGAGCTGGGACTCCATCTAATGCCAATTAATAACATTATTCTTGCTGAGCTGGCTGGTTCAGCCAGTTCAGTTCCTCCGGCTGCTCTTTAATACCAATTTCTCTCTTTAACCCCTGCAGGTAATCGAGACGGAGACCAAACTGGCTTCGGACCATGAAGATTTTGCATACAACAGTCTGAAGGTGAGCGAGGAGCTCGTACTTAGTGCTGGCTGGCCGTAGGCAGCTTGTGTCCTCCAAGCTCTTGCCCTGCTCTGCAATCCGTGTCCTTCCCAGGCTCTAAATCCCTACGTGTCTGCCTCCTTCCTTTTCTCCCTGTGACATACAGAGTGACCCAAACCTGCTAGGCTCCTCTCAGAACATCTGTGTGTCGTGTCCTCCTGCTCTGTCTGTACCCAAATTGTGGCTTGGCTGTTAGATTAATTCTTGTGTCCTGCTGATCCTTGGAAAACCAGCTTGTGAGATAGGTTTGTAAGGGATTTTTTTCTTTTGTAGTGCAAACGTGCATTTCAGATCCTTCTTCTCTCCCTGTCCCCGTAACAAATGTTGCAATACAAGGAACATACGTTACCCAGGATAACATCATACTAAACCATCTGACAGCAATAACACCCCCTTTTTGCTGTCTGCATCTCCTTAAAAGAACTGGGGAGAAAAATAAAGCAACCAAAAGAAATTAGAGTTGGAAAGGACAATACATTCAACCCTCGCCAAGAGCATACCTCTAGCAGTAGCTTTTTCTGGCACTTAGTCCATCCAGTTTTTAGGCTCGAAACGTGCTGTTTTTGTTGCACTTGCCAGACATGCTGTTTGTGGCTGAGGGAAGCCCTGCTGAGTTTCCTTAGTACCTCTGCGCGGCCCGCTGGAGCAGAAGCATGGCAGGAGCTTTAGGATCATTGCCCAAGTGTCTCCCTGTTGGTTAAACGTGGCCGTGAAGGTTTTAAGTCTGATCTTTGACTCGACCTTGTAAAGCAAAGCGAAGGTGCAGGTTGGAAGGGGAAAACCCTGATGTTACACTGCAAGAGCTCTTTAGGGATCTCCGGCACGGTGTTTTTTAAGGATCTCCAGCGCGATGTTCTCACTGTGGCTGTAGGAGAATGAGCTGCAGGTTGCAAAAATGAACAACCAGCTCTAAAAGCTTGCTTTAAATCCGTACAGTGCTCTGCGAGAGAAAGACGGACTCTGGTGGACCTGCTCACTCTTTTCTGGCAATTCCTCTTTTTATTCTGTATGCCGGGAAGGATGAGCTGGCACTTGACCACAACTCCTTGCTGGGTTGTATCTTGAGGCCAGCAGTTGCACAGACCAGCAGTAGCACGTGGGGTTTGGGGTATAACACACTGGGTGAATTCTGGTCTAGGAGGAACTGTAGAAAAGCCAGGAGCAGTTCCTTCAAATGACATCGTGGCAGGAAACGTATTCCTAAAGGAGAGGATTTTGCGTTCCCTATAGATGGGTTGATCTTAGAGAAACCACTAAAAAATAAAGGCAAATACAGCTCACCGGCCCTTTTTCCACTTCTGAATATAGGATGCTGCATAAAGTCCCCATCTGCAGTGAAAAAATAACTTAGAGCTAATTGTGAGTGCTCCTCAAAACTCCCTCCTCCCTCCACGACACGTGCTTCTGTGACTATAGCAAAGCTCTTCCACTCTTCTTGCATCCATTTCTCCTGCTAATTTGCATCTCAGAAATACACGGCTCCTTCGAGAGTCACGTGTAATCAAATTTATTTTTCCCCTGTTGCCAGCTTAAAAAGTTTTTATGTGGAGGAGCTGGGCTGAGGTGTGTAAAAGCTGCACGCGGTGAATTCCTCCTGTGGATGGATATTTAATGGTCTCCTTGCAGGAGAAAACAAGGTGCTGCTGCTCGCGGATGGCTGCATGGGCTTGGGTTTTGCAGCCTGAGCTGCTTCAGACGTGTTCTTGGTCCAGATTTTGGTGGAGGGGAAGGAGTGGGGCACAGTTTTTGCTTAGAGAGGCTCATTTGCGTAAGGATTGGGGTGTATTTTTTTTAATAGTGCTGCTAAGGAATGTAAAAAACTTGGGTTAACACCGGTATGTTTACAGCAGACATAAATTATGTGTCTAATGGATAAATAGAGTTTTTAGTTGCTGCTGTCCCAAAATGTGCCCAGCCAGGCGTTTGATTAGCCATAAAGTAGGGCTGGAGGATGGGAAACTCCTTGTTTATTCTCCTGGGGAGATCCTGATGGCAGGTGTGACCGAGAGTTATACACGTGCAACACAAAGTTCAGTGAAAAATGTATTTTCTGGATTGCTTTTTCTGGCTGGGGGAGCGGGAACGAAACCGAGAAGTCCTTGCACTGACTTTGTGCTCCTAGCAGGAGCGGAAAACATAGTTTGATTTCTCACTCCTCACATAGCTGGGATGTTCTTGAATTTGTAAGTTCATCACTAAATAAGCATCTATAAAGGGTGTATTTTTTTTTACTGTCAAGGTCCAGAAATAGAAGAGGGGATAAATTGCTGTCACAGCAGCACTAACCTCAGATTTATGTAGGTTCACCCTTCCAGTGCTGCTATCTAGGCATCTTGTAGATGCCTACAACCAGCCTGTAGAGTTACGAGTGTGGCTGACCTGCAAGAAAAAAAAAGCAAGCGAGGCTTCTCCAGCAAATAACAAAAACCATTTGGGTAGGAAATCAGTTAATGCCTTGCTTCTCCCCCTTCATCTCTCTGAGATTGACCAGAAAAGAGTTCAAAGGGAGTCAACGCTTGAGGAACCCAGCAAGAGTTAAACCCTTCTTGGTGAAGGTTTCCCATCGTGTACACGCTCTCCAGACTTCTTTTAGAAACCCTTGCTGAAAAGCTTGAGCCGTGGTTAATGTGGACGTGGAGGAATTGCTGGATCAGATGGATTTCTTACTATTTTTTTTTAATGACAGATGGCATTAAGTACCTTAATATGCTCTGTTAATGATGGTGTTTGCTCAGCCAGGAGCGGGCTGGCTGTCCAGATGCCAGATCAGCTATTCTGTTCACACCTCTGCTGCTATTTATAATTTGTAAGGATTTATAATTGTAACACCCGTTTCCTATGGAAATAAGGTTTGCACAGCTGTGCTAGCTACACTCTGTATAAATTGTATAAACTGCCCCCATCCCCCCCCCAGTCGCTTTCAGATTCATTAGCCAAAGCTGCTAATGAGGTAGATATCCCGTAGTTAACAAGAAAGCTGCGGGATGGGCCAGAAGGCAGTGGGGAGAGAGAAGCACCTGAATCTCCTGGGGGAGAGGTTGTGCTGTTGTAGACGCTGGAGAATCCACACGGAGCTCGGTCCCTAGGGAAGGGGAATCCACGTCAGTCAGAAGCCAGACACCGAGCTAGAGGCTGTCTAGCTGCCCGAATTTGTTATTCCTCTCTCTTCTACTGTCGTGAAAAAGCAAACGAGCCCTTCAGTTGTCTCAGCGAAACATCAACGCTCACGCGTCTTTATTCGGGGGGAGCAGTCGGCGTAAAACCTGGACGGCGTCGACCCCGTCTGTCAAATGCCAGCAGCTGACAAGATGCTGGGGAGAGAAAATCCTCCGACTGCAAACGTGATGGGGAGAATTACGGGTTGGGTGACAAAGGAAGATGCAGTGGGAATTCAAACCCAAGGGGATGTTGGCAATGGGAAGGGCCGTGTAAGACTGCACCTTGCGGCTTATCTAAGGAATGCCAGAAATGGATTAAGCATCGTGGGGTTTGGTGGTGATTTCTTGATCAAGAAGGAAAAGGGGCAGAGAGGAAAAAATGCGTTTGGGTTCTCTACTGGGTTGATTTTGTGTTTTAAAATGATGTCAATGAATAATGCCAATTCTCCTCTGTGTCAGCACGTAACATTAAATAGCACCAGGCTATTGATTGCAGCAAAAATCTTTTCTGAAGGCTGATTTGGGCAGGAATTGATGGTTCAGCTGGGATCATCAGCACGAGAGGCATCTTAGAAGCAGATGAGGCAGTCGACCCGTTGCTCGGCACTTTAGCTAAATCTTGTAATGGCTTGGTGTTTTCCAGAGACAAGAGCTGGAGTCGGAGAACAAGAAGCTGAAAAATGAACTTAATGAGCTGAGGAAAGCTATCGCAGACCGAGCAACCCAGAACAACTCTTCCCACGACGTTCAGGACAGTTACAATCTCTTACTGAATCAGCTGAAGTCGGCCAACGAGGAGCTGGAAGTGCGGAAGGAAGAAGTGCTCATCCTGAGGTCGCAGATAATGAAGGCAGCCCAGCAGAAAGAGCCGGGCAAAAATATGGTAAACGAGAGGATAATGGGATTTCTTCTGCTTTTTCCCATTCCGTCAAAACGGTGACATTTTGTGACAACCGGCCTATTCAGGAAGGAAACAGGATGGTGGAAAATTGTTTCTGGACCAAATTCTGATCGTGTGATGCTGGTGCAGTTGTAGTGTCTCTACTGGCATACAGGCAAGGGAAGAGCTTGACCCATCTCATGAAGGCTTTTTTATTTAGAGCCTGTTATGACCGAAGGGTGTGTTTTCTGATACTCTCGCTTGGGTTTTTTAATTCACCACTTTATCATCCCCTGAGGTTTTAGTATGTTTTTGTGTTTCGGGCCACACACAGGCACTCCTGATCTCCCTCCCGAGTTCTCTTCATCCTCCTTCCATCTGCTGATCCCTGCTGTTGCCCGCTTGCGTGTATGAATTTGTAGGAACCCTCTAGTCCGAGGGAGCTCTGTTACATGTGGGACTTGTTCAATTTTGGGAACCTTGAAAGACTGAGGGATGTTCAGGAGGTCACGCTGCTGTGTTTTTTGTGTCGAATTTAGGAGACCCTCACCAGCCCTGCCAGCTGGCCCAACAGTGACAAGCACATCGATCAGGAGGACGTGCTCGAGGCCTACCAGGGGATATGCGAGACGAACCGGTAAGCGTGGCCCAAACCCTTCCAGCAGTTTGAAGGACTGAGAAAAGCGTGAGAGACGGGATCCGGTCCTAAATTACCAAAACGTTTTGGAGAATTAGAAGCTTCTGGGTTCTGTTCTGGGGCTGGGGAAAAGGACAGGCCATAAAGATGGGACTGAAGATGCTGGTCTCCTCGTGGGTGAGGTGCCCTTGTCTTTGGGCCAGTGCCTCCCCAAGGGAAGGCAGATGTGGGATGGGTGGAAAAGCCAACGTGGAAGTGAGCAAAACTGGATTCGGGCTTGTATTGAGGGAGAGCAAAGGCAGGGATTGTGCTGGTAAGTTAGGGGTCTGTTTGAAGAGCTCCTGAGTGAGTGGTTTAGGGGAAAGCTTCCCTCTCTCCCAGCCTCTTTCCTCTCCCTCTGGCTCAGCCCTGATTTGGGGAGGGCTGAGCTTTCCCATTCTTTTGCTTCTGTGGCTGAAAAACTCACGGAAGCAACAGCTGAAAACCAAAACTCCTCTTCCAGTGCATAAACAGTAGCAAGAAGGAGGATTTGGAAAAATTGAGTTACTCATTTCGAGCAACTGCTCATGCTGTGCTGGGAAGGAATTTGTCACCATCTGTCTGTATGGTACCGTAGGGTTTATACTGTGAGGCGTTAAATCAATCCTTGCCACTATCCAGGAGGATATAAAGTAAAAAGATAGTGTCCTGCAAGAAGACAAAATTACATAGATTAAACCGCAAAGTCGTATGTAAAGTAAATGTTTATTTTCCCGCATGGGAATTGAATCTTTATCTCCTTTTCTCTACCTGTTTGTTTGACAAATACAGATATTTCCTACACAGTTTGCATTCAACGAGGTATTTGGAGGACGTAACCGTTGTGGATTAATGGCTTTTAACAAACACAGGGTGCTTTGCCACTTTGTAAACTGGCTGCAGTAGGTTGCTAGCACACCAGGCTGGGAAAGGCCGTGACTTAATTAGGATAAAAAAAAGTGTGATGGGGAATCGTTTGTGGTTTTTTTTTTTTTCACTTTGTTGTTACTGAATATTTGCGTTCCTAAAGTGAACTTGCTGAGCAAACTTTTAGCCCCCCTGCGGAGTAGGGATGAGGAGATTGATTGAAATAGTTTGCAGACCTAACTGCTGCAGTGAGGATTGAATCAAGCTCAGAAATCACCAGAAATGCTCAAACCACCCGATTTTCCACGATACTATGAATCTCTTTCCTTGCAAGTGCCACGAGTGAGCTGCAATTTAAAAATTCATGCGATGACCTCGGCAGTTTTTCGTCTCTTGAGGTTTGGGAGGGGAAATCTGCAGTCTCCAGGCTCCGTTTCCTATTACCCTCGTTTGCCTTTAATGTGAAGCTGGGCTGGCGAAACAGCTCCTGTAAAGCGGTAGCAGTAGCTCGAGGTATGATCGTCCAGGTTCTTGGTGGTGATTTATCCAGCAGCTTGTAAATCATCACCAGCTTCCCCGTGCTATGGTTCCCTGTGCATTCGTTTGGATATCGGGTAGGTTTATAAGCTGTAGGCTGGAGCTGATGGCAGTAAAACACGAACACAAATGCTCAGGGAGCACGGGCTGTTGTTTTTGGGGGAATATAAATTAACATTCCCTCCCCCCAGCACCAATCTGAAAAAAAAACCAAAAACCAACACAACTGCTTCCTCTTTAATCTTCATCAATAAATAAATATTTCAACGAGAAGCTTTTCTGGTGGGATTGCAATTCTGAAGTGGGATTGCAATTCGGAAGTAGGATCGATGAGCACGAGCCACTTTTTCAGTGAGTATTTCCATTTCTCTTTACCGTGATACCTCTCACTCTCACCCCTAACCAAAGGGGATGCTCTGACCGCTGGGGCAAACCTGCGGGTCACTCCTAGCTTGGAGTCATCGTATCTCAGCTGTTTAGGCTGGGACAAGCGTGGCTTTATTTTGGTGAGCATGCCAAATTTCACTGAATTCACCGAATGCCTGATTCATCTGGGAATTTAAATACAGCAGGAGGAAACCGGGAAAAGCTGCCAGGTGCTGCTAACCGAGCCCATGGAGCGGTTCTGTTTCTCCCTGCTGCTCTTGAGGGAAACCCTTTGATGCCAGGTCAAGGGGAAGCTTGAATTAAAAGCAGCCCCTTGTAAATGCAGTGAACTCAGCTTTTTTTTTCCCTCTTTTTTTTTTTTTTTTTTGACTTTCAGCAGCTAAAGAACAAAGCATCAAGTGAGTTTCCAGCTAATTTTCTGCTTCAACAACAGAGCGTAAACCTCAGTAGTCTCTTTGTTCCTCATTTTAGTTCTTGGGATCTTTCTTTCAAGGCTGTTTGATCTTGCTGGAAACACAGAGCCTACGAAAGACCAGGTGATGATGTTAGAGATAAGCGCAGCGTGCATGTTTAATCCAAAACAAATCTGCATTTTCAAGCGAAATGCCCCTTACTCTTAAGATGACAATGATCTGAAGACGATAAAAATGAACATCCCTGGGGTTTGGTACGCTCGCATCTCCTTTAAACTACTTGCATCAGGCTACACGGAGGGAAGGGAGGCACCTGGGGCAGGAATTCCTCTCCCTTGCAAGAACCCAGCTTGCCAAATTCAGGTTGCCTGCTGCTCTTCTAGGTGTGTATCTCCAGTCCATAAAGGAGAAACAAGACTTTGTGAATTGCATCCTTTCAATTCATTTCAGGCTAGTTTGAGTGAAGCATCTAGCATTTTAGGAAATGATTACGGCACGTGTGCTAATTAATCTAGTTAGCAAGAAAGGACCCCTATTGACTTTTCATGCCCTGGTCAATATGAACGTCTGGGTGAAGGGAATCTCAATGATTTGTAAGTCGGTGCCACGTTGATGAATACAAACCAAATGCTTATTTCCCAGGGCAGTTTCATCTTAGTATAATTGCACTCCCTTGAATTCCCAGGTTTTTGACTTGTAACGCAATCTGAAGACCTTTCCTGGGTTTTTGCTTGTTTTCAATGTCTAAATACATGTTCTGTTAGGGTCATCTGGACAACAAAAGACCTGACTAATAGATTAATGCAAACCAGACCAATAAAACTTCCCCCCGTATCTGTCGGACCACAGATCCTTTTGGAAACCTGCGATGCATGGGTAAAAATCGGGTTTTAATCAAAATTCATACGTGTGGCTTTACCAGATGGATTGGCCAGAAGAGTTGGCTGGTGTTGAACTGCCACTCCAGGACAGCAGCAGTGAGACGCTTCCTGGGTCCTTCTGTGGCAGTGCCACAACGCCCCCAAACCTCTCTAATTCCCCATATAGGGCTGATTAATGTCCATTATTGAGGTTTGCATCAGCAAGGGTGGATTCAAAGGCTTATCAGTCCAGGCTACAAGGGAACAGGTGACTTCAGTTGGCCTCCACTAGCAGTGCTGCATCCAGTGGTCCCACAGCGGTGCTCGAAGCGAGAAAATTGGATCTCATATGGATGCAAGAGAAGCTGGGGAAACAAATATCCAAGGGGGGTTTGGACCCGAGGCTGCACTAAAAAAAAAGGCTGATGTGTTTGGCTTGATGACTGAGGAAACCCTTGACTGAAATATATTCGGTTTTAGACCAGTGATATTTGCTGTAGAAGGAAGGAAATAGATGTCTTTTGCTTGATCAGAAAAATGTATTATTAGTGAAATGTGCCAGGGTACAGACGGTCTGGAAGAGAAAGGGGTGAAATCCCCACTTATGAGTGAGATGTTTCAAGCAGGGCTGGATGAAATACCCAAAAATATATTAGGAGGTACGTGAGCAAATAGCCCTTCCCTTTAGTCCTCGGCTTCGCTTTGCCAGACCCGTAGAGAGGTCTGCGAGAACAGAAGTGGTATAGAAGTACCAGCCACCCTTATTTTGGGGCGATCTTGAACCTGGTTCCTTGTTTTGTAACCTGAAAGAAGGGAGAAATCCCATCTGTGGGGTGTTCCGTGTACAGATCGAAATATGTTTTGTAGGGTGGTGGGAAAAGAGCTCAAGCCGTATAGATTTGCAGACAGAATGGGTAAGGGATGAGGAGGGAGAAAATAGGTCCAGCTGCTGTAAATACGGTTTAATTTAGGACGCCTCCAGCCCATCCAGGGGAAATGGGATAGCCAAAACCCCGTGGGCTGCTTTGAAAATGGGGAGTTTGCTGTTGGTGTGCAATAAAAATCGGGAAAATGGGTCTGTTTGCACTGAAATTTTAACATGGATTTGAACTAGCTGCCGTGGCTCGGGCTTCCCAGCTTTTTCTTGCAATCACGCGGGAAACAATTTGGAAATGAAACTCAGGCTTTCACGTCCAGAGATTGGACAAAAGACAACGTAACGCAAGTGTGCTTAAAAAAAAATGAAAAAATAAGGGTTCTGCTCTTCTTCCCCTTCTGTTTCAACTGACCTTTTGTCTCTCTCTGTCCTCTTGTTTCCTTTTTTCTGTCCTTTATTTCTAGCAAGACTGAGGACTGGGGTTATCTCAACGAAGATGGAGAGCTCGGCTTGGCTTATCAAGGTTTAAAGCAAGTTGCCAGGTCAACCGCTTTCTTTTTTTCCCCTCTTCTTCCTCTCCCCCTTTCACTTTCCGTTTCATTTCTTTCTTTTCCTCCGCCTGTTGCCCTCCGTGGGAGGAGCTGGAGGGGGGATATCTGAAGAGGGGGGATCTGAGACCCTCCTCTGATCTTTAAGATTTTAAATTTTTTCATAAAAAATGTTAAATGAGCTGATTGAAAACATTATTTAGAAGAAAAGTCATCATAACCTTTTGTATATCATCTAAAGCAGTCACACCTAGAGGGGTCGGGGTAAAACCAGGCAATAACGGGAAAAATAAATGGTGATTCCTTTATTTTTCAAAGGAGGAGCCCAAGTTCATAGAAGGAACACGTTCTTGAGGGTAGCTCATAGTTAATCCGAACGCACACGAAGAAATAAAATGAAAATGAGGCACTTAATACTTATTTCATGGCGGGCCTGTATTTTCCGAGCCTATTAAGGATATAAATTCCTGACAACATGATTACAAGGCTGGGTGCATTATTGTCTGTGTTTATATAGTTGGAAAAGATCCTTTTGTATCTCTGGCTGGAAAATGGAGGTTGCGAATGGGTTGTACAGATCTTTAAAAATAAAAAACAACCGCAACAAAACCCTACAAAGAAACATGTTTAATAAGGAAGTTCTTGGATTTTTTTTTCCCCTTTCTCATCTTCTTTCAAAATTGTTTCATCTCCAGTAGAGTAAATGAGAGATTAATGTGAGTTATAGCCACACTACCCCCTTGGTTTCATTTTTATAGGGAGGTTGACTGGAAATATCTCCCATGTTGGCTGATTTTGAAGGATCTTAACTCAAACAGCGGATACTGCCCCGATACGGAAATAAATTCCTGATGGCTTTGCTCCTTTTCTCAGGTTGCTGGAAGCACAGCTCCAGGATCAGAGAAGAGAGCACGAAGAGGAGGTGGAAGCTCTGCAAAACCAGGTGGATGCGATGAAAGAAGAGCTGGAAAAACAGCAGCAGGCTTTCCTGCAGACCCTGCAGCTCTCCCCGGAGGCTCAGGTGGAGTTTGGACTGCAGCAGGAAATTACACGGCTCACCAACGAAAACCTGGTAAGAGACTGCTGAGAAGGCACAGAAGAGACAGGGAACGTGAAGGGGAGGCACCTGGGGGTCTTCCAACCCTCCTAAAATCTCCGCAGGATCCTTCGGCATCTCCCCCTGGTGCTGCTGGTGCGCTTTGCAGCATCAATCCCCTTGAGCTGTTTGGTGCCAAAGGCTTTTGTCGCTCCTGTGTCCTTTATTCTTTTTTTCTGAGCCTGCCTACGTGTGGCACTGCCTACCAGAAGAGATCAGCGAAGTTGCTGGTGGCCCCTCTGCTCTGTGATTAGGCACTAAGGCAATGTCAGCCTTTCCTTTTGCTTCTAGTAACACAATTTTCCTCTATCAAAACGCTCGTATCGCGTGTTACTGATACACAGACCAGGCTGTGAGCTCCTGGCTGCTAGTGACTCCGACCTCAAACTCACCCCAAATGAGTTGTGCTTGTTCTTTTTATTTTTAAACCCTCTGCATCTTCCGTTTTCCAGGATCTTAAAGAATTGCTAGAGAAGCTGGAAAAGAATGAAAAGAAGCTGAAGAAGCAGCTGAAGATTTACATGAAGAAGGTCCAAGATTTTGAAGGTGACTTGGCTGGTGGTGGGGGGGGAATAGCACTCTGTTTTGGCTGCTTGGGCCAGCCTTGGAGGCTGCAGGTTTCTTTTCCTTCCCCCCCTTTCTTTCCCCCCGTTCTCTGTTGATGCTGTGATTAATCACAGAACCCCGTTCTCATGAGCTGATCTCTGAAAACGAGGCATTAAGGGAAATTAAGCCGAATAACTGGCGAATTTCCACGGCTGGCACAGCTGCTCTTTGTCAGTGTGCTTTGCATGCAGCAGGCTGATGGTTCCTGCTATACACGCGTGCTGGTCTCTTCCATTTTATTAACATTTTATGGGTGCACAGTGCTTAATATTGTGCCTTTGTGGTACTTAGTTCGGCTTTACAGCCAGCCTGAAGCTGAGATGCTTGGGTATTTTTCATTGCCAGGCTTTTTTTTTCCTCCCCCCCCCATGAAAATGATGTATTAAAAAGTTTCCCATGGGGTTACCGGTTACCACCTTCTAACTGCAGCCTGTAGTTCCTTGGAAAATAGCAAGTGACTTCATCTTTTACTCTTTAGGTCTGACTTCTGGGCTCGCTCTTTCTTTCAGTAGACTGGTAATTCAAGATGTTGTAACTCAGGACCTGCTTCTCCAATTCTCTTCAATTCAATTCTTCTCTTCAATTTTTATAGGTCTGTCTAGGCTAAAGGTTTTATTGGAAACTTTCTATAAAAGACAGTGGCCTGCTGCCTGCTCTAAGGCCAATGAATTTTGGAAATCTGGGACAAGATGCTTTACAAATAGTCCTCGGTCACCAGATGCTAATTTTCACCCTCGTTTCACCCTCCCTTCTCCTTACAGCGTACCAAGCCATGGTCCCGGAGGAGAGGAGACATCACGAGCGTAACAGGCAGGTTGCTGTCCAGAGGAAGGAGAAAGATTTTCAGGGGATGCTGGAATATTACAAGGAAGATGAGCCGCTCCTCATCCGAAACCTCATCACAGGTGAGGAATTTGCTCTGCTCTTGTCCGGCTCCTCCTGCTCTCACCCGGGAGAATTTGTAAATTTGACATCTCAAAACAGGCACGGTTTTTCTCAAATGAATCCTTCCTAGGGCCGCGTGTTTATGGTGATGACAGTTTTGGCAGGCAAAGCTGTGTGTTGCCTTACCAAGCAGATAACTGGCATGGATATGATCCTTAGGGGTAGAAAAAAATGGAAAGTGCAAAAAAAGGAGGCTGTAGATCCCAGAGCAAGCAGCAACTGATGAGCCTGAGAGAGCAGCAGAGAGGGATACAAGTTGCAGAGCCAAAATCTTAGCATCCTCAGGGGCGGGGGAAGAAGAGTTCGCCTGGGTACATCTGCTCAGGTGTTTCTGCTTCACCTGGCATCAGCAAATTTTAAGAGGATTTAAAAATAAATGTCAAACCTTCTAGATCTCAAGCCCCAGGCAGTGTCTGCTACCGTTCCCTGCCTTCCTGCCTACATCCTCTACATGTGCATCAGGCACGCGGATTACATCAACGACGACCAGAAAGTGCACTCCTTGCTCACCTCCACCATCAACGGCATTAAGAAGGTGCTGAAGGTAGGCGTTGGCTTCCTCTGTCTTAAAATGGTTGTAAACCACGTCAAAATGTCTGATGTTCAGCTCCCGTTGTGGTTTTCAGACGCGGTCACGCTTGAAACGATAGCTTCAAGATCTAGGCGGCGAGACTCCAAGCCATTTTGTCTTGCTGTGCCAGCTGCCCCCGTTGAAGGAGGGCCTCACGTGTATTTCATTTTGCTCCTCCAGAGACACAACGACGACTTTGAGATGACGTCCTTTTGGCTGGCGAATACGTGTCGCCTCCTGCACTGTTTGAAGCAGTACAGCGGAGATGCGGTAAGAAACTCGTAGCCGATCTGAAATGTTTTGGCATTCCTTCCGGGGGTGGTGTTCAGGTCCCCTGGGTCCTGGTGGCTTTGCTCTGGCAACGATTTGGGGTCATCTTTGACTTCCCTCCTTTCTTCTATTTGGATATAACGTGAGGCTGCTCCTAACAGAAGTCCGTGGGGCACTGCACACAGACAAGATGTTTGGAAGAAGAAACCAGCAACCTTGTAATGCACTTTTTCTGGATGATCCCCAGAAATTTTTGAGTTTCAAAGCCAGTCGTGCTATTTGATCTGTCAGAACAGGGGATTTCCTTCTGGTAGGCTGCTCTTGAAGGCCGTTTCCCTCAGTTTGGTAGGTCCCACAGCTTTTCTTTAACCAAGATTTTCTGACGAGGAAAAATGTTCCAAATCTTGCAATATTTTTGTGAGTGTTTCTATTGCTTTTTCCTGTTCAGCTAGTTCAAAATAACAACACTTACTCATACCATAATATTTCAGAAGGAAATCCTCTCGTTTCTTGCCACCTCAGTGTTTCGTCTTTCAGCTCTTTCCTTTATTTATAGCCGTATCTGATCCCTTCTGACAAAATCAGATCATCACAATCCTCTTGGTACGTTACACACCGCCATCCTTATAGCCATACGCTGTTGGTATTAAAATTTGTAGCATCACCCAGTTATGTAGTTTGTCATTCAGTCGTGACTCGTGCTAGATGCATTGAGCAATCAAGCTTTAGGAATAAAGAAAAATTGAGAATTTAAAGCAAAGTTTTCAAGCAACCAAATTTAAAAATTCAGATCATTCACGTGACGATGACCTCTGAGTCCTCTGGACCTCTGAGTTTTAAATGAAAGAGTAAAATTATTTAGTTAATACTCAGTTTATGCTCTAGTTTGCCCTCTTCTGCCTAGATAACAACATTACATTTAAACAAAGTCCTGCTCCAGAAAACAGCAGGGGAAAAAAAAAAAACTTTAAATTTCACATTCTTTGCCATGATTTGCTGTGTTAGCTGAAGCAGCTGTTTACAAATCCTTTTAGTATTACCTGTAGTTTGAAATCCATCCGACTTTTTTTTAAATATGTTTGAAAGAAAAACCCAAGCTAAATTCAGCAGAGCACTCCTATTAGTCAGGAAAACTGATGTATCTTGAGTTGATTTCAGAATTTGCATATTGTATTTTTGCATTTTGCCAGTCGGCAAACAACGAAGCAGTCGCACACCTCTTGTTTTGACACAGAATTGATAAGAGCATATAAACAGGCAATTACAGTGGCTGTGTTAATTACATAATTGTGTCACGTTTGCCTCCGCCAGCAGAGTTGGCATTAATGTGTAAGCCCAGAACTCAAGGCTGCAGCATCCATTTGCGGCATCAGAAATCTGCTGTGTTTTCAGCAAGAGGCAGGGAAAAAATCAGCTACGAGGGAGATTTTGGAACTTCAGAACGGTTGAAAATGTTGTCAAAAAACATCAGCACGTGGTTATCTTTTTTAAAAAAAATTATTTTCTAAAATTTTAGCCTCAAAATAATCGGTCTCACAAATAATTGTGACTCCCAGGGATAAGCAAATGTTTCCCAAGGGACTGCGGAGTCACTTTTAATTTCATTTCTATATTGAAAATTAATACAGATGTGGTTTTTCTTGCTAAAGATAAAATGAAGAAGTATCATTTAATGATGCTTTTTTAGCCTTCCTAGTTATAATTTATGACTGAGATAATCACACGTGATTTATGACTCTTGATTTCTTTTCCTATAATAGAGTTTCAAAATGCCCCCTGGTAACATATCTGGACGTGTTATGCTCTAAGGTGTTTTGTATTTCTTAATTTTTAATACGTACGGTTATTTTACTGGACTGCAGAGGGTTGGAATAACAAAACCAGATGTCTTAATCTTCTTCCTCAGGGTTTTATGACGCAGAACACGCCGAAGCAGAACGAGCACTGTCTCAAAAACTTCGACCTGACCGAGTACCGCCAGGTGCTGAGCCATCTCTCCACCCAGATCTACCAGCAGCTCATCAAGGTAGCGGAGGGCATACTGCAGCCCATGATCGGTAAGTTCCCAAAACGTTAGCTTTTAGGAGTGTTTTGTTTGTTCGTTTGGGTGGTTTGCTGCAGTTACATACTCCACGAGTGTTCTTCAGTCCTTTGTGCGGTGCGAGCAAGACTTCTTCCCAAAGGAAAAGCCTGCAGAGGCGCATGTTAGGGAAGAGAAACGAAAAGGTCCTCACGTCAGCAGTGTCCTGGAGTGGAGGAAGCAGACCTGAAAATAAGAATATGCGCTAGGGAGGAGTTTTTATCCCCAGCGATGGAAAATAGCTCCTTCCTTTCCGTTTGGGAGGTAGGGACAGAGGGGAGGTGGCGCTGGTGGTTCTCTACAAATGCTCTTCCCCTGCAGGTTTGCGGCTAAGCTTTTTATGGGCGGAGAAACTTATAAGGAGAGAGGAAAAGAAATGAAAGAGAAGATGAAGAACATCTGGTTTGCTTCGCAAGGGCGAATCAGTATGAGAAGGGTCATCTCCTCAGCTAAATCTGGCCTCCTCCTTGCTGAGCTCATGGCGGGGGCTGTTCTCAGCGCTTTCCATCTCACAGCTGGAGAGCTGCTGGTATTTTCCTCGAGCTCACAGCCTGGACCCCGCTAAAGCTGGGACTCTTTCCCTTCGCCCTCTGAGTGTCATTGCACACGCTCTGGCTGTATCTGACAGCGTTACCTCCTACCACGGCTGCATATGCCCTGCTCCTTGCAGAAAAAGTTGTCGTGTTCAAGTATCAGCGAGCCAGGCTGTAAGAATTTGTGACGTTTAATCTGTCTTCGTTTAATCTGTCCTCATTTCTCCGAGTTCTCTGCGCCAATTAAGGCTCTGTGGTAGGTGTAGAGGGAGAATTGATTACAGCTCGAAGAGTTCCTGCAGCGTGGTAACTTATTTCTGAGTAGTAAGGCCAAGGAAAAAAAAAAAAACATGATCTTGCGGGTATTCTGTATGCTTCAGCTATGTCATCCTACCACAGATAACTAGCAGTGCATGGATCTGTTCTCCTTTCAAACCTCTAGTGATTATTAAATGGTCGTCTCCACTGATTTTTTCCCCTTTTTCAGTGTCTGGGGTGTTGGAATATGAGAGCATCCAGGGGCTTTCGGGAGTGAAACCGATGGGCTACCGGAACCGCTCGTCCAGCATGGAAGACGGCGACAACTCCTACAGCTTAGAGGCCATCGTTCGCCAGCTCAACACGTTCCACACCACCATGTGTGAGCACGGCCTGGACCCCGAGATCATCCAGCAGGTCTTCAAGCAGCTCTTCTACATGATCAACGCCGTTGCCTTGAACAACCTCCTGCTGCGGAAGGACGTCTGCTCCTGGAGCACGGGCATGCAGCTAAGGTGAGACGAGGGATCGGGCTGAGGATGGGCCCGCTTAAGTAAATTTTGTTAATTTCCTAAGTGGGAAATGAATTCTGAATTAAAATCATTTTGCAGAGGCTATCTCCGGGGTGTGCTTTCCCCACGCTTGCCTCACCCCGCCAGAGCAGGAAGGCTGCACATCCACCGGAGGGGAGGCAGGACGGGTTGCTTAATGGGATGGAGGAGCCTCCTCGGTTCCCTCCCAGTGCCACGTCTTCTCTTTTTAATCCAGCAAGCACTCAGAGGCTCCGATTCTGCAGGTGGATGCTAAAGGCAGGCCCCTGTTGCTGGGTGTGAAGGGCTACAGACCTCACGGGAACTGTAGGCAAGCGGCAGAGTGGGGACGGGGCTGGGATCCGGGACCCGTGTGCCCCAATCCTGTCTCAACGCGGTGTTGAGATGAGGACTGAAATCCCAAAGGGACAGCTAGTGCAAGCCTGCCAGGAAGAGGTCATCAATATTTATTAGCCCTGGCATAAATGTATCAACTTCCTTCTCACTGTAAATGATTTAAACCTTCCCTTCGCCACCCCTTCCCCATCCCACAGGGGATTCTTTGCGTGCTGCTCTTCAGCCTGAGAGTGGGTGCAGACAGATATTGTCAAAGGTACTCGGGTACCTCGCAGGATTTTGTTAGTGGTTAGAAGCTCGTTAGGAGCTTTTTTTTTTTAGGGGCTTATAAAATTTGGATGTATCTGAGTGCTGTAGGAAATGACATCCCTTGTGTTACGTGGCTCATCTATTTCTAAGGTACACAGAGCATAAATTTTGCTTTGAGCTGTAGAGTATTAAGCTTTGCTCTGGTTGTCTTATGCCATGTGAATCACAAATATGCCTCAAAAATCCCAATATACCAACGCTGCAAGATACCCTTAAGCCTCGTGAGTGATTTCTGAGATGCTACGTCTTACCTCTCAGCTCGCCTCTTCCCTTTGTTGCTCCCCCAGGTTTAACATAAGCCAGCTGGAGGAGTGGCTGCGTGGCAAGAACCTGCAGCAGAGCGGAGCCCCACAGACTTTGGAGCCCTTGATTCAGGCAGCCCAGCTCCTGCAGCTGAAAAAGAAAACCTCGGAAGACGCCGAGGCCATCTGCTCCCTGTGCACAGCGCTCACGACGCAGCAGGTGGGGAACAGGAGGGTGCGCGCCAGGAATCAGGGCAGGTGCCGCCCCAAACGAGCGTGTCTCCAGTTCGCTCCTCGCACCCTGCCTGTGAGCAGGATGGAGCCCTCGGTGTGGGAACGCTGCGAGGCAACTTCTGGCCGCCCTGCTGGGCGTTTGGTGCCCGCAGAGTCCGGCGTAACCAGGGCAAGGCCAGCGATCTGCTGCAGGAACCACGGGGATAATCCAGCAGCTTGGGGATTTAGCGGAAAAACACCTGGAGATCGTTCCTAGGCGCTAACAGTGCTGCTGAGCCGCCAGCGACTCTCCGGTGTGAAGTAGATAGGTTCAGAGGAAGCTTTCAAAAGCCAGCTCGTGGTACAAGCCAGACCTTTTAGGTTTTATGGCAGGCCATAAACCCACCTGTTGTCTTGCTGGGTTCTTAACCTGCGGGTTGCCCTGCACAGATTTGTGTTGGGGGACCGAGGAACCAGCGTGATAATCGTGCTGTCTCCTAGGCAAACAGGCATACTGTAAGCAATGCTTATAAATGTGCAGAGCACACCACATCTCTCCCTCTACGTGTAAATTTAGCTACTGCATTTCATCAGTTCTGTGCAGATTTCTCCCAGTTCTGCTCCTCAGTGAGGTCACGGGAGGTTTGCTACGGCCATGCCTTGGCACAATGTTAGCGGTGCTCCGTGGTATGGAAAATTTTGGCTTCTTACGATTGCCTGTAATCCTATTTTGTTTCCAACAGATTGTAAAGATACTTAATCTCTACACTCCAGTGAATGAGTTTGAAGAACGGGTGACAGTAGCTTTCATACGAGACATACAGGTAAATCAGAAGGCTACGAAATGGAAGAGACAATAATGATTTAATATATAATATCTATGTTGTTACAAATAACTCAGGTGTTTTGTAACGGGTACTGCTGCTGCACGTTGTCCTGAACTTAGTGCTGTGTCGCAACACACAGCTTCGGGGTTATCCAGGCTGTTAATCACAAAGGATTGAAGACCAAGATAAGCAGCGAAATTCCCAGCTCAGACAATTTTGTAGCATGCTGGGATGCACGGTAACAAGCAGCACAAGCCCACGAGAAATTTTATTGTCAGAACAAGGTGCCAGTACGATTAGACCCCTTATTAAGAAATTTATTTATAATTTGAACGGGTTTACTCATTTGGACTTTAGATCCCAGATTTGACTTTGGGAGCAGAAAAGTTTCTTGGGGGGCATGATCATTAGTAGCAACACGACTCAGAAGTCAGGTTGCAGGAGCCAGCGAAGCGTCACTGAAATAGTTACCTCTGACATACAGATCAGAAATGGGCAGCTAAAGGGAAAAAAACAAATAAATGAAAACCAAAGGGTAGGCAGACATCTGATGTTTGTAGGAAGGGTGCTGCAATAGAAAAGCAAAATAGTTCTCAGTGGTTTTTGCGGTATCTCTAAAACTGCTATCAATTCAGAAAATCCCTTTGTAAATATGTTCCATGCTGTCAGACCCAAATTCGTAGGAGAAAGTGAAATCTGTGTAATTTAACCAGTGCATTTAACTTGAGTCTTTATAGTTATTTAAGGCACGGGATGTTTCAGGTTATATTATCGAGCTCCTACCCATAAACCAAGCTTCCCCTTGGGCTGGAAACAGAATCCGTCTCTCTAGTATCCCTTTTGTAAACATACACTCGCAAACCTTTGATTATATTAAACACGGCAAACGCCAAGGAAAGGCAGTGACTGAAACTAAACGTTATGTTTTCTTCTTACACCTCCTAGACGCATTTGCAAGAGCGAAACGACCCCCCGCAGCTGCTGCTAGACTTCAAGCACATGTTCCCCGTTTTGTTCCCCTTCAACCCTTCCTCCATAACGATGGACACTATTCATATTCCGGCTTCTCTCAACTTGGAGTTTCTCAATAAAGTCTGAAGAAAGCATCATTAAAGCCTTCGCTCGTACCTAGAGGCCTCCGGCAAAGAAAGAAAAACCGCAAAAGAAATGCGAGGAGCTCTTTAAATATGGACCAAACAGGTTTATGGAAGAGCCAATACACAGTAATAAATGGATGTTAAGCTGTACAGTAAAAAAAGAGACTGATCTGTATGATTTTTTTGGTAATTCACATCTCAGAATAAGGATACTTGAAATGTAGATTCATTTTTTACTGCTTAATTTTATGTTGACGTAGTTCAAAGCCCATAACAACCTCCAAAAGCCACTAACAAAAAGAACGGTGAGTGGGAGACAACTTATTTTGACCTTCATAGGTGTCTGTGAAGGAATGACAGTTCAAAACAAAATCTGAGACACGCTACCTTCAAGGACGTGTGGTTTGCCTAATAACTAGGTGGTGTGGATGTGCTAATAACGGAGATACACAATTCTGTCTCTTCTTCTTGCTCGGAGCTGTATTGTAAAAGTGATTTCAGAAGGTGCAAATACGTATTTATGACACCGGTTAAGGTCACACTTGTTTCCACTGATGCGTGATTTGAGAAATGCTGTTGTTCGAGCTTCATGTTGTGCATCTCTTACTTACCTGCTTCAGAGGAATCAAAGAAATTGGCAGTTTGGCCTCTTTTGCACAGATAAGACACGCCAATGCAACCCAGTTAAATAATTAGGTCCTCAGTCCTAATCACGTTCAGTGGATTAGTCCTAGCCGTAGCAGTCAATGGAAAAATACTGTGCGATTCAAGCAATGTTTTAAGACAAAAAAAAAAGGTAAAATGTAGAAAAAATATAATTGTAAACCAGTATGTTAGTGATGTAAGCCAATTCTTTAAGAGTAAACAAGAAGATCTTGATCTTCTTAAATTGATAAAAAAAGCCTTAAATTGATAAAAACAGCGATCAATCTGAATTCTAACCATCAGGATTTGTTTGTGTAGCTTATAAATTAAAACAGGCGAACCCTCTGACGTCCCCAGGTAGGCACTGAGAGGGGACAGCTACTCACAAAAGCAGCAACTGAATTTTCTCGGTATGTACTATAAGGTGTTTAAGAAAGCAGAAAGCCACCAGCCTTGCAGAAAAGAAGGTAAAAAGGAAAAAAGGTTGGGTTCCTGGGGCTGCGTGATGCCATACAGTAATGCTGATTGCCTTCAGTCCATAAATTAGGACTACACTTCTGTGGGGTGATCCTTCTGCCACAGCTCAGCGTGCCAAAAGGCAGCCAGGAAATTTAGAAGCAGTGAAAGGAAATTTAGGAGCAGTGAAATGCTCATCTTTGTGTTGCGAGCATTTTTGGCCTTTCCACTTCCGTAATGGTCGTACCTACGTAGATGTTAACTTATTTGCTTTTGGGGTTGCCGTTTCTGTAGTCTCAGCAATTCTGTCCCCGTTAAGAGCTTTCAGAAAACCTCTCTGCACCCGATTGCGTTCAGTTGGTCTAAATCATATCCAAACAGCGAATTTCTGATCGGGCATCCTGTCAGCTTGGAGTATTAAAAATAGAATGTAAGGTCTCTTAAAGATTGACGCCGCTGAAACCTGCCATGCCGCAGGCACCTTTTGAGATAAGGTGTGTGTTTTGATTTAAACACCGTGTATATAATCGATGTATATACAAATTGTAATAGACCTGTATGTACTATATGTGTATATTACTATCAAAAAGCACATTTTTAAAGAAAAAAAAAAAAAAAGTTGAGTGCTGTTAAGAAATACATTGGTCTATGCCTGTGTTGTTTCACATGGATGATGATTTAGTACGCCTGTTACCAGTGAAGGACAGACTTAAGGTCATTCTCTAGGGAGAAGTTACCTTTCCTTCTAACCATCACCCAGCTAATTACTGAAGAAAATCGATTGCTTGTATAGTACCAGCACTACCTCCAAACTATAGTCCTTGAGCATTTGCATCTGCTACGTATGTTCAGTAGTGCCTTCATCGCCCCTTCGAACACAGTAAGGATGACACCGCCATTTTGCTGTGTCCAGCAAGCCCATGCTCTTCTGCCACTTGCTCATCTGCAACATTTTTATTTATTGTACCTACCTCTTTTCACGTTTTGCAAATGAATGCGTTTTGTTTTTTTTTTTTCCAATGCTCTGAATTTAATTTTTGATGATGTTTTATTCCTTTTTCCATCCTGTAGTAGTCACAATACATTTAAAAAAAAAAAATCAAAGCAGAATTTACTCTTTCCATAAGACAGTTATAACACAGTGCTATTTCTCAGAATTCACCTTAGGCCGGCAGTTTCCTCTCAGGCTCTTCTGGTCTCTACCTCTCTCTGCTGTAAATTATTCAGTGTACAATTCCCAGCAGGCTGATTAAACCAATGCTCATCATTCAGACTAAATGACAGGTTGCTGCAGCATCCTCTTCTGCAATGATTTTGGTACTGATCACAATCACAAACGTGGTTAATGCTCTTCTAGGGGATAACGGTCTTTCACTGGCTTTTCCGGGACCATAATTTATATGTACAACAAAGATTTTCTTAAAAAATAAACAAACCAACAACGACAACTCTTAGTATGTACAGATAGAAACTGGGACTTGATGTCCTGGTCTGTAATAATGTAGCTTACCCATTAAAATCCATCTGGAAGAGGACTCTACTAAATATCTTTAATATATTTTCATCTTTTCAGTTTGCACTTTTTAAAACTTGTCTTTAAATATTAATTTTGTTAAATCATTACGTTCGAGCATGCCTTTCTTTCCTCAGATGGGCGCTTCTTTATTTAAAGTATACGTTCAACACAAAGCATGGCTTTCAGAAAGCTGGCTGTTTTCCAGGTCCGCCTTTATTTTTAAATATCGATTCTGAAGTCGAGCATTTTCCCTACTGTGTGCCTTTAGCTGTTACTAAGGGAACTGACTTCTCAACCACCGTTAAACTGTGGGAGGTTTTTTTTTATTATTATTCTGCCACAAACAGTTTTCTGTGGAGTTGTAAGTCCACTTATAAAATCTCTCCGAGAAGGTCTACAAAAACACTTAAAAATTCCTAGGAAAAGACAATATTGAACCATATTGATTTTTGCATGTATAATGTACCTCTGAAGAACACTACTGGCAGTCAAAAAACAAGTTAAAAACAAAATACAAACTACACACACCACCACCGAACCAACACCTCAAAGGCAAGTTCAGGTTTGTGCTGTCTGACCTATGAGAAGTGTCTAGGACAAAATACACATTTCATTTCCAGCTGAAACTTGACTTTATTTTATTCTTTTTGCTTTTTCTTTTTTCTTTCACTGGCAGTTTTGTAGCTGCGGTTGCTTATCTTTCAGCTAGTAAGGCTGTTGTAGTTGTCGACTGTAGAAAAGAACGTTAAACAATGAGAATTAAGTTATTAGAATTAATTTATGCAACTGTAAATCAAACATTTTTTGTTTACACAATTTATCTAACGGCACTTCTACGAGTGAAACAACAAAATGTGGGTGTATTGCAGGCAACAAGCATACGCAGTGGCTGCTACCTTGCCCGGTGACTTGAACATTGAAATCACAACGTATCTAAAGCCTTTGCAATATCTGACCCTCAATTCGCGTGACTTGCAAAAGATACAAGTGTCAAGGATGCACTTGAAACAGCCGGTCCTTTTCCTCCCTTTTCAACCATAAATGAGCAAGACTATGCAAACTCATTCTTCCGGACCGTTTAACTGAAAAATTAACATTTTACCATCGCATATAAGTATGATAATCTAATTAAAATGAATTGCATGAGCTGCCATGAAACCTATTCCTCCAGCTTCATTGATTCACATATATTGCAGTCATAAATTATTTCTTCCCGAAAAAAAGTTACAGCACTGTAGATGTAAATTAAAATAATCCAGAAGACATATGCCCCGACAAGCATACAATTTATTTCAAAAGGTAAATGCCAGTGGACTAAGGCTTTCAAATTAAGTTGAAATTAAAAGAAAACAAATTATCAAAAATGTTTATTATTATTGTAGTGCAATATCTATTTTTTTGGGGGGTGGGGTGAAGTCTAATTACTTTAACAAGCAGAAGGTATAGCTGCTCTAAAAGAAGTTGAATGATATACAGGAGCGAATGCTGTAGACGAAATACTACTGCTTGTAAAATATTTTTCCATTTTGAACAAATCTGTAAACTACACCTCTGTTTATAAGAAAAATGCTTGTAATAGTCACTGTAATATTCCGCTGTGGATAAGAAAAAATGTGAAATAAACACTTTTGAAGAAATCGTGACTTGGTCAAAAATGGACTGTATTAAATACACATTTCAGTACTTGCTTCATACATCGGAAACATTGATATTTCTAATTTACAAACACAAAGAGCCTGAAACCTTTTACTTATGACTTCCAAAGCTTTAGAAGTTGTGACAACTTTAGAGATGTTTACATATTGTGAGGTAATGAAAAGCCAATTGAGCGTGAAGTGTTACGGCCTTGTAAACCAATGCAGAGGAGCTGAGGCAGTGCCAGCCCTTGTGTATGTGAAGTGAGACAATTCAATGGCAAAGAGAGAAAGTAAAGTAGAACATTTTTTTCCTTTTGCTTATGTTTTTCCCCTTTTCTCTCCCCTTTTCCTCCTTATTTTATTTTTTTAAGGTTAGGTTACAGGTACATTCACTGGTCTCCAGATTCATTGAATCATCGGAATTACGTCGGCAAAGCAGTTGAAAGACATTTTGAATAGGACACTTTTCATATGGAAAATCTAGAAGAAAAATGTTTTAAATTCCTTCATTGAAGACCTATGGCATTTTTTCTGTTTGTAACAAAGCATTTTTATCGATCCGCCCTTTGGCAGCCCGAGGCGTTCCACCAACCACCACACTTTTTACACCTCAGCGTGCCTTTTCAAATACTAGAAATTTGTGAGGTGCTTTGGGGGGGCATCCCCCTCACCAACTGACAAGGTCGAGGTGCAGACAGGGAGAAGACCGAGAGGAAAAGCCCCTCGTCCTCCATGTAAAGCCGCCAACATGGGCCAAACCAGATATCAGTGCCCTGAGGGACCCTCACGGGGCCGCCCGCCATTTTGTGCCGCCGCCGATTCGCCTCAGGCCGTCCCCCCGCTCCCCTTTCCCCAAGCGCGGGGACGGCGAGGAGGGGACACATCAAATAAAGATAAAGAAATAATGAAATCAACAAAAAGCGGCGCCTGCGCGGAAATCGGTACAGGCGCCTCCTCCCTTGGCGTGGCGAATGTGCGGGCTGAGGGGCGCCACAGAGGGCGGGCGCGGAGCGGGGCGGCCATGGCGCTCCTCAGGGGTGAGTCGGGTTTTGGGGGGCCCGGAGGGGTCCTTGTGGGGTCCTGTCAGCCCGGGGCGCCCCCCTGTCACCCGGGGAGGCTCCCCAAAAGGGCTCGGGGGTCGGTGCCACGGGCTGGCCCCGCTGCCCTGCCCGAGGGGGCAGCGCCGGGTGCGGGGGGTGCAGCAAGGGCTGGGTCCCTCAGCCCCTCGGCGGGTTGTGGGGTTGAGAAAAAAAAGGGAAAATGGCATTTTTGAGCCCCTTTCTGTCTGCGGGGGGGTGGTGGGGTTGTGGGTGTTGGTTGGCTTGTGGGTCTTGCTTGGGTTTGTTTTGGTTTCTTCTGTTTTCCTCCTCACTGTCTTGTCGGTCCTGTGTCAGCATGGATAAACGGCTGGGAATAACATTAATATTTCAAATAAAGCACAGGGTGCTGGCACACCTCCGCTGGTCTAAAGACCCGTGACAGGATTATACTGTCCTTAACTTTCTGTAGGGCCGGAGGCAGCACACAAACCTATATGCAGGCATATGAAGTAACAGTGCAGGTTGAACGCCGCTTGTAAGCTCCAGCAGCTCCTGCAAGTGTTTTGTGTAAAGAACTACTTTGTGTGGTTTAAATCGTACGTCCTCTAAAAATAAGGTAAAGGAGTCCTGGTGAAGAAATATTTTCATACCAAGCGCATTTAAGAAGCGTTGGAGGGTTACAGAAGGTTTCAGATCTGTGTCTGATTTTGGCAGAGGGTTCTTAACAAAATCAAATTAAAACATGTCTTGAACTGAGTATTTGATAAGAATGCCCAGTTACCTCTACTTTCTAGTCCCAAAGGTTTCCAAATCCGTATGCATTTGGTAATATTCTGCTTTTGTCATGCATTTATCACCTTGGGAAATAGCGGAGACTGGGAGTCTTGCTGTGGTGATGTAGGACAGTGCTAATTAATGGGGACTTGGGAAAAAGGGCAGGGTTCCTCCTCACAGGATTTCATCTACCTCTTGTCTTCCTTTCTGAAATTCAGTGAAGGGTGTAGCGTTTGTAGATGATGTCTCTCCCCACAAGCAAAATGAGAGTAATTGCCCTCAGGGGAGTATCTCTGTGGTCAGTGTAATTTCATGCCTGCGAGGTAAGGTTGTGCTTTTTCTTCTTTCCTCGCTAGTTCACTCCAATCTTCTCCTTTAGTCTGAAACTACTGTTTTACTGAGCAGCCAGAAAGTGGACTCGGTTGCAGAACTGATCCACATGAATATCATCAGCCGTAGTCTTTATCCTTCTGTTGCATGATCTGGTCTGGGTTACACTTTGGCCCCGTGGTGCTGTGGGGGAAGACGTGGGCAGCGGCGAACGGTCGGGTTGGAAGAGAAAATGTTGTTAATTGTCAACTGAAGGGCAAAGTTCTACCCCACCCCGGGCCTGTTTGTAAAGCTGTCTGTGTGTGATTCAGCAGATAATGCGGGCAGCCAACCTCTAGGTCAAAAGGGAGGGGAAAAATTCTTTGGCTTGGTCGGGTCCTTGACCTGGTTCACAGCAAAGCCTTGCAGCTGAGTACTAATATACTAAATGTGGCTGTTTTCCATAATGATAAGTTAATTAAAGCATCCTCATTTTCTTTAGAACAAAAACACCTGTAGGGGTTCCCAGTTTCCATCTGTTATTAGTTTTCAGTTTGGTTTTTTTTAAATAAAACCTACATGTACAAGCTAAGTAAAAAAAACTTTCGGTGAATGGATTTCAGTCAGTGGACGTTCGTGCTTATCCTTGAAGCTGCAATTCTTGCTCGGTCTACATCAGGGCATTTCCCAGACGGTTTTCAGAGCGTAAGGACTGCCTGCTTCGGGTCCCAGCACTGCATTCAGGTCCTTGTCAGTGGAGCGAGCTTGACCTTCACGAGTTTGGAGAGTCCTTTCCTGTAAATCGTGCAGCCTGGGGTCCGCGTAATCCACGTACACGAGAGATGGAGGAGCACCCTCAGTGACAAACCAGCCAAAGATCGCGCAGCCTGTAACAGAAGGCCTGAAAGCAGTCAGAAGGGTGGTCGCGGGCAGCGTAAAGAACAGGCCTTTTCGTTTGCCTTCATCCTTCCATCTGTGCGTATCCTTCCAGCGTTGCTTAAAATAACAGCGGCTGTCCCATGGCAGCCGCAGAGAAGGCGCGTGAGCTCAACTGGGGGAAAGTTCACAGCCTGCTTCCCTCTTGTCCCGACACGTGGAAGCAGAGAGCTGCTGTGCCGAGCAGTCGGTACGTGTTCTGTAGGGTGCGGGGCTTTGCTGGAGCTCAAATCCTCTTAGGCTCCTTCCGGCCGAGGCGTTTGGGCGCCTGCACAGGCTCTCCTTTCCGTTGGAAACTGGATTTTCTTCTCCGAAGCTGGAAGACCGGTGCTAATGCAGCTTAGGTGACCTATATTAATTAGGAAAATATCATTATATTTTTATAAGAGAACGCTTTTTTTTCCTCTAAAGCTAAAGGTGTCAAATTTAAAACATTTTTAAAAAAAAACCTTTGTGAACACTGTTTCAGTGAGTAAGCCCCAAATTCCCTGATTTTTATAAGATAGGAAGTGGCCGTTTTCGGTTTTAAAAGAACAGTTCCTCATCTGACAGATTATTTCACGGGTATCCAGTGTGGGTTTTCATGGAAGTTCCCTTCATGCTTTTAGTGCGCTGTCACTGATATCTGATGGAGCGTGGCAGCCTCCTTTGTCTGCCCCGTATCCAAACTACCTACTTTTTCCAGACTTCTTGGAAAGGAGGTGTCCCTGGAGTCTTCTAGCTTTTCTTTCTGACCATTAATTCCGGCATATTTTCCCTGTCTAAAGTATCGCTGCCTCCTGTATCTTACTTGTCTTGAGCTGCTTGGGTTCACGCTGTCTTTTAGGATGAACGTAGGATGTCGATAGCGTTTATGAATCCTGTTGTGAATTTAGGATGTTATTCTGCTGAGGCTACCTTGCTCGTTTTCTCTTCGGTACGCCCTGTGTCTCCTTTTTTATGTGCTTCTCTTTGGTGTGGGTCTGGCTGTTAACTCACGTAAGCGAAAATAAGAGAGCCTGAGTGCTCCCTGATCTGCAGATCTGGATCTTTCTCGCTTCTGTTGCAGGTGTCTTCATCGTTGCGGCGAAGCGAACGCCTTTCGGGACCTACGGGGGCTTGCTGAAGGACTTCACGGCCACCGATCTGACAGAACATGCTGCTCGGGCTGCCCTGGCTGCCGGCAAGGTCTCCCCTGAGATCATCGACAGCGTCATCGTTGGCAACGTCATGCAGGTTGGTAGCACGGAAAACTCGCCGGCCGGGGATTATTTCAGTCATCTTCAGCGCGGTCCTATAGATAGCTCCCTCTGTTTCGCAGCCGAGAATAACCCACAGGGGTGGAAATGGAAGGGGTAAGTAGCGCTCGTAGCGTAGTGCTTCCCGTTCGTGTTTAAGGGACGTACCCTGCGTGATCGGTGCCGTTGCTGGGAGCAAGGCTTAGCTTTCTTCTAGCTCCACAAAAATAGTTTAAACCAGGTGAGGCTGATTCAAAAATACGGGTTCATCGCATGGCTAGGTGCTAATCCCTGCTATGTTTTTCCTGCTTTAATGACCTGTGTCATTAAATCATCGATGAATTTGCCCTGGATTGTATAAATCCTGTTCTTTTAGAGACTGGAACTGATTTGGGCCCATTTCCCTCGAGCTTTCTAAAGAGATTTTTTTAACAAAGAGTTTTTGATCTGGATGCTGTTGTATGCAGGGCACCGGCGTTACAAAGCCGCAGTTATCCACACATGTAGGTGAGGGTATTTGTTTTAGGCAGGTGCGTTTCTCTTCCTATTTTTGTTTTGCATTCTGATTTTATTGTGCTAAGGGTGGACGCTGACACTTCCCTTGCAAATCTGACTATTTCAAGGGTGCAGAAGAAAAAGATACCAGGGAACTGAAGTGATAAGTGACCAAACACGCTGTATTCCTTCTAAAGGATCCGTAGCCAAAAGAGTGGCTTTTGATTCTTCTGTCTGCCACGGCTACCATCTCGGTTTCTTTTACTCAAATTTTTGGGCTTTTTGTGAGAATTATTTGTCAAAAAAAACAGATAAATTGCTCCATCGTGTAATTCGTTTTCACGCAAGGAATAGCAGTCTTTTCACGTTGGAATTATATTTCTTTTCCTTTGCATCATACTCTTCCATCTCCCCCACCAGTAAATTTTCGATTTTTTAGTCCGTTTTCTACTCGGTTAAGTACAAGTAACTACGAAGGGGCTATTTTCAACTCCCCTTCTTCAGCAGAAATGACTCGGTTCCACTTTTTTTTCCACGGTTTCCATGGTCAGGTAGCGTTGTGCGCAGAATCGTGTGCTTATAACACCCGTTAGCTTGGGGCACGATCCCCAAGAGCGTAAGTTTTTTTGTTTTTTCTGTTTGGAAAAGATCGGTTCCCTGCCGGTGTGACTTTTGCTCAAGACGTTTGCTTCCCAACGAAATGTGAGTGTAACACAACTTATTGTTTGTTCCGCCCGCAGAGCTCCGCGGACGCAATTTACATCGCGCGACACGTCGGGTTGCGGGTGGGAGTTCCCGTCCCGGTTCCAGCCCTCACCGTCAACAGACTTTGCGGCTCTGGTTTCCAGGCCATCGCCAATGGATGTCAGGTACTGAGCTCTTTTTTTTTTCCTCCCGTATTTCTGTATTAGTTGTAACTTCTATCACGTTGTTAACTGAGAGAAGAGGTGTGTAAAAGCATTTATTGCGGGTTTGAGACGAGTTACGGGTTCTTGGCTACCACTGCTAGAGGCATCATATTGTCCTGCAGGGTCGTGTGCCTCTGCAGTGCTGTTTTTTTACGTCTGGTTTTGTAATTGTGTCTTTTTAATTGTGTCTTCGTTCAAAGATCCTCATGCTCTCATGGGTTAGGTAGTTTATGGCATCGCTTTTTTTAAAATAGAAAAAAAAAAATCAACTTATTTGCAGCTGACCATTGCGTGAGATTTATGAGAGATCCATTAGTGGCTTGAAATCACATCTCCTGATCCACCTTCTCTTTATTTCTGCTGGACTCTTCGATATCCTTTGTCAAACACGAAACTCTGCCACAGTTTCTAACGTGCGCTTTGGAAGTTTCCTGTGATGCCTTTTACCAGGGGATTTTTTTTAAGCTTTGCTTACTCCGTTCCTTCAACAAGTTCACTTGATTGCTGTCAAGAATAATTACATCATTGTTCATTTGACATTTTTCTGCTTAAAAAACGAGGTGTTTTTCACGCAGAAGTGTTGCTCATCTTTTTTAACGTAGTATTTACTCTCTGCCTAATCACAAGTTTCTCATAGTTCCCTTCAGAAAAGCAGCAACACGTTTTTTTTGTCTGAGGAGCAATGAATCGTTATGAGAGTGATTTTTTTCCCAATAATACTGATCTAAATGTTCTCCCTAGCGCTTTCTGGAAGTCTATACGCACTCCACTGAAAAGATCTGTTGGAGATTTTGTCCAAGCATCGTCGTGAGATCTTTACCCGCAGTGGCATTTCATCAGTGGTGCTTGTTCCTGTATTTTTCTGGCACGTGACGAGGCTGTTCACAACTGCTTAAATGTGCAGTTTCTAGAAACTGTAGGAAGCGTCTCAGCACATAATGCCACAAATCAGTCACAATTATTAATGAGTTACTGGTGGTGAATTAGTGTGTGGCTGGTGTTTCTTTTGGCAGTTTACCTGGCTAAAATTTTCTAATACTTTGTCCCTTTATTTATTAAGAATCATAAAGTCTAGTTTCAGGCTTAGAGGTTTAATTTGTGTTCCTTTTGAGACGATTGGGAGCTGAAGAGGCAACAGATGGGGGGAAAAAAAATAAGTTTTGGTTTTGTGGCAGTGATACTCAAACCCAAACCACAGGCTCAAACGTCTGTTAACCTAACCACACAAGCATGGAGATGCCATCAGGTTCTCAGTCCTGTTCCTCTTTCCTGTTATGTGTGCGTCTGTATTCTCTTCCTCCTTCGTTGTCATGACTGTTCCTCACTGACAGGAGGGGGAAAGAGCATGTGATGAAAGGGAGAGACCCCAATCCTAATAGGATAAGCCCAATCCTAATAGGGTAAGCCCTTTTTAAGTACGCACAACTAAGCATGAGTTCATTCTGTGTGTGGCTTTATAGTTGACGAGGTATTTTTCTAAACCGATCGTTACCGTCTTTCAAAACCAGCAGACTAAATCCTGAAATCCTAAATCTGTTTTGGTTTTATTTACAGGAAATTTGCCTTAATGACTCCGAAGTTGTCCTGTGTGGTGGAGCTGAAAACATGAGCCAGGCTCCTTATGCAGTTCGAAACATTCGGTTTGGAACCAGATTAGGAGCAGAACTCAAGGTCTAACTTCCTTTTTATTTCCTGTGAATGAAGTTGTGTTTCAAAAGGAGTGTAAAGTATCAGCCATATAGACGCTGCAGTCTTCTAAAGGAAATCGTTGGAGATTAGATCCAGATTTAGATGGTCAAAGCATTTATCCAGTAGTATGCAGACAGTAGGTTTCCATAATGCTGACGGTTTTGTAGCTTTTCCAAAACAATATTAGAATTTCTATTCCAAGGTAGGTGTAATAAAACACTCAGACCAAAAACTTAGGTCACTTGGTGTATCCCATCAAAGTGCTCCATATAATAGAAAAGCTAAAAAATCAGGATAATTAGAAACTGTCAGTAATAAATATTAATATTGCTGTGCTTTGTGGTCTTTTGTCTTTTAATACTGTTCCGTGCAGTTGGAAGACACCTTGTGGGAAGGTCTGACTGACACGCACGTGAAAATACCCATGGCAGTTACGGCTGAAAACCTGGCTGCAAAGTACAGCATCACGCGGGAGGACTGTGACCGCTACGCCTTCAAAACACAGCAGAGATGCAAAGCTGGTTGGTAAATTTAGGAATGCAAGCGTTCATGTGACGCCATTTTCAAATACAGAGAGTTTTTAGCAACAATCCGGACTGTTTGTAAGTTTTATGTGGCTCGTGCATATTGGCGTCGCTTGTTTTTGGATTGTCACTTGTTTTTTTGGTGCCGCTTGTTTTTTGGTTGTCACTTTTTTTTTTTTCCCTGGCTGCACGGCGTGTGGCTTGGTGCCCTTTTGGTGGGATGCCTGACGTCCCCTCCTTCCTTTCTTTTCTGCTGCAGAGTAGTCCTCTTCCACACCAGCCCACGTCCTTCTTGCACATCAACGTTTACTGTGATTGACCTAAATTGTTCTTTTTTTCTTCTGCAAGTCGTATGCTGTTCTACAACCCTTGAACATTTAGAGCAGATGGGGATCTAAGGAGGGGAAATTTCTTCAGGACCCGTTTTTAAACTTTTCTCTGGGCAGTTTATATCACCAAAGCCATAACTTAGAGGCGTTGTGTTACTACGAAGTCGATCGATAGTGTAAACAGGATAATAGCCAGTTGTGACCTTCAACATACATTGCAATCCAAAGGTGGCCGCGAGATAAAGGACCTAGGCATGTTTTTAGATTCAAATGATGTTGGTTTTTATCAGCTGCTACTCTTGAAGGTAGCTTTTATATTTTTAATGGGTGTGGAAGTCCTGTTCCTCAATATTCCTCAGTATTCATCAATAATCACAGGATCATCTAGGTTGGAAGAGACCTCCAAGATCACCCAGTCCAACCTCAGCCCTAACACTAACAAGCCCTCCACTAAACCGTATCACTAAGCTCTACATCTAAACGTCTTTTAAAGACCCCCAGGGATGGTGACTCAACCACTTCCCTGGGCAGCCCATTCCAATGCCTCACAACCCTTTCTGTAAAGAAGTTCATCCTAATATCCAACCTAGAAATAAGGGGATGCCCTCCCTGCTGATATTCGAAGCTAATTCCTACCGTTTCTGGAGCCTTTGCTGAAATAAAATCTCCAATATTAAAGTATTATTTGGAGAAGTTTTAGAAAGTATTCGTACAGTTTTTGTTCTGTTTCCAAAAAAACACAAACAAACAGTAAACCCCCAGCTGGCCCATTTAAACTAAAGGAAGCACAAATGGTACTGTCCCTGAACTCTTGGCTGAAACAGAGCAAAAGGCAATCGTATACTACATTTTTTTTTATCCGTCTTTTATTTTCCTTTGTGTGCTTGCAGCTCAAGATGCTGGCCATTTTAACGCGGAGATGGCACCGGTGGAAGTGAAAACAAAAAAAGGGAAGGAAAGCATGCAAAAGGACGAGCACCCGAAACCCCAGACCACTCCGGAGCAATTGGCAAAGCTCCCGGCCGTCTTTAAAAAGGATGGGACGGTCACGGCTGGGAATGCTTCAGTGAGTACGTCAAAGCCTTGGCTTACGGAAGTGTCACCTTTAACGTTCTCTAAATTCGTTGTCGCTGTCGTTACGCCTTTCTGAGCCACCTTCGGCTGTCAGCAGCGTCTCCTGATGGAGAGGATTTCTAATTCTTTATATTCGCAGTGGCTGCGTGGATTTAGCCATTCTGCTTTCTTCTGGGGGCGACGATTACTGATACCTGCTTTACAAATCAGCCGTTATCCCCCTGGGCACGCTGCTGCTTCTCTTCCTGCCACAATTAGTATCCTCTCTAGCCCAAACCACGCTCTGCTGTTACTCGGAGTAGGCTGAGAACTTAGCAGCGCGTCCTTCGGGACAGTTCCTCTTACAGTCATCACCTTCATCAATTGATCGATGTTCTTTGGGCTGCGGTGAGAATACAATCCCAATTCCTGCCTAAAATAGACCGTGGCCACAGTAAGGATGGGTGTCTGTGTAGTATCTTTTCCTATTAATGATACGTGGGTTACCTGATATTAATAGGGTCCCCGCAAATCTATGGAATGTTTCCCGTATAAGGGAGGCTTTCAGCGGCAAAAATGGATTTTACTTTTCTAAAACGTTAAAATTAATCAACTGTATTTAATAAAATTAATCATCTGTGTTTAACTTTCTTTCACAGTCGGCAGAGTAGTGAAAGATTGTGGTACGTTTTGAGTAAACACTAATATAATTCTTCATTAAACGTTAATGATAGCATTGTAGACTGAAAGTGGGTTTTGGTTTCTCTTTGAGGGGGACATATTTAGTTTAAAATGTGGGTTTTTTTTTTTGTTTGCGCTTTCTCCCCTAAGAATGCTTTTCTCTCTTACTGCAAGGGGGTGTGCGACGGAGCCAGCGCAGTCATCGTTGCCAGCGAATCGGCCCTTAAAAAGCACAGTCTCACTCCTCTGGCGAGAGTAGTAGCTTATCACTCATCCGGCTGTGACCCTTCCATAATGGGCATCGGTAAGCGGCAATAAAGCACGTTTTTCTTACGGCATCAAGCACGCTCTTCTTGTGGTGGGCGTCCTAAGAAAGGAGGCTGCAGCGTACCGAGTCTGGTAGCTCTGAAGGAGAAATTTGGGTGGCTTCCTGCAGAGGGATTGTCCCGCGGCATCCATCCAACCCTTTTATGCAGAGGGATGGACTTCGGTTTGGCTGAAAGGGTATTCGCAGTGCCTGACCTAGAGTGTTAGCTCTGAACTACAGTCCCTCCAGCCACGTTTTTTCCCCTTTTTTTACTCTCTTAGTTAAGAAAACAGGTGTGCTCTCAATTTTTTTTAAAACCTGGTTTTCTCCTGAAGCTTACCTTAGTTTCCCGTAAGCTTTCCATCCCATTATCGCGTAATTACGAGTCGCCTTGTTGAAAAAATATTGGCTATGTGTACCCTTTCGAGCCGTAACTCAGTTGCTCAAGTTAAGACTGGATTCAAGTTAAGACGGGACAGATGTGTCCGTTTAGGCATTATTCTGGCAAACCAACCGACTTTTTTGCACGTCCCGTATTTTACGCTTTCTCACCAAGTAGCTGTTAACGCAAACAAACCCTCAAAGCTGATCCAGACGTGCCGGGAGTCTTCCCTTCTGTTCAGTTCGTAGACAGCATTGTATCCCAGCATTACTTTCCCTCTCTGCCCTTCTGTTCAGAGAAGTCGTTGTTGGCTGGTTTCACGTGTCAGGAGAGATGCAAATGAAGCATTGTCAGATTTTGCTTTCTCGCTCGGGCTATCCGACTAACCCAACCTTCAAAGCAAATGTAGAGGGAGGGTTTCTTTCGCTAGACTTCACGCTGTCGTTGTGCTTTCTAAACCAGCCCATTCTTCGTAGGTCAGGCAACTCTTTCAGCCTGTTTAAAAACTTCGTAAGTCATACGGAGAAACAGCTCGTGTCTTCGCTTCTTAATACCGCGGCTTGTCCCCAGCAACCCAAAAAGACCAGAAGAGATTCATAGACATGACAGCAATGGATCTGAGAGAACAGAGGAGCTCAGACCGAACGACTGCCTTTTCACATACTGATGGTGTTAGGGAGCCCTGCCTTTACAATCTCTGAGAGAATTCATTATTTAAGAAAGAGAAAAGGGAGGTTGGGGGGGGTGGGAAGTTTAGTCTCCTTGTCTGTCATTAGGAGTCTTTGTGTTGTCCACATGAGACCCTCCCGTTTCTCTCTCACACAATGAGCATACTAAAATCAGTCCATGAAATACATCTAGGGCCTAGTATTAAGCCGGAGTCTTTCTAATGATCCACTGAGCTTTGACCTGGGCCCTTTCTTCTTTGTAACCTTTCTGCCTCTTAGGTCATTTACTCATTTTTATGCTTTGTTTATTCCTGAGCTCTGAGTTGTCCGCACCATTTCTTGGTAGTGAGATACTTAAAAAGCATTTTAGGATTGGTTTTATTCGTCTGACGGTCAGCTCCCATCTAACGTCACGGTGTCCTTGACCTGCAAGCACATATCGAAACAGCCCTTTCAAATTCTCTTTGAGGGTATCTTTCCTTAGGTAGCTGTGCTTTGAGATGAATCTTTCTTAGTGGATTTTACTAGGTTGCAGATGTCAGCTTTCTTCTAGAGACAATTTTATTGCCAAACTAATACTCTCCCAAAAAAATCTTACTTGCTTCAGTGGACTGCTTCAGCCTGGGTCCAAAGCGACATTTCGTTGTGTGTTTTTGTTGTTTGCTTTTTTTGTTTGTTTGTTCTTAAGCTAGATTTACAGCTAAGTTATACTAAGAGCACCAAAACAGCAGTACCCATAATTAAACACATGACCACCAAGCTCCAGAAAGCCTGCCTTATTTTTTTTTTTTGTGTGTGAGTACTGGAGAGGAGAATGCCTCAAAAGGTGGTTTTATTTGTCATGGGATTCTGTCCTCTTGACTTGAAACTTAGGTACGCGTTCACCAACATCGCTGTGCAGCAGCAATGACGCTCCTAACTTTCCTTGGCAGTTTGTTGAGGAAGATGTCAAATAGTTAATTGTTTAGGTTTTGGAGTTCTCTCGCCACCTAATAAAGTAGGTGAGTGCCATATCCGAGGTTCATGGGCTCCACAGCAGCTCATGGGGATGGAATCTGTTGAGGCTTTATAAAGCTATCCAATGTATAGCATGTTCATAAGGCTTTATTTTTCCTTTCATTAACTGTGCACATAATTTTCCAAATAGGCCCTGTACCTGCAATTACTGAGGTTCTGAAGAAAGCGGGACTGACCCTGAAGGACATGGATTTGATAGAGGTGAGAGGATTTAACGCGAACAGCGAGGTTACCCATCTTTTTAGCAGGAACGCTTCCCCTCGTACAAGTGGCCAGTTGAACGGATGTGAACGGCTGTATTATTTCTCTGGTGTTTCAGGTGAATGAGGCATTTGCACCGCAATATCTGGCTGTTGAGAAAGTGTTGGGCCTCGACCCTGAGAAAACCAACGTCAACGGAGGTGCCATCGCTATCGGCCATCCTTTGGGTGCTTCGGGAGCACGGATCACAGCTCATCTGGTTCACGAATTAAGGTATGTGTATGGCCAACAGCTACTGGTAATGCAGTGCTGACGTATTCACGCCTGCAAAGGCGTTGTAGCACTACGACTAAAATCTTCCAGTCCACTGGCTCTAAATTGTCATCACTGAGGTGTTCCTCTTTGTACACAAACGTTGCCTGTGTCCTGCAGTCCAAGTCCAGCCTCGCATTCCATTCTCTCGTCATTACAGGACTTTTTGCCTTCCTCTTCTTCTGATCCAAAGCCCCCAGCAGTCAGTGGGAAGCTTCCTTTATTGAAATTGCCTCGATCAAAGTCTGTCCCTTCCTTAACGGGCTACATTTAAAAGCCTTTGCCATCGCCCTCCTTCTCCTTTAATCCGTTTTCAGAAATGCTGACTCTTTTGGCTTGCTTGGTATGCTCAGTATCATTTTAATCTGAATTTTCCCTTTATTTTTTTTTCCTTCCCCCTCCCCTCCCTTCAGGGCAGAGATCCCTATATGTTTTCGCTGGTACTTGCAACACTCTACTAATATTCAACCATAAAACCTTAATTTACAGCTTGCAAAAAATGGTTGAGTGCGGCCGTAGAAAACTTAGCTTTTAAAGACCACCTTGGCCATAAAATTATATTTGAGTTATGCGATATTTTACCATGTGTTGAAACCTGAAGTATCCCCTAATGCCGTTCCTTTCTGTTTTGTGCTCCTAAGAGCAATATAATAAACTGTCTTTTAGGTGGGAAAGACCCAGACGCAGAACTCTGTTTTTCTACAGAAATATTTCAGTAGCAGCTGAGGCTTCGTAAGATTTTCCTAGGAAAAGAAGATTGGAAAATCTCCTCGTTATTAGTACCTTTGAAAAGTCGATAGCTAGTTTCTGTTGATAAAATCGGGACAACAGCTACCGTGGTTTCATAAATGTAAGTCATTTTCACTGTTGTATTTTCTCTACAGGCGGCGTGGTGGGAAATACGCAGTCGGGTCAGCTTGCATTGGAGGTGGACAGGGTATTGCCCTTCTCATTGAGAACACCGCCTGAGAGATTTTGGAGACTTCAGCGGTGCCCAAATTCCTGATTCTGTGGAAAACTTCTGCCTTCTGTGACAGTAAAGCATCACTGCCTCCCTTCACGTGTTCCTGCAAGATTAAGGAATAACTGAGAAGTCTGAATTCTGAACGAGAAGACTCAGTAATGTCTTTGTACCTAAAGAAAGTGTAGTACCAATGTAATTTCACACTGATGACGTATTTTCTAAAAGCCTCTTTTCAATCAAGTTTATTATATTTCCGTAGGCAAAATTCTTTTCATTTCCTGAGGAAATTGCCTGTCAAACTTTCACCAAACCTGCCTTAAAATAGCAGTGCGGCTTGTTAAGCAAGTATTGCTTTAACTTTCCTTATTTCAGCTGCTGCTGCTGTCTGGCACATGTGCCTCTCTTATCAGGAAATGTGGAAACTTAATTGGAGACCATCTGAAGTATATACTGATCGTAGATCGATGGCTCTAACCTGTACCCTGCTGTTTTGCAAGGTAAAAGAAAATGAGGGGAAGCTGAAATCGTCATTGTGCCTCTTGAAAGAACAATAAATGTAATGAAAAAGGTCTCGGCGTGTGTTTGTGAATTTGTTTTAAATCACTGTACTGTGCTACATGGGCTAAAGTGGTAGCGAAGACTTCAGTCTTCAGTTTCTCATCTTCATCCTGTTGAGATGTGACTTCTTCCTGCCACTCCACTGCCTTGAGCTGTGGTGATTGTGAAAGATTCGAGGCCATTCAGAACCAGAATGTCCAGACGAGCAACGAGTTCAAGTCAAGGCAAGTGGCGTTAGAACTGGTGGGTAGCAGTTAAAAGTATGCTGATCACCATTCCTAAGGTTACTTACGGATGCAGTTTCTTTAAACAGCACTAAATATTTCTAAAGTCATTGCAAGGATTCAAAAAACCAGCTGCTATAAGGCAGCAAACCAGATGCTCATTTAACGCGGTGTCTTTTTTCCTCCCTCTACTATGTTTTAGTAAGTTAGGGTTATCAGGGTTTCACTGTTCAAGATGCATTTGCCACATGGATTTTATAAAGCAGGATGTCGTCTTGGTTCCTTCTATAGTATCAAATATCTAATTCCTTCTCACTTTTTGACTGTGGATTATCATCGAACTCGTCTTTTCAGAGATCTGGCTCCAGTTTTTCCAAGCTCTCTTCCCTGCGTAGTAACAATTCTTTCAGAGCTTGTGATTCTGTAGGTACAGTAAAAAATAATCCCCTTCATGTACGTCATGCACTTATTTTGCCCGTAATGTTTAATTGCCCTCTTGTATCACTCAAGTTCTTGAAATCCACGTGTAATTCTCTTTGAGAGTTGCATTTGGTCATCCAGCATAATGTTTCTGTAAAATGCATCATGATACTCACTCCGTTTTCCAGATAACGAGTATGTTACCAGCACGGGTCATTGTCGTACATCCTGCTAGAAACCTTTCTTTGCCCACTGCTTATTCCCGTATCATTCTATTTTTATCCTGTCCGTTTCCTGGAAGAGCCTCTGGTGAGGGGCTTTGTCGAACTAAAGTGAAAGTGAAATCCTTTCCCATAAAGTTACCGGGACTTAATGTGTTATAGTTCTAATATTTGCAACTTCTTCCACAGCTTCGAGATTTTAAAGTTCAGCGTCAGTTTGAAGAGAGCCTAAGGGAAAATGCTCTTGTCTGGGGAGTAGACTTAGTTCTTTTTGCCTCTCTGTGGTCTCAGGTTGCAATGCCTGGTGGTCTAAACACTCCAAAAGATGACAAATTAAGTGTGGTTAGGAAGAATGCAATTCTTTCTTTAGGTTTAAAACTGACCTAAGTGTTCTAAGTTGGACAATCCACATACAACTCGACCTCATGTGTACTTCTGCTCACTGTTGTCCATTTGAAATTTGGCTCACTTGTTAGACTGCTGTCAAAAGCAGTCTGACTTGGGGTTAATTGACTTGGGGTCAATTAACTGTTCTGGGGTTGAGACCACTGGCAATCTCTCTGTGTAAACTGCCAGTCATCAATAGCTTTGTCTCCAGCAGGAAGCTGTTCCGAAAGGTGCGTGGATGCTCTGGGTTTGGGGGAAATACACTGCTTTTCTTTGCTATAATTCCTGGTTTTGTTTTTAAGCCTAGAGTGTGATATTCCCTGAGGCAGGTCTGTGCTAGGTGATGGAAAAAATACCACTTGCTGTGCTTCAAGAGTCTTGTCTTTTTCTTCTCAACTATAAAAATGTGCATACATTCTATTTTTCTTTTTAGGCGCTGGAGTATTCTTCATTTTTGTAAGTAGTCTGTATGGCCCATTATAATGAAAACACCGATTTTTTTATCCTTCTTGAAATCCGTGGTAAAAAGAAGCATTTCTGGGAAAGCTATGAATTTACTGATAAATGTAGCTATAGCTTTCTGCCACTGGGTGGTGCGTTTTAGACATTTCTCGCTGTATTGCTGTGGCATCTGTCCTCTCAGCAGTAGCTCTGCTTTTCTTGCAAGTCTGGCCTAGGTTAATGTTGGAACCGCATGTACCATAACCCTTCGTGCCCTGCCCGTCAGCCAATTGCTCACCCATCGTATGATGGTTTTATCTAGCTGTGTGCTGGACATTTTGTCCAGGAGGATCCTACGGGAAACTGTACCGAAAGCTTTAGTGAAATCCAAAAAGATCACCTCAGCTGGTTTCCCTTGATCGGCTGGATGGGTGATCTTATCGTAAAAGGAAATCAAATTTGTTAAACAGGACCTACCCCTCATGAACCCATGCTGGCTGGGACCTATGACTGCATTGTCCCCCAGGTGCACTTCAATAATTCCCAGGATAATTTTCTCCGTAATTTAACCAGGCACTGACGTGAGACTGACGGGCCTGTAGTTACCAGGGTCTTCTTTCTTGCCCTTCCTGAAAATTGGCGCAACATTTGCCAGCTTCCAGTCAACTGGGACCTCTCCAGATTCCCGAGACCGTTGAAAAATAATCGCAAGAGGTCCCGCGAATAGGGAATATAAGGTTATGATATACTTTCGCTGGGCACTCCTGCATGCAGGACGCTCGACATTGCACTCACGAATAAAATAGCTTCACAGAAGATCCCAACTGAAAAAATTATCGTGATTTTTCTCACAGGAAGGCACGGGAGGAACAAGTGTCCAACGAGTCTCCTGCATACCCTCACCCCCCTTCAGAAATGTCTCCTGTGAAGCACTGCGCTCTCATGGCACACGAGGAGCACGGTTTCCACGGGCTCCAGCACCCAAATTTCTTTCCACAGACGGCCCTGGGGGCTCCATGGGCTGCGTAAAGGGAGCCCGGGGAGCTCTGTCCGGCCCTTGGGTGACGCCAGGGCCTGTGTGGGGACCGAGGGCAGGGCCTGCGGTGGGGTGGGGGCGCGGGTGCCACCACAGAGGACGATTCGTAATGGGGGGGCTGTTCCTAGGGCCAGCTGCAGACAGCGGTGCTGCAGTTTGGCCTGAGCCACCGGTGAGTGAAGCAGCCGGGGGGAAGGCTGGGCCAGGGCCGGGGCACAAATGCTGGCCCCCCCGAGGGGTTGCTAAGCCTGCAGTGAGGGCCCAGCCGCTCGGGGCAGGGCTCGTGGCCTGTGTTTCTGGCTCTGGCCACAGTCCCTGCTGCCTCCCACCTCCCTCATCCCCTCTCCTACCCGACCCCAGGGGCCTGCGGGTCCTGCCCGAGCTCCCTCAGCCGCCAGCCAGCCCCACCGACCCCCGTCTCTCTCAGCTTTTTCAGACCGTGAAGTTTCCTTTAGGTTGATAAGTGAAGTGCTGCATTCGACAGAAGACGCAGAAGAGGGTAAATCCAAAGATTCCTGTGTCCAGAAAACAGACTATTAAACCTGAGCCCGAAGCAACTGTACGTGTGAGAGGGAGAAGGTATGGAGACTCGATGAAGATAGTCTTAACCTGTCACACTCATTTTGGGGCTATGTGTAAGCAGTTCTGCCATGCTGTGAGTGGAGGGCTAACAGTTAAAATGTCATCTTATCTAACATGCTATTAAAAAATATCTTTTTTTTGAAGCTCCTCAAGTGCACAATTTCAGGCAGATCTCACCTCACCTTTTAATTTTATAATGGATAAATATTTCTTGTAGAAAGCGAGGTAAAAAGATAAAAGGCAACATTCTAAATGTATTTAAGGCTGCCATGTGATAACAAATCCCACTGGGAGTCTAGCAATGCCAGGTCAAAATACAGTAGCCATATGAATTGCAGGGTGGATCAGGTGTAAACTCGGGTTGCTAAACCACAGCTATCTGAAAATGCCAGAGTGATAATTCATCCCGGCAGGTGTTGTACCAGAGCAGCTATTGGTTATCCTCTGGTGGGCATACATTTACACGGATACAGCAGAAGTAGGGCTGCGTGTTCACACCCCACCTGGACTGCATCTGTTTTCTGGGAGATCGGGAGTTGCCCAAATGTGGCATTAACGATTGTGAAACCACAGCTTTAATCTCTGGGAAGATCAGTGAGGCGGGGAGCTGTTGCACGGAAGCTCAAGATGACAAGCTCAAGACAGCTACTGTGCCAGTCCGCGGAGAGATTGCGGTCCCTAAACTAGACATTAACAGCAGGCAGTCCAAATTCCTGTCTCAAGGTAGAGGGAAGTGTTGTGGGTTAACCTCGGCAGAGAGCTAAGCACTACATCACCGCTCGCTCGCTCCCCTCTTGCCCCCTGTGGGATGCGGGAAGAGAAAAAGGAAGACTAAAACCAAAAAAAAAAATCTGTGGGTTGAGATAAAAATTGTTTAATAAGCAAAGGAGAAGCAGAAGAAGAGTGAAAGAAAACAAGTGATGCAATCGCTCACCACCTCCCATGGGTAGAGTAATAGCCAGCCTCCCAAAAGCCCCTTTTTTTCCTTTTATTGCAGAGCGTGGTGCTATGTGGCATGGGGTACCTCTGGTTAGTGTCTATGAACCAGAAACTGTCCACTGGGGGCGAGGAAGAAGCAGCAAGAAGGGGAAAAGTTTCATGCTTTTATTTCTGGTTGCTGCCTGATAACCTATGTGAAATGCTTAATCCTTCCTTTTACTAAATAATCTGTTTAAGGGAGCTGGGAAACACCATCTCACTACATCTCAAAGGAAAACTCGCCCAAGGAGTTGCACTCTTTGAGATCTTAATATTGGCCCCAAGCTGGAGCTCAGAATTTTCATGGTTAGATTCTGCTGCAAGTTCCTCACAGTACTGTATCCAAACATGTTTCTTCACTGTTCGGTGAAACTCTTCTGTCTCACTCATTTTTCTCTACAAGAGTATTTATTGTAGCTGTTGCCAGGGAGGAAAAAAAAAATCAGAATCCCTCTATAAATATTTATTTCTAATATAAGATACTGCACCACCACCACCAAAAAAAAAAAAACACGGGTTAAATTGATTGTTTTAATTGCTTAGCTTTTAAGAATGTTGTACACTTCAATGTTTTTCCCCTCTTCTGTGGTTATTTATAAACAAAGTTTCTTAAGTTTTGAAAAGGGCTTTACAAGGTCTAGAAAGAGCGTGAAGCAGAAGATAACATAATTTAAACAGAAGAAAAAACTTTAAGAGATGGCAGAGTGTTGAGAAGTCATATTTACTGGACATTTGATCATTAAATTGACCATTAAACAAATCATGCTGCCAGGGCTTTTTTCCGCCCAGTCGCAAGGCTAAAGTTTCCCATGTATGCAAAGCTAAAATTATGCTCTTTTTAAGAAAATGTAGACTCCCCCAACTCCAGGAACTTCTAAATCATAATAAAATTGTGAGATCTGGCAAATCAGCAGTTGGTAGAATGGTACAAATTGGCCTCGTTTGCAGAAAAGCACGCAAGGTTGTGGTGGACAAGAAGTAGGACTCGACACTTGTGACTAATTTTACTCCAATGGTGGCAAAGGCCAATGTTTGAATACCCGAGATTCAGGGGAAGGAATGCCTGTAGCATTACATCTTGGAGATCTGGACCCCAGGTGCTATCGTCAGGTCTTTGAGAGCCATGGACGTAGCGGACAGAGTCCAACGAAGGGCCACGGAAACGATGAGGGAACTGGAGTGCTTCCTTATGAGGAGAGGCTGATAGAGCTGGGGCTGCTCAGCCTGGAGAAGGGGAGGCTCAGGGGGATCTCATGGCCATAAACACCAGCAGGGAGGTGTGGAAAGGACAGATCTGGGCTCTCTCCATGGTGTCCATGTCCAGGCCCAGAGGCCCCGGGCCTAGCATGGTGGCTCCACCTGCCCGCCAGGCCGCGGTGCTGTGCTGGGCTGCCCAGAGAGGAGCCGGGGGCTCCTCGGGAACATCTCCAGCAGCCCCCTGGACATGGGGCTGGGCACCCTGCTCGGGGGGGCCCTGAGGGGACCCAGAGGTCCCTTGCAACCCCAGCCGGTCTGCGATTGTGTGGTCAGTCAGGTTCTCAAGACCTTCGCGTTGCTTCACTCCTCGTGATGCTTGAACTGACGTTGTAAAATGGCTCCCTGGTATCTCAGTGGTGGACCTACGACTCTTGTACTTCCAAGCACGTCTGCTCCTCGCTGGAGTTTGTGTTTCCCATGCTGGAGGGCTGGTCTCTGTCTTTAGCCACCGGTGGCTGCCCTTTCTGCTCTGCCCAAGTTCTGGGGCTTGGGGCAAGGTGAAAACTTGAAGCACCGGGAAAACTGCAATCGCAGGCCTAAAAATAGACGCCCTGAGACTCATTTCAGATCCAATCAAACCCGAAGAATTTGAGGTATGTTGCTACCACCTGGGTAACTCCGGTCTAAATCACTGGCTTGGGGGTTGGGAATGATTCCACTGTGACTCTCCTGGGAATGAAGGGGGAGTGTCGGTGACTCCATCGGTGCACGTGTGATGGAGGAGAAGTAGCTTGTCGTTACCACATAGAAATGTTCCGTTTCCTTTCTTTCTTCCTTCCCTTCCCCGTTTTCCCCTTGTTATTTGGACATCTGTGAGATTACGTGGCACATCCTCCAGAGACAGCGAGGTAGCCAGAGCGATAGCTAGGTGTGACAATACTGGGACGGGCATCTCCGTGGGGTTGCTGCAGGTTTGGTGGACTTTACCCTCCTACCTCAGCCTAATTCTCAAGGGCTGCCAACCGCAGCAGAGTTTTTTGTGTCGGGAGATTCTCTGACTCTGTTTAATGTTGCGGGTGGGCCCCCGTCGTTCTTTCCCGCCCCCTTGTGCATGGATCTGAAGAGCATACCGCATAAGAAAAATAAATAACAAGGGACATTTGGAAGCAAGATGCAAAGCTCCAGAGTGCAGTACAGGCCCCCAAAGGCTTAAGTCCCAAGCTTCCACCCTCCTTGATGTCAGACGGTTGCAGTCTTTGGGCCTGGGTAGAATTCAGGGGCAGATCTATTGGCCTGACAGTTAGCTAAAAAATGAATAGTAGAAAGTTATTTTTCTGTGAAATAAAGTATGTTAAAATTCTGGAGTGAGTCCCTGCACAAGACAGCTCATTAAACTATTACATACCACTGATAGAGGCAGGATAGGTGCCTGGTAAAACCCTGTAGCACGTTGCATAAAATCGTTGTCAGAGTCCAGTGTATTTTAACTGTCATCCCCCAAAATAATTATTCGAAATCTGAATTTCAAATTCATGACCCCAATCTCCTGTTCTTTGCCAGCCCTTGAGCTCCTCCTGGCACTGGGTTTGCTAGATGCCTGTTTCCCAACAGGGACCTGAGCAGCTGAGGGCTGCTGCTGACCGCGATCAAAAACAGGCTCCAGGTGGGGAGCTCGGGGGCACAATTCAACACCTGGCTCTCAGACCGGTCCCGTGCAGCATCGCCAGCTGAAACAGATACTGAAACGCTTGCGGTAAAGGGATCCAGGTGATGGAAGGAGGTATTTAAGGCCCAGGAGCCCCAGCTCTCAAAATGGAGGCTATGGTTGTTGTAACGCTGGAAGGGTGTGGGGGTTTAAGAGGGAGTGGAAGCCCTCACTGTTTTGTGGAGCTGCTTGGTTTGCCCTGGCCTGGTGCTTGAGCTCTGCCATGCTTCTTTGTGTGGCACGACTGCTGTGCAGGCACGCAGTCTGAACCCTGGATGGGGTAAGGCAAGGTTACGTTGGTGTGTGTCACATTCACGAAGGTCGGTTAAGAAATGAGTGTTCTCAGCGCTTGCTGAGTAAAGGCATTGTGCAGTCTGGTGTTTGTTCTGAGGGGAGCTTGATTTCTTATGTAAATGTATTGTTTTTGAGACCGGTGTAAGGGTCAGCTGGGCGTATTTTGAAATGACCATCAGCTTTTTAAAGCACGTATTTGTTTCAAGTGAAATCCTTTGGTTCATCAACCACCACAAATATTCCTGAAGCTTATCAAGGTACTTGCTGGGCTGCTAGAGAGCTTGCAGCTGGCCTTCTCTCTGTCCCTTTACATCCGTGAGTTTCTGCCCTGAAAAGCAAAGGGAGGGATCTTCAGCAAAAACAAAGCTCCAGTGATGTAGACTGTGTTTCTAATAATGTTTTGTATGATTTATAGAGCTGCTTGTCACACGTGCAGTGAACGGCTCTCAGTGCGTTTACGTGGTGCTGACAGTCTGATGCTCACACAGCACATGAGCTGAGGCGTTGCTGGCTTCTGCAGGCTTCGTGGTAGCATTCTCCAAGCTCTCCTCGAGCTGAGAAGGGGTAAGGAAACTCCTCTCTTCCCACTTCTTCTCTCCAAACCTGGATGATAGGAGCAGTCACGCACACATGGAAGCAGTTGCTAAATGTGGTGGGACTCATCCAGTCTCAGCCTGAAGGCTATATGGTAGGAGCGCAGTGTCTTGACAGAACAAGGGAACCTACGGACAGTTTTGAAGCCTATTTGATGAACAACTATCTGGTCAACCTTTTTCTTCCTTCTCTGGGGAGGCGTTGGGGGTGGTGGTTGCACTGCTGATGGTGTGCCTTAGGGCACAAGCAAACCTTTCCAGCCCTCTGGATCCCTATGGGCCAGGCTTAAACCTGCTTGTCCTCCTATGGTTCAGCCAGAAGTGTCCAAGCACCGCATCTTGTATCCCCCCTGAGGAGCTGGGGGGGAAAAAGGCTTGCTTTTCTCTTATGAAACACAAAACTACAGCACTGTGAGTACTCACAGCTGGAGGTAGCTTCCTCTCACTGGTGTGTGACCACTTAAGACAATCAGAGCAAGTAGGGCTCAAAGTCTGTGGTTTAACTCTGTATGCCATGGTCTTTCTCCTGGGTTTAACCTCTTCATTCTACTTTGAGGAGTGTGCTTAATGCCCGTGAGCATGAAGCCTTTGAGAGGGTGGAGATGCTTGGTTAGGGAGGTGTTGCTCTTTTGTTAGGCGCTTGAGGCTTCAACGGCGTGACCCGAACGAACTGTTCCCTGGAGAAGTGGAGTCTCCCCTTGTTTGTTTTGGACCACGTTTGGGTTTGGGCTTTGGGCTTACTCAGCAGCAGCTAGCTATCTAGTTATACCTGTCCTGCTCCTCCATCTCTGCTCAGTCACCACCACTGCTCCATTACTTGCCAGGTCTTCTGTCGGGTATTTAGTAGGGACTGCGTGCTCTGGGGCACTTCAGCCAAGCAGTGTCAAGGGGAGGTCAGGATATGCCACGGTGTTTGTGCAGCCAAGGTTTTCGGGGTCATCTAGTGGGAGCGAGACCCCGGTTTCATCCCCCAAGATGCCTCAAACGGATGCAGGATCTGCTCTTACGGGGCTGTTGTGGCTTTGCAGTGTTCACAGCACTTGTGGTCTGGGGTTAGTGCTTCCTCCACGCACACTTGCTTCAATGGGACTGGGGTTAGGGTCCCTACAGAGCTTTTTGGGTGAGTGGATGCCTTCAGGGCTGATAAAGGTTTCTTGTCATCCAAGAGAAGTGTTGGTGCTCAACTTAGTTTGCACGTGAGTTACACAAGCAACTCCGCAAACTTTATGAACTCGGGGGCATCATGAAGTTAAAGTGAAGGTGACAATTGTGTGTGTTTTTTTCTGGGGGGGACAGCTCTGATGGAGGTGGGAGACTGAAGCAATGTTGAAGTGATGGTTGTGAGAGGTCTGGTGCAAAATAAGATGACAAAGGGCTATTACTTCTTGAAAAATAACATTTGCAAATAGATTTTAAGTCGTGTAGAGGAGGATTTTAGTGCTCAAATTGGAAACGGATAATACTTTTAACTGCCATTATGATAGCACTTACTTGAGCTTTGATATTAAACTGTACTGTGTTAGTCATTGCTTGTAGTTAATTACAAAGTCTTGGCGGTGGAGAGAAGGAGAAGTGGATGTGGCAAAGGAAAAGGATGCGAAGCTTATAGGATTTTTATAGGTCTTCCCAATACCACAAAGTTTCCCTATCAAATTGGACTTAATGCTTTAGGCAACAAAGACAAACGCTTTACAGCCAGCTTCTCCCAGCTGGCTGCATCGTGCTTGGACAGTGACACATCCGCTGAGATGAGGATTATTTTTTTTTGGTGGTTTACACCTCCCAAAAGACTCGACTGTGGTATTGGCGCCTGACTCAGACCCTCTCCATCCAGGGAAGGCATGTCTGAGTCAGGGATTCAACTCGGCCTCCTTGCAACACTCAGCCAGTTCAGCAAGCTGTCGTTTTTGGTACGACTTCAACTCCCGTTTAACTGATTGTCTTCCCCCTGAAACACCGGCTTGCATAAAGGATTTCCCTTTATGCTGCCGGGTAGATTGCACCAAGCTCGGGCTGAGTTGGGAAACCGCCGCTCCCGTAATACGGCTTCCACTTGGCTCCGATTCCAACAGCAGGCGAGCCGTGCAGCGGCAGGAAACGCGGCCCTCGTAAAATGGGCGAAGAAAAGCGAAACCCAGCGCAGGCGACCGGGAAACAAAAAGAACTGGAGGCTGAATAACTCTGCCAGAAGGTGCAGGAGGAGGGGAAGCGGTGGCGTGCAGCTGAGGTCAGCCTCGCTGGATCTACGCTCACGCAGCCCTGGAGGAGCCTCGCCGTGCCCTGTTGTTGGGATGTGTGTGCGCCTCTCCTCCCTCCGGCATCATCTGCAGCCTCCGCCTGAGATTGGCTGCTGCCGAGTCAGCCCATATCTTGCTAGAGGGAAGAGGGAAACTTGAGACCCACCGTGCCCAAATATCAAAAGCTGCTTAGTCAGATGAATAGCAGCACTCACCAGCGGCCAGCCCTGGCTCTTTCCACCCTTCAGCAGGGGCAGAGTTGTGCGTCTGAGCTTTGTTTCTCAATGAAATGCTGGAAGGGGAAGAAAAAAAAAGCTTGTGTGGAGCTGGCGAGGCATGTGGAAAATCAACATCTGAGATGATAATGCAAAAAAAAGAAAAAAGCAGATGAGCTTCTTCCCCTCGGTGCTCCTGCTCTGCTCCTTGTGTGCTTTCCCCGACGTCTGGATGTGAAAAATGTGATGCTGACAAAGGGCGAAGCACTTGAAGCGTTACACTGGGTTCTGCAAGGCTCCAGCAATAAAAGCTGGGGCTCCTTCCCAGGATTTCTCCCTCCCAGGCGTTAACCCCGCAGCGCCCCATAGATCTGTCTCCTGGTCTGGAAGGTTTTCAGGCACCTGTGGACTTCCACTGCTGTTTGCGTGCTGGTGCTGAGCAGCACCGGCCCCGTGGGTGATGCTTCAGACCCCCAAACAGAAGTCATGGAGGGTGGGGGGGGGTCCTGCAGGGTGCTTGGGTTGGGAGGAGAAGCTGTTTTATTCGGACTCTTCTGTATTTTTTTGGTGTGCGTGCACAGCTGTTGCAGTGCAGAGGCCCCCGAAAGAAAAATGCTCTCAGGCTGGAGGATCCCAAGAGGTCACAAATCTTTTTTCCATGATGTTTTTTTCCCCCCGCTTGGGCCTTTTTCTGGTTTTACCTACGGCTCCTGCATTTGGACTTCAGAGATGCTTCTTCAAATGCTGCTCCCAGACCTTTTGTTGGCAGAGCAGCTCACCTCTGGTGGGTCGGTGCCGTCAAACAGCAAAACTACCCCACACCCTCTCAGCAGAGCGATTGGCGGGGCAAGCACCTTGCTGCTTCCCTGACCCTCTGGGCAGCAGCAGAGGATTAAAACCTTCCCAGAATTACAGCTGTGACTTCTCCGGGGGCTCTGGTGTGCTTTGGATCGCAGCCACGCATTTTGGGAGGCTGCGCTGAGGGTGGGATGCCCTGGGTTCATTTCAGCCCCTAGTTAAGTTTGGCACCTGAATGCTTTGGTCAGTGACCAAATTCAACTCATTCTTCAACCAAATTGGTGGCTAATCAACACGTTCTGCTGAAAGATGCCACGAAGCTCTGCCAGAAGGCAGATAATTTGTGCGTTGTCACCGGGAAGCTGAAATTTTGGGGCTGATCCAGCAATTCCAGCAAGTTCATCAGCTGAAGCCAGCGGCGTCTCTCTGCGTCTCCGAGAGCAGCTATGATTTCTCTCTGCCCAGCAGTGTTTTTGCCTCCGGCGACTGTTTATTCAAAAAAAGGCGGCGATTGGTGAAATCCAAGAGCTTTTACACAGAAAAAGTGTTGCAACTGGAAATGTAAATAACACCCTCTTTTTCTGGAAATTCAAGTACAAAATGCTTGCGCTGAACTGCCAAATGATGCACGAAGTTGCCTTGTATCAAGAAATTAAGAGGAAAGAAAAAAATCTCTCTGCCCCTAGACTTTCAGAAAAGGATGATTGGAGGAAAAAGTAATGGAGACAGGACAGAAAGAGGTAGTTAAAAATATCTAGCTCTACAGTCTCTAAGCATTCTGCGTGTCAAGTAGGTATGTGAAATTGAATTAAACTTGAAATAATTAACTGAAATAATTAATCTCTTCATGGAAATGAAAGGTCTTTCCTTAGGACAAACACAGTGACCTCGTCAGCAGGTTCTGAGACGTGGACCAAACTTCTGAAATTGATTGCCCTCTCCAACCAGAAAAAGGTTGAGCTCCGAAGTAAGTAACAAGATTGCTTTTAAAAACACAAATAGTATTTCAAAGAACACTAATTGCTCATGTAATAATTTTAATAAATACTACGTACTTCAAATGAGACCTGGTAATGTCTCGAGTGTGACTTGTGACTTCTGTGTACTGTTTTTGAATAGAAATAATTTCAGAAACTATAGACAATAATCTGATCCTCAAGAAATCCCGAAGTCATATGAAGAATTGAACTCTCAAGAGACAGAATTATTTTGGTTTAAAATCATGCAAATGTATCTCGGGGCTGCCACTTTGATGGCATGTGGTGGTCTTGTCCTTTGAATGAGCATTTCTCAGTCAGTGAGGTACCTTCTGCGGAGACGGGAAGCACGGGGGAGCGTTCAGCATGAATAAATGAGAAAATATGGAAGGGAAATAAGTCAATCCTTCTTGATAGATGACCCAACAGGAAATCTGCAAGCTTCTCGTCATTGCTGCCTGGGGTTTGGCTTCCTCTTCTGACATCTCCCCAGTGAGAAGGCATGGAGCTGGGTATTAAGTCCCCTTGCTAGGAGCATCACAACTGCAAAGGAAAGATCTCCAAGTGATTCTGGATGCCTTGTGCTTAGATATGTCACCAGAGTGGTGTTTTTGTGTGGAGGGAAGGGTTAGAGCATCACAACGTGACATAAAGGCCCATGGTGGCGTTGTGCTCGCAACCCTGCTTGGTTCTCACAGGTACATGCGCGTGCCATAATGACTAACGAACTGCTGGGTGAGACAAAAGCGGAGTCTAAACAAGATTTCTCAACCAAAGCAAATTCAAATAGGGTTTTTCTGAGTGCCAATCCCTGAAGCTCCGTCTGGAAACCGAGAGCCTATTCCGGGTTCTTTCCCGTTCACTCATTAACAAGAATAATCCCGTGTATCAGTCGTCTTTGCTGTCTCTGAGGCATGAACCGCAAAGGGAAACAAGGCAGTGAATAACACAGGAATGAAAACTGTCCCCAATTTCTACACCTCTGTACAGTTACACCTTGCAGTCATGCGTCCGAAGTAAGAGGTCGCTGCCTGTACAGATCCATTTTCTAGTCAGATCCAAATTTTAATACATAGGCTTGCTGCAATGTTGGGCAGAGCTGAATCTTGTCATTGGTTGCACAGATTGTTTTGGGGTGGCTGCAGTAATGGTGTGGTTCTGTTTGTCTTCCTTTTGCATCAGGACCTAAACTCCTTAATTCTTGCTGTCTCTAACCTCATGGCACAAAGCATGCGTCAAGTTCTTGGAAATGGGCATTCTTCATGCAGGAATGCAGGAAATACGTATGCAAATATGTGTTTAATGAAGGAAATAGTATGTGAAAATACTGGAGTTGGCAGAACCTCTTGGCTCACTGAGACCAGCCCCAGTTTGTGATAGGCTCTAAGATCCTGTATCTGCGTTTATGGATGTATCCCGCTGCTTCCTAGCAGTTGTTAGGGGCTAACGTTTTTTTCCTGGATCTCCTAACCGCTCTTAAGATGTGTTTGGTCTTGCCAACATCTTTTTTAGGGCTTGAGCGTACTGAAGGATGGCACGGTAAGTGAGGTAAGCCTCGGCATGAGCTACGACTTGCACTTCTCATCCCTTATACCAGTTGAACCTGCTCATGTCATGCATCCATCCTCCCTGGGATCAGTCAGAGGCAGCATATTCCTGCATGAGGTGACACAGATCTCCAGCGCATCGTTGTTGGGATGGAGGAGCTCCACTTTCCATCGGAAACCCTTCTCTTCAGTGGCTGGAAATGCTCTGTGCTTTCCCTGGAGAACTTTACTTTGTAGAGTTGTTTTGTGTTTTTTTTTTAAAAAGTAGGATGTATTCTGAAGTCCACCAAAACTGTTATTCCTTCTGCTGTTTATAAGTCTTGATACGTTGAGGAACCCCAAGAAAGAGGTGTCAGTGCTGACTACAGTCTCAAACTAAGGAGACCAAAGCAGAGACCTGCTCAGTTGCTCGTGCAAGCCTCACTCCCTAAGAAACCCAGCCAAAATTCAATTGCTATTGCAGGTAAAAGCCCCATCTGGGAGTAAGACCCCAGCTGTATGAAAGTGTCAGGTGGACACATGATAAGGGCAGCTCTTTTTCTGGGCACGATAGAAGCATTACCCGTGTGCATTATGCTCAGATTTTCTCACCCAACGATCCCAGCGCTTTGCTGAGCACACTTCTGCTCGCAAACTTTGCAACTGCCTCTTTGATGAGGGAGGAATGTGCACTGCTATATGATCAGGGAGACCGAGGCGTGGTGGAAAGGAGAGGGGCCCTAAACTGCTCGTCTACGTTTGTGTGGAAAGCATATTGTAGAGCTGCAGGCAACCCTCAGATCTTTTGGGCCCTCTCATGTCCTTGGCTTGGGATATAATGGGCGCTGGCCTCTTTGAAAATGTGACCCTTATTCAGGTTTGTGTGAGAGCAGATGCTCTCTGCAAATTTCTGGCGTTGTGTTTCTTCTTGTCAAGAAAGCAGACCGCAATGTGGCCTGTGACTGCACAGAAGTGGGAAGGATCTTCTTGACCAAGAACAAGATCAAAAAGAAAGAGGAGTGCTTTGTACGAGGCTCTGGATGCCCTTTAGCCTCTAATCTTCCTCCCCCTCTCTCTCGGTTTTTTTAATTTCCTTTTCTTTCTTCTTTATTGCCTCAAGTCAAACCTTGATTTTTGGGTTTGTCAATGGGGTTTACCTAAGCATGGGACAAGATGTGGAGCTGTGAACAGGATCTGGATGTCCATCTCTCGGTACACGAAGCCCCAGGATGACCCCGATAGCAGCAGTCAGTGTCTGAAAAGCGTTTTACAAGAGTACTTTACCATTGACAGGAAAGCAACAGGTGAACGAGACTTCTCTGCCCTTTTTTTCTCCACCTCGTGCACCAGGTGGTATCTAAACAGCTTGGTGCTTACAGGAGATAGTCCCACAAGTAGTGCTGTGACCTGCAAGTTGCTGCCGCCTTCTTGTGAAGGTTTCCAGTTAATTTGCATCCGGGACATCTAGTGTCACCTCTGAAAAGGTAAGGGACAAAGGAATGTCAGGAAAAACAGAGCGAGGAGCAATGAGATTTCTTGAGGAGATCTGGAGGTACTGCCAGCTTGCGCTGTGGGATGTTGGGCCTTGTTTGGGATCCCTAAGCCAGCTCTGACAACTTGGCGGCGAGAAGAGACAGCACGAGAACCCCGAGCCTGCTGGAAGGGATGAAAAGAGTTCTTGCCCTGCAAAATGTCGTGTTTGATTTTCACTTTACACAATCAAATTGCTCTGGGAAGGCTGTGATGGAGGAATGCAGCCTGCGTTACACGGAAACGTGCGCTTGGCTACGCTCTGGCTTCTGCCACTCACGAAAGGTCCGTACCTGCTGATGGGTGTACGAGTTTGAGCAGGAACCTGCCCCATTTACATACGTTAAAATAAGTATTTTAACAAAGAATGCTGTGTTCTGGCTAATTCTTCATTCAGTGCCCTGGTCAGCTCTGAAATACCATCAAGGAGAAGTTTGGCCTCGTCAGGGAGAGGTCACGACTACAAAGGAGCAGAGGCAAGGGAGAAAGGAGCAAGCGCGCCGGGATTTTTCTGAGTGCCGTAGATCAGTGGCTTGGTCCCTCCGTGCTTCCCACGCTCTTTTTGTTGCATTCCTGAAAGAAACATGATGTAGGAGGCTGGTGCGAATCGAACAACGTGTCCCAAAACGGCGGTGGCGTGAGCGGGGCTCCCTGCGGTGACGCTCCACCTCCTGCGAGCCAGCAGAGAGAGGAAGCAAGCCGCAAGTAATACGAGAAACTATTATATTTACACGGATTATATTTACTCTGCAACGATCCCTGCTTCTCACACGGGGCATTACTTTTGCTGGAAGGCTTCCGGGCTCCTGTAGCAGGCAGGGAAACTGAGGCACGGAGCTTAGGTCTTTGGCTTGAGGTGAGGAAATGGCTCGGTGCTAGAGATGGAGACGGATTTTGCAGCTCTCGTGCCGGTCAGCCTAAGGAGTCCTGCTCCAGAGAGCGACCCACCACAAAGCTGTGGTGCCTATGATGGGATCTGGGTGAACTTCACACCCTGATTCTGCAAGTTTTAGCCCCCACAAGCTGCTGCCTAACGCTGGGGCCTGAAGACGCTTTGCTGCCTGTCCCACCTCGCTCCAGCCACGGTCCACCATCGGTGCACAGGGGTTCCTGGAAGCCCCTTCGGAGGTGGTTCAGACCTAGGCCTTCAGGCCCAGGCCGTGACAAAGCTCTGTCTCCACACCAGGTCTGCAGGAAGCTTTTTGTGCCTGGCAGCGAGCCCGGGCCAAGATTTGAGCCCGATGTAACTCCTGCCCCTTCCTGGGCTGAGCCTGCGCTCGAGCTGAATTTTTTTTCCCCTCTGCTTTTATGGGCTTTCTCCGTTTTTTATTGCGAGCGTAATGACTGGAAAGCAACGGTCACCAACGGCTCTTGAAGCACGTGGTGGCTCTCCAAAGAGGCCGGGAGTCAGCCACACCTGCGGAACAAGTAAATATTCGGGCTGGTACACGTGGTGGGAGGGATGAAAGGGTCCATCCAACATCCACCCGAGGCGGAGAGGAGTCCCCTCAGTGCTGCTGTGTGGCGGTGGGCTCGTAAAAAAGCACGCCTAGATCAGAAGCAGAACCTCCCAGCAGGATTTCCTCGCTCTTGTACCTTTAATTACAGTTCTGCTCCGGCTCTGGGGTGGGTCTGGCTCTTCTATCTTGAATCCCATCAGAGTTCATAAAGTTTTTCTAGGAACGAGGACGATCGGTCTGAGTCAATGGGGAGACCTGAGGCCCAGACAGCGTGGGTCCGAGCCTCTGCTGGCAGGAAGATGTGTGTCTGCTGCTGTCCTGACAGTGAAACCATCTGTGTGTCTTGCTGCTAGCTTGACCGCTGCTTTTTAAATTCGATTCTGGTGCATGGAAAAACTTGTCATCTCGTAAAACAGCTGGCTGGGGAAAGGAGCTGGCAGGCCGCAGTGGGGAAGCGGTGTCCAGCGCGCATCATGTTTTGGCATGCCCAACGCAGCGCCGCTGGCTGCCTTGGAAGGTTTCCTGAAACACTCGCTTTTTATGAAAAAAAAAAAAAAACCCACTGCCTGTGTTGAAGCACATCGCTCCCTCACAACATCTCTGAAGTTAACCGGGCTGTGGGGCCGGAGCGGGCAAACGGCTGTACCTTGCGGTAACGCAGCGTGCTCGGTCGGGATGAAAGCCAGACTGTGCTTTCCTGCTTCTCTCTGTCTTATGAACAGCCATAAATAGCTGTGACCTGGCAACAAAACTCATGGAGAAGGCTTCTAGGAAAGCCTGCAGTGCGCGCTGCCTTCAGGAGCCCGATAGCCTTATGGTATCTGTGAATGCTGGAAAGCCCGACCTCAGTTGAGACACCTGCACTCGAGTTTTTCTCAAAAGCATGCCACGGGCGTATAATACCTTGTAGCTGATTCAGCTCGCTGAACGACTTATCTCAGGGGTGAATTACAGCAAATCGAAGCTGTGGAATGGCTCAGGAAGATAATAGCGCTGGTAATCAGTGATAAGGTATTTACATTTAAGATTAAAAAAAAAAAGTGTTTCAGTTCTGTGCCTATCCTCTTGTATTAGGCTTCTAGGTTCAGGAGCTGCCTTGCTGCATCTCCTTCCCGGCATGGGATGATGGCAACTGGGGAACGCTGGCCAGCGTTCAAGGCTCCAAGAGAGGATAGAGACTGACCCTAAAGTCACGGTGACCAAACGAGTATGTTTCTATTTTAGTCTGGTTATTTTTGGTCTTGTAACAGACAAGGCCTGCTAATATGGGGTAAACAAGGATTTTCTCCAGTGCGTGAGTAATTGGAAAAACAGCCATGTGCGTGCTTTGTAACTCCACTGACCTCTCAATTACATTACTCTCAAGTAATTTAGTGGGGTTTTTTTTAATAACATTTGTGGAATGAAGCGGGTGTTTGCAAAAGATGTCGGTATAGGACTGTGGCTTGCAAGGAGTGACGTGGTCACAGCTCGCTGGGAAGCCGAACGCGTTGTGCAAAGGCAGGATGGAAAAACCAGGGATGTGAGTGACCTTTCCCATGTGATGTGAAGCCTGTCATGTATTGTGAACGTCCTGTCCTACTCAAAGCAAACAGCTAGAGAGGAGACATCCTTTTCTTCTCCATCCACCCTTCCCTGGGACTTTCTGCTCCTCTTTGACCCCTGGTACCACCTTCCTTCTGGTTGCAGACGAGGGAGGAAATCTGCTCAGTGGAGATGCCTGGGAAAAAACGTATTAACTTGAGTAATCGGCATGATACACCGGGATACTGAAGGCTTTCGAGAAGCATGTAAAACAAGTTACGTTTTTAAGGTTTTAGTTGCGTTTCAGAGTGTGTCTGGAATAAACTGGGGAGAGGGGGAGAGAAAAGGTGTCTCCCCAAAAGGAGCACTACCTAATGTCATCTGCTGTAATTTAGACTGTCAGGCTTTAACAAAATTCTTTAGTTTATTAACCAAATTGTTTAACTTATTTTCTGAAAAGGCAAAAATATCCTCCTTTCGTGCAGCCTCACCCCCTGAATCTTGCACAGACTGAATACCGCAGCGGGTGGAGAAAGCTTCCAAGGGAACCGTGCAGAGGCCGGAGGAAGTTTTCAGGCTAGTTACTATTTAACGTGAATTGCTGCAAAGACACAGTGCTCTCCTTCCCTAAAACGTAAGCTTCAGGCTTCACTCCTTTTTTTTTTTTTTAACATCTGAACTAACAAGGTACACACGGGCCCTGGGACAGCGTGTCCATCTCATCTGTTGCCATCTGAAGCTCAGGTAAAGGGTCAAACTTCTGGTATAAGTTTCCTTTTCAGCAGCTGAGCCCAGCACCTCTGTGAAATTGGACGTTTTCTGCTTCCGTGTAACTGGGAATCCTCTCCCTTCTGCTTTGCTGGGTTTGAGAGAGAGGCGATGTGTAAGCGAAGCGCGCAGATTACAGTTTTGTCCCTTTTGTGAGTCTCTGATCCACTCCATGGCTTGCAGGTGCAGGATGACATTGGCCTGACCTGAGCTCCTCTGTCTAGCTGTAGCTCTGGGAGAGGCAGAAGAGCAGCAGCCGAAGCAATCTGTGCGCATCACAGCAATTCAATGTGTTTTAATGTTTTACGAGCTATGGCTTGCCTTAAATTGCCAGCGCTGAGCTATACGGCATCCATATGGATCGGCTTTCTTTTTTATGAATCGCTTCCCAAGGCCGTGTTTGACTCTAGAAACGTTTCTGAAATCCATCCATCTCTATCTGGGCTGCGTTTATCTCCAGCGCTCCCCTCCAGGTCAGGGAACAGCTCCGGAGCAGGATCTGATACTAATTCAAAACAGACTGAGGCTTTGCATCAGAAATCCTCTTTTTTTTTTGTAAGCGCACCGTGGCAAATCCGGACATTTAATATGTTTGAGGATAATCTTTTTTTTTTTCCCCCCTGCTCTTGCAGATAGCCTCGCTCTGTGAAATACGCTGGCCCGTAAACGGAGGAAGCGGGTCCGTAGCGAGGGGAATTTCTGCAAGAGCTTCGCAGGCTGCGCTCCGGGTTTGTTGCCGGGCTGCTTGGGGATTGAATGAGTGATTTGGAGGGCAGGCTAGGAGATGGGGTGATACGGGCCTCTGGGGTTACTGCGAGTCAGTGACATTCGATTACAGCAGAGGTAACACCTCAGGCCCTCTCTTCCAATAGGAACGGGACTTTGACGGGGCGAAATCAGGAGAGTTTGGTGGCCAATGAACGCCGGCTCCCGGAGTGAGTCACATTCATAGTTTCAAGTTTTGCGGTCTGGCAGATCCCGGGAGATGATTAAACCCACATAAAAGAGCATTATTAATAACAGCGCCTTCGGTCCTCTGGCGGCTTCAGCTCGTGTGCGAACGGGAGATGGGGCAGGGGCTACCGGTGTGTGCGTGGGGAGGGGGAAGAAAATAAGAGGGGGGGGGAAAAAAGGTTACTTAACCATGCTGGGAACACGAGGCGCTGCTTTCCTGGGGGAAATACAAGGCTGGGAATGCCCTGCGGGCTGTGAATACCTGCTGGGCTGTTATCACGAGATCCCTAGCCCCTGCAAAGCCAGAAGCTGTGGCAGGAGCCGGATTTTCCCCCCAGGGACGGGACCCCCCCCGAGCCCTTTGCTGTTGGGCGCTGTGGGAATTAAGGGGGGGCACATAAGCCCCTGACGGCTTAGCCTGGGCTTCCCTGGAGCATCACCCACCTCTGTGCGTCCTCCTGGCAAAATGCTCGCTGTCTGCCTTGGAAGCGTGCCCCCTTCCCTCCCCGGAGTGGCCGCAGGGACCAACTCACCGACAAGAAATCGAGTTTACATAATCCTTGTCTTGTGTTGGCACGATTTGTCCCGATTTCTAATGTTAAGCCTTTTTTTTTTTTTAATGTTTCTGTCTTCAAAAGCCTTCTGTTAGAGAAAGTGTTTCTCATTATCAGCTGCGGGGCTGCCAGACCTGGGAGGTGTTCGTTTCCTATTACCCTCCTTGTCCCTCCTGCTGTGCATGATTCGTCCTAAAACAGAAGACGAGGAGAGCCCTAGGAAAAAGATGTCACAGGGCAGGTGGGTGGCTGGTGGCCCCCCGCATGATACCCCCCTCAAAATGCCCTGGGAAGCATTGTACCCCCCAAAAAAAATGCCCTGGGAAGTCAGACCTTCATCCTCTTGGGACCATGAGTGCTGTCTGGGGATGCCAGAGGACACCCGTCCCTGTGACGTGTTCTCTGCCACCCCCCTGGCCTCCGTCTCCCCTTGCAGCAGGGACGTGGGTGCCATCCTGATGCATCTTTAGTATGGCAGCAGTCGAGGGAGAAAATCGGAGAGAAAGGATGGGAAGTGGGGCAAATTACAGCACAGTTTCCCAACGTGACCTCCTCAAAGCTTTGTCGATGAGGGGAAAATGGTCAACAAGGTTTAGACAGGAGATGCCTGCGGTCCTAATATGCTCTTGCTGCTCCTCCTGTGAGTAGGACTGTGATTTTTTTCTCCCATGGCCTTTGACCCTCTAATATCCCTTGCCTTCGCCTAATACAGGTGTTTTCTCCCTAATCCTGCACAACTTGACCACCCGCCTCACCGCGGGCTCAGATGCACAGGGGAGCGCCACGGGAGAGTGAGCAAAGCTGTCTTCACCTTCTCAGCCTCCTCGCAGGCTCTGCAAAGAGTCAAAATAACTTTCAGGCTGCCTCCTCCCCCAGCAGAGGAGGAAAAGGGATTTCTTTTTCATCCGTGCTATGGCCCCAGGCTGGCTGTTGGGTGACCGGATCAGACCCAAGCCAAGGTGACGCCCTGCTCTGCTCTGCCCAGGTAAATAGTCCCGCACCGGCTTCAGGAAGGGCAGTCCCAGACTCAGCTGAATATTTCTGCAAGCAAATAACTTGCCAGCGTTTTTGGAATGAGGCTCCAGGAGAGGGGAAAAAAAAAAAAGAACTTGCTGTTCCTCAGGACCTAAAGGACCCCATCCACCTGTCTGCTGCCGCTGTGCCGGGCTGAGTGTTATCCCGAGCTTTACCAGCACTTAAATATTTCGTTTCCCATGAAATTTATGTATCGGTGAGGCTGTTCTCATCCCTTCAGCTTCTAGTGAAGAAGCGAAGTGCAGCTGGTCTCAGCCATCTAGGCTGGGCTTTCAGGGCTTTCGTACGAAAAGGAGATAGAAAATAGTTTTTCGAGATGTGCCTCCAAAAGAGAGCAGGTAGCAGTGTTTTCTCAGGGCTTTGCTCCTGCACCTTTGCCTGGCGTGCTGTGAAAGGTGCTGAGGAGAGCTGAAATGGGAGCAGCAGCTTCCCTGGATGAGCGGGGCATGAGTGGGAAGAAGCCCTGGCTGTAATCACCAGGCGTGCCAGCTGTAAGATCACTGATGGAAGGCTCATCCTACAGTCTGTAGACAAATACAATTCCTTCTGGCCAAAATTCATCCAAATTTTGTGCTTCTTGTCTTCAGGGGGAAGAAGCAACAGTGGCCCGATGAGGTTTTCCTTGCTGTTTGCGTAAGGTGAGTGCTGGGGGAATGGACTGGCCCTTAGAGCATCCCGTCCTGCTGGGAAGGATCTGTGGGATCCCTTCGGAGAGGCTGACTGGGGAAGGGGAAGCCTACCAGAAGCGTTTAAAAGAAAACCTCACTGAGAAAGCTTTCTCTAAGTACTGGAAAACTAATTTTTTTCATCAAATTTACACTTCTGGCACAAGAGAAATTCCTCGCTTCAGAGAAATTCTCAGGGATTCGTCTTCTGAGAAAGCTTCAGACCGCTTTAGAGGGGGATTTCTGCCGAATGAACTCAGCGGATATGTGCACGCTACGCACTGACAGAAGACGTTTTCATCACGGGCTGAGGCACTTCTCGTTTCCTTGAAATGTTAGATGGGGAATTTGGTTCGCTGCCATCAGCTGCTGCTGCTCAAAGGAAACCCCCAGTGCAATCTCGTATCAGTAAAATATTAAAAATCTCTCATGCCTGGATCATTTGCTGTGAACTTAGGGGCCAGGACTTTGGGGAGAATCATATAGGTCAGTCTTGCACGTAGGTGTTCAGGAGAGGTGTATTTTGAAAACCTGTTGAAGTGGGTCGCTTAATTTTGCTTATTAATGGTTTTAGTTCTGCTAATGCACATCCTCAACCCTTTTCCCTTTTTTACTCTCCCTTCCGACCAGGCTCTGAAGATGAACTGCACTCCTCGGTAGCCGTGGGTTGCTTTCCCACCTGTAGCTGGATGTTTGTAAGGTAGGTGTTATCATCTGGTGCAACAAGGAAACAGCCCCTTCCAACAATGTACTTTATTCTGTACTCTGACTGGCATCTCTATAACCCAACTCTCCAGTAACACTTTATCGAGTGATAATATTTTTGCTGACATAGGTGTTGGCAACCATTTTCCCCCTTTTTTTCCCCCCAAATTTGGAAAACGGACTGATTTTTAACACTTTATAGAGGCAGAACCATTCCTTGGTGCTGTCAGCTTCTTATTTTTGTAGGCAGCAGAATTTAGGTGAAAAAATTCCACCACCCCGCCCCTCCAGAAGTGCTGTCTGCTGATTTTTGGGGCAATTATTTCCTAGGAAAGCAGCCTTTGAACTGAGGAGCCCGAAAGAGAAAATGAAAAATTTGTTTCCTGATAGTTCCTTCTGTTTTTCTATGATTATGCGTGCAAAAACACGATGGAAGGAGAAATGCAGCTGGAAAGAAAATAATCTGTTGCAGCGGTGCCTAGAGGTCCTGAACTCGGTCAGTAGCCCGTTGCACAAGAGTTTGTGTGTGGACGGGGCTTCTGAGGCTTCAGTCCTAAGGGGGATTTTTCAGAAATCCTTCTGGGCTCTGGAAGCAGAAGCCTCTTCAAAGCAAGATGCCTGGAGAGCTGGGAAAGCACAAGCAGGTCAGAAGGCAGCTCTGCAGACACCCTGTTGCTGCCTCGTTCAAATATTTGTTCAGCTTGCTTAAAGTGCTTGGAGTTTCTTGTGAGGTTAGGTTATAGACACAGCCTACACCAGGGACCAGGAGGGTTTCCAGGCTAGGACAGCGTCCAAAAGGGAGCAAGGCCAGATTTTAGTACTGGACAGCAAGAGCTTTTGTACTCGGAAATGCTGTGTGGATTTGGACACAAGATTAGTCTAGGAAGCCGCAGGGTTTGGATATGCCACGAGGTCTCTACTTCCTCATGACACTTGTTATCAGCCTGATGTTTTTTCTCTGGCAGCTGTCACAACTTACGCAACTGTGTTTTATATCAGCGGCCCCAAATGCAGCTGTAGGAGAGGCTCTCCTTTGGCCTCTCGAGCTCAGCGAAGGTGCTCGATGGTGCCAGGTTTCCAGCCATAGCTTAGGCATGGGTGTCGACCGTTTGCTTGGATGTGGACATTTCTAGAAGTGAAGGTGTCGCCTGAAGCTGTCCCTCCTCACCTCTCTCCTATAGGAGCACTGGAATTCAGCGTCACCCTCAGCACTGGTTAAAATATCTTAATTAACCAGAAATTAATCACTTACCTATGTTGTCTTCCCAGCACAGAAAACTGCTTGAAATCACTGTAGCTCGATCACAGAAGCTCAGGAGCTAAGATTTTAAAGAAACTGCTAAACACCGTGAATCTGAGCCAGCAACAGTGTAGGAGAGCGAGGATGCTCTGATTTTCTTTCTTATCCCATCACGAAAGGTAGCATTCTGCTCCAGATGTGCAAGGCTCAGGTAAGCATAATTCCACCACTTGGCTTTGCTTTTAATCTTAAGTTATCTTTTAAAGATATAAAGAAGACATACGATGGAAACGGGAATGCTTTTTCTTCTCTCTGATGCCTGCTGAAGGATCGTGGAGTTTCTCTGGGCACGTTTCCAGCTTTGTGAAAGGATAATACAGTGCTGATGATTTTCAGTACGTACAACTGTAACAAGTGCATGTGGTTTCCATGTGGAACTGAAAGCTTGTGCTAATGGCCTCCCAGGAGGGGAAAACCGCAGCCCCATGCAGAGTCGTTAATAATTTTGTACCTTCTTTGTCGAGCAGGTATGGAAGTGTTTTGGTTTTCAGTACATTTTACAGGGTTTGGAAGTGCCTCAGTCTATTATTTGGCTGTAATTTGACTTCCAGAGAATATTGGATATGTTAAAACCACTGTTTACCTGGTCAAGACTCGAGAAATAATTCTGTTCTCTTACAAGGCACTGATTCATGTAGCTGCAACCCAACGCATCGTAGGGACTGTTAAAAATTGTGATTAGATAGACACACTGAGCTACTGCCTGAGAGCGTGCTGCTTCACAAAATTGCGTTTGAAAACCCAAAACATGAGGGATTTTGGCCACGTGATAAATTAGGGCCTCACACGGAAAGTTGCCCGTTGTGGCTTGGCAGAGCTGGAAGAACTTATGTGGCTATGCATATAGATAAAGATGGCTAAAATTAAGACAAGGCAGTGGGTAAGCTGAAACAAAAATGGCATTAAAAGCCGAGGAGCAGTTCTGAACAGCATCAGCTGCTGTCACACCACATAGGATGTTATTTGACTTAAGATACCTCTTGCCCCAACAGTTTCAGTGAGGTACCGAGGCCAAGGAGAGCATCAAGGTGTAGGTGAGTTGTCCCTGATGAGTAGTACGCAGATATTAGGTGATCACTGCACGTTTTTTAGAGACTGTGGGTTCATGCACACATCCATCTATCTTCTATCATCCATCTGTGATCTGTAGATCAGACCTTTCTTGAGATTTCGGTCACAGGAGACACTTTTTTCCTCCTGCGTGGGACCATTGCCAGCTCGTGACCAAGCTGTGTCTGACCCAAAGCAAACCTCCTTGCCCACTGGAGCAGCACCTTGGGGTGCCAGAGCTGGGTCGCCGTGTTCCTGTATCCCTGTTTGAAGGCTCTGCACAGCCGGGGAGGAGAACACCTTGTTGTGTCTCGGCTCGTGCTCACCCAGCCGCACCGCTAGACAAGACGGGAAGATGAAAGAGGACTGAAAACATAGATTTGGAGTAAAGGAACAAAGATAAAGGAAGATAAAACAAGAAAATGCTTTCTTAAGGTTATCTTCAATTACAGAGATCGTCCTTAGCTGGCTCAGCACGTTGGCTGGCACTTGCTGCTCTTTCTTCTAGATAGAAGCAGCTGGAATCTCTCTTTCTCTCTTAGAGGTTAACATCATCTTCTCTTGTTTCCATTAATGAAGACAGATCCCAAGTCTTTGTTTGTTCTCTTCTGTAAGAAGAAATCCAGAGCAAAACCTCTTTTTTGGTCTGTGGGGCTGCAGAAGTCCACGGGCGCCTTGCAGGGGCCCCGTGCAAAGAAGCCAGGGAAAGTCAATGAACCACCAACGTCCCTGCACACATGGCCAAACCCTCCATGGAAAAAGGTTAGAGGCCCAGGAAATAATAAAGGTTGAAAATGCTGGCCGTAGGGCTCAGACGCATTATGTTAAAAATTAACAGAGACATGTGAAAACCTCAGCCCACATCTGTGGTTTGTAAGTGAAGGTTTACTGTTGGGCAAATTAGTGCTGAAGTCTATTAACTTGTTGAATTCATTGCACTTCTGATAGTTGTGTTTTTTTTTAAAGGCTGCATTTTGCTTTTCAGCACTTCTCAACGTTATGCGAGACAAGTAACAACATCGGCTTTCTGTGGGAATCTCATCTTGTCCTCTCCTGACGTCTTTACGGCATGCCAAATATAGGGTAAGGCCAGCCAGGGAGCTAATGCATGCACTGAGCGTGAACTCCTTTTATTAAAGAGTAATGAGGTTTGAGATGGAAACCAAGTGCTGGTTCTGTGGGTAAATACAGGCACTGAAATAGAAGTGTCTAGGGTAGCCTCCTGATAATTGCTGCGTGCATCTGCTCGCGTTGACGTTGCATCCAAAAGCGAGAGAGGACCTGGTGGCTGAGTGCTCAACTCCGCGTATTTATTCCCTGGATGTGGCCACTCAGCTGCCAGGTGGAGATGCGGTGACAAAATACGAGCTTAAAGGCAGCGTTTGGAGTTTGCCTACAGAGGAAATGAAGACACAAAGACCTTGGAGGTGGCTGGGTCAGGATTTCCGAGGGCTCTGCCTTTGGGGTGGCTGAACTTCAGACCTGGTGCTAAAAGAGACGCTTGTGGTGCTCAAGTGGGGAGCCCTGTGGCACCAGGATGGATTTTTTCCAGCTGATAAGGAATGTTTCACCCTTCCAGCTTTTCCGCGCTTCATCTGAAGAGGAGCTTGTTTGCACCACCTGATTTTCTAGGGACTTCCCCAAAGCTTCTCTGTTTGGAAGCTGCTCAGCACCCAGCACCATTCTTGCGCCGTGCAAGCTTCATTCTTTCCTCCTGCCATCCATTATCCCCCATCTGCATAGCTGCCTTCATGCTTTGCATCCCAGCGCCATTTCCATGAGAGTAAAATTAGCAGCTTGAGTAATTACGAATAAGTCGCGTTAGACAAAGAAGCCTTGAGGCTGATTGTAGGAAGCTGAAGTGTCTGGCATTGCACTGAACGGCAGCAAAAAGATCATTTTTTTCTGAATCTACCAGGACTACCAAGGTGTTTAGGAACCCAAATCCCATCGACAACGGTGGGGGCACAGGAGGATTCATGTTTAAGTGTTCAAGGCACCGTGGTTTGGGGTCTGGTCTTCCTCTCCGTCGCTGGGCAGCGCCCAGCAATGAGCCCGGCGAGCTGTCTTCATCCTGATGCTGTGATGCCAAAAGTCACCGAACTCTTACCGAAATCAGGGGGCCAAACTCGTGCCCTGCTCACCCCTGAAGGCCAGGGATGCCTCAAGCTGCAGCTGGTTAAAAAGAAGAAAGCCAAAGGTCTGTGCTCTGCCTGGTTTCCAAAAGTGAAGCTTGTATCAGGCACATCTGATGAGGAAAGCGGGTGCTGCTGAGCTGAGTCCAGGACAACAGCTGTTACTAGTAAAAAAAAATAATGATGGCTTTTACTGGGAAAAAAACTGCTCACTGACAGCAGAAAGAGTTTTACTTGAGTCAAAACTGCAGGTTTTGTCTCATAATAGCCACATTAAAAAAAAAAATGTTAAGAAGACAGCCTGTAGAAAATTACTGCTGTCATCTCCAAGGCTTGATGAAAATGAAGGAATCTAGTTTGTTTTTTGCATGTTTTTGTGCGCATTTGCATCAGAGTGAATAAGTTTTAGTTTAAGAAATGTTTAAATACATGCTGAAGAAGTTAGGCTTCTGGACATCTGGGCAAAGGGTACCAGTGCAAACCCCATACGTGTGCTGGGGGGAACCTCTGTGCTAAAACCCCTCTGTAACAACTCTGTTCCGTTTTTTTTTTTTTGTTGCTGCTTTTAAGGGGATTGCTGGAGGTTGGCCTGTGAAGTGGCAAGCCCAGAGATCACATCAGGATACGCACCGGAGCAATAGCCAGGGGCACCAGCCTGGCTATGAGCACGTGTCTGACCACCGTCCTGCAATGGCAGCCGAAGGTGCAGTCTCGGGAGTTTGAGTTATTTATTTTTATTTTTTCCATGCCATAAAAAGGCTGAAATGCTTCTCCTATCGTTTAGGCGTGGAAAAGGTCTGGTTCTGAACTAGAAAACCGATGACTTTTCCAGCTAGCTGGTTTTGAGCGTTACTCCCCCCAAAGAGTGGCACGAGGTGACACGTTTCAAAAGCGTGCTTCTTCCTGCGCCGCGAGACCTGTTCGAATTTCATTTTCCACTTCAGGATGATCTCCCAAGCCCTGCAAGTTTTTCTGTTACTATCCTGCACCGTTTGGAGCCGTTTGCTCTGCCAGGATTCCTATTTTATTCCAGCTGTCGTAGTTCCTCGGGATTTCAGTCTGCCTGGCCGGCTGTGACATGCAGACTAAAAGCTTTGTTTGGCAGAGGTGCTGAGCAGCTTCTTGGCGAGCACGCTTTACTGTACACAGAGACACAGGGGAGGAGAAATCTCCTTTTGTCTCTCTTCTCTGATCCAGCCTTTCTTCAGACCACGCTGCTGCTGGCTTACGTGAGTTTGCTTAAGGATTCATTTCACAGCATCTAATATCCACTGATTCTTGCAAACTTCCACAGGTTTGCTTCCTAAAAAAAAGAGGTTTAAAAACTTTATATGAGTTTTCTGTTGTTCTTGCGAAGAAAGTGAAGAGAATCACTGTCTCTATCCCTGCTGCTTCACTACTTCAGCCTATCTGAGAGGATATCACAGGGCAGGGAGTTCCCCAGGTGCATGAAATCACTGCTGGTGCCTTTGACTTGCTCTTATTTTGCTCCTCAGTATTCCCACCGAACCACTCTGGATTGTGCTAGCCTCAGCACCAGGTTCATACCAACATCTCTTCTTATGTTTAGGGTTCCTAACAAGCGGTCATTTGTCTGCTCCGAATCCTTTTGGTATATTTTACATTGTTTTCCCTGCAAAGATAATTTTACGAAGAGTTGCAGTGTTGCACGTACTGAAAGGTCGTGGGAACCTCTCACTAAGATTAGCCCAACTTCTTCTTATCAATAGCCTTAAGTGGTGTTAGCGTTTTAAAAGGAGTACTGTGTGAGCATTAAAAGACACTTTTTTTTTCCCCCCAAGTACACGTTGAAAAGCACTTTTATCCCATGTCTAGGGCTGGGCGCTAAATGGAGCTCTATCACCATGGGCTGATGTTTTCTATTCAGAGGTTCACAGAGAATGCATTGTTCGATGGAGAGCCGAGCTGCAGAGGTTGGAGCAATTTCATAAGCATAAAGTTATGGCAAGGTGTCTACCAGGAGCCTTTGGATGGAAGGGAAACCCTACAGCACAGGCTGCTAAGGAAATGAGCTTTACATTGCTCAGCTCTAAGAATGGAGGGAGAAAAAAAAAACAACACAAAATAAAGGTGTCGTTGCCTTTCAGTTTGCTCAGTTTGTCAATACCAGGGCAGAAAACATCATGTTGTACATACAGGGAATCACATCCTGAATTTCTGAAAGGATTTATTGCTGAGCTAACACCTTCCAGCACAGAGCATCCTGCTCCAATGCGGTGGCCATAGCAGTGATGCTGTAAGGACACAGACACGTGTTTTTCTAAAAGCTGAGAGCTGAGCCTCTCACTGTAATGGATTTGATTTCTTAAATGGCTGCATTTCTGCTTTTTTTTTTTCTAGAATGTGTTGTCCTTATGGAGAGATGGATTTACGCTGGAACCTGCTGCACTGATGCACTGCATCCCCTACAAACCCCACGGTCATCCTTGGCGCAGAGACTCCCTTCTGACTGACCCAAGCCCTGCTGAGTTCCAGTTAAGTGCATTTTTACTGATATTGTGGATGAAGTGCTTTACTCAGAGGCTTTTCTGTTCCCCCCAAGGGCTTCGTTGGCATGCCCAGGCCACAGGCTTCTCTCACGCTTGCCCAGCTCTCAGAAAGAGGAGGAGAAATAAACTTGGAGAGAAGCTGGCTTCTGCAGGGGAAGGATTAAAGCACCCGGCGACTTCTGAGAACTCCCCTCTGCAGTGATGACAAATATCCTGACACAACTGGAGAGAGACAAAGCTGTCCCCTGAGTAGGATCAGGGCTGGCTAGCACAGCAGGAAGAACTAGATGGGATTCTTTGAGGTTTTTCTTTCTCTGAAAAGAACAGGCCATGCCTCGGAGAGTCCTTCTTACCAAGTGGTGCTTCCCTCCGAAAGCTGATTCACCCTGCCAAGGGCCTCTTCAACAAAGGATAAGTTATCCAGTTCCTCTTTATTTCCCCCCATTATTCACAGTCGGTTGTATTTGGCTGAGGCACGCCATTGAGAAAGGCACCGTCTGGGGCTGAAGACATCAAGAAATGCAGATCTATCATCTCCCATGACCCTTCTCCCATGCGAGTAACCGAGTGCTTTGCCAAAAGGCACTTCACTCTCAATTTGCAGTTGTCTGCCTTCAGCTGCTGCTGTCCCATTAGCACCCATTTACTTTTCCTCCCCATCTAAGCTCTTAAATGCAATGAGCAAGACCCCCTTGAGCCCTCCTTTTGCTGGGGGGGGGGTTCCTGGGGGCACGCCCAGATCCCCAGGTGGATGGAGCCCACCGCGAGACCTTCCCAGCCTCTCCTTAGCTCGTTGTTAGCCTAGAGCAAGTCTTCTAGCTTCGAGGGCCAGCACAGATCCTGATTCATCTCCGAGCACCCTGACCACGAGCGGCTCGGCCGAGCCCTTCATCCCCCTCTCCCCAGATCGTGGGCCTGGGGTGACTGCTGTGGGGGCAGTTTGGGTCTGCCCACGCACAGGACGCTTTCCCAAGGATCCCCCTTGGGATGGTGGCTGAATATACAGCTGGATTTGCTTCTTGGTGCAGGCACCTGAAAATACTACTTCTACCTGTGAGTAATTTATCGAAACTTTCTTTTTTTTTGCATTGCTAACAGCTTTTCACCGTCACTGCAGAGGCAGCCCCCGCACCTTTTCCAACTGAAACCTTCCAGGACATATTTTCCCACTGCGTAGATACCAACTGTAACTGCAACTTTCCACACAGCTCGGTGAAACTGGGATTTGTCTGAATACTTTTGGCTGGCTGAGGTATCCCCGTCATCCCGTGCAATTGCCCTGCCCTCTCTGCTAGCTGCTGTCCTGCCAATGCTAATATTACCCGCAGATTTTATCAGCGGCCTCGCGTAGGCATATTTCAGGATTGCTGATCAAAAAGGTCAATTAGCATTGCGATATTTCTCACCTAATAAAAATTATCGGAGCTGATTCCAAAATTCTTGAGATTCCAAAGGCATGAAAGCTTGTCCTTAAAAGGAAAGGAGAGATGATGCTGCATGAAGGAAGTTCTCTAGGGTTAGAAATGTTTGCCACTTTTGCCCACCCTGAAACCTACAGTTCCATTCCCTCACATCACAGCGCCTGGGGGATTTGTGTAGAGGAGGGTGAGGAAGGTTTGGTTGTGCTGCTTGGGTTTTTGTCTTTTTTTTTATTGGGGGTGGGGAGGTGGAGAACGTGCCAGCCTCTGGAAATGCTGCTCCTCAACGGGAGTTCAACAGCCTTGTTGGTTTTGAGAGCATGTCAAAGGGCGAGAATAGACAAACTCGTGCCACGACACAAATCCAAAAGCCCTGGGAAATTCAGGAGTGGGTAGATCTGAGGTCTCCCCTGCTCCTAAATTGAAATAGTCCAGGCAACAGCGCTGACACTGCTTATCTCCCAACACTTCTCTGCTCCGTCACCCCGAAACGTGTGTGTGAGGCTCCTGCAGCCACTTGGGTGCTCTCGCAGGGGCTGTGCTGCCAGCAGAGTATTTTCTGCTTCAGGAGTTTGGTGTTGACAGTGTTATATCTTTTGGCGGAGGCTGCTACGACTTAAACCGGAGCAAGCATTTTATTTATTTTTAATATACATCCTCAATGAAGCCATTGTTGGGGATGTGACTGCTCAAAATGTGCAGCCTGAACTTCGCTTTTAATTAACTCCAGGCAAAGAAATTAGGAAAGCATTTGCACCGTGAGTGTCTGTGGCAAAAACATACTCTACAACAGAGGGGATACGCAATAGCGTTCTTCAGCGCTTATTTTTTTCCAGTGGATAGTACACAAATTTGTCTGCCTTATCGGGGGGCCTGATTATGCCACTGGAACTGATCATTTGTTGTAAATATTTTTTTAATAAGTACCAACCAGTTAAATAGATCTACTTTTAGTTTTCTACACAACGCCTAATACAGCAGAAGACGTGGAAGCAATGAGCAATCTGATTTTTGTCTCCAGCTTTTACGCAGTTCCTTTTTGAGAGCAGTGGGATGACAAGGTCTTCCCTGCTGCTTATGGGATCAGTGGATGAGATGAATTGGAGCTCTCTTTGTAAGAAGAGTAATGTACAGAAATTACTTAGTTTCTTCTTCTAAAGAGAGATTTTGCTGATGTTCTGCTGGCTTTTCTTTACCTGTCTGGAGTGGATATGGAGGCTATAGTAAAATTAAGAGAACTTATGATTATGCCAAAGGTTTTTCCACTGGAAATGGTGGAGCATTGACAGTTTTTGATCAAGAAGCTGACGTTATAAATCAATGGTCATACTTCATCTGTTGACTCTATCACTGGACCCTCGGACAGCCGCACCTGAGCATCTTCTTGTGTCGGAGGAAGGCACAGAGAACGGATAGGAAGCGTCGAGCCCCAGTGGGTGGGAGAAGGCCAGCTGGTGTGGAACAGCAGCATGGGGCTGGGGCCGGCCCTCTCGGGCAGCTCGGGGACTTCGGGAGCTGCAAGTCCCAACAACAGAGGCAACAATTCTGCTTTTGTTGAGGGACATCTGAGCCTGTTTGTTTGGGCACGGCTGTGGCCCTTTGCGTAACAATACAACCTTTTGTTTCAGCACAGCTTTTGAAGTCGAAAGGCAGCGTTCATCCAGGTGCTGAAGCCAATTTGCTTTTAATGAGGCTTAAAGGAGCAAATGGGGTCCCTGCAGCTCCCATGCAGCCATACGCTGTTGATAACACCAGCGGAGGTAACGTTGAACGGTGACACAGCTGCCCAGGGGTTGTGCTTGTTGTCAGCAGCTGAATCTCTCCAGAAAAGGAGAATTTCAGTGGGTATCAAGTCTGAATGTCCAAACAAGGAGATATTCCCTTGCAGCCTGGTCCTACACCCCCCAGAGACGTGGTCCGAGCTTCTGCACTGGCGTGTCTTTCCTGAATGCCCTGTGATGAACCCAAGGCTTCGTTTCAGTACTGAGGAGCCTAACAAACACCAAATGATCATCAGTGTTTAAGGTTTTGAGGATTCGTTAGGTGAGAAGCGTTTGGAGATATCCAAATATCCCATTCTTGAATGCTCTGGGGACTCCCAGGATGAGGAGAGGTGGAACAGATCCGTGAAGGCATCGGAGCACTTCTGCAACGCACCTTCCCTTTGGGTTTCATCTGGGAGCCAAAGCAGAGGACATCTCAGCAAGAGAAGCTTCAAGAAGCACGTTCCTGAGCCAAAATGAAGCTCGGGTGTGGACCGAGGACCAAGCCCCGAGCTTCAGATGCAGGCAGGTTCAAAGGGGGTGCTCTGGCTGCTCCTGCTTCCCAGGTACTTGTGCTAGCGTCCCCGGCTCTGCCGCGCTGGTGGTTAAGCTCCCACGGAGCAGCTGCTCAACAGCTGCAGCTTACGCTTCCCATATGAAAGAAAGCCCAAATCTCTGTGAAATTTCCAGTGGTTTAACAGCTGCTGCTTGAGCCAGGCTGTCTGTGCCATGTACACGGGGACGCTGTGGGGGGAAGAGGCGGGCCAGACAGCTGGGAGCTGTAATTTCTACAGCCGCTTACTTTTTAATCTGCCTTTACTCATGTCAGGGCCTTCTGAGCGCAAATTTGAGAGTGAAGGGGCCTTTGGATTGCTTTTCCTCCCTTTTCTCACCCCAGCCCCGCGGTTGCGGTGTGTCCTGTGAGCCAAAGTCTGTCACCAAAGGATTTATTTCTGGGGAGGCTTTTCGGTGGGCTTCATCTCGACTAACTTCTAGACATCCAAGCAAGCCATCGCAAAAGCTCATTATCGGGGATGCAGAGGAGTACGGTCCAGCAAAGTGCCGTTCAGCTGAATTGGATGGCGTTTTTAGGAACAGACAACTTGCTTTCTGAAGACAGGAGCTGCCACTGGCTCTCAAATTCCTTTTTTTTATTTTTTTTGGCTGCAGCTGGGATAGACCCCGCTATGTGCTGGATCTTCTGGGAAGGCAGAGGTGTCCTGCAGAGATGATAAACTCTTGAAGGAGGAGAACCACTAAAAATCAGGAAATCAGTTGTGTACTTGGAAAAACCCACGCGGAGTCATTTGCCAAAGGTTCTGGAGGGTGTTTAAAAATATCTACACGTTAACAGGCTGTGGTGTGACCAACTGGCCAGCCTGGGAGAGGAAAGGTTTTATGCCCAGGACGTAGTGGGGAAAAGTCTGCGTCACCGGAAGGGCTTCGTTTACCTCAGTCAACAATAAAGCGCAGGCTAAAATCTGTGGTATTGCTGGGATTTCTTCTAAAAATGCCTGGTGCAAAGACTTAATTTATTTCCTGACGTTTTGCATTCCCTCTACATTTATAAAAAATAAAACAAATTGTTAATTCTCAATCAAAACCAGTTCTTAATTCTTCTTCTTAATGAAATTGCGGTTGTGCATCAAATCCCTTATTTATTCTTAAATGTTATTTCAGGTTAACCAGAAATTGATGTGTTTTTCAGCTGTGGGAAGCACTGGTGTCGGCAGAGGTGTTGGATGTGGTGATGCAGCAAAACTGAAGACACACTGAGGAGGTCTTGTCGTCTCAGCACTGGATTTTGATTGGCATTTCTCTGCTTCATTTCTTGCTAAATGAGACTCCGGTACCAGAACATCAGTCCTTGTTCAGGGTAACAGGAGGAATCACACCTTCTGGGAAGAGTTTCTCCTCCAGTGAGACAGTGGCAGGTCATTTATCTCTTTCTTTCGGTTGCCCTGATTGAAGTTGTAACTCAAGATGTGGTCTGAGTGCAAGACCAAAACGTAGGTGTCCCAAAAACCCTCGGCCATGTGGAATCTTGTTCCTTTATCCCAGCCCTCCCTGCAGGTCTAACGGCTCCAAAGGGCTGGGACGTGAGGAAAGGAGAGAGGCGGAGAGGCAGAAGGGAGACCTTGAGCTGAAGCTGTCATACCAAGAAGGCCCCTGCATCCCCTGTGGCTTCCCCAGCAGCCTGAACACAGCTTTGTTGCTCGTGGAGCTTTTAGAGGGTTACCACAAACTGGAGTTGCTGTTTGCAGCTGTGAGCTATGGGACTTGTGTCCAAGGATGGCTGGAGGTCCCCAGACCTGTGGGATCTGGGCTGGCCCCCAGCAGCTCTTGGGATGAGGCCATGGGCACGTTCCTGTGGAAGGCACAGCAGCAAACAGGGCTGATCCTACTCAGTTACTGGGGGGTTTGGCACACCAAAACCCTCTCCTTGGCACAAAGAACAGAAATAAGTGTCCTATGTTGTCCCCGTGGCACGACCACCCTCACGGGGGGGACAGGACATGCCATCTCCTGGATGGTCCTGTTTGGGGACACCGGTATGATACCACCAGGGGTGGCAGGGGGATGAAATAAAATGACAGCATCGCTTCTGTCCCTTCTCTCCCCCCGTTACTGGGTTAGTCCCGCTCTGGAGCAGGGGCTGGAGGCGGCCAGAAAATGCAAAGCAAGAACTGTCAGCGCGGGATGGGCGAAGGTTTGTTTTTTTGTTGTGTTGTTTTAAGCGGCCCCTGCGCGCAACTGTTGTGTGCAAGGGGTGGGAAGGGGGGGGGGGTTGCCATGGCAAAAGGGGATTTGCAGGGAATGAATAGCTTTCTTTTTCTCCTGCGAAATGAATGGGTTGCTAAGACCTCCCTGCACATGAAGATTGTAGGTGTTACAGTTGGTGGAAGAAACCGCGAACAATATCCCCCCCAGCTTTACGTTTTACACAGGCCTCTTAATACAGCTCAATCTTATTACGCAAAAAAAATGTGATCTCAAGTGTAGATTGAGGAAGACAAAATGTTCCCAGTGGGATCTATCTGTGCCTCTTCCCCAGTCCCCTCCAACAACAGGGATTAGCGGCAATGTTTGCACTGACTGTAACTAGGACATAAAGACCATGCTTCATTTCTTCCCATTCAGCTAATTCTTTACATTGCAGACACTACAGGAGCCATTTATGTGTTTTTTTTTTTTTTTTTTCCTTTGTGAAAGTGGGTTAGGGTGGGAGGGGGCTGGGGGAGAAATCTGCTGAGGAAACTGTCGGCGTCGCCAAAGAAAAGCATCCTTTCAGGCGTTAGCCCCCAGCCCTCCTCTGCTGGGGATAAAAGAAGCCGCATCTGATGCCGTGGCATTGGTAGGCAGTGCTGCTTCGACGTGAAGGCCGTGATGTATTTGCAGAGCAACTTCTGAGAAATAAAGTGGTTTAAGGTGGTAGGTTTGACTTCCCAGATCAAGGTCTGTGGCTCTATCGGTTCATGGGAGAGCTCACTCTCGCTGCTGACCCCTACCCCCCCCAAAGCACAATACAGCGTCAAATTTAGGCATGGTTTTTATTTGTATTTATCTATTCTGGGAGACTTTTGGGAGTCGGGATGTGACCATGTGGGAAGGGTTGGGCCAGGACCCCAGGGAAAATAGTTTTGCCAGCCGCGTTCTCACTCGTACGTGCCAATTGACAGCGCTCGTGTTTTCCTCCCCTTTGGAAGAAAACTCCAGCGGCCCCAAAAACACTTGTGGGACAAGATTTGTGCAAAGAGGCTGGAAGATAAACTTGGTTCTGAGCAGCAGAGTTGTGCCGTGACCTTGGCTTGCCTTGGGAGGGTCAGCGAGGCAACGTCAGGCGGAGCATCTTCAGGCAGGGCCTGAACTCCCTTCTTCTCCGGGGGCATGGGACGGGAGAAGGGACAGCAATAATATGGCCAAAACCCCTCCTGGCTGACCCAGGGGCAGGCTTTATCTGCTCCAGAGCCGCGCATCAATCTTGCCTTGGCAGACAAGTTGTGCTGACTCACTGCGGGTTCAGGGGAGGTTAAAGGGTGCAAATGAAGGCTTGTGAGATTGAAGGAAGGGCTCATAAATCTTTCTGAGCTGGAGGGCAGGCAGGGCCCCATGTCGCAGGCAGCGTCGGGACGTGGTGACCATCTCTGCCTCGCGGCTGAAGGCAAATACTGTACAAAGAAGAGCCACAGAGCAAACTGTGGAGCTTCAAAACATGCATTGTGGTGGTTTATTTCCTCATTTAATCGCAAACTTTCAGCCTCAGAGAGGAGAACTGTGCGGTGCGGACACACCTCTTGTCATCGCGGCTTGAAATTTGGTCATTACAGTTACAGAGCGTAATCCACGCAAGGATTAACCTGGATTTGTGCAGACAGGAGAGGAAAACTGACCACAGATTGCACCGTGCACCTTGGGTGACCCCAGCTAATGTGCCCCAAATGTGTGTGATATTGCATCCACTACGTCTCACCTCCATTCTTGGCAGTAGGAGAGAGAAGAGATGAATCTGAGCTGTCCTTTGGGGAAATACGGCCTGGGCAAGGAGTTCACCACGCGCTTTGTAGCGTGATCCTGCACGTGCTTGAAGTGGAGGATGATGCCTAAGTACATTTCTCTGGAGCGCGATGAAATATCCTAGGAATGGGCAAGAGCTGATACGCACTGCGTAGTTCTGGGCTCCTTCCAGCAAAGGGAAAGGATGAATGGTACCTCGGAAAAAGTCATGCTTATCCTGACGTACTCATCTGATGTTAATAAATAAGAACGGAGGAAGTCTGTTGTCGGATTCAGAGCTGTGTGTTGGCTCACCCCTCGCAGTCCCGTGCCGGGTGAACGATTTGTATCTCTAAACCCAAAGGATTGGGGATGAGAGTTGCATTTTGTTTCCATGGGATTACCATTGACTCAACTTGTTTTACGTTTCCATTTGAAGTCTGAAACAAAGATGGTTTTAGTTCATTGCTGTCTGATGTGAATGATGCTCTGCCCTTGCAAAAATGTAACGTACTCGTAAACATTAGTGTTTTTCTCCTTTACCATCTTCCTGGACGATCTGTGCAAGAAAAGAGATCAAACATCTGTGCTTCTCCAGAACGGAAACCAGTCATCTTTGAATGAATTTAAAGTGAGGTCAGCATGGACGTATTAACATCTGTGTCATCTTTACTGTGCAGATAGGAGACTTAGAAGGGATGATAGACGTAGGATGGAAAAAATAAATGTAATTGTGACATAACTACTTTTCCCAAAATGGAAACACTGACATCAGTCTCGTCCCCTGTCCTTTTGGTAAGCTGGTATTTTACACATGCCAGGAAAATCATTCATATCCTACCTCTACTGAATTTATTTCAACAATGTGCTTAAGTTTATTGATTGTAGCGTAACTTAACCTAATTCCCATGTTCTTTGTGTTGTCCTTATAGTTAAAATCACGGTAAGGGTGGACTGATTTGTATACTTTGATATTAGGAAATGTTCTGAACTGCCAAGATGGGTCTTCAAAGAAGACCCAAGATGGGTCTCTGAAGACCCAAGATGGGTCTTCAAAGACGGGTTGGAGATCAAAACCCCCTTTAGACTTTCTGTTGCAAAAGCAGCCACCATCACACCACGTTGCATCATGGAAAATGTTGTAGGACACGTAGGAACCTTTCCACCGCCTGCAGTCATCACGAGACTTTATCTAGAGTGGAACTGAAGATGACTTTAGGTCTTGTCATGTCTTTGGCCAGATGGATGGACTCCATGCTACCCTATTTTCAGTTTTTCAGTGGAGAGCTCTCTCTATTTTTTTTTGTTAATGAAAATTGCCTAATAACACCAGGAAGCCAGCTAACAGTTAGTTCCAGGTGGATTACCTCAGTTATCAATTAACCCTAAGGAGTGAGTCAGAGCTTTCACTTTCATCTAGAAGCCACGTTTCCTCATCACCCAATTTGTGCAACGATGCAGCTGCTGTGGATACCTGCGAGAAGTTGGCCAGGGGAGGAAACACACAGACAATTACTTGCTCCATCACCAATTGCTGGAACTCTCTTAACTGATACAAACCAGGACATTCTCAGCAGCCCATAAATCACCGCTGCTTCCCACATCAAGTGTCTTATCTCAGCGTAAAGCAGCTCTCCGCTCCCTAGTGTAGTTTGCCTGCAGGTGTCCTTTGTTTCTGAGAACATCTTCAGAATTTGCACTGAAAGATGCAGCTCACCTGCAAGGGGAAGCGCTGGTGGATTGTTTTTGAACACATCTGCAATTCGTTACCAAATTCTCCCAAGTGAGAAGAGCCTCTCTTTCAGGAGGAGATATGTAGCTTTGCTTCAGAAATCCAAAAGCAATCAAAAAACTCTGAAAAAAAAAATAATGCTGAAGATGTGACATGACAAATGCACTTCATCACACACCTCTGGATGCAGGAACAGCACTGAGCTCACCAAGCTCAGCGCAATGTGTTCAGGTGTCGTTTCAGCTCAGGTACGGAGGTGGAAAATAGAAGTAAAGATAACCCTGTAGTAAAACCACCACCCAAGTGCAACAACTTTGCATTGGTTTCTGTGTAGATGGGGGCCCTGGCCATAGGGACAAGTGCTCTTACTGCTGACAGAATGCAATCACAAGCGATGCTAATTAACCCATCAGCTGGGAGGGTTAATGACTGAGGTTGTGTCCCCCTCAGTGTTGTAATGGGTTGGGCAGTGGGGTTGTAGCAGTGCTAGAGGAGCAGCAGGAGGCTGGGTGGTGGTGAAGCAGGATCTTCAAGCTACGCAGTGGTGTAGAAGGTGGTCTTTGCCTTGGCTTCCAGATGAAATGTCCGCTTTTGGAAAAAAAGGTGTCTTATTTCTGTTGATTTTCTTCATGAGCCTACGTTGTGGTTAGTAGAAGTCATGGTTTTGGAGAGGAGAAGGAGGAGAACATGCTGGTGTTGATGGAGGTATAGATAGAAGAAGCTCTCTGGGTGTCTGCTCATTTGGCTGTGGTGGGATTTTGCTGTTTCTTCCATACAAAGAGTGTGGTTGAATATTAGCTTTGTGTAGCTCAAGACTTGCAATCCCAAACTGGTAATTAGGGTCTCTTGCATTTCATTAGTTTCTGACAGATTGTGGTTGCAAACTAGGGAATAGAGGCATTGATGTATTTTTTTCCTCAATCTTTAGAGACTTTTTTTGAGAGTGTTATACTCATAAATGAGCTAAGGGATCTTTATTTTTAGAGAGATTGCTCTGTGCAGTTACTAAACTGGTTTGAGAAATATTTTCTGTCTAAAGGTGTTCAATGGAACTGTTGGAGTGTTGATGGAATTGGGAAGTATAGTGTTTGGGAACCAAGTTATTGTGAATTATTCACTTATTTCTTAATGCTTGTCTACCTATTTTAATAGCTTTTTTAATAGCTTCGTGCATCTGTATGTTAATCTCAGAGAACATACGACTTTCTTGGATGGAAATAAGGAAGGAATACTTAAATTATTAATTTTAAACAAATGTTGGGGGAAGTGATTTTTTTATTATCGTAGTGTGAACGCTTCTAGTCTTCAAACCTGTGGTTCATTTCTCCAAATTTCCCTTTATCATTTAAAGTAATTCTTACTGTCGGTTTAAATGTATTCAGAATAATCTTTGATTTTTGAAGCCAGTTCATGAAAATATGTATGCATGCTGTTAAAATGAGCGATAGCTTGAAGCTCAATGTTAATAGAATAATAATTCGATAGACTCTTTTTCATCTAAATATATTTACAAAAGCAGATTTATCTTTGCGCTGGGATAGGAATGAAGACAACAGATTGCAGAAGTTTTACAGAACTGAAGAGCTGGGACTTTTTGAAGATAAAACATGAGATCATTTCCTCATTTGGGGTCCCAGGAGCACTGTACATTACCAAATCTCTTAGCGTGCTGTATTCTTCATACAAACGATCCATCTCTGAGTATCTGGGGAGTTAAGGCACACCCTTGCGTGAAATCCTTTGCGTGTTTTTCCTGTTTTGCAGCATCGTGTTATTAGATACAAATTCTATTTACGATATAGCAGTCTTTGATCTGTTCTTTATTGTGTAGGTGAGCTGTGTCTCACCATCTTGGCTGCTGAAGAAGGAAAGTGGTGCAAGTTAGTCATCCCACCTTCTCCATAGGTATTAGAGAGAGAGCTTAAGGAACTGATCAGCCTATTTTTTTGTGCTTTTCTTTTTTTTTTTTTTTTTTTAACACGGGGACAAACCCTCTTCTTGAACTCATATTGAACTAGGTATCTTCTCGCGTAGTGATATTTATGTTGGGACGATCCCTCTGGAAATGCCCTCCTTCTCCTGGTTGTAGACAAGATGCTTTGGAGACAGCTAGAGCAAGGTGGAACAACGTTTCCCATCAGCGTCCTCTTCACAAAGGTGTTTGAGACCCTGCAGCGTAATATATCACTGAGTAAACTAGGTTGGGTGTAGCTCCAGAGGAGAATGATCCACCCCCGCCTCAAGCAGGGATGGCCATGGTGTGAGATCTCAGTCAGCTCGTGTGACTGCTTGTCTTAGCTTTAGGCATCTCTGGGGATGGAGTCTTCTCTGTGGACCCAACTCCAGCAGAACTGTAGACAAAAGAAAGGTAGAAAATGCTATTGAAAATGTTTGTCTCTTTTTTTTTTTTTTAAATGTGAGGCATTGCTGACTATGGGACTCTTTTTCTTCTTTCCTGCTTTGCTGAAGGAAAGAGGAAGAGAAGAAGGAAGGAAAGAGGAAGGAAGAGAGACAGAGGCATCACTGAAACAAAACTTGGGGGTCCCATTCCAACACACAATACTTGTATAATAACTGATTTAGCTTAAGTACAGTGGCTGTTTAGATCTTTAGTTTTCCTGATGAGAAGCAAACACAAGGTCCTTGTGTTTCCTGGAGATCCCAAAGTGTTTTTCTCCCAGGTTACACTTACCTTTACCTCTCATTTCCTCCCTCTAGTTTCAGATGATGGTGAATTCCTTTGGTTTCCTTCTTCTAAAACGCAGCAGAATTAAGGCCCTTGTTTACCCAAGGGGCCACCCCTACTCTCCCTGGTAGGTGATGCTGTTTGTCAGTGTTTCTGTGGCAGCTTTTGGGCTCTGCAGATCACCCAGAACCCGGTGATCTCTTTGCTAGTGGATGGGGGCTTCAGGGAGTCTTCAGAGCTCCAAGGCCTCCTCCTGGGGTGATTGTCCAAATTCCCTTGGGACAGAGGTCCTTGAGAAGTTCATCCTTTCCTGTCAATTAGCCAGATTGCTTGGAGGGAGATTTGGCTGCAAGCTGGGGTTGTCAACAACAGCAAAACAAGAAGATTTCTTCAGCGTTGGAAAAACTGACTGGGAGCTGATGGTGATGCTCTGGAAAGCGTAGGATACCTCGAGGCATGGTGGCAGACAAAGCAGCTGGGATCCAGAGGGTGCCAGGCTAGCCCATCTCACAAAACACATCAGGGTATGACTTTTTTTAAACAGCTTAACTTAGCACGGGTGAAACCACTTGTGGTTTCCTGTTTTTATTATCTGGCTTTTCTATTGTTTGGCGAGGATGTTTTTTAGGGTCAGAGTCAAGTCTCTGGGCCCACTTGCTGCCTCTGACGTGGCGCTTGGAGATCCCATGAGGGTACTGAGGGCACATGTGGGCTTCGCAGAACCACCTAGGTTGGAAGAGACCTCCAAGATCATCTAGTCCAACCTCTGACCTAACACTAACAAGTCCTCCACTAAACCATATCACTAAGCTCTAAATCTAAAAGTCTTTTATGCAAAGGAGCAGGTAAAGAAAATAAGTCTTAGAAAACTATCTTGTCACAAAGTCAAGTGAAGTCTATGTGTCTGCTTTCATCGTTGATAGCCCACGTTTCATAGCTGGAGACCGTCGCTGATTTATAGTATTGCATAAAGCCCCAAGTACCAGAGTAGACAAAACAGGAAGCAAAAGAGTTTTTCAGATAAAAACAACTATTAAGAAGCTGATGCGTGCTGGAGAGTCTTACAGGATGATGGTACTTTCCCCAAAACTGTGGGAAAAAAATGGACTTTCCCACTGGAAGATATAATTTAAGCACTGAAATGATCCGAGTTGTTCATAACATCTACCTGCTTTTTAAACTATGTCCCTAGAGGTGACTCTGCAGGGAGAAATCCATCTGTCTTTCCCCGCAGCCCCAAGTTATACCCTCTGTTGGTACAACCACGCGAAATGGGAGGGATATCTGTGTTTCCACGCACTGAAATTTCCTAGAATTAAAGGTTATTTGCCAGCCCAAGCGCACAAGGGAAAGGGCGTTGCTCTTAGTGGCCACCTGCCCCAATTCTGCAGGAATTGAGGATAATTTTGTGCTGCCTTCTTGGCTATGGGTTGGCTTACAAGCAGTTACCTGCCTCTAGGCTTCACAAGAAATGGGGACATGAGGGGGGGAAGGAAAAAAAGATGAAGGTAGAGGTGCTGTTCTGTTTGGAAAAGAGCCTCTGATGCTGCAGAGCTGAGGTTATGGGTAGCTAACGGAGCCTTACCAATAGGATTTTGGGGCTGCTGCTGGGGTTTGTCCTTAAAACACCTAAAGGCCAGGAGGGACAGGCATGCTTTGGTCACCCGTTCCCTCCCAGCCCTGTCATCTGTCCAGCCCTTCCCAAAACACCTTCTCTTATTGCGGTGACATCACGGTGGGCCGCGAGGTGACCTTGTTCCCTAAAAACGTCTGAGAGACACTCAGCTTTTTAGTTCCTCTTATTGACAAGGAAAGCTTCTCGGTTTTATGGGCTGAACCCTGGAGGTCGGTACGGGTGAGCGGATTTCTGTCATGTTTCCTGGAGAGCTGGCTAATTTACAGCACCGGATTTCTTTTATGAAAGACAAAAGCCCTCGCGTTGTTGAAACGTTTAAAGTTTCAGGAAGCACTCGCTGCGGTAAGTGCTGATAGAGCTGCCTCACGTCGGTGCCCTGGTTTATGTTCTGCGGATGGTTGATTTGTGGTGGTGAGTTGTGTGGGTTTTTTTTTTTTTTTTTCCTTCTAGATGCAAGGCAATTTCCTGAGCAAGCCTGAGGCTGAGCGTACGCCACGTGTACCTCCAAAACCAGAACTGAACGGCCTACCTGCTCTGTAAGCAGTCAGCACAAGGTTGTGTTTGCTCTGAGCACGAGCTCTCCCCAGGCCGTGGGCGAGAGGAAGGTGGCATGGGGGGAGCAGGTGAAGGGCCAGTGTTCGCAGAAACACTTCAGAAAAAGACGGAATTAATTATCAGGGGTCTTAAAATCTTCTAACAGCTCCTCCCCTGTGAAGCAAGAGTGTGCAGGCAGCACCAGGTGAGAGGGGGCTGATGTTTGGCCTACAAAGGCTTCGTGAACGAGCGGTACTTCTCCTGCAGCAGTTCTCAGCTGAACATGCTTGAAAATGCTTTTATTCATCTGTCCTACTGCTCGGCGACAGTAAACACTGTCCCCTCTTCCTTCAAAATGGCTCGCTAATGTTTATATCAAATATTTTTGCCAGAAGTGGATGTTGTCCTTGAAAGCTTCGTCTGCTTGAGCTGCCACACCACAGGGAAAAAAGAATTTGGGGCTGGATGCGAAAGTTGGGCTGTCCGGCCCTAAAAGCAGCAAACTCCTCCGGGAGTGGCTTCTCTGCTCCTGCCTCCCCTCTTTCGTTGTTGGATGGATTAGCTGGGTTTAAATGTCCACCTGGATGAGACGCTTAATACTTAGTTGGTGACATTTTCCTCCTGTGCGCAGGCCGAGTGGCTGCACATCCCTAGCAGAAGCTCGATTTTTCTGTTTTTCTAAGAAGCCGGAATGTAAAAAGTTCACCGTTTGTCACTGCCGGTAAATGACAACAGGAACACCTGAGAGATAGGAAGGAGAAAATGTGGTTTTGGTTCACAGAAAGACAAATTCGGGGAAACAGAAGAACAACAAATTGACTGTAGACTTAAAAACTCTAACTCCCAGGGTCCTTTAGGATTTTCTCTCTCCCTACAAAGAGTGGCTTTAAGCAAAAACCTACACAACTTCAAGGGTGGCAGGGAGAACATTCCTGGCCAGCTCTGCCCACCAACTTTCCTTCTGCGTTTTGTATTATTTTGGCTTCTCTTAGATAGGAGCTGCTGGTAGGCAGATTATGGAGCAACAGTCGATAATTGGGATTAAAGCTGGTAGAGATCAGAAGCGTGCCTAGTCTGCAGCTTCAGAGCTGTAGGGCTGCAGATATTTCCTGCTGGAAATGCAGGAGGAATCACGCCTTCGTGTCCTTGTGTCATTTAAAACAAAAATACAAGCTAACGGGTTTGCAGCTGACAGTGCTTGGAAGAACTTAATCTTTTCAGGGCGGCTGCTGACATTGAGCGGGGAATAAAGTGAGGGTAGGAAAAATGTGAACTCCAATGTTAATTGTTTTTTTCCTCTGCAGCCAGGAGGGATTCTCCAGGCGTGTTCATCCTTCCCTAAGGAAAACGATAAACACAAGTTAAGTCATCTTCTGAAGTGCCCATTATCTCCTCTGACTGCAAGAAACCTCTCGCTGAGACTTGTGTGTCAAACTTCCAGCAGCCTAAGATTAAGTGAGGTGACTATGACTCGGTGACCTGCAAAATATTTGTTTTTGCTCTCTTGTGGTGGACCACGGTGGTGTCTCCATCCTGCTGTGTCATCCCTCGTCCTGCTGAGAGGCTCAGACCCCCTGTTGCAGCAGTATCACCCCGTCTGGTGGTGTGATCGCTTCCACGACCTCCCAGGGGTTTCTTTCTTGGGGTCCCACGAGCTGGATTTCGGTAACGTTGTCAAAATTTCAGGGTTTTGTTTGAAATGACGGCTGCTCCTCGCCACAGCAGGGGAATTCTGCGGACCGCAAAGCAAACGTGCCCCAGGCGTTTGAACGTCACAAGGGAACTGTTTCTGTTTTCTGATTTTGTGATGTTTTCGAGGGCCTGACTCATCCTCTTTGAACGCTTGGGATTAGCAAGCCCCTTCTCCGTTCAGTCTGTACAGCTCCGAATCTTGGCACTGCGTCTGTAACAGCACAGAAACAAAATCCAGACAGTCAAGGACACTCAGATTTGCTTCCTAAATTCCGTCCTTCAGAGGAGCCGGGCCCAGAGGCAGGTGCTTCAGCTGGATCACAGTGCCTCAGCCTTTGGATGTTTTATTCCATGCTTTGGCAACAGAATTTCAAGCCTCTTTTCTGCTCCGAGTCCTACTTTTGTCTGCTTTTTCATGTACTCTGTCCCATAAGAGACATCCCCAGGTGCTGGCAGTGCAGTGTGTGGCCCTTGCGACGTGCTGGATGCTCTCTGCGCCGCTCGAACCCTGCAGGACAGTGGCTGGAGGCATTTGGCTGCTTGGAGTGGGACGCTGTGGGGTCGGGATGCTTTCTGAATGATCCTGCAGATGATGGATGGGGTCAGATGTGTAGGTTAGGAGTAATCGAGTCCATGAGTAAAGGCTATGTCATGCTGGGAAGACAGGAAGGGGAGACGTCAGCTGAATTTTACCTTGCAAATATGACTTATTTTGTAACTTTTCTGTGATCAGTCACAGCTAGGAACTGGCTCTGGATAAAGTATTAAATCAAATTGTGCAACTGTGAGCAGAACAGGTCCCTAAATAACTTCAAGCAGTTTATCCAGAGCAGCACCAAGGTCCTCTCTTCTCTGAAGCAATTTCTGGGATGTTTTACATGTCGATGCAAGAGACTCAAGGAGCATCTTGGACTTCACTGAGGTTTGCTCAAAGGTCTCCCCTGCAAGCAGGTACCTTGACTTGCTTAGAGGCATGGCCAACCTTTAGACTCTCCTCTCTCTTCCAAGGATCGTAATTATGCTCGTAACTGGTGTGCCAGCTGAACTCTCACCCTTTATAGCCACAGAGAAAGGTGGTTGTGCTGCATGTGTGCCTGGAGCAGGAGCAGGGGATGCCTCCTCCTGACTTGGTGATGATCAGGAATTCACTCGGATGCTTTAATGATGAATTTTTTCTCAAAGCATGACATTAACGTGTAATCTAGCCTACGTGGCCAACCGAGGAATTCAGTTCAACAGTGCAGAAGTTCCTCCCGCTGTTTTGGCTGGAGCATGGGATTTTCTTGCCCCAAACCCCCCTGTTAGACAGGTGCTTTGTATCATCTGGAAATAGCTGCCTTTTAGCACGGGGATCAAGGGGATTTCATGGAGAGCCCAAGAATTGCTTTCAGGCTTGGCTTATGTGACGTTAAAAGCTGACTCCACATGTAATAAGCACTAATTTTATTAAAGCATATTTCAGGGTGGGCGCTCCGACAGCAAATACCACTATCACAAATACAAAAGAGGGGTTGGGGGGAAAGGGTATGTTCGGGGGGTTTTAAAGTCTTCTGTTGGTGTTCCAAACGATGGTGCGTCCAACCTAACCCACAGTAATAAAGAAAAGATCATGTCACCGAACTGCTGTCGGTTGATAACAGAACAACCTGCCTTGGCATCTGGCAGGGATGGGCTGGCTTGCTTGCTCAGGATCAAGTCAAAGCAGGAATCTTGGCCGTGCTTGTGAAAACAGGATGCCGAGAGAGCTTTTTGGGTTTCAGTTGATTATGACTCCACCTGCAAAATATTCCCAACCTGGTATGTACTTTTCCTGAGGTTGTCCTGATATGGTCAAAGGGGATCTTGGTTCCCCAAAAAACAGGAGGTGTTTTGCTTGCCTTGTCTTGCTCTCTCTTCCTCTCCCTGATCTTTTTTTTTTTTTTGTGAAAAGGAGGGGAGAAAAAATTAAGTCTGCTCAGAATAAAGATAATTTCCTGCAGCATGAGAGGGCCGTTCTCGGTAGTGTCGAGAAAAAGGATCTTAAATGACAAGATGCTTGATTCCTCCATTTAGCTGTTATTACTTTTCTTGCTTTTGCAGCGGATCAGCCATCCCTCGCAGCAAGCTGTGTGAATGCACCCCTCCCAGCGTTGTGTGGGATCGTGGCATGAACTTCCTGACGTCATGCAGGAGCAGCAACGCGTCCTTCATCTCCTGTGTATCACACCAGCATATTCAAAAGGATTTAATTAACTGTGACTGTAGTAAACTCTTACAGAAATTGATCTGAACATGCTTTGCAAAGTGAGGTATTCCCGGCGAGTGCTGCAGTTTCACAAACTCATCCTCTCGTGTTTTGTAATCGCCCTTTGAAAGATCCAGAGAGATGATGGAAACTGGGCATGTCGACAAACCCTTCACATTGAAGACCCCAAGCAAAGGAGGAATTCTCTCTTCTTTCAGCTGCTGGGGCTTTTCCTTCTCCCACAGGTACTTTCTAGAAAGCTGAGTTGTTTCTCAAAGTTGATGTCAGTTATACTGCGTGCAGCAATCCAAGAATGACTACCAACATCTGTTCTTGCGTGGCTGCAGTAGTAGGTTTTCTAATGCAAATAACTGGGCTGCTCGTACACAAATTGAATATAGCCATCCAAACGAGCAAACTTCTGTAAGTAAACCTCTACATCCAACTATGTTTCTTATTTTATTCAGGCCAGACTTGCATGACTCAAGCAATAGGACACACACTAATTTTCTCAGAAGACAGTTCGATGCTGTAAGAGGTGTTGCTTCAGTGTCTCTCTTGTGATGAAATGAGGATGCAAAGAAGTAACAGCACGCTGTGTAATGGAGGGATCTGTGCACAGAGGCTTGCTAGGGGGATTCTTTCCTTTTTTAAGGAGCTCAGGGGAATGAGGACTGGGGAGCCTGCATGCACACAGCTTGGATATATGTTCAGCAGCAGCTTAGCAGGGAATTTGGGACTTTTTGCAGTGCTTCCCTGAGGGGGTGCATGCATCCGTGGTGTGAAGGCTGCTGGAGGACAGCTTTGGGTGATGGCAGTCTGGCCGTGGGTGCTGGTAGCCCAGCTGGGCTCAGTCCTATCCATGTTGTGCATGGGAAAAAAACTTTCTAGGAAACGTGAACAGTTTATTAGTATGGATTACAGCTGGTTCAGTGCTTGAACTTATTTTTTGGCTGTTTTATTTAAGAGTGTAGGTGCAACTTCTATGGTTCTTGCTTTGCAGTGCCTAGGTAGGAAGGACAGGGTATGGGGGACCACAGAGCTGGGAGTCCTAGATGCAGTGCCCACATGTACTCCATCGCCTTTCCAGTAGGTGCAGGCTGGAAAAGTTTCCCTTTGGGGAATAGCGAGGGGGACACAGTTATCTCGCAGAGCCCAAAGTCCCCTTCTCTGTCCTTCATCCAGTTCTTGAAGCTCAGTGAGTTTACTTTCCCACAAAGGCTCTTTCCCTTCTCTTAAAAATATTTACTCCATTAAAATCCCTTCCAGGCTGTAAATGCTAATCCTCTCAGCTTGCAGTGATGCTGCACTTGGCATTGAAACAGTAATTAAAAAAAAAAAGACAGTCTTCCCAAATTCTGGGGAAAATGAGGTCTTGCTTGCAGTTAAACTAATTGTCCTCTCAGTTGTCACTTAGAGGAGTGTTGCAGAATTGTCCTTGTGCATGAAATCCCAGTAAAAGTCGCTCAAAACAGACAGGGATGTTTTCATTTTCCCCGAATCAAAGTGTTCAGGACTAGACAAAACAACCTGAGGGGAGATAGCAGTTACAGGCTCGCGCTGGGAGGCACCGGGCTTCTCGGAGGGATGGTGGCTACGGGAGCAGCTCTGAGGCTGGGTTAAATTACATCTTGAATATTCCAGATAATTGTAAGAAAAGTGGTTTCTACCGCTGATTTTCGGAGCTGAAGGGAGCAGTGCTGCAGAGATGAAGCTTGCTGCGAAGTCGCCTGCCCCTTGGGGCCCAGCTCTGCTCTCCAGTAAGCGAGAGTGTTAATTAACATATTTTATTGTTTCTATTTCCCTGCTTTGCATTGGTGCTCCCAGCCCACATCAGGGAGAGCGTTTGCCCTGGAAAGGCTTTTCTAAGTCTCTGCCCTGGCACTTTTACGTAGGATTTCCAACCGTAGCAAGAGAGGCAGCAGCTGCTGACAGCAGGGAGGTGGCCGGCCATCGGCGCGTGCAGCAAGCAGCTGGTATTCCGGTCTCCCTCCTGTTTGCAATTAATACGCCGTGCTGTTGTGTTATCAGTGCAAATAGGTGAGCTCAGACGGGCCCTGCAGCGTGAGGCTGTGCCTGTGGTTGTGCTGCACGCTACCCCGAGCTCTGGCTGTAGCAGCTTGCAGGTGGTTTGCCCAGCCTGCTGCCCTTCTGTGGGGCTGGTAGCAGGTGCTTGGGGAACTTATATTAAAAAAAAAAGTGGTATTTCTGCAGCTATGTCCTCCTGGAGTGCAGGCAGCATCATAGGGACTTCTCAAGACAGGGGCAGTATCTGCAGCTTGGATGGATTTTGGCTTAGAAGTGTCTAATCCCACCCACAACCTGTTCACATGGACACCTACACCACTTTGTCCCCATTTTTTTTCCCAGTTTCATTAAGCGCTGGATGAAAAAGGACCTTCCTGATGTTTGTTTTGAATCTGTTGCCTGGTAGTTTAACTCATTGCCTTCGTTACTTGGTTTGCAAGAGTGGATGCAAAAGAGGCAGCTTGGGCACCAAAGTCACGTCTGCCATAATCTCTTCGATACAGCACAAAAACATGCAGTTGCACCTGATTTTTTTGGCAAATGCACCCGTTATTTATGTGTAGATACTAACTATATATATAATCTTTGATTCCTGGAAGTAGTTACAGCACCATCCTTTCTCTTATGGCCGATTCTTTGCTTCCCATAGGCTTACGTGCAGCCGGACATTGTCTAACGTTCCCCTAAAGTTGGTGTCTACGTTGGAGGCACGCTTTTCCGAGCCAAGCTTTGGCATCTTCATTTTGAATGTCCAAATGGAGCTGAGAGTCTCAAGCAGGCACAGACCTTTCTGACATCCCAAGACATACAGTAGACCCGGAAGGATGAGGCAGAGGCTTTGAGGTTGTAGGTAAGACCATAGGAATTGTGATGGGGAAAACTTAAACCCAGCATGAGCAGGTGCTGTGTGGCCAACCTCAGAAGGTCCGTAGCTGTTTATATCAGCACTGAGGTTTGGCAAAAGCCATGAAGCGTTAGGGTTCAATTTGTGTGAAGCTTAACGGGAACTGAAGTCGCAAGTACCAACAAGAACCTTCTCAAAGGTGTATTTATGGATTGTTGACTCACATTGCTTGGGGTAAGCAAGGCACAGTCAAGATTTTGGGCTATTTATTCCTTCAGTTTTGTCATTTCTTTCCTCAGAGATAAATACCTAATATGAAAAAAAATATTTTTATAAAAGAAAAGGGGCAAGATTCTTAAATAGCTGTGCAGAGCATGTGGAATGCCAGGACTGTGCATTGCTCTGCAGCACACCTCATACAGCACATCTTGCTGTTGTTTCTGGATGCCAAAATAAAAGCTATTAAAGACTTGATGAGAAACTTTAAGTAAGTGAAGGAAGGCAAACACCTGAAGGATGAGGGACAAAATGTTTCTAAGTGCTGAGCATGGCATGCTGGAAAAGAGGAGTGATGAGAAGTTGCAAAGCTTTCCAAGTTTATTTCCTGATCCAGGAGAAGTCTGAGCCCACAGTAATGGCTAAACCGGTGGGAAATAGAAATTGTGGTTGCTTGTTGGCTTTTGTTGTTGTTGTTCTTTGGTGGTTGCAGTTTGTTTTAAAAATACTTTTCATAAATGAGCATTTTTCTATAGACTTCTTATTTCATAGATATTTTTACCAAGCACAACTAAAAATAGAAATAGATTCTCTAAAACACTGTAAGAAAAAGTAATTATTGTGTGTTCTGTAATGTTCCACACAACACCAAAAAAATAGTCAAAAATTGCAAAGAAAGGGGGGCTAGCCTGAATTTTTTCTTCAGCTAACTTCAATAATCTGGAGGCTTGGTCTCCCAGAACTTCTAATATCATGCTCTGAAGCCCTTTATGGCCCTGGATGTGCCACATGTCCCTAAGCTTTGCGAATCAAAAAGTGATATTTCAAGAAGATATCTAATGATATTGCAAGGAGTATGGTTCAGTTAATCTCAGCCCTTTTTATATTTTCAAGTTACCCATTTGTTTTTTCAATTTAAGTAAGCCTGTGTACCGGTTAAGTGCAGGGAATAGGCTGGCCATGAAGGTCTTGGTTGCAGTAATTCAGTGCTAAGCTATTGCTTTCGATTCCTCTGGATTTTTATGGGGTGAAGGTGAAAGCCAAAGATGATAGGATTAAGACTACAGCTGCAAAACTGGTTGGCTTCATGTTGGGTTTGAAGCTGGCTCTCCAGCCCAGAGTTTCTTAGCGCATGCATTTTCTGAAGCCCTGATTTCTTAAATCCCCAAATTCCTGTATGTAACTGTAGCATTGCCAGGTCACGGGTTTCTTTCACAAGTCTTGCAATTTGCCGTGATGCTTTTTCTGAAGTTTGATTTCTTCTATTTGCGACAAACCCAAACAAATTATTAAACAAATAAACAAAGCCTCTGGCTGCCTTTACTGTAGGGGAAAATAGATCTTGACAAACATGACCCGAGCATAACCCAATGGTGTGAGCGGATCCTTCCCCAGGAAGGAAGTGGCATCCTTTTGGGGGTTGGACCGATGATGGGGATTGGACCCAATGATCTCTTGAGGTCCCTTCCAACCCCTACAATTCTGCGATTCTGTGATCCTCGGGTCTGCAGAGATGTTATTTGTTAGGGAAAGGGAGAGCCAGGCCTGCTGGCTGGATGTTGCCATGCTGTGGTGGTCTCAGGGCACTGCTGTGGGGCTGGCGCCTCTGCAAGCGATGAATTACGGTTCAAAATGATGAATTAGGTTTGGTGGATTGCTTTGAGGTGCAACACCTCCCTGAGAAGAGATGGCTCCTTGGGTTCCCCAGAAAAAGGGCTCTGTTGTAGCCTCCCTACAGCACGTAGGGATTGAGGGGGGTAAGGCTCAGGCACAGCAACTCATGGGACGTACCCACGGAGCGTGGAGGGGAGGCCTAATCATGTCTTTCTGGCAGTTGGCATACAGAAAGCACTCAATGCATTGAAGCATTGACTTCTTAGAGCCAACGGTGGCTTTCTTACCTCCGTTGGTAGCTGCAAAGATGTTATAGGGGTGTAAGAAGGGCAAAGATCTTGGCCCTCTCCTAGCTTCCACTGTAGGCCCAGGTGCTCTTGCCGAAGCAGGACTTGTGCTGTTTAATCACAGTAGCTTTGCCTGAAGAAAAATGGGTTTCCTGTGAAGATCAGAAATTACTTCAGAACTGAGAGAGGGACTTGGAGCTGTTCCTCAGCGAATCCTTTCACCCTGCGAGTATTGGTGTCGTTAATTCAGAAGATACGTGGGAAATCTACTCTGACTCATAGATAGAGCATAACGAGGTCAGGGAGTCCTGCCAAACGTAGGCGTGTGCAATTTGGCAGCGAGGCTATGTGGTACGAAAAAGGAATGTAAAGCATTTTCCAGATCGATTTTGAGGAGTGAGCAGGTAGGAGTTTTGACTGACTGAGGCTGGGGAAAGCCAAGGTCCTGGTGAACATCTCGCTCTGAGCAGATACCAGCCCAATTTTCATCTGGTATTGAACGAGAAAGCTGCTGTACTTTGACGCTGAGTACTTATTTTTGGTATTGTTTGTCTGGAGGCCCTGTCAGAACCAGATTTATTGCCCTCGATGCTGTGCAAACACGTGGGAAGGTGTAGCCTTTCCCTTTGAAGGGCTGATTGATTTAGAGATCCAGATCTGGCACAAATTGTGTGCACCAGAGGTGACTAAAACGGTCTGATTAAACTTAGGGAAAGGCCTGTGTACAGTGAGCGGGCAAACTCATCCATCACGCAGCTATTGTGTTCTGCTTGGTGGCCTGAAATTGGAACGGTGTGGTGGGGATGAGGAGGATTAGCAGTCCGGCAGTGATTCTTCTCCATTTCTTCTCTTCTTTGATCCCAGTCTTAACGCATTTCTGGGAGTTACAGTCTGGGCAGAAGTAAGGCCTTGGCCCTCGTACAAGGCTGACTCGATGGAGCCTTCCAGAGCAGCCTCCAAACTGTTTGCAGTTTGGCCTCCAGTTTGGATTTGATCCACTGTAGAAGTAAGAGCCACCCAAGGAGATCTGCTCTAATTTCAAACTTTCCAAGAGCATTCAGAGGTTTTGACAGGGATTCTCAGTTGAGAGTTTAAGTAGGAGGAGAGAAATATATACACAAGCTCCGTGGCTAGATAAATAGGATCCTAGCAGGGAAGGTTTGTCATGACATAAACACAGATGCTCCTTAACAATTATATATTCATGGGGAATTTATGTCTGTCTGGTCATTTATGCAATCCCTAAAACGCTCCGCAAAAGCCAAGGCAGCCAAGCAGGGTAAAGCAGAGCCGCCTGGTTAACTTGACTCAAAATTACCTGGAGCAGTCCCAGAAACACGAGGAGAAGCTGATGAATGCCCACCAGGTAGAGACATCTGGGAGGACCACCTGATGGAGAGAAGAATTGGCGGTGGTTGTTCTTTATGCAGCAAGTTTCTGTAGGTTTCCCGTAAACAGAACTTAGTGTTCCTGTTTATGTATTTCATGGGTGTGCTTTAAACAAGGGCAAATTACATTTTTGGCAGGAAAGAGGGAATCTCTTGACTATGTTTCTAGGTTGTCAAAACTCACTTCTTTGGGGAAGAGCGGTCTTTGTTAGCACCTGTAGAAGACACGATGCTCAGAGTCTTGCTGGACAAGTCTGCCGTACAACAAAAAGTCCTATCCCAAATGACTTACAAGCTGAACAGAAGAAAAAGACGACAGGTTGGGAGTGCCAAAAAAAGTGAGGATGCACTTCTAGGCAGAGCAACAGGGAGCGATCCACATCTGCCAACTGCTGAATTCCCCGTAGCAAAGATTTCCCCTTAGCAGCTGTATCCAAAATGTTTTTTTAATCAATCCTTGTTGTTTTTCCCCTTCCTCTCATGCAATCGTTAAGATTTGTCTTGCTTTCTCCCCCCTCAGTTTTCTCTCATGCTTTTCTGATGTTTAATATCGTGATTGTTTCCCTTTATCTCTTCATCCCCTGTTACATTTTTCTCCAGGACTTTCTGAATACGCAGATCGCAGGTGCTTAAACTACAGAAATGGCCGGATGAAAAGGCCAGCTCCAACCACTAATTCCCTGGAGCCTGGTGTAACCTGAGTCCCGAGCACAGATTCTGGATAACAGATCTTTTGGGGTGGTGCTGCCGGACTTGAGCAGAGCCCGGTTAAGCACAGCGAGCCCTTAAGCTGACCCGTGAGTGAAACAGCAGTGCACGCACTGCATAATGCTTACATTAATAGATGGAGATATGAATATCCAGACTAGTGTTTACTAAACCCCTGAAAGTCTACCGAGACTATATTTTGCAGTATCGGGCCGTTCCAAGCAAAATCAGAGAATACCAGTAATACTGGGAGTGAGGCAGTTCTCCTGCCCAGTTTTGCAGGTTCATGACATTTAAAGCATTCAGGCTCTCAGATGCTGGTCCAAACCTTATGGTGCAGTCGCTCCAGGGTGTGTTTCCAAGTATTCAGGCAAGATTTTTCAGAAGGTCAGGATATACAGTGAGGGCCGGATTTAGGCAAAAGCTCGAAACTGTGTTTGGGCAGTTGGATAAACCTAAGCAGCTCCTTTCAGGATGTACCAGATGCAGAACTGGGTGCTCCACCATCTGAAAAAGGTAAAAAGGTACTGATCTGGCCAGGCTTTGAGCTACTGCAGGATTATGGCTCCCAAAATACTGTCCCAACAAGTGCAATGCTGACCTGAGAGATGCAGCTAGGTATGGGAAATCTGTGTTTCTACACCAGAAGGAACAGATGGATATTAAACAAGCAGACTTCCCTGAACATGTGTAACTGATAATTTTCTAAACAAATGTTTCAGGTAGAAAGTCTACAAACAGAGCTTTTATTTACTTATTTTAAGCTCAGGAGAGTGGTCTCTGTGCATCAGTGTGCTGCTGGCTAGGCTCAGGGACCGGTGTATCAGGTTTCTGCCTACATTATTTGCACATGGGGGAGGAAAAGCCCTTCCTCCTGTGACACAGCAGCAGCCCCGAAGAGGCCAGGGCTGGATTTTCAGCTGCCCGAGTCCTGCACGTTGGAACAGATGTTCAGAAGCCAGATTTTCAGTTTTTCACTCAGATTGCTAAGGAAAGGCACCTTTGGTTTTGATCCTTGCGAGCCAGTTCTTCTGCACCCCTTGGCATTTCGGTATTCCCTTCAAGATCTAGGGCCTTAATTTGGTGTCTGAACTTTCTTTGTGGCTGACTTTGATGTCAGCATTCACTTTTCTCATTCACTGTTCTGTGTGTCTGGGCATCTGATGAATCACTGACTCTTCCCCAGCATCTATTATTGCTGTCATTTGTCACCTGAAACAATTGTTTTATACCTCCACGTATTGAGTGTCACATCCTGTCAACTGACCTCAGCTCTTTGACTGTTCTTGACTTCTTTCCATCATGTGGGAGACTGGTGCAAGTTCACATCCACGACAACTGAACTATATTTAGGAACCTGATGATGCTTTATTTTGAAGCCCTTTGACTCACTCCCTTGTTACATTCCCTGTTATTGTTGAGGTTTTTCATGCACGTCGTCCCCATCCAGCTTGTGCTGTTGTCCTTGATCAACCTCGCATTTCTGGTAACCTCTGGGACATGTCTCTTTGGGACTGCTTGAAATTGTCCCGTTTCATAACGGACCTCAGCTGGCTGAGCCTGGTGGTATTTCTGAACCCAGACTCAAACCACTCTGTCTTCTACCACATGCTTGCTTCCTACTGTGCTTAGTTTTTTGACAATTATATCCATCCTAGCCTTTCTCGGTCACCTTTTCAGCAGGATTCAACCCTGATTTTTATGTTCTTTTACCTTGTTTCATGTATTCTACCTCAATTTCCCCAAGCCTTGCTCTTTCTTATCGTCACTAAGTGACTGAGGCCACCAGTCCTTGCTCAAGAAACAGCTCAGGTTCAAATTATTTTTTTTCCTTTATTTTGGCTGATGCTTAGCACGTTTCAGTGCAGTGTGGTTGTCACAAACAGTATTACTTGGAAAATGAACCAAACGTTGAAAGAGCTTTGTCTGTTTCTGCTAGGTACCTCCTATACGGGAACTGAAGTCTCCATCCTTACCTGGGTGCTGCAGCAAGGTAGCCATGCATCGGTGGGAAACGTTGGTCAAAAACTTCAACAATCACATCCCAGCACTTAGATGTTTGACCACTATCTTCTCTTTGAGTGCAGGGGCACCTTCCACTAGGAGGTTATATTTTTCTGCCCGCAAAAACTTTGCGGTACTGAGGGCATTGCTAAAATGCTTTTATATAGGACATCTTGTTCCGCACGGGTGCCATACCAACCGAGCAAGAATATAGTGGTGGCCACGTATCAAGTACATTGCATTTAAGATTGCAAGCCGTGGCACAAGGATATTTCCAATGCCTGTTCCAGCTTTCAGAACTGGCTAACGTGGAAAGGATTTTACATCTGTTCCTGGATTAGGAGCTCTGTCGTGCAGGCCGCTTGACTTCTTAAATTTGTTGAAGCATTTATCACCTAGTAGGTGAAAAGATAAGAGTACAAGTCCCAAGTAGGTGAAGAGATAAGAGTACGAGTCCCATCTCTGTTGTTACTTGGCTGAAGTGGCATTCTGCCAAATACCTCTAAGAAATTCTTCTCTTTTGCATTCAAGCCACGCGCTTTCTGTCTCAATCATGCAAGGGGTGACCACATGGAAGTTGAGAAAATGGGGTTCTGTGTTTTGGACAACGGGCCCTTAGCTAAAGTGAAAAGATCTGAGTCAGAGCTGATGATGTTCTGCCGACCGAGGGAAAAACTGATCCTCCAGCAACATGTCACACGATTTTCTTCTTCCAGCAACGTGAGAGCCAGAGAAGTTCTGGCTGCTTCTGTATGAGAACGCTTCACTTGGATAATGAACAAGTTCCTGTATAAACAGCATATTTACTTTTGACAGTGTTCTCCTAAAACCGATTTATGAAGACTACATCATCACTTCTACCCAGAACGACAGAACAACCCAGCTCTTCAGAGCCTCAGTTTTAGGGATGATGACCTGGCGCTGGAGGTGCACAGTCCTTCGTTCCCATGCAAACCTGCAGTCTTTCTATGTGGTCTCAGAAAACGAGAGGAGGCAGCCGGGGCTGATGTCCTCGGAGCCCCTGGTGAATGCAGAGCCATCGGCTTGTGCCAAGTCCCGGGGTAAATAAAACTGAACCACCCCTCCTGCTAAGCCATGCATCAAGTAAACCGCCTGGGAATGGGATCAGTGGCTCGCTTCAAATGCAAATCACCGTTCGTCCCTGGTGGAGGCATGGATTCACGTGCGCACACCGCCATTCTTCCAGCCCTGAAAGCCAGACAAGTCTTAAATGGGTAATAAAGTACCTAATTGGACTTGACCCCCTACCGAAATGGGCCTGCATGTAAGTGACTCTGTGGACGTGTGTGTTTTGCCCTTCTTGGCCAAATTCTTGCCTCTGGTGCCTGCTGTTGTCTGGATGGTGCTGGTCTGTCCGTCACGGTCTGCTGCATCTTGGCTGGCTTCCACCTGGCAGCATTTGGGCTAAGCCCTTCAAACAAAATAGCCCCTCTGTATGGTCTGCCTTGCTTTCTCTGAGGTTGGGAGCAGCCAAAAAGGACCCTGGGATCACGGAGCTCTGCACCGCTGCCCACCGTGTGTCCTGAGCGGGGATTTATTGCGTCCCAGTGCTCTGCACCCAGCGCCGTCCTTGTCATGAGACCGAGGTGTTTCAAGCTTCAGCAAATCTCACAGCTCTGGATGGTTCAGAAAAGACTTTGCTTGATAGATCTAGGCAGAGGAAACAGTCGGATCGGGGAAGATGTCAGACTTTTAAGACAGGAATCCCTGAGCGTGCCCAACTTCTGTCTGTCTTCCAAAACCTGGAGAGGTTTGGGGAAAACTCCTGGCAAATGAGCTCCTCCCGATATCCGTTAATGAATGCCGTGGGGAGGTCTCAAAGAAAAACAGCACGTCTCAGTCCCTCCAGATGAAAGCCTTAAGCTGTTCAAGCTCTGCAGACCCTGACGGAGCAGACCCCCTAAGCAGGCAGAAGCCTGGTTGTTGGCAGAGTAGCGCGAAGACGCACGTGCCTCATGCACGGCATTTCTCCCCCCAGCTCTGCAGCAAATCAGGGTGGTGCTGAGCCTTCGGTTGACCCGGTCCTTCCAACTGAAAGGTTTTCTGTATTTTTTTTTAAAAAGGCTTTAGGGTTTCAGAATTTTTGTGTGTTATTTAAGGTGGTCGTTCTCTTAAGGCCGTGCTTGCTGACAGACCTTGAGTCCTTGAGACTGCCTGGAGGATGTAGGAAGGAGGCAGCTTCCCCATGAGGTTATTTGACCTGTGTGGCCCATGTAGGTTTTTAGCAGGAGCTCTTGATGGGTTTTGTGACCTGGCTGATTTGCCTTATTTTTTTTCCTGTGCCTTTATTTCTCTTCACACGTTTCATATTGCTGCTTTATGCAATATGATCCCTGGGGAACGTTATTATTCAGCGGATACCTGCACAGCACCTGGCAAAATGGGATTTTGCTCAATTTTGAGGCCTCCAAGATCTATTATCTTTCCCTCACCAATTAAGTACCCTGTAATACTCTGTTTTATTATGCGAGGTGAACTACAGCCTTCTCTTTATCTTCTCTTGATGCTGAGCAGCAGGAATAGCCAGGAATAAAGAAAAACAGGGGGAAAACAAATAGGCCCTGCCAGAGCCAAATGGGCTTCATACGGAGTTCATTTGTATTTTGCTGTTGCACACATTGCAGTGATTTTTTTGCCATCCTTTAATTCCTCTCTCTCCCAACCAGCGCAGGCTTGCAGGGATGCAGCTGAATGTGGAATTAGACCCGTGGTCCATAAACACTTCAGCTAAGATTAAAGGTACTCCATAAATGCTGAGTGTGTTTTTTGTAAGGTGTTTCCAGATGAGAGAGAACTGGATTATCCTTCAGCCCAGTCAAGAAAAACACCGTGTTGCAGAACCATGCTCTGGAAACCTGGCATGAAAAAAATGGTTTATGAGAAACAAAGAAAAATGTACATTATCTTGTTCTCCTTGGTAGCAAATAAGACTCAGATGCTGTAACATCTGATAATTTTTTTGTAATTTCTTCTCTCTCTTACCACATAGCAGTGGAGATTTTACTAGTTAGGTCCTTGTTTGCTCTTCCCCTGTTTTAAACATGGAAAAAAGCATCTAGTCTTTGCTCCCATTCCCAGTCCACTGCTTTTGTTGTGAGCTCGCCATGCTTGCAGACGACAAGTAACGAGACGACAGCAGTGTGCAAACTGGCTAAGGAATCAGAAAAAATTTTGTTCTTGTGACACTTAAGAGGATTTTTATCATGACGTGAGGCAGAGCAAAGATCGGAGATTTTTACTTGCTGAGGATTTCAGGTGCGTAAGAGGTGCTGGGTCATTGCTCACCAAGGGCTTAGCATGGAATATTCCTTAAAACCTAGCTGTGCTGGCCAGACTGGCCTGGCAAAACACTCTGTGATGTAAATCAGCTAAAACATATGTACCTGGAGAGAGGCAATTGTTTAAAGATGAACCAGCAGGACAATTCATGGGAAGTTTGGCATATGGTGCTGTCAGCGTGCTCTTAAATGCTGAGCTCCCCACTGCCAAGTGGCAGATTTTTGTCAAAACAGTCCTATTTCACTACCCGGGGAAATTACGGCTTCGGTTGATAAAGGCAATATATCGATGTAAGATGCTTTGACGTTGGAAAGGCTTCTTTGTACCCTGTGAAAACTGATGAAGATTTCAGTACTGTTCCCCACGTCCATAAAAAAGATTAAGTGGGCTGCGATTGGGGTGATTTGGAGGAACCTAGGATAAACTCCAAAAGACCAGGTATTGCATCCTCATCTCAGGTATTTAAGTCGGATCTAAACCTTTGGTGTCTGAAGAGCAGACTGTGGTGGTTTTCTTTTTGTTGTTGTGGTTGGTTGGATGGTTGGTGTTGGTTTTTTTTTTAAGGAAAACAAGATAAAGAACTCAATGTAGAAACTCTGGAGGAGTTACCAGGGATAATCATTTTTACTGTTGTGTATAGTGATAGCCAGACCAATGTTTCAGCTCCACAAACCTGATATAATACTACGGGATGTTGACAATTTAGGCAAGGTGCATGAGAGTAAACAGAAGTCGAGTTGGGCTGAGACAACGGAAAAGGGTTGGGGAAAAGTTGAATTCTGCTGTGTTTGAAGAGCTTGTCTACTTATTGGATCGGCAAGACGATTACGCGGTGACTTCACTGTGTAAATGACTACTTTCACAGGAGAAAGTCCTAATTAGTAAATACTATTTTAACCTAGGAAAAAGGGACACGCATTTACCACTGGCGGCTGAGTTGCATAGAGTAAAAGGAAAGTCATCAGGTGTTTAACTCCTTGGCACAGCTAACCACAGGAAATGATACTCTTTATTTCTTTATGGGGGTCAGTCAGCGTGAATACTTTCCTGATATATGCATTCTTGAGCTGCGGGGCTGAAGTGGATGGAACCGTATTGCCCGTGATCCAGTCGGGATCAGGTGGGTTTATCATCACGCAAGCAAAAGCTTGACCACGGAGAGCAAACCGTTCTTAACTTTAAATGCAGAGAAAGAAAATATAAACCTTTGTCTTATCATATTTTTCAAAGCAAACAAACAATAAGTTATTTAGCAAGGAAAAAATCAGCTCTGATTGGGAAAGGGTGCCTTACCTACCTGTGAAGCTGTATTTCTGCGTTCACCGGATAAGCAGCTTTCAGGGCATGGAAGTGGGAATATTGTGTCTTCAGTACATAATAACAGGAACATTTTTTTCAGAAACAAGTCCCAAAATGCTACTGTGGCCTTGAGGCATTGGGTTAAAAATATATATATATATATTAGTTCTGCTGAAGTAACCTCTTCCATTTGGCTTCATGTAAAAGATACCTTGGGTTTTATTGCAACAGCCCATGAGCAAAAATCGCTCACTTAGGCATGTTAATGCACATCCTTCGTATTTACTAGGTATAAATGGAGTGCTTTGAAAAACTTTCTTTTTTTTTTAGGAAGATATTTTGAGTACTACTAAATGAGGTCCTATTTTCCATCACTGACCATGCTGGGAGTTGGATCTATTTATTAATAATAATTGCTCTTCTCTTGAAATCTACAGCAGGTCCTTCTCAGGTTTTCCGATTTTGCATAGCATGTAATTGCTGTTGATTTATGTTTGATAGTACTTCTGAGAGGAAACCTGTGATGGGCTTGGTACACTGGGCTGCTTTGCTTTGAGTGATCAAGCGATTATAATGAAGTTTCTCTCCTTCCTCATGTCCAACAAAACTTTTCCATCTCCTACAAGTGCCTCTCCCCCTTCTAACATGCCAGTGGCTGAAAATGCAAAGCCCATGCAGCCATATGCTCCGAAACTAATCCCCAAGTGTGTCTTTTTATTCTTCCAGCCTGATTTCCATACCTACCAGTGAGGTCTAAGGGCTCTGGGAAGCCTCCTTGATACTTCTCGTGGTCACACATCATGGGCGGGTCGACATTTGTGACCCTTGCTATGCAAAGGGAAACCTTTGCTCTTCTTGAAGCTGGCTCCTTGCTCCTGCCAGGAGTTACCCAGCATGTTGGTGGTCTAAACACACACTTTGTATGGGTGGGATAAATCCCAAGTGCACCTTAAATGAGGGGGGCAAAAAGAAGGAGGGTGAACAAGTCAATAGTTTTGTGTCAAAATAAATGCATTACAATATACTAAGACGAGTTTTAGTGAAGACCAACCTCAACAGAACCAAAAAAAGGGCAAACAAGCAATAATAGGTGTCTCTTGAAATAATTGTTAGCTGTTTGGGAAGCTCCCCTGGGTTTATATTCTGTCACGTAGACAGAGATCCCCAGCTGGGAGCAGAACCCCTTCGTGGTGGGAGGCCTTCCCTGCCTCATGAGGCTCTTGGCACTCAAAGCACCTTTTTAATAACCCCTGAACTTGCCAATTTTCACACCAAAGGCGCGTAGGGCTTACAGCAGTTTGAGGTCTGATGCAGCGTCCTCTCAGTATGCTTGGGCCAGCTTTGCTTGAAGGTGTGAGGAAGAGGAGGTTGGGGAGGATTGACAAGAAGCCCAGACCCTGTGCAGCAGGTGAGTGTAGACTTGAGAAGAGTGTTTTATTTTTACCTACAGATCTAGAAATTGGTGCTCGTAGACTAAAACTCCTGTGTATGTAGAAACTCCTGTGCAAAACCTGTGTTTCTTGTCTCTTCAAGAGTGAAAACATCAACCACAAAGTCCATAAAATGCCGCGTCCTGGTGGGAGTGTGCTTGCAAACGTGCCGGAGAACTGGTCTGGGACCTCAGATTTAGGTACGGCACGGTCTCCTCTGCTTTAGGAGAGGGCTTCTATGCAGGGAGCATTGCCATCTTAGGTCTGTTTTCTGGATGATTGAAGAATAAGGGACATGAGAGCAGCAGATGAGTATAAAACAGGGTCAGCCAAGGCCCTTCATCAAGAGACAGGGGTCCCATCCTCCAGTTACTGGGTTTATCTCTTGAAGACAGCACTTCTGGAAAGGCAGCTCTTCTCCCACCTGCAAACCTGTTCTCTTGGCATCTGAACACCTTAAAAGTACAGCCATAAAAAAAAAAATCAGATGTGTAATCTTAAGACCCTAAACTGGGCCATAAAAAGCCAATACAGACAAAACTAGATGTGTTGTCACAGAGAAAAGTGTTTTATCAGTGGTCTTTCTGCACAAAGCTCTTCTTTCAGGCCCTTCTGTGTCTTTTTTTGTGTTTTAGTCAGTCTGGCACCACTTTGGCTTGCGATCTGACAGCAAATGGACCCTTTGGTTTGGCGTGCCCTGACCTGAACGCTCCCAGACTGAAGGCACTTGGGGAATACGTCCCTCAGCTGTTACCTGAGAGGTCTGGTTGTGGATGAGTGGAGTTGGCTTTACTTCTGTAACTGATGCGAGGTTGCCCTGGAGCTCTACAGGATTAATGAGGGACCTCCACAGAAATGCCGTCCTCCTGGTGTGTTCCCTTGAGGGTGCAAAGAAGATGCTGGGGACAAGACTCTACCCGGAGGCAGGGAATTGAGACATCAATTCCCAACATCAGGAACTGTTTCTCCTGCAGGTAGGAGCTCTGATAACGTCCTACAGTGGAAAAGGCTGTAGCTGCCAAATAAGCTTGGCTTTTCTTTTCTTCTTTGGTCAATGTTGGTCTTTGACATCGTGTGTGGGACTCAGACGGGCCGGGTCTTCCTGTTTATTCTAACCTGTGCTTGCACACAGCTGCGTACGGGATTGCCACATGGATAACTGGGGGCACACTTGGCATGTCCTAAGATGTCCCTTGGTAACCTTCACGTGGCTCTGCAACACTGTCCTGTGTTTGCTGTGCATCTGCAATACAAATCAAAGAGGGAAACCACGAGCTCGAGATGCAGCCAGCATAAATGTTTGTCTTCAAGCAGATTTTACCCTTGAAAATCACCTTCAGCCAGGCTGGGTTGCTGGTGACATTGATCGTTTCCCACCTCCTAAGCTTCAATAAGCAGCTGATGTCCAAACCTGAAGCAGTTTCACCTGTGGTTGGGGCCTGTAGGTGCAGTGAAAATGAGGTTATGGTCGTGGAGGAATTTGTGGGGTCAAGGCCCGAATAATTGGGTAGGTTTCAAGCATCCTGTAGGAACAGAGACAAGCGACCTCAGAGTCTGGTTTCGGCAGCTTGCTAAGGGGTTTGGAGTATATTTGGTATGTCTGGGCTAGACTGTGACCTCAAGGTTGTCCACAAGTATCACTGTTGATGACCAACCTTGGATCTACTTCTGCTGTTACAACCAGAGCCCCTTCTTGTGGTCAGCCAGCCAGTCAAAATATTCTATCTGCGATTGCTTCAGCGTAATCTCCGGGGGCTCTGGAGAGTCACCAGGAGTCCAGAAACCAGGAGGGAGATGCTTGGCGTGCGTTTTGCAATAGGTCAGCCCTAATTGCAACGACCAGGGAGGCCATCTGCAGCCTAACGGGCACTGGGAGCTTTTCCTTGGCTTCTGTGACCTCCCACAGACCTTTCCGCTGTGGGGTGGAGGACCCGTTCCGAGCACAGTTCACCCAAACAGCTCCTAAAATCTGCAACCTGCTGTGCCCCACCTTAAAAACTTTTTTCTTTTTTTCCCCCAAAAAAGCAGGATGGAAAAGCTGTGTTAATATGTGCCCAAGCCCAGTCTGCATCCTTTGCTTTGTTTCTCGGAGCTTTGGGATGGGATATTAGGGGCAAAGCGGTCTGGGCAACCTGGCACAAAGAGCATCCTGGCTTGTCGGAGCAACAAAACGCTGCTGAAGCTGCTTAGGGAGGTGGAATTAGAAAAGCAGATTTCACTTTTATTTCTTTTTTTTTTTAATAAAGCTTTTTCATGAAAGTCAAAAGCTGATTCAGCAAAACGGGAGGAAAACAACGCAGCAGGAATTTGAGAAACAGTTTCTGTTTGTCAGCCAGGGGCTAGAACAATGTGCAGCTTTGTTCAGAGCGCAGATTATGCGGGAATAAAATAATAAATAAAAGGGCTGCTGAATGGAGCTGACATACCGTGCCTCCTGAAAGATACTGAATCGAGAGGGATAAATCATCCTCGGTTTACAAACGAGCAAGCTTGCTCGTGTGCCCGTATCTCAAGGTGTAAATCAGCCCCTGTTCACCCCTGGCGCTGAGCAGATCTTTAAATTCTCCCGTGCGGGTTTGGAGCTGGTGCAAAGCAGGAGCTGCGGGTTGCTTCATCCTGGTTGAAAAACTGAATGGCTGGAGTGAGCAGGGAGCACGGCTCTGCTGTCGTACAACCACTCTCAATCCCCTTGATTGTGGCTGAGGAAGGACCCAGGCCTTGGCTTCAAATTCCTGAATTTACCTTAAATTCAGGTAAGGATACGGTCACCTGCTGGTGGCAGCTCAGGAGCACGTGAAGCACATGTAAGATATTGGGGATGGAGCCCATATGGGCCTTTGCTTGGCTCCTATGGCATCGTCAGCAAGGAGGGAGTTGATATTCAGCAGGATTCAGTCTCCTCCAGCCTCACCAGCACCCGTAGGGTTACAGCAGGGAGCGGAGGGTGGCCTGACCCCAGAGCAAGCTGCACTCAGGCGCTGTTTAACGACAAACTTTATAAATAAGGACAAACCTCATAAAAACACTTCCCTGACCTTGGCTGCTTTGGTGGGTGGCTCAGGAGATGTAGGGACGCGGGAGCCTGTGTACACGTTGTCCTAAAGCAGTGTCATCAACCAGCTTGTCCCAGGTGTTACTGGGGCCATGTATAGGACTTTTTTTTTTTTTTTGTTGGACGTGATGATGTCGAGGGTCTTTTGCAACCTAAACGACTTCACGAGTCTGCTCTGGGCTGGGAACAACTCATCCTCAGGTGCTTCAAAGCCTGAGGGCTCTTCTACACCTGGCAGTTCCTCTGCTAAGGAGGGGGAGAGGACTCAGGATCTTCCAGGAGTTGCGTTTAGGAACGCGAGCGCGTGGGAAGAAGATGAGGAGGGGCTCAGGTTGTCGGCTGAGCACAGGCTCGCTATTTCTCCCCATATAGGTGTAAGGGGCTGCTGCTTTAAAGCTCGGCGCAAAAAGCAGCGAGGAAACAAACCGGTATGGACCTACTGGGGGGAGGCAGAAGTTGTGGGTGGGATTTAGTGGGAAATCGGGTGGGTTTCGGGAGGCGGTGAGGACCTGCGTGTCCCCCACGGAGCTGAGTGCCCCCAGGGAAGTAGTGGGAAGGAGCAGTGGGATCAGCAAAACTCAGGCTCGTCCAGAGGGGACCTGAACCCTCTCCTCCCCCAGATGCCTGGCAGCAGGAGGAGCAGCTGCAGGAACACAGATGTGGGTTGCCTCTCCAGATAAGAGGAGTTTAATTATGCAGAATTAACTAAAATGGTTGTCTTTTTATGGTTTTTTTAGAAACTAATGATGAACAGCAGAGCTTGGCTTTGTCCCCAGTTGTCTGTACAGGATGAGATGCGAATTAACGTAATCTTCATTAAAATATTTGTGAAGCGCACTATTTTGGTGTAAGTGGAAGAGTGGAAAAAAAATTTCTGGGTTCTTTCTCCTGTCCCATTTATTTCCAGTATTGGAAATCATTATCTTAAGGAGATACTGCCTATTTAAATATCACAAACATATTTGATTTCCCCCCACGTGCAAACTTAGTAACTTGTAATGGGACTAGAAGAAAATAGGTACGTATATTTCCGTTTTCTTCCTTGCTCATCTGACAGCATTGCACTTAGACCGTCAGGCTCATTGCTTCTCCCACGTAGCTGGCAAGTTTTCCCCGGTCATTTCTCATGGTCTTCCAGTGGGGAAGAGGAAACAGCTCCGAGGAGCACTAAAATCCCACAAGAGCAGCAGAAGTTATCTGGGCGCCCTGGATGAAACTGAAAAACCTTCTTTTGGCTCCGGCTTGAGAAGATGCACGGGATATAAAGTTCATCGCGTCCTGGTAAGTAGCTGTTGGACAGGATGCAAAATCAGGGTAGGTCAGCACTTTGATGTTGTTAGTGGAGCTGGCTTGGAGGCACTGTGTGGCTTGGACCTCAGACAGGAATTTAGGCCAGTTGCTGAGGATGACGGGAAGAAGAAACAGGAAAAAAATATATATGAAGTTTAATTTTTCTAAACTTACACCTTTTGGAAGTGTGTTCTTCATGCAGGCATCTCGGTACCAGATCAGCTTCTGTCCCCTGCTTGGACCAGCGTCTTGCTGTGGGTTAAAACCACCAAAACCCTGCCCAAGGAAAAGCTCTTGTGGCTTTCAGAGGGAACCCAGCTGGGCCCTCCCGTCCCAGCCCTGGGACTCGTGCGTGTCCCATCGAGCAGTGCCCGGGTGGGTGAACTTGAGCAAAAGAGGCTCGTCGGGCTTCTTGAGATGAGGAATTGGCCGCGACCGCGTGCTCAGCGAGGAGGAAGCTTCGCAGACATTACAGGACAGCTAACGTGCCCCTGCTTTTCCAGCTTTGGCTTCACTCGCTGAAATCATTAAAGCGAGCGTGTACAACGTGTAAATGCACCGCTTCTTGTCTGAGGAAAGGTGTTACGCCATAACAGCCATCAGAGTCCTTCTCTACCTTTTCATTTTCAGTTCCTTTTACTTCCTGGCATTTTATACGGCATCGGGGTCGTAGACCCTATTAGACCAGGCTGAAAGAGCAGAAGAAAGCTTCAGTAAGCAAAAAATCTACCCCTTCAAGTGTTTTTCTGTGCATAAAAACTGCTTGACGTTATGCTTAGCGATGCAGGTTAGTTCCTTTGGGACTTTTCTGATACGGATTCACGTTCCTCGACAATAAAGTCAACGCTGATGAACTCTATTTAAGGAAAACCAAGTTTTCTGAATAACCTTACTCATCTGTAAGCCAGCCAGATCGATGGCTCTGAAATTTAGAGGGAAATTTGAAGCATTATTACCCAACCGATGTTTTGAGATCCATGGCTGGAAACTCCCTCCGTTGTGCTGGGTGAATAATGCACAATCCATCCTTCCACGGGGGTTTCTTAACGGGTTGTTCAAAGAACCGACAGCTCTGGCTATTTCACAAAGATCTGCAGAGGGGGGGGGATCTTCTTCCCATTAACGTCTGCAGATTTTATGGCACAGGAGGAGGATTGTTTCAGTGTAGCTCCAGCCAAGCCGAAGCGGTCTTTCTCTTGGTAATTTGGTAGGAAACATCTGCTTTCAACCAAAAACAGGATAGGGGAAGACATACGGAAAGAAGTAAAGAATCAACCAGATTTGCCTCTAGGTTTCATCCGAGTCTTGTGTCGTTACTTTGTCTGAACTGCTTTGCCTGTTTGCAATAATTAGGACAGCTGGCTAGGAGAAGTGAAACAGCATGCCCCCCAAATCCTTACTTTATTGGTCCCTTTTCCTTGTTTTTCAGCCTTATTACAAGTCAGATCAGAAGGAAGAGACTCTGAATGCTTGCATTTTGGCCGGGAAGTCAATGAGCTGTATAATTTATGTTGGAATGTCAGCATCCGAGCAGGCATAAAATTACAACTCGTTATCGCTGTCGGAGGAGCAGGGTCTTGGGTTTCTTGGCTGGTCGCGGTCGTCTTTTGGTGAGGTTGCCCTGGGGAAGCTTTACCTGGTGGTGTGGGGCTGCCTGGTTATCTCAGGAAGGGAAGCCAGCAAAGAATGTGCTGTTCTTGTTCCTGAAAGGGCTGCCTGGTCTTTCTCTTCCCCAGCACAGCTGTTGCATCGAATTTATTCTATCCCAACTCTCGTAGCTTGGGAACTGCCTGGGGGAGGCAGCCGGCACCTCCTGAGCCCCGTTACGCAGGGAAATGGTGGAGAAGCAACCCGCAGGCGGGCTTTCCCTTCAACTCACCTTAAAAAGCAAAGATGCTCGGGTGTTTCTGGGGGAATAGTGCCCAAAGGTGGCTGCTCGCTGGAGCTGGGGCGGTGCGGTGGGACGGGGAAGGTTGTAAAGCATTCCCGGTGCGGGGCGCGTTGTTCCTCCGGAGACGCAGGCTGACCTTCGGGGGAACCCGGCTGGCGGGGCTGAATGGAGGGGCTGTGACAAAGCAATCCCAAAAAGAAAAACGGGGGGAGGGGGAGCTACGTCGAGCACGGCCCCCAGCCCTGTGCTGGGCTCAGGCCTCAGCCCTGCCTGGCATATGGGGTCTGCCCGCTGGGCCCACCCCAAGTTTATTAGAGAGTTTGGAAATATGGACCTTCTCTTTGCTTTTCTCGTTATTTTTTTTTAATTTAATTAGTGCACAATGAAGCTTGTAACTGGGGAAACTTGTCCAGGCCCCGTGCTTCTCTGACCCAGCTGGGAGAGCATCACTCGCAGGAGCGCTGGGACAGCAGTGCCTGCTGCAGGAAGGGATCTCACAGCAAAGCAAACGGCTGTGCATTCGAGTAACATCTGGTCCTGGTAGCTCCAACTCCTTTTGCGCACACAAACCCATTAGGAAAAGCTCCATACCTGGGGTGCAGAATGTTTTTGGGGCCCATGGACCGGGTACTTTATTCCCACTGCTCTCCTGAATCTAGGAAGCTCCAGTTTTTCCTTGCAGCTAGCCTAGTCCTTGCTTTACTTTTCCTAGGAAAAGGTTAACCCAGTAATTTCATGTAAATCTCCCCCAGCTTGGGGCTATTTACTTTGTCTGCAAAGTCCTGCTGCTGCTGGGTTTGCACCCCTGGCTTGTGTTAGGCAGAGCACAATGAGGGGTTTCCTTACACATGATGGGGTGGCTGCTGCTGGTGGGAGAAAAGCTCGGAAAATGGAGGTTGTGATCAGTTTTCTTCAGTGTGCTCATCAATAGGCTAACCAGTGAAGTCAGGCAATGATTTTACAAGGGCAGCCATAAACTGCATCCACCTGGCTGCTGGCCTCAGTGACTTGCTGGAGGCAGGAGACAAGAAAACGCAGCCACAGCCTGGTGTTGAGAGAAGCCTGGGATCGATTAATAGTGAGACTTCCACCATTTTCACAAAGCTCTTTATTTTTTTTGTCTTAAGGCTTATAAAAAGTGTTACTCAAAACCAAAAATCTTTAAAACTTTACATATGTACAGTACGAGAAATAAATAACGTTTTTTAAGTCGTACAAAAACCACAATATACAAACAGGGCTTTGAAACCACTCTAAGGATGGCACGGTGACAAGCCTCAGCTACTTACCAAAGGCTTCAATTATTGAAGCCTTTGCATAAAACCATGGAAAAAGAAAGATCTCCAAATGTGCTTGCTTTGGTCGGATTGAAGCTCTACAAAGAACTCTGAGAACTGCGGGCCTCAAAGGGCTTGCTCGGTCTTCAGAACTCAGTGCACCATGTGGCAACACCCTTTTACGACTGCCTTTCTGCACGCCGATCGCTCAAGAGTTGTTACGCCGAGTCTCCTCCCGAAAATTAAAAACAATAAATAAATAGTTCGCCTCTGACGAGGTCCGCTCTGCTGTAGCAAACAGGACGGCCGCGGTCTGTCCAACTCAGAGCAAAGCCCAGCTCATCTGGCACCTGGGAATCCAACCGGGGCGTTGTGGCAATGAAGGCAGGCTGTTGTCTGTTTGGCTCAGTTAAGTGCTTCGCATATAAAAAAAATCAGGTCTTAATTACGAAACGAGGTCTTAATTACGCACTGGAACTACAGCAGCAATGGAGCAGGGGTGAAAGCGGTCTCAGTAGTTACAAGGAGTGGTGCAGAGCTCTCCTGAAAGGCTACAGTTCGTTACCTTCCTCCTCTGCTACGGTCGGTAGAAGGGCAGCTGCCGTTTGCCTCCTGCGAGGAGATTAACACACGGGACCTCAAAGCCTTGCTGGGGAGCGGCTACCGGCACCATCAGCTGCCGTCTTCCTCGTGTTTAGCCCTGGCTACAGGGAGAGGACGGAGCGCTGCCTTCATACGAGGTGACGGGTACGGGTCTCACCGTCAGCCAGACACAGAACAGATTTTCGAGGTACGGGACAAGGCGAAGTCACGGGACAAGGCGAAGTGGCGTCGTGCTTATTCCCCCCCCCCCCCCCCAAAGACCTCCACGCACTTGGTGTGCGCTGGTCTCATCTCCCCCCAGCGCTACAGGATTGGCAGCAACGCCTACGCTAGACGCTAATTTGTTCTTGGCAGCTCTGTTACCGGCAGCCTGATGAGCTGTTAGCACGGTTATCTTCTCAGCTCCCCTGGCAGGCAGGCCAGAAGATCATCGCTGAGGTCTAGCTCTCCAAAGCTCTCATCTGTAGCTCTGGTTAGTGGGAGCAGGCAGGAAACGCAGCGTCAAGGTAAGGCTAAATGCATAAGCCAGGCTCCCCGGGGAAGGGAGGATGTAGTTCTAGTTATTCTAGGTGTAGGACCACAGTCCATCAATTTCTCCTCAGTTTCCTGCCTCCGATTCAAGAGGTATTGTCTTGAAAAGCTATTCGCTTTAAGTGCTACCATGCCAGGTTTTTGCCAGAGCATCTTTCCGCTGTTGTGGTCCTCGTGCATCTAGGGCGCTCCGTTGTAAGTCTTCAGGAAAGTCTTCAGAGCAAGTTTGAGACAGATCTGGGAAAAGCAGAAAGAGGGAAAAAAATTGAATGCAGAGGCTAAGAAAAATAGCAAAGAATTCCTGAGAAATTCTGGGACATCGAGAACAGGTTTAAATGGAGGGCTGGTATTTGATTTTTGTCAAAAAAAATAAATGAATCCCTCTGCCCAGTAGCTATTCAGTGGGAATCTGAAGCAGATATTATGCACCCAAGGAGGCTGCAAACAAAATTTACAGGTCTCGACTCCAGACTCTGCCTGTTCAGAGCCACTTGGGGTGGACAGATGTTTACAGGCTGAACCTCCATGCAGGGAATTACAGATTCCCATCGACTTGGCAGGAACGGACAGCTGAAGAGCAAGTAATTGCTCATGATTTCGAGAGAACTTCCTGGAAACCACAGTGCTTTGGAGCTCAGATCTGCCCCTCTGCCCCGTGCAAAACTCCTCGAGCAAGCAGGAAGAGCACATCTGCCAGCAATTCTCTTTTATGGGGGTTACCGAGAAGCATATCAAGCCAGCCTTTTATTGTACCTGCAGGAGCATTCGCTTAGATCTTTCCAGGCTTGCGGCAGAGCAACAAGTTCTCGCACAGGGTTTTCATTCACAGAATTGTTTGCTACTGTACGTACAGCCTGCTAGCTTCTGCCAGACCTGAAAGGGTGCCAGCTCGTGCTTCTCAGCTGACCTCTGCCGCCCAAGGAGGTTGTGCAAAGCGCTTGCTTCCACAGGGATTTGCTAGCCCTAACAAGCACTTTGTCTCCAGATTAGAAGGGGCAGAGCTCTACGCTCAAAAACTGAAATTTAATAGAGGCTGAGAGGCTGGGCTTCCTCTGAAGGAGACCACCGTTTAGTCAGGTGAAGGTGAATTCATTCAGAAACATGACTTGAGGCACTCTGAAGCGATCGAGCTGTCACTGCTGAGGCTGGCTTACTGGAAGGCTCATGACTGATCCTGGGTGCCTGGAAAGCCCCGCAGATGTTAAGCGGGACTGGCATGCTGCGGTGACGGGTGAGCTGGCACGCTCCTGAACCAGAACAGATTAGCAGAGCTGGAGATGAAGCAGCAGGAGCCAGTACTGTAACCCCACGACAAGTCCTCAGCTGCGCGTTGCTCATGTGCGGATCCCAAACCGAAGCAAGAGGTTTCTTTGCAGCTCGAGGTCTTCCGTCAGGCTGAGGTAATGTTTGGGACAATCCCCTCCCACCCCTAGCTTTCCTCTCCTGTTTTACAGGGTAGTAGCATTTAATAGGTGCACCTAATTAGCTCTCCACTACTGCAAGGATCTTGGTAGATGCTAAAAACGAGGTAAATGAGTAAAAGTGGCAATAATATCAGTTGGCTTGTGATTGTTGAGGCACATATCAAAGTCTAGCACCTGGGAATCTTAGGCTGGGATTCCAGTTTTTGAAAGAAAAGCAGGTTTCAAGAGTCTAAAAGAGAAATATTGGCTCCACTCATCCCAGCATAGCCACATGCATCAGACAGGATTTCTCCTAGCTGGTTTTCCCTACCTTTTTTTCCAATCGTCTGCGCACTTCACAAACCAGAGCTCTTTACCAGGAGATATTCTGGTCAGCTGGGAGTCCTCTACGCAGAAAGCAAACCTAGGAGGAAGAATGAGAAGTCAAGAGAAGGTACCTATTGTCTCCATGGTCAAAAACCCAAGATGTAATATGGATTGCAGGTAATTCTAGGGCAAGTTGTTTGGTTTGACATCTCTCTGGAGCATCTTGATACATCGGTACCTCCTCAAACGGAGGACGCAATGTTTCCTTTCCTACTTTCGTATTCCGTTTGTGGATCTTTGCTTTTACTGCCCTTACATTTCGTAGATTGTAGTGCTTAAGAAGCTGATGCTACCATGTAATCAGCTGCAGTTTTAGATTTAGCCTGTTGTGCCAAATTGTCGCATTATGTATGTACAAAGTTGCCATGCCTAGGTTTCAGCTATTTGTTTTTTGGCACCGTATTTTAATCCTTCAGGTATTATCTAAACCATCTTGAAGTAGGCTAACTCGGTCCCCAAAGGCAGGGGAGACTGTTACAGGATCTAAACAAAGGAAAAGAACATCTCAGAGCTGATCTGCAGTGACTTGTCTTACTCAAAGTCTAGTCTGTGGCCTCATGCTGGCACGCAACCCGCTCTCCTGTACCATTAAGGTGCGTGAGCTGGTAACAAGCAAGATGAGATGTTCAGACTACCAGCTAAGTTCAAAAAAAAAACACTTTTTTTTTTGCTAGATTCTGAAAATTGCTCCTTTTGACTGACGTTTTGAGGGAGTTGTGTCAGATTGCGCGTTTGCTCTTACCTCTGTTGCGTTTCCCCCGATTTCACGCGTATCCGCCTGATGTGCAGCTCCTGGGAAGCCTTGGCAGGCCGATACCAGTAACTCTTCAGCTCTTTCCACAGATCGTACCAGGACTGGGACGTGCCCTCCCAGGTGAGCTTGATTTTTAAAAGCTCCCCCATGTCCTCTTCAGTATAGACCAGGAAGGTGTTAGTAGCATTTAGGCCAATTTGATCGAGCCTGAAAGGCAAGCAGAGAGTCAACATTTCTCCTTTATGGAAGCATGCCAGATGCTTACTCATCCCATGCAAGAGGTTAAACAGAGCCTCTGCAGCTTATCAAGTGCTCCACATTCACCTGCCTCTGGTTAATTGCTGACTGCACTACAGAAAGTGAGCTTGGGTGGCTGGTTCGATACAACGCATCACGAATTTGGCTCAGCCAGCCTTCCGTAGCTTAAGGGTGAATTCCACGCCTTGGTTCTTCTGGAGAGGCTAAAGGAGGTCAACGCCACCTCCAGAGATACAAGTGCTTTCAGGCTAGCCAGATGGTAGAAGGAGAAAGCAAAGTACTTCACCAACGAGCCACAAAACGTAGAGCACTGGGCACAAATTATTTTCTCAGCAATACGTTGCAATTAAGTGGCAGGATGCGAAGTTCCTGAATGGTGAAGTGGGGCTGCTAGGCACAGCTGCAATGCTGGGGTTAGCAGAGGAAAGAGAATAATGCCACCTCGTGTAGTCCCAGTGACCTTGCTGGTTAGGTCAGCTCACTTACATCTCTAAGGAGAGGGGCTCGGAGTCTCCATTGGTGCCATGAAGGGTGACAGAGAAAGTGGGGTCAGCCTCTGCCAAGCTTTTGTAGCTGAAGACGTGCATTTTCATCTGGTAATGGTAGACTGGAGGGAAACAGGGAGAGCATACGCTGAACCAACTTTGCGAGTCGAAAATACTGCTCAGAATTACTCTGTGAAGTAGCGTTGGCTGGCAAAAGCTAGACCCTTTCCTTACTGAGACATTACTGATTAATTAGTGATTATTTTTTTCCAGCTCTTACTGATTACCAAGCTGGCATTTACACAACAGCAGCACATCTGGGGAAGGCTCCCCAAACCTGGAGTGGTCCTGCAAGGTTGTGCGTAAGCCATACAAGAAGGCGGACTGCCCTTATGACCAGAACCCCATTGATTTATAAATGGGGGAAGAAGCACAACAGTGCAGCCAGGTAAGAGCAAAACCAAATCAATCTACTGAATTTAAGGGGCACCCCCCGCTTCCCCACTCCTAGAAAAATCAGACCACGTTCTTTCAAAGCGAGACCGTGTACCTTTGAACGGCATGTCAGCTCTTGTTTTTAAGTACATCTTGCTGTTTCTTTTGTTCCGCGTTCTCCTGGCATTGTAGCCAATGCCGCTGCAGCGGTTCTTCCGGCAGCTCAGGCAGATTCCCTTCTTGAAGCGACTGGAATCAGTACATTGAAACGCGAAGCTTTGTTTATCTTGGTTCACGAGGGAGTCCACAAACAGGTGCACAGACCGCTCGTGCTCACATTTAACAACTTCGCCAAGTGCTAGAGGAGCAGAGTGGCAAGGGATACATTTTGTTTAAGTACTTGTCACCCCGGCAGCTGGTAAGACACAGTGAGCAACACCCTTTTGTAGCCCAGCAGGAGACGAATGAGGCCAAACTGGACTTTTTTTTTGTTGGAAGAGCAGCAATTCAAGAGGTTAGTGCTAGATGCTTGAAGAGGACGGGTCACTTAGAGCTTTACAGAGGATTCCACAGGCAGCACAGGACAGCCATAGGTTATGACGAGGTGTTAGTGAGTAAGCGTTATTCAGAAGTAAAAGCAGGTCTAGTTTCCAAGGGTACAGACAGTTTAGAAGGGGAAAAAAAAATAAATCATTTTCTCTGCTCTTGTAAAACCAAATCATCCCCGAGCATCAGCCCAAGTCTATTTGTGAGCAGTCTAGAGGTTAAATAAGTGACGAGAAACTTACTCCCGTAGGCAATTGCTCCTAAGACATCGCTTAATCCACAGCCGGGCTGGAAGTCTCCCCCGTTGGGGTAGATGTCAACGTGGCCTACAGGCATCTGGATCCCAATGCTAACACCCAGCGTTTCCCTCGTGTAGGTATGCAGGACGTCCACAAAGCTGGCATCGTCAGGGGAGAGGCGCTTGCTGGGGTCCACTCCTTCAAACATAGGGCCGGCCGGATCCAAGCCTGGTGTTGGAGACAGCGTGCGAGATGCCAGGTAAGAAATTGGGGTTATTTCACACGGAATCGACAAGCGCCTGATGCCAGGAGCCCTCCCAGCCAGGTGCTACACAGACAGACCCTGCCCCGTTGCAGATACCGCTCCCCAGGAACCCTTCACCATGGGCTCACTGAAGAAACAAACGAAGATATCCCACAAAAGTTTTGGGATGACACAGTCTAGGCTGCTCCATTTACAGCGATTACATCCAACAGGCGATCTGGAGCCCTCAGTCTGTGCTAGGTCAGCGACAAAACACTTCAGAGGTGGCAGAAGACTGAAGACCAGAAGAGGTCTAGCACCCCACAGGGACTGTTGGCTGCCAGAGCTGCCTTGGCTACGTTTAGCCTGTTTTCAGCCTGGCCATATGGAGGGACTAATACGGGTTTAAGCAGCAGCCAGGTACTTCTTGCATCTGAGATCCCACGAGGATTTTGGGTCTGTTAACCTCTGAGCCTCACTCACAGCCTTCAGTTGTGCACCTGAGCTATTCCCCAATTTGTTTGGTGCCTTTCCTGCTTTACCAATGCAGATGTTTTTTTACTAGGCTCTTAGGAGCTCTCCCTGCCAATGTCAAATTTAAACACTTAAAGCTCTCTTCTGTCACGTCCGAAGTTATTACATACTGAAATCAGTTTCTCTGCAGAGAGAGAAGCACTTTGTCCAAGATGCTGTCAGAACGAGGGGCCGCTTTTCTTTTGACCAAGCATCCCATGGGACAAAGTGGACCCAGGAGAGCTCACCCTCATTAGTCTGAGCTACGATTACAGAAACAGTAACACTCAAAGGCTTCGGATTTGGATAGCAAGGGCCCGAGCTGGACTCGTTTTTGAACCCACATCGAAATTCGGAAGCGTTCAAGACCAATGGGTCCTCAGATTTTTCAGTGACACCCCCCGTACCTTGATACCTGCAGTCCAAAATTAAGGTGTTTTTCACGTGTGGCCATGGGTAGCAAGTTAGTCATTTTTAACTACGCAAGCCCAAAACGTTGCAAGAACACAAGAAATGAGCCTCTTCAGGGAAGCTCAACACCACCGGGAGAGGTAAGAGCGCCTACAAAGCCACTTGCCTGTAATTCTGCCTATCGTCCCGTGGACGTGGTTCCCAGCGAAGCCAGCGACGTGGGCGCCCAGGCTGTACCCGATCAGGTGGACGTTCTCAAGCTTGAAGAGGGGGTTCTCCTGCGAAGGAAAGGGCAATAATCCAAGCTGCTCCGAGCAGCATCTCCCAGGTAAGCACCGCAGCGATTCCTCGCGCAGGGAGGCTACCACGAGGCACTGCTCCACTTCGCCTCGGGGTCGGGCTTACGCCGGCTCCTTCCCCGCTCGTGAGCATCGGGGCTGGCGTAAACTCAGCTCCCTTGTGCAAGAATGGCTCGCGGAGCGTTACAACAGCGCGCGCGTTACCTGTAACCAGTCGAGCAGCCCGGCTATGCTTTTCCCAACGACCTGCGTGTTGTTCACTGCGTCCGTGTAGAGCTGGTGGGCGAGCGCAAGCCAGTCCACCACCACCACGTTGGCGTCCTTCTCCCTCTCCCGCAGGGCCGCCACCAGGCTGCCCAGCCACGTTTCGAACATGCCGCTCATCTGGGGGGGGGAGAGAGAGTGGGGTCAGCTTCTGGATCTCGGGACCCAGATTCTGCGCTCTGCGAAGTTCTTCACCCAGGATACGTGCGTCCTGCTGCTCCAGACATACGCTTCTCTGCGAACCCCAGCACATCTCAGCAGCGTGCTAGGGGTGTAAGACGGCCAAGGTTTTGACAGACCCCGGCTGTAATTAGCCACCCTGCCTGTTACGGCGGGAGGGAGAGGCCACCTTATCGCTCGTCCCTCAACGACTTCAGAAAAATCGGATGGATTGCAACACCGTTTTCCAGTCCCGGCGCTGCCCTGCGCATAAGCGGGAGTCGAAAAGTCCTCAAGCGGCCCCGAAAAGGCAGAAGAAGAAAGCTTGGTGGACTTCATCTGCCCTCTGCTGCTTTATTGGAGAGGGAGTAGGAGAAGTCAGGGCCGGGGATACGGAGCTGCACGTGCACCGAGTGCCACCTTTACGGGGTTGGCCCCGTTTTAAGGGGGGGGGGGGGGGGAAATTAGGAAAAAGCCCGCGAGGGTGTTCGCCCCGCGAGGCGCGGAGCCGCAGTGGGGCAGGTGCAGGAGGACCGAGAGACGCGGGAGTGCCTCGAGCACGCCCCGCGCCACGTTACGGGGCTCCTGGGAGGCAGCAGCACCCAGCGGGGTGGCAGCTGTCCCCGGGGTGGGGTGGGGGGGGGGCCCTGTCCCTTGTCCTCCGTGGAGGCCGGCCTCCACCCCCTGCAACCCTCTGGAGAAGACACCCCCGGGGGGGGGTGGGGGGGCTCACCGTCCAGCCGTGGATGATGAAGAAGCTCTTGGCGGTCGCGTTGAAGCCGCACTCCTCCAGGCTCCCCTCCCGCCCGACGGCCAGCGGGCAGCCTTCGTCCTCGGAGGCCGGCGGCGAGCGGAGGCTGAACCTCACCCGCGGCCTCGGCGGCGACGGCTCGGCGACACCTGGAACCGCAGCGACAGGTGAAGGGGACCGCGATGGAGGCCCGGGGGTTGGGGTCTCCACGGGAGGGGGGAGGCCGGCAGCCCCCTCCCCACGCGTCCTCCTCCCCCCATCCCCATCCCCACCCGTCCCCGCGTGGGGCCGCGCACCCACCTCGCTCCCGGGCCCCCCCCCTCACGGGGCCGGCGCTCAGCGGGAGGCCGCGGCCGAGGAAGAGGAGGAGGAGGAGGAGGAGGAAGGAGGAGAAGGGGCCGCTCATGGCCGGGCTCGGGGCTGCGGGCTCGGGGTTGAGGCCGGGGCTCGGCGGGCGGCGGGCGCCGCTTTTTTAAGGGGCCGCGCTGTGGGGCGGCGCTTGCCCCCCCCCCCCCCCCCGGCCTCCACCCTATAGGGCACGCCCCCCCCCCCCACCCCTCCTTCGGGGACGTCACGGGGTGGGCGGGGGGCTCGGTGACACGCGTGGGGGGGGGGTGATCCCTATGGGGGGGGGGGTGACACGCGTGGGGTTCCGGAGGTGGGGAGTGGTTGGGGGGGGGGGGGGGGGGGGGCACAGCACCCACGGGACACGCGTGGGGGGGGGGGGGGCCGCGCACGGCGCCTTCCGTAGGGTGAGGGGACACGGGGGGGCGCGGCGTGGGGGGGGGGGGGGGGGGCGGGGGGGTGGGACCGGGGACTGGTTTTGGTGTAAGAGCTACGCGTCTTTTTTCCCCTTTCCCCCCCCTTTTTCCCTTTTCCCCCTATTTTCCTTCTATTTTCCTCCTTCCCCCCCCCCTTTTTCCCTTTCCCCCCTTTTTTCCTCCCTTTCCCCCCTTTTTTCCTCCTTCCCCCCCTTTTTTCCTCCCTTTCCCCCCCTTTTTTCCTCCCTTTCCCCCCCTTTTTTCCTCCCTTTCCCCCCCTTTTTTCCTCCCTTTCCCCCCTTTTTTCCTCCCTTCCCCCCTTTTTTCCTCCCTTTCCCCCCCTTTTTTCCTCCTTTCCCCCCCCTTTTTTCTCCTCCCCCCCCTTTTTTCCTCCTCCCCCCCTTTTTCTTCCTTCCCCCCCCTTTTTCTTCCTTCCCCCCCTTTTTTTCCTTTCCCCCTTTTTCCTCCTTTTTCCCCTTTTTTTCCTTATTTTTTCTCATTTTATACCTTCCCCCCCCTTTTTTCCTCCTTCCCCCCCCTTTTTTCCTTATTTTTTTCTCATTTTATACCCTTTTCCACCCTTTTCCCCTCTTCCCTCTTATTCTTCCCCCTTTTTGCCCCATTCCCCCCCCTTTTTCCCCATTCCCCCCCCTTTTTTCCCCATTCCCCCCCCTTTTTTCCCCATTCCCCCCCTTTTTTCCCCATTCCCCCCCCTTTTTCCCCATTCCCCCCCTTTTTCCCCCTTCCCCCCCCCCTTTCCCCCTTCCCCCCCCTTTTTCCCCATTCCCCCCCCTTTTTCCCCATTCCCCCCCCTTTTTTCCTCCTTCCCCCCCCTTTTTTCCTCCTTTTTCCCCCCTTCCCCCCTTTTGCCCCCTTTCCCCCTTTTTTCCCCCTTTC